>NC_086102.1:158534621-159885454 GCF_963921235.1 Mobula hypostoma
GATCCACCCCCCCAGCTTTATTGGCTGTAATGAAAACAAACCATGCCTGTCTATTCTGTCCCTACAACTGAAATGCTCCTTCCCAGGCAATCTCATCTGGTCTCTCACTAGTGTAATTACTTCCTTCTTTTAGTGCGGTGACCAGAACCGCATATAGTTCAAAACAGCCTCCCAAAGTCCATTGAAGGTGGTGTGGGTTTCCCTGCCTGTTTGACATGAACCCTCGCAGAGGAACACCCTGATAGATTTGATTTTTTCAAGGCAAATTTGCAGTCTACGACTTTGTGTAGTTTATTTGGATAAACACTGATGTTTCAATTTGGAACTGCTGCCAATGTCCAGCCAAATCTACCCTGATAATTTAAATGTCAGTGTTAATATTTCAGACTTAGCAATCCAGCATTTCAACGTTGCCACCTTGGCAATGGCAAATATCATTAGCGGTGTGTAGAAGTGCTCTGTTTCTCATACAATTGACGTTAAGCTTGAGAATTCATGAAGACATTGTGAGTATAACACACTCCTGAGACCACGCTTGAAATTTGTACTAAGAAGTCCAGTCTTTGGTTGATTGGAATTTTAATTATTCCCAAATGTTCTGCTGAAACAAGTTCATCGTCCTGCTGCCAAGATAATTGTTAATAAAATAAACAAGGATAGGATTAAAAGTGGAATGTTATGACAATTAAACATTGTTTTCAAAGGCATCATCCTGAGTAATTTTGACTCTCGGTTTAATGTTCAGGGTGACCTCGCTCCCTCTTTGCTTTACTCATGTTTTCCTGCTGTGACTTTCCACTTTTGGGGCAACGTTGAGTGTGCCAACAGGCTTGGGCAAGGTGTGTTTCTGGTACGTTTCTTTTTCATCCTTTGTCTGTTAGTCCTTTGTCTCCAGGAACTGTGTTGTGCACTTTGTGTGAGATCTGGGGGACCTCCAGCCTCCCAGGTAACCACATCTGCACCAGGTGCACTGAGCTACAGCTCCACAGAGAATGTGTTAAAGAAATGGAGCTGCATCTCGATGACCTTTGGCTCATACAGGAAACTGAGGAGGTGATAGATAGGAACTACAAGGAGGTAGTCACTCCCTAGTTGCAGGAGGCAGGTACCTGCGTGACTGTTCGGAGAGAGAAAGGAAATGGGCATCCAGTGCAGAGTAGCACTGTAGACCACCTGGTATACTGTTGAGAGGGACAACCTAACGAGGGGAGCCACAGTGACTGGGTCTCTGGCACTAAGTTTGGCGCCGTGGTTCAGAAGGGAAGAGGAGAGAAGAGGACTGTAGTAGCAATAGGGGGTTCCATAGTTAGAGGAGTAGATGTGAGATTCTGTGGACATGAAAGAAACACCCGGATAGTATGTTGCCCCCCAGGTGACAGGGTCAGGGACGTCTCAGATCATGTCTACAAGATTCTAAAAGGGGAAGATGAGCAGCCTGAAGTCTTGGTACATATTGACAACAATGACATAGGTAGGAAAAAGGAGGAGGCCCTCAAGAGAGAATTTTGGGAGTTAGGTCAAAGGCTGAAAAGTGGGACCTCTGGGGTAGTAATCTCTGGATAGCTGCCAGTGCCACACACCAGTGAGGATAAGAGTAGGATGATTTGGCAGATGAATGCGTGGCTGAGGTACTGGTACAGGGGGGGAGGCTTTCAAATTTTGGGATCATTGGGATCTCTACTAGGGAATGTATGAAATGTAGAAAGGGGACGGGTTACACCTGAACTCAAGGGGGACCAATAACCTTGTGGGCAGGTTTGCTAGAGTTGTTGGGGAGTGTTTAAACTAATTTAGCAGGGAGTTGGGAACTGTAGTGATAGGGCAGTTAATATACAAGCAGATGCAGTGTGTGGTGAGACTGTCAGGAAAAACAGGCAGATGATAGGACAAAGTTGCTATCAGTGGGATGAGTTGTAACACAGGGACAAAATACAGGATTGAAGGTCTTATACAATACTTGAATGCACACTGTACACAGAATAAGGTAGATGATCTTGTAATGCAGTTAGAGATTGGCAGATATGGCATTGCGGGCACATTGATTTGTGGCTATCATCAATTATAGTTGGGAGCTTAACATTCAAGCAACAACATTATATCAAAAGGTCATGTTGGTAGGCAAAGAGGTAGGCTCTATGGGTAAAAAAATGAAATCGTCATTAAAAAGAGGTGATATAGGGTTAGAAGTTGCAGAATCCTTGTGGGTAGAGTTAAGAAACTGGGTGAAACAAACCCTGGTGGGTGTTATATACAGGCCTCTGGTCAGTAGCCAGGATCTGGGGTACAAATTACAATTGGATAGGAAGCCATGTTAAAAGGACAATGTTACAACAATCATGGGGGATTTCAATATGCAGTTAGAGTGGGAAAGTTAGGTTGGCGCTGGATCCCAAGAGAGAGAATTTGTAGAATGCCAATGAGGTGTTTTTTTTTAGAGCAGCTGGTGGTTGAACCCAATGAAGGTTATTCTGAATTGGGTGTTGTGTAATGAACCAGATTTGATTAGGGAACTTAAGGTAAGTGGACCCTCAGGAGGCAGTGATCATAATATGATCAAATTCACTCTGCAGCTTGAGATGGAGAAGCTAAAGTCTGATATTTCAGTATTATAGTGGAGTAAACAGAATTATAGAGGCATGAGAAAGGAGCTGGCCAAAATTGATTAGAACAGGACGTGAGCAGGGATGACTGCGGAACAGCAATGACTGGAGTTTCTGGGAGCAATTCTGAAGGCACAGGATAGATACATAATAAGATGAGAGCCCATTGTATTACAGGAAAGATACTAGCATGGATAGAGGAATGGCTGATTGGCAGGAGGGAAAGAATGTAAATAAATGGAGCCTTTTATGGAGCTTCTCATTGGCTGCCGGTGACTAATGGTGTTCTGCAGAGGTTGGTGTTGGGAGTGCTTCACTTTATGTTATATGTCAATGATTTAGATGACTTTGTGGCCAAGTTAGCAGGTGATACAAAATTAGGCGGAGGGGCAGGTAGTACTGAGGAAGCAAGGAGGCTGCAGAGGACTTAGATTAGGAAAATAGGCAAAGAAGTAGCAGATAGAATACAATGTTATGGTCATAAACTTTGGTGGAAGGAATAAAAAGATAGACTATTTTCTAAACAGGGAGAAAATTCAAAAATCAGAGGTACAAAGGGACTTGGGAGTTCTCATGCAGGATTTCCTAAAGATAACTTGGAGTTCGAATCGGTGGTGAGGAAGGCAAATGCAACGTTAACATTCATTTTGAGAGGACTAGAATATAAAAACGAGGCTGTAATACTGAAGCTTTATAAGGCACTGGCGAGGCGTCACTGTTAACAGTTTTGGGTTATGCTGACATTGGAAAGGGTTCAGAGGAGGTTCACAAGTATGATTCTGGGAATGAAAGGGTTATTGTATGAGGAGAATCTTATTGCTCTAGGGCCATATTCACTGGAATTTAGAGGAATGAAAGGGTATCTCATTGAAACCTATCAAATATTGAAAGGCCTAGATAGAGTGGATGTGGAGAGGATGTTTCTTACAGTGGGTGAGTCTAGGACCAGTGAGCACAACTTCAGAATGGAGATACATCCCTTTAGAACAGACACGAGGAGGAATTTCTTAAGCCAGAGGGTCATGGTGAATCTGCGGAATTTGTTGCCACAGGCGGTTGTGGAGGCCAGATCATTGGGTGGACTTAAAGCAGAAATTGATAGGTTCTTGATTAGTCAGAGTGTGGAATGTTACAGGGAGAAGGCTGGAGCATGGTGTTGAGAGAGAAAATGGATCAGCCATGATGAAATGATGGAGCAGACTTGATGGGCCAAAGAGAAGTTTCTGCTATTGACTATTAACATATGTTCTGGGTCTCGGATTGGCCAAGGCATATCTGTAGACATAAAGGATGCAATTGCTGTAATTGAAGGTACAATGAAATGTTTTCATGACACAAACTTAGCAATTTGAAACATTCTGACTGGGTTATAAGGAACTAAGGAAAGAACGGTAGGTTTGAGTGGTAGGTGAAGAGGTGTCAGACACAATTCATTGTGAAAGAAGTTAAAATTTCATTTCATAGCTTTAGTTTTAATACATAGAAGACAATTAAACATAAGTCAATATTTCTTCTCACTCATTATCAGATAAGAAAATTAAAAGGACTTTTGCCTTAACAAAATGCAATGCAAATGGTTGCTGGGGAGCAGGGATTGTGGAGTGTTGCCCAAGGCCATTTCATTACTGCAGGCCTAGGAGATCAGGTGACAGCAGCCTTGACTATTTTCATTTTTGAACCAGGGAATTTCCCCTTTAGGACCCATAACTCTTCACTGAGTAAGTGCCAAAGGCAGGTGCTCCATCAGTGGTTTCACTACCATCTACTTAATCTAATATATCTCTGGAAGGAAAGAGAGGCTAGCAGACTGCTTTGAATTCAATTTATCTATTGTGTTTTGGTAAACACCAAATGCTGTTCTCCAACAACTCAGCTGAAACTTTTTGACCTGCTTAATTACTTTTCTTGCTGCTTAATTTGTTTACTTTTTTTCTTCAAACCAGAACATATGCAGCCTACAGCCTCTAAGGAATTCATTCAGTTGATATCATATTGATATTGTGCCTTCTTTTCAATGTTAGCAGAATACCCAAGAATAACCAATCACTAGCACAGATAGTTGTGTGAGACCCCTCTTTGTATTAAATCTAAAGACATGAAAGACAATTTCATCCAATTACTTTCATAACTTTCATACCTTAGTAATGATATTACATGGTCATCTTCAAAGGTTCAAAGGTTCATTTACTATCAAAGTATACAACTCTGAAATTCTTCTTCTCCGGGTAGCCATGAGATTAAGAAAGAAAAGAAAGACAGCACGATCATCAACACTCAAATGTCCCCACCCTACACAGAAAACTGAACAAAAACGGAGTAGACACATTGACCCCTGAAACCCCCGACCCCACACAAAAAACGAACAAAAATGGAACAGACACATCGACCCCCAAATTCCCCCACACAAAAGATGAGGAAGATCAGGTGAAAAACTCAGAATACAAAAAAAACTATAAGAACAAAAACAAACTCTATAGTCCAAGTCCACAACCAAAATGTAGAAAACCTGGTTAACATTCTCTGGGCATAGCAGTAGTTACTTTCCTCTCTGGTAGCGTAGCAGAGCGATCCTTATCAATCAAATGGCAGACAGCAGGTGCATACCCTCCACATTCACCTTGATGCTTCAATCTCCCTTGTTGCTTTAACCGGCACATAAGGAAAGCTTTAAATGGCGAAATGGAGTCAAACATTCGCTCACGCCCCGTCCTACAGCCTGCCCGCCATGATGCTCTCACACGCTGCCTCTGTCTCCTGGAATCCTCTCAGACACTACAGAGTGTTGAAGCACCCAAACAATCTCCAAACTTCCGCATTCGCCTCGATGTTTCAATCTCTCTCGTCACTTTAATTGGTGAACAATGGAAGCTTTAATCGGTCAAATGGAGTCAAACATCGGCTCGTGCCCCACAGCTGTATTTTGTGTTTTAAAATTGCTCCAGCATGAATACTTTTTGCAATAGTATTTTTAAAGCAAGTTTCTCAATAATTGAATATAAAGTAAAATAGAATGTTTTAATCTCCTCCTGCTGGTATGCACAAGGAATAATACTTCTTTTAAGCTTCAAAGGATATAAATTCCATTGACAGAGATACAAAATGTAGATACAAAAGGCTGGTCCATATGAAATGGAAATGCAAAAAGCAACAAAACTACACTGTAGAGAAGAATAGTTTATTCGCACGGATGTATGAGGTGCTTTGTATATGTTATGCTACTTAGGAGGGAGTTTATGTATGTATTTTCCAATGGAATAATTCTCAAATGTCTATTTTTCCCTTCTACTTCCTCATTTTCTTGGAACCCCAAAATGAATATTCATAGATAAATAGCAATTCAGGAATCCATAGGCAAAAGTTCTTACAAACAAAAATTTAAAGTCTATGTTATTAGTGTCTTGAATCCCTACCTTTGTTTCTCCTAAGACTTTAGTTTGGGTCCATCTCACTTTTAGGATTCAGAAGATTATTTGCCTGGAATTACTCTTGTTATGTATTTCTCCAAAGGCAGCTCACTTGAATAAAGACCTTAAGGTATGACTACATTATAACCAAAGGATATAGAAAAGCATATCACTAGGATTTACACTGGCCCCAGAACATAATTGCATAATTGCACACTTTTTTTCATGGAAAGTTCATCTCGAGCCCACTTCACTAAACTGCACAAATCCTTTTGCAACCTATTTTCCATTGCCTGGATGTGCCTAATTAAATGTAGTGACTATCATATTTATTTTACCTTTTTTTTTTGAACCTAGAAGAACCTTTGCACCATTATGTTTAATGTTTGTTTTTTTATTTGGGTTCTCTCTGGATGTAGAGTCATTGTCTTTGAGGGAGTTTAAGATGGCTTGTCTTTGACTTGTATTCTTTAATAACTATGGAGAAGATCAGAGAGTTTCTTCATTTAAGAGCTTGCAAAGCACTGGTAAGAGCATCGTCTCGGTAATGACAATAAGCATCCTGGAAGGCTGGTGTCATTCTTGCAGGATCTTTGACTGAGGTAACTTGGTCTTGTCATCTTGTTTTATTTCACATTATTGTTATTCTTAATATAACTTTATGGCATGTAGCACTTTGGAAATTCTCAGTAAATGGACATAGGATCTTCCTTCTGTTTATTTCCATAGAATATTGTTTGTGTCTGGTATGCTCTCTCGGTGCCATTTACTTTAAACATTGGTGTTAACAATGATTTAACAATGGCAGAAGCATTTGAGCTTAGCTGATCTGATGCTTCATTCAAAGTTCCAGGATATAGATTTCAATAGGTCTCTGAGTAATAGCTGCAGAACAAGTTCACCATGGAAAGTTCCTGTCTGGACATTGTGTAATATTCAATGTACCAGAAAATGAACAAAATGCAGCAAATCCTTGTGTCTAATAATATAAGCTTGCCCACAAAATTTTTGACTTCATGCTCTCAAGTGTTGATTGTGCAAACGTGCATCTTTTGTGGTTTAAAAAGTGCAATTTGTTAAATATTCAACTCTGCATTTTCATATTCAAAGTAAGTTTATCATCAATGTACATATATGTCACCATATACTACCCTGAGATTCATTTTCTTGTAGTAAGTACAAAGAAACACAATAGAATCAATGAAAAGCCACACATAACAAAATGGACAAACAACCAATGTGCAAGGACAACAAACTTAGTAAATAAATAAATAAATAAATAAATAGATAGATAGATAGATAAGCAAGCAAGCAAGCAAGCAATTAATATCAAGAACATGAGATGAAAAATCCTTGAAAGTGTATCCATAGGTTGTGGGAACAATTCAGTGTTGTGGGAAAAATCCAGTCTTTGTAATGGCACTTACATGTTGGACCCGGAACCCGGTCTGTAGTGATAACGCTGAAAGATTTAAAATTACTGACCCTCTCCACCTCTGATCTCCTGATAAGAACTGACTCATGGACCTCTGGTTTCCTCCTCCTACAGTTAATAATCGGTTCTTGGTTTCGTTGACATTGAATGAGAGGTTATTGTTGTGGCTCCATTCAGCCAAATATTTAATCTCTCTCCTATTGTATATGCTGATTCATCACCATTTTTGATTCAGCCAATGACGGTGGTGTCATCAGCAAATTTAAGTATGGCATTGGAGCTGTGCTTAGCCTCACAGTCATGAGTATAAAATCCGTAGAACAGGGGGCTAAGCACATAGACTTGTGGTGCACTGAGCGGATGGTAATTGCGGAGGAGATGTTGTTGCCAATCCGAACTGAGTGGGGTCTGCAAGTGAGAAAATCGAGGATCCAGTTAGACAAGGATGTATTAAGGCCTATGTCTTGGAGTTTATTGATTAGTTTTGAGGGGATGATAGTATTGAATGCAGAGCTGTAGCCGATGAAGATCATCTTCACTGTCCAGCATTTGACATTACTGTAACATCTTACATAGCTGACTTTGCGTTGTCTGTAATTCGAAGCCGTCTATCAATTACTTCTTCAGCAAATTCTCACATTGTTTGAGTGCTCGTAGTCATAGAATTCTAACTGGTTGCGTCACTGTCTGGTATGGTGGGGCTACTGCACGGGATCCGAGAAAGCTGTGGAATGTTGCAAACTCAGCCAGCTCCACCATGGGCACTAACCTCCCCAGCATTGAGGATGTCTTCAAAAGGCGATGCCTCAAAAAGGTGGCATCCAACATTAAGGACCCCCGTCTTTTAGGGCATGCACTATTCTCATTGCTCCCATCAGGGAGGAGGTTCAGCAGTCTGAAGACACACACTCAATGTTTCAGGAACAACTTCTTCCATCCACCATTAGATTTGGACTTTCAGAAGGCCTTTGGCAAGGTGTTACACATGAGGCTACTTATCAAGTTAAGAGGAAATTTACTGGCGTGGTTAAAGCATTGGCTGATTGGTAGGAGGTAGTGAGTGGGAATAAAAGGATCCATTTTTTGGAACACTGTCAGTGAGTAGTGGTGTTCTGCAGGGGTCAGTGTTGGGACCACTTCTTTTTATGCTGTATATCAATGATTTAGATGATGGAATAGATGGCTTTGTTGCCAAATTTGCAGATGATACGAAGATTGGTGGAAGGGCAGATAGTGTTGAGGAAACGGGTAGGCTGCAGAAAGACTTAGACAGATTAGGAGAATGGGAAGGAAAGTGGCAAATGAAATACAATGTTGGAAAATGCATGGTCATGCACTTTGGTAGTAGAAATAAATGTGCAGACTGTTTTCTAAGCAGGGAAAAAATCCAAAAAATCTGAGGTGCAAAGGGACTTGGGACACCTTGTGCAGAACACCCTAAAGGTTAGCTTCCAGGTTGTGACAGTGGTGAGGAAGGTAAATGCAATGTTAGCATTCATTTCAAGAGGTCTAGAATACAAGATCAGGGATGTGATGCTGGGGCTTTATAGGTTGGACATGGCATCAAAGGTTATGGGGAGAAGGCCGGGAAGTGGAAAGAAGAATCAACAATGTTTGAATGGTGAAGTACACTCGATGGGCCAAATGGCCTATTTCTGCTCCTATGTTTTATGGTCTTCTGAAGGGAAAATGAACCCATGAACACCACCTCACTATTTTTTGCTCTCTTTTTACACCACTTATATATATATATATGTGTGTGTGTGTGTGTGTGTGTATAGTATATATACATAGTATATAAATCGTATGTATATGTGTGTAGATATACACACACACACACACACACACACACACACGCGTTATCATAATTTATAGTTTTTTTAATGTGTTACATAGTACTGCTCTGCAGTGATATTAAGCATGATTCTTAGACTTCGTAGGCTGAAGGGCACGTTTGTATTTGTTTAATCTCCATAACTCTATGAAGCTATTCATTTTACACAGCTGAATTTGTTAGCAATTAGCATCATGTTGGTTTATGAATGAAAAAAGGAGAAGCCTTTATAATGGGCCAGTGGCCATTTTTCAAGCTGTGTGGTCCTGTTCAGTAGAGAAGTGTATTTATCACTGTGCAAATTGGAAAGCGGTAAAATAAGACTTGCATTATAAATATTTCATGAAACTATTTCCAAATCTTGGATTGAAGCATTAAATGCACTCTCGTGTGATAAGAGACGGAAGTGCTATTTATTGCCATAATTTCAATTATATTAAAAATTCCATGAAATGGAAATATCTATTATCGAGCTCTGATACAATGCTTTAGTTGTTTCCTGAGCTACCACGAAATCAAACATGCCTAACCATTGTCACAGACGTTGCAAAATTCAAATGCCTCCACATTTTCTCAACACCCAGCCAAGGAATTGAGGCAATTGTCTTTGCAAATGAATTTGTGCTACAGTCATGACCTGAAAGGGCAGAAATACGACTGAACAAATGATAACAGAACTTGCAGAAGACTCAAATATATAAAACAGGCAGCTTTTCAATTTTTCCTAACAAATTATCTAATTTTTAAAAGTTATTTGTGTTTAAAAAATATCATAATAAAGGCAAGGTACTGTGAAGGATGTGAATAATCCCCTAAATAAAAAACAACTTTTGAACAGTTGTATATTTTTGACTTTAATATGTCCTTGCAGCACACACTTGAGGTTCGTACAACCCACCAAGTCCAAGGTATCTGTCAACCACCCATTTAAATGATCTTATATAAGCCTATCTTAGATTAGATTATGAGAACACTCAGTCCTCTTATATTGTCATTATTGATACCTCCCACATTCTCATTAACTCCAGCTGATCGGAGATGCCCCTGTAGCATGAGGCCACAAAGAGTGCAAGTTTCATGTTCCTCCTCAGAACAGCTTTAACACTGCCTCAAGGCTCGCACGCAGTCATAGCTGACATTTAAATAGAAGGTCTCAGATATTCACAAACTTTACATGAGTACTATTTAAAAATATTGCTGAAAGAAATTAAAATTATTAAAGATCAAAAAAAGTTTGAATTGATCAAATTAAATCAACTAAACATGAACTACTTTCCACGATTTTTTGGCAGTTATTCCTCCTGATTAGAAGCAGTGTGGACTTAATGGGTAGCCTGGGTGCTGGGTAGATTACCCTGCTGAACTCCATTAAATTTGAAAAGATGGGCAGTTCGTTCAGCAGATGACTAGATTTTAGCCTGATCTTTATGGAGTGTGTTCTGGAAACCCTCAAGATTGGTAAATCTTTCTGGTGTCCCACATTTTGCATGGTTAAGACTTGTGTAGATCTACTGTTTTGGTGGAAGATTTTGATAGATGTGTGTGCTTATGACCCAAGTGCAGAGAGGGAGAGACACTGAGGTGGATGAATTGAATTTTAATAAGAACTGTGCAGAATTAAAGAAAAAACAATAAAAGCTAGGCCAACAGGGCAATTAACTAAAACTCTCAAACTGAAAGCTAACGCCGACGCTGTGGCTTGGAAGAAGTAATTTAATACTAAATAAATACTACTCCATTTACAGTGCCAATCTAAACAGCAGTCTTATATCCTGAAACAAGAACAGTGAGTGTAGCCATTGCTGTGCTTTGGTCAAGATTCAACAAGACTAAAACAAGAGGAAGGGAGTTAAATACAACCACAATGGGACGCTAATTGGCTGGAATGTGCTTGCTGACCCCAACTCTGCATCAGAGTCCATGGTTGTAATAGGGACCCCCTCCCTCGGTGCAGCTCCAAAGGCGGTGGAGACCTCTTCCTGGATGAGACACTTGTCCAGGATGTCATGGGCTGGAAACCAACAACATTCCTCAGAGCCATACCCCTCCCAATTCAGGAGATGCTGGACCCTACTCGATACCTGGCAAGTGAGGAGGGTGGAGTGGAGGGGTGACTGGAACAAGTTACTGGCTTGAACTAGAAAATGTGGAATACTGGGTGACTCTTCATAGATTATTGTAAGAACAGTCTATATGAGACTCTGTTGATATGCTTCTCCACTACAAATGGTCCAACGTAGCATGGGTCCAACTTCCAGCTTTCAAAGCAAGATCACAGGACACCAGTCAGACTTTCTCCCCTGGCCTGAGAGGCCTGATCAGTCTGCCAGGCATATTGTTTCTGAGTGTGCAGCAGGAATTCCCACGTAAATCTCTTGGTCAGGGTAGAGTGGTGGCTGGAATCCCTTTTGGAATTCTACGTGGGACCTGCCAGTGGAGAATGTCTGGAGGTTATATTGGGCAACCTCTGGCCAAACCAGTTGGGAGCTCCGGGTTGTGGGGTGGGAAGAGTCAAGGCAGTGCAGGGTGTCTCCAGCTCCTGATTCACTCTCCCAGTCTGGCCATTAGATTGGGTGTGGAAACCTGAAAAGAAGCTAGTTGTGGCTCCCAAAAATGAACAGAAAATCTTCTGAGTATGGGATATGAACTGTGATCCTTGATCAGACACTATGTTCTGAGGGAAACTGTGCAGTTTAAACATGTGCTGAACGATGAGGGTGGCTAGCTCATGAAACAACAAAAAATTAGGGGAGAGCGATGAAGTGGGAAACTTTGGAGAACTGGTCCACAACTATCAGAATGGTAGTGTTTTCATCTGTGAGTAGCAGACCAGTGATGAAATCCACCGAGGGGTGGGACCGGGGGTGGTGAGTTACAGGCCGTGTGCAGAGCAGACTAGGAGGGCACTGATGTGATATCTTATTCTGAGCACAAGTGGGGCAGGCTGAGACAAAAATTTGTGGGCATCCTCAACAATCACCAAAATTGTCTATTTACAAATAACCGGATGACCAACCAGACAGAAAGAGTGATCCCACTCCAACACTCCGGGGTGCACAGTGGCAGGGACAAACAGCGGTTTGGGAAGTCCCCTACCTAGGCCAGGATCATCCTTCACCTCTGCTTCTATCCCCCCAAATCACCAAAGCAAGGAAGGATGGGGTCTGCATTGGCGTTGTTCTCAGAGATGCCATAGTTCTGAAAGATAGGTGAAATTAAACTGGGTGAAGAAGAGAGCCCACTGGGCTTGATGGGAGTTGAGTCTCTTGGCATCCTGAATATAGGAAAGGTTCCTGTGATCTGTCCATACCAACAAGGGGTGCTCCGTCCCCTCCAGCCAGTGTCGGCATGCCTCCAGGGCGTCCTTAACAGCCAGAAGTTCTCAGCTCCTGACATCAGCAGGAGTCAAGTGACAGGAGAGAAAAACATTGGATGCAGCCAATTATCTAGAGAAGCATGCTGGGAGAGTACCGCTCCAATGCCAACACCTGATGCATCAACCTCGATGATGAATGGATGGGTTGTATCTGAATGTTGCTGCACTGGGACAGTGGCGAAGTGTCACTTTAGTTCCGAAAATGCTTGGTCAGCTTCATTTGTTCATAGGAATCCTGCAAAGGTCTTCTCAGTGAGTGCATTTATGGGGACTTCAATGCAGACATCCCACCCTGCAAAAAGTCATTTCAGGGAGGTAGCATCGCCCCCCCCCACTCCCCAGTTGACCTCCAAGGGTGTATGTAATCCTTTGTTTAGTGATTTTGTCTAATCTGCAAACCAAGTTGGGTATATGCAGAAAATGTGACATTAAAATATGTACTTATATTATATTATATTATCATGTTTATTCGATTACAACTTTAAGCAAGTCTACAGGGAGTTTGGCCTCATCACAAAGGACATCAATAGAGTAGCTCCTTAGCAGCTAGCCAATAGTTTAAATAACTTTAGTTATGCTAATGAACGAATGACACCTGTTAAACTCACCTCAACATGTCTTTTACATTTTAACCCACGATAAGCAATAGAAAAGTCACTGTTTCAAACTGTGGAGCGAGCAACATTGTCATTATTTTTGAGGTCAACTGTAAAGCCCGCCCACAGAGAAAACTGATAGGTCTACTTAGCACGAAGACAGATCAATCAGGATGCTTGCTCTTCCTCTCAAAAAAATCGATTTCCGGGATATTGTATATAATTTTCGGGCGTCAGGGATCCACTATCAATATGTGGGAGACTCCCGGAACTTCCGGGAGAGGTGAGATGTCTGACAAAGCAACTGAAGTTTCTGTTGAAGCAGTTTAAGCTGGACCCAGACAGGTAGAGAGGCAAGCTGGTACCCATTCTTCAAGTGCTTTTAGGGACCAATCAATCCCTGAGCTATGGCAAAGTAGCCAGGGAAGGCCAAGCACTATAGGCCACTCAACAAGATAGAAGGAGAACTGTTCCCTACGGTTGCCTTTTATCACAAGTTGGAGAGATTCTGTGGAAAGGTGGACCTTGCCGATGCCCAGAGGCTGATCATCCAGAGCCTTGACATCTTTATTCTCTATTGCTGAGTCGGAACTTTCCATCTTTGAGCCAATGAGATGCCCATGAGGTTCTCGGCTGTCCCAGAGTCAACAAATGCCTGAAGTTCATGGATCTGTGACCCCAATGACAGGAAAGCTGGGAGCATTATGTGATTAGCAGAAGGTGCATCCAGGAAGAATCGATCCATCACAGTTCCCCTTCCTGCTGATGGGTATCATCTTTTACTGGGTGCTTGAGACATAATGCTCAGAGTTATCCTGGATCTCCACATTAGAGACAGGAACCCGTTCTCCTGTGCCGTTCTCATTCTCTTGAGATAGGTGCGTGTGCCCCACCTGCATAGGCTACTCCGCAGGCTGTCTACTGAGTGATGAGGGAAAGGGTGAAGACAGATGTGATCTAAAGAGTAGGAAGCTCAGGGCATTCTCTCCCTGTGCCGCTCAGTTGTATGGCTGTCAGTTTGAATGGCCAGATTTATCAGGCCAACCATGAATTGTTAGGAGGACCGGGCTACAGGGGAACCTTATTCTTGTAGAGCATTGAACAGGCTTAGTGAGAGTCATCTAAGAGGTTCACCATTATCACTGAACTGACCTGGCTGGGCTTGGAAAGTCAGCTCACACTGGCTAATAAAGGTCCTGCAGATGTCGGGGTACCAGAGTATCTGCTCAGTGGAGGAATACTCAGCTCTGATCCAGAAACAGCTAAAGGAATCAGGGTATTAGTGACTGAGCCTGACAGGACTACGACATTGGAAAATGTAGGAGACGCTGGGATTGGGACTGCCCTGGCTGACGGCTGCTGCTGCTAAATTGCAGCAGTGAGAGCGGTCATGGCTGCCACCTGATTCTGGCTGTCAGTACTGAGCTGCTGAACTGCGGCTGTGAGAGCAGTGCCTCTCTATCCTGAAACAAGGACAAAAGTAAGCAGGGAGTGTTGACTTTGTTTACTTTGGTCAAGATTTGGCAAGAATGAAAGAAGAAGAGGGAAGTTAATTACAACCACATTGAAATGCTGATTGGATGTAAGGAGTGTGTTTGCTGACCCCATTCAGCGGCCCACCTGCAAGGGTGTCTGGGCTCCGTGGTTGTGACAGATTTGGGCTAATATTTGGTGGAGGGACGGCAGATTTAAAGGTAACCATCTACTGGGTATAACATGTACAGGTCTTTTCATGAAGTACTCATGAAATTCATGTTTTGTCTTTTTGCTTACATGACACTGATTATTTTCAGTATGATGAGAAAACATAATTAACAATCCATGCTACTTTATTTGTGACCTCCACATTCCCTCAAAAGCTATTTATCCTTAACTGCACTCTGAAAAGACAGTCGGTCCTGTGTTTGGCCATGAAATGACAGATTTGTCATAGTGCTTATGCCTTTGCAGTCAAAATTTAAAACAGGTGCCCTGCCAATCCACATAGAATGTGAGGTGATGCAAGTATGATGGGATTCAGTTAAGTATTTGTCTGGATGTTTGAAATTGTAATCGCAACACTGAAATTTGGCTTATTCAGCATAAAATAAGCTTATTCTAAAATTATAATTATCATAATTTAGTAGTAATTTACCAATCATTTATTATAAATGATTTAGCAATGTTGAAGGTCTCCAGAATGCACTCCATAAAGAACAATTATATTGTTAACGCTCAGAAACAGGGTTTAAAATTAGAATGGTACACTATTTATTTAATGTGCAGAACCATTATGCTAATTAAATTAGTGCAATTGCTTAATGATGATGGAGGACTGCAGGTGCTCTCATAAAATTGTAATTTGATTATACTGAGAACCCAAAGACCTGTACAATTAGTTCAGAAAAACAGAGTTCTTGCTTTACAATGTTAGTGTTTAAAGCAAAACACTTCAAATTTGGCTATCTGAAGGTAAAACAAAATGCTGGGTTGGGTAATGTTGAAATGACAAGCTGGAAAACATTAGCACGCTCACACTGAACTGGCTCAGGAACTTGGAGCCTATTCATGTGAATGAAGGGGGAAGATTGTGAACAGAAAGCAACTACAAAGTATTTGAATTTTTATTAATTATTTGAATTTTCTTTTAATTTTTCCGTGGTTGAAAATATTTATTAGAGAATTATTTTTTTTAAATTTTGAGCTTGTAAATATTTTAAATATTTCTGTGCTTTTCAGAATAACTGGAAGTCTTTGTCTTAACACCCGGCAAAACCTGGCAGGAATGTGGTTTTGCTAACTTTTGAAGTTATTTCATTGGTTTGTGGGTGGGGCCTTATCTGGTCCACCCACATGAATGTCATTATACCAGGTCAACCAGGGGTGCCTTTTAGAATCCAGCTAACATTTACCAGCGAGTAGACATTGTGGGATCTGTAAAATGGGAATTATGTACTGTACCTAATTAATTCATTGTTGGGGCATACAGGTGGCTTTCCACTAATTTCTAGTACAGGTATATTAAATCTGTTATTCACCGTCTGCTAGTGCTGCCTGACCTGTTGAGCATATCTATGACTGTGATTTTACATTCAATATGGCAGGAGGAAAACAAAATAATATTGAAAAAGTGAAATTGACATTCAAAGCCAAATTGATGCTTTTTAAGAGAGGAAGTGATTTTCGTACTTATCTCTGAAAAGGCCCTGCATGCTACTCAGCTGTGTAAAATTACTAGAAAGTAATAATAATAAATCTGGTTGGATCATTTAGTATTAAATACAAACATAATGCAGGCAAGCATAGTACAATTCACCCCCAACTGGAAAACTGCACAAAAACAAAAGAGAGCTGCCACACAGACAATTCAAGGATCAATCAGCCTGACATTCTCATACCCATGCCTGTTATTTAACATCTCCAGAACTTTCTCCTTCCTATCCTACTGGCAAGAGAGATCCACTTCAGGGAGCTACAGGATACTGTGGCACTGGCGTGTGTAACATTTATAAAAGTGGTTCACAATCCTTGCTATTTAAGATGAGATCATTGAAGGAATGTGTCATGTGACATTACTTAGTGTGAACCTTGCCCACAGCTATATTTCTTTCTAGAAGTCAGACTCACTAAGAAAATGTCATCCTGGCTCTGTAAATTTTTTCTTTTATTCAATTAAGCACGCTCACCCTTCATTTGAATCACGAACTATTATCTAGTATCTTCCTGCGAGATGCAAAGACTGAATTCTCAAAAGTGATATCGCATGGCTTCAGGTCACACTTGGGCATGGAAACCATCTGCTGATTATAGCCTCCAGCCTTTCCTCAACTGATTGATTTTTGGAAGAAAATACAGTGTTTCTAAGTCGCAGGAAATAGAGGAGGTTGTATTTCAATGTGCAGTGGATGGACAGTCCTCACACTTGACTGAGCAGGTTCTTTCAGCACACAGCTGCTGCACTGGGCCAGCAACAATTACGTCCGTCTTTCTTCTGTACAAGGTATCACTTCAGCCTGCAGTGAAGTTCTTTCCAAGGCGTCCACTGACTTTAATTTTATCAAGATTTATTGAACCCACACACCAAAGGGTTTCGGCCCAAAGCATCGATTGTACTCTTTTCCTAGATGCTGCCCGGCCTGCTGAGTTCCTCCAGCATTTTGTGTCCGTTGCTTAGATTTCCAGTTTCTGCAGATTTTCTCTTGCTCACAATCAAATTTTGCTTTGCTATCAAGGAAAGTAAACTTTCACCCAAATTCCAGAATTCAGCCTTTTCTTCATGTTTGGGCTGACTGAACTGTAATGAGGTCTGGAACTGAGTGGAATGAAGCCAGATTAATGCACAGTTATAATGAATAACTGCTGTCTGATATTACTAGCGACAACATTTCCATCACTTTCATGATAGCAGATTGAAGGAATAATTGGTGGGTTGGATTTATCCTGCTCTTGAGAACAATACGTACTGGACAATTTCTCATTTAGTCGGAACAATGCAATAATAGTGCTGTATCTGATAATTCACTGTAATCAAAGTTGAGAAATCAATTATCTGAAATGGTATTATATCATTATGCAACATGGCATCAGATAAAAATAAAATTTTCTGTATACAGATCATATTTTTGCAAAGTAAGAATGTTTTCAGAAAATGGGACTTTTGTAAAACATGTTTGTGAGAGTAAGCAGATTAAATGCAGTAATCACTCTGATCCAGATCAATACGTACTCTTGAATCACTCAGACTTGGTTGAATGGGCTTTACAAAATTCCATTATATGGTCGTAAAGCTAGTCATGTCAGGTAAGCATAATTGATGTCAAACCCATGAATGAGGCACTGCTGGATGCACACGGGGCGGTAACAGAGCTGAGAGATGATAACATTCATTGAATGCACCAGAGTCTGGGGTTCGTTCATCTCAGAATAGAAAGCTGGGAGATAAGCTGAACATAGTGGAGGGGTAACCTAATATTTGTCTTTGAAATCATAAAAGAATTTATTGAAGGTTGGTGGGGGTGTTGAATATTTGAGGATAGATTACAAAGTCATCCTTACAAACATCCAGGACTGATATCTAAGCTGCAAGTAGTGTCTCACAGATAAATTTAGTAAAAAAACAATATAATCTCCTGCACAGAATCATCCCTTATAGACAATATGCTAGACTTATCTATCACTATCCCTGGATATGACCTAATACCACACATAATGATTTACAAGCAGAGAGGTGTAGTCTCAAGGACCCTCAACATTGATTCCAAGCCATATGAACTTGGACAAGCATGGGCAAGGAAACTTCCTCCTAACTACCACCTAGAGATCTCTCTCAGCTGTTGACTCAGTGCGCCTCCACACTGAAGAGCAATTGAAAGGAGATGAGATATTAACTTCAAACTTTCTGCATAATCACTCAAAGAGTTGAACTACATGTGCATGTAACGAGAGCTGTATAACTCATCTCCTTCTACCTTAGGCCACAAACTTATCAATCACCCTTGCTATGAACCACTTTCTGGAGGTCCAAGATGCCGACTTCTACAAAGAAGGGATCCATTGCTCCACGACTGCTGGACTAAGTGTGTAAATGTAGGAGGGGACTATGTTGAAAAATAAATGTGCTAGGTTTTCTAAAATTGACTCCTTCGACCCTAGGCCACGAACTTATCAATCATCCCTCATAAATAACTTTGCTTGACTTTGAAAGATTCACAATGAATTTGAACCATAATCAACAGTACTTCATGGATTTGATTATAATATGATTTCATTTCTGAACAGAGCATTGAAAATTATCTTGTTGATGATTCAACCATTTTCTCAGTACATTTCTGCAGTTCATAAGTAACAGTTATTAAATCATGATGTTGATGAGTTCCAAAATATTCTTTGTATGCGGTACTTTGTGCACAGTCCATTAAAAAAAACTGCATGGTAATAAATGTGTATCAGTGTTAATAAATTCAAATGTTTTAGTCTTTGCACAGTGAAAGTTAGTAATTCGGGACATGGCTTCAACCTGCAGGGACAGGGAGAACCAGCATGCTCATGATGGACAAAGCCTGGAGACATATCAAACCTAAGGCCTGATTTTCTTGCTCATAGTTCAAAGTTCAAAAGTTTAAAGAGAATTTATTATCATAATACGTATACGTCACCATATACAGTCCAAAGATTCATTTTCTTGCGTGCACAATGAAAGACTGCCCCCAACAGGATGGACAAACGATCAATGTGCAAAGGACAATAAACTCTGCAAATACAAAAAGAAAAAACTGAAATAATGTAGTAATAATGATGATAATAATAATAATAATAATAATAAATAAATAAACAATGAATATCAAGAACATGCGATGAGGAGTCCTTGAAAGTGAGTACATAGATTGTGGGAACAGTTCAGTGATAGAGTGAGTGAAGTTTAGCAAAATCATCTCCTCTGGTTCAAGACCCTGATGATTCAGGAGTGCTAACTGTAAATGAACCTGGTGGTATGAGTCCTGAAGCTCCTGTACCTTCTTCCTGTTGGCAGCAGCGAGAAGGGAGCATTACCTTGATAATGGATGCTGCTTTCCTGCGACAGTGTTCCATGTAGATGTGTTCAGTGATGGGGAGGGCTTTACCTGTAATGGACTGGGTCATATTCACTACTTTTTACTTGGAGCAAACAGAAATCACTGCCTGGCCAAATGTAGAAATGTGATTAGAGGATGCTACCATGGTGGCCTTAAGACCTTAAGACACAGGAGCAGAATTAGGCCACTTAACCCATCAATTCTGCTCCACGCAAACATAAGAAAATCTGCAGATGCTGGAAATTCAAGCAACATACACAAAATGTTGGTGGAATGCAGCAGGCCAGGCAGCATCTATTGGAAGAAGTACAGTCGACGCTTTGGGCCGAGACCCTTCGTCAGGACTAACTGAAAGAAGAGATAGTAAGAGATTTGAGAGGGGAAGGGGGAGATCCAAAATGATAGGAGAAGACAGGAGGGAAAGGGATGAAGCTAAGAGCTGGAAAGTTGATTGGCAAAAGGGATACAGAGTTGGAGAAGGGGAGGATCATGGGACGGGAGGCCTAGGGAGAAGGAAAGGGGGAGGGAAGCCCAGAGGAAGATGGAGAGCAGGCAAGGAGTGGTTGTGAGAGGGACAGAGAGAGAAAAAAAGGAGGTAAATAAAAATAAATAAGGGATGGGGTAAGAAGGGGAGGAGGGGCATTAACGGAAGTTAGAGAAATCAATATTCATGCCATCAGGTTGGAGGCTACCCAGACGGAATATAAGGTGTTGTTATACCATCAGGTTGGAGGCTACCCACCATTCCATCATGTCTGACTTACTATCCCTCTCAATTCCAATCTGCTACATTCTCCCTGTAACTTTTGACACCCTGACTAACCAAGAACCTATCAACTTCCAAATTAAAAATACTCAATGTCTTGGTCTCCACAACCATCCGTGGCAATGAATTCCACAGATTCAACACCCTCCGGCCAAAGAATTTCCTCCTCATCTCTGTTCTAAATGGACATCTCTCAATTCTGAGGCTGTGCCTTCTGGTCCTAGACTCACACACTATAGGAGACATCCACTCTGTCTAGGCCTTTCAACATTCAATAGGTTTCAATGAGATCTCTCTAATTCAACTAAACTCCAGCAAGTACATGCTTAGAGCCATCAAAAACTCCTTGTACATTCATTCCGAGAATCATTCTCATGAACCTCCTCTGGACTATCTCCAATGCCAGTACATATTTTCCTAGACAAGGGGCAAAAAAAAACTGCTCACAGTACTCCAAGAGCAATCTGATTAATGCCTTATAAATTCTCAGCATCACGTCCTTGCTCTTATATTCTAGTCTTCTTGAAATGAATGCTGACATTGCATTCTTTTCCTTACCACTGACTCAACCTGCAAGTGAACCTTTTGAGAATTCACAAAATCCCTTTGCCCATCTGATTTTTATAATTTTCTCTCCATTTCGAAAATAGCCTATGCATTTATTTTTTTCTACCAAACTAGATGAACATATACTTCCCTACACTATATTTCATCTGCATCTTCTTTGCCCATTCTCTGAATCTGTTCAAGTACTTCTGCAAACTCCTTGCTTCCTCAGCACTACCTGCCCCTCCACCTGACTTTGTATAATCTGCAAATTTGGCCACAAAGCCATCAACTCTATCATCCATATCATTGACATATAACGTGAAAGGTAGTGGTCCCAATACTGATCTCTGCAGAACACCACTAGTCACTGTTAGCCAAGCACCCTTTATTCCAACACTTTGCCTCATAGCAGGGACAATCTTCTATTCATGCTAGTATCTTTCCTGTAAATACTAGACCCTGGAATGGGTCTGGAGGACTGGAAAATTGCAAATGTCTTTGAGAAAGGAGGGAAGCAGAAGAAAGGAAATTCTTTTCTTATCTTAAGCAGCTTCGTGTGCAGCACCCTGCCAAGGGCCTTCTGAAAATCTTACAAGGCGTCAGGCCCCAATGGAGTACCAGGAAGGGCTCTGAAAACCTTTGCCAACCACCTGGCGGGGGGAGTTCAAAGACATTTTCGATCTCTCATTGCAACAGTCAGATGTTCCCACCTGCTTCAAAAGGCCAACAATTATACCAGTGCCCAAGAATAGCAGGGAGAGCTGCCTTAATGACTATCGTCCAGTAGCACTCACATCTATGGTGATGAAATGCTTTGAGATGTTGTTATAGGTCGAATTAACTTCTATCTCAGCAAGGATCTGGACCCACTGCAATTTGCCCATCACTATAATCGTCCTACGGTAGATAGGATCTCAGTGGCTCTTCACACGGCCTTGGATCACCCAGACAATACAAATACCTATGTCAGGATGTTGTTTGTTGACTACAGCTCAGCATTTAACACAATCATTCCTGCAGTTCTGATCTAAAAACTGCAGAATCTGGGCCTCTGTTCCTCCCTCTGCAAATAGATCCTCGACTTTCAAACCGGAAGACAACAATCTGTACAGATTGGAAATAATATCTCCATCTCACTGACAATCAACACTGGTGCACTTCAGAAATAAGCGCTAAGCCCACTGTTCTACTCTCTCTACACCAATGACTGCTTGGCTAAGCACAACTCAAATGTCATCTATAAATTTGCTGACGATACACAATTGTTGGCAGAATTTCAGATGGTGATGAGAGAGTGAGGTACATTAGCTAATTGAGTGCTGTCACAGCAACAATCTTACACTCAATCTCGGTAAGACCAAAGAACTGCTTGTGGATTTCAGAAAGAGTAAGACAAAGGAATACACACCAGTCCTTAGACAGAGATCAGAAGTGGAGAGAGTGAGCAATTTCAAGTTCCTGGGTGTCAATATCTCTGAGGATCTAACCTGCACCCAACGTATTGTTGTAGCTACAAAGAAAGCATGTCAGCGGCTATATCTCATTCGAAGTTTGAGGAAATTTGAAATGTCACCTATAATACTCAAAGGTTTCTACAGATTTACTGTGGAGAGCATTCTGACAGGCTGCAACACAATATGGTATGGGGGGTGGGGCTAAGGCACAGGATCGAAATAAGCTACAGAGTTGTAAATTTAGTCAACTCCATCATGAGCACTAGCCTCCATAGTATTCAGGATATCTTCAAGGAGCAGAGCCTCAAAAGATGGTTCGATTATTAGGGACCCCAGTCACCCAGGCCATGCCATGTCCTCATTGCTACCGTCAAGAAGGAGGTACAAAAGCCTGAAGACAGATACTCAATGATTCAGGAATACCTTCTTCCTCTTTACCATCCTATTTCCCGATTTCTGAATGGATATTGAACCCATGATCAAAAACTCACTACATTTTTATTTCTATTTTTTCATTACTTATTTAGTTTAACTATTATATATATAGTAATTCATAGTTTTGTTCTATTATTATATATTGCATTTTACTGCTGCTGCAAAGACAACAAATTACACAACATATGCCAATGAACCTAATTCTGATTCTGGTACTGATCGAAATAAACAATATTTACTGACTCTCCTTTGTCTATGCTGCTTGTTACTTCCTCAAAAAATTCCAATAGATTTGTCAGGCAAGATTTCCCCTTAAGAAAACCATGCTGACTTTGGCCTATTTTACCATGTGCCTCCAAGTATCCCAAAACCTCATTCTTAATAATGGACTCCAACATCTTCCAAACCACGGAAGTCATGCAAACTGGCCTGTAATTTCCTTTCTTCTGCTTCCCTCCCTTATTAAAAAGTAGAGTGAAGTTTGAAATTTTGCAGTCCTCTGGAACCATTCTAAAATCTATTGATTCTTGAAAGGTCATTACTAATGCTTCCACAATCTCTTCAGCTACCTCTTTCAGAACCCTGGGTAGCAGTCCATTTAGCCCAGATGACTTATCTACCTTCAGTCCTTTCAGCTTCCCAAGCACCTTCTCCTTAATATTAGCAACTACACTTACTTCTGCCCCCTGACACTCTTGAATTTCTGGCATACTGCTGGAGTCTTCCACAGTGAAAGCTGATGCAAAATACTTATTAAGTTCATCTGCCATTTCTTTATCCCTCATTACCACCTCTCCAGCATTATTTTCCCGTGGTCTAATGTCCACTCTTGCCTCTCATTCATTCTTTATTTATCAGAAAAGCTTTTGGTATCCTCTTTGATATTATTGGCTAATGTTATTATATGGCATGCTCAATTAAGAATGAGAATTCAGGAGCTTATGTCAAATAAGTGTAAAGGAACAGTCCTGATCACTCCTGAAATATAGTATGACGTCTCCTCCACACTCATCAACCTCTCTCGTTTCCTCATTCCACCTCACTGGCAGGAATTTGTTAGGTCTAACACTTGTTGTGAGTTGTGCATTTTCTTATTGGGCCAAGGGTCCCTTGAGGTTGTTATAGCTGGGGGTGTTAGTGGGGATAATCTTCCACTACCTTTTGAATGCTCCCAATGGCATGCATCACAAATGGCCGCTGACAACCAAGTTCAGCTCCCATCCTTCACGTGTTGTTTAGTTACTAAGCCTGGTGGAACTGTTTCCTCTGACAGGAGAAGAGGCAAGTTGCTGGCTTCTGAAAACGTCTGTCATTTCCGGCAGATGGGCTTATTAGCATCTCCATTTAGGAGAAAGAAAACTCTGATCTCAAACCCCTGCTCTCTTGCAGCTATAGCCACTCATGATTCCCTACAGGAGTCCTTCATTAAGTTCAACGCTGACTGGCAACTCCAGCAATGACCCTAGTGCTAAACTGTATTGGTCTCTGCCATTCCTTTGGATTAATCAGCTGTTTGGAGGACTGTGGAGAGCCAGTAACGTGGACAACAGCTTGTGCTCCATGTTGTACTGCACTGGATGGCATATCTTGTAGACAGCTGGGACTCAACATCCATGGTCAACCACAACTAACACAGGGCCTCTATTAGACTGAGGCACTTGCACTTGTTTGTGAGACCAAATTACCTCTGTGTATTCAGACGAGGGCACAAAAATTGCAGGAATAGTGCTAATTGGGGTTCATCTCTATAATACCAGTGGAAGATTAAACCAGTAACTGATAATTCAGCATCAACTTTGGCCAAAATAATGGCACGGCGCTTGTCCATCACAGTGATTATGCCAGCCGTTGTGTGCATTAGACATGGAGAACAAAAACTTCACCCTCCTTAAAAGGAGCTCAGAGGCAATATTTTTTCGATATGAGACTTGTAGGGTGTCACACTGGAAATAGGTGCCATCAAAAGAAATGTCCTTTCCTTTTCAAAATTCATATGGATCTGGGAATAGCACGGTAGTTGTTCCAGCTCTAGATTGTACCAGTCTTTCTTCTCTCACTTGCTTGCTTCAGGATATCCTAAGGTACTTTACAGCCAATGAAGTATTTATTTTTTTGTATGTGTATTTGTATTATCAGCATTTAGGCTACCATGGCAAGGCTGCATTTTTACCTGCCCGAATTGTCTTCAGTTGAGGGCTTTTATGTGTCAACCAGATACTCATATGGACATGACTTGAATATCTCCCCCCCACCCTGTATGTTGCTAGGGAAATGTTTGTGGTCATGACTCATTTTCCCCTAACTTCCATATTGGTTATTGAATATAAACTCAGAGATTCTGAATTAGTTGTCTGGCAATTTAATGGCTCTTCCACACATGGGGAGAAGGGCCTTTGTCCATTTTTCTTGCCCATGAGAAATGAAAAAGCATGGATAACTTCATTCATCTCAACACTAAACTGATTCCACAACCTATGGGCTCACTTTCAAGGATTCTACAACTCGTGTTCTCAGTATTATTTACTTACTTTTTTTTATTTGCAAAGTCTGTCTTCCTTTGCACATTGGCTGTTTGTCAGTCTTTGTGTGTAGTTTTACATTGATTCTGTTGTATTCTCTGTTCTACTGTGATAACCTTCAAGAAAATGAACCTCAGGGTAGTATATGGTGGCATGTACAGTCTCCGATTATAAATTTACTTTGAACTTGAAGCTAGAGTGGGCAGGCAGATTTCCCAGTTTTGCCAGCTTTCTGAAGATCCAGGCATAACTTCCTTCCAGCTGCCCTTCAGAACCCAGAGCTCAAAAAGCTTCAATTCAATAATTAGATTATGGTCAATCGTTAGATTATGGTAAATGCAAGACACCCCAATAAGTCATATGACCTGCTTTTTCTGAAAAAGGTATACTTGTTGAACATTTTCAGTGACCACATTCGTCCAAAAAAATGGATATTGGAGGATAACACCTATTCCCTCTTTATGTTGTCTATTGTGCATTCCACAGGACTACTAAATACTACTGCAACAAAATGCACAGCAGATTAGTTAAGATGGCTATTCGCCTCCTCAATGTGCAACTTTGCTATTTACTCCTCTCTGGGAACATCCTCTAGAACTCATAACTCAGTGACTACACAACTTAGCAAACAGTGGAGCTGAACTCTTCCCAGAGAGGTTTCCAGCAAATGGAGGAATAGCAAAGTCATCCAAATGAGGAGGGAGTGGAAGGGGACAGAAGCACCATTACCCATACCGATGCAGGTGACAGCAGAAGATCTAAACGATAAACAGTGCGGAAGACCTGGCCCTACCTGGCAATGCTTATAAGAACCATCTGAAATCTGTCAGAATTTTATTTTGTACCAGTTTCCAGCAAGAGTGGATATTGGACCACTGGAAAATGATCTGGAGAGTTAGTAATGGGAGACAAAGAAATGGCAGACAATCTTGCATCAGTCTTCGCAGTGGAAGACATCAGCAGTATGCCAGAAATTCACGAGTGTCAAGAGGCATAAATGAACGTAGTTTCTATTACTTAGGAGAAGGTGCTTGGGAAGCTGGAAGGTCTGAAGTTAGAGAAGTCACCTGGACCTGATGGATTATACCTGAAGGTTCTGAAAGAGATAGGTGAAGAGATTGTGGAGGCATTTGTAATGATCTTTCAAGAATCACTAGATTCTGGAATAGTTCAAGAGGACTGGAAAACTGCAAATGTTAATCCACTCTTTAAGAAGGGAGGGAGGCTGAAGAAAGGAAATTATAGGCTAGTTTGTCTGACTTCAGTGGTTGGGAAGATGTTGAAGTCTGTTATTAAAAATGAGGTTTCAGGGTTCCTTGGAAGCATGTGATAAAATAGGCCAAATCATCATGATTTCCTTGAGGAGAAATCTGGCCTGACAAGTTTGTTAGAAATCTTTGAGGAAATAACAGGTAAAATTGATAAGGGGATGTCAGTGTATGTTGTTTGCTTGGATTTTCAAAAGGCTGCAGATGAGACTGCTTAACAAGAAAAGAGTCCATGGTATAATAGGAAAGATATTAACATGGGTAGATGATTGGCTGACTGGCAGGAGCAAAGAGGGAGAATAAAAGGGACCTTTTCTGGCTGGATGCTGGTGACCAGTGGTCTTCTGCAGGGGTTGAATTGAATTGAATTAACTTTATTACTTACATCCTTCATATACATGAGGAATAAAAATCTTAATGTTATGCCTCCGTCTAAATGTGCAATGTGCAATTTATGGAAATTTATAATAAATAGTATGTACAACAGAACAGTCAATATAACATAGAAATCCAGTTGTATCAGCATGGATTAAGCAGTCTGACAGCCTGGTGGAAGAAGCTGTCTCAGAGCCTGTTGGTCCTGAGGGAGGAATCCCATTGAAACCTACGGAATATTGAAAGATATGGCTAGAGTGGATGTGGGCAAGATATATCCAATCGTGGGTGAATTTAGGACCAATGGACAAAGCCTCAGAATAGATGGACATCTATTTAGAAAAGAGATGAGAAGGAATTTCTTTAGCCAGAAGGAAAAGAATCTGTGGAATTCATTGCCACGGATGGCTGTGGAGGCTAAGTCATTGACTACATTTAAAAAGGAGGTTGATACTTCTTGATTAGTCAAGATGTCTAAGGTTATGAGGAGAAGGTATGAAAATGGGACTGAAAGGAATAATAAATCAGCCAAGATGGAATGGCAGAGCAGACTTGATGGGAGTGAATGGCTTAATTCTGCTCCTACATTCTATGGTCTTATGGTCCATTCACAGACACCTCAAGCGGTCTAAGTTTCTTTGATCCCCTATGCAGACAATGGAAACACAAGCTGCTGCAGGATATTATTTCAAAATTGGGCATTTACTTAATACAGGTTCATTTTGCTTATTATGAGGCCACTCCTCAAAGATGTGAACTCACTGTGACAAGCTACCTCAAAAGTAGCCACAGAAATAACAATGCAACTGAAGGAAAAAAACTAAAGATGCTTGACTTCTGAAGTGAAAATGCAAGAGAAGATGCAAGGAAAACTCAGCATGCTAGGCAGCATTGGTGGGGAAAGAAACAAAGGCAATATTTCTTTTCCAACTGACACGTCATGGGAATTTTTTGCCTCATGTTTATATCACAAGTTTGTGCTTCCTTCTGCAATGTCTATCAACATTACTTCAGCTGGATTCACATCATGAGAAAGTAAGAAACAGAAGGAGGTATAATTTGATATTGTGGCTCTTGGTTTTAGACATCCTAGCAAGTGGAAACATTACCATGGCATCAACCTTGTCAAGCCCCAGAAGAATTAAATAAGTTTCAATGAAATTACCTCTTGTTCTTCTAGACTTAGGAAATTATAGACCTAGTCCCCTTAATCTTCTCATGATCTAGATATCTTTTTACAGAAATGAATCTGGTGACCCTTGTTGCATTCCCTCTGTTGTAAATGTATCTTTTCTAGATGAGGATATGTGTATTTGATCCTCCATAATATTCTGCGTGAGAATTTAAATTGGAGGTGGCAGTGGTTTTTTTTACAAGGTTGAGTTGCGAACTCGACATCTACCCGGCACGGATGGAGAGCGCGCTCGGGAGTGGTCTGTCAGTGGATCAAACTCGGGAACCTCTGTTCTGGAGCCCGGTGATGATCTCACTGCGCCACCAGCCGACCAGGATAGATAAGATTCCAGCAGTTTATAGTTACACTAGAACATCTCACTCAATCTTCTTGGAGGCCAATGTACTATTTGTCTTCCTAGTTGCTTGCTGTACCTTCACATTAACTTAGTTTGATTTGTATACAATAACATTCATGTCTTGTGCGTTTCAATCAACTGTGCTGCTTAAGAGTCTTGGAGTTAGACAGGTTAGTAAATTTATAACTAATAGGATGTGTGCTTGACAATGCTAATACCATTTGCGTGCTAGAGTTCCAGCCACGATGAACCATTAACAGAAAATATATTTCCTGTGAACTTGAAGGACCATAAACATGATATCAGCTAATTCCAGAAACAAGATTGTAAGATTTATTTAAAGTTTGGCCTGGCTTTTAGATTTGCCACTTGACTTTCTGCACAGGAGAGATGGTCAAAAAGGAATTGTATTTCAAGGGAAATTAAATTACCTTGTTCTTATCAAGATTGTGTTTAAAGGTAATCTATCAAGGCATCTGCAAATGTGAAGGAACAGCTGTGACTGACATTTGAGTTCCTGACCATTCTCTAAGGAGCAGTCCTTGAGGATGGTACACTGTTGGGAGAAAAGCTGCTGTGATGACTCATGGACCACTGATTCTGATGACTGTCCTCAGTGACTAAAGGTATCTTGTCCCAATGCCAAGATGCACTGCAAATAGAATGTGAGATTCAGTGACATGGATTTGCCCTCGATGAAATAGAAGCAATGACAAAGTTTCAGGTAACAGAGTTTTGAGGTTGTTTTAACATGACAGTATTGAATTAGCAATGCAGATAATTTTGTGCCTTACTTTCTACAAAAAGGAAAGATATCAAATTTATACTGGTTCCCGATTATGATCGGTGCCATTTACCCCTTCTTACTCATTTCTCTGTAGTTCTGTAGTTTTCTCTCTCACACACCCATCAACTCCCCTTTGATTTATTTGCCCTTTACCTGAGCAAATGGATCATTTGTATGATCCAATCTTTGAAATGCTGAGGAAACCGATGTACCAGGCAGAACCTCACACAGATAGCTTGCAAACTCCACACAGACAGCACGCAGGGTCAGTAATGAACCTTTGTCCTTGGAGCAATGAAGCAGCAGCTGTCTGGTCACACTACAGCATAACTGTCCCAAATGGAGGCATTAGAGTGACCAGAGATTTAGGACAACGAGCAGAAACAGTGTAAATAGGGTGGCATCCCCTAGCAGCACAACTTTTAATAATGTATTTTTCTTTCCATTGTGAGTGCTCTCACAATGCTGATGCTAATGAGCTTCAAGTTAGACTTGAATGTTTGCTTGGTCTTGCTGCAAATGAAATTGAAGATTCCATATTGAGCATCCCCTCATTTTGAGTGACATGGTATCATAATGGTCAGTGTAATGCATTACGGTACCAGCGACCCAGGTTCAATTTCTGCCACTGACTGTCAGGACTTTGTATGTTTTCCCTGTGACGATCTGGGTTTCCTCTGGCTACTCTGGTTTCCTCCCTTAGTCCAAAGATGAACTGGTTGGTAGGTTAATTGGTCATTGAAAATTGTCCTGTGTTTAGGCTACGGTACATCAAGGTCGGCGTGGCTTGAAGATCCAGAAGTGCCTATTCCACGCTGTGTCTCAATAAATAATTAAGTAGATTAATGGTCGACTTATCAGATGGTAATAGAAACATAGAAAACCTACAGCACAATACAGGCTCTTCGGCCCACAAAGCTGTGCCAAACATTTCCTTATCTGAGAAATTACCTAGGGTTACACATAGCCCTCTATTTTTCTGAGCTCCATATATCTGTCCAGGAGTCTGTTAAGAGACCCTGTCGTATCCACCTCCACCACTGTCGCCGGCAGCCCATTCCACGCACTCACCACTCTCTGCGTAAAAGACTTACCCCTGACATCTCCTCTGTACCTACTTCCAAGCACCTTAAAACTGTGCCTTCTCATGTTAGCCATTTCAGCCCTGGGAAGAAGCCTCTGATTATCCACATTGTCAATGCCTCTCATCATCTTATGCACCTCTATCAGGTCACCTCTCATCCTCCATCGCTCCAAGGATAAGAGGCCAAGTTCACTCAACCTATTCTCATAAGGCATACTCCTCAATCCAGGCAACATCCTTGTAAATCTCCTCTGCACCCTCCCTATGGTTTCCACATCCTTGCTATAGTGAGGCAACCAGAACTGAGCACAGTACTCCAAGTGAGGTCTGACCAGGGCCCTATATAGCTGCAACATTACTTCTCGGCTCCTAAACTCAGTCCCATGATTGATGAAGGCCAATGCACCGTATGCTTTATTAACCACAGAGTCAACCTGTGCAGCAGCTTTGAGTGCCCAATGGACTCGGACCCCAAGATCCCACTGATCCTCCGCACTGCCAAGAGTATTACCATTAATACTATATTCCATCATTATATTTGACCTACCAAAATGAACCACCTCACACTTATCTGGGTTGAACTCTCCATCTGCCACTTCTCAGCCCAGTTTTGCATCCTATCAATGTCCCGCTGTAAACTCTGATGGCCCTCCACACTATCCACAACACCTCCAACCTTTGTGTCATCAGCAAATTTACTAACCCATACCCTCACTTCTTCATCCAGGTCATTTATAAAAATGACAAAGAGTAGGAATCCCAGAACAGATCCCTGAGGCTCACGACTGGTCACCGACCTCCATGCAGAATATGACCCATCTACAACCACACTTTGCCTTCTGTGGGTAAGGCAGTGCTGGATCCACAAAGCAATGTCCCCTTGGATCCCATGTCTCCTTACTTTCTCATAAAGCCTTGCATGGGGTACCTTGTCAAATGCCTTGCTGAAATCCATTTCCACTACATCTACTGCTCTACCTTTATCAATGTGTTTAGTCACATCCTCAAAAAATTCAATCAGGCTTGTAAGGCAGGACCTGCCTTTGACAAAGCCATGCTGACTATTCCTATTCATATTATGCCTCTCCAAATGTTCATAAATCCTGTCTCTCAGAATCTTCTCCATCAACTTATCAACCACTGAAGTAAGACTCACTGGTCTATAATTTCCTGGGCTATCTCTACTCCTTTTCTTGAATAATGGAACAACATCCGCAACCCTCCAATCCTCTGGAACCTTTCCCATCCCCACTGATGATGCAAAGATCATTGCCAGAGGTTCAGCAATCTCCTCCCTCACCTCCCACAGTAGCCTGGGGCACATCTCATCCGGTCCCGGTGATTTATACAACTTGATGCTTTCCAAAAGCTCCAGCACATCCTCTTGCTTAATATCTACATGCTCAAGCTTTTCGGACCACTGTAAGTCATCCCTACAATTGCCAAGATCCTTTTACCGTAGCGAATACTGAAGCAAAGTACTCATTAATTACCTCTGCAATCTTGTAATGAGCTGGTCTGACTTCTGCTTTTTCTGAACAGGATATAACGAGGCAGTTTTCCACATCTTAGAGTGACTGGCTTGATTGTAACTCTACTGAATCAGCTTGGCTAGAGATGCAATTTGTTCTGGAGTACAGGGCTTTGGTGCTGCAACAGGCTCATCAACCTTGAATTGTTCAGAGCTTGCATTCTTAATATCACATGCTCTTCACACGTGCTTAATATCACATGGACTCAGCATGGATAAAACCTTACACTCAGCATCAGCAAGACCAAGGAATTGATTGTGGATTTCAGGAAGGGCAAGTTGGGAGAACACACTCAAATCCTCAATGACGTGTCAGCAGTGGAAAGGTTGAGCAGCATCAAGTTCCTGAGCATCAACATAACATCTCAGAGGTCCAATATATTCCGAGTGAATTAAATTGGCTAAATCCTGATGGATTATATATTTGGCACAGTTGACTGAACATGATTGAAAATAGTTCAACCATGTCTTCAGCATACATATGCTAGGTGCCAACACTATTGAGAATATTGAAGTTTTTTTTGAAGACTCATCCTCCATTTTGATTGGTGTCATTCTATCATTCACTTTACTAACGGTGACAGGGCGCTAGGGACAGAAAGGCAGAGCTCTCAACTGATCTGTTGGTCACGTAGTTGCATAATTTTCACTTGCAAGCTGCTTTCTGACATCTAGCTTGCCTCTAATCCTGTGGTGTAGTATCACGAAGCTGACACTTCATTGCTCAATGGGGGTAGTGTTGCTCTTAGCATGTTCTTCTGCACTTTTCATTGAACCAGTTAATCTTCTGCATTCTAAAGTGTCAAGGGGTAATAAATCACCCTTTCAGTGGAAGCGCTGGTCACCGAATTCCCTTCAATGCTGGGATGCTGCTTTATGGTTTATGATGATGAATGTAAATGCTTTAGCACTTGTGCCCGAATGAATGTTAATCTTTCTTCATGTTGGAAGGGCTGATCCTGGTGTTACTGATTACACTAATGAATTGCTGCGGAATGCATCTGCCACACATTATCCTGCACAATTTCTTTGTTTCACATGAAGTCTCAAGTTGAAGCAGAGTGATTTATTCAGCTTTAAAAATAATAAAAATAAACTCACAAGTGTTTCAGCATAAAATCCTTTTCCTGTGGGCCAAATTATTTCTACTATCTCAGTCTCTGAGACCGACATGAAAGCATCCTTCAGGAGAGTGAACCCATGGAAAGTATCTAGCCCAGAAGGAGTACCTGTCCCAGTACTGAAGACCTGCGCTAATCAACTGGTTGGAGTGTTCATTGGGATCTTTAATCTCTGCCTTTGACAGTCTGAGGTGCCCATCTGCTGAAGCAGGCTTCAATTATACTGGTGCCCAGGAAGAACATGGTAACCTACCTCAATGACTAGCGTCCAGGAGCACTTATATCCACTGTGTTGAAGTGCTTTGAGAGGTTGGTGATGAACCATACAGTATCAACTCCTGCCTGTGGAGTGGCTTGGATCTGCTCCAGTTTGCATACCATCATAACAGGTCAACAGCAGATGCCATTTTATTGGTTCTTTGCTCAACCATGGAACATCCGGACAGTGAAGATGTATACATCAGGTTGCTTTTATTGACTATAGCTCTGCATTCAACACTATCATCCCCTCAGAACTAATTAATAAACTCTAAGGCCCAGGCCTTAATACCTCTTTGTGCAACTGAATCCTTGATTTTCTTACTTGCAGACTCCAGTCTGTTCAGATTGGCAACTATACTTTCTCCACAATCACCATCAGCAGAGTTGCACCAGAAGGCTGTTTGCCTAGCACCCTGCTCTACTTACTTTATACTTATGGCTGTGAGGCTAAGTGCAGCTGTTATGCCATATTTAGTTTGCTGAAAACACCACTGTTGTTTGCTGAATCAAAGGTGGTGCAGATTCAGCATATAGGAGGGAGATGGAAGATTTGACTGAATGGTGCCTCAACAAGGTCTCACTCAATGTCAGCAGAGCCAAGGAGTTAAGTATTGACTACAGGAGGTTCATGAACCAGTCCTCATTAGGGGATCAGAGGTGAAGAGGGTCAACAACTTTAAATTCTTTGCTCTTAACATTTCAAAGGATCCATCATGGGTTCAGCACGTAATTGCCTTTTCAAAGAAGGCATGACACTCCCTCTACTTTCTTATAAGTGTGCAAAGATTAGGAATGACATCTAAAAATGTGATGAACTTCAATAGACGTGTGGTGGAGAGTATAGTGACTGGCTGCATCATAGCCTGGTATGGAAACACCAGTAACCTTGAATGGAAACATCCCCAAAATGCAGTGAGTACAGCCCAGTCTATCTACTTTGAGCATTGTTGCAGGAAAGCAGCATACATCATCAAGGTCTCCGACCATCCAGCCACGCTTTCTCCTCACTGCTGCCATCAAGAAGGAGGCACAGGAGCCTCAGGACCCTCACCACCAGGTTCAGGAACAACCATCAGGCCTCTGAAGCAGAGTGGATAACTTCACTCACCCCAACACTGAACTGATTCTACAACCTATGGACTCACTTTCAAGGAGTCTACAACTCATGGTCTCATTATTTATTGTTTATTTATTTATTATTATGATTTTGTTTTCTTTTTTCTATTTGCAGTTTGTTGCCTTTTGCCCATTGGTTGTTTGTCCATCTTTGTCGTGTGCAGTTTTTCATTGATTCTATTGTGGGGTTTTTTTTGTACTTACTGTAAATGTCCACAAGAAAATAAATTTCTGGGTAATATATCATGACATATATGTACTTTGATAATAAATTTACTTTGAACTTTAAAGTACATAACATCTACATAAAACATTACATGATTGATCTGCAGCTTGTCAACACTTCCCATTGTACTTACCTGACACACAGACTTCGTTGTTGTCTTCTGATGTCCCGTGATTGCAGCCAGGCTTCAGGAAGGCTTCCCCTTTTCCAAGGTAGCTGGAGGAACGTGCCCATGATCAGCTCCAGCCCTATGTGCATTGTAGTCTGGGGAAGCTGGCTGTGGGGCATTTCCTCAGATTCCCTCCGAGGAGACAATATTCTGACACCTTGATGGAGAGAGAACTGTTAAACTCCTCAATGTTACCAGGTCTCTCAATGAAACCAACATATGATAGTATATCCTTCCGATCTAGTTTCTAACCTTGTAGTTCCAGTACCCAAGCTGCTTCTCAGTGTGAATGGGGTATGAGCGCCCTACTGCCCGTACATTTGACATTCCCATAATTTTCAAGTTCATGTTTCTCCTCCTTCACCTCCTATTTCACTTTTCATTATGATGGTGATTTTCCAGCCAGTGAGCCTGTATTGCTAAGGACCGAGGTGGTGTGCAGGGAAAAAAATTGCATACATCCTCAGCGTATTCTGGGGATGGAAATTCAGCTGCCCCAGGATATGGATGGACCCAGGGTACCCACAGGAAATCCACACAGTCGCTGGGAGAATATGCAAACTTTATGCAGGCAGCTCCAGATGGAAGGACTGATCTCAGGTCACTGGAGCTGTAAGGCAGCGACTCTGCTAGCTCCACCGCTTTGCTGTGCGAGTTCTTTTAAAGGCAGGAGCCCAGAGGCATCAGCTGTGTGGCAAAGTGTTCAGCTGTAGTAAGGCAAACATCTCAATGGGTATGCCACTTTCCAAAAAAGGGAGTATTTAAAAATAGAATCAGCACTCTTACTCTAGGATTGCAATTGAAAATCTTGATCCTTAGGCAGTATTTAAAAACCCTAAGCTTAAATCACAAAAATGCCCCTATTTAGGAGAACATGGATTTCAAGGCCAAGGCTTTCATTGTCCTATGTTGGTTGTAGAGAGTTATGGTCATGGGTTGCTCTGCTTGCTCTCTCTTTTCCTTGTATTTTCACGTGTTCCATTTTGAAACAAGTAACCATGGAAACAAAATATTCCACCGCTTTATTTTCCAGCTTCTTCTGACGTAATACATTTTGTTGCCTTTCTATATATCATTTCTGAAGCTGTAAATATCGGTTTCCTTTTAAATAATAGTTAATCGTTGCAGAGTGACATTGGAAACCAAGCCTTTAACTTATTTCTATTCCTTCTGTGAATGTGTTAATTTATCCTTTAGATTCTAAAGGGTGCATTGTGTGAGCCTAATGTCACTAAGCAGTGTGATTTGGCTGCCAGCTGACAAACAATTAATGATGCTTCCATCTGCATGGTATTAGCAAAGAACTCTTTGCTCCTAGTTCACCGCCACATGGTGAAACCAGACAGTAATCTGCCCCTTGTTGCTTCATTTTCAGAACCAGATCTTTTGGTCTCATTAAGCTCATGACCCTAACCCGTATCTTTGAGCATTTCCCATCCTAACCTCCCACTCCCTGAGCTCAGTTCATTATTTCACTGCTTCATTTCTAATTTTTCCTTCCTACCCAGGGAGACAAGGGCTGGATTATTCTGATAACACTCCACTGAGTCCTGACTCTTCTGTAATGGCAGCCTGTTTTCCCATGACTCATGAGAGATTCCAGCCAGATATGTGACAGTGCTTAGGGAGATGCCAGCAGGAGTATCTAACTGATATGTTGACTGGTTTAAAGGGGATATGGTGAGGGAAAGACCCTCAGATTTCAGTGCTTACCCTGCTGAACATCTCAGAGAAAGTCTGAAATCATTAGCAGGTGAAATAAGCAGCTTTGAATTGTCTGATGTTATATATTTTGCTCAATTTTCCAGGAATTATTTACTCTGTTCCCTATATTATGTATGCCCTCAGGAAAAAGAGTCTCAGGGTTGTATGTGGTGACATGTATAATAAATTTGACTTTGAACTTTGATTTACTGAATTAGTTCATGCCCACCTCTTACTTGTATTTGAATGTAATCAATGCAATTCTAGATTCCTTGAATTGGGATACTGAGTTAACTAGATGGATGTTGGTTGCATTTTTAAAGTATGCAAGCATTGCTGGCAAGGCCAGGATGTATCTTCTATCCTTAATTACAAAAGTGATAATGAGCTAACTTCTTGAACCTCTGTGGTCCTTTTGGTGAAAATACTCCAATGATGATGTTGGATGGAGAGTTCGATGATTTGGACCAACATTGATAAAGGAATGTTGGCTCGTTCCAAGACAGGGTAGTGGGTGACTTGAGGGGAAACTCTGGATGGTGGTGTTCCTATATGCCTGCTTTCCTTATCCATGATTTGGGAGCTGCTGTCAGAGTCAATGCAGTGCAGAATGTAGATGGTGCATACTGCAGCCACTATGGACTGCTAGTGGAAGAAGTGAATCTTTTGGTTGATAGGTGAGGTATCATTCAAGTAGCCTGTTTTACACTGTACAGAATGGTGTTAGCAGTGAATTCATCAATTACATTCCTGAGATGTGATGGTGGAAAAACTTTGGGGTTTCAGAAGGCAAGTGACTTGCAACAGGATACACAAACTGCTTTTGTTGCTGTGATATTTACGTGACTGGTCCAGTGGAGTTTCTCTTCAAATGCTATTAATAGGGTACTCAACAATGGTAATACCGTTAAATGTCAATAGGAGGTGATTAAATCACTTCTTGTTTGAGATGCATATTTTTTTTTAGGCATCCGTTAGTCTCATGAGACCATGGATTTGCGCCTTGGAAGGTTTCCAGGGCGCAGGCCTAGACAAGGTTGTATAGAGGACCAGCAGTTGCCCATGCTGCAAGTCTCATCTCTCCACGCCACCGATGTTGTCCAAGGAAAGGGCACTAGGACCCATACAGCTTGGCACCGGTGTCGTCGCAGAGCAATGTGTGGTTAAGTGCCTTTGCTCAGGGACACAACACGCTGCCTCAGCTGAGGCTCGAACTAGCGACCTTCAGATCACTAGACGAACGCCTTAACCACTTGGCCACGCGCCAACACATATATATGTATATTATAATATAGATGTATATTATATGATGTACAATTTAGTAGTATGACTGTGATCAAAAGACAGTATGTATATGTTACTATATTCTGCCTTGAGATTTATTTTCTTCCAGGTATTTATAAGGAATAGTTCTGTTCCCCTTATGAGGGCTGGGCCATGGATCTCGACTTCTCTTCTTGTGATCAACAATCAGCTCTTTGGTTTTGCTGACTTTGAATGAGGCTATTGTGTGGTACCACTCAATCAGATATTCAATCTCCCTCCAAAAGCTAATTTGTCACTAGCAACAGTGGTATCAGCAGCAAACTTAATTAGGGCATTGAAGCTGTACTTAGCCACACAATCAGAAATATAAAGTGAGTAGAGCAGGAGGTGCTGATGGTGATCGTGGAGGAGATGTTGCCAATCTGTACTAACTTTACACCGCACGCTGTCGGAACAGTGCTGCTAGGATAATCAAGGACACGACCCACCCAGCCAACACATTTTTCGTCCCTCTTCCCTCCTGGAGAAGGTTCAGGAGCTTGAAGACTCGTACGACCAGATTTGGGAACAGCTTCTTTCCAACTGTGATAAGACTGCTGAACGAATCCTGACCCAGATCTGGGCCGTACCCTCCAAATATCCGGACCTGACTCTTGGTTCTTTTGCACTACCTTACTTCCCATTTTTCTATTTTCTATTTATGATTTATAATTTAAATTTTTAATATTTACTAATTTTAACTATTTTTAATATCTTTAATATTTAATATTTGTAATCCAGGGAGTGTGAAGCACAGAATCAAATATCGCTGTGATGATTGTACGTTCTAGTACCAATTGTTTGGCGACAATAAAGTATAAAGTTGACCTGGGGAGAAATGAGGAAGTTGTGGATCCAGTTGCATAGGATGGTACTGAGGCTGAGGTCTTGGAGCTTAGTGATGTATTTCAAGGGGGTAACAGTATTGAATGCTGACCTGTAATCAATGAAGAGCATCCTAATGTATGCATCTTCATTGTCCAGTTCTTCTGGAGCCGAGTGAAGAGTCAGTATCAGAATCAGGTTTAATATCACTGACATGTGTCATGAAATTTGTTGTCTTTGTGGCAGCTGTACAATGCAATACATAATAATAGAAAAGAGCTGTGAATCACAGTAAGTACATATATATATGTTTGTTAAATTAAATAAGTTGTGCAAAAATAGAAACAAAAAATTAGTGCGTTGGCGATCATGGATTCAACGTCCATTCAGAAATCAGATGGTAGAGGGGAAGAAGCCTTTCCTGAATTGTGTGTGTGCCTTCAGGCTTCTGTACTTCCTTTCTGATGCTAGCAATGAAAACAAGGCATGACCTAGGTGATGGGGGTCCTTAATGATGGACGTTGCTCCTTGAAGATGTCTTGGATACTACAGAGGCTAGTGCCCATGATGGTGCTGATTAAGTTTACAACTCTCTGCAGCCTACTTCGATCCTGTGCAGTAGACCCCATTCTAGAAAGTGATGCAGCCAGTTAGAATGCTCTCCACAGAACAACTGAAGAAATTTGTGAGTGTCTTAGGTGACATACCAAATATTCTGAAACTCCGAGTGAAATATAGCCACTCTCATGCCTTCTTTGTAGCTGCATCAACAGTACGTTGGGTCCAGGTTAGGTCCTCAGAGATATTGACATCCAGGAACTTGAAATTGCTCAACATTTGCACTGATCCCTCAACGAGGACTGGCGTGTGTTCCTCATCTTATCGTTTCTGAAGTCCATAATGATCTTAATGATGTTGAGTGAAAGATTGTTGCTGCACTGATGTTGAGTCAGTGAAGTGGCATCTGTTGTTGAACTGTTGTGACGCTAGGCAAATTGGAGCAGATTCAGGTCACACCTCAGGCAGAAGTTGATATATTTCGTGACCAACCTCTCTAAGCACTTCATCATGGTGGTAGTAAGTACTACTGGATGATAGTCATCGAGGCATGTTACCGCGTACTTCTTGCACCGATATGGTTGAATACTCTTGAAGCAGGTGGATGTGAGATGTTGGAGATGTCTGTATACAAGCCAGCCAGTTGATTAACACAGGTCCTCAGTACTCAGCCAGGTATACTGTTTGAATTAGGTGCTTTCCAGGAACTATGGGAATTCATGAAGGTTCATTCATGTTCTGTTGTTCAAAGTTGGTGGTCTAGGTTACTGGTAAGTCACTGCCATTTGATAGCACCGACAATCACACCTTTCATCATTTTGCTAATTATTGAAAGCAAACTGTTTAGTCTTTGGTTAGTTTGGATTTGCACTATTTCTGATTCAAAGATTTCAAATAATGATAAAATAATATTAATAATAAGTACTTTATTGATCCTGAGTAGAAATTATTTTGTTACAGCAGCAGCATTTAAAAACGCACTTAGCAATAATAATTGGTTGAGTGAACTCGGCCTTTTTTCCTTGGAGCGACGGAGGATGAGAGGTGACCTGATAGAGGTGTATAAGGTGATGAGAGGCATTGATCATGTGGATAGTCAGAGATTTTTTTCCCAGGGCTGAAATGGCTAGCATGAAAGGGCACAGTTTTAAAGTGCTTGGAAGTAGGTACAGAGGAGATGTCAGGGGTAAGTTTTTTACGCAGAGAGTGGTGAGTGCGTGGAATCGGCTGCTGGTGACGGTGGTGGAGGCGGATACAATGGGGTCTTTTAAGAGACTCCTGGACAGGTATATGGAACTCAAAAAAATAGAGGGCAATGAGTAACCCCAGGTAATTTCTCAGGTAAGGACATGTTCGGCACAGCTTTGTGGGCCAAAGGGCCTGTTTTGTGCTGTAGGTTTTCTATGTTTCTGTGTTCTAATAAATAATAGTAATAAATATAATAATGATAATATTATTAACTAATAATAATATACAGAACAATAATACACACAAATATAATTTAGGCTATGGTTTCTGTTTAACTACCATGACATCAATTTATCTTTTCCTTTGGAAGTACAGAGCTCATTGCAGGTTGCGAAAGCTTCGCTTAATAACTTTATACTGTACAGGGATCTTTGAAATTAAAGAAACTGCCTGGATTAGAGAGCATTAAAGCTGGATAAACTTAAATCATTTTCTTTGGAGTGTCAGAGGCTGAGAGTGGCCTGATAGAAGTTTATTGATAGGATAAGTCGATTTTCTCTGTCATGGAAATGTTGAATACTAGAGGGCACAGATTTAAGGTGAGATGAGGAAAGTTTAAAGGTAAGTTTTTTATACAGAGAATGGTAGGTGCCTGCAACTTGTTACTATGGGAAATGGTGGAAATGGAGCAGTTACATTTAAGAGGCATTTAAATAAGCACATAAATAGGCATGTATTCATGCGCAATAGGAATGGATGATACAGAACATGTGTCAGCAGAAGTGCAGTTTAATTGGCAATCATAGTTGGCATAGACACTGTAGACTCTGTTTCTGCACTATACCATACTTTGTTCTATGTTCCAAGGCTACAAATACTGATACTTGTAGCCTTGGCAACCCTACTTATTAGATCATGGTCTCTTTCAGCATTTTCCTGATCTCCAGAAGGAAAGTGATTTGCAGTGTCCAGTTGTAAGTAGAATTTTCATCAGTGGACTTCTGCTGTAAACAAAAACATGTCAAACATATAAATGCCAGTCACTGAGTGCTCTCTTGATTGTGAACTCTATTCCTCCAAAAAGCTTAGGGTTCTGTGAAAATGCATTATAAACACTTTTACAGGAGTAGCTATGATAAGTGTACATCTGATATCTACAGTAATGCTCTCAGATGATACCCTTAGTACGGTGGTGAGAAGAGAAGTGGTAAGAGAGGAGCCAGAATGTGGAATCGGAAAAGGGAGAAAAGAAATCGGGGAGAAATTACCAGTAGTTAGAGTTCATGCCATGTTCATGTCATCAGACTGGAGACTACCCAGACAGAATATGAGGTGTTTCTTTTTAAAGCCAACAGCACAATACAGGCACTCAGCCCACAAAGTTGTGCTGAACATGTCCTTACTATAGAAATTACCTAGGGTTACCCATAGCTCTCTATTTTTCTAAGCTCCATGTATCTACCCAGGAGACTCTTAAAAGACCCTATCGTACCCGCCTCCACCACTGTTGGCAGCAGCCCATTCCATGCACTTGCCACTCCCTCCATAAAAAACTTGGCCCTAATATCTCCTCTATACCCACTTCCAAGCACCTTAAAACTGTGCCCTCTTGTGTTAGCCATTTCAGCCCAGGAAAAAGCTTCTGACTATCAATGCCTCTCATCATCTTATACACCTCTATCAGGTCACCTCTCATCCTCTGTTGCTCCAGGAAGAAAAGGCTGAGTTCACTCAACCTATTCTCATAAGGCATGCTCCTTAATCCAGGTAACATCCTTATAAATCTCCTCTGCACCCTTACCTATGGTTTCCAAATCCTTTCTATAGTGAGGCAACGAGAACTGAGCACAGTACTCAAAATGGGGTCTGACCAGGGCCCTATATAGCTGCAACATTACCTCTCGGCTCGTAAACTCAATCCCACGATTGAAGAAGGCCAATGCTCCGTATGCTTTCTTAAACCTAGAAACACAGAAGTCAACCTGTGTAGGCAACCACAGGGTCAACTTGCATAGTAGTTTTGAGTGCCCTATAGATTCGGTTCCAAGATCCTTCTGATCCTCCACACTGCCAAGAGTCTTACCTTTAATACTATATTCTGCCATTATATTTGACCTACCAAAATGAACCACCTCACACTTATCTGGGTTGAACTCCTTCTGCCACTTCTCAGCCCAGTTTTGCATCCTATCAATGTCCTGCTGTAACCTCTGACAGCCCTCCACACTATCCATAACACCCCCAATCTTAGTGTCATCAGAAAATTTACTAACCCATCCCTCCACTTCCTCATCCAGGTCATTTATAAAAATCACGAGGATTAAGAGTCCCAGAACAGATCCCTGAGGCACACCACTGGTGACCAACCTCCCCGCAGCATATGACCCATCTACAAACACTCTTTAACTTCTATGGGCAAGCCAATTCTGGATCCACAAAACAATGTCCCCTTAGATCCCATACCTTCTTACTTTCTCAATAAGTTTTGCATGGGGTACCTTACCAAATGCCTTGCTGAAATCCATTTCCACTACATCTACTGCTCTACCTTCATCAACGTGTGTAGTCACATCCTCAAAAAATTCAATCAGGCTCGTAAGGCATGACCTGTCTTTGTGAAAGCCATGCTGACTATTCCTGATCATATTATGCCTCTCCAAATGTTTATAAGTCCTGCCTCTCAGGATCTTTTCCATCAACTTACCAACCACTGAAGTAAGACTCACTGGTCTATAATTTCCCTGGCTATCTCTACTCATTTTCTTGAACAAGGGAACAACATCCGCAACCCTCCAATCCTCCAGGACTGTCTCCCGTCCCCATTGATGATGCAAAAATCATCGCTAGAGTCTCAGCAATCTCCTCCCTGGCCTCCCATAGTAGCCTGGGGTACATCTTGTCCGGTCCCGGTGACTTATCCAACTTGATGCTTTCCAAAAGCTCCAGCACATCCTCTTTCTTAATATCTATATGCTCGAGCTTTTCAGTCAGCTGTAAGTCATCCATACAATTGCCAAGACTCTTTTCCATATTGAATACTGAAACAAAGTATTCATTAAGTACCTCTGTTATCTCCTCTGGTTCCATACACAATTTTCCACTGTCATACTTGATTGGTCCTGTTCTCTCACATCTTATCCTCTTGCTCTTCACATACCTGTAGAATGCCTTGAGGTTTTCCTTAATCCTGCCCGCCAAGGCCTTCTCATGGCCCCTTCTGGCTCTCCTAATTTCTTTCTTAAGCTCCTTCCTGCTAGCCTTATAATCTTCAAGATCTCTATCATTACCTAGATTTTTGAACATTTCGTAAGCTTTTCTTTTCTTCTTGACTAGACTTACAATGGCCTTTGTTCACCTCGGTTCCTGTACCCTACCATCCTTTCCCAGTATCATTGGAATATATCTATACAGAACGCCACGCAAATATTCCCTGAACATTTGCCACATCTCTTCTGTACATTTTCCTGAGAACATCTGTTCCCAGTTTATGCTTCCAAGTTCCTGCCTGATAGCCTCATGTTTCCCTTTATTCCAATTAAATGCTTTCCTCACTTGTCTGTTCCTATCTCTCTCCAATGCTATGGTAAAGGAGATAGAATTGTGATCACTATCTCCAAAATGTTCTCACACTGAGAGATCTGACCCCTGACCAGGTTCATTTCCCAATACCAGATCAAGTACAGCCTCTCCTCTTGTAGGCTTATCTACATATTGTGTTAAGAAACCTTCCTGAACACACCTAACAAACTCCACGCCATCTAAACCTTTTGCTTTAGGGAGATACCAATTAATATTTGGGAAATTAAAATCTCCCACCACTACAACCCTGTTATTATTACACCTTTCCAGAATCTTTCTTCCTATCTGCTCCTCAATGTCCCTGTAACTGTTAGGTGGTCTATAAAAAACACCCAGTAGAGTTATTGACCCCTTCCTGTTCCTAACTTCCACCCACAGAGACTCCATAGACAGTCACTCCATGACTTTCTCCGTTTCTGCAGCCATGATACTATCTCTAATCAGCTGTGCCACGCCCCCACCTCTTTTGCCTCCCGCTCTATCCTTTCTGAAACATCTAAAGCCTGGCACTCTTAAGTAACCATTCCTGCCCCTGTGTTGCTCTTCCAACCTGACAGTTTTCTTCTTGTGGCAGCAGAGGAGGCAATGGACCAACATGTTGGAATGAGAATGGGATGTAGAATTAAAATGAGCGGCCACCAAAAGATCCTGCCTGTTGTGGTGGACAAAGCAGTCTCCTAATCTATGTCAGATCTCACCGACGTAGAGAAGACTTCACCAAAATCACCAAATATAGTAAATGACTCTAACAGACCTGCAGACCAGCCTCACTTGGAAAGGCGACTGTTTGGGGCACTGAATGATGGTGCGGGAGGAGATGTAGGAGCAGATGTAGTACATGTCACGCTTGCAGGGGTGAGTGCCAAGAGGCGGATTAGTCTGGAGGAATGAATGGACAAGGGTGTCATGAAGAGAGCGATCTCTGTGGAAAACAGAGATCAGGGGTGATGAGGAAAAGGTATGTTTAGTTGAAGGATACTATTGAAGGCGGTGTAAGCTGACATGCAGGATGCAGAGGCTAGCGGGGTGGTAAAAAAGCTCCAAATAGGGTTTCTTTTTTTTATAGTTGTTTAATGATTCCCACAATTATGAAGTTGTCGTTGCTAGGTATATATTATTGTACACTTTTAACTGTTTGCAAATAATATAATATTAAGCTGGAAGATTCACACTTAATACTTATTAAGTACTATTTCATTGGAAACTATTTCCAAGGGTTTTCACTAATTCATGGCAACTACAATCAGTTTCAGTGTTCCAAAGTTGTGACAATCATACTTATCTGAGAATTGAACCACATAATTATATCCTTCTCCCAGCCTTCAATCTAATGCTTCCAGAAATTAATGTTCATAAACGGTCTTAATTCATCATAATTTGATTGACTATTCACTAATGAAAATCAACTCACTTAATTAAATGAGAAAACTGTACTGTTTTAAAATGAGATAGAATTATGAAATGCTGATCTATTTTCCCTGCCTAGTTAACCTGCTACAATTTCCCATGTATTCTAATCATTCCACAACCTCTTCTTTTTTTTAGGAAATTTGTTGGGGTAGACAATAATTTCCACTTTAAACTTATAGTCTCTGAGGTCACTGTGCGAACTTCCAGCTCTTCCACAGAAGGCACAATGCTTGATGGAATGGCTAGGAGGGTAATTTGTGAGATGATGTGCTTTTTCGTAATGGACTTTGTGTGCTCTACAAATCTCCATACCATTTTGGATGTTTCTGCACCATTTTTGTGGTTAGGGGCCAGAGATGCCCAAGAGTCTATGGGGGTGTTGCATTTCTTAATGCAAGCTTTCAGCACACCCTTGAATCTTTTCTTCTGTAAACCTAGTAATCGCTTCCTGTGCAGCAGCACAGAATAGCATGTCTGTTTCGAAGGTCTGGTGTTGGGTGTGTGATCGACAAGGCCTCCCAGTGTTACTGACTGAGTGTTACATGGCATCAGTGCTGGTGATGTTGACCTGGGAGAGAACACTGATTAGTTAGTTCACTATCCTTCCAGAGAATTTGAGAACTTTATGGAGAGAGCATTCATTGTATTTTTCCAGTGCCTTGAAATGCCTACTGTGTTCTGTTTAGGCCTCAGAAGGATGTCAGAGCTTAGAGATTATTGTTGCCTGATAGACCATTGATATTCAAACACTCTTAACCACAATCGACCAAAAGCTATGCCGGCTCATTGAAAGGGGCGATGAACTTTATCATCCACGTCTACTTTACTGAGAGGTGGCTCCTGAGATTTGAGAAGTGGTCCATATTTTCTAAGGTCTCACCATCAACCTTTGCCATTAGCTGGTTTTATTATACAGTGGAAGCAATTTGATAAAAGACCTTGATCTTGTAGATGTTCAATGTGAGGCCTACCTTTGGATGCTTTTATAAAAAGCTGCCAAAAACTTGGAGCACGTGTAAGGGCAGTCTGTCTACTGTATCTTGATTTCCAAGATTGTCATGGCCTTGTCTGGAGTGCAGTTGCATTAGGTTGAACCATTTTCCATTATTGTACTTAGTCTTTTTGACTTCAGTGGAAACTTTGATTTCATCAGCCAGAGGAACTGCAGAGCACTGTCCTCAAATTTGGCAGCATACATCATAAATTTGTTCTTCAATGGCATGCAATTCATGATACTAACCAACAGATCTACAACAGAGCTGAGGTCTGTAAATGTTCGTATCAAGTTAATTTGTGTCATTGCTCTGATACGTTGTTCAGTCTTCCTCACACAAGGATGCAGCTCACATTCAACAAACTTCCCACTTATAGACCTAATCTTCTGCAGCCTTGGATATTTCTCTGTTACTCACACTCTTCATTGGCATATGTGTAACTCTTTTTTTATCTCATGGCTTGCATTCAGGAAAGGAATACCTGCTAGAGCACTACTGAGTATATTTTATGTCTTTTACATTTGTTTTTCATCTTGAATGTGATTCTGGAACTTTTGGAGCTTGTGATTTGCAGTTGAGAGATCTTTTGGGTGTTTCAGTGCTCTGCAGTCTTTGAGAGGATTCCAGGGGGCAGAGGCAGCATGCGTGAAGGCTATCGGACATGAGCCAATGTTCAACTCCATTTTTATTGTTCGCTGGTTAAAGCAATAAGGGAGATTGAAACAACAAGGCGAATGCGAAAGGTGAGCGCCCGCTGCCTGCCTTTTGATCGCTGTTGGGATCGCTCTGTTAAGATGAGGGGAGACTGCCTTTTGATTAATGGTGAGATCGCTTTACTACGGAGAGAGATTTTGGATATGGACTTGGACTATAGACCTTTTCGGTCTTACAGTTTTTTTATATTCTGTGCTTTTCGCCTGATCTTCATTGTTTTTTTTTTGTCTGCAGGGGAGGGGATTTTGGAGGTCAAAGTACCTGTTCTGTTTTTGTTTGTTTCTTGTGTGGGGAGCAGGGATTTGGGGGTTGAAAATCATGCTGCATTCTTTCCTTTTCTTTTCTCTCTTGCTTCATGGCTACTTGAAGAAGAAGAATTTTAGTGTTGTATATTTTATTAATAAATGAACTTTTGAACCTCTGAATATCAGCTTATCAGGAGGATAGGCAAGCTAAGAAATTTGCTTCTTAATTACAAGGAAATAACATTATTCTTAGCTTTTGACACCCAAAAACCCTTTGCATGAATACAACAATGTCAAAATAACTCTTTTAATTTGCTAGGCAAAGCATTAAAAAGGTCCAGAAACATGTCAGATGATTATGGGAATGATCTTCATGATGTTCATACTCCATCACTGAAAAAGAACATGGAAGCCTGAGACATTGATGTCACAGCACTTGGATAGCTCCTCCACCAAAGGTACAGATGGTAGAAATGGGGATATCTACAGAAAGTTAAGCCCCAAACAAGATAAAACCTGCAGATGCTGGAAATCCAAGCAACACACACAAAATGCTGCTTAGTCTGCTGAGTTCCTCGAGCATTTTGTGTGTGTGTTGCTCGAAAGTTAATCCCTCTGCATTTAATTTATATAGAGTGAGCGAAATATTGACAAAGGCAAAGGAGTTAATTGAAGTATATTGCATTTTAATTTTTAATAGAGATATATTAAGCAAATATACGACACACGAGGTAGAGGCTATCTCTTTACTTTCATAAATTAATGTAAATTCACTTAATTCACAATACTTGCATTGAATACTAAGCATATCTTTCTTTACTCATCCACTGAAGATGCATATCCATTCCACATTTCCACACCACAGGATTCCTTCCACTGAAACAATCTAACCTATGACTTAACATGAGCAGCATCACAGGAGATCATCTTTTAATATATTATAGGCTGTGCATCTGCGTTTACTTCATTAGACTTCAGGAGCCAATACTTGCAGTACCATATTTTGGTGCACTTCAGAATCCTAATTTATCAATTGGCATTATTATTTTTATTCTAAAGCATCAGAACTGAGATAGTACGGAATGTAAAAATCAAAGCCAAAGCAAACAGTTAAACTAGTTGTTTTTGGAAGTTTATCAAGGATTGAAATATATAGTACAGCAACTATGATTCTCCTTGTGAAGTACTTTATCATGTCTTCAGGATGACTCACAGTGTTTCTCATCTCATGAAGCACAATTCCTATTTTTTGAGTAGCAGTTAGCATATGATCATTGAAGTTTCCAGTCCATTCACTGAGTTTCTGTTCGGTATCTCTCTCCCTCTCTCTTTAACTTTCCACATTGCTTTTGGCAGTGTTGATCAGGAAGGAATGTTATAATGTGGATTTCTCTGCTCTTTCCCAAATGGTATCATGGGATCTTAATAATATTGGCTTCAACAGGCAGTGGGTCATTAAGTGCTACACTAGTGAAGGCTCAAGCATGGGGGAGAAAAAACAAAAAGGACGATTGCTTTGCAGGCATGTTATAAATTTAGGAGAAAACATAATCTTAGGAAAGACATAAAACATAATCTTTTAGGAAAGGAGGCAGCACCTTCTCCAAATCCAGGAGAATATGGAAGCTGAGATGTGTGCCATCTGATAGCTGTGTAGTCTAATTTGGAGGAACTGAGCTCTACTGTTCAATGTAACCTCTTAACATGAACATGGCAACAAATTGCTGTTTATTGAGTAACATGAAGTGCTAATGAATACATATCCATGTGTATGACTAGAAGTGGCACCAATTGTTGGGACTTGAACATTGAACTACCTTACTTGAGGTGATTAACCAGCTTTAGAATAGACATGTAACAAAACTCATTGATTTCCCATGGTGTTATACATTGTGGTTAGGTTTAAAAGGACTTTCCAGAAGAGGAGAAAGGTGATAGGGATACTCACAACGCACTGGAGGAACTCAGCAGGTCGGGCAGCATCCATGGAAAAGATCGGTCGACGTTTCGGGAAACGTCGACCGATCTTTTCCATGGATGCTGCCCGACCTGCTGAGTTCCTCCAGCGCGTTGTGAGTGTTGCTTTCACCCCAGCATCTGTAGATTATTTTGTGTAGGTGATAGGGATGGTGCATAAGTGGAAGGGGTCTACCATTTGTAATATGTAAGAGAGTCAAGGGCAAATAAATGATAAGGAGGTGGACCTCCATTTATGTAAGTTAACTTTCCTACTCTACATCCCTCTGGATGAGGTTTAAGCAGAGTATTCCCACTGACAGTGACGTCTTGTGCTGCCAAGACTGTCTCATTGGTACAAATTTCTACCAAAGTTTCTCTCAGGTTGAGATGTGGTTAGAAGGGGTAATTATCAGACCATATTTAATTAGCTAGTGTTCTTATAGTGGATAACCCCTAATAAATCTGCAAATAGAAGTAGAAACAACGGCTGACAGCATTTTCAACTCTCACACAAAGCCTGAGATCAGCAAGTTGGAAGGTTGAAGATTGAGGACAGATGTTGGCAAGTTGGAAAGATCGAGGCCTAAAGGTCAAAGCCCCTGAGTTGGAATGTCTGAAAGTTGGAGACCCAGTGTCTGTGTGTCTAAGAGTCTGGGATAAAGGACTAGAAGTCAGAGGCCTGGAGGTGACCCATCATGGGGTTGGAAGCCTGTGTGTGTGTATGAGGGTGTGAATGGGTTGGAGTGTGGGTAAGGGACTTGTTTTGCTGATGATTTGTTTTATTGTTGTGTTTGTTGCTTGTCTTGTTCTGCTAAACATTATGGGCCTACTATGTTGGCGCTGGAATGTGTGGTGGCTCTTGCAGGTGACCACCAGCACATCCATAGGTTATGTTAGTTGTAAACATAAACAATACATTTCACTGTATGTTTCAGTGTACGTGTGATAAATAAATAAATCTGATTCTGAATCTAAATCCTAATTTAGGGGACATAAAGGAAATTGGTTCATCTACACATTTTTTAGAGTTTAAATATTCAGAGGTTCAACAGGACTTAGGAGACCATCTCGCAACCTATTACACAAAAGTAATGTGCACCTATGCATCATCGCAAACCACCTGTGGAAGCCACCTTCAGAAGCAATCAATAATTATTTTTCAAGGAAAAAGTAATTGAAATTGTCAAGTGAAGAACAGTTATTGTACACCTCCAACAAGGATGGAAGTTTTTTGTTCTTGTCCTTGAGCTCATTCTCATTAGCTTTCAGTAACCCACGAACTGTCCGACACACAAGGTGCTGAGTGGAATTGCTGAGGATGTAGCATGGATCTGAAAAGATCCAGCTTATCAATGGATCTGACCTGTTTCTCTACAACGTTCCTTTGGTGTGAAACATAAAAGGGGTTGTGAGGCTTTGAAGTTTCTTTGTGGATAAATGACTGGTTAGCATCAGGAATTGAAATACATTCAAAAATCTGAATCAGAATCAGGTTGAATATCACTGGCATATGTCATGGAATTTGTTAACTTTTGTTAAGTAGTGAGGTAGAGTTCATGGGTTCAATGTCTATTCAGAAATCAGATGGCAGAGGGGAAGAAGCTGTTCCTGAATCACTGAGTATGTGCCGTCAGGCTTCTGTATCTCCTACCTGATGGTAGCAATAAGAGGAGGGCATGACCTGGGCCATGGGGGATCTAAATAATGGATGTTGCATTTTTAAGGTAACACTCCTTGAAGATGTCCTAGATAATACGGACGCTAGTGCCCATGATGGAGCTGACTAATTTTACAACTCTCTGCAGCTTATTTTGATCCTGTGCAGTGGCAACCCACCACTCGCCCCCCTGCCCCCCCCATACCAGACAGTGATGCAGCCAGAGTGCTTTCCACTATATATCTTCAGAAATTTTCAAGTATTTTTGGTGACATATCAAATCTCCTCAAACTCCAAATAACATGTTGCCTTTTTTATAGCTGTCTGTAGTTCCCCAACCATATCGCAGCCACCACCCTGAGACCAGACATTGTCCTAGTGTCTGAGTCTACTAAGCAAGTGGTGCTGCTGGAGCTGACAGTCCCATGGGAAGATAGCTTGGAGGAGGCCTTTGAAAGGAAGCTCTCCAAGTACGCAGGACTGGTCAGCAACTGTCAGCAGGCTGGATGGAGAGCGAGGTGTCTCCCAGTGGTGGTTGGTTGTAGGGGATTCGTAGCCTATTCTTTAGTTAGAGCCTTCAGCATTTTGGGCATCGAGGGAGAGAGGAAGAGGAGAGCTATCCACAGTACCACCGATGCGGCAGAGAGGGCCTCAAGATGGCTGTGGCTCAAAAGAGGGGAGCCATGGAGTCATAAGTAGCTAGCCATCTGGACACAAGCTGGGGTCTGATCAGCCCCAGCTGGGTCATCTGGAGGCGGTTCTATGATGTTGAAAGACCCGAAACACTCGATGATTCCAGGAACATGACTGAAGATGTGTCCAGAAGCATCAGTAGATGTATGGACACAGTATGAGAACTAGTATGTGTTCTTTCGTCTTACCCTTTCTGAAGATGATAATCAGTTCTTTGGTCTTACTGACATTGAGTGAATTTTGTTAAACCTAACCTTTATGAGAAAGATTCTTTAGCCCAAACTGTATGTGCCTTCCCTAGTTTTACTCCTCTGCTTTTGCCTCCTCACTAAATATGTTAGCCTCTTCTACAGATTCTTGTGTACCATTGCTTGGTGCTCAAACATCTGATTCTCCTGTATGCTTAGGGCAGAGGGTGGATGGAAATGAATCCTCAGTGGTTCTGAAGACCGGGAGGACAATTGAAAAGAAGACTGCATAGGGAGGAAAGGGTTTCATTATTGATATTGCTAAGATCTTCAATCACGGAAGGTCAATTTCACCCGAGGATTCTCAGTTACTCTTTTGAAGGATTTTGTTGTCTCTCCAATAACTAAGTGGAACTATAGCATACAGATGAAAATATTTGCAAGCTGCAATGACGTCAGTACTTGCCATACTATATTGCTACTGTTGCATGCTTTTTTACTTGAGATATTTTATTGGATGCCATGGGTACTCATTTATTATTGGAAAATGTTCTTTTTCGGTTTGAGGAAATATTTCTATGTGTAAAATAGCAGATAATGTTTTTCTAGAAGACATTTTGAGTCATTAGCATAGGTAGAATACAAAGTGTGATAATGAAATTCTTATTTAGTTTTTAATATGATGTGTTTGCATTGGATGTTTCTTAATCATTTATTATGAAAGTTCCCAATGTAAATTTTGAGATTAAAAGCTGGTATTGGTGTTAAATTGGGAGGCTTTGACACAACAGGCTTCGCGAGAACAGATTTGCACAAGCACAGGTGGAGGTTTTAAGTAAGTTTGTAGAAAATGTTACTTTCTTTTCTTTTGTCTATAAGTATATAGCTCTTGCACTGAGAGTGGGTCCAGAGTTAGTGGGTTGTTCTTTGTATGAGACGTGGGAACTCTTGGAGACCTCCAGTCTCCCTCATAACAACATCTGCACAAAGTACATCAAGCAGCAGCTTCTTGGAGACTGTGTTAAGAAACAGGATCTACAGCTCGTTGATCTTGGGCTCATCTGGGAGAATGAGGAGGTGATAGATAGGACCCACAGGAAGGTAGTCACCTCTAAGTTACAGGATGCAGGTACCAGGATGACTGTCAGGAGAAGGAACGAGAAAAGGCAGTCAGTACAGAATACCCCTGTGGATGTTCCCCTCAATAATATGTATACCATTTTGAATACTGTTGGGGTGGGGACCTACCAGGGAGAAGCCACAGCAACCATGTTTCTGCCACTGAGTCAGGTTCTGTGGCTCAAAAGGAAAGGGGGGAGAAGAGGAATTCAGTACTGATAGGGGCAGCCATAGTCCAAGGAACAGACAGGAGATTCTGTCGATGTGAAAAAGAAACCTGGATGGTATTTTGCCTCCCAGATGTTAGGATCAGGGATGTCTCAGATTGGGTCCACAGCATTCTAAAAGAAAGAAGGAGAGAAAGCAGAAGTTGTGGTATATTTGGTACCAATGACATAGGTAGAAAAAGGGAGGAATTCCTGAAGAGAGAACATAGGGAGTTAGGTAGAACGCTGAAATGCAGAATGTCCAGGGTAGTAATCTTTAAATTGCTGTTTGTCTCATGCGCCATTGAGGGTTAGATAAATGCATGGCTGAGGAACTGGTGCAGGGGCAGGGTATAGATTTCTGTATCATTGGGAATCTTCTGGGGAAGGTATGAGCTGTCGAAAAAGGTGGAGTTACACCTGAACCAAAGGGGGACCAATATGACTGTGGTCAGGTTTGCTGGAGTTGTTGGGGGGGGGGGTTTAAACTAAATTTTCAGTGGGGTGGGAACCAGTGTGACAGGGCTGAGGTTGCGGCAGTTGGTATACAAGAAGATGCAGTCTGTGGTGAGACTGTGAGGAAGGACAGGCAGATGATTGGGCAATATTGGAGTCAGTGGGATGAGTTGAAGTGTAACATGGTGGCAAAATCTAAAAAGGTGCGGAATGCAGGACTGAAGGTGTTATATTTGATGAATGTACACACGGCATAAGGTAGGTGATGTAGTGCATTTAGGAATTGGCAGGTATGACGTTGTGGGCATCACTGAGTTGAGGCTGAAAGATGATTGTAGTTGGAAGCTTAACTTTCAAGGAGACACTTTGTACCAAAAGGAAAGGCAGATAGGCAGAGGGTGTGGGGTGGCTCTGTTGGTAAAAAATGTAATCAAATCCTTCAAAAGAGATGAGATACCATAGAATCCTTGCGGATAGACTTAGAAAACTGCAAAGGTAACAAGACCCCGAATTCAGTTGTGAACTCAGTTAGCTGCATCATGAGCACTAGCCTCCCCAGCATCTAGGACATCTTCAAAGAGCGATGCCTGAAAAAGGCAGCATCCTTCATTAAGGACTCCCATCACCCAGGATGTGCTCTCTTCTTATTGCTACCATCAAGGAGGGGAGGTACAGGAGCCTAAAGGCACACACTCAATGATTCTGGAATAGCTTTATCCGCTCTACCGTCAGATTTCTGAATGGACATTGAACCATGAACACAATCTCACTGCTTTTTTTTCTAGTACACTTTATTCGATTTAACTTTATATATACTTACTGTAATTTACAGTTTATTATGTATTGCAATGCATTGCTGCTGCATAGCAACAAATGTCACGACATAGGCTGGTGATAATAATCTGATTCTGAATAGTAGCCATATTGTGGGATACAAATTACAATGGAAGATAGAAAAGGCATGTAAAAAGAACAATGCTTCAATAGTGATGGCTGACTTCAATATGCAGGTAGATTGGGCAAATCAGGTTGATGCTGGATCCCAAGAGAAGGAACATGTAGAATGCTTACAAGATGGCTTTTCAGAGTAGCTTGTGATCAACCCTACTAGGGGAAAAGAAACCCTGCATTGGGTGGTGTGTAATGGATCTGATTTTATTAGGGACCTTAAGGTTAGGAAATCTTTCGGAGATGATGATCATAATATAATTGAAAGGGAGCAAATAAAGTCAGATGTATCAGTATTACAGTGGAGTAAAAGGAATTAGTGGCATGAGAGAGGAGCTGGCCAAAGTTGATTGGAAGGGGACCCTAGCAGGGATGATGGCAGAACAGCGATGGCTGGAGTTTCTGAGGGAAATTCAGAAAGTGCAAGATAATTACACCTCAAAGATGAAGAAGTATTCTAAAACAAGTATGAGGCAACTGTACTGACAAGGGAAGTCAAAGGCAGTATAAAAGCAAATGAAAGGGTTTATAAATTAGTGGAAAGTTAGAAGATTGGGAATCTTTTAAAAACTAGCAGAAGTCAACCAAAAAAGCTATAAGGAGAGAAAAGATAAAATATGAAGGTAAGCTAACCAATAATATAAAAGAGGATATCAAAAGCTTTTTCTGATATATAGTGAGTAAAAGAGAGGCAAGAATAGACAACAGACCACAGGAAAAATTATGCTGGAGAGGTAGAAATGGAAGATAAAGAAATAACAGATGAACTTCATAAGTATTCTGTGTAATTCATCACTGTGGAAGACACAAGCAGTATGCCAAAATTCGAGAGTGTCAGAGGGCAGAAATGAGCGTAGTTGCTTTTACTAACTTTGATTATTTGATTATTTTATTTCTTACATCTAAGGGAATAAAAATCTTTATGTTGTGTCTCCATCGCAATGTAAAGCAATAAAGAGGGGACATGTGGGAGGATATTGCCCAAACACTAAGATTGTGTACATGTATGTACAGTCAGATATGTAATCAGATCAATGGGTATTGATAAATCTGATGGCCTGGTGATAGAAGCTGTCTGAAGCCTGTTGGTCCTGGCCTTAATGCTGTGGTATTGTTTGTCAGACGCTAGCAGCTGAAACAGTTTGTGGTTGGGGTGGGTGGAGTTCCTGACATTCCTCTGGGCCCTTTTTATGCACCTACTGCTGTAAATGTCCTGAACAGAGGAAAGTTCACATCCACAGATGTGCTAGGCTGTCTGCACCACTCTCTGCAGTGCTCTGCGATTAAAGGTCGTACAATTCCCACACCAGGCAATCACACAGGCAGTCAGGATGCTCTTGATGGCACCCCTGTAAGAAGTCCTGAGGATCTGGAGACTCATGCCAAACTTCTTCAGTCTACAGTTGAGGTGAGACCCTTGGTGATGTGTATACCAAGGAACTTGAAACTACTCACCATCTCAACTACAGTCCCATTGATGTCAATAGGGGCTAGCATGTCTTCGTTCCTCCTGTAATCCACAATCAACTCCTTGTTTGGAAGATGGAAGAGGTTGTTTTCTTCGGAAGCTGTTTAAGAAGTTGAAAGATCTGAAGGTAAGTAAGTCATCTGGTCCAGATGGTCTCCAGCCCAGTGTTCTGAAAGAGGTAGCTGAAGAGATTGTAGAAGCATTAGTAACGATTTTTCAAGAATCACTAGATTCTGGAATGTTTCCAAAGGAATGGATAATTGCAAATGTTAATCCACTCTTTAAGAAGGGAGGGAGGCAAATGAAAGGAAATTATTGGCCAGTTAGCCTGACTTCAGTGGTGGAAAGATTTTGGAGTCCATTATTATGGATGAGGTTTTGGGGTATTTTGAGGGACATGATAAAATAGGCCAAAATCAGCATGGTTTCCTTTAGAGGAAACCTTGCCTGACAAATCTTTTGGAATTTTTGGAGGAAATAACAAGCAGGATAGACAAAGGAGAGTAACCAGCAACTTTGATGTGTGTTGCTTGAATTTCCAGCATCTGCAGAATTCTTGTTGTAAGTGGATATTGTTTACTTGGATTTTCAACAGGCCTTTGGCAAGGTCCGCATATGAGGCTGCTGAACAAGATAAGAGTCCATGCTACTCCGGGAAAGATACTTGCATGGATGAAAGATTGGCTGACTTGCAGGAGGCAAAGATTTGGAATAAAGGGGCATTTTCTGGTAGACTGCCAGTAACTAGTGATGTTCTGCAGGGGTCAGTGTTGGGATTGCTTCTTTTCACATTATATTTCAATGATTTGAATGATGGAATTGATGGCTTTGTGGCCAAGTTTGCAGACTATACTAAGATAGCTGAGGGGGTAGAGTTGCAGGTAGTGTCAAGGAAACAAAGAATCTGCAGAAGGACTTAACCAGATTTGGAGAATGGGCAAAGACTTGTTAGATGGAATATATTGTAGGGAAGTGTATGGTCATGCACTCTGGTAGATGGAATGAAGGTGTAGATTATTTTCTAAATAGGGAGAATATTCAAAATTCATGGGTGCAAAGGGACTTGGGAGTCCTTTTCAGGATTCCCTGAAGGTTAACTTGTAGATTGAGTAGATGGCGAGAAAGCAAATGCAATGCTAGCATTCATTTCGAGAGGACTAGAACATATGAGCAAGGATGTAATTCTGAGGCTTTATAAGGCATTTTTCAGACCACATGAAGAATTGTGAGCAATTTTGGGCCCCTTATGTAAGAAACGATATGCTGGCATTAGAAAGTGTCCAGAGGAGGTTTATGATAATGATTCTGGGAATGAAAGGGTTAACATATGAGGAAAATTTGATGTCCTGGTACTCTCCTCACTGGAGCTTATAAGAACGAGGAGGGGATCTCAATGAAACCTATCAAATATTGAAAGGCCTGGATAGAGTGGATGTGGGTAGGATGTTTCTTATAGTGATCAGAGTCCACAGCCTCAGAATAGAGGGATGTCCATTTGGAACAGAGATAAGGAGGAATTTCTTTAGCCTGTGGGTAGTGAATTTATGGAATTCATTTCCATAGACGACTGTGGATGCCAAGTTTTTGAGTATATTTAAAGTGGAGGTTGATAGGTTCTTGATTAGTTATGACGTGAAGGGTTACGAAGAGAAGGCAGGAGAATAGAATTGAGTAGGATAATAAATCAGACACGATTGAACGGTGGAACAGACTCGATAGGCTGAATGGCCTAGTTCTGCTCTTATGCTCTTTTGGTCTCATTAATATTCTGCTGTATGAATAGCATAACGTTTGATAAAAAAAAGTTGTTAAAGAGATTTGAAGTTACTATTTTCCAAAGAAAGTGAGTAAAAAAGAGCATGTAAGGCAAACAATAGACTTGATTAGAAATACACTCCCTTTTCCTACTGATTACTGATTCACTTCACCGAACCAAATTCCAGTTTGAAGTGGTGGTCAAGGCCACTGATGGTTGTCTTTATTACTTTGTGTGGTTTCCTGCTAGATTAAGGGTGAAAAGTAAAAAATATAAAGCGAATTGAAGGGCAAATATTTCACACCAAGGGTGATGAGCGTAGATAAATTTATTAGCTTTATTTTTCATGTGTACATCAAAGCATTGGAACATAGTTCAATATGTTATTTGCGTCAACGTCCAACACAGTGCGAGAATGTGCTGTGGGCGGTCCGCAAATGTCGCCCTGCTTAAAGTACCAACATAGCATGCCCACGCCTTACGACCCCTAACCCACACATCTTTGGAATGTGGAGCAAATTGTAGCACTTGGAGAAAACCCACGCAGTCATGGGGAGAACAAACGCCTTACAGACAGTGACAGGAATTGAACCCCAATTTCCCAATCACTGCCACTGCAAAGCATTACACTAACCACGATGTTACATAGAAACATAGAAACATAGAAAATAGGTGCAGGAGTAGGCCATTCGGCCCTTCGAGCCTGCACCGCCATTTATTATGATCATGGCTGATCATCCAACTCAGAACCCAGCCTTCCCTCCATACCCCCTGACCCCTGTAGCCACAAGGGCCATATCTAACTCTCTCTTAAACATAGCCAATGAACTGGCCTCAACAGTTTGCTGTGGCAGAGAATTCCACAGATTCACCACTCTCTGTGTGAAGAAGTTTTTCCTAATCTCGGTCCTAAAAGGCTTCCCCTCTATCCTCAAACTGTGACCCCTCGTTCTGGACTTCCCCAACATCGGGAACAATCTTCCCGCATCTAGCCTGTCCAATCCCTTTAGGATCTTATACGTTTCAATCAGATCCCCCCTCAATCTTCTAAATTCCAACGAGTACAAGCCCAGTTCATCCAGTCTTTCTTCATATGAAAGACCTGCCATCCCAGGAATCAATCTGGTGAACCTTCTTTGTACTCCCTCTATGGCAAAGATGTCTTTCCTCAGATTAGGGAACCAAAACTGCACACAATACTCCAGGTGTGGTCTCACCAAGGCCTTGTACAACTGCAGTAGTACCTCCCTGCTCCTGTACTCGAATCCTCTCGCTATAAATGCCAGCATACCGTTCGCCTTTTTCACCGCCTGCTGTACCTGCATGCCCACTTTCAATGACTGGTGTATAATGACACCCAGGTCTCGTTGCACCTCCCCTTTTCCTAATCGGCCACCATTCAGATAATAATCTGTTTTCCTATTTTTGCCACCAAAGTGGATAACTTCACATTTATCCACATTAAATTGCATCTGCCATGAGTTTGCCCACTCACCCAACCTATCCAAGTCACTCTGCATCCTCTTAGCATCCTCCTCACTGCTAACACTGCCACCCAGCTTCGTGTCATCCGCAAACTTGGAGATGCTGCATTTAATTCCCTCATCCAAGTCATTAATATATATTGTAAACAACTGAGGTCCCAGCACTGAGCCTTACGGTACCCCACTAGTCACCGCCTGCCATTCTGAAAAGGTCCCGTTTATTCCCACTCTTTGCTTCCTGTCTGCTAACCAATTCTCCACCCACACCAATACCTTACCCCCAATACCGTGTGCTTTAAGTTTGCACACTAATCTCCTGTGTGGGACCTTGTCAAAAGCCTTTTGAAAATCCAAATATACCACATCCACTGGTTCTCCCCTATCCACTCTACTAGTTACATCCTCAAAAAATTCTATGAGATTCGTCAGACATGATTTTCCTTTCACAGGTTACCATTCCATATACGCAGCCAGAGGATGTGGTTGCCATGTGGATGCTTAAAAACCACTAGGATAGATATTGAAGGGTGAGGGTTGAAGGGATATAAGCCGAACACAGGAAGTAGGGAATGAGCTAGCTGGACACTTTGGTTGCCATGCACCCATTTGTCTGAGGGGCTTGTATCCATGCTGACTCCATGATTCTGTAACATCTTAATGCAAGTATCTATGTCTATTTTAAAAATTTCTCTTAATCTATTTCCAGGCTGATTGTTTTTAGAGGGGATATATATCAATACACTTAACCAATCAAAGAAACTGCATTCAGAAGTAGTGAAGGCAGCACTTTCAACTGTCTCATATAGATCTGATCCATACTGAAATCAGTTTCAACACACTGTATGCATAATAGTTCAAACTAAAATGTAATCCAAAAGTAAATTGGATTGTTGGAGTTGTCTAAAAGTTTTTCTATTGAATGCTAACTAGATTTCATTGGTTTTGGTGAACACAAATAGAATCTTGATATTATGTGTTAATACAAACAGTCTTTTAATCAAAGGTTATGTTAACAGTGGTGTAAATCAGAGGGATTATAAATTAATATATTCTTGGCACGGTTCCAAAAAGTAGAAAGGCAGTTTGATGTTCTTTGACTAAATCATGAATGTTTCTATAATTTAATATAAATAAAATGATATAATAAATTGAGATGTCTTTTTAGTTTAAGTAAAAAGGATAATTCCAACAACTGGAATTCTGCAGATGCTGGAAATTCAAGCAACACACATCAAAGTTGCTGGTGAACGCAGCAGGCCAGGCAGCATCTGTAGGAAGAGGTGCAGTCGACGTTTCAGGCCGAGACACTTCGTCAGGACTAACTGAAGGAAGAGAGAGTAAGGGATTTGAAAGTGGGAGGGGGAGGGGGAGATCCAAAATGATAGGAGAAGACAGGAGGGGGAGGGATGGAGCCAAGAGCTGGACAGGTGATTGGCAAAAGGGATAAGAGAGAATCATGGGACAGGAGGTCCGGGAAGAAAGACAAGTGGGGGGGGACCCAGAGGATGGGCAAGAGGTATATTCAGAGGGACAGAGGGAGAAAAAGGAGAGTGAGAGAAAGAATGTGTGCATAAAAATAAGTAACAGATGGGGTACGAGGGGGAGGTGGGGCGTTAGCGGAAGTTAGAGAAGTCGATGTTCATGCCATCAGGTTGGAGGCTCCTCCTCCTGTCTTCTCCTCTCATTTTGGATCTCCCCCTCCCCCTCCAACTTTCAAATCCCTTACTCACTCTTCCTGCAGTTAGTCCTGACGAAGGGTTTCGGCCTGAAACGTCGACTGCACCTCTTCCTACAGATGCTGCCTGGCCTGCTGCGTTCACCAGCAACTTTGATGTGTGTTGCTAATTCCAACAACTGGCTGACAGTAATTAGGAATACGTAACTATGGGGCACTTGGAGATTTTTGTGGTACAGTCCCGATGCCCAAATATTGCCTCCAATATCAAACCTTGGGCCACTGTTCTTCCAAAAAGAGCCCTAAGCTGCTTGAAACACTTTGAACGTCCCCATAGTCTCTCCATTACCAGTAGCTGTCACTACTTAATACCCAACTCCATCCCATCCCAGTCTATCTACTACAGACCTCTTATCCAAAGCAGTTTCACATTGCTCTCCTTGTCACTCTTCCATTGAGAGTACTTACTCTCAAAGTTGAACTGAGCAAATCCAACATCCCTGTGCAGGGCACGTGTGTGTGCTACTTTGCTATATAATAGCTTTAAAGTAATATGATCTCCATTCTTAAAATAATTACTGGTATCAGTGTAAATATATCTTTTGCTACAAAAAGTTATAGGTTAATGAGACATTTTTATTATCTAGTGCATAGATGAATGTGAATCTCACTTTTATGATAATACCACAAAGTATAGATGACCTCGCTCTACCCATACTGGAATAATTCCTTTGATTCTGTTACATGGTTAAAGTTCCCACTCATGACTGAATTTATATATTCATACATTATCCTTTTACTTTCCTAGATGGTGCTAACATGCATTCAAAATATCTCAGTGCAGAAATTGCTCAAATGTATATCTCATGGTTATCAATTGTCCTTACTTCAGATGACAACATATTGTTTTGCAAATAGACCCAAATACATTTTTTAATGGGGAAGTGATACCATCATTGCATCAGAGACTACGTGTGCATCGGATTTAGTTGTCTGTTCCTATGGCCAATACAACAAGAGGAGAGAGTGAATTACTGTAAATTATCTTAAAACTGGAAGAGGTTAACAGATGGACAGATGTGGAGTTAACTGAGAGAATGTAGAGATTGAAAGACAACCATAAGCTTTTATAAAAGAAGATAAACAGACAATTATACTCCAGTTGTGTTTGGAATCTGTTAAATTGCTCCTTATGAATCAGAGAGAAATGTGAAAAATATTCAAACATTCTTGAGCAATGAAGTCATTACCAATTTACTTCCTGAGGAGACTGAGGTTCTTTGGAGTATGCAGGCCTCTCCTTCACATGATCTACCAGTCTGTTTTGTAACCAGTACAATTTTTTATGCGATAGTGTGCTGTGGCAATGGTATCAACATAGGTTATGCCAACAGGCTCAATAAACAGGACACACTGGGCACACTGGAGGCTGTGAGAGAACAAAGGACCCTACGGAAAATCCTGGCAATTCTGGAAAATGTTTCTCACCCTCTGCACATGACCTTGGCAGAACAGGGAGCACATTTAGTAATAGACTAAGATAACTGCACTGCTCTAAAGAGTGCTATATGAGGTCATTCTTACCCTCGGCCATTAGGCTCTATAATGAGTCAACTTACAGCCGGGAAAGTGATGACCCCCTCCTGTTTGAGGTAACGTATTTTTTATTCTTTCATTCTTCTCTTCTAGTATTTGTATATTTGTATATCTGTGCACCTGTAATGCTATTGTGACGCTGTAATTTCCTTGGGATCAATAAAGTATCTATCTATCATAACAGAGAACAGAGTGAAGCAAAGGGTTGACAAAACAAGATCTAAAGTCATAGAACAAAATAGGATGGCTACAGGCCCTTTGGCCCAATGGGTGCCGACCCAGCCAGTCCCAATTTCCTGCATTAAGATACGTCCCTCTGAGCACCACCCATCCATGTACATATCCAAAAGCTTCTTAAATTAAAACAATGTACCTCTTCAACCACCTCCTCTGGCACCTCATTTCATTTACTTACCACATTCTATGAGGATAAAGTTGCCCCTCTTAAATTTTTTAAATCTTTCCCTTCCCAGCCTAAATCTACATCCCCTAGTTTTGGACTTCCTTACTCTGGGGAAAAGACTTTTACCATCTAGCTTATCTATGCCTCTCATAATTTTAAACATTTCTATAATGTCACCCCTCACTCTTCTACAGTATATTCCAAAGAACAAAGACCTTAGCCTGGGCAACATCTCCCTGTAGCTCAGACCTAGTCCAGGCTTCATCCTCATGATTTTTTTTCTGCAGTCTTTCCAATTTAACCACATATTTCCTCTAACAGAGTGACTATAATTGTACATAGAGAGTGCAGCCTCACCAATGACTTATACAACTGCAACAATATGTCCCAACTTCTATTCTTAGTGCCCTGACTGATGAAGGCCAGCATGTTAAACACTTTTATCACCATCCTGGCTACCAGAGACACTGCTTTCAATGAACTATGCACTTGTACTCGTCTTTCTGTTCTATTACATGCCTTATGCCCTACCCTTCATAGTACAAGTCCTTTGCTGGTTTGGCTTTGTAAAATGCATCACATCATACTTAGATGCATTGAAATTCATTTTCCACTCCTTGGCCCACTTCCATAACTGATCAAAATTCTCCTGTAAACTATAATAGCTTACACTATCAACAAATTTGGTGTCAGCTGTAAATTTACTGATCAAGCTTTGTGCATTTGCATCCAGATCATTTATATAGATCATGAACAACAACGGTTCCAATACCAACCCTTGCTGCACAGAGAAACAACCTTCAACCTCCAGCCTTTGCTATCAAACTCTGAGCCAATTTTGAATCCACCTAATTTAGCTCTCCCTGGATTGTATGAATCCTAACCATCCAGACTAGCAGGACCTTGTTGAAGACCTTGCTAATATCCAAATAGGCACATCTACTGCCTATCCAGCATCTACCTTTTTGGTTACCTCTTCAAAGACCTCCAGAAGATCCCTCAAGCATGTCTTCCCACGCACAAAGCCATGCTGACTCCTATTCAGATTTTGTCTATCCAAATGCTGATGTGTCTAAAACGTGGAATTCCTGGCTCAACAGTATCGTGGGATTAATCTCACTGGAACGAGTGCAGAAATTCAACAATGCTGCGTTGTTTTAATGGTCAGAAGCACAGTTCTGATGGATTTATTTTAGAAATGATATTTCGGAATACAGTGTATGAAGATTTTGTGAGATGATATAGAAAGTGAATACCTGGGAAGAATTGGTGATGACAGATCTATATAGAGGGGCCTATTATGTGGAGCAATATTGGATCTCTCTCAGGGAATGTGGCAGGGCAAGTAAGTGACGTGGCAGTCAGTAAGCACTTGGTCTCTAGTGACTATCATTCCCACCAGTCATTTCCCCAACACTGATGTTAGGGTGTCACTTCATTAGCTGGGCCTTGCTACTCTTTTTAAACAACAGAACTTTAACCCCCTTACAGTCTTCAGGAATTTCACCAGTGTCTGACAATGAAACAAATACCTCTGCAAGGGCCTTCACAATTCCCTCTCTAGCCTCCCACAAAGTCCACAATGCACTTGGTCAAACCCTGGGGATTTATCCACCTTAATGCACTGTAAGACTGCAAATACCTCTTCCCTGGTAATATGAAAATCCTCCAAAGCATCTCCATTTGTTTCATTACCTCTTGAGTAAGCGTGATTTTCTCCTCAGTGAAGGAGAAATAGTTATTAAAAATACCTCCCATCTCCTGCAGCTCAAGACATTCCCTGCTGATCTCGAAAAGGAGCCACTTTCTCCCTAGCCATCTTTTTAAAACTATAGAATCTCCTGAGCTTTACCTGACCCTTACCCGATGGATCCATTTCATGTTCTCTTTTAGTCCTCTTGATTTACTCTTTAAGATTAGTCCTAATTTTTCTCATCATCAAGAGATTTGTTCAATCCTGACCTCCTAAACTAATATATGCTTCCTTTTTCTTGACTAGAACCTCAATATCTCTTATCAGCCGAAGTTTTCTAACCTTACCAGGTTTATCCTTCACCCGAAAAGGACCATGTTGCTCTTGAACTGTTGTTATCACACTCTTAAAAGACTCCCACTTGCCATTCACTCCTTTCCCCAATTCAAAGTCAAAGTGCAAAGTTCAAAGCAAAATTGTTTATCAGAGTACATACATGTCACCACATACAACCCTGAGATTCTTTTTCATGCGGGCATAATTGACCTCTGTTAAATCCTGTCTAATTCATCCTAAATTATTCCTGCTCCAGTTTAGGACCCCAATCTATAGATCTGTCCTATTTTTTTCTATCACTACCTTAATACCAACAGAATTATGGTCACTAGAGACAAGTGCTCCCTGACTGCCACTTCATTTAGTTGCCCCGCCACATTCCCTGAGAGAGATCCAATATTGCTCCACCTAAAAGGCCCCTCTAGATAGATCTGTCAATAATAGCTCAACAATCCCCAATTCTTCCTAAGTGTTCACTTTTTATATTATCTTTCAAAATCTTCATACACTGTCTTCTGAAATATCATTTGTAAATAAATCCAACTTAACTGTACTTCTGACCATTAAAACAGCACGGCGTTGTTGAATTTCTGCACATGTTCCGGTGAACGTAATCCCACAGTACTGTTGGGCTGGGGTTTAGACAGATCAGTGATGAATGATTGTTCTCAGAGGGGAATGTGCAGGTGATGCTGTTCTCATTTGTCCTGTGTCCTTCTGCGTGGTAGAAGTAGACTGTCTGGATAACTGCAGTGCATTTGGTAGATTGGACATACTGCTGCCACAGTGCACCAAAAGTGGAGTGATTGAATGTTTATAGAGTGGTTGATTGGGCTGCTTTATTCTGGAGGGTGTAAAACCCTTTAAGAGTTGTTAGAGACTTTGAGTTACTTCCTGTGCAATGTACAGCCTCTGACTTGCTCATGTTGATCTTCTGGTCAAAGCTGATCCTCAGGAAAAGTTCAAGAAAGTAGTAATTTAACATGTAGACAAGTTCAGCAAGGTGAAGAAGAGTGGTATTGAGGTGGACTAAAATATATAAGATGTTGTGGAGCCTTAACGGGATCAACTGTCCAGTTCTTAGCTCCATCCCTCCCCCTCCTGTCTTCTCCTATCATTTTGGGTCTCTCTCTCCCCCTCCCACTTTCAAATCTCTTACTAGCTCTTCTTTCAGTTAGTTCTGACAAAGGGTCTCGGCCTGAAACGTCGACTGTACCTCTTCCTATAGATGCTGCCTGGCCTGCTGCGTTCACCAGCAACTTTGATGTGTGTTGCTCATAGCGATGATGTTGGCATTTGTAGGAAAAAATATGGCTAGAGCTCACTGTTTGAAAAGGTAGTGCCCAATTAAAGTAGATACAAGGCACTTTTCTTTTCTTTCAGAGGTCACAAGTCCTTGATCTCTCTTTTATAAAGTGCACCAGAAACAGAATCCTTGGTCATTGTCAGGGAGATTCCTAATTAACAAATAGGTGAAATGTTATGGCATATAATGTTATAGCACTTACAGTCAGATCAGCCATTAGCATACTGAATGGAAGAGCATCTTAAAAGAGCTAATGATCTAGTCCTGCTTCTAATTTATATTTCTCTGTTGAAGGAGGAACTGAAGGACCCTCAAGGTGTTCTGGTGCACATTGAAGGTGTCAAGGGACTTGCTGAACTTAGAACGTCCTTGCTGAATGGAGAAAGAAACTGTTGAAGTAGAGCAGGGTGTCTAGTACACCAGAGTGCATATTGGAAGAATGTTTAGAGTCAAGGTGGAAGGAATGAGTTCCTTGCGACAAAAACAGGCTGAGACAATGGTTCTACCAGAACAGTCCTGATTATGGATCTTGGGGAAGTGGTAGAAGTGGGTTTTGTGGGTTTTGGAGCCTGCGAGAATAAAAGCTGCAGAGGGTTAATCTTTAGAGATCAGTGACTTTCTGAAAAGAATCAATAGCCTGATGTTCTAGTGAGAACCAAAGGGAGGTATAACGAGGTGTGAAAGAGCATTCAGCCTCATTGAGCTTGTCCATCAGCAGTTCTATTTCTGTCAGCAGATTTGATGATATTGGTTCTCACTGAGCAGGGTGGTGCTGTTCAGAGAAGGCTAGGACAGTGAAAATCTTGAGGTAGCATGATGTTGGCAGTTAGCAATTAGTAAGTCTAAGAGGTTAACAGACATGAAACAATCTTGTTAAGGCACACATGAGTTACACAAAGGAGAATGTCTGATATATTTGCAGCTGTAAACTCAAGTTAATGTCTTCAAGAAGTTGCGATGACACGAGTTCAATACCACGTTGAGCTCGGAATTCACTGTAGAAGATGAAGCTGAGGATCTGAGAAGGGAAGATCAGAATGAATAAAGAAGGGGTAAGACTGGGGAAGAGATGGATTTATAGAAATGTGAAGGGGAAGAAGATCTGAAGGATTATTAGAATTCCAGAGTCCTGTCATAAGGAGGTGGCTAGGAACAGACCCAAGTGCAAGACACAGACACTGAAGTACTAGGGACAGGACTAGGATTCAGGCTGATGGCAAGGACATGAACACGAAAACCAGGAACCTGGAACAGGACTGGACAAGAGAACTAGGAGCCCGGGCTTGGACTCCGAGCCAGAGACTGGACAAGGACCAAGTACCTGGGTCTTGCCTCTGGCTTGGACCCCAGAACCCGGCAAGGATGAGGCTTGGCAGGCAAGCAGGACGAGGCTGGAGTCTTCAGGCTTGAGACTGGGCAGGCTCCTCCGGGGCAGGGCACAGTTCACCACCTGACGGAGGCATGGGACAGGAAGGGACAGAACCAACCGCAGGTAACAGCGAGACAACCTGGCTTACCCAATGGAGGCAAGGGACAGGAAGGGAGCTAGGTACAGGGTGGCTCCAGGACAAGACTGCAGGCGAGACAAGGCAAGAGTTACCAGCAAGACAAGGCAAGGCTTCAGGCAAGGCAAGGCGAGACGAGAACTTCAGGAGAGGCGAGAGTTACCGGCAAGACAAGGGTAGGGCTACAGGCCAGGAAACAGAAGGCAGGAGAAGGGATACAAGGAGTAAGGACAAGAACAATCCAGCAGCCGCGCCCTGGTCTCTGGAGGTATTTATGCAGCCAGCCCCAATGAGCATCAGCTGCCTCAGTTAGAGCTAAACAAGAACAGAAACAGCGTAAACGGGAAAACCTGGAGCAAGGGTCAATGGACCGGACCGTGAACCGGAATACGGACTTCACCGACGGGACCATGACAGTACCCCCCGCCCCCCCACGGGAGCCTCCTGGCGACCAAACAGGGAATCCAGACTATGGACGACTGGTGCAGGTGGGAGGGTATTTAACAGAAAGGAACCCCGGGTGGCAAGAGGAAAACGACAGTGTCTGTGTCGCTGGGTCCATGGTTGGCTGGATCGTTCTGTCATAAGGAGGTGTCTGGGAACGGACCCAAGTGCAAGACACAGACACTGAAGTATGAGAGATAGGACTAGGATTCAGGCTGATGGCAAGGACATGGACACAACAACCAGGAACCTGGAACAGGACTGGACAAGAGAGCTACGAGCCCGGGCTTGGACTCCGAGCCAGAGACTGGACAAGGACCAAGTACCTGGGTCTTGCGTCTGGCTCGGACGCCAGAATCCGGCAAGGACGAGGCTTGGCAGGCAGGCAGGCAGGATGAGGCTGGAGTCTTCAGGCTTGAGGCTGGGCAGGGCGCGGATCTCCTGGGCAGGGCGCGGTTCACCACCCGACGGAGGCATGGGACAGGAAGGGACAGAACCAACCGCAGGTAACGCCGAGACGGCCTGGCTTACCCGACGGAGGCAAGGGACAGGAAGGGACAGATCCAACCGCAAGTAACGGCAAGGCGGCCTGGTTTACCCGGCAGAGGCAAGGAACAGGAAGGGAGCTAGGTACAGGGTGGCTCCAGGACAAGACTGCAGGCGAGACAAGGCAAGAGTTACCAGCAGGACAAGGCAAGGCTTCAGGCAAGGCAAGGCGAGACGAGAACCTCAGGAGAGGCGAGAGTTACCGGCAAAACGAGGCAGGGCTACAGGCCAGGAAACAGAAGGCAGGAGAAGGGATACAAGGAGTAAGGACAAGAACAATCCAGCAACCACGCCCTGGTCTCTGGAGGTATTTATGCAGCTAGCCCCAATGAGCATCAGCTGCCTCAATTAGAGTTAAACAAGAACAGAAACAGGGTAAACAGGAAAACCTGGAGGAAGGGTCGATGGGCTGGGCCGTGAACTGGAATATGGACTTCACGGACCGGCCCATGACAAGTCATTGAAATTTGCAATCTTTGACCCTGAATGAAAAGTGAAAAACCTTTTGCTAAGGCATCAAGGATCTGAAAAAAAACAGAAAGTGCAGGAAATGCTCAGCAGATCAGGCTGCATCTGTGGGAGGAGAAGCAGAAATAACACTTTAGCTGAAAGACCTTTTGACAAAGGACTGAATGGAGCTCTAGTGTTGGACAGTACTGGATAGGGAGCAACTGAAAAAAGGCTGATCTGAATAGCTGACTGTTTCACTGCCTTTGATACTGCTAACCTGCTGAGAGCCTCCTGCATTCTCTATTTTCATTTTGAATTTCTAACATCTGTACTTTCTCCAAATAATATTCAAGGTGGAATAAACAGATATCTAAATGACAAAGGAGGTAATGGTATGGGAAGGTGGGGAAAGGTGACTCTGAGACCAGTCATTATCTTGTTAAGTAATTAAGCAACCTCAAAAGGCTTACAGGCCTAGCCCTCCTCCTGCTTCTTAGGTTGTTTTGCTCTTCTCTCCTTATGAATCAGATGAATTTGGTGACGACTTTCTGAACACAATTACTGATATTGTCTTTTATTCCATTTTTACAAGTTCCCACTGCCATGTTAAATTCCAGCTCTTACGTTTGCAATATGTGCAGACATATGAGCTGGAACTTAACATCTCTGCTTCACTACTTAGTGACAAAATCATCCTGCTACTATTTCTTCATGCAGGGCAGGGGTTCAGAATAATTTAGCAGCTGATAGTACAACCCAAGATTATTCTCCTGTACCATTCTGTAGCTGAACTCCTTTGTTTCCTTTTCTATTTTGTTTTTTAAAACATGTTAATTACAATTGACATCTTTGCAAACCTACTAACTCGAGGTTTTAGCTGCAAAAGATCAACCATTCCTCCAATTTAAACGTCTGACCAAGGATTATTGGTGAATGACCTAACCACAGCAAGCAGTATAGCTTAGCCTGATCTTGACCATATCCACAAATACTTCTGACAAATAGCATTCTAATAGTCATCGTTAGCCTCTTTCATTGCTTTACGGAAATTAGGTAACTAATTAAATAAGGCAGGCTTGAGATAAATATACTGTGTGTCCAATGAAGAATATTCTAAGAATACATGACTCAGCTGCAGTAAATGAATCATATGTACTGAGAATGTAATTGTAATATTCTCAGTATACTTAGTGAGCTATCCTCACTTAAGCCATTGGTCTGAGTTATGACTTACTCATTTTCAATTAGCTCCCAATCTTATCTCCATGTCTTTATGTACACCAGTCTAATTTTGAAAAGGCAACGGAAAGGATCGTATAGGCCTCCTGGCTGACTCTTTCAAGAATGATATGCAGTGCAAATAATTTGCAGGTGCAGAACTAGCTGAGTTGTACAGAACTCTTCAGAGCTTTATCCTTGGTAATCATGGCTTAACTTTGATAATTACAATAGCACTTTATCCTTTCCCTCCTCTAAAGACCATTATGTCTTTGTTACTCTCAAGGACCTGTTCTTAGGTTCATGTTTCCATGGAAACAGAAGGAATAGGACAACTTTTATTGGCACATTTTCACAAGGTGTTTCTTTGTGAACATGACTATCACACGACGACTATCTTTGCCAGGGATCTCTCTTTCATTCCACTTGCCTTGTGTATGATAATGTGGAAATAATACAATGTTTTGATAATTAGAATCATGGAATGAAGAATTTTAAAAGGTGATCGTTTGGGACACCAAACTTGTATTTCAAAAGAACAATCTAATTAATTCCACTTGCACTCTTTGATTCCTGCATATATTGAAATATTTATCCAATTTCCCTATAAGGCAGTGCGTTCCTGAGCATGTCAACACCCACACAACATCATGCCTTCTCACCTCTTTAATTAAGTTAGTTATTTCCCAACTTCAATAACTGATTTAATAGTTCAATCTGAGCAAGAATTTCACGGACTGGAGATAGTTATTGTATAACACAATGCTTTTGTGCAATGTGTGACTGAATCTTAACTGGAGAGGTGAAGCTGGCTGCGGTGGATTTACAGAGGCCTAACGGTACTTGATCCACTGCCATGGGATCCTTGATAACCTTCATCTTACAGATAAGTTCTCCACTAAATATTTCCTTGACCAAATCTTTATGTTCTTACCCAGCTTGCTGTCGATGCCATTGTTGAACTGTCCACCCACCTGCCTCCTAGATGCTTCTACAAATATGCGTCTGATCCTCCTGACCTGATCAGATATCTAAAGCCTCACTTTGCACATCCCAGTTGACCCATCCACCACTCAATAGCGTCCACTTCTGCTCCCAGCTTTCTAGCTATGTGTCTGGCTATCACACCTGCTATTGACACCAAATCAACTGATGCCTATCCCACTGCTAATTTCCTCCTCCATTTGCTCCTTGTCCCGATGCTTCTGACCTCTGCCATGAGGCCCAGTCCTTTCTAGCATCCCCTTCAATTATCTCCTACACAGCCCCACCTATCCTTCCCTCTTCTGCCATCCACCTATTTTCTTTTGCAGGCTCCACAATGAAATCTTCCTTCCTTCAATAGTAGATGGCCTGTTTTGATCGACTTGATTCCTTTGGCCCTGCAAATTATCAAATCTTGCTTCCTAGGGCCTCACACAAAGTTGGTTCATGTCTAGGTCTTTCCTGGTATGTTGTGATATACAGCTCTTTATAGTTGTATAAAGCTCTTTATATGAAGGGTCTCAGTCCTAAATGTTGACTGTTTACTCTGGCCTGCTGAGTTTCTCCAGCATTTTGTATGTGTTGCTTTGGATTTCCAGCTTCTGCAGATTTTCTCATCTCCATAGTTTACACATTTTTGCACTTTGAATTTCCTCATTGAATCCTTCCAGTCAGCCCATCGTAAATGTCATAACCTCAAATGAGGATAATTATAATGCACTTTAAAAATATATGAGGTTTTATGCATATATCTCAGAACCTCCATCTAACATTGTAAAATTCCTTATTGATTTTATAGGGATATTAGAATTAAGATGATGCCATTCATAGCCTTTTAAGTATGACTGATGTTAGTGTTTGAACATCAGAGCCCTTTATATAAAAAATTGTAGCAAGGAGAGCAAGGAAATTTGAATTGGTATGATTTTACTTTTCCTTTTACAATTACTGACAGATCTGCTGTGCATTCTTGGGATTCCCTATTTTAGTTTGCATCTCTTCAGGCCATTGACTTCACGTTTGGAGTGAATATATGCAACTGTACTTAAGTGAGATCTGCATTCTTTTTTGGTTTGCTCTCTTTTAGTGGACCTTGATATACCATTGTGGTGATAAAACTTCCAGCCAGATTTACCAAGCTGCAAGTTTTCCCAAAGGATAAGAACTCTGAAGCCAATTTCTCAGCATCATCAAGAGACGAATCAGCATTCGTGGAGGGAGTGGAAACTGACAGTGCTGATGTGGTCTTCAAAAGGGTCTAGGTAGCGCTGTGGTACGTGGTGTGGTCCGTGCCACTATCCTGCATCAAGGCAGTCACCTAAGCCATCTCCCACTTCATCTGGGTATGCAGAACGAATAATGTCCTTTAAGTTACAGGTCTCCAGAAAAAAAAGGGAACAGGGAACGTACCCAACATAATCCTCATCCTGGTTGCCCCCTTGTTTGTCTGCATCAAGTTGTGTATAGAACCAAAGGATGCAAACACCAAGTATCACTATGTGCTGAAAATTGAATTACATACAGCAGGCACATCAGAGACACTGGGAAGATGCCACCAGTCTTCTCCCCAGAGATTCCTCCAGATTCACTGGAATGTTAAGTGAACAGTGTTACTACTCTCAATACCTGGCACTCTGTATACCTTTGAGTTTGGAAGAATGAGCTGAGTCCTTATTTGTGCATATAAAATGCTATGGGAACTTTACAAGACAGATGTTGAGATGTTATCACAAGTGGAAGAGTCACGAACAAGGATAAATAGATACGATATAAGCAGCCAGGCATTTAAAATTAAAGTGAGTAGAAATTTCTTCTTGTAGAGGATCATGAATCTCTAGAATTCTCTGTCCGTGAGCCAGGCAGAGACCAGATCATTATAATATATATAAGGTGTTGATAAATAAATGTTTGAAAGATTGAGGAATTGTGGGCTCTGGGGACCTAGCACAGAAAAGGAACTGAAAGCAGTGTAGATCAGCCTTCGTCATATTGAGTAGCAATGCAGGCCTTATTTCCTTGCTCTTATTTCCGTGGGTATTTGTGTTCAATAGAAAATAGGATTTATTAGGCCAGCTTATTGTCCATTGATGCCGCAATGGAGAACAAACTCTTTTCAATGGCATTTTCTGAAGATGCAGTGCCAATGTGAAATGGTGAGAACATGGAGTTAAGATTAGGTTTTTGTACAATGAAGCAGGAGTTAGTTTAGAGCCGGAAACAATTAAGTTTATAAGTGTTCTAGAGATTTTATTCTACCCCATTCACAATTAGATTAGATTAGATTAGATTCGACTTTATTGTCATTGTGCCGAGTACAGATACAAAGCCAATGAAATGCAATTAGCATCTGACCGGAAATGCAAAAGAATAGTATTATTTACAAAATAACTGTGAATAAAAAGTAAGTGCCACAGTATACAAATATAAAAGTACTGAGACAGTACAATATGGGTGCAATACTGCTTAGCGCTGTGATGAGAGGTTCAGCAGAGTCACAGCCTCAGGGAAGAAGCTCTTCTTGAGCCTGCTGGTGCAGGACCGGAGGCTCCTGTAGCGCCTACTTCATGGGCGGAGAGTAAAAAGTCCATGGTTAGGGTGAGATGCATCCTTGATAATGCTCTTCACCCTGCCCAGGCAGCGTTTATGGCAGATGTTCTCAATGGTGGGCAGTTGGGGGCTGATAATCCACTGGTCAGTTTTCACCACACGCTGGAGTGCTTTGCGGTCTGATACGGGACAATTGCCATCCCACACTGAGATGCATTGGGTGAGTATGCTGTCAGTGGTACAGCGGTAAAAGTCCGTCAGTATCCTGGGACAGAGGTGAGCTTTCTTTCTTTCTTTTTAAATCTTTTCATTAATTTTCAAGATTATAAGCTCAATAACAAAGTTGATACAAAGAGATTGGAATAATCTTAATCAGCATATACAAAAGGGATTTTAAGTAACATAGGTATAATAGACTTCCAAACTCATAATGAAATTAGTCATAAAAAAATAAAAAGAAAAAATATATATATAAACAAAGAAAAATCCCCAAAAGAAAAAGGAAAAATAACAAAAAGAAACAGAACAAAACAGGGCTAGACCAATATCTTGAATCAGACACGTTCAGTAATGTCATCAGCTCCGCTCCTCTATTCATATAATTTAAGATAAAAAAAAGATTCAGAAAGGTCAGATTACATCATATGAAAATGTTGCATCAAAAGTTTCCAAGTTTCTTCAAATTTAACTGAAGGATCAAAAATATCACTTCTAATTTTTTCTAAATTTAAACTTTTAATATAGTTTGAGAAAATATTGGAATGTAGTAGGAGGATTGATTTCCTTCCAGTTCAACAAAATAGATCTTCTAGCCATTAAAATAACAAATGCTCTCATCCGACAGGCTGAAGAAGACAAAGAACTATGTTCTACCATTGGCAAACCAAAAATTGCCATAATAAGATGGGGTTTTAAATCAAAACATAGAACTGTTGAAATAATATCAAAAATATCTTTCCAATATTTTTCCAAAAGAGGACAGGGCCAAAACGTATGAGCTAAAGAAGCCACCTCAGAGTGACATCTATCACAAGTAGGGTTTATATGGGAATAAAAACGAGCTAATTTATCTTTGGACATATGGGCTCTGTGTACTACTTTAAATTGTATTAATGTATGTTTAGCACATATAGAAGAAGTACTAACTAATTGAAAAATTTTATCCCATTTCTCTATAGGTAGACAAAGTTGAAGTTCCCTTTCCCATTCATTTTTAATTTTATCAGATATATCTGGCTGTAATTTCATAATTATATCATAAATAATTGCTATTAATCCCTTCTGAAAAGGATTTAAACATAAAATTTTATCAATAATATCAGTAGGATTTGAAGTCGGAAAGGTAGGCAACGTAATATTTAAAAAATTTCTTATTTGTAAGTATCTAAAAAAAATGGGATAGAGGCAAATCAAATTTCTTCGATAACTGCTCAAAAGACATAAAACAGTTATCCAGAAATAAGTCACGAAAACATATTATACCTTTCGTTTTCCATATCAAAAAGGCTTGGTCCATTACCGAGGGTTGAAAAAAGAAATTAGATATAATAGGACTTGATAACATAAATTCATTCAGGCCAAAAAATTTACGAAATTGAAACCATATTCACAATGTATGTTTAACTATAGGGTTAAACATTTGTTTATTCAATTTAGATAGTACAAAAGGAAGTGAGGTTCCTAAAATGGAAGCTAAAGAAAACTCTTGTACAGAGTGGCCTTCAAAGTTTACCCAATATGGGCTTGGAGTTATATTCCAATCTTGCGTCCAAAATATTAAAAATCGAATATTAATTGCCCAATAGTAAAATCTTGTTAGGCAATGCCAAACCACCCTCTCTGTTAGATTTCTGTAGGTATTTTTTACTTAATCTGGGATTTTTATTTTGCCATATATAAGAGGAAATTTTAGAATCAATAGTATCAAAAAAGGATTTAGGAATAAAAATTGGTATCGTTTGAAATAAATATAAAAATTTAGGTAGAGGTGAGCTTTCTTGATGCTCCGCAGGAAATAAAGGCGCTGTTGCACCTTTTTGATCAGGATGGAGGAGTTCAGGAACCAGATAAGATCATTGGAAATATGGACACCTAGAAATTTGAAGCTTGATACACGCTCCACTACAGCTCCGTTGATGTAGATGGGGACATGAGTGTGGCTCCTAGCATGCCTGAAGTCCACAATAATCTCCTTGGTTTTCTGGGTGTTAAGGGCCAGGTTGTTATCAGCACAGCACGTGGCCAGGTGCTGGACCTCGTCCCTGTAGGCCATCTCATCATCCCCTCTGATCAGGCCAAGCACCATGATGTCGTCTGTGAACTTGATTATGGAGTTAGAACCACGTACAGGAACGCAGTTATAGGTGAAAAGGGAGTACAGAAGAGGGCTCAGCACACAGCCTTGAGGCACGCCGGTATTCAGGGTGAGAATGGAGGAGGAGATGTTGTCTAACTTAACAGATTGAGGTCTGTTAGTCAGAAAGTCCAAGGTCCAATTGCAGAGGGATGAGCTGATACCAAGCTGGCAAAGTTTGGCGATCAGCTTGGAGGGGATCACAGTATTGAATGCTGAAGTCAAGTCAATGAACAGCATTCTGACGTAAGAGTTGGGGCTGTCCAGGTGGGTCAGGGTAGAGTGCCGTGGAGATGGCATCATCTGTAGACCTGTTGGTGCAATAGGAAAATTAATGGGGGTCCAGGGTAGTGGGCAGACAGGATTTCAGATGTGATAGAACCAGTCTCTCAAAGCACTTTGCCATGATAGGGGTGAGTACAACTGGGCAGAAGTCATTCAGGCCCGTGGCCGTGGAATGCTTCGGCACTGGCACGATGGTGGCAATCTTGAAGCTTGTGGGGACAACTGCCTGTGCCAGGGACAGATTGAAAATGTCCGTGAAGACCCTGGCCAACTGCCCTGCACAGACTCTGAGCACACGGCCAGGTATTCCATCCGGACCAGCTGCTTTCCGTATATTCACCCTGCTCAGGGTGGCGCGAACATTGGAGGTGGAAAGTGAGAGAGGCAGTTCACCAGGTGATTCACTACCAATTACTCCAAAAGACTGGAAGTAGAGTAAATACTGAAAGGCTTTTACTAACAGTAAATGGTCCAATGTCCATGCTGAGTATCTGCCCTGGACTGAGAGGAGGAGCAGTGGCACAATGGCCTTTATTCAGGGTACTGTGGGAGGAGCCACAGGAGCAGTCATCAGAGGGGCGTGTCCAGACAGGTAACCCAGTTACAACATATATATATGGTTTACCACAGCAGGTGGGAGAACCACTTTGAGAGTGACCTCCTTGTTCCCTCGGTCAAAGCGAGTGTAGAAGTAATCGAGCTCATCAGGGAGGAAAACAGAGCTGGAAGTGGGCACAGTACTAGGTGGTTTGAAGTCTGTAATAATCTGTATGCCATGCCACATGCACCGGGGGTCCAAAGAGTTGAAATGCTCTTCGATCCTCTGTTTGTATGTGTGTTTAGCCTGAGAGATTCCCCTCCTCAGGTTGGCCCTGGCTGAGCTGTAAGTCTCCCGGTCTCCAGAACTGAAGGCTGAATCTCTGGCTTTGAGCAGGAGGCGAACCTCTCTGTTCATCCATGGTTTGTGATTGGGGAAAACTTTTATTTGTTTTTGTGATGTCACTCTATCTACACACTTGTTGATGTGCTCAAGGACAGAGTTGGTATATAAATCAATGTTAATCTGAGAGTCTGTGGTGGCATGGGCAGCAAACGCGCTCCATTCTGTGTGCTGGAATTGGTGCTGAAGAGCAGAGTCAGCACCCTCCAGATAGATCTTAATAGACTTCATTGTGGGTTTCACACGTTTAGTGACCGGGCTATACTTGGGAAGCAGAAACACTGAAAGATGGTGTCCCAGGTGGGGGAGGGTAGTGGCTTTGTAAGCATCAGCCACATTTGTGTAGACATGATCTAAGGTTTTATTTCCCCTTGTGGTACATGATACGTTTTGGTAAAATCTTGGAAGCACGGTACGTAGGTTGCAATGATTAAAGTCCCTAGCACCAATAAAGGCTCCGTCTGGATGCAATGTCTGCAGCTTGCTAATAGCGGCACTGAGGTCTTTCATGGCTACTTTAGCATTAGCGTCCGGAGGTACATAAACTGCGACAACAATGGTGCATGTAAACTCTTGTGGTTTGCACAATTAAACAGTGAAGCATATTAATATGTATATGATATAGTAGAAGTAATGCTACCCCAGTAAATTACTTCCCAAATTATGAAGTGTGTAACATGTGATACATGCATCTTGTTTTCTTTATACACATTCTGTTTCCAGCATCGCATCATTTGAAGCAATGCACTTTGTTTTAGCATTTGTGAAAGAAGACTTCTACAAATATGGTCAAGTTCTGCCAGTATTACAATGAAAATTAAACATGTGGACCCCAGTAATACCTGCACACAGATAAGAAATTATTGAAGCACAAAGAAAAATGAAAACAAAATTAACATGAAACACAGATTTTTTTTAACTAACAATATAATCCTTGAATTCTTGTAATGTCTTATAAACCATTAGACAGTACGATGGAAATCTCTTTCAACTTTGGAAAGGAAATTATGCTTTGGAAAGTAAATAACATTATAGGCTATTGCCTTCCCTGAATATTCCAAACATTCTTTATGGTATAATATTCCCTAACAAACAACACAGCTGATTAACTTAAACAGCGATATCTGTAGTATGTACATTGGCTTCAAAAGGTATAGCTGTCTTCCAAAAGATATAAAAATAGCATGGCAAACACATAAGCTGACAAGTTTATCTCCACAATTTTGTGCTCATTTGACAAAACAAACTGGACTCCCCTGGTGATAAATATGCTCTGGTTAGAAAAATGATTGTAATTATTCAAGAGGCCAGTGTTCATTGACAAAAGATTCTGAGTTCCCTTTATTTCAAATGCAAACAACAGCAGAATAATGTGCACTTTGTTCTATATACCACTTGCCAGCAATCACATTGAGCAAGGTGTTATTCTCTAGTGATGGAACAAAGTCATTACAATACCAATTTTCAGCAAAATAAAAATAAAATCCTGGGACCATTGATGTCTCATGAGTATTGATTGTTTTGAAAAGGCTGTTCCTACTGCTCTTGGACCTGAATCTATCATTTTAATGATTGGCTTGATTGGCTTGATGACTACATTTCTTATTTTTTTCTGAATGCTCATAATGATTTTTTTCTGATGCATGTAACCTATTGATTATTTTATATGTACGGCATCAAGCCAAGATAATTGTTGCTGTAAGAAAAACCTTTTATACCTTTAACGACATATATTGCGTAATTTATAGAACCAAATAAGTGTTCTACAAATTCATTCAGTAACTGAAGGTTTCTAATAACAACAGTAAGTATGTATTTAGAATAGGTTTAGCTATATTTAGTGGGAGATTGTATAATACTTCATACAGTAATTCTTCATACTTTGGCAATGATTTTGTTTTATTAGCTGATAGATTATGCTTTTATTTCTGATGACAATCATAAATTGAAGAAATACTCCAGGATAATAACTTTTAAGTAAAATGTTTGCAAAGTCTCTTGAAGAATTCCATTAAGGTGATATGCAAAATCATTTGTTTGGAATGTATATAACGCAATAATCAAATTCATTGGCGGCAACAATTAACGTCCTTACTCTAATTATCAAAGTCAGCGTGCAATGAAGTATCATACAAGTTGTTTGAAAGTTTTATTTTAACAAATATTATGCACAATGAAACTTGTCAAAGTCGAGTTATTCTCTTATGGACAGGTGCAATGAGAAATTTAATTGCAGCATGAGCATAACTTCAACATAAAATATACACATTTTATATCAAAGAACACAAACTAAAACAAAAAAAGTCAATTTTATTGCAAAGTGGTCAAAGGGGTCTTAGAGTTCCTATACTGCAGTGATTAGGGTTGTGCCAGTTCAGTCAAGAACCGATTGGTTGAAGTAAGTGTCTGTTCTTGAACTTGGTGATGTGGGATTTCAGACCTCTGCTCGATGGTGGCTGACATAAGACAGCATGAGCCCATGTGGTGGAGATTTTCTATTGTTTTTGCCTTATTTAGGAAGCACCACATTTAGATATCACCAGTGGTGAGAAGTGATGTGTCCACAATCTATTGGGATTAGGCCACTACTCTTTGCAGTTTCTGACATTCCTGCATATTCAACTCATGCGTTTCCAGCATACTGAGATTATTTAAAATGAACTCCTGATTAGGGTTTATTGCGGGGTCCTTGTTCTGAGAATGATTTGTCTCGTGGTGTGGTTCAGTCACGCCTCCGATGTTCTGTTAGAATTCCTGTGTGTAAACTCTTGTTTCCATGGGAGTCTGCCATTCCTCCGCACCTGGGTTTAGTCGCTGTCAGCGCACACCGTGACTGCAGTGCATTTCCTGATTTTGGCTGAATAAATTGTTGTGACATGAACATTAACCATAAAGTTTCAAAGTAGAGGAAATAAAAATGGCCAGTGACCTGTAAAATGCCACTATTTAGCAAAAATGGCAGATTCCATCTCTATTGCAATTTTTGAGGCATGGACTATCAGTGACAAGTTCTGACCTGTTCAACTCTGTTACACACAAGGAGATTCTGCGAGTCAGCTCACCCAGCAATAGGGGCAATCACCAGGCTGGTGGGACCTCCTTCTGGTGCAAGACGGGGCAAAGCATCAGAGCCACACTTCCCACAGCTGGGGTGCGAAATGCAGTAAAACAGCCCTGCCCGCCTTCTTCCCCATCACTAGACATCAGTAGTGAGCGTCACTTGCTCGCTCTCTGGTCTCTTGAAAATTATGGCTAATGACTGAGTAAATACAAGAGCCATAACGTTATATTAGTCTGACTAGCTTTTTCAAAAATGGATAATTTAAACTGATAGAATCCGGCAGTTTAAATGGCTTGGCACGGACTAGATGGGCCACAGGGCCTGTTCCTGTGCTGTACTTTTCTATGACTGTATGACTCTAAGACATCAGTATGCTAAAGGTACAATTCAGAAGTCTTGGTATTCACCAACTAATATTTTGGTTGTAGAGTGCTACACTTTACAGAGTATTACACGGCAGTGGAGAGGGGCAGTGAGTAATAAATTATCAGAATCCCCACTTCTCAGCTCATCTCCGGACCACTTCCAATCAGCCATGAACTAGATATCAAAAACAAAACACCACAGATACTAGAAATCAACAATCAGCTCAGCAAATACTGATATGCACAGTCAGTGCCGCAGCAAGTGGGGAGAGAGAAATTAGTTGATGTTTCATGGCAAAGAAGAGTATGAGGTGTACACACTTACATCATTTGTTGCAGATCCATTGTGCAATAAATATATAAAAATGATTACTCAAAATGTAAGGCAATATCCGTGGAGAGAGAAAAAGGGCAAACACTATTTTTACGAGTGATGACATTTTTGCAGAGATGTTAACATGACATGCATTCTTGAAGTTCACTCTTTCAACCTCTTGGAAAAGTTCACTGATCATACATTCTTTGTGGATGATTCCGAAGTATCCTATTTATCTTTATTACCTGTATCAGAGCCTGAATATATATTGGACTCTTCCTTTTTTGCTGCTGACCTTGTGTTTACTGCCTACTCTTTCTCACTTTATATGAGAGAGGTAAATTAGTGAGAGGAACAATGTGTTAAGCATACCACATTGGAGCATCTTTTTGTCTATAAGTTTATTGACTTTCTCAAGGGGTATTTGGAATATTAATTACAATTTGTCTCTGTCTGGACTCTTCTTCAAAAGGTTTTATTTTTGTGCCTGCATGTCATCTGATGGACGGTATGAACTCCTACTCGTCCTTGCTTTCCTTAATGGACACTTTACTCCCTTATGGATACTTATACTTTACTCCTTAAATACACAGTACTTTACATTACTGTTTTCACGAAGAATTTTTTTTTCAGTTCTTGCAATCATTATGAAGTAGTATCAATGCCAAAGCCACACTGGTAGAATAAAATCTAAATTAGAACATCATCATATTTTATGCATGATAAAAATTGTGTCCATATTCCCTGATGTGCGTCACTCAACATCATGGAAATAATTTGTATATTTTTACTGCCTATAAATGTTCTGATGTGAAAGTCAGAAGACGAAACACTTCTAGTTAAAAAGCAATCTGCAATGTTCAGGCATGGTATTATACAGAAAGACCGAGATATTGATTAAAGCAGAAATTATAATTAATAAATAATTCCCATGGCTTTTTTTTCTGCTTACAAGCTCATGTTTACACTGGTCTTTGTTGGAGTCCTCTGCCCTGTCTATTTGTTTGGCGAGAGGTGGAAAAAGCCTTCTAACTTCATCCACCTTCTTTTTAATTTCCAGTCTCTCTGCTATGTTTATACATTAGAAAATACCTTGGATCCTGAGCACAGCCAGATGGCCCATGGTTTGCCTTTGAGAGTAAAATTGATAATTTTCAGCAAAAATGTTGGAGTGACTACAAAATGGAAAATCATGTTAATTGTCTTAATGAAGTGAGAAGAATAGAACATAATTAAAATAAGTGTCTAATAATGTAGTATTTGATTATTTGGCACATTTAAAGCTATCATATCAGCTGGTGTAAATAGTTAAATGAATAATTAATTGCCTGTACAATATTTGAATAACATCAGATTACCTTTGAGAAAGTGAGAAAAAGAGTAAGAAAGAATTGTTAACATTTAAGAAGATGGCCATTATGTTCTTAAGACTTGCACTGAGTTTAAAATTTCACTTTATTGCTCATTAACCTTTTTCCCGTTGTGGGCACGTCAAGTCCCGGTTTATTAAAGTAAGTTAAGGAATACTGTCTTCTTCTCTAAGTTGATTCTTTTGCATATCATCACAATCTCCAAAGCAAGTTACTTATTTGTGGATGAACAGAATAAGGAGCAGAGAGAAAAGGAAAACGATTTTTCGTTAAAGTGGGTTTACAAATATTGGAGACAGACCTATTGGAGGCAGACCTATTGTCTCAGCTTGCTCCTGCCCCACCGAACTCGTTTCTGCATACCTCGACACGGTTTCATCCCCCCTTGTTCAATCCCTTCCTACCTATGTTCGTGACACTTCTCACGCTCTCAAACTTTTCGAGGATTTTAAGTTCCTTGGCCCCCACCGCTTTATTTTCACCATGGATGTCCAGTCCCTATATACTTCCATCCCCCATCAGGAAGGTCTCAAAGCTCTCCACTTCTTTTTGGATTCCAGACCTAATCAGTTCCCCTCTACCACTATTCTGCTCTGTCTAGTGGAATTAGCCCTTACTCTTAATAATTTCTCCTTTGGCTCCTCCCACTTGCTCCAAACTAAAGGTGTAGCTATGGGCATCCGTATGGGTTCTAGCTATGCCTGTCTTTTTGTTGGCTTTGTGGAACAATCTACGTTCCGAACCTATTCTGGTATCTGTCCCCCACTTTTCCTTCGCTACATCGACGACTGCATTGGCGCTGCTTCCTGCGCACATGCTGAGCTCGTTGACTTTATTAACTTTGCCTCTAACTTTCACCCTGCCCTCAAGTTTACCTGGTCCATTCTGACACCTCCCTCCCCTTTCTAGATCTTTCTGTCTTTATCTCTGGAGACAGCTTATCTACTGGTGTCTACTATAAGCCTACTGACTCTCACATCTATCTGGACTATTCCTCTTCTCACCCTGTCTCTTGCAAAAATGCTATCCCCTTCTCGCAATTCCTCCGTCTCCGCTGCATCTGCTCTCAGGATGAGGCTTTTCATTCCAGGATGAGGGAGATGTCCTCCTTTTTTAAAGAAAGGGGCTTCCCTTCCTCCACCATCAACTCTGCTCTCAAACGCATCTCCCCCATTTCACGTACATCTGCTCTCATTCCATCCTCCCGCCACCTCACTAGAAATAGGGTTCCTCTGGTCCTCACCTACCACCCCACCAGCCTCCGAGTCCAACATATTATTCTCCGTAACTTCCGCCACCTCCAATGGGATCTCACCACTAAGCACATCTTTCCCTCCCCCACTTTCTCTGCTTTCCGCAGGGATCGCTCCCTATGCGACTCCCATGTGCATTCTTCCCTCCCATCCTTCCCCACTGATCTCCCTCCTGGCACTTATCCTTGTAAGAGGAACAAGTGCTACACATGCCCTTACACTTCCTCCCTTACCACCATTCAGAGCCCCAGACAGTCCTTCCAGGTTAGGCGACACTTCACCTGTGAGTCGGCTGGGGTGATATGCTGCGTTCGGTTCTCCCGATGTGGCCTTCTATATATTGGCGAGACCCGACACAGACAGGGAGATCATTTTGCTGAACACCTATGCTCTGTCCGCCAGAGAAAACAGGATCTCCCAGTGGCCACACATTTTAATTCCACATCCCATTCCCATTCTGACATGTCTATCCACGGCCTCCTCTACTGTAAAGATGAAGCCACACTCAGGTTGGAGGAACAACACCTTCTATTCTGTCTGGGTAGCCTCCAACCTGATGGCATGAACATTGACTTCTCTAACTTCTGCTAATGCCCCACCTCCCCCTTGTACCCCATCCGTTATTTATTTTTATACACACATTCTTTCCCTCACTCTCCTTTTTCTCCCTCTGTCCCTCTGACTATACCCCTTGCCCATCCTCTGGGTTTTCCCCCTCCTCCCCCTTTTCCTTCTCCCTGGGCTTCCTGTCCCATGATCCTCTCATATCCCCTTTGCCAATCACCTGTCCAGCTCTTGGCTCCAACCCTCCCCCTCCTGTCTTCTCCTATCATTTTGCATCTCCCCCTCCCCCTCCTACTTTTAAATCTCTTACTCGCTGTTTCTTCAGTTAGTCCTGACGAAGGGTCTTGGCCTGAAACGTTGACTGTACCTCTTCCTAGAGATGCTGCCTGGCCTGCTGCGTTCACCAGCAACTTTGATGTATGTTGCTTGGAGGCAGGCAGAGATGGGTTTTAGTGTAACAGGGTAGAGTAAAAGTGTGGCATCAGCGACAGTTAGAAAGTCTGAGAGTGTGTCAAATGTGAGCTAAATCAAATGATGTGACTGCGGTTGAAGGCTGAGATCAACAGGGCAATGAAGTAAATTAAAGCCAAGGACAAGAATCTTAAAGTTAATGTGTTGAGCTAGCAAGCAAGGTGGTTCAAAGGAAATGGGTGACTGGAATTTAGTGCACTTCTGAGGTTATTGAATTGATAAATACGAGTTGAGAGAACTGCAAAAAGAACAGTGAAGACTGATTTTAAAGCCTTAAAAATTGAATTGTTGCCTGAGGCTCTACTTTGGATTAAGGGGATTTTACACAGTCTCTATAGATGGTTGGGGAGAAGAATGAGGTCAGTGCTAAAGGAATGCAAATAATTCTGTAAGGTGAAAGGATAAGTTATGCTTTTTTCTGTACTCTTCTGTGGCGACCTGAAACTTATATATGGCAATGATGTACAAGGAACCAAAGGCATGGAGATGATATGGTGTCAAGACAGGTAATAGAGGTTGGCGACATGTTCACCCCATGTCTAGATTTGAAGCCACTGAGAGAGAATGCATGGATTCATACACACATGGATTATCCTGTGATTATATACAGCAGCTATTGGAGAATAACTTTTGCAGAACAGCTGGCTAAATTCAATCAGATGCTAAGGGAATATAATATTATTTATGCATCAGATTCATAGAGTATTCAATAAAAAAGGAAACCATTAGGCCCATCTATCTGTGCTGGTTTAAAAAGATCTAACCATCTAATACCAATCTCAACAGGAAGTCCATAACCCCCAGGCTCTTCACACAGACATGTACTATTAAATGCAGTAAGGACTTCTGCCTTTGCCTTACATTCAAATAGTAAGCTCCACCCTTCTAGATGAAGAAGGGTTTCCTCACCTCTAATCCTTCTACCAGTTACTTTGAACCTGTACCCCCTAATTAATGAAACCCTCCTTATAATTGCTACATTTGATATGAATTAGAGAATACACCTGCAGAAAAGGCAGTTAACCCTGATCCTCGTGTAGGAAAAACAGTATCCAAATATTTCTCTGTATTTATAGTAACTAGTAATACAATGGGACCTGCTTAAGGTTCTTAATTATTTTCTTCTGATATATAAGACCATAAGAAGTAGGAGCAGAATTAAGCCATTCAGCCCATCGAATCTGCTCTGTAATTTTATCATGGCTGATTTATTATTCTTCTCAACCCGTTCTCCTGCCTTCTGCACGTAAGAACTATATGTTCGGCACAGCATTGTGGGCCAAAGGGCCTGTAATGTGCTTTAGGTTTTCTATGTTTCTAAGTAACCTTTGATGCCCTGACTAATCAAAAATTAATAAACCTCTGCTTTAAATATACTCAATGATTTGGCCTCCACAACTGCCTGGAGCATTGGATTTCACAGATTCACCACCCTCTGGCTAAAGAAATTGTTCCTCATCTCTGTTTGAAATGTCTGTGTCTCTACTCTGACGCTGTGCCCTGGGTCCTAGACTCCCCGACTAAAGGAAACATCCTCTCCAAACCCACTCTATCTTTGCTTTAGAATATGTAATGGATTTCAATGAGATTCCCCACTCCTCATCCTTCTAAACTCCATCGAGTGCCACCCAGAGACATCAAACATTCTCATACAGTAACCCCTTCATTACCAGAATTATTTTAATGAACTTCCTCTGGGCCTTCTCCAGTGTCAGCACATCTTTTCTTAGATAAGGGACCCAAAACTACTCACTTTACTCCAAGGTTGGTCTACCCGATGCCTTATAAAGCCTCAGCATTACATGCTTGCTTATATATCCTAGTCCTCTCAAAATGAATGCTAATATTTCATTTACCTTCCTCACCACTGACTCAACCTGCAAGTTAATCTTTAGGACTCCCAAGTCCCTTTGTACCTCTGATTTTTGAATTTTCTCCCCATTTAGAAAATAGTACGTGCCTTTATTCCTTCTACCAAAGTGCATGACCTTACAATTTCCTACACTATATTCCATCTGACACTTCTTTACACATTCTCCTAGTCTGGCCTAAGTCTTGAAGACTGCTTGCTTCATCAACTATACCTGCCCTCCACTTATTTTTGTATCATTTGCAAACTTGGCCATCAATTCTGTCATCCAAATCGTTGACATATAATGTGAAAGGAAGTGGTCCCATCATCAACTCCTGTGGAACACCACTAGTCACCTGCAGCCCACCAGAAAAGGCCACTTTTATTCCCACCCTTTGCCTCCTGCCAGTAAGCTAATCTTCTATCCATGCTGTTATTTTTCCTGTAATACCATGGGCTGTTGGCTTTTTTAGCATCCTCTTGTGCAGAACCTTGTCAAAGGCCTTCTGAAAATCCAAGTAACCAACATCCACTGACATTTCTTTGTCTGTTCTGCCTGTTATTTCCTCAAAGAATTCCAACAGATTTCCCCATAAGGAAACCATGCTGACTTTGATTTATTTTATCATGTGCCTCCAAGTACCCTGAAACCCTATCCTTAGTAATGTAGTCCAACATCGGGGAATGGAACAAAATGTGAAGTCAGAGTTATCATACTTATTCCTTCAACAGATGATACATAATTGATTTTTCAATTTATGTTTTCCAGTCTTTAAGAATAGGCAATTTTAATTTTGCTAGAATCTTTAACAGGATTATTTTTCTGATTTTTAATATTACTGAAAGCATTTTCAAGCAATTAGTTTATTTTGAACTATAAATTTGATCTACCTCACTGATCAGTATTTTGCCTCAAATGCACTCATCTGTGCTTCAGATACCAATTCTGTTAGAAGATTATAATTAATTGAAATTTTGACAATGCAACAAAGAGATTCAGGTTTGCATGTATTAAAGTCCATGATCCTAAATGCACTACCATATGTATCCTATTCTTATGGAAGGAAAATTATCAAGCACTCGTGAAGCAAAAATCACCTGATAAACAACATGCTGGTTTATTTTGCATAATATATGAATTAATGAACTTGTTTTGTTTTAGCAAAATGCACCTGTACAAATTCTTCAAACCATCTAAATGATAAATTGAAGCAAAAAAAACTAAATGTGAAAATGTGAATAAGAAGAAAAAATAATGGGTTTTCACAACAGGTATTCATGGAAACTGAAACAGAATTAATGTCTCAGGTCACCAATTCTTCAGTTCCCCAGCCTTTTTTTTCTGTTTTTATTTGAAATAATTGGTTTGATTTTGCCATTCACTTATTTAAAATTTAGCTGACATTCAGCTCAAAACTCTTCAGTGTATAAAACCATGCACTGAAGTGGTATTTGCATGAGGAATCTCCACCATTGCTGAACCAATAAGGGAATAATAATCTGAAACCATGTAAAATGTCAGCATAGACATCCTGGACAGTGTGTTTATTCCTGCATGTGAAAAACAAGGTTTTATCTGTAATTACTTGTTAGGAAGGGAGGGCCTAAAGCTTTAAATATTTTGGAATCACTGCTTTGACTTATGTTGTAGCTTTGGTACATGCCTGCCTTTGACTGGTGGGTGGTTTAGAAGAGGCGCCACCTGTTTTACACTGCCTGAGGGGCATAGTGCCATTGGAAATGGACATCTCTGCCATGGCTCAGGATGGACGATATCAGATGCAATGTAAAAAGATTAGTAAGACATTAAAACCTTTCATGACATCTTCAGATGCCAGACTAGCTAGCAATAGGTCAGAAAGGCCTTTAAAGTAACCCTAAATAAGCCCTTCCCTGTTAAAACCTCCTGTTGGATTCAAGGCTTGAATCTTTCATGATTCACATCTTACACACTAATGTCTGTGCAATAATTTCCCAATAATGCAATGTAAAATTTTTAATCTGTGGTGCAATGTGCTAGAATGTCTAGCCTAAACCTCTTAACGTGACCTATTACACTAAACAGGTCACTGAGTCTCCCAACAGAGCAAGTCTTCTTCATTCCCCGTCTCTTTCTACTCCTGTATCTCTCATTTGTTTGATTTGCCACCAAGCTGCACTCAGAGGTAATTTACCTATTATTTGCCAGTTAACCTACCAGCACGTCCTTGAGATGGGGAAACAAACTAGAAAAGCCAGAGAAAATCCATGCAGCCGTAGGGATAATGTGCAAGCTGTACAGAAACAGCACCTGAGCTCAGAATTAGAATTGGTTGTCGGAATTGTGAATCAATAGTATGATTCATCATAGTGTCACCTACTTAACAGCTCTGTAATGTGTTCCATGCCTTTGAATGAGTAAAATCTGCTGCCATTATTTACAATGCACACCTTGAAGTTTAATTTACCTGGTATTTCAGCTAATTTGTTCAAGGCAATATTCCAGAGATTATTTATGCCTCAGGGAAAGAACAACTTCAAACTAAATCTGTCAGCAATTTCATAGTGTAAATTTAAAAAAAAATCCTCCCAGATAATAACCTCAACATGTTCATCAATGCAGCTTATTAATTGTCATTTCTTTGGATGAATTCCATCAAAAGTTTAAAATTAATGTCTACCCCTGGTGGGGAAGCAATCAGGCACGTGCAGAAGAAAACACTTAAATGGAATTAGCATGCAGCCATACAGGAAAGTATGTAGGCTAACCCCAGGCAAGTGAATGAGCAGTCAAACTCAGTGGAGAGATGAACAAAGGTCAAGAAGGAAGGCACAGTGGCAGAGGTAGTCGAGCTGTGGCCCCACAATACCAAAGACCTGGTCACTGTAAGGGTGGAGCTTGCATGTTCTCCCTGTTAGCACATGGATTTCCTTGGGATGCCCATTTTTCTTCCATAATCCAATGGCATGTGTCTTGGCAGTTTAGTTGTGCACAGTATGCTGCCCCTTGTGTTTGGATGAGCGGTAGAATCTGGGGGGCAGTTAATAAGTATGCATGGAAAATAAGTAAAGAGGATTAGAATAATGGCATGGTTGGTAGTCAGTGGGCACCATACACCTATTCCTGTGCCACATCCCTCTCTGAATCTCTGTGAATGTATAATTTGCACCAATGCACTGGATAGTATTTAATAATAAACACAATTTATCTGTGGTACTCTGTAAGGTGGGGCTAGTTTTATAACCTGGCATTAGATGAAGGAGATTGGGAGTGACATTCTTGTATGGATTCAGCAATATAACAGTTGTTACAATGAGGAAGAACTAAGTTTAAAATGCATAAAGTAAAAATCCATTACTAAGTTCAAGTCACCATCTAAAAGAGATTTACATCAGTCAGCATTAACTTAAGATCTTGGGCCAATAAATTATACTATTCTTTAATGAACTTTAAATATTAGCTGGCATCATCTAGCACATAGAAATTATTGTATTCAATGAGAAAATACACTTAATCCATGACCTTTCAATAAAAGATGAAAGTGCTGAAGTTTAACATTTGAAGAGTTTGCAGAAACCTGGCATAATGCAAGCTGACTTCTACGCTTTTTGTCAAAGCAAGTCTCGTCCCTGTGCATTGAAATATTATGAGCCAACTTCAATAACTCATAACAATTTGAACAGACTAATATTCCATTTTAGGTATTGTAACTGGTTGAGCTGTGAAAACTGCAAGGCCAGGATTGGCAGGTAATAGAGTTATGTGGTACATAGTGTATTGTTAAGTTGTTTTAACTTAGAGTGGTGCTGTCTGTTTTCTGCTGAATGCTTACGCCTGGACTTCAGTTACAAAGGAATTCATAGAACAGAGAACAGTACAGCACAGGAACATCCCTTTGGTCCACAATGTTGCAGCAAACCAATTAAATTGGTAATCAAGTGGCTAACTAAACTAATCCCTTATACTTACATAATTAGATTAGATTAGATTGGATTCAACTTTATTGTCATTGTGCCAAGTACAGATACAAATCCAATGAAATGCAGTTAGCATCTAACCAGAAATGCAAAGAATAGTGTTATTTACAAAATAACTGCGAATAAAAAGTAAGTGCTATAGCACACAAATATAAAAGTACTGAGACAGTACAATATGGGTGCAATACTGCTTAGCGCTGTGATGTGAGGTTCAGCAGGGTCATAGCCTCGGGGAAGAAGCTCTTCCTGTGCCTGCTGGTGCGGGAGCAGAGGCTCCTGTAGCACCTACCGGGTGGGAGGAGAGTAAAAAGTCCAAGGTTAGGGTGAGATGCATCCTTGATAATGCCTTTCGCCCTGCCCAGGCAGCGTTTATGGTAGATGTTCTCAATGATGAGCAATTGGGTGCCGATAATCCGCTGGGCATTTTTCACCACACACTGGAGTGCTTTGTGGTCCGATACGGGACAATTGCCATACCAAACTGAGATGCAGTTGGTGAGTATGCTCTCAATGGTACAATGGTAAAATCTGTCAGTATCCTGGGACAGAGGTGAATTTTCTTGATGCTCTGCAGGAAATAAAGGCACTGTTGCGCCTTTTTGATCAGGATGGAGGAGTTCAAGGGCCAGGTGAGATCATTGAAAATGTGGACACCAAGGAATCTGAAGCTTGATACATCCTCCGCTACAACTCCGTTGATGTAGATGGGGACATGAATGTGGCTCCTAGCATGCCTAAATCCACAATGATCTCCTTGGTCTTCTGGGTGTTAAGGGCCAGGTTGTTGTCCACACACCATGCAGCCAGGTGCTGGACCTCATCCCTGTAGGCCGTCTCGTCATCCCCTCTGATCAGGCCAACCACCATGGTGTCGTCTGCGAACTTGATTATGGAGTTAGAACCATGTACAGGAACACAGTCATAGGTGAAAGGGGAGTACAGAAGAGGGCTCAGCACACAGCCTTGAGGCACGCCAGTGTTCAGGGTGAGAATGGAGGAGGAGAGGTTGTCTAACTTAACTGATTGGGGTCTGTTAGTCAGAAAGTCCAAGGTCCAATTGCAGAGGGATGAGCTGATAACAAGCTGGTGAAGTTTGGTGATCAGCTTGGAGGGGATCACAGTAATGAATGCTGAACTAAAGTCAGTGAACAGCATTCTGACGTAAGAGTTGGGGCTGTCCAGGTGGGTCAGGACAGAGTGAAGTACTGTGGAGATGGTGTCCTCTGTAGACCTGTTGGTGTGATAGGCAAATTGATGGGGGTCCAGGGTAGTGGGCAGACAGGATTTCAGATGTGATAGAATCAGTCTCTCAAAGCACTTTGCCATGATAGGGGTGAGTACAACTGGGCAGAAGTCATTCAGGCCCGTGGCAGTGGAATGCTTTGGCACTGGCACGATAGTGGCAATCTTGAAGCTTGTGGGAACAACTGCCTGGGCCAGGGGCAGATTAAAAATGTCCATGAAGATCCTAGCCAACTGCCCTGCACAGACTCTGAGCACACGGCCAGGTATTCCATCCAGACCAGCTGCCTTCCGTACATTCACCCAATGTCTATATGCTTCCATTACCCTCTCATTCCTGTGCCTATCTAAATATCTCTTTGAAGTCCCTAATGTATCTGCCTCCAGTCAGTGCATTCCAGGCACCCACCACTCTCTATGTAAAATAATTGCCCGTCGCATCTCCTTTGAAACTAGACCACAAAACCATAAGATGCAGGAGCAAAATTAGGCCATTCGGCCATTTGAGTCTGCTCTGCCATTCCATCATTGCTGATTTATTATCCCTCTCAACCCCATTCTCCTGCTTTCTCCCCGTAATCTTTGACACCCTGGTTAAGTAAGAACCTCCACCTTAAATGTGAATCAAGAATCACCGCACTCTGGCATTCTTTCCTCACTTCTGTTCTAAATGAATGGCCCTCAATTTTGAGATTGTGCCCCTTGGTCCTAGACTCCCTCACTGTGAAAACATCCTTTCCATATCCACACTGTTTAGGTATTTCAATATTCGATAGGTTTCAATGAGATTCCCCTCTCATTCTTCTAAACTCTAGCGAGGACAGGCCCAGAGCCATAAAACGCTCCTCCTATGTTAACCTTTCATTCCTGGGAATATTTTTGTGAACCTCTTCTGGACCATCTCAATGCCCCATCTCACTTTAAATGAATACCCTCTGGTATTAGACATTTCAACCCTGGGAATAAGATACGGTTTGTCTGCTCCATCAATGCCTCTCAAATCTTATAAACTTTGATCAGATTTCCCTTCAGCCCCTGCCAATCCAGGGAAAACAAACTAAGTTTGTCCAGCCTCTCATTATAGCACCTGCCCTTTAATCTAGTCAGCACCCTGGTAAACCTTTTCTGCACCCTCTCCAAAACCTCAACATCCTTCCTATAATGGGACAACCAGAAATGTATGAAATTTTCCAGGTGCAGCCTAACTAGAGTTTTATAAAGCTGCAACTTAACTTCCTGACTTTTGAACTCAGCGCTTTGACCAATAAAGGCAAGCTTGCCATATGCCTTCTTAACTAAAGAACGTGTGCTATCAGCCCGTGTAGTCACTTCAGGGAACTATGGATTTGGACTTCAAGAATCCTCTGCTCATCAACTCTCTTGCCCTTAACAGTGTACTGTCTCTGCATTTGTCCCACCATCATGCAACACTTTACATTTGGCTGGGTTAAACTCCGTCTACCATTTCTCTGCCCATATCTGCAACTGATTATATTTTGTTGTGTTCTTTGTCAGTCATCGATTCTATCCACAACACCACCAATCTTCATATCATCTGCAAACTTACAACCCACCCATCTACATTTTCATCCAGGTCATTTATATAGATTACAAACAGCAGAGGTCCCAGTACTGATCCCTGCTGAGCACCACTAATTACAGACTTCCAGCTAGAATAAGTCCCTTCAACCACTACCCTCTATTTTCTATGGGCAGGATAATTTTGAAGCTAAATGGCTCACTATTGATCCTATGCATCTTAATCTTCTGGATGAGCCTCTATGAGGGACCTTGTCAAACATCTTACTAAAATCTATGTAGACAATATCCACAGCTCTACCTTCATCAATCACCCTTGTCACCTTGTCAAAAAAACGAATCAAGTTAATAAGACATGACTTGCCCCACACAAAGGCATGCTGGCTCTCCCTAATTAGGCCATGGTTTTCCAAATACTCATAAATCCTATCTCTAAGAATTCTCTCCAGTAACATTCCTACCACTGACGTGAGACTCACCAGTCTATAGTTTTCATAATTATCCCTGATTCGCTTCTTGAATAATGGAATGACATTAACTATTCGGCAGTCCTCTGGGACCTCGCCTGTGGCTAGAGAGGACACAAAAATATTGTTCTAGGACCCAGCAATCTCTTCACTTGCCTCCCTCAAAAACCTAGGTTATATTCCACCAAACTCTGGGGACTTGTCCATCTTAATTCTCTTCAAGGGATCCAATACTACCCCTCCGCTACTTTGAAATGCCCTCGCATATTGATACTCTCGGCACTGATTTCTCTTTCCTCCACATCCTTTTCCTTGGTAAAAGCTGATGTAAATTATTCACCAAGGACCTCACCCTAATCCTTTGCATCTAAGCAAGTGTTTCCCCACTTTATCCTTGAGGTGGTCCCACCCTCTCTCTAGTTATCCCTTTGCTCCTGATGTGTGTACAGAATGCCTTGGGTTTCTCTTTAATCCTTTGAGTAAGGAAGCTTCTCTTCATTTCAGAACTGGATATCCAAGCCCTTACTCTAAGACTGTGGCCAATAGTGCTAAATTCTTCAGGCAAGTGAAATATCCTTCCCACATCAAAACTCAAAACGATAGAGGCCTAGTCTTGTCAATATTTCATCATATGACAGATTGGCCTGTTCATGAGCCAGTTTGGTGAATCTTCTCTGCACTCCCTTAATATCAATTTTAGAAGAAGAACTGTATGGGTGGCACGGTAGCACAGTGGTTATCACAGCACTTTAGAATATAGATGACCCAGGTTCAATTCCCGTCACTGCCTGTAAGGAGTTTGTATGTTCTCCCCGTGACATGTGGGTTTCCTCTGGTTTCCTCCCATGTCCAAAGATGTACTGGCTGGTAGGTTAATTGGTCATTGTAAATTGTCCCGTCATTAGGTGAGGATTAAATCGGGGGATTGCTGGACAGCATGGCTTGAAGGGCCAGAAGGGCCTATTCCACACTGTATCTCAGTAAATAAATAGGAATAAAAAAATTCCAGGTGTGATTTCATGACAGAACATACTACTCAGCATTGCTCCAAGTGTCAAGTGGAATTCTGGCAAAGGAAGGGCAGTAAAATAGCATTGCTACCAAAACCACAGCATCACCGCACCAAAGACCTAGGTTCAATCCTCACCTCAGGTACTGATCTCCCAGTGGCCACACATTTTAATTCCACATCCCATTCCCATTCTGTCATGTCTATCCACGGCCTCCTCTACTGTAAAGATGAAACTACACTCAGGTTGGAGGAACAACACCTTATATTCCGTCTGGGTAGCCTCCAACCTGATGGCATGAACATTGACTTCTCTAACTTCTGCTAATGCCCCACCTCCCACTTGTACCCCATCCGTTATTTATTTTTATACACACATTCTTTCTCTCACTCTCCTTTTTCTCCCTCTGACCATACCCCTTGCCCATCCTCTAGGTCCCCCCCCCCTTGTCTTTCTCCCTGGGCCTCCTGTCCCATGATCCTCTCATATCCCCTTTGCCAATCACCTGTCCAGCTCTTGGCTCCATCCCTCCCCCTCCTGTCTTCTCCTATCATTTTGGATCTCCCCCTCCCCCTCCCACTTTCAAATCTCTTACTAACTCTTCCTTCAGTTAGTCCTGACGAAGGGTCTCGGCCTGAAACGTCGACTGTACCTCTTTCTAGAGATGCTGCCTGGCCTGCTGCGTTCATCAGCAACTTTGATGTGTGTTGCTAGAATTTCCAACATCTGCAGAATTCCTGTCGTTTGCTCAGGTACTTTTGATGCGGAGTCTGAACATTCTCACTGTGACCTCCAGGCATTCCCTCAGGAGCTTTAGTTTCCTCCAGATTAGTAGGTTAATCAGCTGTTGTAAATAGTCCCTAGTGCGTATTTGAATTAATGAAAATGCAGGGAGAATCTGAATCTATCACCCTCTCATAACGACGTGTTACAGTATGCTGGAGCTGTATGATAAGGAATATATCATCACAGTAGCTGTAGGCTAGATGAAAGTTTTGTATATTGTGTTTAATAGAAAATGAGATGAGAGAAATCAACAATAATTCTGTTAATTGGTTCTGTAGATTCTGTACCAATCGGCTGCTAAAACTTACAGTGGGGAATTGGATACATTCCATGGAAGTTATAATGTTTTAATATTAACAAAACAGGGAAAATGACAGCAGCTAGACTGTTATTTCTAAGATGGGGAGGCCAAGTATTTTTGAAAGCACACTTAAATGTGCTCACAGGTAAATAGAAAATTAAGACCTGGCACCAGAAAGTTACAGGAAGTTATTCTTGGAACACGCACAAAATGCTGGAGAAACTCAGCAGGCCCGGCAACATCATGATGAAGGGTCTTGGACTGCAATGTTGACTGTTTATTCTTTTCCGTAGATGCTGCCTGGCTGCTGAGTTCCTCTAGCATTTTGTGTGTGTTGCTTGGATCTCCAGCATCTGCAGATTTCCTCATGTTTGAGATTGTTCTTGGCTGTTTTTCCATGAAAAGGCTTTTTTTTTTCTGAAGTAGAACAAAATTGGGTATCTCTGTGCTAGTCATTGTTGTAGTTTCTGGTTTGGAGATCTACCCTAAATGGATCCAAACAATTAACAGATATCTATCCTGCAACACCATCTCCTGTTTCAGGACACTGAATAATGCGTATTCAAGGAACGGCGATCTAGTGAAAACCTGAATTGGCCTTGAACGTCCTTCTGACTTGGTGCCACAATACCTTTCCTGGAATACTTCAGATATTTTTGCATGTCTTATTTTGGTGATGCTTTGGAAGCCTGGTGGCAGAGTTGAAAGACATCTCATCTTTGATTATATCTTGTATTTAGAAATTAACTCACCATGGCACTGATTTCCTCACAGTAGGTCTTGTAATAGACTCTCTGTTAAACATTGAGATATTCTGTTTACCACCACTAGTCCTTCATCCCAGATCATCCATGCTGACCAACTTATCCACTTGAGCTGGTCCCATTTCCCGGTATTTGTCCATGTACTTTGTAATTTTAAATATTATTAAAAACCATAAAGCCATAAGATATCGGAGCAGAATTACGCCATTTGGCCCATCGAGTCTGCTGCACCATTTCTTCATGGTTGATCTATTTCCCTCTTAGCCCCATTCTCCCATCTTCTCCCCAAATCCTTTCATGCCCTGACTAATTAAGAATCTGTCAGCCTCTGCCTTAAATATACTCAATGCCTTGACCCCCACAGCCACCTGTGGCAACAAATTTCATACATTCACCACTTTCTGGCTAAAGAAATTCCTCCTTATCACCGTTCTAAATGAATGTCCCTTCTTCTGATGTTTTGTCCTCTGGTCTTGGACTCCCACACCATAGGAAACATCGTCTCCAAATCTACTCTACAATATCTTTCAACATTCAATAGGTTTTAGTGAGACCCCCTCTCCCCACGTTCTTCTGAATTCCAGTGAGTGCAGGCCCAGCCATCAAACGCTCCTCATATAATAAGCCTTTCAATCCCAGAATCATTTTTGTGAACATCTTTTGAACTGTCTCCAATGTAAGCACATCCTTTCTGTGATAAGGGGCCCAAAATCACTCATAATACTCCAGATGAGGCCTCATCTCATATTGTAATCATATCTGTCTCTACCACTTCCTCTGGCAGCTCATTCCATATACCCCATCATCCTCTGTGTTACTGCAAAATTCATTTTAAATCTTTCCCCTCTCACTTTAAAACTTTTCCCTCCAGATTTAAAGTACACTACTCTGAAAAAGGACAATGAGTGTTCACCTTATCTATGCTCCTTGTGATTTTATAAACATCTATAAGATCACCCCCCCAGCCTTCCAAAAAGTGGATAGAAAGCACTCTAAGAATTCAGTAGCAGCTCTGTTAATATTCTTAAATGGAAACTTACACAAAGACTAATTAGTCCTAGCCCCAATTGGATCTGCCTTTCTGGTCAATCAATGCAAGTCAAAATAAAGGCTCCACCAAAGACTGAAATAGTAATTACGCAATGTCCCTCATTTCCAAGTTTTGCAGACTAAGATCTATACTTCTGTATTCTGATACCAGCTGGGGCAATTGCCCTTGGAAAGGTCAGTGCTGAAGAATGTTAGATGACAAACCTTTTTCTCCATGAGTGCACACAGACTTGGCTTGGCTGCAAAGTTCCCACAACTCAATCACTTATTGACGTTTGCAAAAAGGAATGTTGACTTACCAAGAAAATGCACTGCTGTAGAACTATGTCCCATGTGTTTTTTTCACTCCTCTGCAGAGGTGAGGTGGACAAAAGTTAATAGTATTTGCAAGAATGTAATGGGGAAGCTGATTTCCAGTATCAAATGTAATGAAATGGCCACTGAAAGTCTGGGTCTGCTCTGGGACTCGTACTAAATCTCTGTTGCTGATCACTTCAAAAATCCAGTACTTCATTGCTACAGAAAAAACAAACCATGCCTCTACATTCATTAGACCGTACCAATGGCAGTGAGAGTTTGGCTTTCTAAAAATGCTCAGTTTTGAATCCAGTATACTTAACACCCAGCTGATAATCAAATCCTACTTTATCTAACTTGTCTACTTACCTGCAATGTTATCAGTTGGTGCAAAGCTATTGCTGAAAATAGTTGTGTCGCACTTTAACTTGAAAGACACCGGTGAATTAATTTCTTTCTGAATCAAAAGCTCTGTCATATTTGAATTATTATATATCAATGGTTGACCTAGCTTCTCATGCTGGGTAGTGTGTGTGAGCCGGACTGCCTAATTTTAGGACTGGAAGACAAGGATAATTTCCCACTCTTATCCCCACCACAATCCATCCATGCCCCAGCTGGCTTAGTTTATGCTTCATACGTAAAGAAACAGCTGCATATCTGAAAGGCTGTCAGACTTCGTAATTCTCCAGGGAGGCCTGTACTCTGTGCCAAAATCAAATTGTAGCCAATTCACAGAACCTGTGATCCAAAGTTCAAAGTACATTTATTATCCAAGTCTATATACTTTATACAGTCTTGAGATTCGTCTCCTTATAGGCAGCCACAAAACAAAGAAATCCAAAAGAACCCATTTTAAAAAAAAGAAGACAGTCAAACACCCAATGTGCAGAAAAAACATATCATGCAAAAAAACGAAAAGTAAGCAAATAATGTCAGGAACTGAAGTTCACGAAAGTGAGTCCACAGCTACGAAGCCAGTCGTCACTGCAGCCAATTCAGGAGCCCATTAGTTGTAAGCTACAGCTTCAGTTCAGTACAGAGACAAGTAAACCTCGTGGAGCAGCCAGTCACTCACCTCCTACCCCGACGCACTGAACTTTTCTACTTGGCCCAGCACTTAATCGTCCAAACCTTGGGTCATTCCTCGCTCACCAATCTAGGCCCTGCTCTCAGGCGTGGGCCCCACTGCCTTGATTCAACTCATATCCCACCTTTCCAATTTGGCCTGGAGTTTAAATTGATCAAACCTTGGGTCTTTTCCCACTCTCTGGCCTAGGCCTCGACTCTGGGCCTTGCCTCCACTCATATTGCCTTGGTTCTCCCACATTGAATTGCCTCCAGGTCCACTCCAGCAATGGCCAAACATTGACTCACTCCTGTTCTTGGGCCTGGGCCCTGCCGCCTCGATTTGGCCCATACACAGCAAGCTGTAACCATCCTGCACCTTTGGGACTTCAGTTCACACAGCAAAAATGCCAGGTTGTACAGGCAGTTCAAAAGCTCATCTCCGAAAAGGACGTTACAGGCTGTTGAAGGCCATTCAGCCTTCATTGCACAGAGTAATTTTGCTATTGACTCTACATCATGGATATCAGTATCCTCCCATCACGATACAGACAAATACCATCAGCCATGTTATGTATGAAGCCACTACCTTTCAATGCATGCTGAGCCTGGCTCTATTTGTCTCTATTTCTTGGCTCACTATAAAAGCAGTAGTTCTGCACCAACTATTGAAGCAATGCTTTTAAAGAAAATGGTCCAGAATTTATTGGAAAAATAACAAGATGCTCATAATGACTGTCATTATTAGTGAACAAAAGTAGGTTTGTTATCATGAAGGGAAACACCTCAGGTTCTGATTTGCCACAAATTGCTGAATGAATTCAGTTGATTATTTATTTATTTGGAGATACAGCACAGTCTCACGTAATGAATCCCACCTCAAATTATATTCATAAGGCAACCTACTGTACTGTATGGCCTACAGAATAATGAGGGACTACTTTATGTTGTAGAGACACACCGTTGCATGCGCTATTAGGCATGTATTGAGCATGCGCTGTTAGGCGCGTATTGATCTGTACGTGAGTGCCGAGTTCGGTTTCTGCCAGTAAAGAACCATGAACCTTAGTTCCCATCTCCAGCGTTTTTATTAATAGCATTGTTGTGTAATCAGGCCACATACACAACAAACTGGCACCAAGTTTAATGAACCTACATCTTATCGGAACGCCGTGTTTTAATTGATAACGATACTCGGAGGAAGAGTGCAAGGAATGAGTCAAGGAGCGGGAGAAGGAGGCAGAGCGAGGCCGCGAGTCCGAAAGGAAGCGAGGGCACAGCCGGGCTGGGAATGTCGCGAGACCAAGAGACACAGTCGGAGCTGCAGCAAGTCCAGGCAAGACCACAGCCGGCACTGACCCCAGGGACTGAGGGTCTGCCTGCTCCAGAAGGGAGATAAAAAGGAGCGACACACACATCTAGATGGAGTGCGCTCGTGGCGCTAGCAAAAAGGACACGAGTCAAAAAGAAAACAAGGGGAAAAAGGGGCTAAATTAGCATAAGAAAGATGGTGATGATTGGAACCATTACAGTATTTGATAGTGGCATTGAAGACTGGGCAACACATTGAGAGAGTGGAGTTATATTGTGAGGCTAACGGTGTTGACGATGAAAGGAAAACCAGCGTCTTACTCAGTATTATGGGAGCAAAAACATATGGGCTGCTACAGAGCTTGTTAACCCTGAAAAGCCAGCTGACAAAACGTTCAAGCAAATAGTAGACACCCTCCAACAGCATTTAAACCCCAAACCACTGGTCATTGGTGAAAGATTTAAATTTCATAATCAGAATCAGAGCAAAAATGAAAGCATTTCAGAATATTGTGCTGAACTGCGCAAATTATCAGAACATTGTCAATTTGGAGCTGGTCTATCGAATGCACTGTTAAGGACAGGTAAGTGTGTGGCATGCACTATGAAACCACACAGGAGAAGCTTCTGTGTGAAAGAGACCTTACATTCAAGAAAGTGCTAAACATTGCAATATCAACGGAAACAGTGGCACGGGGTGCTTCTGAGATACAACAAAAATCTCTGGAATATGCCACAAATAAAATGTCACTGAACAGAAATGAAGGAAAGAAATGTTACCATTGTGGGAACATGTCACATGACCCTGATGACTGTTGGTTTAAGGTCAAAGAATGCAGAAACTGTGGCAAACAGGCAGAGTATATATGTAATTATCTGGATAGACAGGGCCTGATTAGGAACAGTCAACATGGATTTGTGCGTGGAAGGTCATGTTTGACAAATCTTATTGAATTTTTTTGAAGAGGTTACTAGGAAAGTTGACGAGGGTAAAGCGGTGGATGTTGTCTATATGGACTTCAGTAAGGCCTTTGACAAGGTTCCACATGGAAGGTTAGTTAAGAAGGTTCAATCGTTAGGTATTAATATTGAAGTAGTAAAATGTATTCAGCAGTGGCTGGACGGGAGACGCCAGAGAGTAGTGGTGGATAACTTTTTGTCAGATTGGAGGCTGGTGACTAGTGGTGTGCCTCAGGGGTCTGTACTGGGTCCAATGTTGTTTGTCATATATATTAATGATCTAGATGATGGGGTGGTAAATTGGATTAGTAAGTATGCAGATGATACTAAGATAGGTGGTGTTGTGGATAATGAAGTAGGTTTTCAAAGCTTGCAGAGAGATTTAGGCCAGTTAGAAGAGTGGGCTGAAAGATGGTAGATGGAGTTTAATGCTGATAAATGGGAGGTGCTACACTTTGGTAGGACTAATCAAAATAGGAAATGGTAAATGGTAGGGCATTGAGGAATGCAGTAGAACAGAGGGATCTAGGAATAATGGTGCATAGTTCCTTGAAGGTGGAATCTCATGTGGATAGGGTGGGGAAGAAAGCTTTTGGTATGCTGGCCTTTATAAATCAGAGCATTGAGTATAGGAGTTGGGATGTAATGTTGAAATTGTACAAGGCATTGGTGAGGCCAAATTTGGAGTATTGTGTACAGTTCTGGTCACCGAATTATAGGAAAGATGTCAACAAAGTAGAGAGAGTACAGAGAAGATATACTAGAATGCTACCTGGGTTTCAATACCTATGTTACAGAGAAAGGTTTAACAAGTTGGGTCTTTACTCTTTGGAACGGAGAAGGTTGAGGGTGGACTTGATAAAAGTATTTAAAATTGTGAGGGGGATAGATAGAGTTGACGTGGATAGGCTTTTTCCATTGAGAGTGGGGGAGATTCAAACAAGAGGACATGAGTTGAGAGTTAAAGGGCAAAAGTTTAAGGGTAACATGAGGGGGAACTTCTTTAATCACAGAGTGGTAGCTGTGTGGAATGAGCTTCCAGCAGAAGTGGTTGAGGCAGGATCGATGTTGTTGTTTAAAGTTAAATTGGACAGCTATAGGGACAGGAAGGGAATGGAGGGTTATGGGCTGAGTGCAGGTCAGTGGGACTAGATGAGCTAAGAGTTCGGCATGGACTAGAAGGGCCGAGATGACCTGTTTCCGTGCTGTAATTCTTATATGGTTATATGGTTATATAAGTTGGGTCTTTATTCTTTGGAGCGTAGAAGGTTTAGGGGGGACTTAATAGAGGTATTTTAAATTATGAGGGGGATAGATAGAGTTGACGTGGATAGGCTTTTTCCATTGAGAGTGGGGGAGTTTCAAACAAGAGGACATGAGTTGAGAGTTAAGGGGCAAAAGTTTAGGGGTAACATGAGGGGGAACTTCTTTATTCAGAGAGTGGTAGCTGTGTGGAACGAGCTTCCAGCAGAAGTGGTAGAGGCAGGTTCGATATTGTCACTTAAAGTAAAATTGGATAGCTATATGGACAGGAAAGGAATAGAGGATTATGGGCTGAGTGCAGTTTGGTGGGACTAGGTAAGAGTAAGCGCTCGGCACGGACTAGAAGGACCGAGATGGCTTGTTTCCGTGCTGTAATTGTTATATGATTATATGCAAAGCTAGTAAACAATGCTACCATTGTTGGAACATGTCACATGACCCTGATGACTGGTTTAAAGACAAAGAATGCAGAAACTGTGGCAAACAGGGCCACACTGGCAGAGTATGCAAAGCTAGTAAATAGCAGAAAAAGGACAAAATACAGAGAAACAAGAAACCCCAGAAAGGAAAACACAACAATGTACACAAAATGAAAGAAAGCAGTTCTGATGGAAACAACTCAGACGAAAGTGAATTGTCTTGTCTGCAACTTCACAGTGTGAAAGAGACAGATGATCGAAGAGTAATATGGATCACTCCACGAGTGGCAGGTGTGAGACTGAAAATGGAGTTGGACACGGGCTCAGCTTTAACAGTGATCTCTGTACATGACTGCAAACGACGGTTTTCTCACATACCTCTGAAACGAACTAAACTACTGCTAAACACATACACAGGACAGAAAGTGTGTCCCAAAGGTAAAATTAAAGTGATAGTGACCTACGGAGACAAAACACAGCAGCTGAATCTCTATGTACTGAAAAATGGAGGACCACCTTTGCTGGGACGTGAATGGCTCAGGAAAATCCAGTTGGATTGGCACACCATCAAGGCACAAGATGTGTCAACAAAGAAGGGCAGCTCGGCGGGGAAGATGTCCGCAGCTCTCCTCTCACCCGTTGTCGACTATTATGATGACGAGGAGGAGCTAGACAGTGTCGACGATGAGGACGAATGCAGTATCCATGGCTGCGACTCAGATGAAGATACAGAGGATGCAAGGGAGATAGACATTGCCAATAAGCAGGATGATGAAGACTACCTGGAAGTAAAAGAGCAGATGTACCAGGAGAAATTGACATCTCTCAAAAGACAGCTACAGCAGTTACAGGAAGGCACTTGGCAGGAGTATCAGAAAAGGATGAAGAAACTAGATCAACAATACAAGAAAAGAATACGAAATGCAGAGCTTTTTCTGCAACTGAAGACAGAACAAGTGGAAAGGAATTATATTAAAGAGAAGGAAAAGGAATTATATTAAAGAGAAGAAAGCATCAGTGAAGGAATTTGAAGATAAAAAGATTGAGTTAGAAGAAAAGAAAAAGATGATTGAGAATAAGAAGCTAACTCACAGGAGATTCTATGGAGGTAAAGCCAGTAATGACTAGGAAACTAAGGAGGAGACCTAATGACCCTGTTCCAATTACTGACAAAAGACGAAAACCTGCACCTGCACAGTTAAGTTACTTGTTAACAGATGAACAGATAATGGAAAATCTGCGAACTCTCAATAAGCATAAATATCCAAAAAGACCAGCGTCTCCATTGAAACAGAACAGCTTTCGCACAAGGTAAATCTGGAACCAATCATTTCCTCCATTGAGAATCATACACTTAATCCTTTGCAGGGAAGTTCCTTTTACATGTACATATTTTGAGTCCTCAGCCAGTGTGTCTTGTTTTTCACAAAGAAGTTGGGAAACAACATCAAAACAGAGGTGAATTTTGGCAACAAACTGTCAGGTTTCTATTGTTGTATTTTCACACTTGTGCTGAATGTGCACCTGAAGGAATTCTCCCTCTTGAGCCAGACAGATAACACTGCAGGTAATCCTTAATATCAGCAAAACTGTACTTTAACAGCAGTTTAAGAACAATGGAACAAACAACAGGATTTCAATCAACTGCTGCATCAAATGGTGAACAATTACTGGTAAAGTACTGATCTTTCTGTGAGTCATTGGATTGCCTGACTTTTAAATAACTAGCAGAGACAGCAGATCACCAACTGCTTCTTTATTGATGGCAAGTCATCTTTGAAGCAGACCATGGAAACCGAAGCTATGAAAAATGCATCACACCTCTTGCGAAATATGACTAATTTTACTACAGCTTCACTTGTTTCTTCTGTTACGGCTGGTACATAATCATCACCTAGAGAAGTACGGCACAGTGGGCAGAGTCATTGTCCGGATTCAAGCCACCGCTTTATACATTTTAAATAGTAAAAATGATCACATGGAGGCAGGATGGGATCATGAGTTCTCCTAAGCAAATTGTACATTCTTTCAGATCATACCTGAAGAACAGACATCCTGCACTATTTTTACAGTCCCTGAGGACCTGAACCACAGCCCAAAAGAGCCCTCGGGATCTCACATCAGAGTTACTGTTCAAACTCTTTGCAAGTTGACCAGCGTAGAATGCAACCTCGTTCCCTGTAACCTTTGGTGTCTTGACGACTCAAGAACCTATCAACTTCTGCTTTAACTATACTAAATTTCTTGGCCTCCAAAGCTGTCCATAGCAACAAATTCCACAGATTCATCACCCCCGGCTAATGAAATTCCTCCTCATCTCAGTTCTAAATGGGCCTCCATCTATTCTGAGGCTGTGCGTTCTGGTTCTAGTCTCACCCACTATAGGAAACATCCTCTCCAGATACACTCTGTCTAGGCCTTTCACTACTCAAAAGGTTACAATGAGATCCCCCCCCCCCCCACTCCCATTCTTCTAAACTGCAGTGAGTGCAGGCCGAGAGCCATCAAACAATCAAATACTTCTCATACATTAACACTTTCATTTAAGGAATCATTCTCGTGAATCTCCTCTGGACCCTCTCCAATGCTAGCACATCTTAGATAAGCGGCCCACAACTGCTCATAATATTCCAAGTGTGGTCCGATCAATGCCTTATAAAGCCTCAGCACCACATCTCTTCTGCTATATTCTAGTCCTCTCAAAATTAATGCTAACATTGCATTTTCCTTCCTTGCCACTAATTCAACCTACAAGTTAACCTTCAGAGAATCCTGCACAAGGACTCATATTTTGTGAATTTTCTCCCCATTTAGAAAATAGTCTACATCTTTTTTCCTTCTCCTAGAGTGCATGACCATACACTTCCCTACACTTTATTCCATCTGCCATATTTTTCCCATTCTCCCAATCAGCCTCTCCTCCTGCACACTCTCTGCTTCCTGAACACTACCTGCTCCTCCCCCTATGTTCATGTCATTACAAAGCTGACCACAAAGCCATGAATTTCAGCATCCAAATCATTGACATATTATGTGAAAAGAAGTATTTCCACACCGATGCCTGCAGAACACCACTAGTCATCAGTGGCCAACTAGAATAGGCCCTTTATTCCCACACTTTGTCTCCTGTCAGTTGGCAAATTTTCTATGCACACTGGTATCTTTCCTGTAATACCCTGGGCTCTTATCTTGTTTGGCAGCCTCATGTGCAGCACTTTGTCGAGGGTCTTCTCAAAATCCAAGTTAAAAACATCCATTGACTCTCCTTTGTCAATCCTGCCTGTTATTTCCTTGAAGAATTCCAACAGATTTGTTAGGCAAGATTTTCCCTTAAGGAAATCATGCTGATGTTGGCCTAGTTTACCATGTGCCTCCTAGTACCCTAAAACCTTATCCTTTATAATGGACTCCAACATCTTCCCAACAACCGAAGTTAGGTTAGCTGGCCTATAACTTCCTTTCCTCTGCCTCCCTCATTTCTTAAAGCGGGGTGATATTTGCAATTTTCTAGTCCTCTGGAACCATTCCAGAATCAAGTGATTTTTGAAAATTCATTGCCAATGCTTCCACAATCTCTTCACTTACTTCTTTCAGAACCCTAGGGTGTAGTCCATCTGGTCCAGGTAACTTATTTACCTTCAGACCTTCCAGCTTCCCAATCACCTTCTCCTTAGTAATAAAAACTGCACTAACTTCTGCCATCTGGCGCTCTCAAATTTCTGGTGCTGCTGTCTTCCACAATAAATACTGATGCAAAATACTTATTAAATCTGTCTGCCCACTTCTTTGACCCCCCCCCCATTACTGCCTCTCCAGTGTCATTTTCCAATGGTCTGATTTCCACTCTCACCTCTCTTTTACTCATTATAAATCTGAAAAAAAAACTTCTGGTATCCTCTTTTATATTATTGGCTATTTTACCTTCATATTTAATCTTTACCGAATGTCTTTGGAGTGAGGGAAGAAATCAGAGCACCTGAAGAACACGGTCACAGGAAAACCATACAAACACCTTACAGACAGCAGCAGAACTGAACCTGGGTCACTGTCTCTGTAACAGTGTTATTGTGCCACGCTACCTTTTCATCTGTTCAACAGCAGATACACTAACTAATTTCAGTCTTCCCATTGAAATTTGCTGGATTTGAGCCGTCAATATGTATATATTTCACTATGGTTTGTATCTCATGTTGGAAGGTCTGCCTCAATGGTCTGTGGTGTGCTTTATGTTAATGACATAAAATTAACCGAGGAAGTCTTAGAAGGGAACACTTGAAATTGTGGAGGATAACTTATATTCAAGTCAAAAGTTTACAACATAGCAATCTTAATGTTTTTTCTTACTTTTCATTTAATCCGATGCTCTTTTGTTTTTGGTTTGTCTTACTTCAGATTGACGTGTTAAGGAGATCAGATAGTAGACCTGATTCACAAGGTGATGCCACTACATCGTTAGCAGAGTATATTTTAAACTATTTATGGTGCACAAATAATACAATCTGAAATGAGTTAACCAATTTCTGGAGTAATGGATGAAAAATCTACAACTTCATTTGGTGCAGGCACCCATTAGTCCAAGAGCAGAAACTGGGCTGAAATCAGCCCCTTACTTCCCTTCTGATTTCTGCAGGGATTTATTTAGACTGGGGCTTCTACGTGGCTGCTCAAGTTGCAAAGTATGATGGTTGGGAGAAAAACTCCCAGCCCAGCTGCCTTGCAGAAGTGACTTCTGAATGAAATAAAAATGCAAGAACTGACATTAAAAATACCTACAAAGTACTGCTGCAAATATTCACGGAGGGCATTTCCTTAAATATCACACCCAGTCTGTTCCTGGTGCCTATTGTATATAGACGCAATGATAGCTGAGTGCAACTTAATTGCATAGCTTTCCAAATTACACAATGCAGTCTTATTTTTAACACTGTAAATTGGCAGATGCTTCCAATGCTGGTAAAAATTCTAAATGGAGCATACTAGGGTGAGACAGTTTCTGAGACTAACTGAAGGAATAAATCTCTAGCTGTTAAGTCTATGACTAGACAGTATGTGAGTAAATCTTATGATCTTGACCTCAGTATACTGTGGAAGTTTGGCTACTGAGTATGTTCAATGTTAAGTTGATAGAGATCTGAGCATAGTATTAGTCAGAAGACGTAGGCTAAAAAGTGAAAAAGCCACAAGACCACAAACAAGAGAATATATACAGATGCTGGAAATCCAAGCAACACACACAAGATGCTGGAGGAACTCAGCAACTGTGGAAAGGAGTAAACAGTCGACGTTTTGGGCCGAGACCCTTCATCAGGAGTGATCATATTTCCTTTGAACCGCAGATTTATCTGATGCATTGGTAAAAGTATTACGGAATGATGAATGGGCAGCTTGTGAATTTTGAGTAAATGTACTACTTAACCAAATTATCACCAACACACTCTCCAACTAGATCTTCTGCAAATTACTCTGCTAGGATAATAACATGTATAACTGGTATCTCATTTACTTCATTCATGTGCCAGCTCCAGTCAGGCGCCAGCAAAATGGATGTTGTCCTTTGAAATTCTCTGAATGCTGATTACTACTGTTTAATCACCTTCTGTTCTGATGAGATTCCTTTACATCTCATTCCTAATGATGGTGGTATCAACATTAGAACTGCGAAGATGGTGCTGGTGAGACACATTGACGCTTTGCAGGCAGCAAATAAAACTGAAATTAAATATACTTTTTCAGGACTATGATTTACTGCAATCCACAGCCTGAACCATCTGTACGACCTGGCGTTTTTGTGGTATCCTGAAATAGTCAGTGAAATAGACTCTGGAGTGTGCAGGAACGGCTGTGGCTGTCATTGCTGGAGTGGGCTTGGGGCCCAGGCACAAAAGCAGATAATGTACTGATGTTTGGCCGATTTAAGCACCAAGCCAGATTGAAAAGATTAAGTTGTCGAGGCCGAGGGCAGAGGAGACTACTCTGGGAGACTTTACTCGCCTCAGTGCTGAAGGGACTTTGCAGCTGTGGTTTGCAGGTATTGGCACTCAGCTGAGAGCTGAATCTGGTCTACACTGGTCCAGAACATCAGGCTCCTGGACCAGCTGCAGCATTAAAGTGGCAACATGGCTATGGACTTACTTTTGGGGACTCTGCTGTTCATGTTTGCGGATTGTTTGCTTGCTTTTTTTATTGTTTGCACGATTTGTTCTTTCTTTTTCACACAGTGGGTGTAAGACTGTCTTGGGGGGGGGAGATTTCTCATGAACTTGATTGTGTTTCTTCGTTTTGTGGCTGCCAGCAAGAAGATGACTCTCAAGATTGTATATGGTATACATACTTTGATAATAAATGTACCTTGAACTTTGAACCTGTCTGCATGAGGCTTTCCAAGGTAAGAATGAAAACTTCTCAAGTTTGATTTGACTCATTAGCTATGATTCATTTTTAGATATATATCTTTGTAAAACTATGAAGAACTTAAACTAAGAAATCCAATGGATGATAGAAGCAAAATCTTAATTAGGTTTGATTTATTCATAGACTTGACCTAAACTCACACATTTCAGTTCAATGCACGTGAATGGAAGATTTAATTTAGATGACTTTTATTGGTTCTGAAAGTTAAAATTATTAATTGTTACTCTTTTGATAAACATGGGTTGCTCTCTATTGTATTATATCAAAGTGTATTTTAGCTAGGTTCTGCTCAGAACTGAGCAATATAGATTACAAAAAGAGATTAATAGTTCCTTGAAAGAAACAATGTGTTTCATACAAATAATATGAAGCATGATATCTCTCATCCCAGCTGGGTCCTCGGGCTAAGTTCAATACTGATGTCCCGTTTGACCCAGACATAAGACAAAATTTATTATTAAGTTTGTTTTTCAACTGCTCATGTTATGTCAAGGTGGAAACTCCAACACTTTACTGGCAGCTCCTCCTGACTCGTCTGAATGCTGAACTGTACATCATAATTCCACACACAATAATCCCTCTGCTCACTGCCCCCACCATTTGCTCTCAGTCTCTCAACACACTATCTCAGAAGGTTGTTGCCTGCATTTTTCTATCCTAGTACTCCAGATTTTGTGGCCCTGTGATGGCTTTGCACCATCCTATCTGCAAAATATTCCCCTTTTCTATATCCCAGAATATGTACAAATTATTCTCCTGACTTTGGTCTGCTATACATTTCTTAATTCTAGTCTCCAGATGTGGCATCCTGATCTTCACTTTACAAGCATTTAGAAATGCTTGGGTAATCAAGTAAAGAAGACCAATCTAATAGACTGTTGGAAAGAAATGAGCAGCTGGATAGATTTTCTGGTGGATATGGTTTTACAATTTGAATTTGATAAGATTTTCTACTATTTCTACTATTCCTGTAATATTTCTTGATTGTACACATGATTTTTTTTAATGTTCTATCGCTGAGCAACAGTGAACCATCTGTCTGGCCTATCAGAGTTCTCTTTGAGAACTAGTTGACTTGATCAGCATTTCTGATATGGCTGTTGTTCACGATTGCACTTAATTTAAAAAAAAGATGAATCCCATAACAATTGTTACCAAGAACCAGAAAAACGATCTAGAAGAAAGTGCAGACACATGGATTGAAAGTTGTCTGACTGACATGATGAAAGAGTTGAAGTACACAGGTGTCTTTAACTTTGGAAAGGGCGTATCACTTTAGTCCCCTTATTTACTGAGTAATATAGTTTGGAGGTTGAGAAAGAAAGTTCAGCAGGTTGATTTCTGGGATGAAGGGTTAACAAACTTTTGGAATCCGTGATCTCTGACATTTAGAATAATGAGAGACAATCATATTGTAGTGTACAGTATAACAGCCTGAAGGGACTTGATAAAGCAGATACAATGTTTTATGCTGATGTATTGGAAACTTGTTTCAAAATGGGGAATCATTAAAGATAAAGTTGAGGAGGTACTTCCATTCTCAGAGGGTTCTGAATCTTGTAAACAGCTTGCCATATGAATTGAACAGCTTCTTATACAAAGAGCATTTAATGGCTCTAAGCCTGTATTCGCCTCGAATTCAGAAGAATGAGGGGTGACCTCATGGAAACATATCAAATGTTGAAAGGCCTCGACAGAGTGGATGTGGAGAGGATCTTTAGATCATAAAATCATAAGACATAGGAGCAGAATTAGGCCATTCAGCCCATTGAGTCTGCTCTGCAATTCTATCATGACTGATCCCGGATCCCACTCAACCCCATACACCTGCCTTCTTGCCATATCCTTTGACGCCCTGACCGATTAGAAAACTATCAATTTCCGCCTTAAATATACCCACAGACTTAGCCTCCACCACAATCTGTGGCAGAGCATTTCCCAGATTTACTATTCTCTGGCTAAAAAAATTCCTCCTTACTTCCGTTCTAAAGGGTTGCTCCTCTATTTTGAGGCTGTGCCCTTTCGTTCTAGATGCACCTACCATAGGAAATATCTTCTTCATATCCACCTTATCCAGTCCTTTCAAAGAGATACCCCCGTATTCTTCTAAATTCCAGTGAGTACAGGCCCAAAGCTGCCACATGCTCCTCATATGTTAACCGCTTCATTCCTGGCATCATTATCGTGAACCCCCTCTGGACTCTTTCTAATGACAGCACATCCTTTCTGAGATATGGGGCACAAACCCATTGACAATACTCCAAGTGTCTTGACTAGTGTCTTATAAAGGCTCAGCATTATCTCCTTGCTTTTATATTCTACTCCCCTTGAAATAAATGCCAACATTGCATTTGCTTTCTTTACCACAGACTCAACCTGTAAATTAACCTTCTGGGAGTCTTGCACGAGGACTCCTAAGTCCCTCTGCATCTCTGATAGAACCATAGAACCATATAAACTACAGCACAGAAACAGGCCTTTTGGCCCTTCTTGGCTGTGCCGAACCATTTTCTGCCGAGTCCCACTGACCTGCACACGGACCATATCCCTCCATACACCTCCCATCCTTGTATCTGTCCAATTTATTCTTAAATGTTAAAAAAGAACCCCCATTTACCACCTCATCTGGCAGCTCATTCCATACTCCCACCACTCTCTGTGTGAAAAAGGCCCCCCTAATGTTCCCTTTAAACTTTTCCCCCTTCACCCTTAACCCATGTCCTCTGGTTTTTTTCTCCCCTTGCCTCAGTGGAAAAAGCCTGCTTGCACTCACTGTATCTATACCCATCACAATTTTATATACCTCTATCAAATCTCCCCTCATTCTTCTACGCTCCAGGGAATAAAGTCCTAACCTATTCAACCTTTCTCTGTAACTGAGTTTCTCAAGTCCCGGCAACATCCTTGTAAACCCTCTCTGCACTCTTTCAACCTTATTTATATCCTTCCTGTAATTTGGTGACCAAAACTGAACACCATACTCCAGATTCAGCCTCACCAATGCCTTATACAACCTCATCATAACATTCCAGCTCTTATACTCAATACTTTGATTAATAAAGGCCAATGTACCAAAAGCTCTCTTTACGACCCTATCTACCTGTGATGCCACTTTTAGGGAATTTTGTATCTGTATTCCCAGATCCCTCTGTTCCACTGCACTCCACAGTGCCTTACCATTAACCCTGTATGTTCTACATTGGTTTGTCCTTCCAACGTGCAATACCTTACACTTGTCTGTATTAAACTCCATCTGCCATTTTTCAGCCCATTTTTCCAGCTGGTCCAAGTCCCTCTGCAGGCTTTGAAAACCTTCCTCACTGTCTACTACACCTCCAATCTTTGTATCATCAGCAAATTTGTGATCCAATTTACCACATTATCATCCAGATCATTGATATAGATGACAAATAACAATGGACCCAGCACTGATCCCTGTGGCACTTCACTAGTCACAGGCCTCCACTCGGAGAAGCAATTTTCTACTACCACTCTTTGGTTTCTTCCATTGAGCCAATGTCTAATCCAATTTACCACCTCTCCATGTATACCTCGCGACTGAATTTTCCTAACTGACCTCCCATGCGGGACCTTGTCAAAGGCCTTACTGAAGTCCATGTAGACAACATCCACTGCCTTCCCTTCATCCACTTTCCTGGTAACCTCCTCGAAAAACTCCAATAGATTGGTCAAACATGACCTACCACGCACAAAGCCATGTTGACTCTCCCTAATAAGTCCCTGTCTATCCAAATGTTTGTAGATTCTGTCTCTTAGTACTTCCTCCAATAACTTACCTACTACCGACGTTAAACTTACTGGCCTATAATTTCCCGGATTACTTTTTGATCCCTTTTTAAACAACAGAACAACATGAGCCACTCTCCAATCCTCCGGCACCTCACCTGTAGATAACGACATTTTAAATATTTCTGCCAGGGCCCCTGCAATTTCAACACTAGTCTCCTTCAAGGTCCGAGGGAACACCCTGTCAGCTCCCGGGGATTTATCCACTTTAATTTTCCTCAAGACAGCAAGGACCTCCTCCTTTTCGATCTGTACAGTTTCCATGATCTCACTACTTGTTTTCCTTAATTCCATAGACTTCATGCCAGTTTCCTTAGTAAATACAAACGCAAAAAACCTATTTAAGATCTCCCCCATTTCCTTTGGTTCCGCACATAGCCGACCACTCTGATCTTCAAGAGGACCAATTTTATCCCTTACAATCCTTTTGCTCTTAATATACCTGTAAAAGCTCTTTGGATTATCCTTCACTTTGACTGCCAAGGCAACTTCATGTCTTCTTTTAGCCCTCCTGATTTCTTTCTTAAGTATTTTCTTGCACTTCTTATACTCCTCATGCACCTTATTTACTCCCTGCTTCCTATGTTTGAACCTTCTTTCCATTTAGATAATAGTCCGCTTTATTGTTTCTTTTATGTACCAAAATGCATTATCATACATTTCCCAACGCTGTATTCCATCTGCCACATTTTTGCCCATTCTTCCAATTTGTTTAAGTCCTGCTGCAATCACATTGCTTACTTAGCACTACCTACCACTCCACCTATCTTTGTTTCATCCGCAAACTTTGCCACAAAGCCATCAATTCTAAATCATTGACAAACAATGTGAATAGTAACGGTCCTGATACTGACCCCTGAGGAATACCACTAGTCACTGACAGCCAACCAGAAAAGGCCTGTTTTAATCCCAAGCTGCCTCCTGCCTCTGGCCTGTCAACCATTCCACTATTCATGCCAGTATCTTTCCTATGGAAGGAGAGTCTAGGACCAAAGGACACAGCCTCAGAATAAAGAGTCATCCTTTTAGAACAGAGATGGGAGGAATTTCTTTAGCCACAGGCTGATGAATCTGTGGAATTTGTTGCCACAGGTGGATGTGGAGGTCATGTCCACGTATACTTAAGGCAGAAGTTGATAGATTCTTGATTGATCAAGGCATGAAGGGATACAGGGAGGAAGCAGGTGCTGGGGGCTGAGACGAAAGATGAATCAACCCTGATGAAATGGCAGAGCCAACTTGATGGGCCAAATGACCTACTTCTGCTCCTATATCTCATGGTCTTATGGCCTATTATTTTATCCAACGAGGGCTGTAGAGGTCGAATACATAGACTACTGGGGCAGGTTTTTTGACTGAAAAAGGAATGAAGGCACATGGGAATAGACATGCAAGTAGAGCAGAAGCCAAGATCAGAACAGCCCTGACCTTACTGAGTGAGGCTGGAGTAATCTCAAGGAGCTTCATGGCCTAATCCTGTTGATTTTATTCATGTTCATACATACTTAAGCTAAATGGAGCTGAATTCTCTGTGTAGAATACAACCTGGACATATTACCTTGCACTTTAACTCAAGGACTAAGTTTCTATTCAATGGCTTGTTTGGGTTAGTTAACATTGTGAAAACTTGGAGGTTTGAGGTAAGAGGAATGGACATTAAACTGGCAGAACCATGAAACGTGAAGGGATAGAGTTTCAAAACAAAGATGGAAGTGGGAGTAAGTGGGGTTTTCCTCAATCCTATGGAGGAACAAATGGATCAAGATGTAGGTACAGTATAAATCATCAACACTGGTTGAAACGTACTTGAAATAAACAAACCATTTAGAAGAAAAATGGGTTTTCATGGTTTACATTAGGAAAGATAGAAATGAAAAGCAAAGCTATTATGAGGATTGTACAAAATAGTCATTGGACTAAATCTAGTATCTTGAGTGCAGCCACAACATGAGGCACAATTTCAAAATAAATATATATGGAACTGAGAGGGAGAGACTGGAAAAATATTGACATAGATTGCTGCAGCAGGCGATTGCATTATTCTACAAAGTAGCAAAATTTTAAGGGTAAAGATATCAATGAGGAAACAATGAAAGGTTAGAAGAGGACATTGTATAAATCTTCCATTGAGGGGAATATAAATTCAGTGTAGGAAAGGTCAAATAATCCCATGTGTAGAAAAGCACATAATTTGCTGTTTCTAAATCAATGTTCAGTGTCCCTCACAAGGTCTTGAAAGTAAAATTAATTTATAAACAAACCAGCCAGCAAATCCAATGGAGTATCTGGATAAGGCGGTTATAGCCCTTTGGCTCTGTGGAAGAAAGGCACAATTAAGAAATGAAGCACGGCAAGACGTTGCACAATATGACAGTAACAGAGATTGTACTGGAAGGAAATTTAAATTAGTTCTGTGCAAGATGTCACCTTAAAATGAGGTAACCCAGTGAGTCCTTCACTCATGGATTTGGTCAGAGGATGCTATTTCCAAGGATACTCAGATTATCCTGGTTTTCTTCCATTTTACCTTTATAATACTCGAATGGGACTCTCCCAAACTGAGGGATTTCCAGTCTTTTCTGTTTTAATATTTGACAATTACTTGTCTTTAAATGAGAGCCTTGTTGAAAGTATTCCATTCTTCAGAACTGATTATCTTCAGTCTGTAGGTTGCTCAACACAAAAACACAATACAATTTACCGAGGTTTCACGTTTGAGTAGTAGTAGCTTGGATGTTGCTGGGATGTGCTTCCCTCAGCCCCATTCACTACTGGGCCACAACACTATCCCATATTTACATAATCGACAAATGGAAAAGTGATCTCACAAGTTGAGATCATCCTAATGCTGGATTAAATGCCCCTGTATGGTGTTAGGACCTTGCACATTGTTGCAGAGACTCTTGGCTGATCCAGAACAACCTTCACTCTGAAAATGCCTCCGAAAAAATGTTGGACGTTGTACTCAATGTCTAGATTTTGCCATGCTCCTGACATTCAAAAATAATTAAAAACAATCAATTGTATTGATAGAAAAGATTGAAATACTTTTAAATAATCCACAACATGATTGCAAACCTGAATGATTTAAAACAATTGCCCTTCTTTCTTGCAGATGTAAAAATCTCATTTAAATGAACTGGTTTGTTCAGTGGGGCTGGAGCGGGATTTATGAGCTGTTATGATTGCTGGGTACTAGAAATAAAGCGCTGCCCTGTGCAGGACTTAACTATGGAGCACAGAGGTCATAGGCAGAGTTCAGTCAGCAAGTTTGGGACTTGTATTTGCACAGGGTCCCATAAGCGGGGGTGAAATCAGCAAAATCCAGATATTTATTTTTATGTCTACATGTCTCATTATAGCAATGCATTTAGGTTTTAAATTATAAAGAATTATCCAATAAAGCTCTACTCTACCGCCCATAATGTCACTGGTGTTTAGGGCAGCAATGAAAGTCCTCTATGTCTGGTGGTGTTCCTTCATCGTGTCAGTAGCTCGGTTTTCACAACTGTCAGTCATGCAAGTTCCAGGTGGAGACTCAGGACTACCATCGCTCTCAAATGTAGAAGGATTTCTCATTGCTGTTTCTGTAACTATTTTGTTTTATCTGTCAGGGTTGTTAGCCTTTAGCTGAACCCCCAAACCAAGAGGATCACTCTTAGTCTCTCCTCTACCTTTGACCTGTTTGACAGGGGTGATCCTACCAAGAGCCAAAGCATTAAGCCCTGACTCCAGCAAACATAGCTCTCCGGGTCATCGAGGCACACAAACCTCCAAACCATAACAAGGTTTTGGTCCTATTGGGTTTACAGGAAGATGTTGTTTTCTGCTTTAAATATTTGTTTTAAAAATCATGGCAAACTTTGCTAATGGCAGTGGTGATGCAGCAGTTTGTGCCCTTGCTATCTTTCAGCTTCAGTGTTTGTGTGACGGTTAACCCATTCGCCCCTTGACTGCTAGGTACCCCTGTATTTTACCACCTCCCAAAAATGTTCTGAAAAATGAATTGATTGCATACTGAGTTAGCTATCAGTGTAAAGGAAGGAACAGAAAGAACCAAAGTGGAATTGACAGGGTTATGGAGGAGAGTGTTCCAAGACTAGAGGGGGAAGGGTGGTGAGACTGATGAGATTGATCTGCTGGGAGCCAGCACAGACCTGGTGAACTGAATGCTTGCCTTCTGTGTCATAATAAGTAGGTAAATATAATGAAGCATTCAAATATCTGCCCTCCAAAAGGCACTATAAGCACAACCAACATTTGCGCAGTGTGATCCACTGAGTGTACAATGTTAAGTTTCACCATTCCTTTATCTTTAACAGATTTAATTATCACCTTAAAAAAAGTTGCTCATCCATTCTGGCACAGTTCTTCTGAATAAATGGAAACTTGTTTGAACATTTTTCCTCTGTAATTACTGAAATACAAATTGGTGGATCCTGAGTAGGAAACTATGTTATAGAACTCGGTATATATTTACATCAATATTAAACAAATCCAGGGAAAAAGTAATTGCTTCAATGTGAGGAATTTTCTGTTTAGTTTTCACAACCCAAACCAGATGCAATTGTACCAAACTTTCATATGGTTAAAGTATTGTAGCTGTGTCTGTCATTTTGGCTCAAACATGTAGACTGATGTAGAACCAAAGAGGAGAAGTCTACATTTTGCAGTCATCATAGATCAAACAACATAGCAGATGGTTGTATCAAGCTGTTCAATAGTGATTGGTTAAAACACATCCAATATTAAACAGGTAAACAACGAACTGGATTGTACTGACTTCCATTGCCAATCTGAATCAGAAATGTTCAGTCATTGAAACTGAAGAAAGTGCCTAGACCTGTATCTATATGCCTTGAAATGAAGGCTAGGTATATTGACAGATTTGAAGAGTTAAAGATGTAATTTCCTTTTACTGCTGGAGTCTGGTAGTGGGACACAATCTTGCGAAGATTCCATGGTTTTTTGCGGAGGAATTGTTGGTCAAATCCCATGTGGGATATAAGACCTTGTTCATAGAAAATAGAACAGAACGGCCCAGGAAAAGGTTTCATAGCCCACAATTCCTGTACCAATTATTTAAACTAGTCCTATCTGTTTGTAGGTGATCTATATCCCGCCACCCTTTGCCTATTCATATGACTGTCTAAATACCTCTTAAATGTATCTGCATCCATCTCCTCTCCTGGCAGCCCAAGCACCTACCACCCTCTCTACTACTTTGTGTAAAAAAAATGCCTTGCAAAACTTTAAAATTCTTTCTTTCACTTTAAAACTATGACCTCCAGTATTTGACATTTCCATCATGGGAGAAAATGACTCAGTCTGTACCTCTCATAATTTTATAAATTACTGCCAGATCAACACTCAACATCCCACATTCCAGTGAAAACAATCCAAGTTCATCAAACCTCTCCCCATCATTAATACTTTCTAATCTAGGCAGCATCTTTCTGTATCCCCTGAAGAGCTTCCTCATCTTTCCTGTCATGCAGTGACCAGAGCTGCACACAATACTGCAAATATGGCTAAAGCAAAGTATTACATAGTTGCAACAAAAATTCCTGACTTTTATACACAACACTCCGACCAATGAAGGCAAATATACCATATGTCTTCTTTACCACTCTACCTACTATGGGTGCCATGGTAGTATGGCACTAATACAGATCAGAGTTCAGAGTTCAATCCCAGCATCCTCTGTAAGGTTTGTACGTCTTCCCAGTCAAATGTGTGCGTTTTCTCCAAGTGTTCCGGTTTCCTCGTGCAGTCCAAAGACATACTAGGTAGGTTAATTGGACATTGTAAAGTCGTTCTGAGTTTAGGTTAGAGTTAAATCGGGGTTGCTGGGAGTTGCTGGGCAGTGCTGCTTGAAGGGCCAGAAGGGCCTGCTCCACACTGTATCACCAAATAAAATACTGATTATGCCACTTTTAAGGGGATATTGATCTGTATCCCAAGATCTCTCTGTATTGTCATTAACTGTATAACATCCTCTTAATTTTGACTTTCCAAAATGCAATGCTCGCGCTTGTCCAGATTAAACCCAATCTGTTGCTTCCCTGTATATACTTCAAACTGATCTATATCCTGCTCTGTTCTTCAACAGCCTTCCGCACTACACACAACTCTTCGAGAAGTCTCAGCAGTGATCCCTGCAGAACACCACTGGTCACAGATCTCCAGTTAGAGTAGCATCCCACCACCACTACCCTCTATCTGTTATGGCCACACTAATTTTGAATATGTCTACAAAGTCTCTATGTGCCTTAATCTTCTGGATCAGCCTATGATTGTTTTACTAAAGTCCAATGTAGATGACATCTGCTGCCATACTTTCATCAGCCATCTCCCCAAAAAACTTTAGTTAAAGATATAACTTACCTTGCACAAAACCAATATTGATTTCAATGAGGACTGTAGGGCAAAGAATCAGGTGGCAACATTTAAATTACATAATTTTTAACAATTTTTGGCTTAAAGTTTGAAATGTAGTACAGCAAAGTAAGTACTGTGGGATGATATCACTAGTAAACAATTTGGTAAAATAATTCCAGAAAAAACTTGCTTGAAGAATTGAACCACATGGGAATTATGGATCTTGAAAACTTGAGTATATGTTTGGCTGTTGTCTAGGACACAAAGAGCAGTTGTCAATGGATGTTTAGCTCTGAATGGAAAGAAGTGTGTAATGAGGCACTGAGGTGAGCCATAATAGTTCCATTGCTTTTGTTGCTGTATTTCTGTATTCATTTACACCTATACTCTGGTATAAGGAGTACATTTTAAATTTGGGAGTGGGTCAAAACTTGTCAAAGTATACTTGTAGAAGGCTGCTGGAGGAGGTAGCCAAGTGAAGCGGAGAGTCATGTGGCAATGCACTTTAGTGCAGGTAAGTGCATGATAGTGCACTCAGGGCAAAGCAACATGAAGAGACAGCAGAATAATTGGTTTGAGGAAAGTTGTGAAGAGACAGGGAATGTTAATAAATGAGCTCATTTAGAAATACAGTGTGGAATAGGCCCTTTTGGCCCTTCAAGCTGTGCTGTCCAGCAATCCCCCGATTTAATCCTAGCTTTACAATGAACAATTAGCCTACCAACTGGTACATCTTTGGACTGTGGAAGGAAACCCACACTGTCATGGGGAGAACATACAAACTCCTTACAGGCAACGATGAGAACTGAACCCAGGTCACAAGCAATGTAAAATGTTGTGCTAACCACTACACTATCATGCCACCCTGAAAGTTGTGCTTAAACTGGAAAGAATACAGAGAAAACATTTATTTATTTATTTATTTATATTTTTGTATATATTTATATGAGATACAGCGCGGACGAGACCCTTTCAGCCCTTTGAGCTACATCGCCCAACAATCCCTTGATTTAATCCTAGCCTAACCATGGGACAATTTACAATAACCAATTAACCTTCAAACCAGTACATTTTTGGGCTGTGTGAGGAAACCAGAGAACCCATAGGAAACTCACATGGTCACAGGGAACACATACAAACTCTTTACAGGCTGCGGTGACATATTTGGCTTTGTAAGTTTGAGCACTAAATAATTTTTTTTTAATGTTGAACCATTTATAAATCACTAGTTGGGACTTAGCTGCAATATCGTGTGCATTTCTGCTCCATGAGGATGTTAGAAACATAGAAACATAGAAAACCTACAGCACCATACAGGCCCTTCGGCCTGCAAAGCTGTGCCAAACATGTCCTTACGTTAGAAATTACCTAGGGTTACCCATAGCCCTCTATTTTTCTAAGCTCCATCCAAGAGTCTCTAGAAAGACCCTATCGTATCCGCCTACACCACCATCACCGGCAGTCCATTCCACACACTCGCCACTCTCTGCGTAAAAAACTTACCCCTGAAATCTCCTCTGTACCTACTTCCAAGCACCGTAAAACTGTGCCCTCTTGTGCTAGCCATTTCAGCCCTGGGAAAAAGCCTCTGACTATCCACACGATCAATGCCTCTCATCATCTTATACACTTCTATCAGGTCGCCTCTCATCCTCTGTCACTCCAAGGAGAAAAGACCGAGTTCGCTCAACCTATTCTCATAAGGCATGCACCCCAATCCAGGCAACATCCTTGTAAATCTCCTCTGCGCCCTTTCTGTGGTTTCCATACCCTTCCTGTAGTGAGGTGATCAAGAATTGAGCACAGTACTCCAAGTGGGGTCTGACCAGGGTCCTATATAGTTGCAACATTACCTCTCGGCTCTTATATTCAATCCCACAATTGATGAAGGCCAATGCACCGTATGCCTTCTTAACCACAGAGTCAACCTGCACAGCAGCTTTGAGTGTCCTATGGATACGGACACCAAGATCCCTCTAATCCTCCACACTGCCAAGAGTCTTACCGTTAATACTATATTCTGCCATCATATTTGACCTACCAAAATGAACCACCTCACACTTATCTGGGTTGAACTCCATCTGCCACTTCTCAGCCCAGTTGTGGACGGGTTCATAATAACTTCACCAATGGCAAGCAATGGCATCAGCTATGTAGGGAGATTAAGAAAAGAACTAAGAGAAGCACTTAAAATTACGGAATGCCCCTCAGGAACAACAGGGAAAAATGCTTTATACTAGCAAACAGCTTGATAAGTAACTGGCAAAAATTAGAGAGGGGAAATGAGATTTTTTTGCACAGACTGCCAATAAGAATTCAAATGCACTGCCTGAAAGGGTATTGAAATTAAAATCCATGAAAACTTTTAAAATACTTTTGGACAGGAACATGAAGAGCCAAACTGAAAGTATGCAGGACTGCTATACTTTTGGTAATCAGATGGAGCCAGCAAATGATTCCTTGTGCTAAGAAATGGAGACAGAAGATTTTAGGTGCGCGTGTGAGAATCACGACTGACCAATTTGAACTGTATTGTTTAATGCTGGTTTCCATCGTAATTCTACTTCTGGCAAAATTACAATAAACTCAGATTTAGAACATAGGACATAGAATAGTACCGCACAGTACAGGCCCTTCGGCCCACAATGTTGTGCCGACCCTCAAACCCTGCCTCCCATATAACCCCCCACCTTAAATTCCTCCATATACCTGTCTAGTAGTCTCTTAAATTTCACTAGTGTATCTGCCTCCACCACTAACTCAGGCAGTGCATTCCACACACCAACCGCTCTCTGAGTAAAAAACCTTCCTCTAATATCCCCCTTGAACTTCCCACCCCTTACTTTAAAGTCATGTCCTCTTGTATTGAGCAGTAGTGCCCTGGGGAAGAGGCACTGGCTATCCACTCTATCTATTCCTCTAAATATCTTGTATACCTCTATCATGACTCCTCTCATCCTCCTTCTCTCCAAAGAGTAAAGCCCTAGCTCCCTTAATCTCTGATCATAATGCATACTCTCCAAACCAGGCAGCATCCTGGTAAGTCTCCTCTGTACCCTTTCCAATGCTTCCACTTCCTTCCTATGGTGAGGTGACCAGAACTAGACACAGTACTCCAAGTGTGGCCTAACCAGGATTTTATAGAGCTGCCTCATTACCTTGCAACTCTTAAACTCTATCCCTCGACTTATGAAAGCTAACACCCCATAAGCTTTCTTAACTACCCTATCTACCTGTGAGGCAACTTTCAGGGATCTGTGGACATGTACCCCGCGATCCCTCTGCTCCTCTACACTAGCAAGTATCCTGCCATTTACTTTGTACTCTGCCTTGGAGTTTGTCCTTCCAAAGTGTACCACCTCACACTTCTCCGGGTTGAACTCCATCTGCCACTTCTCAGCCCACTTCTGCATCCTATCAATGTCTCTCTGCAATCTTCGACAATCTTCTACACTATCCACGACACCACCAACCTTTGTGTCATCTGCAAACTTGCTAACCCACCCTTCTACCCCTACATCCAGGTCGTTAATAAAAATCACGAAAAGTAGAGGTCCCAGAACCGATCCTTGTGGGACACCACTAGTCCCAACCCTCCATTCCGAATGTACTCCTTCCACCATGACCCTCTGCTTTCTGCAGGCAAGCCAATTCTGAATCCACCTGGCCAAACTTCCCTGGATCCCATGACTTCTGACTTTCTGAATAAGCCTACCGCGTGGAACCTTGTCAAATGCTTTACTAAAGTCCATATAGATTACATCCACTGCACTACCCTCATCTATATGCCTGGTCACCTCCTCAAAGAACTCTATCAGGCTTGTTAGACATGATCTGCCCTTCACAAAGGCATGCTGACTGTCCCTGATCGGACCATGATTCTCTAAATGCCCATAGATCCTATCTCTAAGAATCTTTTCCAACAGCTTTCCCACCACAGATGTAAGGCTCACTGGTCTATAATTACCTGGACTATCCCAACTACCTTTTTTGAACAAGACAACATTCGCCTCCCTCCAATCCTCTGGTACCATTCCCATGGACAACGAGGACATAAAGATCCTAGCCAGAGGCTCAACAATCTCTTCCCTCACCTCAGGGGACAGCTTGGGAATATTTTGTCAGGCCCCGGGGACTTATCCATCCCAATGTATTTTAACAACTCCAACATCTCCTATCCCTTAATATCAGCATGCTCCAGAACATCAACCTCACTCATATTGTCCTCACCATCATCAAGTTCCCTCTCATTGGTAAATACTGAAGAGAAGTATTCATTGAGAATCTTGTTCACTTCCACAGCCTCCAGGCACATCTTCCCACCTTTATCTTTAATTGGTCCTACTCCTGTTATCATTTTGTTCTTCATATAATTGAAGAATGCCTTGGGGTTTTCCTTTACCCTACTCATCAAGGCCTTCCAATGCCCCCTTCTTGCTCTCCTTAGCCCCTTCTTCAGCTCCTTTCTTGCTACCCTATATTCCTCAATAGACTCATCTGATCCTTGCTTCCTAAACCTCATGTATGCTGCCTTCTTCCACCTGACTAGATTTTCCACCTCACTTGTCACCCATGGTTCCTTCACCCTTCCATTCTTTATCTTCCTCACCGGGACAAATTTATCCCTAACATCCTGCAAGAGATCCCTAAACATCGACCACATGTCCATAGTACATTTCCCTGCAAAAACATCATCCCAATTCATACCTGCAAGTTCTAGCCTTACAGCCTCATAATTTGCCCTTCCCCAATTAAAAATTTTCCTGTCCTCGCATTTTCTACAGTGTAAGTATCCAGCTATAACATTAATGAAACACCTCTCAAAGCAATTAAGAAGAGGAGTCACTTTAAAACAAGTCTTGGTAAAGTAGAAGTCTGATATTTTAAAAAAAAAGCTTTTTGTAAAATATGGTTCGAAGTCCATTTGTGAGGAGGAAAGAAAACTATGTATAGTTGCCTTGAAATAATTGCCACAAATTTGACAAAAATTGAAAATAGTCTCTTTCCAAAATTATCAATCATTTACCTGGCATAGACAGACTCAGAGGATAAAAGCAGACCAACTCTGCCAGACAGTGAACATGCACAGCATGGTGTATGTCACTACACTTCATTACTTCTGAAATATTAACCTGCTTTCCAGCTTCAAAGCGCATGGTGAAAGTAGTGACAAAAATCACATTTAAATGCAATGGTTTAGATAAATTGTCAAATATGATATCAATAATATAATGTCATGTAATGAAGAGTTTAATTTACTGAATTACTAAAGTGTGGCAACCGAGCTACAGGAAGGACGTGGGATGCACTTTATGTAACTGTTTGTGAATAGAATGCATTACTTGAAAGAATAATGGATAGGGAACAAAACCCTCAAAAGATTGGGTTTATACTCAAGAAGAAATACATTGCAAGCTATGGAAAGCAGGCTACCTAATTAACCCTTTCCCACTCATAAGACCTTAAGACATAGGTACAGAATTAGCCCTTTCAGCTCATTGAGTCTGCTCTATCATCCGATCGTAGTTAATTTAGTTTCTGGCCATTCTCCTGCCTTCTAATCAAGAACCTATCAACCACTGCTTTAAATATGCCTGTAGACCTGGCCTCCATGGAAATGAATTCCACACATTCACCACCCTCTGGCTAAAGAGATTCATGCTCATTTCTGTTCTGAAGGTTCATCCTTCTACTTCGATGCTGTGCCCTCTGACCCTGGATCTTTCCACTCTCCTACCCAGATTACTGCAAAAGGCAGTAGAGGCTACCGTTTTCTAGATTGTCATAATTTTGTGACGGCTTCTTGAGATCAGTCCATAGCCCAGTGGAAGCCGGCACAATCCTCTTAGGTAAATTGATTCTTGACCTCTGAAAAGCAGTCGATCTGGGTGCTGGCAAAGGTTGCTCTGAGTTCTTAGGGGAACCAGACCATTAAAAATTGTGCAAGGAACCATAGAAGGGTGGTCAAGTGAGATGTGCTGTTCTACCACCTGACCACTGACAGATCAGTCTGGATTCTAAATGGGTTCTCAATGGTGCTTTTGCAGAGTGAGAGGTGCTGATTGTATATTTCACAAGGTAGTACCATGCTGTGTTCTCCCAATGAAAGGGGTCTAAAACGGTAATCCAGTATTATGTCTACTCTGTTTCCTTGAGGTTTGTTTAGAGTTTGGTCAGCAAAATTTTGAGATTTTCTTTTCGTTCTAGTAATCCGCTTTTCCAATGTTTGTCAGATCTCACAATGGGTGACTTTTTTTTTAAAGACTAATTTTCACGTGATCCATCCCGTGCCTCTTGTACTTCTTCAGATGCATGGGTAATGATAGCAAAGCCTCTTGTATTGCCCATTCCCTATAAAGCAGAAAATATTGACTGTGGATATGAAGGAGCATGTGTCTAGAGAAGACACAGAGGAAAATGATGGTGTTCTTAAAAACTGCTACTCTTAATTTCCAAAAATGAGTCTTCTGAATTCGTAGAGTACTTCCTATATAGAAAAACAGACTATACATTTTATGCAACACACATAAAAGTTGCTGGTGAATGCAGCAGGCCAGGCAGCATCTCTAGGAAGAGGTACAGTTGACGTTTCAGGCCGAGACCCTTCGTCAGGACTAACTGAAAGAAGAGCTAGTAAGAGATTTGAAAGTGGGAGCGGGAGGGGGAGATCCGAAATGATAGGAGAAGACAGGAGGGGGAGGGATGGAGCCAAGAGCTGGACAGTTGATTGGCAAAAGGGATACGAGAGGATCATGGGACAGGAGGCCCAGGGAGAAAGAAAAGGGGGAGGGGAAGAAAAAAGCCCAGAGGATGGGCAAGGGGTATAGTGAGAGGGACAGAGGGAGAAAAAGGAGAGAGAGAGAAAAAGAATGTGTGTATATAAATAAATAACGGATGGGTATGAGGGGGAGGTGGGGCATTAGTGGAAATTGAGAAGTCAATGTTCATGCCATCAGGTTGGAGGCTACCCAGACGGAATATAAGGTGTTGTTCCTCCAACCTGAGTGTGGCTTCATCTTCACAGTAGAGGAGACCGTGGATAGACATACCAGAATGGGAATGGGATGTGGAATTAAGATGTGTGGCCACTGGGAGATCCTGCTTACTCTGGCAGACAGAGCATAGGTGTTCAGCGAAACGATCTCCAAGTCTGCGTCGGGTCTCACCAATATATAGAAGGCCACATTGGGAGTACTGGATGCAGTATATCACCCCAGCCGACCCACAGGTGAAGTGTCGCCTCACCTGGAAGGACTGTCTGAGGCCCTGAATGGTGGTGAGGGAGGAAGTGTAAGGGCATGTGTAGCACTTGTTCCGCTTACACGGATAAGTGCCAGGAGGGAGATCAGTGGGGAGGGATGGGGGGGGGATGAATGGACAAGGGAGTCGTGTAGGGAGCGATCCCTGCGGAAAGCAGAGAGAAGGTGGGAGGGAAAGATGTGCTTAGTGGTGGGATCCCGTTGGAGGTGGGGGAAGTTACGGAGAATAATATGTTGGACCCGGAGGCTGGTGGGGTGGTAGGTGAGGACAAGGGGAACCCTATTCCTAGTGGGGTGGTGGGAGGATGGAGTGAGAGCAATACCTTGTAGGACCAATGCAGGAAGTAAACCTTCAGTTCAGCTAAGGTCCTTACCATCATTGCAGCTGAGAATCTTTATGCATTATGTTTCTTTGAAACTACACACTACAGGTGCTGGAATCTGGAGCAGCACACAAAGCACTGGAGGAACTCAATGGATCAGGCAGCATCCGTGGAGGGGAATGGACAGAGAATTTTTCAGATTGCAGTCCTTCATCTGGACTGAAAAAATGGTTTGAAGAAAGCCAGTGTAAAAAGGTAGAGGGAAGGTATTGAGCAAGAGCTGGCAGATAATAGGTAGATCCAAGTGTTGGGGTGATAGGCAGATGAAACATAGAAACATAGAAAACCTACAGTACAATACAGGCCCTTCGGCCCACAATGCTGTGCTGAACATGTACTTAATTTAGAAATTACCTAGGGTTACCCATAGCCCTCTATTTTTCTAAGCTCCATGTACCTGTCCAGGAGTCTCTTAAAAGACCCTATCATATTCGCCTCCACCACCATCGCCGGCAGCCCATTCCATGCACTCACCACTCTAGGAGGAGGAAAAGAGTGAGAATGACTTCAGAAGCTGGGAGATGAGAAGTGAAAGTGCCAAAGGGCTGAAGAGAATGGAACTGGATGGTTACTGAAACCACTCCCCTCTGCCCTTTCTCCCTTTCTTTGCTTTTCTCTCTGTGCTCCAAATACAACTGGGCCCTATCACTCTATCACTTTCCAAGCCCATACTATCTCCGTCTGCCCATCACCCCCAATCTCCCACTGGTTGCCCTCCCCACCTCCTTCCCTTTATTCCATACTCCAACTTCCTAATCTATCAGATCCCATCAACTTCACCCCTTTGTCACTTCCACCTAGCAGCTTCCAGCTTCAGACATCATTCCCACTCTCTCACCCCCACTCTCATCTGCCAGTCACCCCTTTACCTGAATCCACTTATCATCTGACAGCTTTTGGTTCACTCTTCCCTCCTCCTTTCTGTTATCTTTTGTAGCTCCAAAAACTAATTGGGGGGAAAATGCACGGAGGCTGGGAAATGTGTCTACTTAGTTTCTCTTTAGTGAGATGCTCACATACGACTCGGTGGTGTAATGACATATACCATGCACGTACTTCTTACATATAACCCATAATAAGTTATGGAAACAACAAAGAATGCTTAATCAAACAATAGATTTACAATATTACTCAAATATTAGTGTCATATTAAATCCACTACACTTTCTATACTGGCTATCTCCCCTCTGTTTTTTCATTCTAGCTGAAACTTCTCAATCCAAAGCATTGGCTGCCCTTTTCCCTCCATAGATGCTGCCTGACCTGCTGATTTCCTCCAGTGCTTTGTGTGTTGAACAACAATTAAATGTAACGTTTGTGATTCTGAGCTCCGCACTCTCCATGTTAATATGGAACCAGCTGGATATTGTTATGATACCATCTTCCTAAGCAATCTATTATTTAGGATTTATCCTTTAAAAAAAAGATGGATGGATCCAGGGAGTTGCCTGTCTTTGTTTTAACCTTTCACTTATGTGTCAAGTTACTTCTGGAAAACAAAACATTGGTTGTGAAGTACTAAAATTAGTCCATGCCAAAATATCATTGGCAGGGATTTAGAGATTCAAAGGGTCATTCATTTTCCTTAATCAGTGTGGCAAAGGGACATGACAGGGGATCTCAGCAAAAAAAATTCTGAAGAGTGATCATATGCTGCGACTTCAGAAGACAGAAAACCACTATGTGCAGGAAAATGCGGAATTCCTGCATCCGGGACAATTGAGCATAATATTATTGACAGTGACCTGACAGTTTAATTAGTTATTCATTTGAACTCTAACATTGTCACTGTTCATGCATCTTGTGGATATCTTTTTGGCTTCTCATTTGCAGTGCTTATGCAGACCTGCATTGGAGTTCATAGCTAGAAGGCATTCCCATGAATCAAATCCAGTAGTCAGTCTGGGACGATACTAATCTTGTCTCCTAGTTGCTTGTTTGAGGCTAGATTTATTAATATCCATAAGAATCCAACATAGTAATCTATAATATATATACTTCTGGATCTGAATCAAATCTTGCCCTGATCTGTGCTAAAGGGGTAAACGTATTTAATGTGGTGGCGCAGCTTGCATTCTCAGTGTTCTGTGCTGATTTAACACAGGATATAACAGGCCTGAAAAACAGTTCATATTGTTAACTTGAACTTTTACAGCACAGTTCGGTTGCGACCTCAGTTGCTGTAATCACCATGTTGCAATTACAGATTGCTTTTATTAAAAAATAATCACATTTTCTGAATATTTTCCATCCAGCCTGTAGAAGCAGGAGATTTATCTCAAATGTGTAAGGCCAAAATACCAACAGTATGATTCAGTAGTGCCCCTGTTCTCAGGAGGTTTGTGCCAACTCTTGAACTGAAAATCTGTGACAAGAGGCAGACTGAGAGGGTTTTGTTTTAAATAAAAAACAGTGATAGGGATGGGGGAAGAGTAACATGACATTAGCTGTTCTGACTGGATTCATTATGTGTGGGTGGAAAGTAAAATCGGGTGAGCATGTAATGAACACTGCTTTACTACTGCCACCCCAGCTGAAGTTTAATTTGCCCCACCCACTCTTTCAATGTTTTCAGCTTGCTTCAAAGCCAAAGTTCTATTATTGAGTTATTAAATTAAAAATTATTGATGAGAGAGGAGATTTCAAAAGGTATTCAGGGCCCATCTTCTGATTGATATTATTGACAGAAAGAGTATGGTAAATAATCTATATTGGCCTTTATTGGGAGTGGTTTGGTGCCTGTTTCTTTATTTCTTCCTTTGTATGAAATGTTGCCTTGAGACCATTTCTGGTTAGAATTCTGGCAAAAATGAGTTTACAATTATTATCCAGGCTGTCAAAAATGCCTTAAAGCCACTATGATAGTTCTTTTAAGGCACTTTTAATTGGAAAAATTAATTAAATATTGTTCAATCCTCTCCAGAGCATTGATGTTCTTTTATTAACCTCTCAGTCAATTTATTTTGTGACTTCTATCTGTGAAAGGTCAAGTTGAAAGTAAGCAAAACAAAAGAACACAATATGTCATTGTTGGCAACAAAATGATTAAAATAAATCTCTTAATGATATTTATAAGAATAATGAATATTATTTCTAAAGCAATAAGAACACATTTATGTTTGTACTTTGATATTCATTTGATGGAAAACCAGAATATTAACCCTGACCCAAATATCAGATCTGCATTTAAAGCTTGCTAAAATTTTAAAATTAAATGATTCAGGATTTTAGTACAAATTTACTTGCATGATTACATTATGATGTCATTGGATTGTTGCCAGCTTCCATTTCATTTTTAAATCTTTTTATTAATATGATCTTCTACAGCTATAAAATACAGAAATTCAACAAATTAGTATGTATATAATTAATAAAGCTGAAAAAAACTTATATATGCTAATGAAAAAAAATTTATAAAAGGAAAAGAAGGAAAAAAGAGAACCCCAGCTAACTAAAAAAAACCCCACTAACTATAAAACAAAAAAAGAAAAAAAAAACATTAGGAACTAACTCCCGGAGCAATACGTCTTACAATCATTTACATATATAAAGAAGTAAAAGAAAGCAACAGCTGCCAAATCATATTTATATAACATAAAATTGGAAGGAAACCATGTAAATTGATTCAAATTAAATGATAATATTTAACAAAAGAGCTCCACCCTCTCTCAAAATCAAATCGGGGATCAAAAGTTCTACTTCTAATTTTTTCCACACTAAGACATAGCATTACTTGGGAAAACCATTGAGTTAGTGTAAGAGCAGAGGTATCTGTCCACTTCAATAAAATAGCTCTTCTTGCCAACAATGTAACGAATGCAATTACATGTTGATTTGAAAACGAAATATCCTGAATGTGATGCGGAACTATTCCAAATACAACAGTCAATGTATTAAGTTGTAAATTAATTTTTGAAGCTTTAGAAATTGTAGAAAATAAAGATTTCCAAAAAGATTTCAATGAGGGACATGACCAGAACAAATGTGACCAAGTAGCTACTTCATTCTTGCACCTATCACAATAATTATCTATATTAGGAAATATTTTGGATAGCCTCTCCTTTGTTGAATAATAACGGTGAACAATTTTAAACTGAATTAAACAATGATTGGCACATATCGAGGAAGAATTAACCATTTTCAGAACCCGCAACCAATCTTCATTAACAAAAGTTATATTAAGTTCTCTCTCCCAATCCTGTTTAATCTTTAGTGAGAGGTTATCTTTTTGTAGTAAAAATAAATTATAAATTCTACCAATGGAGCCTCTCACTAAGGGATTCATATTCAAAATGGTATCCAACAAATCAGATTCTTGCATATATGGAAACGTAGAAACATATTTTTGAAAAAATGTCTAACCTGTAAATATTGCAAGAAATGTGTGTGATTTCTTCCAAGTGGTCATAAAGTGTGGAATATGGTTATGTTTCACCTTACAGTACCCAGCACAGCCAAATGCTGGGTAACGGATGTTAGTTGAGTGTCTGTCTGAGCAGATTTATAGCTTCTACCACAGTGTTATCTTGGATATTAAAGGTTGCTAGAACTTATTCTAGGCCAACACTCTAGCGTTGGACGTTTGCTCTGAAATATCGTTCTGTTTAAATGGATGGAAAGGTGGAAAAGCATTGGATGGACTTTTCACAAGTCAGGATCAACAAAGCAAGACCATCCCCAACCTCCCCAACAGCAAGAAGTTTTATGTATTGGTAATTATACCCATTAAGCCATTTTATCTCACCACATCTGTTCTACACATCCCTCCCACATTCTACTGAAATCTAACTTGTATGTCTTTCCTTCCCATTTCTGACAGTGGATTCTGACCTGCTTAGTTTTTCCAGCATTTTTTGTTATTTCAGTTTTTTTTTCATGAGCAGTTTTCTTTTGATTTTTATTTTACCAGTACCTCCAAACTGGAAAGTACAGGCAAAGGTACACATATAAAAGCTAACTTTTGTTTGGATGTTCAAGAGGAGGAGGCCCTCTGTTGTTCAGGGTCGATCATGGATATTGCATCCTCACTGTCTATGTGATATGTAAACCGGAATGCAAGCTGGGGCAGTATGATATGGAGAGAAAGCTATTGTCCATGCAGCAGGCTCTCCCTCTCCACGCAGCTAATGAATCCATAGGAACAGCAGAGACTGACCGATACAGTTTGGCGCCAATGGCGTCACAGGAGTTGCCAGTCTGTGTTGAACTCAACGCTGGGCATTTTACCTCAGGGTTTACTCCCGAAGCCTTCCCCATGGTTGGGTATAGCGCATGGCAGTGAAAGTTTAAGATCAAAGTTTTCTTTATCCTAGAGGAGCTGCCAACCACAGCTGACGAGCCCCATGTGCCCAAAGCAACTAGTTTAAAGGCACCAGTAAACAACATTGGCCCTTTCTCCTGTCAGTGGAAATGGTTCCACCAGGCATAGTAGCTAAGCCACATGTGAAGGCCAGGAGTTGGACTTGGTTGTCAAAGGCTATTTAAGGTGCAAGCCATTGAGAGCATTTAATAGGTTCCCATTATCTCCCCTGGCTACAACAGCCCTAAGAAACCAAGGAACCAGACATTGAGGAATGTCAGTATACCTGCAGGAATCTTGATAAATACCATAAAATGTTAACACTTTCTGATATTTGTCCCGGAAGAATTTCAATGATTTAATGTAATTCAATGAAATTAAATTTAGTTCATAAACCATTCAATTTTCTGATATCTGTCCAGATGGTATTTCTTACATGCCAGATAAGTATAAACTAGTGTGTAAGTACCTATTAAGTATTCTAGCAGCTTAGTTTGCTTGAGCCAGGTAAGAATGGATATATACGGAGAACAAATCATAGTTTATGAATGATTCATGTCATCAACTGGCCAGCCTTTCTGTTGAAGATATTCCAGGGTCATTTAGATCATTTTTTTAATGCTGCTGTCTTGTTTTGTTTAGAAAAGAAAATTGTAGTGTAAGTCTGAAATGGAGGAAAATACTCTATAATTTATAATAATGGATTTAAATTTTCAGTTCCAGCCAATTTAAAAATATGGGAAAAAACAGAAGGTTACTTGGAATTCTATTTGGAAGTTTTGCGTTCTACTGTATTTAATCTAAATATTTTAGTGCCGGCAATAATTGCAGCACTGCTGTGTACATACATCTATTGACGCTTCTGGACACATCTTCAGTGATGTTCCTGGAATTATCGGGTGTTTCGGGTCTTTCATCATCATACAACCTCCTCCAGGTGACCCAGCCGGGGCTGATCAGACCCCAGCTTGTGTCCAGATGGCTAGCTACTTATGACTCCATGGCTCCCCTCTTTTGGGCCACAGCCATCTTGAGACCCTCTCTGCCGCATCGGTGGTACCGCGGATGGCTCTCCTCTTCCTCTCTCCCTCGATGCCCAAAATGCTGAAGGCTCTAACTAAAGAACGGGCTATGAATCCCCTACAACTAACCTCCACTGGGAGACACAAACTTTACAATTAACATTTAGCATGCTCTCAAGATATGGCTGCAGATTACTGAACAGTTTTATTTGATTGCAGGATGATAGAGGAGAAAGAAGGAGTAAAAATACAGTAGGATATGGGGCAAAAGAGATTTGAGCAGTCATGTGAAAGAAAAAAATATTTTGCTGAAGGAATAATTGAATGAAACCTTAATCCACTGTCAGAATTGAAAGCTAACATTTCTGCGGATACCAGCAAAAACACTGCTTGTGCTTTAGAGCCCCCATTTAGAGTATAACACACAAAAGTTTAAAACAAAATAAACTAATTTTCTGGAGCAGCCTAAACTCTAAATCTGGTGAAATAAATAGCATGAAAAAAAATCTGCAGTCTGTAATTTCACTTTAAACAATGTACTTTTAAACCATCTTAATGAGCAAGTGATTTCACGATCTTCTGAAGGACTCAGCAGACTTAACTCTCAAGCATGCAGGTACAGCACCTTTAAGCTGATTAAGGTACATTGTCATGTTCAGAAGAGAGAGAATGTTGAAGTCAGGCTGAAATGCTAAGCAACGAAGGTTTCTCTATCCAGCATCTTATTAGTAAATGTACAATCGTTGGGAAGCAAGATTGAGGACCAGATTACTGTATCAGAGGGAAATGAGGAATTGCCACATTCTGTGTTTCACAGAGGTATGGCTCACTCCAAACATGCCAGATTCATCAATCAGACTCGAGGGTTTCTCGATATACAGGATGGACTGTACTGCTGACTTGGAGAAGGCAAAAGGTGGGGGTCTGTGTTTCAGTATATACTCTTTGTGGTGCTCGGACACGGCAGTATTGGTCTTGTTGTGCTCTTGTTCCTCCAGTTAAGTGCCGTCCGCTCTATGTATCAAGAGAATTCTCCTTCATGATCCTGACTGCAGTTTACATACCCCCAAAAGCTGATGTTAACCAAGAACTCGAGATATTCAAACAAGAAACTGCCCACACCGACACATTCCAAATCATAATCGAAGAATTCAGTTGTGCTTGTTTGAAGAAATCTCTGCCCAATTATCGTCAGCATTTAACCTGCAGCACCAGGGGATCCAACACATTCAACTACTGCTATACGATAATTATGGAAATTTGTCATTCCATGCCAGCCTCTCTCATGATTATTCAAGGACTCAAATAGTCCTTCCAGGTGAGCCAACACTTCACTTGTGAAATGCTGGATTTGTTTATTGTGTCCAGTGCCCCTGAATTAGCCTCGTCCATATTGGTGAGACCCATCATAAATAGGGGGACCATTTCATAGGGCGTCTTCACTCTATCCATCAAAAATGGAACTACTCGGTGGCCAAATATTTTAATTCCAATTCCCATTCCCTCTTCAACCAGTCAAACTGGATCTCCTTTTTAATGGGTGCATCTATTTTGAACAAGCAAACAAACTTTAACAGGTATGGGCCTCCTGTGAAATAAAGACTGGTTCTTTGCTAAGACAATCAAATGCATGTTCAGTACAGGCTGAACATTGAAATCATTACACCATAATGAACAAGCAGTAGAAATTCCATACATTGAGTCAATTTAATCACATGTCATGATCCCAGCTGGCATTTTTGGCAGTTATCCAATTGGATCTTCTATCTTTGATATTTACGTAGGTCTACCATGAGGACTCCAAGTTTACTAACGTTCTGTTTCAGAATTTCTACATCAGGTTATATTGTTCTACCTGTAATGAATATCTTTAACTGAGGTTCCTTGCTGTGCAGTAATTTGCTAAGCCTAATAATGACTGCTTCATTCTCAGGGCTGGATTTGTTCACACGATAGAAGTTGGATTTACATCAATGCTCTAGAACTTACCTAACTTCCAACAGAATAAACTAACGGATTTTCTCTGATGGAACTCTGTTTTGATAAATGCAGACAATATTTAAGGCTCTTATTGTTAGCCGTAAGGATTAATGTTGTTTCATTTCAGAAATCTAACTATTATTTAGCCATTGCCATAGCGCAATGACTCTTAATTAATATTTGTGTTCAAATTATTAAGTGCATTTCTCTTTGTGCAGTACTTGTATGTCACATAGAGGCTGTTCTGCTCCTTTTTAAAGAATTGATATTCAGGATGAAGGTAAACCAGATTATTATGTTTAGGCAGCAATTCACCTGCAAGACGGTTGGGGTCATCTACTATATCCTGTGCCCCCGGTGTGGCTTGCTGTATATCGGTGCTCCCCGTGTGGCCTCCTGTATATTGGTGACACCCGACGTAGATTGGGAGACTGCTTCACTGAGTGCCTTCACTCCGACCACCACAAAAAGCAGGATCTACCAGTGGCCACCCATTCCTGTTCTGACATATCAATCCATGGCCTCCTGTATTGCTGCAATGAGGACACTCTCAGGTTCGAGGTTTAACACATATTCTGTCTGGGCAGCCTCCAACCTGATGGAATGAGCATTGATTTCTCAAACTTCTCGTAATTGCCCCCCTCCTTTCCTTCACCATTCCCCATTCCTCTTTCCCTCCCTCACCTTATCTCCTTACCTGCCCATCACTTCCCTCTGGTGCTTCTCTCCCTTCCCTTTCTTCCATGGTCTTCTGTCCTCCCCTACTAGATTCTCTTTTCTCCAGCCCTTTACATCTTTCACCAATCAATGTCCCAAGTCTTCACCCCTCCCCCTCTCCCGGTTTCACATATCACTTACCACCTTGTACTTCCTCCTCTCCTCCCTACACCTTCTTACTCTGACTTTCCTCTTCCTATCCAAGTCTTGAAACATCAACTGTTTAGTCCATAGATGGTGCCTGGCCTACTGAGTTCCTCCAGCATTTTGTGCGGGTGTTGCTTTGGATTTGCAACATCTACAGATTTTCTTGTGTTTGTGATATGACGCTGAGGTTCAGTCCTCAGCATTCATTGGTAATTCTTTAGAATTACTTTTTGAAGTTGAGAAGAATGGCATATACTTGAGTAGTTTGAAATAACTCAGGGAATAATAGTGTTAGAACCTTGAGCTTGGATAATATTGCGCACACAGTGCTTCCATATGCAAGTTTAAATAGAACTGTTCGATATCTTCACAGTACTGTAATATTTTTCCTGTGATTTGACACAATCAAGTAGTAACAAGATCCATCATCATAATAAATAAGTAGAAGTTCCTCCTTTCTGATTCAAATTTAGACTTCTTATAGAAACTTTTCTGGGATCAGACTCCAGAATGTCTTTAGAGGAATGTCAACTGTTTGTGAAAAATATCCTCATTTTTCAAGTTTGTTTCTCAAAGTTGGTAAAACATTTATATCCATTTAGGTTAAAGTCGTATAAAAATGGAAAAATTATCTGTCTTTGCGGTGGTTAAAAGATGTGTAATATAATCTCTTTCCATTTCAGGCTACGATGTCTTGTGAAGCAACTGGAGAAAGGCGAGATCAACGTGACAGATTTAAAAAAGAATATAGAGTATGCAGCCTCAGTGCTTGAAGCAGTTTACATTGATGAGACAAGGTAAGTTATCATCTTTAAATTCAACACCCTATAGTGATTTGCATGTGATTTATACATATGCTTTAATACTGTACTAATTTTTGTGTATTTAACAAAAATTACATTACTGGTTACAAAATGGAAACAAGTACATTTCATTTATAGCTCAGACTGGGAAGCCCTTGTTCCTTGAGTGAACAAAAAATACTTGCATTGAAATGAAGGCGTAACTTATTGTTTTACTACAGGTATGCAGCAGGACACTGACTACTTTCACACCAACACTGAGATCTTTTTTGTACTAAAAATAATAATTGGAGATCAATTGTAGGTTTGTACAACTTCTATAATGGACAGTGTGTGCGTAAAGTTCTCTGAAATAGAATATTTTCCTTTTGAATTCCTGTGTGTGTAATTTGCATGATAGGTGGTGTACATGGGTTTCCTGTTTCGTCAACTATTGTAAAAACAGCAAATGAAGATGGTGCACTGAACATACCATAGTAAAAGAATCACAACCAATATAAACCATTTGTTTTACATGTGAAAATCTAGCATCAAGACATTAGAACTAAACTTAAATTTAGCCATTTATAGTCAATCGGTAGCGATGGCCTACTCAGTTTTCATTACAGTGAAGTTCAAAGGAAAGCAACATTGGAAAGCTAATATAACAGGAGACTAGTGCAAATACATTCTATTGTTAAAGTCAGGCTGACTGAATCTCAAAGTTTTATATACACATTCCATCATAAAGTAAATTCCCTATGCTTCCTGCGTTGGTGTGTACAGTGGAATGAATCTGTTTTCCACAAATCTCATGCAAACTTAGTTGCAAAGTACTTTTTATTTGGGAAACTATAAACATTTTTCATAGTACCTTTATTACAATCTCTAACTTTACTTAATTGCCCTCACATAGTTCAATATTTTATTTGACTGTACTGTCAATTCTTAACAACAAATTTTGTAAGAGGAAATACTAATGCCCTTACCAGTTAGGCATGCACAGGCAAGAACCTCCCAGTCTCCACTCAGCTAATAGGAATCACCTGCCACTCATATCCGACTCATCACCTGCAGCCTATTTAAACCCAGCTGTCATCCACAATCCTAGCTAAAGTGAGCCCATGGACACGAAGCGTGGAGCAGCCGGATCAGGCCCACAGTCTCAGCCTCAGTTCATCACACAGTGGTGTAAAACAAAGCTCACAGACATGAAGCCTGGAGCAGGCCACAGCGTCCGCCTCAGTGCTGTGGAGGGCAGAGTAACATCGCATAACAGTGAGCAGAACCAACTCCTAACACCTGGCCTCTTCAATCCATTCAACCCGGCGTTAAATTGTCCAAATATTTGGTCATTCCACACTCTAAGACTTAGACCCTGTTGCTTCAATACACTCTGGGTCCTAAAGCCTGCCTTCATGTTTCGGCCCATACCAAAACTTTCTAAGTCAGCTTGGCACTTAGATCAATCCCACCTCGCTCTTGATTTAGGTTCAATCTTGCTTCAACCACTTCTCCTCGAACGTGCCTCGACCTTGCTCCAAATTTGCATCACACCAGCATGCCTCAACCTTAGAGTCAGCTCACCTTCACTTGCCTCTTCATTGTTTGCAGTGATTGTTTACCACAATTTACCACAGAAAATCTGCTATCTAAATTATTTAGTTGTATTTCTTGAATTATGAACTGCCAGTAAGCTGCCACCCATCTTAAAACCACCTCTACATTTCCCAACAGAGAGATCTCTCTCTTGACTAGGTGAGCTCTGACCCATGCCACTGCTAACTAGCATACAAAAGAACCATTTGCAATAAATATGAGGAATTTATCACTGTGATGCGCCAGGTTTTCAACAACACAGGAAGTGGAAGGGAGATAGCAGGTTGTATAATTTACCAGTGTCAAGACTCAGTTTGGATTCTGGACCTTCACAGCGGACTGTAGCTGGAATGCGGAAATGCTGCTGGCCTATTACCATCACAGTTTCTCAGAGTGTTGGAAAGATAAACTATTTAGCTGAGAGAGTTCATCACTCGAAAACCTCGTCACTCTGGCCCTCCGTATTGACAAGTGTCTTATGGAACAACCCTCCAGGTCATCAGCCAGAACCCCAGTTCCATTCCCAGAAACAATTCAGGCTGCAGGACCTTCATCAGCAACACCTCCAGAACCCACGCAGATTGGGAGAGCTCATTTAACACTGCAAGAGTGTATCCACGTATGTGATTACTTAGGGTAGCTGATCACCCGGATTACCCATACATCAAGTGCCCACTGCGTCTGGGAAAATGGCATCACCAGGTACAGATGAGGGGCCTTCTATCAGACCCTTGTTCTAGCGCTATAGCCCAAATCATTCTCTATGTCCTCTTCCACACCCCAGTGGCTCCCTGTGTACTGGTGTCTCGGGTGGATTTCGGCACAGCAGGCATTTTTCTGGACTGGACTCTGTGTCAGCCATTGATGGATGACCATTCAGGGTCTGGGATGTTCAGGATGCACACACGGTCTGTGCATATGAGCTTCGGAGAGCACCGTGCATCCATCCATCTTCTCCTTATTGAGTCCGCCAACACTCCCTCATCTTGAGTTACCCCTGGCTCTCCACTCACAATCCTCACTTCCCATGTTCATCCAGTTCACTGCTGAGCTGGGGACCCACTTGCCTGCAACCTCATTGACTTCACACCGTAAATCAGTGGAGATGGAGGAAACCCTCGACCTCACCAAACTCCCACCATTGTACCTCAGCTTAGCTGTCGCTTTCAGTAAAAGGGAAACCAGCACTCTGCCACCTCACAGACTACAGATCAACCTCTTCCTGGCCATGCCCACATCCAGAGATCATCTGTTTTCTCTCTCCCCTTCCATGAATGACTGCATTGCAGAGGCCCTACAGTACAGCTTCATTTGACCAGCCCAGTCCTCAGCTGGTGCAGGTTTCATCCTTGTCAAAATGAATAATGAAGGTCTCCAAAACTACATTGACCAATGTGCACACACAATAAAATCACCATTTAGAATTACTACCCTCTCCCCTTGATAGCTAGAGTGCTTGAAACATTCCACAGGGCTCAGATCTTAACCAGACTGGGTCTACAGAGCCCATATAACTTGATCCGTGTCTGCCAGGGGATGAGTGGAAGACTATGTTCATTACACCCAGAGGCCACTACAAATACTTGGTGACGCCTTTCAGATTTTCCTATAGATCAGCCATTTTCCAAGCCTTCGTTAACAATATCCTCTGAGACATGCTACACAGTTATGTGTTCATCTATATCAATAACATTCTCACCTTCTCCTAGGGCACCGAAGACCATCTGTTACATCTGTTCAGTCCTTCAATATCTCCTTGAAAATCATCTGTACTGCATGTCAGAGTAATGTCCGGTCCACAACCCAATTGTTTCCTTCCTGAATTACATCCCTTTATCCCACGGCATAGCTGTAGACCCAGAAAATGTGTGTGCCATTGTTGAATTGTCCCGACCACGCATCCTTATACAGCCAGCATGCTTCTTGTGCTTCTCCAACATCTACTGTCATCTCAGCAGGAACTACAACCAAATTGCAACTCCTCTCATCTCCCTAACCAAATCGCCTACCTCACAGATAACTTGGTCTGCTACCATGGACCACACATTTGTGGAACTCAAGAGAAGCTTCACCAATGCTCCCATTCTCCATCATCCAAAACCCTCTGTATATTTTTGGTAGAGGTGGATGCATCTGACTGGGGTCTTCCTCTCCCAGCAAGGACTGGATGGGAAGATACATCTTTGTGCCTTCATCTCATGCATTCAACTCCACACAGCACCATTATGAAGTAGTGTACAGGAAGCTATGTGCCATTAACTGGGCCTTGGAGGAATGGAGACATTAGTTTATGGGAAACACTGATCCTTTCCTGATCTGGACTGACCACCAGAACCTCATAACCACACAACAGACCCGCCAACTCAACCCTTGTCAGGTTCACTGGGGCCTCTTCTTCAAGCAATTCAACTTCACCATCTCCTACTGACCCACCTCCCAGAACACGAAGGCAGATGCCCTGTCATGACAGTTCAATCCAGCTGAACCAGAAATTCACACTCAGCCCCATTATCTCAGATACCCCAATTGTCTGAGATCTTGAAAACCTGATCTGCCAGGCCCTACAGCCCAAGTCTATTCCAGCCGACACACTTGAGGAATTTCATCACTGATTGGCCACCTTCTAATGGGGCCATCTTGATCATGCCAGTGGTGGACCAGTTCTCCAAGGTGGCCCACTTCATTGTCCTCCTCAAAATTCCATCAGCCACTGATTCGCCAACATGTAGTTCACCTCCACAGCTTCTCTCAGGATATTGTGACGAACCAGGGTCCCAATTCATTTCCTGCTTCTGGCAAGCCTTCTGCTCCCTCCTCCACACCTCAGTGGGTTTTTTCTTTGGTTATCATCTACAGACCAATGGTCAGTCCAAAACAGCCAATCAGCAGTGGAGAAATTTCTGTGATGCTTCTCTGCCTCTAACCTTTCCACATGGAAGAAATATCAGCTCTGGGCTGAACTGCTCCACAATCTACACACCTCCTCTACCACAAGTATATCACCCTTTGAAGTGCGTCATGGCTATAAATACACACTGTTCTCCACAGAAGAGCCAACAGTGGTGGTCCCATCCACCAGGGCCCTGGTCCACTGCCACCGGAATGCTTGAAGAGGGCTGAAGGGCCATCTTTCCTGCCAACTATGCCTACTGTCGCCAGGCCAAATGCCAGTGGCACCCACCAAGGCTACTCCAATCTGGTGACTGTGCCTTGCGTCCACACGAGATCAGCCCCTGTGTACTGACGCCAGCAAGCACTCGTTCCTGTTCATTGGTTCCTTCAAGGTAACCCATCAACCCAGTCACTTACTGCCTTCAACTGCAACTGTCTGTCAGAATCTCACCTATCTTCCACATGTCTTGCCTCAAGACCATTGTCCACGGAACACAGAACCCACCTGACCCTGCATCTCTAGAACACAGGATGGTGGAAGGAGGGCCAGTGTAGGTGGTTTGCTGGTTGATTGATTCATGTCATCGTTGATTGGATGTGCAGTACCTGGTCAACTGGGAAGTGTACGACATGGAGGAGAGGTCTTGGGTGCCGTCTAGTTTTATTTTGGATCCATCGCTCATTGAGGAGTTCCACCAGGGCCATCCACATCATCCTGTACTGTCAGGTCCCAGCCATAGAAGGGAAAATCCTGTTCGGCCTGCAAAGTGAGGCACCTCCCAGACTCCACCCAGATAAGAGGATTCGCCTGTCACTTGTTTCCAGCTCATCACCTGCAGCCTATTTAAACCCAGCTTTCATCCACATGCCCTGTTCACCCATCGAACCAGCCAACCTCAACCTGTTGCTCCATGCCTTCAGTTATGCTGGTGCCTGTGGTGTTTAATATCTGTTCTCTCTTGTTTTGTGGTCACTTATGGCTTGCTATTTTTGCTGTCTATTATCAAAGTTATCATTCATCACTTGAGTCATTTCCACTGCTCTTCTTTTGGATCAAACCTACTCTACATTTCCTGATATTACTTTTCTTTCTGTATACACTTCTTATGCTTTTCAGATTATTAGAAGAAGATAATTCTCTCCCTAATATGACTGTGTTATTTTGTATGCAGAACCATCATGAATACAAATAAGGAGTATGTTGAGATTGCCTGATTACTGATGTTCTTCAATTGACATTAAAAGTTATGAGCCCAAACACTAGACATATTGCTACTTTGAAACTCAGTCCAAGGTTTATAGGAAATTGAGTGTCCTTATTTTGGCCAATAACTTGGAAGAGATGATGTTCTATCACCTGTGACAAAAGAAATTGGATTTGGGTTCTTTGGAATTTGGAAGAATGAGGGGTAATCTTATTGAAATACTTAGAGTCTAGGGAGACATGATGGGGTAAGTCTTGAGATGTTTACATTGACGACAAGTAGGACATAGTTGGAAGGTAAAGGGTCAGTCATGTAAAAATAAGCTTTATACAGATTTTTTCTCACAGAAGGTCGGGAATCTCTGGAATTCTACATCTTTCCTGTAGGATGGTGACCAAAGCCATAGAATACTCCAAAATTAGGCTTCAGCAATGATGTATACACTATTGCATTCCAACTCCTATACTCCATGCTTTGATTCTGAAGGCCAATATGTCAAAAGGTAGAGGAGTGGTCTAAGCACACATCCCTGACGTGTACTAGCGCTGATTATTAACGAGGTGGAGATGTTATTTCTGATCCGCACAGAATGCGGTCTTCCAGTGAGAAAGTTGAAGATCCAGTTGCAGAGGGAGGCGCAGAGGCCCAGGTTTTGGAGGTTTTGATCAGAACTGTAGGAATGATTTTGTTAAACAGCGGCCAGACGTAGATACTAGTGTCATCAAGGTGATCCAAGGCCATGTGAAGAGCCAATGTTATCGCATCTTCTGTAAACCTATTATGGCGATAGGCAAATTGCAGTGGGTCCAGGGCTTTGCTGAGGCAGGAGCTGATTCTAGCCATAACCAACTTCTCAAAGCACTTCATCACTATAGATGTGGGTGCTATGGATGATAGACATTACAGCAGCTCATCCTGCTCGTCTTGGGCACTGGTAAGATGTTGCCCTTTTGAAGAAGGTGGAAACTAACGACTTTAGCAGTGAGAGATTGAAAATGTATTTTAGCACACCCACCAGTTGAGTGGCACAGGTTTTCGCAGCCTTACCGGGTACACCATCGGGTTCTGTCACCATGTGGAGGTTCACCCTCTCGAAAGATGCTTTGATGTCAGCCTTCAAAACAGAAATCACAGGGTTACTGGACGCTGCAGGAATCCTCATAGCTGTGGCTTTATTCTCCCTTTCAAAATGAACATGAAGGGCATAGAGTTCACCTGGCAGTGAAGGATCACTATCATTCACCATGTTAGGTTTCATTTTTTAGGAAGCAGTAGCCTGCAAACCCTGCCAGTGCTGATGAGCATCCAATTCTGCCTCTAACCTCAATCGGAATTGTTCTTTGCTCTTGAGGTAGCCCCCTGTAAGTCAAACCTGGATTTCTTGTATAATACCGGTGCACCAGACTTGAATGCCACAGATCTAGCCCTCAGCAGACTACGAATCTCCTCGTTCATTCACGACTTTTGATCCAGGTATGCACGCTATGTCCCCATAAGCACACACCCATGCACACAGGTTTTAATGAAGTCAGTGACAACTGTGACATATTCATTCAGGCCTGAAGACTATCCAATGCACCAACTCATAACAGTCCTGTGAAAACCCCTCCACCTCCTTTGTCCATACCTTCTTGGTCCTCTCTACTGGTGCTGTGGTATTCAGTCTCTGCCTATACTCAGGGAGAAGGAGTACAACCAGATGATCAGACTTTCCAAAGTGTGGACACGGGACGTCACAGTACGCACTCCTGATGGTCGTCTCACAGTAGCCCAGTGTGTTGGCTCCTCTGGGTCCACAAGTGATATGTTGGTGATAATTATTTGGAGATTTTTGCAAGGTGGCCTGGTTAGAAACCCCCAAAATTATGGGAGAGGCACTGAGTTGCTGCCTCATGATTGGCTGATTAGATATTTGCATTAACGAACAGGTGTAGGGGTGTACCTAATGAAGTAGTCTCCGAGTATATATTGGGTAGAGCAGGGAGCTAACCACACATTCTTGAGGTGCACCTGTATTGATGTTCAGTGATGGGTAGATAGTGTTAACAATCCTCAGTGTGAGTTCTGACGATGAGGAAGTTGAGTATCCAACTGCAGAGGGAGGAGCAGAAGCCCAGGTCTTGAAGCTTGATGATGAGTTTGAATCAGATGATTGTGTTGAACACTGAGAGGTAGCTGATGCACAACAGCTTCATATATGGTATGAGTTTCCGTTGTCCAGATGACCTAGAACTGAGTGAAAGACCAGAGAAATTGCATCTGCTATGGTAATGGGCAGATCCAGGACATCTTTGAGACAGGAGTTGATTGGCACCATAATCAACTTCTCAAAGTACTTCATTATGGTTGACGTAGGTGCGAAGATGAGCACTTGGGAATGGGAGGGAGAATGTGGCAGTTGAATAATAGATGTAGGTGGACGAAGAGTGGAGAAGTAAAGATGAGAGAGTGATGGAGCAAGATTGAGAGAGAGAAGCCGAAAATCAAAGGTTACCTCCACTCCTCCCATTTTTATCTTCTACCCCTCAACAACCTATCCCCCAAACTGCTTAACTTCATCCCCCTCCCCTTCCTGGTTCTAACCACTCACTATACATACAGTCACCCAGAGGCTTACCCCCTTCCCAACCACATCACCCTCCTCAGCTAATAGTTTCCATGATCACTTCCTTTATTTATCCAGCTTTGGTAGTCCTTCAAGTAGTGTTCCTGCTTATATCTCTTCAACAGCTGTCTCCAACCTTTCCACCCCACATACCCCAACCTCACTCCATCTGCTCTCAGTTCTTTCCTCCTTCCATCTATCATTCACCACTAGTCCCCCACATTGCACAACCTCCTTATTATCTTTCACCCTTCATCTGTTCACTAATTGTCCTTCTCCCCATTCTCCTTCTCCTCTTTATATTGGTCACCTCCCTTCTCCATTCTCTGTACTGGTGCACTGTCTTGACCTGAAATATCAGCAACTCCTTCCCTCCCACAGATATTGCTGAGTTCCACCAGTAGACTGTTTGTTGACCTCTTCCTGCTCCTACTTTCTTTAGTCGTCTTGTTATCCAAGTTTTGTTTCTTCAGATACTGCATCTAATGATATTAACAGTTCTACACGTCATTTTAAAATCAATTTTAATGTCACTTAGAGGAAGGAGCTGAATGTCTTTGTCTCCAGCCACTTTTGCTAGAACCAAGGAGCATTTGATGTCATTCCTGGTCCGAAATGATACCAAATATTGGAGTCTGCAAATGGGTCTGTGATGCCACCAAAAGTTATTTTCAAGTTACTGCAGAGAATGTGCCAGTTCTCAGAAATACATATCTGTGTAAACATAAAGAAAGGTTATTAAATAAATTTTCATATCAAAAATTTTCTTGTAACTTTATATTGAAAAGATATAATTTTCACTTCAATGATAAAGTGAAGGAATTCTCCTGCGTGTCTTTTGTACATAAATCTCTTGAGAGAGGAGGTGGGAGGATATTTTTTGACTGAAGTTCTTTCTCAAGGTATTTGTTTTCCTTGTTTAATTCACACCAAATAGGTCACACCTACATTTTCTAGACCTTGTGACAGCAAGGTGAATAGGAGGTGTGTATTGAATATTGCATGCTTAAATCTTGTGGCTCTTTTGTAAAGCACAATATTGCAAGTTAATAGCTGAAACCATGGAAGTGTTACCTAGGAAAGAATTTTAAAATAGATTATATATATATTACATAGTGCAGGATTCAAAAGCAAAATCCTCTAAGTTGATGGAGCAAAGAGAGAGTCAGAATCAGGTTTAATATCACCGGCATTTAATGTGAAATTTGTTGTTTTGCTCTGGCAGTACATTGCAAAACATAATACAGCTTGAGTACCCCTTACCCGAAATTCCCAAATCCAAAAAACTCCAAAATCTGAATTTTGTTTAAGTGCTGACATGACCTCACAAATGGAAAGTTCCACAAGATGCTGTGAAGGTTCCCAGATGTTGCAAGGGATCTGCGCACCGCAGACAGTTCTGAGATGTGACCTCACATATGCAATGAACAGGATTTAATGACAAATAGAAAATTACTGCATGAAGTGAGAAAAGATCCTGATTGTGTATCATCAGGGTCGCAGTAAACGTGTATCACTTAACAGTGTGCAAATCATGAAACAAGCAAAGACCTATCACTATGAACTGAAAACTGAAGGTAAATCGAAACAGGATATTCAGCAGGCTGGTTGCAGAAATTTAAGAAAAGGCACAGCATTAAGCTTTTAAAGCATCTGCTGATAATGAAAATCTAGCACCAGAAAAGTCTACGATGCTAATTGTTTTTATACTTTACATAATAGCATTAAATTTTCAGTGTCGCCGATGAAAATCTAACACCAGAACAAGTTTATGCCTTACATAAACCTAAAAAAAAGTATTATACAAATGTAGTGTACTGTAACCTTTTAATCAAAACACAGCATCGTAAGTGGAGGGTGAATGTCTGCCATCGTTTGTTGTTCAACAGTTGATTCAGGTTTTCTCCCGATGCTGCTGTGCTGCTTTTGTTACCCTGCACACATTATGCTTTTATTATATTGATTTAATGTAATAATTCTTACTCTTAAGTACAGATACAAGTGTAAGACAAATACTGCTTACTGGTAGCACATAAATTCAAAGTTAGAAATGATGGTGATCCCAAATTATCTCAATATATATACCAAACTCTGAAAAAAATCCAAAATCCAAAACATTTCTGGCCCCAACCATTTCAGATAAGCAGTACTCAACATATAATTAAAAAACTATAAACTACAATAAGAAAAATATATAAAATTAAATTAAATAAGTACTGCAAAAAGAGAACCAAAAAAAGAAAAAAAATAGTGAGGTAGTATACGTGGGTTCATTGTCCATTCAGAAATCTGATGGCAGAGGGAAAGGTGGTGTTCCAGAAATGCTTGCGTCTGTCTTCAGGCTCCTATATCTCGTCCTAGAGGGTAGCAATGAGAAGAGAGCATATCCTGGGCAATGAGAGTCCTTAATGATGGATGCTGCCTTTCTAAGGTATCGCCTTTTGAAGGTGTCCTCGATCTCGGGGAGGCTAGTGCCCATGATGGAGCTGGCTGTTTACATCTTTCTGCAGTTTTTTCCAATCCTGTGCAGTTGCCCCTCTATACAAAACAGTGATGTAACCAGTTAGAATGCTCTCCACTGTACATGAAGAAATTTATGACATACCAAGTCTCCTCAAAGTCCAAATGAAATATACCCGCTGTCGTTCCTTTGGAATTGTATTAATATGATAGATCTTCAGAGATGTTGACACCAAGGATCTTGAAACTGCTCACTCTTTCCACTGTGCTCCATTGTTGAGGACTGGGGTGTGTTCCCTTGGCTTGCCCTTCCTGAAGTCCACAATAGATTTCTTGGTCTTACTGATGTTGAGTGTGTGGTCATTGCTGCGACACTACTCAACCAGCTGATCTAATCTATATTATTTTTTTGTCACCATCTGAAATTCTGCTGCAATAGCTGTGTCATAGGCAAATTATAAACACAAGAGATTCTGCAGATGCTGGAAATCCAGAGTGAGACGCACAAAATGCTGGAAGAACTCAGCAAGTTAGGCAACATCTGTGGAAATTAATAAACAGTTGTTGCTACCTAGATGGTGCTTCTTCAACCTGAGAGTCACCTCATCATGGCAAAAGAGGAGGCCAAGGACTGACATGTCAGAATGAGAATAAAGATAGGAATTAGAATAGTTGGCCACCAAGAAATTCTGCTTTTTGCAGATGGAGTGGAGGTGCTCAACACTGAATCTACATCAGGTCTCACTAATGTAGAGGAGCCCACATCAGGAGCACCAGATACAATAGATGACCCTAACAGATTAACAGGTGAGGTCTTGTCTCACCTAGCAGGGCTGTTTGGGGCCCTGAATGGAGGGGACAGAGGAGGTGAGTGGACAGGTGTAGCACTTCAGCCGCTTGCTGGGTAAAGTGTTGGGAGGAAGATTAGTGGGAAGGGGCGAATGGACAAGGGAACCACAAAGGGAATGATCATTAGCAAGTTTCTAGATGGTGTTCGAGCTGTGCCTAGGCACACAGTTATGGGTGTAGAGAGAGCTAAGCACACATCCTTGAGGTGCTCCAGAGTCAATTGTCAGTGAGGAGGATATATTATTTCCGATCCACCCTGACTGTGGTCTCATAATGAGGAAGTTTCAAGGATCTAGTTACAGAGGGAGGTGCGGAGGCCCAGGTTTTGAAGTTTGCTGATTAGTACTGAGGATGTTGAACACTGATGGTGTTGAACATTGAGCTGTATCCTGACGTAGGTGTTACTATCGTTCAGCTGATCCAAGGCCGAATGGAGGTTGCATCCGCTGTAGACCAATTGTGGTGATAGGGATATTGCAGCAGGTCCTGGTCCCTGTTTTGGTAGAAGCTGATTCTGGCCATGATAAAGAGATTCAGAAGAGTTTGATATAATACACCAATATGCAGTTGAAGACAATGACATATTGCAGAAAGTCATTATGTCTTTATTGTTCCCATTTATATATTGAATGGAACTGTATGACAGCACATTGACTGGGAAATAAACTGGTTTGATTACTGCAATATCAAATACATTTATAAAAAGTTACTGTGCTCGATAAGGAGGAAGAAGCATAAATATTTTAAAAATGATATTGATTCTGCATAACGCATAGTTTTAACTCATTCTGTAGTATTGATCACAATAATAACAGTCCTGAAATGCTATTTTTTTCAGATAGCTCATTTGATCTGTGTATTCAAGCCACATTCTAAAAGTACTCAAAATGCAGTTTATGCATTCCTGTTTTTTTAGAGCAATCAAATGTAGACAGTTTTGGTTTGACACTCTATTCCTTGTTTTCTTTAACAGACGTCTCTTGGACACTGAGGATGAACTTAGTGATATCCAGTCGGACTCTGTCCCATCAGAGGTTCGAGACTGGTTGGCATCCACTTTCACAAGGAAGATGGGAGTGTTGCAAAGAAGGCCAGTGGAAAAGCCTAGATTCCGCAGCATTGTTCATGCTGTTCAAGCTGGCATTTTTGTAGAAAGGTAGATGGAAGCTATGCTATTTGTTTTGACCACTATCTACAATTATTAAAAATAGAAAACTACTTAACTGGTAAAGGTAAATATAATTGTTCTTAAGTTTGCAAAGCATTTCATAGATATCAAAATATAAAGGAGTAAAGGGCTATTCAGCTTATCCTGGGCTCTAAAACATTAAAATATTCAGTCATATGGCCTTGTAAAGATATATTTCAATTGTAATATTGTCAACTCAATGTTTCTTAAAATAATTATGAGTGTATGATCCTGAAAAATTAATCCCACAGTGCAGTTTTATATTTGTGTATCAAAGGATCATTCTTTCCTTTTTTCAAAATTATTTTGCTTTCTTCAGGTTCTAATCTAATTTACTGCTCATAATGCGTTAAGACATACCAAACCATGATTCGGTTGAGTTGTTCTCTGATCTTGGCAATCCATATGTAAATGTTTCATCACCATTCGAGGAGATATCATCAATGCATTGTTCACTTGTGACGAGACTCTCGCCCTATGTCACAATTGAGTTTCTGTAATGACGGCCAATTAACTGCTTGAGAAGTATATAAAGGCCAAGCATTCGGAGGACACACCATAAGTGAACACCATACTTAAGATGTCTCCTCGTATGGTGACGTAACGTTAGCAAATGGATTGCCAAGATCGGACAACAACTCAACTCAACTACTAACCAGCTGAGCTACACAGTTATTTCCAATATGAAAAGTGTTGTCCAAAACCAAGACTTTCCCCACTTTAAGTAAAGTTGAAATCTGATCTTACGAAATATTTTTAAAAAATTCTCAGCTCCTCACAATATAGAAAAATTAAAATCATCAGTTATAATGATTTTTTGAAGCATCAAGTGGAAAGCACGATTTCCTGGTCAGTCACTGCTGACAAAGAGCAGTGAGGGGGGCTTGGTTAGGTTGGGCACGATAGTGAATGGGCGAAAAGTCAGGTGGGAATTCAGGCCGGGCTGAATCAGCTTTGGCAAATTTGCTTTTGTGCAGGGAGATTAAAATATATTTGGTGAAGATAAAAAATAATGAAGTATATAGAAGATCTGGACCTGAAGTGACTTGGAATATTTTACTAATGTAAAAGTGCAATATAAATGTAATTATTACAGAAATATTAATGACTTGACTTTCTGTGCAGCCTGAATGGCCTACTGGGTATTTCCAGTCCTTTCTGTTTTCAGTTCAAATATTTACATTTCAATGTCACTTTCCTTTTTAGGATGAACTAAATGTTCATGTAGAGAACCAGTGATGCATAGAAAATATCTTGGAAATATTTATCTTAATTTTAAATATTGAACTAAACATTGGATCAAGTCTTGAGAGAAATGAGAAAAATAAACTTTATTCAGCATCTGGTCTGTCATTCTGGAAATGCAATGACTCTGTTGAGTTGGAGTGAGGCCTGATCACCAACAGAAATTAATCAAGGGCTAAGTCTCTCTGGCAAAATTTTACTTCAGCATTTATAGAGGTTGTTGTGAAGCATCATATCTTTAAATATTATAAATATTCTTCCCAGTACCAGGGCAGTTTTGTTATGAGGAGAGACTGGAGATGTTAGGTCTTTTCTCCCCAGAAAGGAGGAGCCTATGGGGAAAGGAGTTATAATTGAACTATATAAAATTATATTGGGCATAGGTCGTGTTGACTGAAGGAATCTTTTCTCCAAGACATAGGTAGATAAAATTGGAGCTCATATATTTAGGGTAAAGGGGAAGAGATGCAGAGGGGTTATGAGAAAGAAGTTCTTCATCCAGAGAGTGGTACCAATCTCGAAAGCACTGACTGACAGACAGAATGGTTAGAGCTGGGTTGGTGACAGCTCTTTAGGAATGTCTGAATGAACACTACAATCACTTTGGCAAGGAGAGTTATGGACCAAGTGCAGAATGATGGGGTTAATGTGGAAGGATGCCCACTTGTCACCATGAATGATTTGGCTGAATGGCCTGTTTCCATGCTGAATGATTCTATAGCTACTACGTTTCCAAACAGCTTTTTATGAAAGTTAAATAACGCCCCTGTTGTAACAACCAGAATTCTGTCCCGTTAGAGTCAAGCCACCGGCCATTTACAAGATTTGCTTCTTCAGTTTAAAATTAAATGTTCAGTAATAATGTTTTCCAGGCTGCAAACAATACTGACAAAGCTGGCATTTAGACTCCAATCCTAACTGTCCTTGAAATAAAGGATTACTGAAGACTGTGTGGTAATAGTGCTCTTGGGTAGGAAGTTACAGTGTTAAGATTCTGTAACCAGGAAAGAGTTTGTTTAATGTATTTCCACGGCAATGTGTAGCATGTGATATGGAGGGGAACTTGCTGGTGGCAGCCAATCAGAATTTGCAGTGAAAGTTTATATGAGGCTGACAATTACCACAGACCCATATTTGAATAATATGCCCACAGGAGGGAAAACCATTGTGATGCAGAACAGACAATGTGATGCTAGTTATATCTGCTTAATTTAGAGGATTTAACAAGGAAGTAAATTTAGTCAAGTGAATGAGGCTAATCCCCATGGAGATTATATGCAATACAATCTTGTAAACATATATCCACAAAGTACATATGGGCTGATTATGGTTCCTTTGGAGTTTAGAAGATCATTGTGATGTGAAGGAAATTGCTCTCATCTGCTTGTGCAGGTCAGAGTTGCTTATTTAGATCATAAGACCTTAAGACATAGAAACAGAATTAGGCCATTTACTGCATCACCTGATCACCATCAACGTGACAACTAATATAAACACTCGCCCTTCTCAATTACCGAGCAAATTGGGAACTCCAAATAGAATATCTGTGCATAATGTTAAAAGTTGTCATGCCAAAACTTGGCAAGAACAAAAGCAATTTCAAAAAATAACTAAAGTCTGGAGAAAAATAAGCAAAAGCATTTCAAGAATTTACTTTAGATTTAGTATTGAACATGTTTGTGTGTGAAACACTTGTTGGTCCCATATTTAAATTAAGATTTTAATTCTTGTACAGAACCACAAATGATGCAATGGCATCATTTTCCTCAAAGTTATCCACTGCAATTCCACATGGTTCATAATTTGCCAATTTGTCACATAGTGCAAAAGCCACTGCTAGCCACACAGAACCCAACAAATTTTATGCTAGAGATTGAAAATGCTTCATCTTCTTTTACTCACAGTTCTTGGGTGAAACATATTTAAAGTAAATCTACAAATAATTGCATTGAGGGGAACCTGACAGTCCAAGCTTCACATTGTTCTTGTTACAGGAATGAACTCAAAATTATAAATAAGTTAGGGATGCTGTTGAAATCCATAGTCAAAGTTTATACCTTTTTACTATTTTAAATTCAAGGATGTACCGAAGGACATCAAACATGATAGGACTGACATATCCAGCAGCAGTGATATCTGCTTTAAAGGTGCGTAGCAGAGTAATTTTGAAACTGTTGATGATGTTGGCGAATGTGACTAAATTTGCTCTCTTTTCTCTTTCTACAGGATATTGATAAATGGTCATTTAACGTGTTTGCCCTTAATGATGCCAGCGGAGACCATGCATTGAAGTTCATGGTGCACGAGCTGTTCACCCGATATGACCTTATCAATCGTTTCAGGGTCAGATAATTTTAACATTTAAAGTGGTTTACAAAATCACATTAAATCTACCATGTTTAATGCAAATACATGTGAATATCTATAAACAAAGAATTTTATAATATATATGATCAGTTTATCTTAAAGAATATCGATCTAAAAGTAATCTAATCATTCAGGAGTGATTAGATAGCAGATATACACAATGATGCAGAATCCCTTCATCAACATATAAAACCCTCTAACTAAACAATTAAAACTCTCACCAAAAGCATTCATTAGATAAAGTAGAATATAGTTTGTGCTCGGATTTGTTTTCTACGGATTTTTCCTCACATGTTATGCAGTTTTCTTTTTTGGCTGCTTTGAATTTAGTAAAATTCAATGCAGAAGTAAGAATGATTACTTCAGTGCTGACAGACACTGTACTACTTATTTATTTCAAAGTTTAATGTACATATATGGCACCATGTACAACCCTGTGATTCATTTTCTTATGGGCATACTCAATAAATCTAATAACCATGATAGAATCAGTGAAATACTGCACCAACTACAACCCATGTGTAAAAGACAACAAACTGTGCAAATATGAAAGAAAAATAATAAACAAATAAACAATAAATATTGAGAACATAAGATGAAGTGTCTTTGAAGGTGAATCCATGGAAATTTTCAGTGATGGGGCAAGTGAAGATGAGTGAAATTATCCCTTTTGGTTCAAGAGCCTGCTGGTTGAGGGATAGTAACTGATCCAGACCTTGGTGGGGTGAATCCTGAGCCCCTGTACCTTTTTCCCAATGGCAGCAGCGAGAGCAGAATATGACTTGAGTGGTCAAACTACAGGCTGAGAGAGTCACAGTGCAAGGTAGCAAATCCAAAACATTGAGCAAACTCACCGAAATGGAAGGAAACTGCTCTGCAGTGTTTCAAGGCCAGCCATTGCTAAAATTTAAAATCAGATGTCTCAGAACAGAGGCTGCCACATCAAAACCGCAAATGCACATTGATCTCAACACTCTGTGCACTCTAAACTGAAAGAGATTTTAGTTATTAGGACTAAAGTGAAGCATTATTGACTGCTGAGCAACCTAGACTATTTATTGATTATAGTAGGGCTCGACAACTACATAAGAGGCATTATTTCTCACTTGTTAAATCACTGCACTAAATGGAAGGTCTATACATTTACTGGTGTCTTTAGCTTGCACTTCTAGTGGGTTATTACATTTGCCTGTGAGAGGGTAAAGAATCATATTTCTGTTCTTCAAATCTTTGGACCAACCACTCTTTAACCACACACAGAAATATACAAGCTGGTGTTCAGAACCCAGGCCCACAGCAGTAACACAAACACATTGTCAATTAGATTAATTGCTATATTAATTATTTTAAAAATCCTTCTGATTTGAAATGAGTTTTAATGAAAGCAAACAACTAACTTAGGAAGTTCCAACCTTCCAAACTTTCATCAACAGATCAAGCATTAAGGTTTTTTTTTGCCTTAGGTTTCAGTTAACAAGTGTAGTGCTGTGGTTTATTTAAACAGAAAGCAATTCTTGTAGCATTGTTCATTCATTCATGCTTCATATTGTATAACCCAGAGTTGTGACTGAAAGTTCCAGTCTTTTTTTTATAGACGTACAGTGCAGAACAGGCCCCAGGCCCTTACCCTGCTTAGAGACACGCTGCCCAGCAATCCCTCAATTTAATGCTAGCCTAATCACGGGACAATTTACAATGACCAATTAGCCTACCAACTGATATGCCTTTGGACTGTGGGTGGAAAACAGAACACCTGGAGGAAACCCACACGATCACATGGAGAATATACAAACTCCTTAAAGGCAGTGGCAGGAATTTGGGTCACTAGTTCCAAAAAGTGTTGTGCTATTGTGCTGCCACTATTCAATCTTGCCTATTACGCAATGTATTTTATACCTTCTGGATATTCCCATAGTACTTCACAATCAATAATCTAACTTTCTGAGTTGAAAAACCTAGGTATAAGTAATACCTACATAGAGCTAGGATTTCCCTATGCATTTTTAAGTAAAAGATTTACCAAAGAGGTTATTTGGCCCACTCCATCCATGCCATCCACTGAGTCCCAGGTAAATGAACCTCATTTACTAACCCTCGGTCTGTGCCTTAGTGATTGCTGTGCTCAATCATGTACATCTGAAAGATTATGAGAATCTCTGTTCCCATCATCCAAATGCTAACCATGCCTCTCAACAAAAAAAGGAAATACTCTAAAACTCTTATTCCTCAGCTTAAACCTAAGTCCTTGATTAATCAGCACCTCTGCCACAAGAACAAATGATTACCCTCTCGCCTATTTATCTTCTTCATAATTTTGTACACCCCTATGAGATCTCCCATCTACGACCATGTCAAATATTTTACCAAATTCCACTTAGACTACATCAACCTCACTGCCATCATCTCGATATACATCTCGTTACATTTTTGAAAAAAAAATCAGTCAGAAAGGATTTCTCACAAATAAACCCACGCTAACTATCCTTGAAAATCCTTTCCCCTTCTAAGTGTAGATTGAAGTTGTCCTTCAGAATGTTTTCCAGTAACCTCCTTCCCACTGACACGACTCACAATCTTCTAATTAACTGCTTGAACAAAACAAAAATCACAATTGCCACAACTATTTGTTTGCCTTCATTCCTTTGGATTAGCTTGAACATCACCCCATCCTTAATAGTACCTCTTCGTCAGAACGCACATTAAAAATGTGAGTATTCAAAATATTCATTATAGTATGTTCTTTTTCGTGTTCCATTACTTAGAAACCTTTTCTTAATTCAAGTTATCTAATTCTGATGCTGAAGTTATGTATTAGATCATGAGGGGCAATTAAAATTTGCTGAAATAAACCTGTAAAACCTGAACCACTGAAATAAGAAGATACTTTGTAGATGAGGATCTACGTGTTGCATAAAGATAAAGATCAATGGTGTTGTGGATCGTGTAGAAGATAGTGTGGTATAGATCCGTTGTAGATTTGGGCAGAGAAATGGTAAATGGAGTTTAACCCAGCCAAATGTGAAGTGTTTCACCTTGGTAGGTCAAATGTAAAGAGACAGTAGAGATCCGGAACAGTGTTGATAAGTTGAGGGATTTGGGGGTCCAAGTTCATAGCACCTGAAAGTGGATACACAGGTTGATAGGGTGGTTAAAAAGGCATGTGGCCTGCTTGGTTTAGTATTTAAGGTATTGAGTTCAAAAATCAGGACGTTATGTTGCGGCTTCATAAAAGTCTTGTTAGGCTGCATCTGGAGTATTGCATACAGTTCTGATTGTTCCATTACAGGAAGGATGTTAAGGCTTTGAAGAGGCTGACCAGGATTAGAGGGTATGTGCTATAATGAGACCTTGGACAAACCTGGGTTGTCTTCTCTGGAGTAGCGGAGGCTGAGGGGAGATCTGATAGAGGTTTATAGGATAATGGGAGGCATAGATAGAGTAGAAAAGGAGTATCTTTTTCCTAGGGTTGAAATGTCTAATATCAGAGGACATGCATTTAAGGTGGCGGGGGTGGGGGGGGGGGTAGTAATTTCAAAGGAGATATGAGGAGCAAAATTTTTACACAGTGTGTGGTGTGCGCCTTGAGTGATGGTAGAGGCAGAAATAAAAGGGACTTTTAAGAGACGTTTAGATAAGCACATGAATGTGAGGAAAAGGGAAGGATAGGGATATTCTGTAAGCAGAAGGGACTAGATTAGATAGCTTTTTGATTGCTAATTTAACTGGTTTGGCACATCATGTGGATGTGGGCTGTTGGGCTGTAGGGGTGTAGGGCCTGTTCTTGTGCTGAAGATCGAGAATAACACATGCAGTAAAACAGAGGGAAGTAACGTGAAAAACTAACATCACCATGGCAATTGCTCAAAGATGCCTAATACACATACAAAATTGCTAATAATAAACTGTCAAAGACTAATCAGTTATTAATTCTGCACAACTAATTAAGTCTGACATGCCTTTTCCCAATAGAAATATACAATAGCCTAGAGAATGTCAGATCTTTTGTAATGTTAATCCCTCTCTGAAGACTAATTGTAAACTGGACAGCGTAAGTTAATTGAAAATTCTAATTATATGGTATTTTAATTAACTATCACTGAGCATTTAGGACTATTAGGACCTCAATGCCTATTGTCCAGTAGCACTTACATAAACTGTGATGAACTGCTTTGAGAGATTGGTGATGAAACATATCAACTCCTGCCTGAGAAGTGACTTGGATCTGATCTAATTTGCATACCATCACAACAAGTCGACAGCAGATGCCATTTCACTGGCTCTTCATTCAACCCTGGAACATCTGGAAAGCGAAGATGCATGTACCAATGTGCTCTTCATTGACTACATTTTGACATTCAATATTACCATCCCCTCAATACTAATCAATAAGCTTCAAGACCTTGGCCTCAATGCCTTCTTGCACAACTGGATCTCAATTCCCTCACTTGCAGACCACAGTCAGTTCGGATTGGCAACAACATTCTTCCACAATCTCCATCAGTACAGTTATCATTTTAGAGGATTTGCTCTGGGTCCTGCACATAGGTGCCATTACAAAGAAAGCACAGCAGTGCTTCAACTTTCTTAGACGTTGGCAAAGATTCAGCATGTCATCTCATATTTTGGCAAGCTTCTATAGGTGTGAGGTGGAGAGTATATTGACTGGTTGCATCACAGCCTGGTACAGAACCACCAATGTCCTTGAATGAAAAATCCTACAAAAAGTAGTGTTATGGCCCAGTCCATCATGGGTAAAGCCCTTCCCACCATTGAGTACATCTACACAGAGCATTTTCACAGGAAAGCAGTATCCAACATCAAGGATCCCCATCATCCACACCATGCTGTCCTCTTGCTGCTGCCATCAGGAAGGTGGTACAAGAGCCTCAGGACTCACACCACATGCTTCAGGAACAGTTACCACCCCTCAACCGTCAGGCTTTTGAACCGGAGGGCACTCAACCACACTCGACCCATCACAGAATCTATCAAATATTTACCTCATGTTCTCAATATTTATAGCTTGTTTTTTTTTCTTTTTTATTTGCACAGTTGTCTTTTGCACATTGGTTATTTGTCCTGTTGGCTGTGGTTTTTCTTTGTTTCTATTGTGTTTCCTGTACTGTGAATGCCTGCAAGATCTATTAGGATGAGAAACAGCTTCTTCCTTCAGGTTATAAGACTATTAAACAACCTGCCATCACCCAGGTTTCATCATGTATAAAGCGCTAGTAGCATTATATTGTTTGCTTTTTAACTTGTATCGTATATGTACCTCATTAATTGTTGACTTATTAGTAATAATACTACTTTACAAGGGGTGATTGATAAGTTTGTGGCCTAAGGTAGAAGGAATAAATTTTAGAAAACCTAGCATATTTATTTTTCAACATCGTCCCCTCCTACATTTACACACTTGGACCAGCAGTCATGGAGCATACGGATCTCTTCTTTGTAGAAGTCGGCATCTTGGACCTCCAGAAAGTGGTCCACAGCAGGGGTGATTGATAAGTTCGTGGCCTAAGGTAGAAGGAGATGAGTTATACAGCTCTCGTTACATGCACTTGCAGTTCAGCTTTTTGAGTGATTATGCAGGAAGCTTGAAGTTAATAACTCATCTCCTTCTACCTTAGGCCACGAACTTATCAATCACCCTTGCTGTGGACCACTATCTGGAGGTCCAAGACGCTGACTTCTACAAAGAAGGGACCTGTATGCTCCACGACCGCTAGACAAAGTGTGTAAATGTAGGAAGGGACTATGTTGAAAAATAAATGAGCTAGGCTTTCTAAAATTGACTCCTGCTACCCTAGGACACAAACTTATCAATCACCCCTTGTATGTGTTAAGTTTGGCAGTTTTATATAATGTGTTGTGCATCTTGGTTGAGAGGTACATTGTTTTGATTGGTGATATACATGTGTACAGATGAATGACAATAAACTGAACTTGAAAATGAATCTCAGAGTTGTATATGGAGGCATACTATATATGTATTTTGATAATAAGTTTACTTTGAACTGTTGACATATGTGGACATCGTTTATGAAGCAAAATTAACTATATTTCCTAACTAATGTATGTATTACTTGTGTAAGTTGCTTTATGAGCATTGAATGTATTAGAATGACCAAACAATGAATCTTGAACAGGTTATGTTAACAGTGTTTTGTTTTGATATTTTAATAATTTTAACAATATTTCAAGTTTGTGATTGATTGCTTTCTACCACTCCTAATCTCAATTATTTTTCTTATATATATAGATTCCTGTATCTTCACTAATGTCTTTTGTTGAAGCCCTGGAGGCAGGTTACAGCAAGCACAAGAATCCTTACCATAACTTAATCCATGCAGCGGATGTGGCCCAAACTGTGCATTATCTAATGCTCCATACTGGCATTATGGTAAGAGATCGACAGTATGGATTTATTCTCTTCTGCCTGCAGTGTATATTTAAGTTTGTGCTTGATATCTGAAGGGTCTGAGAAACAGTTTTGTCCAATTTATTCTTGGAAGGAAGCCAAAGAATTCAATGTAAAAGCTTTCACATTGCAAACTATTTTTGCTTTGGCATTGAAACACAACTGTTCTGGGGGTGGGGGGGGCATCAAAAGCAACAGAAGCAAATGCTCAGTGATCATCGCATTTTTTTTATTAGTATGCTGAGTAGAAGTGAAAATACTGTCAAATAGTTATGTTCCAAGAGGAAACACTATTTGAATGTAAAAATTGCAATTTCAGCATGGCATCTGTCTAAAGCTTTTTGAAACATTTGAAAATTGCTATTGTAGAAAAATTAAATGCAAATCATTTAATAGTTATACCCAACATAATGAATAAAACATTATACAGAATACTTATTAGATACATGATAGCAATGAATTCATACATTGTTAAAACTTTGATCCCTTATTTAACCACTGAATAGTCTTGGACAGAAGAATACCTGGCTTTTGAAATATTCAAAGTTAGATACTTGATGCAGTTTCCCAACTCTCACAATTCTTCAGATATTTGGATACCCCAATCTAAAATTTTACATTGCAGTGCTAATTACAGAGTACATTTCTGTTGGCTGCTTCAATTCCCTCCTTCATTGCATAACTGCATAATGAACTCTTGCACATTCCTAATGGAAGAACGAAATATATATCTGAGAGAGGCACCATTTACAAGGACCGTAATTAAGGCTACTAACAATGCTGAGGCCAAGGGGATTGAGGCTCTTAAAAAGGATTAAGTTACATTGTTTTTGCTACATTTGGTGTAAATCAGAAAAAAATAATAAAATTGAAACCAAAATGTGCCTCTAATGGAATGCATCTGTGTCCTAAATATAAGATAATCATATTTATATATGATTATATAACCATATTAATCATAAAATGATGAAAATGATTGCAATGATTTATTGACAAGCAAGACAGATTACAAAGATTTATAAGTGAAAATATCACTACATTGGTACATGTATGTTTATTTTAAACAGGAATAAACTCTGAAAGAAATTAGGCTCTTTAAGTTGTAATTTAACTCGGTGGAGGTTCATTGTTTGACTAACGCTAATAATAAATATCTTTCCATACCTGGTGATTGGTGTAAATGTCAAATCAGCTGCCAAATCACTAAAAGGAACATTTCAGAAATAGATCCTTATCACATTCTGTATTGTATTAGAAACAATATTGCATATCTTGATGGTCTTATACTCAGAACTTCTACAATTTTACCTTGTGTTCAAAATTATAGCACCTTGGTGTTTGAGGGTAGAATGGAATTTACGAATGTTACCTCCAAGTTGAAGAAGAGAGCAATTGTGGGAAGATGACCAGTGGATATATCATGCATGGCACTGGAGCTAAGGCTGGTGGTGCTGGTGGTGCACCTGGAGGGATATAGCATTTTTAGGCCGTACTCACTGATCCGCAACATACATCAAGTCACACAGGTCCTTGGAATATATTTCTGGCATCAGTCTCTACTGCTGAGTCTCTGTCTGGCTGTGTATGAGGGTTCCAAGAGATACAGGCAATGCAGACAAAGTGCTGGAGGAACTCATCAGGCCAGGGAACATCTATGGAAAAGAGTATAGTCGATGCTTTGGGCCGAGACTGGGAAAAAAAAAGATGAGGAGTCAGAGTTAGAAGGTGGAGGGGGGAGGGGAAGGAGAAACACAAGGTGATAGGTGAAACTGCGAGGTGGGAGGTAAAGAGCCACACAGGAGGGTGGTCAATACAATGGGTCTGTACACGCTGATCTTTGAGCCTTTCTTCAAATGCTTGTTGTTCCAGACTCTTGTACAGCCTGCCGAATGCGCTGTTTGCCTTTGCCAGTCTGTTGTCAATCTCTTTGTCGATCTTGGCATCTGACGAGATGGTGCACCCCAGGTAGCTGAACTGGTGGACTGTCTTCAGCTCTACCTCACCGATGGTGATGCGGGGAGGGTGGTCATCTTCCTGAGGTGCAGGCTGATGGAGAACTTCTGTCTTCATCAAGCTGACTCCCAGTCCGAAGAGCTTGGCAGCCTCTGTGAAGCAGGATGTTATACGCTGCAGGGCTGTCTCTGTGTAGGCAACAAGGGCAGCATCGTCGGTGAAGAGTAGCTCTCGGATGAGTTGCTCCAATGTCTTGGTGTGGGACTGTAGTTGCCTCAGGTTGAACAGGCTGCCATCGGTGCGATATTGGATGTAAACACCGTCCTCGTCATCAAGGTCTTCTGTGGCCCTTTCGAACATCATGCTGAAGAAGATGGTGAAGAGAGTCGGCGCGAGGATGCAGCCTTGCTTTACTCCGTTGCCTATTGGGAAGGGTTCTGGGAGGTTGTTGTTGTGTCTGACTTGCCCACTCTGATCTTCATGTAGCTGGATGACCATGCTGAGGAACTTTGAGGGGCATCCCAGTGGTTCCATGATTTGCCACAGACCTTCCCTGCTCACGGTGTCGAACGCTTTGGTAAGGTCAACAAACATCACGTACAATCCCTCTACTGGTCAGCAAGCCAGAGACTGAGAGACACCCTTCTGGCATTGGCTTTATGGTCAGGAACTCCATTGCCTCCAAACGTGAAAAATTGCCAACGGGTCATTCCGACCGCATCATCTCCATGCGTCTCCCACTTCGAACCAAACAGCATGCCACACTCTTCAGCACGTACGCCCCCACTCTTCAAACGGATCCTGCAGAAAAGGACACGTTTTACACTGATCTGCGCAGACCCTGGAATGCCCCTGCAGACAACAAGGTCTTCATCCTTGGCAACTTCAATGCCAGAGTAGGCCAACATTCAGAAACCTGGAAAGGAGTACTTGGCAAACGTGGTGTTGGAAACTGCAATGACAACGGGCGCCTTCTGTTAGAGTTTTGCGCTGAGCAGCAACTCACCATCACTAACACCATTTTCCAGCAGAAAGACAGTCTGAAGATAACCTGGATGCATCCTCAGTCCAAGCATTGGCACCTCATAGACTACATCTTGGTGTGCCAGAGAGGCCTTCGGGACATCTTACTCACCCGAGTGATGCCCAGCGCAGAGTGTCATATGGACTATCATCTTGTCCACTGCGAACGCAGTCTCCATTTCAAACCCAAGCCAAAGAGAGGAGGCGCTCCAAGGAAGAAGTTTCAGGTTGGCAACCTCCAGTCAGCTGAAGTGAAAGCTGGCTTTCAGATGAATCTTCAGTCAAGGCTTCAGGATCTCAGTTTCCCTACAGATTCCTCTCCCGAAGTGCTTTGGGAACACCTAAAAACCACCATCCTGCAAACCTCTGTAGAAGTCCTAGGGTTTTCCACAAAGAAGAACAAGGACTGGTTCGATGAAAACAACCAGGAGATCCAAGAATTGCTTGCGAAGAAGAGATCCGCCCACCAGGCACACCTTGCTCAGCCGTCTTGTCCTGATAAGAAAGCAGCCTTCCGCCTTGTTTGCAGCAACCTCCAGCGCAAGATTTGAGAGATTCAGAACGTGTGGTGGACCAACCTTGCAAAGAGAACTCAGCTTTGCGCAGACACCAGTGACTACAAGGTTTTATGAAACCCTGAGAGCGGTGTACGGCCCTTCGCACCAGGTCTAGAGTCCCTTGCGCAGTGCAGACGGTCAGGTGCTCTTCACAGACAAGGCTTCCATCCTGAACCGGTGGTCGAAACATTTCCAGACTCTCTTCAGTGTCAACCGCATGGTCCAAGACTCAGCAATTTATCGCATCCCACAACAGCCAGAGAAAGCAGAACTGGACAAGATTCCAACCCTAGAAGAGGCAGTCAAGGCCATAGAGCAGCTGAAAAGTGGCAAGGCAGCAGGAGTTGATGGAATCCCAACTGAGATTTGGAAGCATGGGGGCCCAGCGTTACACACCAAACTCCACGAGTTCTTTATCTGCTACTGGGAACAAGGTAAACTACTACAGGACCTCTGTGATGCAGTCATCATCATCCTGTATAAGAACAAGGGGGAAGAGTCCGACTGCTCTAACTACCAGGGAATAACTCTTCTCTCTATCGCAGGAAAAATCCTCGCAAGAGTACTCCTGAACAGATTGGTGCCCATCATTTCAGAAGAACACCTCCCAGAGAGCCAGTGTGGCTTCAGAGCCAACAGGAGCACCACCGATATGGTATTTGTTCTCAGGCAGATCCAGGAGAAATGCAGTTCACTAGCTGACAGTGATTATTACAAAATTAGTCCCATGCTCAAAAGCAACATTGTTTCCCCAATGCATGAGCATTTTAAATGGAAGACAAAACAAAGTATTTTCCAACTATGAGAAATAATTAGCCAATTAAATTGAAGAACAGACATAGATGCCATTCTACTTTTTTACAGTACAAATTTGTATATGCATAGAGGTATTGGTAGCTCTCCAATGGGTACATTTATGTACAAATGCCCAACATCCAATATGGCATTAACTCTCCTTGTAAAGCTCATTATTCACGATGAGAAATCATTGACGGATACTCATCCTGCCAACTAATCCTTCTTCTCAAATCCTACCTTTCCCTCAGTACACACTCTTCTGATTTCCAAGCACTTGATAGTACACGTTTGCACTTCCCTTGGGTCACCTGCCTTCTCCTCAACCAGGAGTTGGCACCATTCACCAACCACATTTCAGCAGAGGGATAAGAGATTGTTTATAGATCTAATTTGGGATGTATATTCTCAGTGGCACTTTATTAATAACAGCTGTATACCTGCTCATTAATGCAAATGTCTAATCAGGTGGCAGCTACTCAATGCATAAAAACATGCAGACTTGGCCAAGTTTTTGTTCAGACCAAACATCAGAGTGGGGAAGAAATTTGTTCACGCAAACAACAGGAATACTGCAGATGCTGGAAATTCAAGCAACACATATCAAAGTTGCTGGTGAACGCAGCAGGCCAAGCAGCATCTGTAGGAAGAGGTGCAGTCGACGTTTCAGGCCGAGACCCTTCGTCAGGACGGAGGGTCTCGGCCTGAAACGTCGACTGCACCTCTTCCTACAGATACTGCTTGGCCTGCTGCATTCACCAGCAACTTTGATGTGTGTTGCAAGAAATTTGTTCAAAATAGTTTTGTCAATGGAATGATTGTTGTGCCAGATGGGGTGGTTTAAGTATCTCAGAAACTATTGATCTCCTGGGATTTTCATGCACAACGGTCTCTAGAGTTTACAGAAAATGGTGCAAAACAACAAAAAAAAACATCCAGTGGGCAGCAGTTCTGTGGGGAAAAATGCCTTGTTAATGAAAGAGGTCAGAGGAGACTGGCCAAACTGGTTCAAGCTGACAGGAAGGCGACAGTAACTCAAATAACTACATGTTACAGAAGTGGAGTACAGAAGAGCATCTCTGAACACACAACACATCAAACCTTAAAGTGAATGGGCCACAGCAGCAGAAGCACACAAACATACTTTATTAGGTACAGGAAGTACCTAATAAAATGGCCACTGAGTGTAATCTGTACAGGCTTTTATTTTTGTCCTGCATTAAAGTGAACATTATTAGTGGCAACAGAACTATGCGACTGTTGGTTCAGTGGGGAACAGGATTGTGGTTTCAGAGAAAGAATTTGGATGAGTTGTTTGTGGACAGACCTGGCAGAAGAGAGGAACAAACACAAACTGCTGGAGGAACATCTGCTACTCTCCAGTCCTTTGGAACCTTGGCAATTGCGAGTGAGGACATGAAGTCCTACCTTCTCTTTAATTATCCTCTTTTTCTGAATATTAGGATAAAATATCTTGGGATACTCTTTGATCCTGCTTGCCAAGGACATTTCATGGCCTCTATTGGCCTTCCTAATCACCTGCTTGAGAACCTTCCTGCTATATTTATACTCACAAGGGTCCAGTTTGATTTTAGTTTCATAAATCTTAGGTATGCTTCCCTTTCCTTTCTACTAAATTTAGGATTTCTTGGGTCTCCAAGGTTTTCTTGCTTTAACATCCTTGTCCTTACTCCTTACCAGATCATGCCAATGCTAAACTCTGATCAGCTAGTTTTTAAACATCTCCCACATATCACACATGGATTTGTCCAACAGCAGTTGCTCCCAATCAATTCCCCATAATTCATGTCTCATCCTGTTGTAAGCGGCCCTCCCTAAGTTTAGTACCTTCCTGTAAGATCAATTTTATCCTTACTCATAACATAATGAGTTATGTTCACAAATCTCAAAATGTTCACCCACTATCAGGTCTGTTATCCGGCCTGGCTCGTTTCCCAAAACTAAGGCCAGTATGTTTACTCCTCCAGTTGGACGCTCCATATACTGTGTTCAGGAACTCTTGCTGGAATGCCTGAAAACACCCTCAGCCCATCTAAGCCACGTGTATTAAGGAAGTTCAATCAGTATGGAGAAGTTGAGGGCACCCACTACGACAATCCTGTTTTTTTCTGCAGCTTAACATAATGCAGCCATATATCTGTCCCTCCCCTCTTGGTGGCTATTGGGGTCCTACAGTATAGTCCCATTTGTGTAATTACACCTTTCTTATTTTGGAGCACCACGCTAATTGCCTCTGTGGGTGAGCAAACCACTGTGGCCTCTCTGAGTATTGTTGTGATATTTTTCCTGATCAGTCATGCAAACCCTCTTTTACCCCTCCCCAAGACAACAAAACTCAGGAATGTTGAGCTACCAGTGTGTCCCTACACAACCAGGTCTCTGTAATGGCATTAATGTAATTCCTTATACTGATCCAGGCTCTAGGTTCAATTATAATTACTCATTCTATTCTTAGCATTGGAATAAACATTTCCAGCCCTTTATTAGCTTGTTCCCTGCTGCCCTTCCTTTCAGTTTTACCTACCACATCATCTTTCTTACTCAACCCTACCACCTGTTACCTTGCCGCTCTGATTCCTATCACCGCCACTCTAGTTTGAAACTTTGTGAGTAGCACTAGCAACATCCCAACAAGGATGTTTGTTCCTATCTTATTCAGGAGCAAGCCATTTTGTTTGTACATGTTTCACCTATCCTGGAAGAGAGTCAATTGAGCTCTGGATAAATCATGAGATCAGCAATCATCTGAGACCCAGATCAAGTCGAGTCAAGTTTATTATCATTTAACTATATACATAAAGTATATAACCATATAATGTATATAGAAAGGAGACAATGCTTCTCCAAACCAGGGTGTGAAGCACAGAAGTACAGATGGAGTTCAATCTAGAAAAGTGTGAAGTGATGCACTTTAGAAAGTCAAACGAAGGTAGAGTGCAAGTTTAATAGCAGGATTCTTAACAGTATGGAGGGAAAGAATGATCTTGAGCTCCACGTCCACAGATCCCTCAAAGTTGCCGCACATATTGTTAGGGTGGTTAAGAAGATGTGTGGTACATTGGCTTTCATTAATCGGGGGATTGAGTTCAAGAGCTGTGAAAAAATTACTTCTCTGTCTCGTAATTTTAATTTATTAGAATCTTTAAACACACAGGCTTATCAGCTTTCAATGGTTGTATTGTCACATCCCCTTCCTTCATTCCTTTGTTACTTCATCTAAATTTTGTTGTGATTAATTTATTACCATTACACTGGGCTCCCCTCTGTGATGCAAGAGTAAGTTTCTCTTGTCATCTTGCACAGTGTTTCCCACATGAAGTTGTCAGTAGTAAACTCTGGTCATCTAGCATCTGTGTTAATGCAGGGTCCACTACAGGGAATAGCAAGCAAAAGACAAGTTCGTGCCAGTTAAGCTCTTGGATCTTTAGTGAGACATACAGATTCTAAATAAAGTTTAGATTTTTTTTTAAAGCTGGGAATTAAAAATATCCATTTTAATCATGCACAGAAAATAAAATAAGGATCAACAACTGCAAATGAGATTAAGGAAGAAATCAAAGAGAAAAACATATGTTTCTTTTAAATCTCTATCATTAATTTTATCTGCAATCCACACTTAAAATTATTCTTTCAGGAAGAGGAGCTGATTACTCCGCAATAATTATCACTTGAGGGCAACAGTATAGGCCCCTGGGGTGTGTTATAGAACCCAGGAATACAAGTACATGGTTGCCTGAAACTGGTGTTGAGATAGACAGGGCTTTTCGCGCACTATATTAGTCAGAGTACTGAGTAGAGAAGTTGGGAAGTTACGTTGTCATTGTATAGGATGTTGATGTGGCCACATTCAGAATATTCTATGCAGATCTGAATCACCTTGCAATAAGAAAGATACTGTTAAACAGAAAAGAATGCAGAAAAGATTTGAGGATGTAACCGTAACTCAAAGGACTGATTTATGGAGATGGGTTGAGCAAGTTGGGACTTTTTTCACTGGAGCGTTGAGAATGAGGGGTGATCTTAAAGAAGTGTATCAAATTAGAAGCATAGGTAGTCAATATCCACAGTCTTTTATCCTCAGGATTGGAGTATCAAGAAATAGAGGGCATAGTTTTAAGATGAGGGGTGGGGGTGAGGGGGGCGTGGATATTTAATAGGGATCTGAGAGGCAACATTTTCTCCCAGAGGGTGGTCAGTTTATGGAATGAGCTGCCAGAGGAAACGCTTGAAATGGGTAAATTAACAACATTTAAAAAGTAGTTGGATATGTACATGGATAGGTATGTTTTAGAGGATATGAGACATGTATATGGATAGGTACATTTTAGAGGATACGAGCCAAACACAGGTTTATCTGACTAGCTTATATGAGTAACTTGGTTGGCATGGACTAGTTGGGCTGAAGGGCCTGTTTCCGTGCTGCATGAATCTCTGATTCTCTGACTCTAAGTACACATGATTCACATAACACATGATAACTAGTGATCAGAGGCATTCAAACCTGCTAACTAAGAAAATTGCAAGAGGTCCATGTACGATCCCTGGAAAGCCAACTCACTGATAAAGTGGCAATAGCTGACTAAACTTGAATCAATGGAGGATGCTCAACAGTTGTAGCAAGGCTTGAAAACTAGCACATCTTATAAAGTAAAATCAAGCAATGTAGGCAACAACCGGGCTTTGCTTCCAGGTAAGCTCTAATACCTTCTATGAGGAACCATCACGAACTCCCACAACCCCCGATGATCCTGTGATTTCAGTCTCTGAGGCTGACATACAAGTAGTCTTCAGGAAGATGAATGCACAGAATCCATCTGGTCCAGGTGGGGTACCTTGACAAGTACTAAAGGCCTGTGCTGAGCAACTGACTGGGGTGTTCAATGAGATCTTCAAGCTCTCGCTTTGGCAGTCTGAGGTACCCAGCTGCTTCAAACAGGCTTCGTCTGAATGTGATAATCTGCCTCAATGACTATCGCCCAGTGATGAAATATTTTGAGAGGTTGGTGATAAAACATATCAACTCCTGCTGAGAAGCAATTTGGATCCACAGCAGATGCCAGCTCATTGGCTCTTCACTCAACCCAAGAACATCTAGACAACAAAGATGCATACATCATGATGCTCTTTATCGACTACAGCTTGGCATTTAAAACCATCATCCCCTCAAAACTGATCAATAAGCTCCAAGACCTTGAGCTCATTACCTACTTGTGCAATTGGATCCTCAATGTCCTCACTTCCAGATCACACTCTTGGCAACAACATCTCCTCCACAATATCTATCAGTGCAGGTGTGCCACAAGGCTGTGTGCTTAGCCCCTGCTCTACTCGCTTAATGCCTATGACTGTATGGCTAAGCATAGCTCTAATGCCATATTCAAGCTGGCTGACGACACCACTGTCTTAGGCTGAAGCAAAGGTGGAGATGAATTAGCATGTAGAAACGAGATTGAAAATCTGGCTGAGTCTCTTATTCAATGTCAGCAAGATCAAGGAACTGATTATTGACTTCAGCAGGAGGAAAGCAGAGGTCCATGAGTCAATCCTCTTTGCAGTATCAGAGATGGAGAAGGTCAGCAACTTTAACTCCCTCAGCGTTATCATTTCAGAGGATTTGTCCTGGGCCCAGCACGTGAGCGAAGAAAGCAGGGCAGCACCGCTACTTTCTTAGGAGTTTGTGAAAATTCAGCACAACATTTGACAAACTTCTATAGGTACTGTATGTAGTGGAGAGTATATTGACTGGCTGCATCACAGCCTGGTGTGGAAACACTGATGCCCTTAAATGGAAAACCTACACAAAGTAGTGGATACAGCTCAGTCCATCATGGGTAAAGCGTTCACCACCATTGAGCACAACTATATGGAACGTTTTCACAGGAGCAAAGCATCCATCATCAGGAACTCCCATCACCCAGGACATGCTCACTTATTGCTGCCGCCATCAGGAAGAAGGTAATGAAGCCTGAGGACTCACACTGCCAGCTTCAAGCACAGTTATTAACTATCAGGCTCTTGAATGAAAGGGCATAATTTCACTCAACTTTACTTGCCCCATCTCATAACCTATGGACTCACTTTCAAGTACTCGTCATCTCATATTCTTGATATTTATTGTTTGTTTGTTTGTTTATTTATTATTTCTTTTATTTTGTATTTGCATAGATAGTTGTCTTTTGCACACTGGTGGAATGTCTAAGTTGATGCAGTCTTTCATTAATTCTGTTTTGGTTATTATTCTGTTATGGATTTTTTGAGAATGCCCGCAAGAAAATGGATCTCAGATTTGTATATGGTGACATTTACGTACTTTGATAATAAATTTACATTGAGCTTTTGAATTTAGATCTGAAGCCCTCCTTCCTCAACCATCTCCTTATCCATGTATTAACTGCAATATGTATCTATTTCTCACCTCACTAGTATGTGGCATGGGTAGTAATCCTGAGATTATATTCCTGGAAGTCCTGCATTTTAACTTCCTGCCTAACTTCTTAAAAGTTCCTTTGCAGGAACCCATCCCAGCTCCTGCCTATGTCATTGAACCTAAATGAAACAGGACCTCTGGATACTCATTCTCCCCACTCGGAATATCTTGTACCCGCTGCAAGCTATCCTTAACGTTGGCACCTGAGAGGCAACACGCCATCCTGGTGCTCAACTGCAGCCATAGAAATGCCTATTTGCGCCCCTTACTGCAAACTTCTCTTTCACTATTGTTCTGCCTGGCACAATGGATTATTGGAGAATTAAATCATTATGACTGGAGCTAGGATGCCAGGAGCTGCCTGGCATGATTTGCTGCCTGTGATTGAAAACTAACTGTACCTTGTAAGGGCAAATCTGTCAGCGACTAGAGTGGATGTGCTGCATGTCAATATACACACCCAGCTCATTCATCTCAGCACATGGAGATTGTAAGCTTAGCAAAAGCACAAGCCCAAGGTGCTTTTTTAAAAATGCAGACAACAGGAATTCTGCAGATGCTGGAAATTCAAGCAACACACATCAAAGTTGCTGGTGAATGCAGCAGACCAGCCAGCATCTCTAGGAAGAGGTACAGTCGACGTTTCAGGCCGAGACCCTTCGTCAGGACTAACGGAAGGAAGTGTTAGTAAGAGATTTGAGAGGGGGAGGGGGAGATCCAAGATGATGACGAAGGGTCTCAGCCTGAAATGTCGACTGTACCTCTTCCTAAAGATGCTGCCTGGCCTGCTGCGTTCACCAGCAACTTTGATGTGTGTAGCCCAAGGTGCTTGCTGGTCATGGACAAAAGAGAATGAAACTTGTCTTTCCTTTAACTGAGAGAGCCAGCAAACTCTTTCATACAACAGTGAATAACACACTGAGTTACATCTTTAGCATCAACCTTAAAGGAGCCAAGTGCAAAAAATTTATTGCTGTGGTCAGTTTGACATCTACTGATAATGTGGCATTCAGAGTTTTGTGAAGCCAGATTGTTGTTTCTTCCTCTTTGAGTTTCAGGCAGAATATTTAGTTTTTTGAGGACTCTTGGCAGATTGTCTCCTGCTGAAAACCTTGTAGCTCCTCCATTCTCTTCTTACTGCTTGACCTCTCTATGTTCTTCCTGCATGTTTTCCTGATTATGTTGTTTTGCAAAGATATTGTCTGTTAATCCAGCACTTTACAGAAGTTTGTACAGAGAACTTGAAGTCTGTAAAAAGGTACATAAGTGGCTGCCTCGGCACACTTTGTATCCTTTAGCACTTGAACCAGTCAAAAGAAAAGAACATCAACTAATTTATTCCACAGAACCTGATATCCGGCTTCAGTATGAAGATTCCACAGCTCCTTTCCCCCCATGGATGATAACTGAGTTTTTCCAGCACATTATTTTTGTTGCACGATTGCACAGTTGTTATAAATTATATTGGTGTGGGTGAAGTGAGAGTGATGATCCCTCATCTGTGTGGGAAAGGCATCAACTTCAAAAATAGCAATGGTGCCATTAAATAAGGATGGAGTACAGTGCTCGCTGACATCACAATCTGCTTAATTTGCATCCTTCCAGACAGCATTAGGCGCGGGTGTCATGTTCGTCAGTATAACATCTGGCATAACTTACCCCACAAATATACACAAACAGCTCTCACAATACTCAGTCAAGAGGAGCTATGGATTTTTCAGCAGTGTTTTTTCATGGCTGCTTCCATTTCAAATAACAAATAGATTTTGTGTCAAAGCTAATCAGGTCTTTTTTTTTATAACAGTTTTTCCAAGTTGGACTGTTGGGAAAGATGTTGTGACAACTTTTACAACAACTGTTCAGATGAGGACTTTAGTCATCTGTTCTAAAAAGATAGAAATATCAAGCAGAACTTTAATAAGTATATTGCGAAATATATAAGTATATCTCAATCATACATTTTGGATACTGTTGCGGGGAGGATGATCTACCAAGAAGAAGCTGCAGTGAGCCAGGTCTCCAGCACTGAGTCTGGATCAGAGAGAAGGGACTAGAAGAGGACTCCAGTAGTGATCAGGGTTTCCATTGTCAGAGGAGCAGACAGGAAATTCTGTGGACATGAAAGAGACACCCGGACTGTACGTTGCCTCCCAGGTGCCAGAGTCCGGGATGTCTCAGACTGCAGCCACAACATTCTGAAGGGAAACAGCTGGAGATCGTGGTACATATTGTGGTACCAATGATGTAAGCTGGAAAGGGGATGAAATCCTGAAAAGAGAAAATAGGGAGTTAGCTAGAAAGCTGAAAAGCAGGATTGCAAGTGTAGTTATCTCTGGATTGCTGCCTGTACCAGGCGACAGTGAGGGTAACAGTAGGATGATTTGGCAGATGAATGTGTGGCTGAGGAATTGATGCAGGGGACAGGGTTTCATATTTCTGGATTAGAGGGGGTGGTATGGCTCTGTTTGTAAAAAATGAGATTAAATCATTAGAAAGAAGTGACATAGGGTCAGATGGTGTTGAATCACTGTGCATAGAGCTAAGGAACTGCAAGGGTAAAAAGACCCTGATGGGAGTTATATACAGACCCCTAAACAGTTGAAAGGATATGGTCTACAAGTTACAATGGGAGATAGAAAAGGGAGATGGGTGCCAAAAGGACAATGTTACAATAGTCATGGGGGATTTCAATATGCACGCAGATTGGAAAATTCAAGTTGGTGCTGAATCCCAAGAGAGCAAATTTGAAAAATGCCAATGAGATGGCTTTTCAGAGCGGCTTGTGGCTGAGCCCACTAGGGAAAAGGCAATTTTCGATTGGGTGTTATGTACTGAACCAGATTTGATTTGGGAGATTAAGGTAAAAGAATCCTTAGGAAGCAGTGATCATAATATGACAGAATTTATCCTGCAGTGTGATGCAGACTGTAAGGAAGGACAGGCAGATGATAGGGCAACATTGCAGTCAGTGAGAAGAGTTGAAGTATAACAAAGTTGTTAAATACAGGACTAGGGAAAGGAAATTTTGGATTGGGGACTGTGCAATGAATCAGATTTAATTAAGGAACTTAAATACTTTGGAACCCTTAGAAGACAGTGATCGTAATATGATAGATTATGCTCTGCAGCTTGAGAGGGAGAAGCTAAGATCAGATGTATCAGCGTTGCAATTAAGTAAATGGGGTTACAGAGGCATGAAAGAGGAGTTGGCCAAAGCTGATTGGAAGGGGACACTAGTAGGAATGATGGCAGAACATCAATGGCTGGAATTTATGGAAGCAATTCAGAAGGTGTAGGATAGATACATCCCAAAGATAAAGAAGTATTTTAAAGAGAGTATGAAGCAACCTCATGGATGATGGAGGAAAGTCAAAGACATAATAAGGCAAAAGAGAAGGCAAATAATATAGCAAAAAGTAGTGGGAAGTTGGAGGAACGAGAAGCTTTTAAAGACCAGCAGAAGGAAACTAAAAAAAGCATTAAGAAGAAAAAAAGATGAAATATAAAGGTAAGCTAGCCAATAATATAAAAGAGGATAACAAAAATTTTTTCAAGTATATAAAGAGTAAAACAGAGACGAGAATGGATATCGGACTGCTGGAAAATGACACAGAGGTTGTAATGGGGAACGAAGGAAAGGGGGTCAAACTTATGAATTATTTTGCATCAGTCTTCACTATGGAGGAAACTGGCAGTAATCCAGAAATTTGAGATTGTTGGGTGGGAGGCAGAAGTGAGTGTACTATGCAGAAGGTGCTTGGAAAACTGAAAGGTCTGAAGGTAGGTGAGTCACCTGGACCAGATGGTCTACACCCTAGGGTCCTGAAAGAGGTGGCTGAAGAGATTGTTGTGGCATTAGTAGTGACCTTTCAAGAATCACTAGATTCTGGAATATTTTCAGAGGATTGGAAAATTGTAAATGTCACTCTACTCTTTAAGAAGGGAGGGAGGCAAAAGAAAAGAAATTATAGGCCAGTTAGCCTGACTTCAGTGGTAGGGATGATGTTGGAATTCATTATTAAGGATGAGATTTGCAGCTACGTAGAGGCAGATAATAAAATAGGCCTAAGTCAGCATGGTTTTATTAAGGGGGACCTTGCCTAACAAATCTATTCAAACTTTTTGAGGAAATAACCGGCTGAATAGACAAAAGAGAGTCAGTGGATGTTACTTACGTGGATTTTCAGAAGGCACTTGACAAAGAGCCACACATGAGGCTGCTTACCAAGATAAGAACCCATGGAATTACAAGAAAGATACTGGCACGGGTAGATGTTTGTCTGACTGGCAGGAGGCAAAACGTGGGAATAAAAAGTGCCTTTTCTGGTTAGCTGCCAGTGACCAGTAGTCTTCCACAGTGGTCAGTGTTAGAATCGCTTCTCTGAATGTTATATGTCAACGAGTGGATTTGGGCAGTTTGTGGCCAAGTTTGCAGCCAATACAAAGATTGGTGGAGGGCCAGGTAGTGTTGAGGAAGCAGGAAGTCTACAAAAGGACTTAAACTGGTTAGGAGAATGGGCAAAAAAGTGGCAGATCAAATATACTGCTGGGAAGTATATGGTCACGCAGTTTGAACATAGAACATAGAATAGTACAGCACATTACAGGCCCTTCTGCCCACAATGTTGTGCCGACCCTCAAACCCTGCCTCCCATATAACCCCCCACCTTAAATTCCTCCATATACCTCTCTCTTAAACTTCACTAGTGTATCTGCCTCCACCACTGACTCAGGCAGTGCATTCCATGCACCAACCACTCTCTGAGTAAAAAACCTTCCTCTAATATCCCCCTTGAACTTCCCACCCCTTGCCTTAAAGCCATGTCCTCTCCTATTGAGCACTGGTGCCCTGGGGAAGAGGCGCTGGCGATCCACTCTATTTATTCCTCTTAATATCTGTACACCTCTATTATGTCTCCTCTCATCCTCCTTCTCTCCAAAGAGTAAAGCCCTAGCTTTCGTAATCTCTGATCATAATGCATACTCTCTAAACCAGGCAGCATCCTGGTAAATCTCCTCTGTACCCTTTCCAATGCTTCCACATCCTTCCTATAGTGAGGCGACCAGAACTGTACACAGTACTCCAAGTGTGGCCTAACCAGAGTTTTATAGAGCTGCATCGTGACTCTTAAACTCTATCCCTCGACTTATGAAAGCTAACACCCCATAAGCTTTCTTAACTACCTTATCTACCTGTGAGGCAACTTTCAGGGATCTGTGGACATGTACCCCCAGATCCCTCTGCTCCTCCCCACTACCAAGTATCCTGCCATTTACTTTGTACTCTGCCTTGGAGTTTGTCCTTCCAAAGTGTACCACCTCACACTTCTCCGGGTTGAACTCCATCTGCCACTTCTCAGCCCACTTCTGCATCCTATCAATGTCTCTCTGCAATCTTCAACAATCCTCTACACTATCTACAACACCACCAACCTTTGTGTCATCTGCAAACTTGCACCCTTCTACCCCCACATCCAGGTCGTTAATAAAAATCACGAAAAGTAGAGGTCCCAGATCAGATCCTTGTGGGACACCACTAGTCACAATCCTCCAATCTGAATGTACTCCCTCCACCACCACCCTCTGCCTTCTGCTGTCAAGCCAATTCTGAATCCACCTGGCCAAACGTCCTTGGATCCCATGCCTTCTGACTTTCTGAATAAGCCAACATTCTGAATAAGTTTGGTGGAGGAAACAATGAACAATTTTCTAAATGAGGCTAAAATACAGAAATCTGAGGTGTAAAAGGACTTGGGAGTCCTCATGCAGCATTTCCTAAACATGAACTTGCAGTTTGAGTTGGTGGGGAGAAAGGCTAGCATTTATTTTGAGAGAACTGGAATAATAAAGCAAAGATGTGGTACTGAGGTTATATAAGGCATTGGTCAGACTGCACTTGGAATATTGTGAGCACTTTTGGACCTCTTAACTCTGAAAAGACATGCTGGCATTAGAGAGGGTCCAGAGGAGCTTCGCGAGAATGATTCTGGGAAGAAAGGGGTTAATTTCCATTCCCAGTATGAGTAGTGTTTGATGGCTCTGGCCCTGCAGTGCTCAGAAGAATGAGGCAGTATGTCAGTGAAGTTTATCAAATATTGAAAGGCCTAGATAGAATGGATCCGAAGAGGATATTTTGTATTGTGCGGGAGTCTAGGACTGGAGGGCACAGCCTCAGAATAGAAAGATGTCGCTTTAGAATAGAGATGAGGAGGAATTTCTTTAGCCAAAATGTAGTGAATCTGTGGAATTCATTGATACAGACAGCTGTGGATACCACTCATTGGGTATATTTAAAACGGAACTTGATAGGTTCTTGATTAATAACAGCATCAAATGTTATGGGGAAAATGGGGTGATGAGGGATAATAAATCAGCCATGATGGAATAACAGAGCAGACTCGATTGGAGAATTGTCTTAATTCTGCTTCTATGGTCTAATGGTCTAACAGAGAGTTTTAATTTATGAATCTTTAAACCACATAAGGCTGAGTATTCTCAAGATTGCTAATCCAACAAAGCACTGCACTGTTGGCTTCCAGGGACAAAGATTCAGATTCATTAAAAGAAACAAAGAATGTTTATATAATTACTTAGAGACTCTCAAAGCAAAGAGAACACAATGAAACATTTAGTAGCGCTGCTACTTCACAACCCCAACCACCCAGGTTTAAACCTGACTTCTGATGTGGGCAGTGTGGAGTTTGCACTTTCGTCTCGTGTCCAGTAGGGTTTCCCTTGAGTGCTGCACTTCCTCTGACATCGTAAAGATGTGCAATTTGGTTGGTTAATTGTCCTTACTGTGCTTGTGAGCGGTGGAATCCAGGAGGAGTTGATGAAAATGTATTGAGAATAAAAATAGTATTGGTGTAATTGGAATAGGCTGTGTTAACAACAGACCTATTTCACTGCTGTATGACTCTATGAAATGTGAAAACAATTCAAATTCTCCTGAGCAAATCTTTTTGTGGAACATTGTCACAGTGAACTGGAGAAGTAGGGGGCCGGAATAGATATAGGCAGTTTTTTGTTTAAGTGTTATTGCAGTCTCCTACTCATGCCAAATGAGATCTCAGCAAAAGAGGTGCTGCTCGAGCAACACATTGGCATTAAAAGATGGCACCTCATTTAGTGTGTATGATGACCATCTTGTCTTGTGGCATCCAGCTCAATTCGTGCACTGCAACAATCTGGGTTTTCAAACACCTTCCATTCCTTTTTGTCAGATACCCAACTAATCGTGTCACAACTTCACATCAGGGTTAAGTGAGTCAAAAGCATTTTCCCGAATTATAACCTTTCTGTTACAGCACTGGTTTACAGAACTGGATATTCTAGCCATGCTCTTTGCTGCTGCCATTCATGACTATGAGCATACAGGGACCACAAATAACTTCCACATTCAAACCAGGTAGGAAGCAATGTTGCAGAGTGACAAGAATAAAGCTTACTTGCGAATTTCTTAAGATTATATGTACTAAAATGCTTCTCAGTGTATGAATCATTGCTCTAAAAATGTATATATTTCTATGTTGATTAATTGGGTGTCAACAGGTAGACATCTGAAACCTTTTCTTGCTGGTGATTTTCAATGGAGAGTAGTCCTAAGTGGGTGGAATTGCTCTGGCTGCCTTTTACTGAGTGGTTTGACACAGAGATCAATCAAATGGATTATCGGCTGAAGGATCAGGTTCAATATCACCCCTTCTCTGCACTCCAACTCCAGACAAATTTCAACCACAAAAGCTTCAATGATCAGAGCTCATGTTACACGAGAGCATGCTGTATTTTGAGGTCCATTTTTTAGGCTCATTTTCCAATAATGAACGAAGTGCAGCTTTCATTGACATCTTGTTCCATTATGGCCACGTCAGAATTTTGATGAGATACACTTCTGGAGATCTGCAAGAATAGTAAATATCTTGACATTTTCCATGATTGACATCTTAAGGAATAGTGTGTTTTTTTTTCCAAAATGAAATAAATTTGCACTTCGGTCTGGAATTTGGATCATTCCCAAAAGCCTCCAATCCAGTTCCAACAAGGCAGCTGGTAGAAGTTTACTAAAATTTCCTGTTACAATTGAGCTGGAGGCATTAGGTGTATCGGAACAGCTGGCATGCTGCAGTTATATACAATAATGTTTTTTAAAAGGGAGTTTCAAAGGGATGCAATGTACCTACTTGCCTATGGAAACAGATAAATATCTTTACTGTTTGGCAAATGGTACATCCCTGTCACTGAATAGAGATGTGTACACCAGCCAATGCATTGGACACTTACATGCATTATAGGTTCACGTTAATATTTGCTCACAAAGGTCCTTTAACTACTTGACATTGTGTTAATACATTTCATATTACCATATTCTGAGGGGTTCATAATACTTTGTTGAGTTTTCTATGTGCAGATGTATATTTTGTTTCTCTTTCACCTATTAGTACGGTGTATATTTCATTAGACAATATAAATTCCGAATAACTCAATAACAATAAGAAGGCCACATGGTTGTTCTCCACCCTACCCAAGCTATGCTTGCTGACACCTGCTCTGATATCTCTGGCAAATGCAGAGATAAGTGGATGCAGTGGATGTTGTATATTTGGACTTCCAGAAGGCCTTTGACAAGGTGCCACACATGAGGCTGCTTACCAAGTTAAAAGCCCATGGTATTTTAGGAAAGTTGCTGGCATGGTTAGAGCATTGCCTGATTGGTAGGAGGCAGCGAGTGGGAATAAAAGGATGCTTTTCTGGTGGGCTGCCAGTGACTAGTGGCGTTCTGCAGAGGTCGGTGTTGGGACCTCTCTTTTTATGCTTGTGTGTCAATGATTCGGATGATGAAATAGATTGTTTTGTTGCCAAGTAGATGGCATGAAGATTGTGGAAGGGCTGGTAGTGTTGAGGAAATGGTTAGGTTGCAGAAGGACTTAGACAGACGAGGAGAATGAACAAGAGAATGGTAAATGAAATACATGGTCATGCACTTTGGTAGTAGAAATAAATATGCAGACTATTTTCTAACTGGGGAGAAAATCCAAAAATCTGAGATGCAAAGGGACTTTGGGAGTCCTTGTGCAGAACACCCTAAAGGTTAACTTACAAGTTGAGTAGGTGGTGAGGAAGGCAAATGCAATGTTAGCATTCATTTCAAGAGGTCTAGAATACAAGAGCAGAGATGTGATGCTGAGGCTTTATAAGGCACTGGTGAGGCCTCACCTAGAGTATTGTGAACAGTTCTGGGCTCATCATCTAAGAAAAGATGTGCTGGCATTAGAGAGGCTTCAGAGGAGGTTAGCAGGGATGATTCTGGGAATAAAAGGGTTATCATGTAAGGAACATTTGATGGCTCTGGGTCTGTACTCACTAGAATTTAGAAGGATGAGGGGGAATCTCATTGAAACCTTTCAAGTGTTGAAAGGTCTAGACAGAGTAGATGTAGAAAGGATGATTCCCATGATGGGGGAGTCTAGGACAAGAGGGCACAGCCTCATGATGGAGGGGCACCCATTTAAAACAGATATGTGAAGAAATTTCTTTAGCCAGAGGAGGCCGCTGTGGAGGCCAGGTCACTGGGTGTATTGAAGGCAGAGCTTGATAAGTTCTTGATTGAACGTGACCTCAAAGGTTACTGGGACAAGACTGGGGAGTGGGGTTGAGGAGGGGGCAAAAAAGGAACAGTCATGATTGAATGGTGCAGCAGACTTCGATGGGCCAAGTGGCCTAATTCTCCCTAAGTTTTATTGTCTTTTAAGTGCCGGGAGGGAGATTAGCGGGGAGGTGAACTTACAGTTTTTCCTTGGCCAGAAAAGTTTCTATATTCCCCTGATGGCATTTCTGGTGGATTATAAATTAACACAAATTGAAAATCTTCAAATGAGCTGTCTCAGCATTGGTCAAGACGTATATCACTTTAACACTCAAACAAGCTCGCTTCAGATAATGCTGTAATTATTAATCGCCGCAAATTATTTCCCTAACCTTTATTTTATTTTCAAACTTTTTAGGTCCAAGCCTCCCACATATAAGATCATTATTTCACTCTCCCATTGTCATCTCTCAGTCTGATCCTTCCCGATGTTGCATCTGATGTTTGCCCATTTTGTAGTCCAGATTTTCATGCAATTAACCTTCCTCAACCTTTTTACTGTCAAGTTTCCACTGTATTGTATTTCGTTTTTCAAGCTATTAAGATTCATTAGCTGCATGGTTTTAGTAATAATGTGTTTATTCAACTAATATTTTCCATGACTTTTTATTCCCTTATACATTTGTTTTACCTGGTGCTTTTAAAGAAGTTGGCTAATTTCAGTTTTGCCAACACATCTAATCTTGTCTAATCATTCATTTTGCTCAGCACACAAGCAGCCAGGGTATTGGGGAGAGAAGATACTTATTCCATTAGTCAAGGCTCGATTTAAATCATGTGGTAATTTACCTTTTTGGCTGTCTGCTGACCAGTCTAAATATTACATCTTTTCTTATCTAGTGACTGAAAAACTTATCAAAAGAAAGTTAATAACTTTATTTATCTACTCCCCATTGATTAATATTTACCTATGCTTGTAACTTACTTTGTAGACTAACTGTTAAGATCCTACTAAAGGTTCCAAGAAATAATCAGTCAAATGCAAGCAAGTCTTCCAGAAAGCTTTATTTAAATAACATATTTTAATATTTTTATTTCAACATTACAGTATGTTAAATTATGATCACGGCATAATTACCAATAATGTTTTTCTCAGTTATTCTGGTAGATGTGTTAACTTCATGGATTAACTCGTATGAATCAGATCTTTCACTAAAATGAAAAAGGACATTCTCTTCATGAGCACACAGCATAATTACAGTATCTGTTTATTATCAGTTTTTTGTTATCATTTACACCCAGAACAAAATATTTAATATAAATTAATATTTATTTCATTTATTAACAGATCAGATGTGGCTATTTTGTACAATGATCGATCTGTTCTTGAAAACTATCATGTGAGTGCTGCCTACCGATTGATGCAAGAAGAGGAAATGAATATCATGTGCAATTTATCAAAAGATGACTGGAGGTAAAATGAGACTGCTTGAGAATGAACACTTAAAATGCAATACTTCTAATACAATACTGTGCAAAAATATTATGCACATATCTATAGCTAGGGTGTCTAAGACTTTTGCACAGTATTTTAGTCATTTTATGTATTGCACTGTAGTGCTGTCACAAAAAAAAATGTCATGACAAATGTGAGTGATGATAAACTTGATTCTGATATGGATCTCAATTGTGGACTGAGAGCGGGAAGGAGGCAGACAGAGGGGAATCATGGCTGGGAAAAGGGGAAGGTAGAGGGAGGGAGTGGGAAGCACCAGAGTAATCATTCTGCAATGATCAACAAACTGATGTCTGGAATCAAATGACCTTGGCTGGTGTCTCAGGGCTGGGTGTGTCTGCACCTGCTGTCCCCTAGTACTCTTTCTTTGCCACCTGTCCCACACCCCTCCTGTGGCATTTGACCCTTGCCATTTCCAACTTCCTTTGCACCTGCCGGATTTACAAACTCTGTCTCTGCTCCACGTTGCCATATACAGTTCTGTGCAAAAGTCTTAGGCAGCCTAGCTATATATATGTGCATAAGGCTTTTACACAGAATTGTATATCATTCTATACAAAACTTTCTGTGACATTTGACCAGGCATGGTACAAATATCCAAATCCCTTTACTTTTGGTACTTGATGTTACACTGAATTACCAGACTGTCTTAAAACAAAAGCATTCCATGATTTGAACAGGACTGTCTGAAAGTTGATTACTGTGGTCAAATAGCTGAAAAATATCTCCACAGATTTTCAAAAACGTAGCTGCTTGCATTTACACCAAGATGAGAAAACTTCCTAGATAAGCTTCGTGCTTATTTAGGCTTTGATGCAATAGGAATTGGTGCCATCCAAGGGTTAAAGCATGATCACTCAACAGCATCATTCTAACTTAACCAAAATAGCATAAAAGTCACATTCTTCAACTGAATAACAAGAATTAACCCTGAATACATTTAGCTTTAGTGAGAATATTCAGATTTACTGGTATGTCAGCTATTGAGCTATACCTCATGCTGTAAGTCAAGGGAACTTTAGAGTTCAGCACCTTTTTATATATTTTTCCATTCCTTTTTATCCTAGACATGGAAAGAAAGCTAGATGCCAGATCTATTCTTGCATTTAACATTATCAGCTAGTCATAGCATGTTTTATAAATCAAACAGGGATCTGCGTGCTTTGGTGATAGAAATGGTTTTATCGACCGACATGTCTTGTCACTCCCAACAAATCAAGACCATGAGAACTACTTTGCAGCAGCCTGAAGGGTGAGATGATCTCCTTTTCTTGACAATTTCTTTAAAAACCAGGAAGCTTATAGACATATCATATGCAATACAGTTTACTCACAGTCCTTCAATGCAGCAACCCAGGATATGCCCTTGATTTTTCAGGACTGACAAGGCTAAAGTCATGTCATTAATGCTGCATGCTGCGGATATAAGTCATCCTGCAAAGTCCTGGCAACAGCACTACCGCTGGACAATGACACTGATGGAAGAATTCTTCAGACAGGTAAAGGCTTTGATGTACTGCAAAGCAGTAAATGAAGTAAGACCATCTTTTATTCAAGAAGTGTTGTATTTATAGAAGCAGTATTCTATCAAGCCAGTGTCTTATCACAAGAATATTCTACATAATTTACCAAGAAATTTTGCATTCGTTGTCTGATCCCTTGCAAAGATCCCAACACACTGGGAAATGAACCTGGTCAGGTGTCAAGTCTCTCAGTAGGGAGCATTTTGGAGATAGTGATCACGTAATTGTAGGGATGATTTACCGCTGATTGAAAAGCTTAAGCATATAGACATTAAGAAAGAAGATCTTCTGGAGCTTTTGGAAAGCATCAAGTTGGATAAGTCTCCGGGACTGGGCAAGATGTACCCCAGGCTACTGTGGGAGGCGAGGGAAGAGATTGCTGAGCCTCTGGCAATGATCTTTGCATCATCAATGGGGACGGGAGAGGTTGCAGAGGATTAGAGGGTCACAGATGTTGTTCCCTTATTCAAGAAAGGGAGTAGAGATAGCCCAGGAAATTATAGACCAGTGAGTCTTACTTCAGTGGTTGATAAGTTGATGGAAAAGATCCTGAGAGGCAGGATTTATGAACATTTGGAGAAGCATAATGTGATTAGGAATAGTCAGCATGCCTTTGTCAAAGGCAGGTCATGCCTTTCGAGCCTGATTGAATTTTTTTGAGGATGTGACTAAACACGTTGATGAAGGTAGAGTAGTAGATGTATATGGATTTCAACAAAGCATTTGACAAGGTACCCCATGCAAGGCTTATTGAGAAAGTAAGGAGGCATGGGATCCAAGGGGACCTTAGTTTGTGGATCCAGAATTGGCTTGCCCACTGAAGGCAAGAGTGGTTGTAGATGGGTCATATTCTGCATGGAGGTCAGTGACCAGTCGTGTGCCTCAGGAATCTGTTCTGGGACCCCTTCTCTTCGTAACTTTTATAAATGACCTGGATGAGGAACTGGAGGGATGGGTTAGTAAATTTGCTGATGACACAAAGGTTGGGGGTGTTGTGGATAGTGTGGAGGGCTGTCAGAGGTTACAGTGGGACATTGACAGGATGCAAAACAAGGCTGAGAAGTGGCAGATCGATTTTGTCACGTGCCCCGTGATGGGTTAAAGAACCAGCAGAAATAGAAAACATTTTGGAGTCTGGTATTGCTATTCACTAATACTATTTATTAGTAACTACGCAATACATTGATATAAATTCAGATATATTAAACAGGTTAGCAGAGATCATATGTATATAAGTGTGGAAATATAGAAACCAAACTTCTTCAAGCCTAGGGGTAAATAGATAGTCTTACGGTGATGAGTAAAGTTCAGTTCAGTTCGTAGTATTGAGTTGAGTAGTGATGAAGAGAGAGAGAGAGAGGTTTTAGTCTTCAGGTGAGCTGACGCCGTCGATCTTCCCGTTGTCCTCTGAAATCCTTTAGAAGTCACCGACTGTGACCACAACAAAGGGGGACCATTCTTCTGTGGTGGAATTATCAACCCAGGCAAGGGTTGGACACGAATGACTCTCCACCGGTCACTCCCTTTTCACACTGCAAGAGCCACTGATCGATCCGCCTGACCAATCCTCCAAACACCCACCTTTTCTGTGGGCACAACAAAGCTCATCCAGTGTCCAAAACAATGTGTCTGTGAGTCTATCAGCTGACCTTCTATTTATCTCACTGTGCTGAACACCAGCTGTCCATCAAGCAGCTCCTCCCTTCTCTCTCTGTAAGAACACGGAACCTGGTAATGTCCTTGCAAAAGTGTAAACATGTGCAGAGAAACCGTATCACCATTTCAAAGCAGTCTTCGCTTCTTTCTCTGTTAACAACAAGCTGTCTGTGCTGGACAGCTCTCTTTCTCTCTCTCTCTCTCTTTTTAAAGGTATAGTCCATAAAAAAATAGGACTCCAAGGGGTACATAACAAGTTCATCCTGGATACGTGTGAGCTGGTTCATTTTAGTAGGTCAAATATGATGGCAGAATACAGTATTAATGGTAAGACTCTTGGCAGTGTGGAGGGTCAGAGGGATCTTGGGGTCCAAGTCCATAGGACACTCAAAGCTGCTGTGCAGGTTGACTCTGTGGTTAAGAGAGTATACGGTGCATTGGCCTTCATCAATCGTGGGATTGAGCTTAGGACCCGAGAGGTAATGTTGCAGCTATATAGGACCCTGGTCAGATCCCACTTGGAGTACTGTGCTCAGTTCTGGTCACCTCACCACAGGAAGGATGTGGAAATTATAGAAAGGGTGCAGAGGAGATTTGCAAGGACGTTGCCTGTTTTAGGGAGCATGCCTTATGAGAATAGTTTGAGTGACCTCGGCCTTTTCTTCTTGGAGCGGCTGAGGATGAGAGGTGACCTGATAGAGGTGTATAAGATGATGAGAGGCATTGATCGTGTGGCAGGGCTGAAATGGCTAGCATGAGAGGGCATAGTTTTAAGGTGCTTGGAAGTAGGTACAGAGGAGATGTCAGGGGTAAGTTTTTTACGCAGAGAGTGGTGAGTGCATGGAATGGGTTGCTGGCAATGGTGGTGGAGGCGGATACAATAGGGTCTTTCAAGGGACTCCTGGATAGGTACATGGAGCTTAGAAAAATAGAGGGCTATGGGTAACCCTAGGCAATTTCTATAAGTACATGTTCGGCACAGCATTGTGGGCCAAAGGGCCTGTATTTTGCTGTAGGTTTTCTATGTTCTATGTTTCTCTATTCTACACTTTTGAGATACCCATTGTACAGTTCTCCCATGCCCTATTACCCTATCCTATTTCAGGAATGAAGTGAGTCACATTTATTCTTGCTTGTCATAATTTGTGATCAGTCCACAAAGACTAGTTCAACACTTGTAACCCCCGATCAAATGTAAATGGAGCCTGGCCCTCAAGAATATGACACCAAGAATATTTGAGGAAGATGGTGTGATCGCGCAGCAGTGAAAAGTCTCATTCTGTAATTTACCCATCTTGTGAGCAGAGATAGTCATAGTCGTAGTTATACTTTATTGATCCCGGGGGAAATTGGTTTTCGTTACAGTTGCACCATAAATAATTAAATAGTAGTAAAACCAGAAATAGTTAAATAGTAATATGTAAATTATGCCAGTAGATTATGAAATAAATCCAGGACCAGCCTATTGGCTCAGGGTGTCTGACCCTCCAAGGGAGGAGTTGTAAAGTTTGATGGCCACAGGCAGGAATGACTTCCTATGACGCTCTGTGTTGCATCTCGGTGGAATGAGTCTCTGGCTGAACTCCTGTGCCCACCCAGTACATTGTGTAGTGGATGGGAGACATTGTCCAAGATGGCATGCAACTTAGACAGCATCCTCTTTTCAGACACCACCGTGAGAGAGTCCAGTTCCATCCCCACAACATCACTGGCCTTGCGAATGAGTTTGTTGGTTCTGTTGGTGTCTGCTACCCTCAGCCTGCTACCCGAGCACACAACAGCAAACATGATAGCACTGGCCACTACAGACTTGTAGAACATCCTCAGCATCGTCCGGCAGATGTTAAAGAACCTCAGTCTCCTCAGGAAATAGAGACGGCTCTGGCCCTTCTTGTAGACAGCCTCAGTGTTCTTTCACCAGTCCAGTTTATTGTCAATTCGTATCCCCAGGTATTTGTAATCCTCCACCATGTCTAGATGTGGTCTATTATTAACTTTGCTGTGCATTTTCATTTGCCTAGAGGTATACATTAGATAGATGCATTTTCTGAACTAGGCCACAGTAACTTGCAGAAGTGACACGGTTGAACCATAACATGTGATCATGGACAGTGTATTTCTAATTCTTAACACAATGTTTAGTGCCTGACATTAATTAAAGAAAGGCTTATGCTCTAAATGCATTGTTAGTCTCTTTGGAATTAATGATTAAAGCAGAAATTTAGGGATATTTAAAATTTTTGTACATCTAAATTTAAAGAAGACAAGTCTGCTTTTAAATTTGTATTTCTTTTCAGTGTTCGTGCTACTGGTGTATATCAGATTTTGTGATGGGTCTTGTAGAACAAGGGAATAAGATGGAGGATGATGATGTAATGTAATATTTTGTGATGGTGATAGCGGTCAATATGACAATAGGTTGCCCATGCTTTGATGGTATATCAGCAATCTGCTTGGTACTTTCTGGATCACCGACAGATTAAAGTTTACTTTTACTCTCTCCTCATAAGAAAAAATAGGAAAACATCCTCATTTTAAATCAACATTAGCTTCTTTTTATTCAAGCAGTAACTGCAAGAAAGTAAGGTGTTTTAAAATTCTGATCTGTTCCGGTGGTTGAATATTGCATGAAGTAGTTAGCAGTCAAAACAAGGTGAAAGTACAGCAGCTAAAGGATCTCATTTAGTCTCTCCAATGCAGTCAGTACAGCAGGAAGGAGAAAATGAGAGAATAACCCAATGATGTAGATTACAATTTTATTGTCACCCACAACTTTGCACTGGGCAGACTTTCTTACACCTAATATTTTTTAGGTTATTGATTAGCTGAGAGCTTAATGTGTTACTCCTGTTCCTATTGCTAGATACTGTTTAACCTTGCTGAGCATATCTTGTTCTCATGAGAAAGACAGGTTAATCAAATTGGAGACACCATGGTTCAGTGCTTGACGCACAGGAGATAGTGAACATTCTATATTACTCACTCCTCCCACCCACAAAACATACATGCAGATCTGCACGTGCATTATCTGTCCAATTGAAATGCATATAATTAGGGTTTTTCCAAATATAATATTTTCCTTCATTATTTTCTCTGCAGGGTGACAGCGAAGCAGACTTGGGGTTACCATTTTCTCCACTTTGTGATCGAAAGTCCACAATGGTAGCACAGTCTCAGATTGGTAAATATTTGCATACATGTCATCTGGGAATATGCTTGTAAAAAGGTTTAGATTTATTCATCTTTTCAGTTGGCTGACCATTTCAAAGGTGCTTGATTCAATCCAATTCAATTTAAGTTTATTTGTCATTTAACCGTATGTGAATACTCATGAATACAGCCAAACAAGACAGCGCATCCAAATCATCTGTCGACTGACCCCCAATGCCCTCAAGGCAATATCGTTGCTTTGAGGTCTAGTCCTCACATATAGAAGCATATATAGAATACTAGTAATAAGACAACCAGACAAATATATATGTATATAGTCCAAGCACCTCATTCCATTTTAAATATTCAGTCACCACAACTGCTTCAGACTTAGTCCTCGCTACGACCAAAGGCTTGGCCCCCTCCATCCAGCCCTGTTCTCATCCAATAAATCAGCGAATTGAGCTTGCAGCATACCAGCTTAACAATATCCAAAGGGGTCTTGCGATCACAAGAAAAGTGACCATGACAGCCACTCACTATTAGACCGTATGTCTCCATCGACTCAGGCGGCAGCACGATGCACAGCTCCTTCATTATCTCCGCCAATGAGCAATGCGCTGATGATGTAGGTCCACAGTCCTTTGAGTTCTTAACGGATAGCAGGATTTTGCGAACATTAGATGTACGTTTAAGTATAATGGTAGCTCCTTTTGTTGACCCCGTAGAAGCCTCTCTGACCAGTCGTGCCGCCATCTTGCCAGTTGTTTGTACCCAGTGCATTTTTGTCCAGAGGTTTATCCATAAGACATAAGAGCAGAATTAGGCAATTCGGATTATCTGTGCTCTGCCGTTCCATCATGGCCGATTTATCATCCCTCTCAATCCCATTCTCCTATCATCACTCTGTAAACCTTGATACCTTACTAATCAAGAACCTATCAACCTCTGCTTTTGTAATTTTTACCCCACATCCTGGCTACTGTTCAGAGGCCTGTATACAAGTTCCAATCGGGACTGTTACCCTTGCAGTTTCTTAGCTCCACCCACAAGGATTCTATATTTTCCAATTCTGTTTCTAAGAAATTGATATAATTTATTCCAATGGAACCTCCCCACCCTCCTCTGCCTACCAGCCTGTGCATCCTTGGACGTTAAGCCCCCAACTATGATGTTCTTGCAACCACAACTCAGTGGCACCTATAATGTCATACCCGCCAATCTCTAAATGCACCACAAGATCTTCTACTGTGTGCAGCATACTATTCTCCTTTCTCACCATAAACACAAGAACTCCCTCATTCTCTTTCCACTGCTGTAACTTTAGTAAAGACAGTCGAACACAATATCCGCAATCTCTTCCAATAACAGTGTTTCTTCCCCAACACCCATCTCCCTTCCCTCCGCCCAAAGTTTCTACTTCATGCAACATCCCTCCCTCCCAAGTCCCTTCTCCTACTAGCTGGTTTATGCCAGAGGGCTCTCTGAACAACTGCCAATGCTTCAGTCCAGTCAGGAGGCAAAGACCAATAATGCTAGTTGTGTACAGTTGTTAAATTCTGATTAAGGAAAATCCATGCTTTCAAGTTTCTTGAGTCTTCCAACTGACTGCTACACCTCTCCATTCCCCCTCTGCATGCCTTCCTGAGACGTACAATCTTGCAATCTGACCAATATTTATGTTGTAAACAGGATTACCAATCCACTCTGATAAAGACTGGAAGCATCTCTGGGGAAACATTGCAGCCCATATTGTATATGCCACTGTCCTTAACCTGTACATGATTGTGATGTCCTATGGGGAGATACAATTTGCACGCTGATTTAAAGTCTCTTGCAACTGAAGAAGCCCAGTCAGGAGATAGCTTTAGAATTGCCGACACGTTTAACTTTTCTCCGTCACTACTTTGTCCAGTAGCTATCTGCTGCATATTGTATTTGAAAAGTAAATAAGATCCAGGTTGTGAAAGGAAAGGAGATCCAATTCTTACATTAGCCTGAGAAGAAACACTTTCATCTAAACACAAGAAAGTCTGCAGATCTGGAAATCCAAAGCAACACACACAAAATGCTGGAGGAATTCAACAGGTCAGGCAGCATCTGTGGAAATGTTTTATGCTGAGGACTGGAAAGAAAGGGAGAAGATGCCAGAATAAAAAGGTGGGGGGAGAGGAAAGAGAACTAGCTTGAAGGTAGTAGGTGAGGCCAGGTGGGTGGGAAAGGTAAAGACCTGGAGAAGAAGGAATATGATAGGAGAGGACAGTGGATTGTGGGAGAAAGGGAAGAAGGAGGGGCAGCAGGTGGAGATGATAGGCAGGTGAGGGGTCTAGATAAGAGGCCAGAGTGGGGAACAGAAGAAGAGGTAAGGGGGAGGGTAAAATAATTACCAGGTGGACAAATTGTACAGCCTCATTCCATTGAGTTGGAGGTTACCAACAAAGAATATGAGATGTTGCTCTTTCACCCTGAGTGTGGCCTCTTAGTGGCAAAAGAGGAGGCCATGGATCAACAAGTCAGATTGTAAATGGGGATAGGAATTAAGATCGTTGGCCACTGGGAAATTTTGCTTTTGGCAGATGGAGTGGAGGTGCTCAACAAAGAGGTCAATCCAATTTATGACATTGTAGAGGAGGCTGTATTGGGAGCATCAAATACAATAGGCAACAATAATAGATTTGTAGTTGAAGTGTTGCCTCACCTAGAAGGACTGTTTGGGACCCTGAATGAAGGTAAGGAATGAGGTGAATGGACAGGTGTAGCATTTCTGTTGCTTGCAGGGATACGTGCCAGGAGGGAGATTAGTGGAGAAGGAAGAATGGACAAGAGAATCCTGGTAGGAGCAATCCCTATGGAAAGCAGAGAGTGGAGCGGGGGAGGTAAAGATGTGTTTTGTTGTAGGATCATGTTGAAAATGGCAGAAGTTGCAAAGAATGGTGTGTTGGATGCAGAGGTGGATGGGATGGTAGGTGAGGACAAGAGCTACTCTATTGCTGTAAAGCGGCGGGACAATGGGGTGGGCACATAAATTTAGGAAATGAAGGAGATACTGGTGAGGGCAACATCAATACTGGAGGAGGAGAAACACTATTCTTTGAAGAAGGACAACATTTCTGATGTCCTGAAAAGGAAAGTATTCGCACAGTATTTTCTTCAAGACAACAAAGAAGTTAAACGGTAATGGCATCTTTTTAGTAGTTTTCTTAAGGCTAAGATTACCGATGTGATTTCATTTGTGCTTTTTGCTTCTCCCTGTTGATAGTCACTTTGAACTACAAGTTGTAAAGTAATGCTAAAATATTAAAAGTTTAAGGGGAATGGCATGAAATTCGTAACCAGTGGCATAAAACATATGCTTGCACTCACTGTCAAGAAAGTTGTGGGAAAAGATCCAGAGATATCTGAACCATGTTCCTGACTTCAATTGCTGTCAGGAGTCAGTTTTGGGATACCTGGCATTCAACAGCAGCACCCTCTAGTTGAGGAGCCAAATGTTGAAGACTTCTTAATGACACCAATACTGGACAAAAAAAGTACAATTTTTTTACTTTTTTGGATGTCCAGTCCCTATATACTTCCATCCCCCATCAGGAAGGTCTCAAAGCTCTACGCTTCTTTTTGGATTCCAGACCTAATCAGTTCCCCTCTACCACCACTCTGCTCCGTCTAGCAGAATTAGTCCTTACTCTTAATAATTTCTCCTTTTGCTCCTCCCATTTCCTCCAAACTAAAGGTGTAGCTATGGGCACCCGTATGGGTCCTAGCTATGCCTGCCTTTTTGTTGGGTTTGTGGAACAATCTATGTTCCATGCCTATTCTGGTATCTGTCCCCCACTTTTCCTTCGCTACATCGACGACTGCATTGGCGCTGCTTCCTGCACGCATGCAGAACTCGTTGACTTTATTAACTTTGCCTCCAACTTTCACCCTGCCCTCAAGTTTACCTGGTCCATTTCCGACACCTCCCTCCCCTTTCTAGATCTTTCTGTCTCTGTCTCTGGAGACAGCTTATCCACTGATGTCTACTATAAGCCTACTGACTCTCACAGCTATCTGGACTATTCCTCTTCTCACCCTGTCTCTTGCAAAAACGCCATCCCCTTCTCGCAATTCCTCCGTCTCTGCCGCATCTGCTCTCAGGATGAGGCTTTTCATTCTAGGACGAGGGAGATGTCTTCATTTTTTAAAGAAAGGGGCTTCCCTTCCTCCACTATCAACTCTGCTCTTAAACGCATCTCCCCCATTTCATGTACATCTGCTCTCACTCCATCCTCCCACCACCCCACTAGGAATAGGGTTCCCCTGGTCCTCACCTACCACCCCACCAGCCTCCGGGTCCAACATATTATTCTCCGTAACTTCCGCCACCTCCAACGGGATCCCACCACTAAGCATATCTTTCCCTCCCCCCTCTCTCTGCATTCCGCAGGGATCGCTCCCTACACAACTCCCTTGTCCATTCGTCCCCCCCATCCCTCCCCACTGATCTCCCTCCTGGCACTTATCCGTGTAAGCGGAACAAGTGCTACACATGCCCTTACACTTCCTCCCTTACCATCATTCAGGGCCCCAAACAGTCCTTCCAGGTGAGGCATCACTTCACCTGTGAGTCGACTGGGGTGATATACTGCGTCCGGTGCTCCCGATGTGGCCTTTTATATATTGGTGAGACCCGACGCAGACTGGGAGACCGCTTTGCTGAACATCTACGCTCTGTCCGCCAGAGAAAGCAGGATCTCCCAGTGGCCACACATTTTAATTCCACATCCCATTCCCATTCTGACATGTCTATCCACAGCCTCCTCTACTGTAAAGATGAAGCCACACTCAGGTTGGAGGAACAACACCTTATATTCCGTATGGGTAGCCTCCAACCTGATGGCATGAACATTGACTTCTCTAACTTCCGCTAGGCCCCACCTCCCCCTCGTACCCCATCTGTTACTCTTTTTTATGCACACATTCTTTCTCTCACTCTCCTTTTTCTCCCTCTGTCCCTCTGAATATACCTCTTGCCCATCCTCTGGGTCACCCCCCCTTGTCTTTCTTCCCGGACCTCCTGTCCCATGATCCTCTCGTATCCCCTTCTGCCTATCACCTGTCCAGCTCTCGGCTCTATCCCTCCCCCTCCTGTCTTCTCCTATCATTTTGCATCTCCCCCTCCCCCTCCAGCTTTCAAATCCCTTACTCACTCTTCCTTCAGTTAGTCCTGACGAAGGGTCTCGGCCTGAAACGTCGACTGCACCTCTTCCTATAGATGCTGCCTGGCCTGCTGCGTTCACCAGCAACTTTGATGTGTGTTGCTACAATTTTTTTATATGTTTTAAACATTTAATAGCACATAATAAAGACTGAACATGCATGCATTTAAAACTAAAGTAGGAGCTGAAATACTATAAACTTCTTAAGAGATAGAAAAGTGTTCTTTATGATTTAAAATTCCTTTGCATTTGAAGTAAGAATGGTATTAAATGTAATTACACCTCATTCACTCTAACCATGTTCAGGCCATTTTACACTGAGAGGAACTCGTAAATACTGAAATTTTCATCTGTTAACTGATTTCTGGAAATTATGCTGGAGAAGACCACTAGTCAGTGTAGCCTGTGAAGGAGCAATGAACTATAGATGGCAATCTCCACTTCTCCACACATGGTTGCACTTGCTCAAACTTTCAGGTTTGCTGTTTGTTTCATTGTGTAATGATGGGGAAGCTGCCAGTTGCATTGTCATTACAACATCAGCAGTTGGGTCATTGTCTGGTATTCTGGCTTCACATGCCAATAAATAGAATCATATTATACATCCAATCATAAATGAGAGAATATCTGCAGATGCTGGGAATCCAAGTGACTCCCTGCGGTGCTCCTCCCCCCTTTTCTTTCTTCCATGGCCTTCTGTCTATTTCACCTCTCAACTTCCAAGTTCTTTACTTCATCCCTCCTCCTTCAGGTTTCACCTTGTATTTCTCTCCCTCCCACCCCCACCTTTTAAATCTACTCCTCAGCTTTTTGTCTCCAGCCCTGCTGAAGGGTTTTGGCCTGAAACGTCGATTGTACTCTTTTCCCGGATACCGCCTGGCCTGCTGAGTTTCTCAGCATTTTGTGTATGTTGCTCATATGGTACATCTGGGTTTTGTTATAAATTCACCACCTTCTGGTCTTATTTTCCAGAGATTAATGTAGTAACAATAGTTTAAAGGGTCAATAATAAAGTCTGTCCAGTAATTTGGGTGTACAAATAGGGCTTGGAAAAACGTTTTAGCATTAAGAGATTAGCAATCAGTGTCAATCAAGGTGAAATGCGATGCAATGTTTTTGCTTGGCACAGGGGAAAACTGCCCCACCTCACCTTGGCATTCTGTCTTATACTATTTTGAACTTACTTATCCCCTCATCCATCTGTGTTGTTCACAGCATTAATTCATTGGATGAATGTAAATTTCTCCTGTGCAAATTATACCCTGGGGACTTCCAGAAGTTAAACTGCCATGTAGGTTGTGAAAAGGGAGAAGCCTTGAAGAAATTTTTCAGACATCTTTAATTTTTGTCCACCCCTCTGCTCAATGTGAAACTTAAATAGTAGTCACAGAGCTTTCTGCCCTCTGTTCCCCAAATGTGGGCTTTCTTTGTAGATTCAGAGCAGGCTTGAATATGCAATAATGCCAACCTGGGAGATTGCCATGCAATATTTCAGCAACCACTGCTAATGAAACCAGTCAGAATAACCTCATAGAGCTGTGGAAGAACATCGAAGAACAAAATCAACTTTGATTATTGGATATCAGCATTCTTAATAATTTATAGTGTTCATGGGAATATGGTAAACATATTATCAATGTGTTACAGAATTTCCCTCTTGTAGTAAAGATGTTAAAATTTCAAGACATTTGTTTGATTCTGAATAGAAGAATGTTTTTTTATAAAATACCGTTTGAAACAATACTGCAATTGAATACTTTAATCTGCCAGAAAATTATACATTATCTTTAATTATTTTTACTACATCCAGACTGACAAGTAAATAATCCCTAAGGATGACAGAAACATGCGAGCTGAAGCCAGTTGTATCTTATGCCCTCAAGCTGTCATAACCATTCATATTATTATGCATGTTCATGCATTGCAACAGTGATTCTGTTCTGTGAAACCTCAGTTGTTAATACACAAGCCAAATGCTCTAAATATCTTTGGTCAGTTATAACAAAGCTTAACTTCCATATTGTTTTCTGTTTTATGCTATGAGGAAATTTAAAGGTCATATTGTCCTTGAGCATCTGACTGTGGACTTAGTGAGTCATGGCATCCAAGAGCGGACAAGTCTGTTCAAATTTCAGTTTATATTTGAGAAAATCTGTTTATCTAACTCTGCGCTATTGGTAAAACTAAGCTTTTGTCTCCACCAGGTTTTATTGATTTTATTGTGGAACCAACCTTCTCTGTTCTGACAGATATAGCTGAAAAAATAATAACACCTCTTATAGAGGAAGCTTCTCAATCTGAGACTGAATTTCAACGACAAAGGTTTGTATGGTATTTTTTCAACAATATTCTCGGCAATTGTTTGTGCTTTTAAATGACAACATTTTAAATCAGTTTGAAGAAATTTGTAAAACTTAATTGCAGTGTGAATATCAACCACTTTCTTTGATGTGGTTATTGCCCATCCATACAGAAGATGCCTAACAGTAATTGTAGCAAGGCCAGAATTTAAAACTAGAAAATGCCCAAAAATTATTTGATTGCGACTGATATTTATTTTGAACATCATGTTAAACTTGTAAATCAGGATACTGTTGTACTGATAAAAAGAATCAATTTCTCCTGATAGTAACCATATTAGGTAATGCATAGATTGTACACCTTCTTATTTATAATTGGCTTATATATTGTCACATGTACCAAAATGCAATGAAAACTTTGTTTTGCATGCCATCTATTCAGATAATTTCAAAACATAAGTATATAGAGGTAATACAAGGTAAAAGCAATAACAGAATACGGAATATAGTGTAACAGTTACAGAGAAATTGCAGTGTTGATAGGTATTAAGGTGCAATGGCTATGACAAGATAGATTGTGATGTCAAGAATTCAGAATCAGAATCAGATTTAATATCACTGGCATATGTCTTAAAATTACTTGCTTTGCAGCAGCAGAACATTGCAATAATAAAAGAAATAGTTAATTACAATAAGAAATATATATATGTGATTAAATTAAATAAGTGGTACACACAGAGCAAATAAAAGGGAAAAAAAGTAGTGAGGTAGTGTACGTGGGTTCATTTTTCCATTCAGAAATTTGATGGCATAGGGTAAGAAGCTCTTCCTAAAATGTTGACTGTGTGTCTTTAGGCTCCTGTATCTCCTCCTAGATCGTAGCAAGGAGAAGAGGGCATGTCATAGGTGATGGAAGTCCTTAATGATGCATGCCATCTTTTTGAGACATCACAATTTGAAGATGTCCTCGATGCTGGGAAAGCTGCTGCCCATAACGGAGTGGCTCGGTCATCAATTTTCTTCAGCTGTTTCCGATCCTCTGCAATGGGCCCTCCATACCAGGCAGTGATGCAACTAGTTAGAATGCTCTCCCTGGTACATCTATAGATATTTATGAGAGTATTTGGTGACATACCAACTCTCCTCAAACTCCTAATGAAATTTTCTGTAGCTGCTGCTGTGCCTTCTTTGTAATTCCATCAATACGTTGGGCTCAGGATAGATCTTTAGAGATGTTGACACTTGAAGCTGCTCATTCTTTCTGCTGCTGATCCCTCGATGAGGACTACTGTGTATTCCCTCAATTTCCAATTACTGAAGTCCACAATTATTTCCTTGGTTCCTTAGTCTTACTGATGTTGAGTGCAAAGTTGTTATTGCAGCACAACTCAACCAGCTGATCAATCTCACTCCTTTATGCCTCCTCAACACCATCTGAAATTCTGCCAACCATAGATGAGTCATAGGCAAATTTATAGATGGCATTTTAAACTGTGCTTAGCTGCAAAATTATGGGTTTAGAGAGAGCAGAGCAGTAGGCATCCTTGAGGTGCACCAGTGTTGATTGTCAGTGAGGAGGAGATTATTCTTTCAATCTGCATTAACCGATCTCACAATGAGGAAGTCAAAGATCCAGTTGCGCAGGGAGATATGTTAGCCTAGATTCTGGAGCTTGTTGATTAGTACTGAGGTTATAATGGAGTTGACTGCTGAGCTATAATCAACAGACAGCAGCTGAGTGGAGAGCCAGTGAGATTGCATCCACTGTAAACACATTGTGGCAATAAGCAAATTGCAGCAGGTCCAGGTCCTTGCTGAGCCAGGAGCTGATCTGGCCATGACCATCCTCTCAAAGCACTTCATCACAGTAGATGTGAGTTTCACTGGATGATAGTTGCTGAGGCAGCTCACCCTGCTCTTCTTGGGCACTGGTATGATTGTTGCCCTTTTGAAGCAGGTGGGAGCTTCCAGCTACAGCAGTGAGTGATTGAAAATGTCCTTGAACACTCCTGCCAGTTGGTTGGCATAGATTTTCATTTCCCCAACCGGTACACCATCGTGGCCTGATGTCTTGTGAGAGTTTACCCTCTTGAAAGATGTTCTGACATTAGTCTCCAAGACTGGCTCAGTAGAGGAGTACAGATGGGTAAATGCAAGGAGCTCTTTTCCACTGAGGTTGGGTGAGACTACAACCAGAGGTCGTGGCTTAAGGGTGGAAGGTAAGAAGTTTAAGGGGAACATGAGTGGAAATTTCTTCACTCAGAGGGTCATGAGAGTGTGGCATGAGTTGCCAGCACAAGTGGTCCATGTGAGCTCAATTTCAATGTTCAAGAGAAGTTTGGATAGGTACTTGGATGGTAGGGATATGGAGGGCTATGGTTCCATGCAGGTCTTTGGATGTAGGCTTTTTAAATGGTTTTTGGCATGGATTAGATGGGCTGAAGGGCCTATTTCAGTGCTGTACTTTTCTATGACTGTGACTGCAGGGATTTAGTCAGGTGTAGCTTTATTCTCCCTTTCAAAGCATACATAAAAGGCATTGAGCTCATCTGCAAGTGAAGTATCACAGCCATTCATGATGTTACGTTTCACCTTGTAAAAAGTAATGATCTGTAAACCCTAGCAGAGCTGATATGCATCTAGTTCTATCTCTAACTTCAATCAGAATTGCTTTCTTGCTGTTAATATGGCACCCCATAGCTTGTACCTGGACGTCTTGTACAGATCTTGATTCCTCTTGATAGTATTGTATTCCTCTTGTTAGTACATTTATGATACAGAGGATTAATCATAATTATTGAATGAGAAAGCAGACTTGAAGGGCAGAATGCCTCCTATTTTCTCTCTCTTCATACAGGTGAAATTGCATCTGATTTAACAGCAGTGGGGCTCACGAATTCAAAATCAGTTGTGGGCTCACTCGGCGATTTTCCAAGCTCCCCCTTATAGTGGAGTTGAGGTCAACCTGTCAATGGATTTTGATTGACTTTAAGAATATAAAAGATGTTCTTGTCCCTCTTTTAGTGGAAGTTTTTGCACTCATATTTGTAGGGCATTTCCATACCCAAGACCAACCACATAAGTTCGGCCCCTCCCCTCCCCAGCATCCTCATGCCCAACTTATACCAAGCTGCCTGAATACTTTACTACAATACTAAGGAAGTGCTGCACTGCTGAAGAGACCATCTTTTGGATGAAATGTTATAGTGATACCCCAACCTCTGGTCTCACTATAAAGAGGAGGAGGTGGATTGCTTTGGTGTCCTGATATCCTTTGACGTTCTGGCATCAGTCCTCAGTCAATATCACAAAAAAAGTATCTGGTGATGATCTTAGAGTTGTTTGTGGGTTCTTGCTGTGTACATCACCTGCTGTGTTTCCAGCATTGAAGCATAATTGCAAATCAAGGAGTATTTCATTGGCTGGAAAACTCTTTAAGGTCCCAAGGCTCTGGATAAAACGCCAGTCTGCCTTTCTGTACATTGTAACTTGCAATTGGTAATTGTTTTGTTATTGTCATGTGTAACAAGGTTGAGTGGAAAATATTGTTTTGCATGACATCACTACAGATCACTTTATCGTCTATGCAATGAGGTACTATAAGGGAAAAGCAATAATGGAACCTGGTGCAGAGAAAGTACAGTGCAATAAGGAGCAAGGTTCTTCTTCTTTGGCTGTCCATCAATTTTCAATGATGAATGAGGCCTGGGCAAGGTCGTATGGAAGACTGGCAGTTGCCCATGCTGCAAGTCTCCCCTCTCCATGCCACCGATGTTGTCCAAGGGAAGGGCACTAGGACCCATACAGCTTGGCACCGGTGTCGTCGCAGAGCAATGTGTGGTTAAGTGCCTTGCTCAAAGACACAACTTGCTGCCTCAGCTGAGGCTCGAACTAGCGACCTTCAGATCACTAAACCGATGCCTTAACCACTTCGCCACGCGCCACGCAGGAATAAGGTTACAACAAGGTCAATAACAAGCTTAAGCTTATCATACCAGTAACCATTCAATAGTCTTGTAACAGAGGAATAGAAGCTGTCTTTGAGCTTGATGATAAATGCTTTCAGTTTTTGTATGTTCTGCTCAATAGGAAGGGGTAGAAGAGAGAATATCCTGGGTGGGAATGGTGTTTGATTATGTTGGCTGCTTTCCTGAAGCAGTGGAGGGGAGGCTGGTTTTCAAAATGTACTGAGCCATGTTCCCAACTCTCTGCAGTTTCTTGAAGTCTAGAGCCAGAGCAGTTACCATACTAAGGTATAATGCATCCAGATATGAGAACTTGAAGCTCTCAACCATCTTCACCCCAGCATTGTTAATATAAACATGAACATGTGTACTATCCTCTTCTTGAAGTCAATGATCAACTCTTTGTTTTGCTAACATTGAGGGAAATGTTGTTGTCGTGACATCTTGTCTCTAGTCTATCAATCTCCTTCCTGTACTCTAACTCACAGTTATTTGAGATCTGGCCCACTGTAGAGGTATCACTCGCAAACCTGTAGATGGAGTTAGAATGAGATCTAGCCATGCTTTTGTGATTGTATTGCGAGTAAATAAGGTGCTGAGGACACAGACTCTAGGATAGCAGTATTGAGGATAATTGTGACCGTGCTGTTGTGGCCTGCTGATCAGGAAATCAAGGATCTATTCACAAAGAAAGGTGTTGAGTTCCATGTCTAGGAGTTTGCTTGGAATTGTGTTATTGAAGATGAAGCTGCAGGGTATTGAATTATGGCAAAAAGATTGAGGTGAAGTCTTATGATAGAAAATAAAGCCAGATGCCTAGAGGCAACATAAGGAGCATGACAGTTCTGTTATAATGCTGTTGACTATATTGGTATGATGTTAGTTAACATTTCGTTTGAGAGTTTCCAACCTCAGTTCCTTTAGAGAAACATTGGCCTAGAATTTTTTAATCCACAATGAGACAAGTGCAAACACCACTGAGCAATGAAAAGGAATTGGAATTAGCTCACATAAATTACCTAGTATGAATGTGAAGAGAGAGGGAGAGACTAGCAGCATCCATTGCAATGACATCCTGCACAGGGACAGATTCTTTCACCATTAATGCCATTGCATGATGATAGCTGAGCAGAACAGAACAAGATCCACTGACACAGATGCATTCATCCAGCTTAGTCAGCACATAAAATCTACTAAAAACGAATTAACTTGCTAAAAATTAAAAAAGTAAAGAAAAAAAAACTAAAAGCATATATTTTTGAATGTATTTAGATGTTTTAAAATAATTACATTGCCACACTCATTCAGACTCGGTGGCTGTTCCCTCTATGGAAATAAATAGGGAACTCATTCCTGCTACACATTGTTTAAACAGACCCATCGAATGAAATTGTCATTTATGGAGACAAACTGTTCTAAAATATCCATAACCGGCTGATGGCAGTTTTGAAACTTATAGTCTCACACAGAAGTTCCAAAATTAGGGACATTTATGTGGGAAAACTTCAGCAATAACATGAGAAAAATGCTGATATTTCCACAGAGCAAGAGATTCTGCAGATGCTGGAAATATTGTGCAACACACACAAAATGCTTGAGCAACTCAGCAAGTCAGGCGTCATTGATGGAGAGAAATAAACAGTTGACAGATTAGGCTGAGACCTTTCAGTAATACTGGAAAGGAAGGGGGAAGAAGCCAGAATAACAGACTCGCAAGTGAAGTGCCGCCTCACCTGGAAAGATTGTTTGGGGCCCTGACTAGAGGTGATGGAGGAGGTGTAGGCATAGCACTTGTCACACTTGCAGGAACAAGTGCCAGGAAAATGATCAGTCAGGATGGAGAAGTGTACAAGGGAGTCACATGGAGAACAATCCCTACGAAAAGCAGAGCAATTGAGAGAAGGTCAATTGCAGTGATCCTCCATTTCCACCCTATCTGTTCTCAGGATTTGGCTTTCCATTCTAAAATATCTGAGATGTCTCCTTTTTTCAAAGAATAGATGTTCCTTTCCACCGCCGTTGATGCTGTCCTCACTTGCATCTCCTCCATTTCCCACATCTCTATCCTCAACACATCCTCCCATCATCTTAACATGGATATGTTTCCCCTTGTCCTTACCCACCACCCCTTGAGTGTCCACATGCAGCACATCATTTTCTGTAACTTTCACCATCTCCGCTGCTCCAGTTGTCGCTCCTCCACATCAGCGAAACCTGATGCAGGTTGGGGAACCGCTTTGACAAGCACCTTCACTCTGACCACCCCAAAAGGATGTATCTCTTGGTGTCAACCATTTCAATCCAACTTTTCATTCCCATTCTGACATGTTTATGCTTCACTTCCACTACTGTTACAATGAGATCACATTCATGTTGAAGGAGGAACACCTCGTATTCCATCTGGGTAGTGATTTCTTTTACTTCCGGTAATTTTACCCTTCCCTCCTTGGTCCCTTTTTCCATTCCCCATTCTAGTTACCCTCTCACCCCTTCTCTTCTTCTTACCTGCCCATCACCTCTCTCTGGTTCCCCTCTTCCTTCCCTTTCTTCCATGGTCCACTGTCCTTTCCTATCAGATTCCTTCTACTCCAGCTTCTTACTTCATTCCCCCCTCCACACCCCCACCTAATCATCCTCATCTGATCTCCCTATCACCTGCCAGCTTGTGCTCTTTTGCCTCCTTCACCTTCTTGTTCTGGCTTCTCCCTCCTTCCTTTCCAGTCCTGATGAAGGGTCACAGCCTGAAGCATCAGCTGTTTATTGCCCTTCAGAGATGCTGCCTGACTTGCTGTCTTCCTCCAATATTTTATGAACTTTTCCAGAAGGTCTGGAATATGACACTTGAACAAGTAGGAGGGTGATTTTAGCCTTACTAATCTCGTGCACTTTACATCGGTTACGTGGAATATTGTATGAGCAATTTCATGAAATCATATCACATACTCGCTTTTTGAGATCATAGGAATCTTGCACAGAATAAACTAAAGGACAGAAACTGGACATGAAAGAAAACCAAACAGAAAATTTTAAATGCAAAATGTAAATGCCAGTTTCACCAACTGTTATTTTCAGTGCTTAATGCTGATGTATGTCATGGCAAAAAAATCCTCTTTAGCATTCATGATGATAATTGCTTCATGACTATGCTGTGACTCACAAGAATCTCACTGAGTTGCTAAAGCGTGTCACACAGGTGTTGTTTTGATATTCATTTAACAGTACCGAAAGACTTGGGATTTAAAATACTTCATGCATTTCTAAATGAAAATTCATATTCCATTCTAAAGAATGTTGCATTTGCCATCACCTATATCCTTCAGAGTATAGTCAGTAGTGCTGCAATTATTGGAGGTGACAGCACCAGTAGTATTACATTATTTGTTTAATGTCACAAGTGCAAGAAATATCCCAGGGAGGAATTAAATATGCTCTGGAACAGAAGGAAAAGGTTTAGTATATTTTTTTAATGCCTTTTATCCTCAAAATGTAGCAGAGCACCCCTTTACAATGTTTTGTTAAAATGCAGATTTGTGCAGACCAAAATTATGCCTACAAGGAAAGGAATAAATTAAATGACTAATCAGCTCACCACTTGCTTTGGATGGGGAAGAAATTCTGGCCAGAATACCAGACGTGCATGTGCAATAGTGCTTCATCTTTAGTTATATTACTTTTAATTAAATCTTGCCATTGCACTGATTTGAAGAGGAACTGTGTCTGAATAGCGCAGACAACAGTGCAGTCCTCCCTCAGTACTGCATTGTAGCGTCAAACATTATCTCATGAAGTGCAGGGAGAAAATATATAACTTTCAACTGAGAAGCAGGACTCGTGCAATACAGTTGAGCCTATGGTTAAGTATGACAGTAACGTTAAAGATTTATTATAATATATTTCTATTAATTCATTTGAAGACATTATAGGAGAAACAGCAGAATTCTATTTGTAAAACATTTTACGCAAGTATCCCACTTGATTTTTTGGAGGACTGATGGCAGTTAAAATTTAATACAGACAAATGTGAGTTGTTGCACTTTGGGAGGACAAGCCAGAGTAGGATACTCAAAGTGAACGGAAGGGCACTAATGAATGCATGTAACAAAAAGAGTTGGGAATACAAATCTATAATTCGTTGAAAGTGGTGGAACAGGTAGATTGAATTGTAAAAACAGCTTTTGGCACATTGGCCTTTATAAATCAAAGTATTGAGTGCAGGAGTTTGGATATTATGTTGATGTTCAAAGTTCAAAAAAGTTCAAAGTACAAATTGAATTTTATTATCAGAGTATATATATGTCACCACATACAACCCTGAGATTCATTTTCCTGTGGGCACACTCAGCAAATATCTATGGAATTGTAACTACAACAGGATCAATGTAAAATCAACCAGATTGCTGAAGACAACAAACTGCAAATGCAAATATAAATAAATAGCAATAAATAGTGAGAACATGAAATAACGAGATAAAGTGTCATTAAAGTGAGATCACTGGTTGTGAGAGCATCTCAATGAATGGGCAAATAGGTATATTTGAACATACTTTTGTTCAAGATGTATTAATATATTTCTTATTGAAAAACAAGTATAACAATAATATTTAAAGAATACAGAAAAAAAATTACAAGGATGTTGCCAGGAATTGCAGACCTGAATGATATAGAATAGTGGAGTAGGTCTGGATTTTATTCCCAGGAGTGTAGGAGAAGAAGGAGAGAATGGTTAGAGGTACATAAAATTAACGGGAATAGATTGGCTAAATACAAGCAGACTTTTCCCACTGAGGTTGGGTGAGACATAGGTTAAGGGTGAAAGATGAAATATTTAAGAGGGATCTTCTTCAATCAGATGGTGGGGCAAGTGTGGAACAAGCTGCCAGTGAAAGTGAAGGATGCAGGTTTGATCTCAACACTTAAAAGAAATGTGTATAAGTATATGAGTGGCTGAGGAAGTGGTGTAAGGGGCAGGGTTTCAGATTTCTGAATCATCGGGTCTCTCCTGGGGAAGATATGACATGTATAATAAGACCAGGTTACACCTGAACCCAAGAAGGACAAATATCTTTGTGGGCAGGTTTTCCAGAGCTGTTGGGGAAGGTTTAAACTAAGTTGGCGAGGGGATGGGAACTGGAGTGATGGGAGTGAAGGTGGAGCAGTTGGTGTACAAGTCAATGCAGTGTCTAGTGAGACTGTGAGTAAGGACAGGCAGATGACAGGGCAAAATTGTAGTCAGTGGGATGCAGAGAAGTGTAACATGGGAGCAAGATCAAAAAGGGGATCTTGAATGTCAGAGCAGGCTCGCTGGGCCAGATGGCCTACTCCTGCTCCTATTTCTTATGTTCTTAATATTAGCCTGAAGGTGTTATATTTGGTTGCACGCAGTATACAGTATAAGGGAGATGATCTTGTAGCATAGTCAACCACTGGCAGGTATGACATTTTAGCTACACTTCACTGAGAAGTGGCTGAAAGAAAATCTTAGCTGGCAGCTTAACATCTAAGGATACGCATTGTATTGAAAAGACGGGGAAGTAGGCAGAGGGAATGGGTGGCTCGGTGGGTAAAAAAATGAAATAAAATCCTTAGAAGCAGGTGACATAAGATCAGAACACATAGAATCCTTATGGATAATGTTAAGAAACAGCGAGTTTTAAAAGAATCTGATGGGAGTTTTTAACTCTGAACAGTGACCAGAATGTGGGATATAAATTAAAATGGGAAATAGAAAAGGTGTATAATAAGGGCAATGTTATGAGAGTCATGAGGGATTTCAATATGCAAATAGATTGGGAAAATCAGGATGTTGCTGAATCCCAAGAGAGGAAAGTTGTAGAATGCCTACGAGATGACTGATTGGAGCAACTTGTGGCTGAACCCACTGGGGGAGAAGCAATTTTGGAATGGGTTCTGTGTAATGAGCCAGATCTGATTAGGAATCTTAACATAAAGGAACCCTTGGGATACAGTGATCATAACATATTAGAATTCACCCTGCAGTTTGAGAGGGAGAAGATAAAGTAGGATGTATCAGCATTACAATGGAGTAAAGGGGATTACAGAGACACTAGCAGGGATGACGCCAGAACAGCAATGGCTGGAGTTTCTGGAAGTAAGTTGGAAAGCACTGGATAGATACATCCCAAAGATTAAGTTTTCTCAAGGGAAGATGAAGCAACCGTGGCTGATAAGGGAAGTCAAAGACGGCATAAAAGCAAAGGAGAGGGCATGTAATATAGCAGCAATTAGTGGGAAGTTGGAGGATTGGGAAACTTTTAAAAACCAACAGAAGGCAACTAAAAAAAACCATAAGGAGAGAAAAAATGAAATATGAAGGTAAGCTAGCTAATCATATCAAAGAGGATACCAAAATATTTTTCAGAGTAAAAGAGAGGCAAAACTGGGTATTGGACCACTGGAAAATGATGCTGGAGAAGTCACATTGGGGGACAAAGAAATGGCAGATTTGGACAGCTTAAGAGAATGGGCAAAGAAGTGGCAGATGGAATCGGTGTAGAGAAGTGTACGGTCATACACTTTGGTAGAAGGAATAAAGGTGTTGACTATTTTCTAAATGGTGAGAAAATTAGACATGCAAAGGGACTTTGGAGTCCTTGTGCAGGATTCCCTAAAGGTTAACTAGCAGGTTGAGTCAGTGGTAAATGCAATGTTAGCAGTCATCTTAAGAGGACTAGTGTCTAAGAGTAAGGGTGTTATGCTGGGGCTTTATAAAGCACTGTTCAAACTGACCTTGGAACATTGTGAGCAGTTTTGGGCCCTTTATCTAAGAAAACATGGTCTGGCATTGGAGAGGGATCAGAGGAGGATCATGAGAATGATTCTGGGAATGAAAGGGTTAATTATGAGGAGCATTTGATGGCTGTGGACTTGGACTTTCTGGAGTTTACAAGAAATGGGGGGGGATCTCATTGAAACCTATCAGATATTGAAAGGCCTAGATAGAGTGAATATGGAGAGGATGATTCCTATAGTGGGTAGGTCTAAGACCAGAGGGCACAACCTCAGAAGAGCACCATCCATTCAGAGCAGGGATGAGAAGGTTATGAATATGTGGAATTGATTGCCATGGATGGCTGTGGAGGCCAAGTCATTGAGAATTTTTAAAACAGAGGTTGAGAGATTCTTGGTTAGACAGGGCATCAAAGGTTACAGGGAAAAAGCAGGAGAATGGGGCTCTTGATGGCTCAAGTGGCCTAATTATGCTTTTGTCTTAAGGGCTAATGGTCTAATGGGAAGATATGGAGGGTATGGTCCAGGAATGGGTCGAAGGGACGAGGCAGGATAACAATTTGGCATGGACTAGCCATGCAAAAGGGCCAACATCAGTGCTGTGGTGTTCTGTGGCTCTGTGGCAGGACAGATGCTGTCATGGGGGACACTATCATGTTCCTCATCAGTAACTCAGTAACCCTAGTAATTTGCTGGAGTGCATGATGCTGTGGGTTGTGAACAGCTGGAAGCCACTTTGAATGCTGATAGTTAACACTACAATGACAGCAGTCTGCATTTTAGAATGACAATCTGAGCTTCCACTGTGGCAATCAGAACTCTGGTGCACACTGCACACTCCACAGAAAAAGCTGAGATACAGGCCATTAGTCAGAATGACTCAAGAATTAGAATTGTTTTCACAGTTATACTGACCATTATACTCACTTGTGCTGGCAATCATCATAAAAGCACACCTCGAAGGCAATCATTTATTCAATCAAGTACGTCCGGGAGCTGTACAAGATTCAACAAGCATGTCCCACTCCACTGCCCTCTGGCAATTGTCCTGCAAAAACTTAGTGTAATCCCTATTAAAGGCTATTTTTAAATTTCCTTCCATTATGATACCTTAGCAGTGCATTCCAGACCCTATCTGTTCACGCTGCCCAAGAATGTTTTTACATGTCACTTTGATACCTCATTTGTTGTCCACTATTTCTTCACTCCTCTACTAATTTCTCCTTGTCACCTTTATTTTTATCCTTCATGATTTTAAATATCCTTATCAAACTTCCTTGCAACATCCACAATTCTGAGAACAACACAAGGTTCTTCCGTCAATTCACAGAGCTAGAGACCCTCAAACTGGAATCATTTTAGGAAAAATCTCTGCACCTTTTCCAAAGCCCTCCCATCACTCTCAAAGTGAGAGGCACAATATTCTAGTGATAACTGAACTGATGCTTTATTAAGATTCATTATAACTTCTTTACTCTCACACTCTCTGCAAATGTTTATAAAGCCCAGATTCCTATATGCCATATTTCTAACCACATTCTTAACTTCTCCTGCAATATTCAGTGAGTTATACGCATTAATGCCTTGATCTCTTGGTTCTTGTGCCCCATTTAGATATGCGTTCTTTTCTCATATTATCTTCACTCATTCTTCCTGCTAAGATACAACACTGCACATCTCACATTAAGTTTCACCTGACATCCAACAGGCCATTCCACAAACCTGTCAGTTTCTCCTTGAAGTCTTTTCCTTAACTCACTTTTTTCAGGGCCACTACATCAATGATTCCAATTCCCTGTATGATTGGCACATTCTGATTAATTCTTGCTAGAAGTGATTTCATCTTCCTCAAAAGAAGGTGCATCATTGAGTATGAAGCTATTGTCACGAGTTGTCAATTGAATAGCTCCTGTTGAGTACAAGCTACGCAATGTGGGGGGATGTTTGCAACAGCATGTGAAGTTGAGTGAGAGAATGAGTGCAGTGGTAGAAATTGTCTGCAGATGGGTAAGAAAGTACAGTAAATTGAGCAGCAAATGAGTGTAAGGATGCAGTTAATTAAAAGTATGGCATTTGAACGTGAACTCTTTGGCCATAATATCTCAGAGTCATAGAAAAGTACAGCACAGAATCAGGCCCTTTGGCCAATCTAGTCTGTGTCAATCTATTTAAGCTGCCTACTCTCTTCAACCTGCACCAGGGCCATAGCACTTTATACCCCTACTATCCATGTACCTATACAAACTTCTCTTAAACATTGGAATCGAGCTCTCATGCACGTCCTGCTCTAGCAACTCATTCCACACTCTCACGACCCTATGAGTGAAGAAGATCCCCCCCCCATGTTCCCCTTGTGTAAAATATTTTTAACATTTCCTTCCCTTATGGTTATTAATCCCTAGATGCACTGCATCTGGCGTTGACCCCTGAATGTTTTCTCTTTCCATTACATCATAACATTAGTCTGGGATAGGATGGCATGATGTCTTCTTCAGTGCCTTTCCCCAACACGAGAATGCAGGTCATTTTCTCTCAGTTTTACCTTTCACACCAAGATTTCTGTTAGTTTTCTGAAACAGTGGCCTTTTTGGTCTCTTTTGCCACAATTATGAGGAGGAATTTCTTTCCCTGAGAGATGGCGAACCTGTGAAATGTATTGCCAGAGAAGGCTATGGAAGTCAAGTCATTAGGTAAGTTTAAAGCAGAGATTGATAGATTCTTGATTAGTCAGGGCATCAGATGTTATAGGGAGAAGACAGAAGAATGGGGTTGAGAGGGATAATAAATCAGCCAAGGTGGAACAGCAGAGCTGACCGAATGGGCCAAATGGCCTAATTCTACCCCTATGTCTTATGGTCCATTTCTAGCACCTATCCAACCTGCCCGGGGGATGTGAGGTGGTTTTAAGTAGTAAATAATCCCCACTCTTTCTTGCTAATATAGCTGGTTATAAGCATTGTCTACATTATTATTTAGGTTGTTTTCATGTGTGAACTTCTACTGCAAACTCTATGAGGTTATCCTTCCAACCACATACATCAGTCCATACAGAGTTCAGCAGTATGACCTGGATAGAGATCTTTGGCCTTTTTGGTCTCTCTCTAGTCTGAAACTAATAGTAGCACAAACTCGCAGATCAATTATCAAGATAGACAAGGGGTCAGATCTGCAGTCTGCAAAACACAGCTTTCTAATATATACAATGTTCCCATTTCATTAAACATAGACCATAGAACACTACAGCACAGTACAGGCTCTTCAGCTCACAATGCTGTGCCGACCTTTTAACCTCCTCTAAGGCCTATTTAACTATTCCTTCCTGCATAACTTTCCATTTTTCTATCATTCATCTGCCTGTCTTAGATTTTCTTAAATATTCTTAATGCATCTGCCTCTGCCACCACCCTGACAAGGCATTCCACACACCTATCACTCTCTGTGTAAAAAACTTACCTTTATTCTTGCTTCCAATCACCTTAAATATTCCCCCCTGGTATTAGCTACTTCTGCCCTGTGAAAAAAAAGTCTCTTGCTCTCTACTCAATCTATGCCTCTTATCATCTTGTACATCTTTATCAAGTTGCCTGTCAGCCTCCTCTCCAATGAAAAAAGCTCTAGTTCACTCAAACTATCCTGATAAGACATGCTCTCTAATCTGGCAGTATCCTGACAAATTAAATTTTCTACATCCTTCCAATAATGAGATGATCAGAACTGAACACAGTACTCTAAGTGTGGTTTAACCAGGCTTTTATAGAGTTGTGACATTGCCCCATGGCTCTTGAACTCAATCCCCCAACTAATGAAAGCAAGAACACCATATGCCTTCATAACAGTCCTTATCAACTAGTGTGGCAACTTTGAAGATCTATGGATGTGGACCCCAAAATCCCTCTGTTTCTCCACACTGCTAAGAGTCCTGCCATTAGCCATGTATTCTCCCTTCAGATTTGACCTTCCAGAGTTAATCACTTCACACTTGGTTGAACTTCATCTGTGACTTGTCAGCCAATTTCTGCATCCTGTCGATGTCCCATGGTAACCTACAACAACCTTTTACACTATCCACAACACCACCAGCCTTTGTGTCATCTGCAAACTTACTAGCCTGCCCATCCACTTCCTCATTTAAGTAATTTTTAAAAACCACAAAGAGCAGGGATAACTGAACAGATCTCTGTGGAACACCAGTGATCATCAACCTCGAGGCAGAATATGCTCCATCTACAACCACCCCGTGCCTTCCATGGCCATGAAAATTCTGAATCCACATAGCCAAGTTTTCCTGGATCCCGTGCCTCCTAACTTTCTGAATGAGCCTACCATGGAGAACCTTATCCATATATGCCACATCCACTACTCTATCTTCATCAATGTGCATTGTCACATCCTCAGAGGATGCAAGCAGGCTCGTTAGACATGATCTGCCCCTCAGTAAGCCACGTTGACTATCTATAATCAGACTATGCTTCTCCAAATGCTCATAATTCCTGTCTCCTAGAAGCTTCCCCAATAATTTGCTCACCATTGAAGTAAGACTCACTGTTGTATAATTCCCTGAGTTACCCCTACTCCCTTTCTTGAACAAAAGAATAACATTTGCTACCTTCCATTCATCTGGTACTGCTCCTGCTTCCAGGCTCAAAGATCATTGCCAAAGCCGCTGCAATCCCTTCCTTCACTTACTGTAATAGCCTGGGGTATATCCCATCCTGCCCCAAGGATTTAACCATCTTAATGTTTTACAGAAGTTCCAGCAATCCTCTTTCTTAACATCGACGTGCTCTAGCATATCAGCCTATTTTACACTGTTCTCTTACATGTCAAGGTCCTCTCACTGGTGCGTACTGAAGCCCAAGTGTTCAGTAAGAACTTCCTCCTCTAGACACATGTTTCCTCTTCTATACCTGATCACTCCTACCCTCACTCTAATTAACACCCTGTTCTTAACATATGTGCCGAACACCTTGGCTACAATTGTCACTGCAGATCTTCCAAAATGTGTATTCTTGAGCTTTCAATAGCATCCTTTCCTCATCCAAAATGTTGATTTTTAAGTTGTTTAAATGTGTGTATTGAAAAGCTTCAGTGTTTTTGTAATCAAATAATTCTATCATTGTTGGCTAATTACATAGGTTAATTTAAGTTTCCAAACATGCATAAAGTTTGTAATGAGCAGTATACAATATTTTCACAAATGCTTTGTGTTGTTTCTTTTGTTTCTTTCTGCTGTTAATAGGAGGTGCAATTGAGGAGCAACTAAGTACCTTTTGGTTTTATGTTTTCACGGTAAACATAGCCATGGAATGATAAAATACAAAATTTGACACTGAGATTTTTAACTTTTCGCTAGGATTTTGAGAGGTTCTCTTTAATTTATGATGTAGCACCATCTAGTGTTAGATTGCAGAGTTTCCCAGATTTACAGAACAGTGCAGTATTTTCAACTTTAATGTTAATTTGATATATTTCTGCATTAGATTTTAGAATTTCCTAATACATGTTCTTTATGGTTTAAATGTCTGGGATTGTCATGTCACTTGTGAAAGTTATTTAATTTTCTTCTGACTCATCCAAATGTACGTTATGAAAGGTTGGTAGAGTGTTATGTTTTCAGTTTTGCACAGAGACAGGAAGAATGATTGAGCCTTATATGGCTGAGACAAAAACAGACAGATTCTCAGGAGATTTCAAAAACAGATGGGAAACAGAGCACAATAGAGTTGGCAGATGGAGAGGAAGGGATTATTGGGACAGTCAGGAAGCACGAAGAGCAGATGGGGAATAATGCACATAAATGACAAAGGTCAGAGCTTGGAAGATTGTAGGAGAAGAGTCACGTCTTGCCAGAGAGACCAGAGCAAAAGCTGGCAGATTGGAGTGCACTCATGATATAGCCAACAGTCACTAAGATAGAACTGAGCTGAGAGATTGCAGCAGATCCTTTTCTGATCACCTTTTCAGTCACTGTTTCTGACAGAGATGCTTGAATGTCCCTGGATGACCTGCAGAGAGAAGGATTCATTGTATGCGACTCAGAAATGAAGTGGCGGCTCCTCGGTGGTCAGCTGTCAGGGAAGCTGTCTCCTGTGTATCATTATCTCTGACCAACCAGCACTATTGCTTACCTAATCTCCTTGCAATAAGTCCCTCCGGCTTTAAGTGAGGACATTTTGGCCCTAGTTCAAATGAAATCCCAGTTTAAACTGCCACTTTCCATCTGTTCCAAAAAAAAAGGATATGGAGCTGAATATGATCTCTCTGTCTCTCTCTCTCTCTCTCTCTGCCTCTCCCTCTCCCCATCTCCCACTCCATGGATGATATGCTAAACTTCATTTCCTCTGCACTGCTGACCCTACCTGCCAGGTGCAACACTGCTGTTTTTGTTATATATACAGTAAATCAGCTTTCACCACCCCACTGCCCAAACTGCTTAAATGATATTTTTAATGATCCCTTCAGGGACTGTACTATTTTTTCAAATCTCACACCGTCAAATCTAATCTAAAACCCCTTCGTCCTTACAAATCATCTCTGAGCTCCCAAAGTCCTTGAACTTCCTGTCACCTCACAAATCCAGGCCGCCTTCTCTCCAAACTCCATAGTTGAAAGGCTTCTCGCATGTTTCTTCCCCCATCACCTAATCAAAATAACTGCTATCAAATCCTAAATTTTGTATGTGCCAAAGTAATCTACCTCTCTTCATCTATTGGCAGCCTTTCTCTAGTTTGACTACGCTCTCTTCTTCTCTTCAGCATCATCCAGCTGGCTGGGACTGCATTTCCCAGGTTCTATCCTAATCAATGCAGTCACGGCCAGGGATCCCCTGAGGTAGTTTTTCTTCCTTTTCCCATGCCATCATATCTGTTGCTGTTGCCTTTGGCCTGTTCTTATTTTTCACATATGGGCAACATCATCTCAGAATCAGATTCAGATTTATTATCACTGTCATATGTCCTGAACTGTGTTGTTTTGTAGCAGCGGTGCTGTGCAAGACAGAAAAATATTATTATAAATTACAATGTAAAATGGTGTAAAAGAAGGATAACAAAGTAGTGTTTATAGACCATCTGATGACAAAGGGAAAGAAGTTGATCCTAAAACAATGAGTGCGGGTCTTCTGGTTTCTGGACCTGCTCACTGATGGAGTAATAAGAAGAGGGCATCTTCTGAACAGTGACGGTCCTTAATGGTGGATGCCACCTTCTTGAGGCACTGTCTTTCTATGAGATTGTCAGTTTCTAAGTGTATGATGCCAGCCCTCACCTCTACTGTACCACCACCTCCATTAGCTCTCTTGACCTTCTTCCCACCTCTAAGGCTTATTTGAAGCCCAGGAGTAGTTGACATTAGGACGTTGAGTCTTACTGACACAGACCTACACAGTTTTACATTGATATTTCTCACTTATTACATGGTACATGTGTTCCAACTTGTTTGCATGTTGACACTTGTAGTATTTGGCAATAATTTGGGCTGCCTGGGGACCAAGCCTTGCCCACAAAAAGTGACAGGTGTCTGACTAAGTCTATATGGTATTTTTAAAAACAAAAGTCCTCTGCAGTGGTTTAAAGCTTCTAAATATCTTTAAGTAGTTTCCAAAATGCTTCATACAAGTAAAAACCTTAGCAGAAGGTTAAAAGTTTTTCATACCCAAAGCCCATAATTGGATTTTTTTTCTGTAAGTTCTATAACAGTAAACAGTAAACAGAAGATTATTAGAATAAAAGTGTTAAAGTTGACAACACACACAAAATGCTGGAAGAACTCAGCAGGCCAGGCAACATCAAATCTCCAGTCCTGCTGATTGGTCTCGGCCTGAAACGTTGACTGTACTTTTTTTCCATAGATGCTGCCTGGCCTGCTGAGTTCCTCCAGTGGTTTGTGTGTGTAGCTTGGATTTCCAGCATCTGCAGATTCTCTCTTGTGCTACTGCCTGGCCTGCTGAGTTCCTCCAGCATTTTGTGTATGTTGCTTGGATTTCTCGCATCTGCAGATTTTCTTTTGTTAATGAATGGTTGGCAGCTGTTGGGCAAAGCTCCAGTAAATATTGTTTGGAAATTTAATTACTCTGTTTCTGAGTTTTAATCTTTTAGCCAAATTCCATTCATTTTCCTGTTCCCACTCTCCTCATGACCATTTGGGACCTTCTTTTTCTCTTAGTGCTACAGTCCAATACACTGCTGTTGACATATCCAACATCGATGGTTTGCCACAACAGTGCCAGCCCTGAGCTGGCACAGAATCTGTGAGAACCTTCCTCAGCAAAACTGCAAGGAATCTTAGTCAGCTCATGTTCCAAAGCTGGAGTCCATATGGAACCCACTGAAAATTTGATCTGACTTTTTAAATCTGTAATGCATTTCTGAATATTAATATTCAGTTTATGTAAATATGTGCATACCCAAATGCACCAACATTTAAATGGGGTAAATGTTGGCAGTGTGGCACAGAACTGGCAAGATCTTGTGCTACTCTCCCTGATAATTGATATTGATGGGCTTCTGCCAACAAATCTGTGCCATCACTAAAATCACTACCTCTGTGACCGGAGCTGAATGTTATCGAGATGTTTAAAAAGAGAGGGAAAGCAGAAATAAGCCAATTGACAAATGAAAATAAGCACGAAATGCAGAATAGGAAACGTTACAAAGTTGTTATTGATTCATTTTTCAGGTTGCAAGCATCAATGACAAGTTGAGCAGTTCTTGTCCATCCCTAGTTGCCTTGAGAAGTAGCAGTAGACCTCCAATGAACTTCTGATATCTCATGGTGCTCTTGGGTAGGAATTCCCAGATTTGGACCCAGTGATGATGAAGAACCGATGATAAATTTCCAAATCAGGAAGGTGTGAAGACTTGAAGGAAAACCTGCAAGTGGTGGTGTTCTGGTATACTTGCTGCTCTTGTCCTTCCTGTTAACTGTTTGGGAGGTGTTCACAGAGTAATCTGTGTAGGTAACTAGAGAGCATTTTGTACCCGATACACAAGACAGCCATAACATCATACCTGGCAATCTGTAATAGTGTAAATTACAGATTGTCAGGTATGATGTTGTGGCCATCACTGAATCGTGGCTGAAGGATGGTTGTAGTTGGGAGCCGAATGTCCAAGGTTACACGTTATATGGGAGGGATAGGAAGGTAGGCAGAAGGGGTGGTGTGGCTCAACTGGTAAAGAGTGACATCAAATCAGTAGAAAGATGTGACCTAGGATCAGAAGATGTTGAATCCTTGTCGGTTGAATAAGAAACTGCAAGGGTAAAAGGACATTGATGGCAGTTACATACAGGCCTCCCAGCAGTGGCTGGGAGACAGAGCACAGATTAAAACAGGAAATAGAAAAGGCAAGTCAAAAGGGTAATGTTATGGTAGTCATGGGAGATTTTAACATGGAGGTCAATTGGGAAAACGAAGTTGGTGATGAATCTCAAGAGAGTGCCATTCAACAGTGCCTGTTGAATGCCTAAGAGATGGCTGTTTAGATCAGTTTGTCATTGAGCCCACTAGGAGATCATCTATACTGAATTGGGTGTTATGTAATGAACCGGAGGTGATTAGGGAGCTTAAGGTAAGAGAACCCTTAGGAACCAGTGATCACAATATGACTGAGTTCAACTTGAAATTTGATAGGGAGAAAGTAAAGTCTGATGTGGCAGTATTTCAGTGGAGTGAAGGAAATTACAGTGGAAGGAGAGAGGAGTTGGCCCAAATAAATTGGAAGGAGCTGCTGGCAGGGATGTCAGCAGAGCAGCAATGGAGTGTGTTTCTGGGAAAAATGAGGAAGGTGCAGGACAAATTGTATTTCAAAAATGAAGAAATACTCAGATGGTAAAATAGTACAACCATGGCTGACAAGGGAAGTCAAAGCTATTGTAAAAGAAAAAGAAAGGGCATACAACAAAGCAAAAATGAGAGGGAAGATAGAGGACTGGGAAGTTTTCAAAAACCTACAGAGAGCAACTAAAAAAATCATTAGAAGGGAAAATATGAAATATGAAAGCAAGCTAGCAAATAATATCAAAGTGAATAGTAAAAATTTTTTCAAGTATGTTAAAAATAAAAGAAAAATGTGATTGGATATAGGACCACTAAAAAATGAGGCAGGAGAAATAATAACGGGGGACAAGAAGATGGCTGTTGAAATAAATGAGTATTTTGCATCAGTCTTCACTGTGGAAGACACGAGCAGTGTGCCTGATGTTATAGTGTGTGAAGAAAGAGAAGTGAGTGCAGTTACTATTACAAGAGAGAAGGTGTTCAAAAAGCTGAGAGACCTAAAGGTACCTAAGTCACCTGGACCAGATGAACTGCACTCTAGGGTTCTGGAAGAGGTAGTATTAGAGATTGTGGTGGCAGCAGAAATGATCTTTCAAAAATCATTGGACTCTGACATGGTGCCAGAGCACTGGAAAATTGCAGATGTCACTCCACTCTTTAAGAAAGGAGAAAGGCAGCAAAAAGGAAATTATAGACCAGTTAGCCTGACCTCAGTGGTTGGGAAGACGTTAGAGTCAATTGTTAAGGATGAGATGATGGAGTACTTGGTAAGACAGGACAAAATAGTACAAAGTCAGCATGGTTTCCTTCAGGGAAAATCCTGCCTGACGAACCTGTTGGAATTCCTTCAGGAGATTACAAGTAGGATAGATAAAGGGGATGCAGTGGATGTTGTATATTTGGACTTCCAGAAGGCCTTTGACAAGGTGCCACACATGAGGCTGCTTACCAAGTTAAGAGCCCATCATATTACAGGAAAGTTACTAACATGGTTAGAACATTGGCTGATTGGTAGGAGGTAGCAAATGGGAGTAAAAGGATCCTTTTCTGGTTGGCTGCCAGTGACGAGTGGTGTTCCGCAGGGGTCAGTATTGGGACCGTTTCTTTTTATGCTGTTTATAAATGAGTTAGATGATGGCTTTGTTGCCAAGTTTGCAGTTGATATGCAGTTTGGTGGAAGGGCAGTTGGTTTTGAGGAAACAGGTAGGATGCAGAAGGACTTAGACAGATTAGGAGAACGGGCAAGAAAATGGCAAATGAAATACAGTGTTGGAAAATGCATGGTCATGCACTTTGGCAGTAGAAATAAATATGCAGACTATTTTCTAAATGGGGAGAAAATCCAAAAATCTGAGATACAAAGGGACTTGGGAGTCCTTGTGCAGAACACCCTAAAGGTTAACTTGCAGGTCGAGCCATTCCTGAGCAAGACAAATGACATGCTAGCGTTCATTTCTAAAGGTCTAGAATATAAGAGCAAGGATGTGATGCTGAGGCTTTATAAAGCACTGGTGAGGCCTCACCTGAGTATTGTGAACAGTTTTGGGCCTCTCATCTTAGAAAAGATGTGCTAGCATTGGTAAGGTTCCAGAGGGGGTTCACAAGGATGATTCCAGAAATGAAAGGGTTATCATACGAGGAACATTTGATGGTTCTGGGTTTGTACTCACTGGAATTCAGAAGGATGAGGGGGGATCTCATTGAAACCTCCCGAATATTGAATGGCCCAGACAGAGTAGATGTGGAAGGATATTTCCCATGGTGGGAGAATCTAGGACAAAAGGGCACAGCCTCAGGATAGAGGGGCGCCCTTTCAAAACAGAGGTGCGGAGAAATTTCTTTAGCCAAAGGGTGGGGAATTTGTGAAATCCGTTGCCACATGCAGCTGTGGAGGCCAGGTCATTGGGTGTATTTAAGGCAGAGATTGATAGGCTCTTGATTGGACATGGCATCAAAGGTTATGGGGAGAAGGCAGGGGACTGGGGTTGAGGAGGAGACAAAAAGGATCAGCCATGATTGAATGGTGAGCAGACTCGATGGGCCAGATGGCCTAATCCTGCTCCTATGTCTTATGGTCTTAGATAGTAGAGAGAAGGAAAATTTGCAATAGTCAATAGGATACCAATCATCCTAGCTACTTTGTCCTGGATGGTCCTGATAAAAAGCCTCGGCCTGAAATGTTGACTGTTTATTCCCATCTATAGATGCTGCCTGACCTGCTGAGCTCCTCCAGCACATTGTGTGTATTGCTCTAAATTTCCAGAATCTGCAGTCCCTTTTCTGTCTGTGGATAGTATTAGGTTACTTGAATGCTTCAGAAGCTTGACTCATTCAAACAGAAGAGCATTCCAGTACAGTACTGACTTGTGCCTTGCAGAGAGCAGAAATGCTTTGGGCTGACAAGTGGTGAATCAATCACCACAGAATGTTCGGCCTCTCATCATTGGGGGTAAATTGCATTGACTGAAGACTTGCTTCTGACCTCACGTGGCTGCTGTAGTTGAACTTCTGGTCAGTAGTGACCCCAAGATGTTGATGATGACAATGACAATATTGATGAATGTAAGAGGCAGATATTAGGTTCTCTTTTATTAGAGATGGCCATATCCTAGCTTGTATGTGGTGCAAATCTTTCTTGTCAGTTATCATCCCTTGTCTGAATGTTGACTAGGTTTTGCTGCTCACAGGAATGGGCTGCTTCTCTGGCTGAGTGTTTGTGAATGGAATTAAACAATAGCCTTCGTCAAAGCTGGAGTCCAACCACAATCTCAGCCCAGATCACCACACTCATCATGCCATCTGACTGGCAACTGACAGTCGATCTTTGCAAGCATTTAAATTTCCCTTTTCCTGAGGCCTGATATGGTCATTCTGTCAGAACTCTCAAGGCAGGTGGTCAATGTAGAACTGACAGTGCTTGGGAAGACCGGATTGAGGAGGCGTTTGAGCATAAGAAAGTCAGATACCAGGAACTGGTAGAGCAGTGCCAGAGACAGGGGTGGAGGGCACGATGTGAGCCTGTAGAGCTGGGGTGTAGAGGTTTTGCTAGCTGCACACTGGGTGGAACCTACTCTCTCCTCGGCATTGCGGGTGCTGCAAAGAAAAGAGCAATCAGGACCATCACAGATGCTGCTGAGCGAGACTCTGGTTGGTTGTGGATCAAGAGGTGTGACCTGTGGACCAGTGCTGCTGGGACACAAGACAGGGCCTGATGGCCGGGTCGCCTGGGCGAGAGTGACTGATGTTGAAAGACCCCAAACACCCGACGACCCCAGGTTACATCACTGATGATGTGTCCCAGCGCATCCTAGGATGTATCTCAGCATCATGCTATTATCAGCAAACATCCTCGTTTCTGATCTGATGGTGAAAGGAAGACTATTAATGAAGTAGCTGTGGATGGTTTGCTCTAGGAGGCTGTCCCGAAGTGAAATCCTGGGGTTGGGATAATTAATCTTCAATAGCCATCTTCTTTTGTACAAGGAATAGGTAACTCTGACAGTTGGAGTGCTCTCCTCTGGATGCCTGTTGACTTCAGTTTTCATCAGAACTTGAAGCTATACTTTATCAAATGATAATATGATGTCAAGGGCGTCTATTTTCACCTCAAGCTCCTTAGTCTGTGTGTTTACTAAGGCAAAAATAAGGATTGAGAGTGGTTCTGAAGAAATGGATATTAGACACTAATGAGCAGGCTATTGGTAATAAGGTGTTACTTGACAGCACTCCTGATGACACCTTTTGTCGCTTTGCTGGTGATAGAGTGGTTTTTAGCCAGACTCAATTTGTTCTGCTTTTTCAGATCAGGGAATACCAGACCAATCTCCTACACTGTTGAGTATATGCCTATAATGGCAGAGCTTGGTTAGGGGAAGATGTAGTATTGGAACAGGTCTTCAATGCTACTGCTAGGATGTCAGTCTGCTCCCATAGCCTCTGCTGTATCTATTGCATACAACTATTTTTAAGATCATGTGAGAGTAAATCAAATTAGTTGAAGACTGGTGTATGTCATGGAGGAGATCGAAGGAGCAGAAATCATTTGGCTCTTCTAGCTGAAGAGGATGGAAAATTCTTGTCTTGAGCATGCAAGAGCTGGGCCAACCACAGCTGATGAATGAGAAAACATCATAAACACATTCTTGAAGAAGGGTTTGCTGCTTCTACTACTTCAGTTTGCCATCAGTGTTTCTTAAATGCTCAATTTTGTGCTGCCAAATCAGTACCATCTGTCCCATTTAGCATAATGGTTGAGTCATGCAAGAAAAAGGAGTGTTGCCCAGTTCCCCCACTTTAGCCATAGATCTATAGATGTCTATAAGATGGACTTGGCAAGGTTATGACTCTGAGAGCAACTTTGTGTGCCATAATTCAGTTGCTAGGTCAATGCTGAGTTCAAAGTTCAAAATAAATTTATCATCAATGTATGCACACTATATGTTACTATTTACTACTTTGAGATTCATTCTCTTGCAGGTGTTTACAGAAAAAAAGGAATAAAATTGAATTTTACAAAAAAATTATACCTAAACAGAAAAAGACCAACAAACAAAAAATGTGCAAAAGACAAACTGAGCAAATAATAACAAAATACTGATAACATGACTTATAAAGAATCCTTGAAAATAAGATTATAGGTCAGAGAATCAGTTCAGTGTAGGAGCAAATGCCAGTGCAGAGGCCTAATGACTGTAAGGGCAATGACTGTTTCTGAAACTGGTGGTGTGGGACTTGAAGGCTTCTGTACCTTCTTCCCAATGGTTGTAGTGAGAAGAAGGCATGATCTGGACAGTGGGGGTCTTAGATGATGGATGCTGCTTTCTTGTGGTAGTACTCCATATAAATGCACTCATTGATAGGAGGACATTGCCTGTAATGGACTGGGCTAATTCACCACTTTCTATAGCCTCTTCTGTTCCTGGGCATTGGTGTTTACATACCAGGCTGCGATGCAACCAGTTAGGACACTATCCTCTGTGCATCTCTAGAAGTTTGTCTAAGTTTTTGGTGACATACCAAATCCACACAGACTTCTAAGGAAGTAGAGGTGCTGTTGTGCCTTCTTTCTGATGAGACTTAAGTGCTTGCTGATTCCAGAATAGATCCTCTGATATGTCAACACCAAGGAACTTAAAGCTACTGATGGTATCCACCTCTGTTCCTCTAATGAGGATGGCTCCTAGATCTCTGGCTCTTTCCTCCTGTAATTGATCACCAGCTCTTTGGTTTTGCTATTTATCCACCCTAATTGCCTGAAGACAGCAAACATCTCCTCCTCTGTAATTCAAATAGGGTCCATGATTTCACTGCTGCTTTGCCTCACTTCTTTAGACTCTGTGTCTGTCTCCCAAGAAAATACAGATGCAAAAAATTCATTTAAGATCACCCACATCTCTTTTGGCTTTATGTAAGGATGACCACTCTGGTGTTCCAGACCAATATTGATATTTGCTGCCCTGTTGCTCTTAATGTATCTGTAGAAGCTCTTGGGATCCTCCTTCAGCCTGTCTGCGAGAGCAATCTCACACCCTCTCTTAGCCCTTCTGATTTCCTTCTCAAATGTTCTCTTGCATTTCTCTCCTCAAATACATCATCTGCTCTTTCTTGTCTATACCTGCTCTGCAGCTTCTTTTTCTTAATCAGGCCCTCAACATCTTTCAAAACCCAAAGTTCCCTGAACCTGGTATCAATTGCCTGTTATTCTGACAGGAACTTACAAACTCTGTATTCTCAAAATTTCACCTTCTTGTCCCCAGATCCTTTCTGATACCATCAAAATTGGCCTTTCTCCAATTTAGAATCTCAACCCAAGGACTGAACACATTGTACAGCAGATGCATCTGATAATCTCAGAAGTTATGAGGAGTATAGATAGGATAAATACAGGCAGTCTTTTTTCCACTCTGGTTGGGTAAGACTAGAACTAGAGGTCAAAGATTAAGGGTGAACAGTGAACTATTTAAGGAGAACCTAATGGGAAACTTCTTCTGTCAGAGGATAGTGTGAGTATGGAGCAAGCTACCAGCGAAAGTGGTGGATGGGGTTTTGATAGAAAAATGTAAGAGAAGGTTATATAAGTATATGGATGGGAGTGGCATGGAGGGCTATAGTCGAGATGTGGATTGATTGGACTAGGCAGAATAACAGTTTGGCATGGACTAGATGGGCTGAAGGGTTTGTCTCTGTGCTCTAGTGCTCTATACCTCTATTTCATCAGGGATTGTTTCCAAATGATCTGTGCTGACAAACTGAATAAACTTTGTCTTTGCCTCTCAATTTCTGGAGTGTCAATTTATTTGAATAGTTCGCTGGACTTCATATAGCAGATGAGTAAAGGTTACACTTTCTGTTTTCTTTTATATTTAGCTTTTAACTAATTAACAATAGTTTAATTTGTTGATTAAATTTTACTTTTTAGTTACTCTTAATATGATGTTTAATATTTTCAATTTGTTATATGTATTCCAATTGTTACGAACTGGTCCTAATCAGGAATTGCTATCACAAGGACATTTGGGGAACCATAGTCCACCATTAAGACCTGGTCAGTGCTTATGGTTCTGCTCAACCTCATAGCACTGAGGATATTGGGAACCAAGTGCAACCACGGGATTAGCCAAAGGGATGTATTTGAGGCAGGAGGAAAAACAGTATACGAATAAATTGAGCTCATAAAATCTAAAAAAAGCTAGGAAGAACAATCAGAAGACTTAGAAAGTAATTCAGAAGTGATACTGAAGAGATATACCAGAGCCAAACAAATGAATTTCCTTTTATTGGCCAAAACATTTTGTTTTCTTTACATAATCTAATTGTAAAAGCAACCCATTTAAAACATGTCTGATTTAGACAGGCACTGCTCATTTTTGCTAAAAAAAATTACCTAAAGTTTAAAAGTTTCCTTCATCATGTCTCAACAACTAACATGTCTTTTTTTGTGTGTTGTTAAAGTCTTACCAATATTGGAGTAGGAAGCACTCCAGAAACATCCAGAAGGCACAGTGTAAGGAGTGTTCCATCAGATGGAGGCTGTTCTATTGAATATTCTGTGGCTACTGTGGACCTCAAATGCTTTAAGTTGAACTGGATGGACATAATTCAGCAAAACAAAGAAAAGTGGAAAGAGCTGGCAATTCAAGGTGTGTGCGGGTCATTAATATCTTGTGGTATAAACTTTTGATGTGTCTGACAATTACTCCAGTGATTGGTAGATTTGTATAAACATCAGAACTTAGGAAACCCACAGTAATCCTGGAAGATGTCATTGTTAACTGTGTTTGGGGTTTGAAAGTCAGAGTTCAAAAATGATGTCCATAAGGCCATGAGGCATGTCTGCAGAAGGCAGGTAGCTGATTGATCCAGCAGCAGCACAACAGAGTAGTGGTTAGTGCAATTGCTTTACAGCCACAGTGATCACTGATCAGGGTTTGATTCCTGCTGTTGTCTGTAAGGAGTTTGTATGTTAACCCCGTGAAGGCATGGGGTTCCTCCGAATGCTCTGGTTTCCTACCTCAATTTAAAGGTGCACAATTTGGGTTATTAAGTTGTAGGCATGCTATGTTGACGGCAAATGCATGGCAAAACTTGCAGGCTTTCCCCAGCACAACCTTTGCAGATTTGGTTGGATGCAAACAATGCATTTTACTGTAAATTGAATCTTTAATCTTATTTCTCTTTGGTAATTAGCTAGTGAATATATCTAGTGCCTAATTTCTAATCTCCATGTTATAAGCCATAAAGATAAGGAATGTGAATGTAGCTCAGCTGAGTGGAGTGTGCATCCTGTGTCCTGTTACATGTGGGAAGTTGTGAACACCCTCATGACCTACACAGCCACATACGTGGAGTGTTTCCAACTTTAGCAGCTTTATCTCAGGGTTTCAGAATGGGAGCAGCAGTAGTAGTCACCATGACGTATCCACAAGGTTGAGAACTATGTGGTTAGCGCATTTATGAAAGTATCTAAAAGCACAAATTAAGAATGTGCAGGTAGAGAGAGAATGGGTGAATATCAGTAAGACCAGGAGCAAAGCAGTAAGGATAAGAATCTCCTGATTCAGTCCTCTTCACAAATAGAATTTCCATTTAGACACTGATAGACGTGATAGCTACACATGGTAGTTCATGCCCTCTAATCCAACAGAATCATGGTAAATCTCTTTATTACCCTTTCCAAAGTTCTCACATTGTTCCTGTAATGGGGCAATCAGAATTTTACACAAAACTCCAAGAGTAGCCTTTCCAAAGTATTATTTAACTGCAACATGAAAGTTTGGCTCAGCAGATCATGATGTAGAATTAGAATCAGTTTGAGTGGAGTTAGAGACAGCAACAGGCAGAAGGCATTGGTGGAAGTTAGTTATACACTGCCAAATAGTGGTTATAATTATTTATATACTGCCAAGTACTGGATGCAATATTGGAGGATCAAATATGAGTACAATATAGTAATAACAGTAACTCATGCCTTCCTATAGATCATACATGTCAAACTCTTGGAGAAGCTCATGAAATGCATCCAGTATGTTTTTTCTAGATCAATATATTGTACAGACAACTATAGAAAAGGCTATTTTAGATGTTGCATTGTGCAGCGAGAGAGAGAGAGTTAATTAATAATGTATTAAATAAAACTTAGGAAAAGTAGCCATAACATGGTAGTGCTTTACATTGAGCTTGTAAGTGATATAGTTCAATAATTATTTCAAAGCTAAACAAAAATAAAAACATGTAGGAGACAAATGACTGATAGGGGAACTGTACTTAATGATATTCAAAGGAGAAACAGTGGCTAGTTTTTAAGTAAACTGTATGAGTTGCAAAAAAAAATACATAATGCTCAGCAGGAAGAATAGCCCAGGTGTGTTTGGCAGGAAAAATTAAAGATAGTATTGAATCATAAGAAGGAACTTATAAAGTGGCCAGAAATAGAAGTGGACCTAGGAACGGGGAATGTTTTACAACTCAGGAAATGAGAAAGGGCTTCTACTAATATTTTGAAATGGATAAGTCTAGCGAGAGTAAATTCTGGAAAAAAGGCAAAAATGGACAGAGAAAAGAGAAAGAATGGCAGAAAATTAAATACATACATTATATATATATATATATATATATATATATATATATATATATATAATGTGTCCATGTAAGGAAACACAAAAATCCTGCCAGAAATAATAGAGAACCAAGGTTATAGCAAGATGTGGAACCAAAAGGCCACATATGTATTAGGAAAAGTACAGAAAAATTGCTGAACTTGAAAGCTGATAAATCCAATAACCCTATGATCTGCATCCCAGAGTTCTGAAAGAGTTGATCACCTTGGAAAATTTTTTGGATTCTACTATAGTTTGTATAGATGAGAGATCAGTAAGTGTGACTCCACTCTCTAAAAGAAGAGCAAGAGACAATGCAGATAACCATTGATTGTACTCTAATCTCATAGTTGAAAAATGCTGCAATCTATGGTGAAGGCTGAATAGGTGATAACTGTAGAAAATAATAAGAAGATTAGCCAGCATGAGTTTGTGAAGAGAAAGTTAGCCTTGACTAATCTATGAGAGTTCTTTGAGAGTGTGTGATATCGGGTATATTGTCAACCTGACTTCTAACGGTTAATGGGAGCTGAAATGTTAAATCCTAGAAGACATAATCATTGAAGCTTTCACAATTATGAAATTAATCCTATTTCTGTCTATACCTAAGCTCCATTAAAAAAATCTGATTTGCAAGGTTCACTTGATCATCATCATAAATGAAAAGCCTGGCTCTTTGCTTCTAATCTGACTCAGAGATATCAGCAGTAACTCTCGGTGAGCAGCAGCAAATTAGCATTTTGACTTCTTCATTTTCCTTTTCAATAAAGTCAATAATAAGGTAAATTGAGCAGTGTGTAAACTGAACAGATGATTTGCTGTTGCCTCCTGCCCAATTCTGATCAACAACTGCATTCACCTACATTAAATCAATGGTTCTAACAGAAATATCATCTTCACTGTCATTAGCTGAGATAAAGATCAAACATCAAATGTACAGCCTTTCCTGTTTGCACTCTGCAGAATATCTACATATTCTTATACATAAAGTAGATTTAATAAAAAAGCCACAACTTTACAGTTGTATATACATTTTGTTTTGTAATGCCAGTAGTTACAGACTGTCTTCATTGAATAATGAAGTAGTTTGTTAATCATTACAAAGACTTTGCATCCAGGTACAATTACGAAAATATGTACCTGGATGCAAAAGGCAAAAATATTTCATACTTTGGGTGCAAAGTGTTCTGAAAGCAGCACTATCAATTTTTATTTTTGTGGAATTTGAATTTAATGCTTCACTAGATCCTGATATGTTGGTTGATTTTCATTTCCTTGGCCCTGTTCACCAGACAAAGATTAGTTTTGTAATGAGCCATCAAGACCATTGCTCAATTTTCCAGGAATAACACTTCAGTCATGTGCTTTGATGATGTGATGACGTAAGTAAGTTTAATCTTTAACTAGTTGATGCTAAATTTCTGACAATTAATAATTGTGTGTAATTAGTATACAGGATGCGATAAAGTTTAACCACTAAGTTCCCAAAGCATAAGATCATAACAGATAGGAGCAGAATTAGATCATTCTGCCCTTTGAGTCTGCTTCATTATTTCAACCTAGTTGATCTATTTTCCTTCTCAGCACCATTCTCCTGCCTTCTCCCTGTAACATTTCATGCCCTGACTATTCAAGAACCTATCAAACTCTGCCTTAAATACATCCAACGATTTGACCTCCACATCCACCAGTGGCAATGAATTCCATAGACTTATCACCCTCTGGCTAAAGAAATTCCTCCTCATCTCTGTTCTAAAGGGATGTCCTTGTAATCTGAGTCTGTGCCCTCTGGTGCTTATCTCCCTCACTATAGGAAACATCTTCTCCTCATCCACTCTATCTAGGCCTTTCAACATTCGATAGATTTCAAAGAGAAACCCCCGAATTCTTCTAAATTCCAGTGAGGATAGGCCCATAGCCATTAAAAGCTCCTCAAAATCTCCTCCTGAACCACTTCTGAATCATCTCCAATGTTCCAATGTCAGCACATCCTTCCTCAGATAAGGGGCCTAAAACTACTCACAATAACCGAAGTGAGGCCTCACCAGTGTCTTATAAAGCCTCAGCATTACATCCTTGCTTTTATATTCAGGTCATCTCGAAATGAATGCTAACATTGAACTTGCCTTCCTTACCACTGACTCAACCTGCGAGTTGACCTTTAAGGAATCCTGCATGATGTCTCCTAAGTCCCTTTGCACCTCAGATTTTTGAATTTTCTGCCTGTTTAGAAAATAGTCTATGGTTTTGCTCCTTCTACTAAAATGTGTAACCATACACTTTCCGACACTGTGTTCCATCTCCCACATCTTTGCCCGTTCTCCTAATCTGGCTAAGCCTTTCTCAGCCTCCCTGTTTCTTCAACAAGACCTACTTCTCCACCTACCTTTGAATCATCTGCAAACCTTGCAACAAAGCCATCTATTCCGTCATCCAAATCACTGACACTGTAAGTAGAATCGGTCCTAACACAGGCCCCTGCAGAACAACCATTGTCACTGACAGCTTATCAGAAAATGCTCCCTTCATTTCCACTCTTTGCCTCCTGTCAAGCAATGAATCCTCTATCCACACCAGTATCTTTCCTGGAATCTCACTGGCTCATAGCTTGTGAAGCAGCCTCATGTGCAGCATCTTGTCAAAGGCCTTCTGAAAATCCAAGTACAGAACACCCACTGATTCTCTTTTGTCTATCCTGCTTGTTATTTCCTCAAAGAATTCCAACAGATTTGTCAAGCAAGGTTTTCCCTTGAGGAAATCATGCTGACTTTGGTCTATTTTATCATGTGCCCATTTAACAATCGACTCCAACATTATCCCAGCCACTGAGGTCAGACTAACTGGCTTATAATTTCCTTTCTTCTGCTTCCCTTCCTTCTTGAAGAGTGGAGTGACATTCGCAATTTTCCTGTCCTCCAGAACCATGCCAGAGTCTAGTGATTCTTCAAAGATCATTACAAATGCCTCCAAGCTTTCAGCACTAAATCTGCTCCCGTCATTCAATTGCAGGATACTTTCTGAGACTGATGTTAAATAATATTTTGAAATTAATAACCAGGTTTGATATAGCAAAATTTCAAATCATGAAAAACTAGAGATTTGTATTTAAATTAAATTAAATTAAATTAAATTAAAGGTTAGTCCTGACGAAGGGTCTCGGCCTGAAACGTCGACTGCACCTCTTCCTAGAGATGCTGCCTGGCCTGCTGCGTTCACCAGCAACTTTGAAGTGTGTTATTTGTATTTAAATAGTAGTTTCTGTGAAAGTTTTAAACTAGAGTTGTTTATTCCTAGTAAACTACCAATTGAAACAGCAAATTTGGAATCTACAATTGCTTCAAGGACAGGAAGCAGAGGTGATGATTCATGTTTGTCCTTATGAATGGACAGATAATACCAACGGAATTCCACAATGCTCAATAATTAGTCAATTTCTTTTTGTTGCTTTTATTACGGATTTGAACTGAAACAAACTGGAAGTGATGAAGAAGTTTGCAGATGATACAAACATTCACATTGAGCAGATGTTTCAAATCTCCAGCACTAGATTTCACTGGCAGGTTGCAGAATGGATTGAATATGATCTGAAAATTTCATAATGATGCAGTACTTGAGTAGGTTGAGACTAAGATAATAGGGTACAGTAATGCAAAAGTAAAATAAAAGTAAAGAGAGACTGCTATCAGTATTTAGAAAGTCAGGTAACGTCTGGTGAGAGGAAAAAACAGACTTAACATTTCAGACCAACCAAGTTAATATTAATAGGTTCTTTTTTTCACAGATGTTGCCTGACTTGAAAAATACTTCCAGTACTTTATGTTTTGTTTTATTTCATGTAACACACACCATTGTTGACTGAAAATGCTAGAAAGAACATATGGAGAATGGGATATTCCACTTCCATCTTCTATCTGATGCAAAGTTATCACAAAGGCAACACTTAATAGGTCCAAATAAAAACAGAAACAACACAAATTCCTGATTCACCATGAGATGGTCCGGCATGCACAGGCTATCTAAATAGTTATCTTTATTACTATACTAATCAGTAGCTTCTGAATAGTAGATGCTGCTGTTTCACAAAGAATGATATTTTCTGTTTCAGGATGTAATATACATATGGGACCCTAAACAGGGATAGAAGACAAACAGGAGATATGTAACAATAAGCTCTGTGACCTTCAGAAAGGCTGATGCAGGAGGGGCTTTAAAATTAATAAAGTACAAAAACAAGCAACTTTTTTAGGTTCACTGTACTTCCTGTAGATAGACTCCTGTAGACCCAGAAGACACAGAAGGAGTATATGCCCTGAATGCTCTGCCCATTATTGCCCCACCTAGTCTTACAAAACTAAGCAGGTAATAATCTCCTGATTATTTTTTTATGAATGCTATCAGCTGTCTTAGAGCTGATGCCCCGCCATTCATATATCATCAGCTATCGGGTTGGCATTTCCTAGGGACTAGTGTTGTAGTGATGAGAAGACTTACGTGTAAAGTGACAGAAATGCTATTTAGAAATTGCTCTCAATAATTAGATTTTTTTGCTCAGGATCTGTATACTAATTTCTTCCCATATTGTGCAATTCCTTAATTTGTCTTTCCTCACTGTCCATTCTTATACAGAGCAAGATTTTTGTGATTGGCCATCTGTATGTGTTAATGGGGCCATTTCTCAGTTGTTTGTATCGTGGTAATAGAAACCAAACCCTATTACATGAACCCTTAGATGAAGAAAAACCTGAGTTCTTACTTTCTGATGATAACTTCACCAAAGGTAATGAAAGGTACACAGAGTAGCAGAGAATCAAAACAGAGCCAGAGTGTAAGGGAACATGAGTCGGGTCAATTCTCACCTCTCCTGTAAGGAGCTAGTACGTTTTTCCTGTGCCCATGTGGGTTTCCTCCCATATTCCAAAGGTGTAACGTTAGCATTAGTGGGCATGCTATGTTGGCACTGGAAGTGTGCCAACACTTGTGGGCTGCCCAGCATAATCCTTGCTTATTTGATTTGACGCAAGTAAACATTATGTTTCCATGTGCATGACAAATAAAGCTGATCTTCAACTCTCTCTTTTTGCACAACATTCAATCTGATTATGCCAGATGTATCCATGCTTCTGGTCAAAACATTGAAAATGTAACTGGTTGAATTTGGGACTACTGAATGATCAGCTTCCTGACAGGCTATCAGTTTATATTAGAATTGAAAAATGTGGAAAACACAGTGATGTTGTCTGCAACAGATATAATTCTCACTAACTACGCTCACCTTATAGTTTTTGTTCATCCTAACTCTTTCCAATTGATCTCAGTAACCCATCAACCAGATGACTTCTACAGTTTACCCTGAAGCAATCCTGTCTCGTCCCATCAAATATTCCTTTGAGTAATTTTAGTTAGGGGACAGGTCTTATCAGTTATTATCTACATTTAGATGATCTATGACTATTTGATATTTAATTCCATGTTAATGCTCAACTCACATAAACCTCAGCGATAATGTTCATCCAGCACTAAAGCAAATGATAAGAACAATAGATCCTTCAAAGAGTTGAGAGGTTTACCCCGTCAAGTTCTGAGTCATAGTCCTACATAGCATCTCACCCATCTCAGAAGAAGGAGTATTTATAAGGAAATGTTGCCCAGGAATCCTGATCTTAATTGTCAGTGACTCCTCTAAGAAATACTAATGCAGGGATAATTGAGTGAGCACTGGAAATGACCTTAGTCACTATGTCCTAAGATCATGTTTAAGAAGCTTTCATGACTATTGGCTAAATAAGTGAGATACTAGAAGATGACTAGTATTTTTGAATGAATGTCCCAATAAGGAATCAATATTTTTTCAAAGATGATGAATAAGGTTAAATCTAAGGCTAGATATTTTTTTCTGAAATAAATTTATTGACGGTATTTGTATAGAACTCAACAGCCCAATCAGTCCATGTGGGGTTTGATTTTGCTTTAACCCTAAAAAAGGTAACTCACAAGTTATGAGATCAATGTTTACTTTCTTAATTATCACCTTAAATATTTTACTTCTCTTTCTTTTAAAAAAAACTTGCAAACTACAGAAGAAAAAACAAGACTGAGTAAAGAACAAAATGAGCATGATGACCACCATGAGAACAACAATGAGAATCTAATGGCAGCAGATGATAACGTAAGTGTGGGACATGATGAAGAGATCCAGGAAAGAAATATCTCTCCATTCAAGTCTCTTGTAAACCAAGCTTGCCAACTTTCAACAGCTACCAACAACCCTATTCTGCAAAAACATCTCTACACCACCAGTTGTGATTCTGCAAGTTGGGAACATGATGCTGATCCAGCAAAGACTCTGATTCAACATGGACCACCATGGAATGGTAACTCCACTCACTGATTAGGTAGTAATACTTTAGGAAAGTGTATCAATTATTATTTGGAGTAATGTTGAAAGTGGCTGCTTTTCAAACTTGACTGACCAACATCTTCTGATTGGATCCTGATGATCTCACTTAAGCTCAGAGATTAAGATATAATTTTTTTTTGTTTGCATACTGAATGAAATTTGCTCTGCAAACTGAATTTCTGTACGGACTTGGTAACAATTCTCAGAAGCAGCAGGATATGAGCGATGTTTTCGTTTGTGCAATACTCAGTCAGTCAATATGGAAAATAGACATCGGTGTAGATTTCTGAGAAGGGTTGTAATAATACTGATATAATATTTGCTATTCATAAGATTGTACCAAATAGAGTGAAGTACAGTTACTCTCAAAATGAAAGATGTTGCTGTACTATTTGCTATCAATGCCACTTCCTATGGTTTGTGGTGCTATATTTACATTCACTTTGTAAATACCACAGTCAAAACAGGTGAACTGATTTCTCCATTTTGTTTGCAAGTTTGATCCGGACTCCCATTGATACCCTAACTCTGCAATCATCCCACATTCTTCCAGAGAGCTTCAGGAGAGACGTTGGTGTCATGTTTTCCTACTTTGCTATTTTTGCTTGGTGTAACCTGTGAGTTTATCGGCCTTCTTTATTATTCAGTGATATTCCCATCTGTCATCAGATTCATTTGAGTCATAAAGCTTTGACTAACTTAAAGGGATAGTCAGATTTTTGATAAAATGTTATATGTTTGAATTTGAAATTTAGCTACTGCTTCAGAAATGAGACTTGGCTGGCATGTTTAATGTAGCATACAGCACCAGTGAGTTAGAAGTTTGTACATTCTCACTATGGCCTTGTAGGTTTCCTCGGGTTACTTCAGTTTCCTCCCTCATCCCAAAGATCATAAGACCATAAGAAATAGGAGCAGAATTAGGCCATTCAGCCCATCAAGTCTGCTCCACCATTCCATCATGACTGATTAATTATCCCTCTCAAACCCATTCTCCTGATTCTCCCCACAACCTTTGACTCCTTACTAATCAATAACCGATCAAGCTTCGCTTTATATATACCCAGTGACTTGGCCTCCACAGCTGTTTGTGACAATGAATTCCATGGATTCTCCACTCTCTACATAAATAAATTCCTCCTCAACTCTTTTCTAAGGGGAAGTCCTTGTAGTTTGAGGCTGTGCCACCTGATCCAAGACTCTGCCGCTGCAGGGAACACCCTCTCCACATCCACTCTACCTAAGCCGTTCAATATTCAGTAGGTTCCAATGAGATTCCCTCTCATTCTTCTGAACTTCAGCAAGTACGGGCCCAGATTAAACACTCCCTATGAGTTAACCATTTAATTCCCAGATTCATTGTTGTGGACCTCCACTTGACTCTCTTCTATGTCGGCACATCCTTCCGTAGATAAGGGGCCCAAAACTGCTCACAAAACTCCAAGAGTAGTCTGACCAATGCCTTGGGATAATTATTCATCTGGGTGTACAAGTTAGTAGGTTAATTGGTCACGTGGGTGTAATTGGACGGCACAGGCTTGTTTGTCTGCAAGAGACTGTTACCATGTTGTATCTCTGAAAAGAAAATTTACTGGTTCCCATTTAAATTGAGCTGTCTAACGTCAGACCAATTGCAGGCAAGCTATCAGTGTTTGAGGCCACAATAAGGTAGAGGCCAGGATTAGTTACCAGTGAGGTCACAACTTTAGGAAAAAGGAACTGAATCTAAGAGCAGGTTTTAGTTATTTGAGGAAGAAGGAAGCCAAACAGGAAAAAAACTAACTTGTTTTTGTAGGGAAAAGGCCCTATTATCTTATTACGGAAGTGGCAACAGAACACCTAGAAAAATAATGAAAGGTTTGAGTAGAGAGAACATGGATTTATGAAACGTAAATCATGCTTGACAAATCTGTTAGGATTCAATGAAGTTGTAACTAGCGTGACGGATGAAAGGGAATGTACACACAGTGGCCACTTTATTAGGTACCTCCTATATCCAATAGAGTGGCCACTGAATGTATGTTTGTGGCCTTCTGCTGCCGTAGCCCATTCTCTTCAAGGTCCAAATTGTCATGCATTTAGAGATGAAAACCACATGTAACATGTGGTTACCTTTCCAACAGCTTGAACCATTCTAGCCATTCTCCTCTGACTTCTCATTAACAAGGACTTTTTGCCACACACTATATTTTTCTTTGTGTCTCACACCATTCTCTGCAAACTCTAGAGGCATGTTGTGCATGAAAATCCCAGGAGATCAGCAGTTTCTGAGATATTCAAACCACCCCATCTGGCATCAACAATCATTCCGCCATCAAAGTCACTTGAGTAACACACATCAAAGTTGCTGGTGAACGCAGCAGGCCAGGCAGCATCTATAGGAAGAGGTGCAGTCGACGTTTCAGGCCGAGAACCTTCGTCAGGACTAACTGAAGGAAGAGTGAGTAAGGGATTTGAAAGTTGGAGGGGGAGGGGGAGATCCAAAATGATAGGAGAAGACAGGAGGGGGAGGGATGGAGCCAAGAGCTGGACAGGTGATAGGCAAAAGGGGATACGAGAGGATCATGGGACAGGAGGTCCGGGAAGAAAGACAAGGGGGGGGGACCCAGAGGATGGGCAAGGGGTATATTCAGAGGGACAGAGGGAGAAAAAGGAGAGTGAGAGAAAGAATGTGTGCATAAAAATAAGTAACAGATGGGCTACGAGGGGGAGGTGGGGCCTTAGCGGAAGTTAGAGAAGTCGATGTTCATGCCATCAGGTTGGAGGCTACCCAGACGGAATATAAGGTGTTGTTCCTCCAACCTGAGTGTGGCTTCATCTTTACAGTAGAGGAGGCCGTGGATAGACATGTCAGAATGGGAATGGGATGTGGGATTAAAATGTGTGGTTACTGGGAGATCCTGCTTTCTCTGGCGGACAGAACGTAGATGTTCAGCAAAGCAGTCTCCCAGTCTGCGTCGGGTCTCACCAATATATAAAAGGCCACATCGGGAGCACTGGACACAGTATATCACCCCAGTCGACTCACAGGTGAAGTGTTGCCTCACCTGGAAGGACTGTTTGGCGCCCTGAATGGTGGTAAGGGAGGAAGTGTAAGGGCATGTGTAGCACTTGTTCCACTTACACGGATAAGTGCCAGGAGGGAGATCAGTGAGGAGGGATGGGGGGGACGAATGAACAAGGGAGTTGCGTAGGGAGCGATCCCTGCGGAATGCAGAGAGAGGGGGGGAGGGAAAGATGTGCTTAGTGGTGGGATCCCGTTGGAGGTGGCGGAAGTTACAGAGAATAATATGTTGGACCCGGAGGCTGGTGGGGTGGTAGGTGAGGACCAGGGAACCCTATTCCTAGTGAGGTGGCGGGAGGATGGAGTGAGAGCAGATGTACGTGAAATGGGGGAGATGCGTTTAAGAGCAGAGTTGATAGTGGAGGAAGGGAAGCCCCTTTCTTTAAAAAAGGAAGACATCTCCCTTGTCCTAAAATGAAAAGCCTCATCCCGAGAGCAGATGCGGCGGAGACGGAGGAATTGCGAGAAGGGGATGGCGTTTTTGCAAGAGACAGGGTGAGAAGAGGAATAGTCCAGATAGCTGTGAGAGTCAGTAGGCTTATAGTAGACATCATTGGATAAGCTGTCTCCAGAGACAGAGACAGAAAGATCTAGAAAGGGGAGGGAGGTGTCGGAAATGGACCAGGTAAACTTGAGGGCAGGGTGAAAGTTGGAGGCAAAGTTAATAAAATCAACGAGTTCTGCATGCGTGCAGGAAGCAGCGCCAATGCAGTCGTCGATGTAGCGAAGGAAAAGTCGGGGACAGATACCAGAATAGGCACGGAACATAGACTGTTCCACAAACCCAACAAAAAGGCAGGCATAGCTAGGACCCATACAGGTGAGTCACTTGAGTCACATTTCTTCCCCATTCTGATGTTTGGTGTGAACAACTGAACCTCTTGACCATGTCTGCATATTTTTGTGCATTGAGTTGTTGCCACATTGTTGGCTGATAAGATATTTGCATGAACAAGCAGGTGTACAGGTGTACCTAATAAAGTAGCCACTGAGTGTATGTGGTGCATTACAATTTCAGGAAAACCATAAGATCTAGGAGCAGAGTTAAGCCATTTATCCCATTGAATCTGCTCCACCATTTCATCATGGCTGATCTATTAACGCCCTCAACCTCAGTCCCTTGCCTACTCTCCATAAACTTTGACAACTCCCCACTATAGAAAACATCCATTCCACATCCACCCTATCTAGGCCTTTCAATATTCAATAGGTGTCGATGAGATTCCCCCTCATTCTTCTAAACTCCAGCAATTACAGGCCCAAAGCCATCAAAACCTTCTCATATATATTAAGCCTTCATTCCTGGAATCGTTGCCGTGGACCTCCAAAGCCAGCATATATTTTCCTAGATAAGGGGCTCAAAACTGCTCACAATACTCCAAGTGCAGTCTGACCAATACTTTATAAAGCCTCAGCATTACATTCTTGTTCTTGATATTTTAGTCCTGTCAAAAGGAATGCTAACATTGTATTTGCTTTCCTTACCACATATTCAACTGGCAAGTTAACCTTTATAGAATCTTGTACAAGTCCCCAAGTCCCTTTGCACTTCTGATTTTAGAAAATGGTCTATACATTTATTCCTTCTACCAAAGTGCATACTTCCCTACACTATATTCCATCTGCCGCCTCTTTGCCCTTTCTCCCAATCAGTAGAAGTCACTCATCAGACTCCTGCTTCCTCAAAACTACCTGCCCCTCCACCTATTTTCATATTGTCCGCAAGCATGAAAACAAAGCTATCAACTCCACCATCCAAATCATTAACATACAATGTGAAGAGAAGCAGCCTCAACAGCGACTCCTGAGGAAAACCATTATTCACCACCAGCCAATCGGAAAATGCCCACTTTATTTCCAATCGTTGCCTCCTGCTAGTCAGCCAATCTTCTATCCATGCAAGTATCTTTCCTGTAATACCGTGGGTTCTTACCTTGTTAAGCAGCTTCATGTGCAACATCTTGTCAAAGACCTTCTGAAGCATAAGAGAAGTACACAAAATCCACAAATTCTCCTTTATCTACCCTGCTTGTTATTCCCTCAAAGAATTCCAACAGGAATGTTAGGCAAAATTTTCCCCTTAAGGAAACCTTGCTGACTTTGACCTATTTTATCATGTGCCTTCAAGTATCCAGAAACAATATCCTTAATAATGGATTCCAACATCTTCCCAACTACTGAAGTTAGGCTAACTGACTTATAATTTCCTTTCTTCTGCCTCTCCCCCTTCATAAAGTGTGGAGTGACATTTGCAATTTTCCATTCCTCGAAAACCATTCCAGATTCTAGTAATTCTTGAAAGATCATTACTAGTGCCTTCACTGTTGCAAAATACTTATGCAGTTCATCTGCTATTTCTTTATCCCCAATTACTACCTCTCCAGTTTCATTTTCCAGTGGTCCAGTATGCACTTTTCCTTCTCTTTTATTCTTTATATATCTGAAAAAACTTTTCATATCCTCTAACTTCCCACTAATTTTTGCTAAATTAAATGGCTTCTCTTTTGTTTTTGTGCTATCTTTGACTTCCCTTGTCAGCCAAGGTTGCCTCGTCCTCCAATAAGAATACTTCTTCATCTTTGGGATGTATCTAGCCTGTGCCTTCCGAATTGCCCCCAGAAACTCCAATCATTGCTGCTCTGCCATCATCCCTGCTAGTGTCCCCTTCCAATCAGTGTTGGCCAGCTCCTTTATCATGCTTTGTAAATCCCTTTACTGTGCTGTAATACTGATACATCTGACTGGAGCATTTACAACCAAAACCATTCATGATTGCTGAACTCTTTCGGTTTCCTAAGTGGAATCAGAAGGAAGGGGAGTCCATTTCATCATGTGCGGCTGAATTTAAGAGACTGTCTGAGCATTGTCAGTTCAGTCATGGTCTCAATGTTGCATTTAGATATCATTTAGTTTGTGGAATCTTACAAGAAAACATTCAAAAACAGCTCCTAACTCAAAGACAACTTACATTTAAAAGCCCAGTAGAAATTACTGTATCGATGGAAACAGCAGGCTGAGAAATCAATTGAGCTGCAGTCATAGATGAAGGTGAGTGTGAATAAAATTGCAATGTCTAGATGGCAGCCTGCCTTGCTGAACAAATTGTGTTACTGGCCAATGGAGGTTTAAAGGTGAAATTTGCTAGAAAATGCAACAAAATAGGATACATACAAAAAGCATTTGGGGCAGACAGAAAGAAATGGACTATACTGGGAAGAGAAAGTGATAAAAAGTCAAATTTCAGTTTCAAAAAGAGCACTAATCAGCATGTAATTGATGAAAAATCTGAAAATGATGAGAGTGACACAGGACTGCATAGCCTTGAGATTTACAATGTGTAAATTAAGAATAGACAATCATCAGAAGTGGACAGTGCATTATTAAAATGGAATTGGACACTGGTTCAGCTGTTCCAGTTATTCCACAAAATGATTTTGGATGGCATTTCAAAGAAACTGAGCTAATGCCTGCAGATATCCAACTAAGAACTTACACTGGAGAAAAGATCATTCCTGTGGGAATGTTATTCATAACAGTGAAGTACAGCAACCAACAAGCCACAACGGGGTTTTATGTGATAAAAACAGAAAGGCCAGCATTGGGGAACCATGAGAGTCTAAGACAACTACAATGTGATGAGAGATTCATCCACCATTTGTATGCCATATCCCCGGCAAAAGAGTCAACTGGAAGGGAATTAAGAAAGATACTAGATGATGCCACAGCAGTGTTCAAGGATGGCACTGGAAAACTCAAATATATCAAGTGTAAGACAGAGAAAAATTATAAACAGATTAACAGAGAGGCCTTTTGTTTGGTTTGAAGTGTAAAATCTTTCAACCAATACCTGTATGGGAGAGAGTTAACCCTCCTTACTGATCATCAACCACGAGTGTCCATTTTCAGTCCACAGAAGGGTGTTCCACTAACAGCAGCAGCCCGAATACAACAGTGGGCTCTGTTTCTTGGAGGATATGAAATTCAAAAGGACAACTACTCATGGAAATTCTGATGGGTTGACCCACTTATCCTTGAAAAAGAAAATACCTGAAAAATTTACAGATGAGAACACTCCTTGATGTATTCTCCCTAATGCAAATTTAAAGTATTCCAAAGGGAAGAGATAATCCAAAGGGAAACCAGAACAAACCCTGCGCTGTGTCGGTTCTACACAGCAACTCAAAGTGGCTGGGACGTGCAATAGAAATTCCAGTTCCTCCATTTTTACCAGCACTGGGACGAATTTGCTGTTGTCGGTGGTCGCCTGATGTGGGGAATGAGAATTGTTATACCATCCAAGCTGGGAGCTAAATTACAGGAGTAGCCACATGCCGGTGATCTATGTGTGGTCAAAATGATGGTGTTGGCCTCGGATAGATCAGCAGGTCAAGCAGCTTGCCATGCACTGTTTGGGATGCCAACATGTCCTGAAGGTGCAAAGAGCAGTGCCTGTCTGTCCTCGGCAATGGCCTACAGTGCCCTGGTAGAGGATTCACATGGATTTTGCCAGAACATTCATGGGAACAAATTTGGTAGTAGTGGATGCAGCTACAAAGTGGCTGGAAGTGTTCCCAATCGCCTCCAACACAGCTTGCACACTGTTAACGTGTTGAGAAGCCTCCTCTCCAGGACTGGTGTTCCAGAACACTCAGTCAGTGACCGTGGTCCAAAGTTTGTTGTGGAACAGTTTCAGCCATTCCTAAAAATGAATGGAATAAGACAGATTACATTTGTATCGTACCATCCAGCTGCAGATTGGCAGGAAGGTTTGTCCAGAATCTAAAGAACACACTGCTAGCACTGTCGGCAGAACACACTACGCTAACAACGAATCAGAATCCCGCTAACTTCCTCCTTGCATATCACAATGCAGCTCACTGCACAGCCAACAACTCACCAGCTATGCTGTCTCTTGGTCGTCCCTTGCACTCACACTTAGATCTCCTCAAACCCCATCTCAGAATTAGTAAACAAGACAAACCGATGAGACAGATTAAGTGCTCCTTGAACAAGGAGGTTCAATGTTTCACTCCTGGACAAGCGGTCCTGGCAAGGGACTACAAAAGTGATCAAAAATGGGTACTTGGAAAAATTAAGGATAGAGCTGGACCCCTCTCATACACACTGGGGGTTGTGTCTGATGTCATCTGGAGATGAGACATCGAGATGTTGAGAACAGCAGAGTCAATTGTTTGATAAGGAAGATGTCCAGGACTGTCAAAACCACTACCTGTAGTCCCAAAGTCACTTCTACAACCATCATAAATGAGGCCCCAGAACCCGTGATTGTTTTTGCAGCCATCTGTCACACATGCCAAGCACAGTGACCAACCCCCCCCAAGCTTGTCAGGAAACATGTTAGCCCACAACAGTAAGAATTCCTCCACAGCAATTAAATCTTTAGGCCTGAATAGGACAATTTAAAATTTACTGTGCTGTGGAAATCTATATAGTAGTTGTATTATAAAGAATACTGTATATAGAGTACCTACTGTATATGTATATAAGTTGAGATGCATTCTATACTGAATTGATGTTTATAGCTAAGCAGGGAGGAGTGTTGTGTATTTAATATTTCAGTAATATTTCAGTAATATTGTAAATATATTGTTTAATTCAGCATTCTTTGTTGTTTACATAATTCATTATGGGTTATATATAAAAATACGTGAATGGCATACATCATTGCACCACCATGTCATAAGTGGGGACCTCACTAAAGGAAAAATGAAACTAAGAAATATACATACACGTTATCTCAGCTCCATATTTTTCTTTTGATTAGTTTAATGTTACAAAAGATAACAACTACCCTATGTTATCAATGACCAAACCAGCTTATAAGCCTACCGTATGACTTAATCTTCTGAATCAGTCTACCTTACCAAATGCTTTACTAAAGTCTGTGTAGATGACATTCTCTTCCCTCCCCTCATCAGTCAGTTTCATCATTTCCGTAAAAGACTTGATCAGACTTGTGAGACGGGGCCTCACACTTATCAGACCATGCTGACTAGTCCTAATTTTGCCAAGATTTCCATATGCAAGTAAACCCTATTCCGAATAATCTGCCCTATTTCCCTACCACTGATATAAAGCTCAGTGGTCAATAATTTCCTGGATTATCCTTGTTGTCCTCCTTAAGCAGAAGGATGGCAATGACTTTTCTGCACTCATTTGATGTATCATCTGTGGCAACAGAGGATACAAAGATCTCTGTCAAGGACTCAGCCATCTCCTCCCTTGCCTCCCTGAGCATCCTGTGATAGATTCGATCAGGCACTGGAGACTTACCTGCCTATTCCATATACCCAACAATTCATCCTTCTTAACAGTGACATACCTTAGAACAGCTTAGTGGGCGGCATGGTAGCGTAGCACTTAACATAACACTATGATAGCCACTGTCTATGAAGAGTTTGCATATTTTCCTCTTGACCACATGGGTTTCCTCCGGGTGCTCAGTTTCCACTACATTCCAAAGTTGTATGTTTAAAAGATTAATTGGTCACGTGGTTGTAACAGAGTGACGTGGACTCATTGAGCTCGAAGGGCCTGTTACTGCTGTACCTCTATCTAAACTTAAATCGATATACCACTCTTTAATATCACCATTATCCAAGTGTTCCTCCTTGGTGTACACAGAAGCAAAGTATTTATTTAGTACCATCCATTTCTTCAGGCTTTTGGAAGAAATTCTCTCCTTTGTCCTTGTGTGGACTTACCCTTTCTCCAGCTACCATCTTGCTCCTAATGCCTTGAGATTTTCCTTAACCTTACATTTGTAAGACATTTCATGGCCCCTTTTAATCCTCCCAATCCTATAGAAGCTTAGGAAGCTGAAATTGGACAAAGCTCTTGAAGAATATAAAGGAAGTAGAAATAACTTCTTTCTGCTTCTTTTATATTCTTCAAGAGTTTTGTCCAATTTCAGCTTCTCAAGCTTCTTTTTCTTTTCAACTGAACTTACAATAACCTCGAACCTTATCATCCTTTCATCCTCACTGGAGCACACTGCTCCTGCATTCTAACCATGCTTTAAAAGGTCCCTACTTGATTTTGTAATGATACCATATAACCATATAACCATATAATAATTACAGCACGGAAACAGGCCATCTCGGCCCTTCTAGTTAGTGCTGAACTCTTACTCTCACCTAGTCCCACCGACCTGCACTCAGCCCATAACCCTCCATTCCTTTCCTGTCCATATATCTATCGAATTTAACTTTAATGAACAACATCGAACCCGTCTCAACCACTTCTGCTGGAAGCTCGTTCCATACAGCTACCACTCTCTGAGTAAAGAAGTTCCCCCTCATGTTACCCCTAAACTTTTGCCCTTGAACTCTCAACTCATGTCCTCTTGTTTGAATCTCCCCCATTCTCAATGGAAAAAGCCTATTCACGTCAACTCTATCAATCCCCCTCATAATTTTAAATACCTTTCCCCCCCTTCAACTTTCTATGCTCCAAGGAATAAAGACCTAACTTGTTCAACCTTTCTCTGTAACTTAGGAGATGAAACCCAGACAACATTTTAATAAATCTTCTCTGTACTCTCTCAATTTTATTGACATCTTTCCTATAATTCGGTGACCAGAACTGCACACAATACTGCAAATTTGACCTTACCAATGCCTTGTACAATTTCAACATTACATCCCAACTTCTATACTCAATGCTCTGATTAATTAAGGCCAGCATGCCAAAAGCTTTCTTCACCACCCTATCCACATGAGATTCCACCTTCAGGGAACTATGCGCCATTAGTCCTAGATCCCTCTGTTCTACACAAAATACGTTCATTTTCCCTTTTTACTTGTTACCCAATAATAGTAAAACGTTTGGTGAATTTAAAGGATTCAGAAAATTCAGCTTAAAGGAAGAAGGAAACAAAGCTCAGATGAATTTGAAGGAAATGGAAAGTAGAAGATGGTGAACTTCAGCTTGAATGTTTCAGTTTGTAAGTTTCAGCTTGCCCTGAGAAACAAATGAATAGGTCAGGTGGTGAACCACTGGATTTGCAAACATTCCGACAGTGAATTGCCAGAGTTTTGCTGTACATTTCATTGGCAATGGTTAAAAAATAATGATGTTCAGCAGGTTTAGAGTAGATATGAACATTCAGCAAGCAATTAGAAATATGTTGGTCAACATTACAAGATTTGAGTGCAAAGGTTAAAATGGCTTACTGAATTTAACTAAGATCCTGATAAGACTACATCTGGAATATTGTGCACAGAGAAGCTCTCCCTATTTATTTTCAGTGAAGAGAGTTCAATAAAGACTGATTTCTGGATGTGGGAAGTGTTTGAATTTTTTTTGTGGGCTAGAGCAGCACAGTCAATGAGCATATTTAAGATGGATGTCAGTCGACTTTCAGGTTTTAAAGAAAAGAGGGGATATCGAGTTAGTAGGTACAGAGGAGATGTCGGGGTAAGTTTTTACGCAGAGCGTGGTGAATGCGTGGAATGGGCTGTCGGTGGCGGTGGTGGAGGAAGAAATGATAGGGTCTTTTAAGAGACTCCTGGATGGGTACATGGAGCTTAGAAAAATAGAGGGATATGGTAAGCCTAAGTAGTTCTAAGTTAAGGACATGTTCAGTACAGCTTTGAGGGCCGCAAGGCCTGTATTGTGCTGTAGGTTTTCTATATTTCTAGTACAGGAAAGCAACACTAAGATTAAAAGTCAGTATGATCTCATTGAATGGGGGAGCAATCTCCCAGGTTTCAAAAGTCTTACTCTTGCTTTTGTTTCCTCTATTTAACATTGTGTGGCCCTGTCGTGTACTCTAGCCTTTCCAGCCTGTTGAGAAAATGAAAAGCTCGACTTCGTTAGTCTGCATCCACTGTTTATTGTCTATTCTGGGCAGCAAGCCCTACTTGAAAACACAAAATACTCTGCAGATGCTGGGGTCAAAGCAACACGCACAACGCGCTGGAGGAACTCAGCAGGTCGGGCAGCATCCGTGGAAACGGACAGTTAACGTTTTGGGCTGAGACCCTTCATCAGGACTGTAGAGGGAAGGGGCAGAGGCTCTATAAAGAAGTGGGGGGAGGGTGGGAAGGAGAAGGCTGGTAGATGTCAGGTGAAAAACCAGTAAGGGGAAAGATCAAGGGGTGGGGGAGGAGATAGGCAGGAAAGGTGAAGAAGGAATAGGGGAAAGCACAATGGGTAGTAGAACGAAGCAGAACCATGAGGGAGGTGATAGGCAGCTGGAGGAGGGGGCAGAGTAAAACTGGGATGGGCGAAGGGAGGGGGAGGGAATTACCGGAAGTTGGAGAATTCAATGTTCATGCCAAGGGGCTGGAGATTACCCAGATGGTATATGAGGTGTTGCTCCTCCAACCTGAGTTTAGCCTCATCATGGCAGTAGAGGAAGCCATGTATGGACATATCCGAATGGGAATGTGAGGCAGAGTTGAAGTGGGTGACAACCGGGATATCCTGTCTGTTGTGGCGTTTAGGAATCAGCTGTTAGAAGGTAAGAAGCTGCTCCTGAATCACTGAGTGTGTGCCTCCTTCTGTACCTCTTCCGTGATGGTAACAATGAGAAGGGGGAGTGTCCTGGGTGATGGGGGTCCTTAGTAATGGAGGTTGCCTTTCTGAGGCACAGCTCCTTGAAAATGGCTTGGATGCTACGGAGGCCAGTCCCCAAGATAGAGCTGAATAATTTTGCAACTTTCTAAAGCTACTTTTGGTCCTGTGCCATTGACCATTGGCCTCAACCACCACCCCCCCCCACCATACTAGATAGTGATGCAGCCTGTCAGAATGCTCTCCATAGTACATCTGTAGAGTTTTCAAGTGTTTTAGGTGACAAGCCAAATTTCCTCAAACATTTAATATACTAATTTTTTAAAAAGAATGCTTCCAGATTTGAGATAGCATGATTAAAATGGGAATAACTAATTTACAACAACTTTAGACAGGTATGTAACCTGAGAGAATATAGAGGCTGGTATAGTAAAATTTCCCTTTACTTGTGTGTGTATCTCATCAAATCTTACGCTACTTTATGGATCATTCAAGCCTTTTATTCACAAAATGCATATTCACATCCTCAATAAGTTGATCTCTGCTTATTAAAAGAAGGCTGATTTCCAATTATGTTGCATCCTTCATGACCTCATGAAGTCATAAGTTGCTTTACAATTGAAGATAAAACATATTAGTGTTTTAGCTTGTAGCAATCTTCTTTCCCTTTCTGAAAGTTATGAATTTGCCACAATTCTGAGACGTGAGAACAGAGGTGAAGACTGATATTCCAGTATAGTATTGAGGAAGAAAGTATTGCGCTGTTAGTGATACCATCTGAAAAAGGCACAAAAGCAAACACCTGTACAAAAGTAGTGATGTGGTAACATTCTGCAGACGAACAGGTAAGCTATCCCTGATATCAGGTCAATGCCTATCCATCATTGTTTATCCCAATCAATATTTATGGAATAAACGTAATCCCATAAAATGCAGTAATATATTTTTGTGCACAAATTGAAGATTGTATTTCTACATTATGAAAATAACTTCACTACAGAAGTATTTAGATGGCTGAAATGGCACATTGTGATATCCTTTTTAAGTGTCAGGCTGTCAGTCAGGATAATATGCTCAAGTCTCTGGAATCAGGCTTGAACCGCTTGTCCAGTGACTCTAGGACAAGTAAACGATTTTCTCACCTACTTCTCAACTTTTTTTAAAAAATGCATATTTGTAAGCCAACCTACCTGTGTGAAAGAAGCTGGTAGATGTGATTCTTGACATTAATCTCTTGCTGGTTTCCTCTCTAGTTTGTTCAGTCCTTGAAGAGAAACATGCTCATACTCTGCTTTCCGGCGATAGACTTACATGATCGACTTCCTTACATTTCATGTATTTTTCAGATGTTAAAATTCTCAGTAGTCCTTTTATTATTATTTCAATAGCAAAAATGATAAATCAACTAAGGATTATATTCATGACTTAGATCAGTGGTCCCCAACCTCCGGGCCGCGAAGCATGCAGGGGTGCAGCAGTAGCTGGAGCGCACCCAGCACATCTTTAAGAAAAAAGCCGAAATAAACAAGCTAATTAATTAGGTGCTTCCCGGCACGTAAATGTCGGCCCAGATCAGAGGCGATTGCCGATTTCACTTGCTCTATGCGATGTTCACTCCTCTTTCCAGGGTGCTGGAGCCTTTAGCTGTTCCACTGTTTGGTCAATTTAAACACCTGCCCAGAAAGGCTGAAAAGACAGGGCTGTCAGGATCGAGGTGACATGTTGAATCTACACGAACTTCTAATAAAGTATAAGGGCTGCCGTGCTTTCTTTGTAATGACAGTTACATACGGGTCCCAAGACAGATCCTCTGACACCTTCCAGAGAGAGATCCTTAATGCCGAAGAATTTAAATTTATTGACCCTCTCCACCTCAGTTCCTCTAATGAAGACTGGCTTCTGGGCGGCGCCTAATTAATTAGCTTTTTTATTTCGGCTTTTTTCTTAAAGATGTGCTGGGTGTGCTCTGGCTACCACTGCACCCCTGCATGCTTCGCGGCCCGGAGTTTGGGGACCACTGACTTAGATGAAGAAATTATGTGTAATTAGGAGAGATTCAAATAATTCTTCAGTAAATGAAAGTATTCCAAAAATGAATTGAAATGGTATGTTTTGACAATTTATTATATTTATGTTTAAGACTAGACTACAGGTGAATTCAAGCTGAGATACTATATTGGAATATGCTGAATAAATCAGTAATTAAAGAAGCTAATGCTGACAATTTGCAAGTTGTTCAAAACCTGTAGTATTTTGTTTTAATTACTGGATTTCAAGTATTTGTTAGTTATTAAAATAGAATAGTATTACAGCTTCAATTTAATCCCAGACTAGTTTCATCTTCCCCTTTCCTCCCCGTTCTGCATCCTGCAGGGTCCGCTCACTTTATAACTCTCTGGTTCACTCGTCTATCTCCATTCCATGATACTTTTGCATGCAACTGGAGGAGATGCATCATCCGTCCATTCGTATTTTCCCTTCCCACTATCCAGGGAAACAAACAATCATTCCAGTTGAAGCAGTGACTCACTTGCGTTTCTTCCAACTTAGTCTACTGCATTCTGTGTTAACTATGTGGACTCTTCTGCAGATCAGATCGTGCTCTGCAGGGGTGATGCTGAGCTTCCTGTTGCATGCCTGTTAATTTCTCAGTCACACTTCCATTCTGGTTTGAACATTTTAATTTGACTAACCTTCTCCACTGCCATACTGAGGCCAAACACAACTAGAAAAACAACATTTTACCTCCCATCTTGGTACTTAGCAATTGCCTTTAATGAACTTTAACTTTTCCAGCATTAGATAAACAGGTCTCATTGTATCCCATTATCATGCTGATATACATTTCTCATCCCATTTCTTTAAAATGTCTTAAAACTGTCAATATTCACACACCTTAACACCTGATCATCTTAGCCTACCACCATATAAGCTTTTGTCCTACATCTCATTCTTCTTTCCAACTCTGCTATAAAAAACTATAAACCTCCACTCATCCCTCCAGTTCTGAAGAAAGTCCACCAACCTGAAATGTCAACTGATTTCCCTTTCCCCACATCCTGCTTGATAGGCTGAGTTCTTCCAGCATTTCTGTTTTTCTCTCAGTATTTGTTTGGACTGAATATTACAACAATAAGATGTGTATTTTTTTTTCCAAACTGGATGAAGCTGTGTAAATGAAACTTTCTTAGATCTGAAGAGGACTGTTTAGGATAAGTTGTCAGTGGTTGATATTATAGACCAAGGGAACTTAGCATGTGCTTTGCCATTGGTGAACCAATTAGTTTTCATTTAGAGTTAAAAGCTAAGGTGTTATTGTTAATGTTGAATATTTCTCCAACTGTACCCCTTATCATAAGATTTTTTTTTTAAAAACAGTCCACATTTCCTTCCCCCTTTCACATTTTCTCAATCTATTTTCTCTCAAGGATCACAGTAACCTATCAATCAACCCCATTTATGCTGTCCGCTTTCTGGCGGTCATTTTGGTTTATGTCAATGAAAACTAGCTCGCTAAGGATCAATCCTGAGATTAAAAGATCACAACTTCACTGTGGATACCAGATGGGTTTTAATTACAGACATACACAGTCATATTTCTAGTGTAATCTAGCTTTATCAAGGCTCTTTTTTCAACACTTTTCCTTTCTTTGGATTCTTGTTTTCCCCCACACCTTTTCTAATTGCACTTATCCTTGTTGAATCCCTTCTGCCTCAAACAATCTCAATGATCTAAAGTTACATAAACGTCTTTGATTTTGACTGGATTATTCCTCATTGTTTGACCTGAAAAGCCATAAAATAAAAATGTTTAGACCCAGTTTTCGCAGGCGAATGTAGTAGAAATTGCTATATTTCCTGTGAGTGTCAGCAACTCCTGCGTTCTTCATACAAATGTGCAGATAGAGTTGGAAAAAGGGCCTGTACTGTGCTGTAGAATCATAGAGGCATAGAAACCAACCCTCTAGCTTCACCACATTTACTGTTACTGTTTCTGACTTCGCCACAGCCTCTAGCTGTCATTCCAGATACTAATTATTCTTTGTGTGATAACTTACTCCTTAACTGCCCTTTAAATGTTACCCAGCCCTTTAACTTAATTCCTTCGTATTTTAGACAGCCGTAGACATTGACTATCTACCTTACCTGTGCTTTCTCTAATCTTAGCGTTATAATCACTGATATATGATGTGAAATTTGTTGAGCTGTTGTAACAGTATAGTGCAAAAATATAAAAATATATAAATTACAAAAAACAAATAGTGCAAAACAGAGAATTAACAAAATAGTTCATGGGCTGTTCAGAAAGCTGATGGCAGAAGGGAAGAATCTGTTCTTAAACCATGGAGTATTCAGGCTTCTGTGCCTACTCCATCATGGTAGTGACAAGTAAAGGGCATATCTTGGATGCCGAGTGTCTTCGTGTTGGATGCCACCTTTTGGGGCATCACATTTTGAAGATGCAAACACGAGGAATTCTGCAGATGCTGGAAATTCAGGCAACACACATCAAAGTTGCTGCTGAACGCAGCAGGCCAGGCAGCATCTCTAGGAAGAGGTACAGTCGACGTTTCAGGCCGAGACCCTTCATCAAGAACATTTTGAAGATGTTCTTGATGGTGGAGAGAGTTGAAATGGCTAAGACCATAACCTTCTGCTGCCTTTTGTGACCCTCTGCATTGGAGCCTCCATACCAGGAGGTCATGAAACCAGCCAATATGCTCACCCACCGTGCATCAAGAGAAATTGGTAAACATCATTGTTGACATGCCAAATCTCCTCAAGCTTCTAACAGATAAAGCCAATGGCATGCCCTTTCCATGATTATACCTTGATGTGTTGGGCCCAGGATAGATCCTCTGAGATGTTGGATTGCTGCAACTTGAATCTGCTCATTATTTCCACCATTTCCCATCAATGGGACCTCGCGCATGGTCTCCTGATGTCCCCTTCTTTCAGTCCAGAATCAAATCATTGGTCTCGCTAATGGCGAGTGCAAGCTTGCTGTTGCAACACCACTCAACCAGGCAATCGATCTCAGTCCCGTACATCTTCCCATTGGAGCAGAATGAGGCCACTCCACTCAGCAAGTCTACTGCCGTGACATCATGACTGATTTATTATCCCTCTCAAACCATTCTCCTGCCTTGTCCCTGTAAACTTTGTCACCCTGAACCTACCTTTGCCACCAAGTACCTATCAACCTCTGCTTTAAATATACTCAATAACTTGACCTCCACAGCCATCCATAACAATTAATTTCACAGATTCACCACCCTTTGGCAAAAGAAATTCCTTCTCATCTCCATTCTAATTGGATGATTGATCTAAGGTTGTGCCCTCTAGTTATAGAAAATGTATAACCCACTATAATAAACATCCTCTCCTCATCCACTCTATCTAGGCCTTTCAATCTTTAGTAGGTTTCAATAATGTCCCCCTTTACTCATCTGAACTCCAATGAGTACAGCCCCAGAGCCATTAACCCTCCTCAAACGTTAATCCTTTCTTTCCGGGAACCATTCTTGTGAAATTCCTCGGGACCCACTCATCCTTTCTTAGATAGGGAGCCCAAAACTGCTCATAATTTTGACCAACCAACACACATCAAAGTTGCTGGTGAACGCAGCAGGCCAAGCAGCATCTATAGGAAGAGGCGCAGTCGACGTCTCAGGAGTAGGAGAGAGTAGAGTATGGGCTAAGCACTCATCTCTGAGGTGCACTTCCTTTGCAGACCCAGTATATCCAATCTCACCTTATCACTCAAGCCCTTCAATTTAGGTAAAATCCTTGTGAATTTTCTCTGCACCCACACAGCTTAATCACATCCTTCTGTAGTGTGATGATCAGAACTGCACATAATTCTCTGTGACTGGCCTAACCAATGATTGATACAACTGCAACATATTGCTTCAGCTCTTAGTTCGCTGAGTGCGTTAGCCAGTTGAGGCAAGGATGTCATATACATTGCTCTCCATCCTTTACCTTTGTGCTGCCACTTTTAGGGAACTGTGTATGTCTACCCTAAATTCTATCTGTTCAGCAGCTCTCCAGGGGGCCCTGCCATTGACCGTGTTGTACCCAAGTTTAACTTCGCAAAATGCATCACTTCACACTTGTCTGCATTAAATTCTACCTCCCATTCCAGATGGGGTCAGGGTTCTGATGTAGGGTCTCAGCCCGAAATGTTGAAGTCCTGATGAAGGGTCTTGGGTCGAACCATCACCTGTTCATTTCCTTCCAGGAATGCTGCCTGACCAGCTGAGTTCCTCCAGCGTTTTGTGTGTGTTGCCCGTGTTCCTGGCTGACCTTTATCCTTTGGTAACCAGAAAAAACCCATCATCTACAAACTGACCATGCCACTCACATTCCCGTGAATATACATGTCAAACAACAAAGGACCTGGCTCCAATCCTTACAGTACGCCACTAGTCATCAATCTTCATTCTGAGAAACAATCCTGCACTACTATCCACCAAGCCAATTTTGTATCCAACAGCAGATGTTGCTGCCACTGTGTGAGGTTGGCTGTGCTTCAGTACTAGACTCCTCTGGAGGTCAAGTAGAAGCAATGACTTGGATATAATGCCCTTTACTTACACCCCACTCTCGCTGATGAAGACTAGGTGAAACTAATCTTCCCACTTGGCTTGAATGGAAGAGAACACTGCAAGAGTCTTGGGTAAGTGGTTAATGGAAAAGGATATTTCTACATAGATTCCTAAAATAAAAATAATGATACACGTCATTTCTTAAATTTTGTTTTGAATCTCCAGTGTATTAGTAATTTAGATTTTTAGAGTGCAAGAGTATTTTAATTCTTTTTTCTTTTTTATTTAAAATTTTAAACGTTTTAGCATTTTTGAAATATACCAATGCATTTTAGTGTTTTAAAAGATCTGACCAAAACTGTAGATCATTAGAAAAGTAAAAGACAAAAGATCAGGAAATGTGAAATAAATGAAAAAAAAACACACCAGAAATACTCATTTGTGAAGAGCGAAGCAGAGTTAATATTTCGGGTTGATGATCTCATCCCAGAATATTTCATCAGCCCATCAACCTGAAATGTTACTCTTGTTTCTCTCTCAGTTGAGGCAGCATTAAATCTGCTGAATATCTCCTGCTATTTCTGGTTTATGTATTTCTAAACTGGAGTATGACTGGGCCTAAATGTGGTTCAAACCATTTACAGATCAATAACATAATGTCTTACCTAGTCTTGCCTATGGCTCCACGTTCCTGTCTGTTCCCCATAATCCTCCACTCTTCTGAAGATTAATGTCTCTATGCCTTGGTTTTGAATATATTCAGTGACAAAATCTTCATATTTCCAATTTGAAAGGATACTCCATTACAACTCTATAAGCCCAATTTTACATTACCCCATGCTGGAAAATATCCTCACAGCCACTGTCTTGTCAAGCCCCATCCGCCTCTAAAATGTTTCACTAAATTCATCATTCATTCTTCTAAACTCCAGTAAGAATAGACCTTACCCTCTCAACTCATAAGATAATTCCTTTATAGCTTTCTCAATAGGGATTGTTCTTCCACCAATTCCCCCAAAGTTGGGGGAATTATGTGCCAAGGAGGCCCATTTACAAGCAGGGCATTGTGACAAGAGATTCATTCTGTTGAGTCCAGAAATTCCTATAAGTCTGAATTCATTTTGAAGATCAGTGATGAACTTCAGTGCCTCGTCAGTGGCCTTTAAATTTCCCTCCCGACCAATGAGTTCCCACATGCAGCCTCTTTTCAGTCTAAAAATTTGTATAATTTGAATAACTTTTCCAGTCACATGTTACCCTCTCACTAAGCTCAATAAATGTAAGATTCATTTTACTTGCTCAATATGTCAGTATAGGAAATCCCCGGGTAATGAATGTGTTCCATACTTTACGGAGATCTATAATTTGACTTTCTCTGTAAGTTAAAAAATATACAAAAACCAGTCGATGTAGTAGCTATACTTTGACAGTAGTGTAATGCCATTGAAAGCACATAAGGATAATGAGAAGGAATAATTACTAAAACTGAAAACAGAGAGGAAGCCAGTTCTGTTGTTTCTAGGAAGGAATGTATGCACATACGTCAAACTTTTGAATTTAATAATACTATGTGAGTTGGTTTGAGGGTAAGAGTGTCTACAAGCTGGGCATTTGTAACCCAGGGTCGGCCTGTAATGTTCTTGCAAACCACCAGATTTGTGATGTGAGACCATCCTTACCTGACGCTATGCTGATCATTAGTGCATTTTCTAATTGTTTCCTCACTGGTTTCCTCAAAAACATTTTCAATGCAGTCTTTGCATTTGACATTTTCCGTACAAAATGGCTAACGCCATGTAGCCTACCCTCTTACACCTTTTCTTTCCCACCTACCATCCCTCCACACACACACAGACGTACTTTAATGATACGGAAATAGAAAGTTAAGGTAAGTGGGTGTGGTTTTGAAGTGATTCCTTCAGTGAGCTAGTGACGGGTTCATTTGTATTTTTAGTGAATGAATATGTTAGTCACATGGTGAATAACTAATCGTGCACAAGCAGCAGGTTTGTCAACAGATGAGAGAGGTGGAAGACAACCTCAGGATGACATTCAGGTTAATAGAGAAAACAGGAAGCAGACTCAACTGTATATGGATAATAATGAGTTAATACATTCCGGCAAAAGAAAATCAATATGAGAACACACTTAATGGAAAGATCTTGAAAGGGTCTGCATAAACAGTGTACCAGGTGCTCATCAGCATAATCTGGAGAGTACAATTACTATTGGAGAAAGCCAGGAAAATGCCAATAAAATTGGAGTTTTGTGCAATGAAACACAGATTATGATGAGTTTATGCAAAACATTAATTACCCTGCACACACCACTTATGAGATATACAGTACTTTACAGCTGTGAGGAGCAATTCTGGTTAATTCAGCAGGATGAAATCGGAAAGTACAGCTGCTAGGACTTTTTTTATTGGAGCACTTATCAGAGAGCTTAATGGAAGCTTTTAAAATTCTGAAGCATTTTGATCGCGGAATGGGAACACTATATCCTTGCACTGGGAACTTGAGAAAATAACAATTTAAAATTTATTATCAGGAGAGAAGTCAGTAGATTTTTTTTACAGTGTTGTTGGATTACTTGAAATTTATTTTAAATAAGTAAGAGTGTAATGCTGTGAAATGACGCTGGGGCAAAGGGGTCATAATTGTATTGCACCAACAAGTAGCTTCTTTGCTGTAAGTTGCAATGGTCTGTGGGCTTTGTTGGCTGGTCATCACTGGGAAAGCAAATTACAATTTTAAAACTTAATTAAATATAAAAAGCTGCCTTAAATAACAATGTAACCATATTTCTGGAAAATAAAGGAGAACAAGAGATTTTCTTATCAATGCCAATCTTATTAATATTTTCATTCGCCTTGTTTGAATGCTTGAATCAATTGTCCTTTCCTATCAGATAAATCAGTTCCCGCTTGGCAAGCGCTCTTCATACACTGCTTTTATAATAATGACAATAACAATGAATGTTGAGTAAGATAACAATTAAAAAGTAACTTGTTTATTTGCATTGATGGAAGTGCAAAAGTTAGATCAAACGGTTAAATTCCATCTCTCCATCTCTCAGCATAATGTGATTTCTTTTATATTTCCTCTTGTACCGCAGCATCACTCTTGACATCATTCTTGTAAAGTTAAGTTATACTGAAAGCAACCTTTATGAGTCAACTCTTTATAATGTTACACAAGAGTAGAAGATGTTTCCTGCCTTCTCAGAGAAATAATTATGGCTAAACGTAAGAAGTTCAAGCCCTTTTTAAATTGCTATTCTAACTGTGTCAGATGGAGTGAACTTGCCTTTTGGCAATCTCTATGAACGTGCTTTCTTGTTCTATAATGATATTTGGTTTCAATGAACAGTTCAGATCTGGATTTTAACAGTATCCACCTTTTCAATTTGAACATGGCTGTATGTCAATTAAATATAAATATGTAAATATATAGCAATTTGATTTAAAATAGATGCAAAAGATAAAGTCATGTTGCAGCAACAAGCAAAAAGCATAAAACAACTGAAAATATTGTAAATCTGAGTAACAGCAGAAGATGCTGAACATACTCAGCAGGCTGGGCAGCATCTGTGGAGAAATACAAAGATAATAGTGCGGTTCATGACTTTTCTTCAGAACTGGGAAATTTTAGAAAGCAGAGAGAAAAGGAGAACTGGGAATAGAATTCAGGGAATGTCTGGAAAGAAAATGGTATCATGGAATGATTTCAACTGAGAGAATGAAGAAGTCGTGTTAATGGCAGTTAATTAATCTGGAGAAGATATACTGCAAGTAGATGCAAAAAGGAGAGAAATATTTTTTTAAATCATACTAGAATTGTGAGTACAGAACACTGCAGTTATTGGAAAGTTGGAAGAATGAAGAGTGCTGGGAACATTCAGTGGGTCAGGGAGAATCTGTGGAGGAAGAAATAAAGCCAATGCCCCAAGTTTATCAGCCCCTACCATAAGAACACATCAAGGCAAAACATCAGCACTATATCCCCTCACCAACAGACACCTTCAATAAAAATATATAAAATATAAAAGGAAGTATTTTGTTTTACAATTGTATTTGTTCAAGTTAGATTTTATAATCATTCACCAAAATGCTGGATGCATAAATGAGTGGTTAACAAGTGAGAACAAAATAACTAGTTAAGAGGTGGTAAGGGGAAACTATCTGGAGTGAGCCTCCGAATAGTTCCTAAATAATCCATGCTAAGTTCAGAAGTTGGTAAAATATACTAAATAACATTCATTATATATTTAGAAATTCGGCTAATGTATTGCTAACTAGGAGTTATAAGACTGGAAGTGATGTTTCCAACGCTCACTAATTTATAGAATTGACAGCATAATTTAATGTTTGTAAGCGTTGATCTTCTAAATTCTTACATTACCTGTTATACTGTTCCAGGTGAAATGTGATTTTCTCAGCAAGTCAGACCCTACGCTATTTTAATCTCAGTACCATACTAATTAGAAATTAGATCCAGAGAAAAACTTAGTGGCAAAGAATTACCATCACATGTTTAACACTTTCCCACTGCTGTTGGGCAGTGGCACATTTTCAACAATTGCTAGTTTTCTGACAGCTGGAGCAGCTAGTCCCTCACAACATTTCCACGATTCAGTAATACCATTACTTATCAGTGGCCTATCTCTAGACATCTGTCCTTTCCCTAGCTTACATCACTTTTAAATAACAAAATTCCATCACACTGCGACCTAAAATTAGTAGTTGATCTTGCACCAGTTCTCAGCATAAAAAGTATGCTAAACTTCCACAACTCCTTGCATACAGAATATTTTCCTAACGTGCCTCTCACATTGAATCTATGCTGTCTTATTCTTATCTTACAATTAGCAGAAATAATTTCTATTTATCTACACTATCACTTTATTTTAATCTCTTGAAAAATGTGATTCTAACACCTCACACCCTTCTCAATTCCAAGGAACAAATACACTTTAAAGTAGTAGAACAAAATTCAACCCTTAAAATCCAAGAATCTTCTTTGTAAATCTACTCTGCAACCAGGGTCAATGGACCCTGAAGGTGTATGTCCAGAAAGTAATTGGAAGTAAGTTATATTCAACTATTTTTTTTAAGTGAATTTTGTATTGGACTGCAACAAAAAAACTCGGTGGATGTTCAATATGTTAAGGTCCAATGAACCAAGTTATAGAATGCCACAGCTCCCATTCTGTTTCAAATTGATTTTCCAAAAGTGAATTGTCTTATTCTAGGTTTGTGACATCCCCAGTTCACTTTGACCCTAATGCAAAGGTCACTAATAAGTAAAAGAGAGAAGTACTCACTTCTTTTGATTTCAGTTGTAGTGTTCAAATATAAGTTGGATAAGTTTCTGGAAATAAAGACTCTCAGGGCAATGGGGAGAGTGCATGGAAATGGGTCGCCATGGATGTTTGTGTTCTCTGGACCTTGTACAGAGCCAGAATGGCCTTGTTGGCAGAATGCCCTCCTGTTCTCGGTAACTGGTCTGTGATTCCTCGAAGCATTTCATGTGAGCATTTGTAGAGCAAAGGTGAAGGGTAAACAGAAACACGAGATCTAATGAGAGTGATATACTTAATTTGTGTATGTATTATAATTGGATTAGAATGAAGATTGTGCCAGGAAAATTATGACATCATAGTCAGTGATGTAGGAAAGACGACCATGGTGGAATGAGTATGGACTAGAACGATCCAGCCCATCGCTGGAGATGCCCTTGCTGACATTGAGTACATTTTCATGGAGTGCTGCCACAGGAAATCAGCATCCATCATCAAAGATAACCACCATCCTGACCATTCCCTATTCTCGCTACTACTGTCAGACAGAGGGTGCAGAATCCTTCGGTCCCACGCTACCAAGTCCAGGAGCAGTCACAACTATCAAAAACCTGACCTGGCATGGAATACTGCATTCACCAATATTCTGAACTGATTCTACAGACTCATTTTCAAGGATTCTTTACAATTCATGTATTCGGTATTTTGCTATTATTTGCACAGTTTGTCTTATTTTGCACAATGGCATTTGTCAGTCTTTGTGTAAAGTTTTCCATAAAATTCTGTTGTATTTCCTTTTTTCCTTGCAAGAAATGCCCGCAAGAAAATGAATCTTTTGGTAATATCTATGTACTTTGATAATAAATTTACTTTTGAACTTTGAATATTAATTCATTGATGACTTAGAACTCAGTGAGACTTGTGCTCCTTTTTTTTGCCTGTTGAACTTTCCATTCTTCTAATTGCTCTACTTTGTGTCCTCTTCCTCAGCTTCTGTGCTGATAGGCAACGACAACATGTGGTACAGGCTGTCCCTTCACACTGGCCAGGTTGAGCATGTAGAACACACCAGAGCCTTCTCAGCTAAGTACAGCTCCTGCATATTCCAGGCAGTTTAAGCACTGCTTTGAAAAACTGGCTCCTGACGATAGCCTGACTCTTTTGTGCTAATTGCTGCCTAACACCCTCTCTGTCCTCACTTTTACAGTAAATTACACACAATGTTAGTCTCTGAGTTGGTGGCTGCAAGTGTTAGGTCAAATGATGGATTCTTTTTTTATCTATATATTCCTCTTTCCCTTGCTTGTCCAACTGGGAGCATGCCAGTTCTTCAGATTCTAAGATGAGAAGACCCTAGAACTGGGTTATGGTGAAGGGAGAGGAGAAAGTGATAAGTACTCGCTTCAAACCCCTGCAGAGTTTGATTCAGAAGAGGTCTTGCAATGAGGAACAAGTAGATTCGAGAAACAGGTTTAAGTAATGATAAAGTCGTCCTTATTTTTCCCTTTTGTCTCATGAGTGAACACGGAAACATGCATCCTGGTGAACTCAGCACTTCATTGGTTAAAAATGTGGGTGTCCAACGCTCTCCCCTAGTGTATTTCGTTCCTACTTGATTGTTTGGTGTTTATGGCTTTCTTTGCTTCCACCTCTTGAGTACACATACTTGTGGTGCTGTTGTGGTGCTCTGTATAGATCCAGTGTGTTTTTCCCTAAAGTTTACCCCTTACGATGGTGAAAATTTATTTATTAAGCACTTTAATTCAAAGCCAAAAATTTACTTTTATTGACAATTTCAAAATTCTTTTCTATTTCAGTGGATTTTTTTTCTCTGACAAAACCTTTATGGACCATGAATGAATTCCTTTTTAATGCCCTTGGCAATCCCATTGCATCTTGTCCTGATTGTGATGAGGTTCTTTTCATTTGCAACTGTGGACAGCGCATTTGGGTGAGATATCAGTGAGTGACCAATTCAACCATAACCCACTATAGTAACTCATTTCAGAATCAGAAGGGAAGGAAGGAATATCTTGAATTAATCTATTCCATGAGAAGTGTTTTTTGGTATCTCATTCAGCTGTCAATCTTGTTGGAAAGTAGTGGGAACTAACAAATTACAACTGAATCCAAATACGTTCATGCAATTTTCCAGCAAGGATTTTCCCCACCCTAATTCCCAGGAACATAGTTTTTACCATCCTGGCTGAATTCAGCTGATTTGGTAAAAATAGCCACCAACCTTTATGATTTTTGAATTCAAGTGGAAATCTACTCTTAAGGATTTGTTTCTTCCTACAGACAAAATCACATTTTAGTTTCCTTTAGTCACTATCGAAGCAGAATGCATTGGACTCCAATGGCTATTTTGCAACGTAGCACAAGTTCAAAGACTCCTTAGCATCAAATAATTAATTAAGTCATTTCATGACATTTTCAGAAAAATGAAGCATTCGTATGAATAAGTGGAATACTCATATAATATTCTTTTAGTTGTATAGTGACTTTAGGAACAGGTGTATGGATATGAAACCATTACATGCAGATGAGGGCAAATTAAAGCTTTTGTTTTGACAGAAATAGGACAATAGTACTCTGGAAATACTGGGAAATAGTCATGCCATGTCACTGAGACCACCGCCTTCTTCCTTTGGGACTAATGTGGGCTGACTTGCTGTCACAATGCAAATCATTGTGTAGTACATAGGGGCTTGTGTGTGTCCACATCTGAACCACAGAGAACCAACTTGTGAGCATCAAAGCTGAATCACTGGCAGCATGGGAAGATTCATGTGATCTATATTCATGGGAAGGGTGAATGTAGGGTGATGTAGATCAGAGGACTGCTCCCGTGCTGCCATTAATTAACAGGAAGGCCTTCAAAAAATCATGCTGACACCCAAGCTTGTGTATTTCACCTTTTGTGTGACGCACCATTTTGTCAAAGGATTTAGACTTAACCTGTTACTTTCAGGGGAGATAAAACACATTAAGAACTTGGAGGAGTCATTAAATAACAGCAAAGCTACTGAGATACTGGAGAATAAAGCTACATTTATGCGCAACTAGCTCAGAAAAGCTTTGAAGAATACAGCCCTATATGAAGAACGAGGTAATGATATTATTTTAAAGCTTCAATTTGATTAGAAAATTTTGAAGCCAGAATAGTAGGAGTGTAAAATGAAAGTGTCAATCATATTATAACCATTTTATTCACATAGAAGTATGCTTCTTTATCTTTATTATTCAGAAGACTTGCATGAAACATATTTGCTTAAAGCTCAATATTTGCCTACTGTATTTCAGTGCTTTGTTAAATTATTATCACATTATTGAGATGTACTGTATATTATTGGAGCCACAATGCTTTTAAAAACATCTATAACCCCCAGGCTTTGAAAAGTGAATGCTATGAAACAATATATTGTTAGAAGTAATCCAGTTTCAGCTGAGTACATACAATGAAAGTGGATTAAATAAGGCAGAACCCTAGATGACTCCTCCAGGGAAGGATAATGGATTACCTAGTTATACCCACACTATATTCTTTATTATAACAAAATATATTTTCTTGAATTCAATCTTTTTACATTGGGATCTGAGGTATTATAACAGAAGAATTGTCAACAGCCATCTTTGAGAGATGATACGTTGCACTAATAGATATTGCAATGGGAAATGTTTAAACATTCATTTTCAGTAATATGAAAATATGTATTTGCTCTTTCAGAATAATGGATCATGGAGTGGCACTGGAATGACTAGAAATGAATACTGCACCTTTATTGAGCACCTCTCAACATCACTGGTGCTCTGCTTCAAGGAAATTGGACTTGATATCATGGCATTGACCTTTCAGATGATGTTTGGAACAGGTGGCTGGAATAACCAGTTTCATCTTTCTATGAACAAATTAATCTAACAATTTCCTCTTCACTAACCTGCCCATTTGGCTAGTGTTGCTTAATATCCAACAGATAAGGCAGGACATTTGGACTTGCACTTGCTAATAATAAAAAAAATCAGCTTATAGACCTTCAAATTTTAATAGAGTGACTAAACTTACACATGTATTTCCTTGACCAAAACACAAACAATACACAATAATAATTTGGCAGCAGAGAAGGATGTTTATAGCATCGGGAAGAGTTGCAGGTCTTCAGGCTTTTGTATAATTGTTTTATCTGATGAGAAGCTATAACAGCTCTAGGATAAAAAAGTAAATGGAGGCCCTGTGCCTTCAGATTCTGTTGATATGCACAGTGACTTTTGAAACTGATACAAGTACAAATTTAAGAAGAATCACAGTATTACAGTGATGCCACCTTTTGACCTACCTTGCATGCTTCTTAATAATCAGTCCCTAATATGATAATATGACCCCCTAAGTGGACAAGTTCTAATTTCCGAGGTAACAATAGTGCATTGATGGTAACTCAAATGAAATTTAGCAGAATCCAGAGCCACCGTATATATAAATATGTTAGCTTACATATTTCAAAGACTTGTAAATACACTATATGTTCAATGTTGTATTGATGAACCATTGCAGAGCTTTATAGTAATGTTGTTAATAAAAGATAAAGGAAATTCAGATCCCTACTCAATAATTTATTAATCCAAAATGTGCTGAATGAATGCCCAGTTTTCTTTAAGTGTGTATATTCTTTTTTTAATTGCTGATCTGCTCTGGACTGAAAGCATTGTTTTGCTAACTTAAGGTAAATTCTGCAGCCTTGAAGATAATGAGTCTTACCAATGGCAACTTTATTCTGACATCTCAAGAATTACTCCATAACATCTGTTTATTATAAAGGGCATTTAGAGATGAATTTTTACAGGAGCTTATCCTCTGCATCTTCAGTTGAATAGCCTGGAAAAATAGCATCAATGGCATTTGTGCCATTTCTGTAGGGTGTCCATGACTTTCTCATGAAGGTTTTAATGGATAAGGAAGAGAATGTGCAGGTTCATGCACCACTATTTCAAAATTATTTTCCCTTTGGAGGCCTAACATGGTCCAGTTTTAACACTGAAAATGATCACATTTCAATGTGGAATATTATATAATATTGACAGTTGTAAAGGATATTTGAGTACTGTATATAACTAGGAGCTAATTTTGCAGGATCTCCATGGTAATCTGATACTTACAAGTTGTATCAATACAAACTTTGTTAAAATGAGGTTGAAATATTGTAAATGTAAAGACAGACTAATTTTCCCACCTCTCACTGCAGTGTCAATGGAAGATCAATATTGATCCTAGAGAACTTAGCATCTAAATCACCTTTAAATGTTTCTGCTGATCTTCCAGCCAGATTATGTAGGGAGATCAGATGTTCCCAATGTAAGGTATAGACTAAATGTTCTAGAGCAAGGGTTCCCACCTTTTTCATGCCAGGGACCTCTACCATTAACTGAGGGGTCTGTGGACCCCCTGTTCTAGAGTATTCACAATTTCCTTTATACAGAGCAAGAACCTTGATTCTAAGTTTGATGTAAACAGTATAAACAATTCTAAAGTGGATATTCTTGATATTTTGAAACATGTTGAAAAAGGCAAGAAAGCAATAACACAATAGTTTTAAAATATCAATTTATTAATTAATACAAATTAAAATGCATTGTTTTTCTTGCAATCTTAATTAACGATGGAGTGGAGTTTAAGAGAAATAACAAACCAGAGTACTTTGTTAATCTTGAACTCAATGAAATAAGATTAAAATAATATACTGCATCAATCTTATGATTCAATACATTTAATCAGAATAGTCTAGTCCTTATTTTTAGTGATTTATTTATTCTTTTTTATTGTATTTATTTATGTGACATCAGTTATTGCTCTGGCTGCTCTTTTATTGTATCCTCATCAGCAATAACACAATTACTATGGACTGAATATGACACCCAAGAAGAATTTAAGAATATTGTGTTAAACAGTTTGAAAATATCTGATAATTACAAGGAGTAATTTCTTTACGCAGATTTTATTTTTATTTCTTCATAAAATGAAGCCAGTACTCTACTACTGTACTGCTTTTTGAGGTTTCTGTGTGGGCTTCCTGCTAATGCCATAGCAACCAATCAAAAGACCTGTACAGGTATTCCCACTCCACAGTTTGAGATTGCCTGCGAATTTTGGACAACAACGTCATGGAATCAATTTCACTCAGGAAAGTGAAATTGGGAGAAATTTAAAAAATATTAAATTATGTCAAATAACAGTTACAAACTGCTGTTCAGGTCTAAATTACTGGTAGCTTAACTGGCAGATACTTTCTGTGCATTAGTTCAATATTCTCTGCAGTTGTTCTTCATTTTCTGGCTGCAATCATTGTACAGAATATACATAGTTGTACCTGAGTAAGTAAATAAAAAGCCTGAACTTTTTGTATCATTCATTAGTTATATGCAAAAGAGAGAAAGCATTGTCCTCTGTCATAGTTGTCCAATCCTTTTCAAAGACAAAGAAATAAAAACACAATAACATTTTACATTGTTACTGATTTATATATTAAAACGTAATGTAATAAAATTTCTCTAAAGTTCAAAAGTTTAAAGTAAATTTATTATCAAGGTATATTTACACCACCATTTTCTTGTGGGCATACTCAATAAATCCAATAACCATAATAAAATCAATGGAAGTGCAGCAACTGGGCATACGACCAGTGTGCAAAAGACAATGAACTGTGCAAATACGAAAAGAAAGAAATAATAATAATAATAATAAATAAGCAAAAATATGAAGAACATGAGATGAAGCATCCTTAAGAGTGAGTCCATTGGTTGTGTGAACATTTCAGTGATGGGGAAAGTGAAATTGGGAGAAGGTACCTCTTTGCTTCAAGAGCCTGATGGTTGAGGGGTAATAATGGTTCCTGAACCTGGTGGTGTGAATCCAGAGGCTCCTAAACCTTCTTCCTGATGGCAGCAGACCTGACTGGTGGGGGTCCTGATGATGGACGCTTGCTTTCCTGTGACAATGTTCCATGTAGATGTGCTCGATAATGGCGAGGACTTTACTCATGATAGACTGGGCCATATCAACTAGTTTTTATAGGATTTTCCATTCAAAGGCATTGGTGTTTCTAAACAGGCTCTGATGCAGCCAGTCAATATACTCTCCACAACACATCTATAGATGTTGGCTGTTAGGTAGATGTTAGTCTGTCTTGAAAGGGAGCGAACCCTTGCAAGGCAGAAGGTCCCAGTGAAGTACCTGATAAGGCTCTGAAAACCTGTGCCATTGAAATAGCAGGAGTACTCAAGGACATTTTCAACCTCTCACTGCTATGGGCGGAAGTTCCCACTTGCTTCAAAAATGCACAGTTATACCAGTGCCTAAGAAGAATAATGTGGGCTGCCTTAATGACTATCGCCAAGTAGCACTAACATCAACAATGATGAAATGCTTTGAGAGGTTGGTCATGACTAGACAGAACTCCTGCCTCAGCAGGGACCTGGACCCATTGCAATTTGCCTATCGCGACAATAGGTCAACAGCAGATGCAATCTCAATGGCTCTCCACACGGCTTTAGACCACCTGGACAACACAAACACCTACTTCAGGATGCTGTTCATCAGCTATACTGTAGCTCAGCATTTAATAGCATCATTCCCAGAACCTTGATTGAGAAGTTACAGAAACCTGGGCCTTTGTACCTCCCTCTGCAATTGGATCCTCGACTTCCTAAGCAGATCACAATCTGTGCGGATTAGTGATAACATATCCTCCTTGCTGACGATCAACACTGGCGCCCCTCTGATGTGTGCTTAGCCCACTGCTCTACTCTCTATATACACATGACTACGTGGCTAGGCATAGCTCAAATAGCATCTTAAATTTGCTGACAATACAACCATTGTTGATAGAATCTCAGGAGGTGGCGAGAAGTCATACAGGAGTGAGATCTGCTAACTAGTGGAGTGGTGCCACAGAAACAACCTGGCATTCAACGTCAGTAAGATGAAAGAGCTGATTGTGGACTTCAGGAAGGGTTAGACGAAGGAACACATACCAATCCTCATAGAGGAATCAGAAGTGGAGAGAGTGAGCAGTTTCAAGTTCCTGGGTGTCAAGATCTCTGAGGGTCTAACCTGGTCCCAACATATCAATGCAGTTATAAAGAAGGCAAGACAGCGACTATGCTTCATTAGGAGTTTGAAGAGATTTGGTATGTCAACAAATACACTCAAAAACTTCTATAGATGTACCGTGGAGAGCATTCTGACAGGCTACATCATTGTCTGGTGTGCGGGGGGTGGGGGAGGGTGTTGCTACTGCACAGGACTGAAAGAAGCTGCAGAGGGTTGTAAATTTAGTCGTCTCCATCTTGGGTACTAGTCTACAAAGTGTCCAGGACATCTTCAAGGAGCGGTGTCGCAGAAAGGTAGGGTCCATCACAAAGGACCTCCAGCACCCAGGGCATGCCCTTTTCTCAATTACCATCAGGTAGGAGGTACAGAAGCTGGAAGGCACACACTCAGTGATTCAGGAACAGCTTCTTCCCCTCTGCCAGACAATTCCTAAATGGACATTGAATCTTTGGGCACTACCTCACTCTTTTCTAATATACAGTATTTCTGTTTTTGCACTTTTTTTTATCTATTCAATATACGTAATTGATTTACTTATGTTTTTTTATTTTATTTATTTTTTTCTCTCTCTCTGCTAGATTATGTATTGCATTGAACTGCTGCTGCTAAGTTAGCAAATTTCACGTCACATGCTGGTAGTAATAAACCTGATTCTGATTCTGAGAAATTGTCAAAATTTCAGATGTCATGTCGAATTTTCGCAAAACCCCTAAAGGAGTAAAGGCACTGGATCTAGGCCAGGTTCTCTGAAATGATAACTCTGAGGAACTTAAAGTTGCTGACCCTCTTCGCCGCTATCCCCCTCGTGAGGACTGGCTCATGGATATGCGGTTTCCTCTTTCTGGTCAATAATGAGCTTGGTCTTGCTGACATTGAGTAAGAGGTTGTTGTTGTGTCACCACTCAATCTCCGTCTTATATGCTGATTTGTCACCACCTTTGACTCGGCCTATAACAGTGGTGTCATCAGCAAATTTGAATATGGCATTGGAGCTGTGCTTAGCTACACAGCCATAAGTGTAAAGCGAATAGAACAGGGGCTGAGCACACAGCCTTGTGGTGTTCCCGTGCTGATGGAGATTATGTAGGCGATGTTGTTGCCAATCTGAACTGATGGAGGTCTGCAAGTGAGGAAATCAAGGATCCAATTGCACAAGGATGCCTTGAGGCCAAGGTCTTGAAGCTTATTGATTAGTCTTGAGGGATGTTAGTGTTGAATGCCGAGCTGTAGTTGTAAATTGCATTCTGATCTATGCATCTTTGCTGTTCAGATGTTCCAGGATTAAGTGAAGAGGCAATGAGATGGCATCTGCTGAGGATCTGTTGTCCCTGTAGGCAAATTGGAGCAGATCCAAGCCACTTCTCAAGCAGGAGTTGCTATGCTTCCTCAGCAACATCTCAAAACACTTTATCACTGTTGATATAAGTGCTACTGGATGATCGTCATTGAGTCATTAGTGAAAGTTAACTGCAGGTTTATTTAGTACATTCCTACTTAAAAGTTTTAATGGGTTTATTGGGTTGCTCTCAACAAGAATCGTATTGCATCTTCAACTTTAACTTCTTGACTTTTCTGGTCATTTGTCACACCTTTGTTCATCAAGAATACATTGCTATTTACCTTAAAAACATTCAAATACCTCACTTTTACTCCTTTTTGGGAGAGAGTTCCAAAGACTCACCACCTTCTGAGAGAAGAAATTTGGCTTCATCCATATCTCATATATGCAATTCTTGTTTTAAAATAGTGATGCCAAAATCTAGGTTGTTCGCAGCAAATATTCCATGTTCACTCTGTCAAGGTCACTCAGAATTGTATGTTTCAATCAAATCCTCTGTCACACACCTAAAGTAATAGGTACAAACCTAGAAATCCAACCTCATAAAACTACCTGCCAATTTGAAATATTCGTTTATGAGAGACATGCATTAACATACAGTACATCCTCACATTATGGGGGGTGGGGTTGCATTCCTAGAAAACAGACAGATTGTGATTTTCCATTAATGAACTTGTAGCAAAAACCTTATTGTTACTTTCATATTTTGTGTTTACTTAGTCATTCCATCTGAAATAAGTTCAGTGAGAGTGCATTTTTATTCCATATCTCTTTTTTTTGGTAATGGGAATGGATTTCCCTGTCCGGGAAGAATAAGGGTCTCATACTGATGGATTAGACGCACATAGAGCTGCCCAGAAAACGTTACACACACATAAATGAGATTTTAATGGTGCAATAATTATGTTAATGTTGATGAAATGTACAAACGTGTATGTTCTCGTACAATTTTTATTTGTATTTATATTTTCTTTGATTACTTATGTCTCTTCCGTTTGGGTTCTCTGATATTTCTTCTACTTATTCTCATCAATTTAGTTCACTATGGATGAGTTTCCCATGGTACTCTGTGAATGGTTACTGAAAAACAACTTTTTCAAGGAACAGAAGTGAAGGAGGAGGAGAAGATGGCGATGCAGCAGCCACTCCGGTGAATGATATCTGTAATCTGTCAAGTAGGGTGCCATGCACAATCCTGATTTGATGGAGCCAGGCGTGAGAGAACGAAGGAACATCTGGAGAAACTTCTGAAATGCCTTTTTCGTTGCCACTGTTACTGTGTGATCCAGAATCTCTGGAGGGGAAGGCCCCGAGTCCTCAGCTTTGCTTGTTGCTCGGCGGCCGGGGTGGGGTCAAAGTGCTCGACAGAGATGGTGCTCGGTGCTCGGTGTCGAAGGGCTGGTCGGACGCTCAAAGTTTTCGGACGGACTCAGAATCGACTGTGGTCGGGTGCTTCCAATGCATCGACAGTTGTTGGTGCCTGGAGGTCTATGGCAGAAAGAGTTTCTCCCTTTTGCCGTCTGCTATTGGGACTATCGGGAGTCGATTGGAACTTTGAAACTTTTTTTTTACCGTGCCCATGGTCTGCTCTTTATCAAATTATGGTATTGCTTTGCACTGCTATAACTATATGTTATAATTATGTGGTCTTGTCACTGTTCGTCTTTGGTTTGTCTTGTTTTTTTTGTGATATCTCTCTGGAGGAACATTGTATCATTTCTTAATGCATTCATTTCTAAATGACAATAAATGAGGACTGAGTGTCCTCATAACCTAATTTCCATATTCTGTACAATCAGGCTATCCTGAATCCACACAGAACGTACTCCAAGATCCAGTATCTGCCATGATACACATACACTCATTTGGTTTAAATGAGCAAACTCCATCAAGCCAGAAGCTCAACATCCAGGTCAAACCATCCTACTTGGTTGGTCCAAACCTTCACTCCTTCCACAACCACTACACTATGGCAGCAGTGTATAAACTCCGCAGTATTCACTGCAGTATCTCTCCTAGGCCTCTTCCACAGCAACTCCTGGTCCCGTGATCTCAAAGCACACAGGAACAGCACCACCAGCAAATTCCCCCAAGTCTTATCTCATGTTAATTTTTGGAATTATGTTGCCAGTCCTTCAGTATCATTTGTTCAAAATGCCGAATCCCACCCCCCCCGCCATAGAACCGCATTGTAGATAGTACATAGGCTGCTGAAGGAGGCGGTTCAGAACTGCTTTCTCAAGGGCATGTAGGGAAAGGCACAACATGGTACCTTTGCCACGGTTAGAGTTACTGAGTCATAGAGCACTACAGCACAGAAATTGGATCTTTGGTCCATCTAGTCCGTGTTGAAATGTTATTCTGCTTAGTCCTATTGACTATAGCCCTCTATACCCCCTCTCATTCGTGTACTTGTCTAAACTTCTCTTAAATGTTGCAACTGAACCACATAGACACCTTCCACTGGCAGCGTCTTCCACACTTGAACTGCCCTCTGAGAGAAGGAGTTCCCCTTAAGTATTTGACCCTTCTCCCCCAACTTACTTGTTTTATCATTTATTCAGAGATACAGAGCAGAACAGGCCCTTCTGGCCCAATGGCCTCAGTTCTAGTCCCACCCAACCTTGGTGAAAAAAAACTGTTTCCACTTACCCCACCAATACCATTCATAATTGTACATGGAAGTGAAAAATACAGGGCAATTTGTGCTTCACGTGTGCAATTTGGCAGCATTGGTAACAAATCAGTAAAGGAAGATCACGCAGAAAGATGGAAGCAAATCACTATCCTTAGGTTTCAGGGAGCAACTGTGGTTTGGCTGGAGTTCACAACCTGTGTGAGGATTTCACATTTGTCAAAAGTCTCTGCTTTCTCTGTTAATGCTGTTTATCCTCTGTAGTGGCAGCCATGTTGGATTAAACAGGTCAGGAAATGTAAAGGCCTGGAAGATTGGCATGGACAGCTGTAAGCAGAATAACAAGCAAGCCCAGTTGCTGGTGATTGTTCACTCCCAGAGCAGAAGACCAGAAGCTTCATTACACTTCAACACTGAATGGAAAATCAGGGGTAGAAATTCATCTACTGTCACTATTACTAAGCATCTGTGCAAGTATTGACGTCCAGTTGTAATCAAATTGGCGTGATCAATACCTCTGTGTTAAATGGAATTGAAATGGCAAAGACTAATGGCTCTTACAGCATTTGGCACTGGCACACAAAGTTAGATTTCTCTCCCATCTAGTTACTAAAAGCCTGCATCATACACTAGAAAATTGTAAACAATTTACTGGTACGTGTACTGAAAATACAGAGATCAATATACAAACACTCAGAAATATTAGAAATGGGATTTGTTGAGCTAAAATAAATTGGTCTAGCTTACTAGCTGCATTTTTATTTAGGTGACCGTGGATTCCCGCGGGAAAATTAATCTCAGGGTTGTATAGGGTGACGTATATGTACTTTGATAATTAATTTTACTTTGAAATTTGTACTTCTAGCTTGGGCATGTATTTTTGAATTCACACAAGTCAGAGTTCCTGATATGTTTAACAATCTAAGTAAGTTTAACAGGACTTGAGAAAAGACAAGCCCTGCAGCCAGCCCACCTAGTAGCTTCACGTGGATGGCTTCAGGCACTGATAGCGTCAATGACTATACTAATCGAAAAAGCACTCAGGTAATTGAGAATGGTGTTCTGTTTGGAGCTTTGCCACGTACGTGCTGATTAATCTCATTTGGCTTTGGTCAGAAGAGCCTAAAGTCATAGAAAAGTACAGCACAGAAGCAGGCCCTTCAGCCTGTCTAGTCCATGCCAAATCATATAATCTGCCTGTTTCCATCGACCTGCACCCTAACCATGCCCCTACTATGCATGTACCTATCCAAACTTCTCTTAAATTTTGAAATTGAGCCCGCATGCACCACCTACACTGGCAACTCGTTCCACGCTCACATTTGGAAGAATTAAGAACAGGAGGAGGAAAAGTGTGAACACAAGGCCTGCACATCAAATACAATGACAGTAATTAATTTAATGTGAATATAATTTCCTTACATCAAACTCTTATTTGTGTTAAATAACAGTGTTTATAGGCTTAAAATAAAATGTGCCTACGCTAGCAGAAAGTTCAGCCAAAGAATGCAATTACTTTGAGTGATGTTTTCGAAGTGCTGTCTGCTGGTGTATAAATCTGTGAGGCCTGAATTACACCACAGACTTCAGTGATGGGGATGAGAGAGTCAGTGTTCCCAATGATAGAGTGAATACTGTTTGAGGAGGTAGCTGGTGAAAAATAATCATAGGTTCTGTCAAGATGTTTTTAAATCCCCAGTGAGCCTGGCATAATGGCATCTTACATTCTCATTTCTTGTCCCCTGAAATCCTTATTTCAGCAGAACTGGATAACTATCTATGTGCTGGAGCTAAGAGGAGATGGTGTTTCTTCCAAAGGAATATCCCTGTATGGATGGCGTCTTCAGAAGATATCATTGTTTGTTAATGACAGGAGAAATGGGCACTTCCAGCACTGTAGACTGGCACTGGCCAATTCTGTGCTGCACTTTGACATCATATTTACTAAAAGTGGGTTTTATTTTGTGTGAGATAAAACAAGTGGTAGAACAGCTGGTTATTGCAGATGTATACCAAGCTTGAAATCTTTAATGTCAATAGTTATGAAACAACATGAATTGTAGATTCTTAATTCAGCCTTCCTGAATGTCCTCATTTCTTCCTTTTTTCAGTGAATTATAATTGGATAGAGGTAGGAAGCTGTGGCTTGGGTTCATGGTACTTGGACAACGCTATGTTGAGGCTGAGAACCATAGTGAATGATAAAATTTAAGGCTTGGGGAACAAACCTGTCACAATTGGAGATTTATTTCCCAGATTCTTACAGCAATTTTGATTTTAAATAGAAGCTAAGGCTTAATTCAGATATTCCATATACAATACACAGATGAGACTTTCAATTCTTGGGAAGATTTTAATGATTTATTTAAAGTGTACATCTTAAGGAACTTAAGTCTCACCTTAGAATCTTTGCCATCCACTGAGCTAAGGATAATGGCGGGTTGGAAATGAGGGTCACTTTGCCCCTTGCACAGGCTTACACACCTGAATCTCCTCAGATCATTGTGGACTAGCATACCAGGTCTCTCTGCCTTTCAACAGGATTTAACTCTGAGTGAGGCTGCTGCCAAACATTTGCATATCTCCATCCAGCCTCCTACGTTTATTGACACCAAGCCTCATCCATCAGGTGTTGGCCTTATTCCCAACTTGCTGAGATTGAAATGACATTTTCAATCCCATCCAAATTATTTCAGTACTCAGAGCAGCATACTGTACCTCTCTGTCTTCCTCTGCTCTCAGATGTACAGTACATTACAAAGAGCAGAACATTAACATCGACTTGTGCAGGACATAATTTATGGTGAGACCGTTTGAGGCCAATCAATTCCTTGAGATCATACCAGCTCTCATCAGTGCAATTGAATATTCTATTCCCCACCCCCGGTTATTTCTGTCACCTAGCAACATTCACTTGCATGACTGTCCTTTAATTCTTCTGTCCTTAGCTTCAGTAAGGTATCATGCAGTAGCCAATTAACTTACCAACAACTAAATCTGTCTAAAGCAAAGCACGCGTAGAAAACCCGTGAAAACTCCACAAAACATCTATAATCAGGACCAAATCTGGGTTACTGGTGCTGTGAAGCTGTGGTTTTAACTATTGCATCAGTAAGCTGTGCACATGATTTCAGCACTGAGACCTATGCATCTAATGACAACCCTCTACCAAAAGACGTTAAGGCACTTCACAATCCAATCCTGGATCTGTCTTTTAATCATTCACAGTGTCTCACTGTATTGAAGCCCTTGCACAGACCCCTTGCCCATTGATCTGTACCATCCAACCAGCACCAATCCACAGTAATCCCATGTTATCCACTTTCTTTCCACCCAGGACCACTCACTTACGCAATTAGCTTACCAACTCACAGGATCTTGGCATGTAGGAGGAAACTAGAGCACCCAGAGGAAGCAAATGCAATGAGCAGCTCCAGCAGTTGTGCTGCTGAATCTGCCTGGTCTATGCCTTATGACTGTCCCTAGCAAGACCTCCATTTGAGATAAGACTCATTACTATTTGAGATTTTTTCCCACAACTTGGGTCAAGCTAATGAACCTCAAATTTTCTGCATTTTCTTAAATATTGGTGCAACATTAACTGCTTTCTTTGTATCAGTTGGACAGTGGTACAACTTGGCATGGCCTTAACCTAGGACTAATACAAAGTAGCTAGCTATTGACACACTTGAAAGAGGTTACATGCATCTGACCTGTAGAATTCTCTAGGTAGAGGCATTATTTTAATATAAAGTTTAGAGGAACAATGAAAAGTGATTTTAAATATATATAAGAGAAATAATTAGTAAAGTCTTTGGTCATGATAAAAAGAATTGAGATGGATTGAAAATGGTAATCTGTGGGCTCACAGAAATATATGGGCAGTCTCTGGAGATTGAGAATGTCTTGCGTCCACTTTGGTTCTAGAGTAACTGAGGACAACGTGGGACCCGGTGATTGCTACTGCCCCCCATCCCCACTCTCGCCTTCCACAGACCCACAGATATGGCAGGAGATCCCAATGTGTACCTGTGTGTATTGGGCACACGTGTACTTTTCAGGATGATATGCATCTTCTGATATTCATGTAAGTATTTCTGGAACGAGCTTTGAACTTGAGGAAAAGGATAGACATTCTAGATGTAGATGCTAGCTGGCAGCAATTTGATTCTTAGGTGATGGAAAGGAGAAATGAACACAGTAAGAGTTTCAGTTCTGATCAGGTGAATTTTAGATTTTTTTTTTCTTTTTTTTATTTTCATTGATAAAATTGGCTTGATATGGGACTGACATGGAAATGGTACAAGTGTTGTAGTTGCTCACCATAATACCGCACTTAATGGAAAAAGGGAGATTCCCGCAAAGGAATAGTGTATAGCATGTAGAATAGTAAAAACCCAGATAACTAGGAGGAATGTAAAGAGTGGTGAAGGGTGAATTGGTAAAAGGAAAATCAGCTTGTAAGAGTTTGTGAAATAAGCAGCATTCTTAACAATTGTTAACAGGAAAAGGTGGGCAAGGATAAAGTCAGCCCTCCTTAGTGTGCTGGGAAAGCTGGTACTGAAAATGGCAGTTTTACTGAAGAATTTCACTCTGGACCTTGGCAAATTAGTTTTCCAAAGAAGAAATGAAGGAGGGAATTTTCTATGCTTTGTAACTCCAAAAGTTAAAACTAATTGAAAGAAAAATGCAGAGCTGGGAGATGCTGACCTAGTTTGTTTTTTTTAAACTTTAGTGAGGTGCGCACATATGAGATGGTGGTGTAATGACATATGCCATTCACATACTTATACATACAGTCTATAACCCATAATAAATTATCTAAACAAACAAATGCTTAATCAAACAACATAATTACAATATTACTCAAATATTACTGAAATATTAAATACACAACACTCTTCCCTGCTTAATGATAAACTCCAACTCAATGTAGAATGCAGCTCAAATTATATATATTATACTATATAATACAACTATTATATATACATCCACATGATAGTAAATTTTAAGTTGTTACATTCAGGCCTAAACATTTAGAGGATTTCTTACTCTTGTGGGATAACATCTTTCTTGAAGGGGGGAATAGGTCAGGAGGTTCATTCTGCTTGGCAGGTGAGACTTGTGGCTGTGAAACAATCTTGGGTTATGAGACCTCTTCCGTGGTGGTTGCAGGAATTGACTCTGGGACTGAAGGAAGTTGTCCTGACATCTCTGGACACATTTCTTCTCAACTGATCAAGGTGTCATCTCCAGATTACATCAGATGCAATCTCCATTGTGTTGGAGAGGGGTCCAGTTCTTTCATTAATCTTTTCAAGTACCCATTTTTGATCAATTTTGTAAGTTCTCTCCAGGACTGCTCATCCAGCAGCGAAACATTGAACCTCCTTGTTTGAGAGCCCTCAGTTTGTCTCAGCTGTTTGTCCTGCACACTCCTTCATGAGGAGATCCAAGCATGACTGCAAAGGACAACACAGAAACAACATAGATGCTGAGTTGTTGGTTGTGTAGTGTGCTACTTTACAATATGCCAAGAGGAAATTGAGAAGCTTCTGATTCACTGTGGGGTGTTCTGCTGACATTCCTTGCAGTGCATTCTGTAGATTCTGGACAAATCTTTCCACCAGGCCATTTGTAGCTGGGTGGTACAGTGCAGATGTAATATGTCTTATTCCTTTCAATTTCAGGAATGACTGAAACTGTTCCACAAGAAAAAACTGGGCCATTGTCACTGACTAAGTGTCCTGGACCACCAGTCCTTGAGAAGAGACTTCTCAAGACATCAATAGTTTATGAGGCTGTAGTGGAGGCTATTGGGAACTCTTCTGGCCACATTGTAGCTGCATCCACTACTACCAAGAAATTTGTGCCCAGGAATGGTCCAGCAAAATCTCCATGAATCCTCTGCTAAGACAATGCAGACTATTCCCAGAGATGGATCAGTGAGCTCTTGGCATCTTCTGGACTTGTTGGCATCCCAAACAGTGCATGGAAAGCTGCTCAATCTGCTGATCTATCCCAGGCCACTAGGCAAACCTATGAGCCAACACTTTCATTTTGATCTTGACTAGATGACCAGTATAGAGCTCCTCCAACACTTTAGCCCTCAGCTTACAACAACTTTCAATCCCCACATAAGGTAACCCTGGTCAATGGCAAGTTCATCCTGGCGCTGGTGAAAATAGAGGAAATGGAATTTTTGCTGCACTTTCCAGTCATTTTAGATTGCTATGTAGATTTGAGACAGTGTGAGGTCTTTTCTGGTTTCCCTTTGGATCATTTCTGCTGTAATAGGGAGACTTCTGATTTGCATTATGGCGAATATTTCAAGAGGAGTGTCCACTTTTGTAAATTTCTCAGGTGTTTCCTATTCCAAGGGTAAACAGGACAATCTATCAGAATTTCCCTAATTAATTGTCCTCTTGAATTTGATCTTGTGATTTTGTTCTCCAAGAAACAGAGCCCATCTCTGCATTCATGCTACTGCTGTTAGTGGAACACTATTCTGTGGATTGAAAACGGACATCAGTAATTGATGATCAGTAATGAGGATAAACTAGTTGAAATGTTTTACATTTCAACTCAGACATAAGGCCTCTCTGTCGATCTCTGCACCTAGACCATAAGGTGAGTCATCACAGCAACAGTCAGTCAGTCTACATCACCATTTTCTTTACCTTTTGGAAAGCCACCGCACCTGGTTTTGTCCATTACCATTCCTTCTTGACCTATAGTAATGAGTTCAAGCAGTGGAGCACAGTAAACAGGTTTGACAAAAAAACTATTATTGACAAATCATAAAAAGATTGCAACTAAAAGGTCATCCTTTTGGCCTTGGGGCATCCACCTCTGCTTGAATTTTCTCATTTGTGCATCAGTGGTGTGACCACAGTAAGTGATGCCTAGTTTAAAGATTTCACTGTTGTTGCTTAGTGCTCTGAGCTTATAATCTTCTAATCTCTTGGAGATGTTTCTTGTCATCCTTACCAGTAACAAAGATGCCATCCGGGTAAATCTGAGTGCCTGGGCAGCCTTTCAGCATCTAGTCCATAACTTTCTGCTACAGTGCATGTGCAGATAATACCCCAGAAATAAACCTAGTATAATGATAACTCCTTTGTGACTGTGAATGGTGAGAAACACTTTGCACTCCTCTTCTGCCTCCATCTGTAAGTAGGCCTCAATTAAGTCCAATTTGCTGAAGTATTTTCCTCTAGAATGGTTTGCAATGATATCCTCTAACCTGGGCAGAGGGCATTGATCTACTCTCAGAACTGGGTTGATGGTGACCTTGCAGATCCTGACAGACCCATCCTTCTTGGCTACTGAGGCCACTGACATTGCCCATAGGCTCCTCTCAAACTTGGAAAGAATTCCTTCAGCCTCCATGCAATCCAGTTCACTGGCTACTTTATCATGGATGGCATAAGGAACTGGACAGGCTTTGTAAAACTGGTATGTGGCATTTTCCTTTAACATTATTTTACCCTTGATATGTTTGAGTTTTCCAGTGCCATCCTTGAACACTGCTGTGGCATCATCTAGTACCTTTCTTAATTCACTTTCATTTGACACTATTGCAGGGGATGTGGCATGTAAATGATGAATAGATCTCCAATCATGTTGCAGTTGTCTCAGCCAATCACATCCTCACAATGCGAGCCATCCTGTTTTTATCACATACAAGCCCAACGTGGCTTGTTGGTTGTTATATTTTACAGTTACGAATGTTATTCCCGCAGTTATTTTTTCTCCAGTATTAGTTCTTAGTTGGTGTCAAAACGGTTGTTGTGATGTGTCTACTGTGGTAGTGTAGTGGGTAGTGCTTGTCGGCTCACTTTCAGTTTCCATTGCTGGCTAGCAGTCTTGCGAAAAGGAAGTCTCTCCCTACCAGTACATAACCTCTCCAACTACAAGCCTCCTCGCTGGCGACGCATGGAAACTGAGCTCCTTTCGGACTCGGGCTGATCTACAGAGGATGGGGAGGAGGTCTGGTCCCTGCACACCTAGCACGCAGGCCCACCGGCGTGTGGACATGCCCAGGTGCTCATGAACCAGAACCCCAGCTTTGGGTAAATAGCCCCACTGCCTCGTGGGCAGCCTCGGGAGAGACGAAGGCTACGGGAGTAAACCCAGACAGAAAACCTGGAGTGGAGCCCCTACGGCAGCTGGACGTCATTGAACATCCTCCCGGCAACTCCTGCAGCCAAGCTGGTGCCAAACTTATTGCTTCATAAGCTTTCCTTTAGACTACACTGGTGAGGCCGAGAGGAGGATCTTGAAGACTGGGCATCTCAAGATCTCTATACCTTCCACCCAGGCTTGTGATGATAATCATCATCACCCACTATTCTTCAAGACAGATGGATGTCAACCAACCAACCAACCGGTTATTAATTGGATATCTTTTTTATTTTTGCTTTATTTTATTCTGATACAGTACAGAGTAGGCCCTTTCATTCCTTTGAGCCATGCTGCCCAGCAATGCTCGATTTAACCCTAGCCTAATCATGGGACAATTTACAATGACCATTTACCAACCAACCAGTAAATCTTTGGACTGTGGAAGGAAACCAGGGCACGCGGAGGAAATCCATGCATTCCTGAGGAGAACATACAAGCTTCTTACAGACTGCCGTGGGAAATTATCCCAGGTCACTGGTACTGTAAAGTGTTGTTGCTAACCACTATGCCAGGCCTCAGATCAGTACCTTTGAAATGCTGTTCAAACTCATTTTGTGGAATCACTGAAACAGCCAAGATAGTATCCAATTATATTTTAATTGATTTGCTGTTCACTTCTGGTGTAAACTATATTGCTTGTCTCCTATTAGTTATCACATTGCAAATCTCAAAACTACTCAGTCCTGTGTCACTCCAATCATTACCAGATTTTTCATCAATAGCATGTAGATTAGTGCTCTTTTTCAAAATGCAACTTGATCTTTTATCTTTTTCTCTTTCCTGTGAAGTCAATTTATTTTTGTCTGCCTGTCACACTCTTTGTATGTGCCCTACTTTGTTGCATTTTTCTCCAAATTCCACCTTTAAACCTCCATTGGTCTGGTGTATATGAGAACCTGCCACAATGGTAACACAATTTGTTCAAACAGGCACACTTCTGTTTAGACATTGCAATTTTATTCATGCTCGCTTTCATTCCTGACTGCGACACAATTGTATCTCTGTCTGCTGTTTCCATTGACACGGTGATTTCAACTGCCCTTTTAAATGAGCTGTGCTTCAGTTAGGAGCTATTTTTGAATGTGTTATTGTAAGATTCAACAACCTAAACAATCTCTCAGTGCATCATTAAGCCCATCACTGAACTGTCAATGCTTAGACAATTTCTTAATTCTTAATGGACTTAATGATCTTCCTTTTGATTCTGCTTATGAAACCTAAAGTGTTTTGCAATCAGCAAAGGTTTTAGTTCCAAATTTTTCTGCATTACTTTCCGGATATCAGAAAAGCTCAGTTTGGCTGTTTTGGTTGGAGCAGTCAAACTTCGAAACAAATTGTATGCCTTTCATCCAATGCATTTAGCAAAAACTGATATGCGCTTGTTAGTGGCTACTTTATTTGCTTCAAAATACTGCTTAATTCACTCAGTATACAATATCCAGTCATCTTTTGCACAATCGAGTGCATGTAGCTTTCTAATGTAGCCAGCCATTTCTGCTCTTTTTAAATTTATGATTATTATCACCTGGTACTCGTTGTTTATGAACCCATGAATTTTGTCCGTTTTATGCCTTTCTTTTTAACTCGCCCATCTCTGTCCCCTCCCGAAGAAGCATGTGTTGCACTTTTTTTTTACTCCAACATCTCACTGCACTTTTTTTGTAACTCAAATGTCTTGATGCGTTTCAACAGGTACATAGTCATCTTAAGTTCATTTAAAATTTCCTCGTCACTGCTGTTGTGTAACTCTAAAACATAAAACTAATTGAACAAAAAATGCAGAGCCAGAAGCTGCAGATCTATTTCATTTTTCACTTTAATGAGGCATGGATATATGACCTGGTGGCATAATGACATATACCATACATGTACCTTTACATATAACACATAGTGAATTATTTAAACAAACAAAGAATGCTTATCAAACAATCTATTTAAAATATTACTCAAATATTACTGAAATATTAAATATACAACATAATGGAACAGAAGACTCAAACCATCTAGGACCAAAGGTTCTTCCCTAGATTTTAAGTGAATTAGGATATAAAGCTACGCAAAATTACAATGCTTTCTAAGATTGGGAATTATTGGTTCAGATTGAAAAACTAATAGTAACTTTTATTTATATCAGATCGAAGTGGTGACTATGTATTTTAATAGTATGAAATGCTCTCAAGAATTGGTGCAGTAGTGTTGATCATGCACTAAATTAATTGATTAGATATAAGGCGCATAATCTAGTTGCTTTCGTTCTGTCATCAGTAATGCAAGAAAGTGAATTAAAAATGTTGAAAACACTCGCAGAGCCAGACAGCATCTCTAGGCAGAGAAGTAGAATCTATTGTTTTTTTTATTTCAGATTTCTGATGCTTGTAGTTTTATTTTCAAGAGGTGGAAAAAATGATCTAGATTGTTGAAAATAATTTTTACTGAATAAATGAGACAGTTTTTTTAATATTGGATTGGAGGCTGGTGGGTGGTAATAATGTTGGAGTGTGAAGAATCCAAATGGGTATCAACAGACTCAGGAATTTGATCCCATCTGATGTCTTGTAATGTCCTATGGAGCATAGTTGGATTAATATCCAATATATCTGTCTCTCCCCCTTGCTTTCTCTCCATCTCACTCTCTCTTACTTGCTCAACCAAACTAATAATGATAGCTATTATACATCAGAACCTAGAAAAGAGAGAAATAAGTTGTTTTTAGATAGCTGACAGTATGGGAAATGACAAGGGTAACATCTGCGTTAGTGAAACTGGGGTTGCCTTGGTAATCATGATGTCTATGGAGCCATCTGATTTAATGAGTGATTAGAAAACAAGAAAACATCTTAAAGCTGTAAAATGCAAATCAGGGCAGTTGTTGAAACCTCCGAGAATACTTGCAATGCACAATAGATGAGGCTGAGTTCCTCCAGCATCTTGTGTGTGTTGCTATGGATTTCCAGCATCAGCAGAATTTCTCTTGTTTAAGATGAGGCGGTGCCCGTGTGGAGAGATGAAATGAAACGATAGGATTGTGGTGAGGGTCATATACTGACCACCACGCAGGGGGTGATGGTACATGAAATGAACTACCAGAAGCAGTTGGATAGGTACATGGAAGGTTGGGGCATAGAGGGATATAAGCCAAATGCAGGAAATGTGCCAAAGGGCTGTACTGATCTTTAACTCCGGATAAGCTACAGTAGAACTGACCAGTTCAGTTACAAACAAGAAGCAAATAATCATATTTCGGTAATGGAGTGTTGAAGGCTAAGACATGCAGATGGAAGATGAGGTGCTGTTTCTCAAGCCTGTTTTAGTATTTTATGGAACAGTGTGGGAAGCCACAGATGGGTCAAAATGTGAAGGGATATTTAAAATTTCAGGGAACCCAGAAGCTCAGGTCACCCTTCTTGAGTGAACAGATTATTAATGATTATTGTTAGTTTAATAGAAAATGTCCTGTCCTGAAGAAGGGTCTCAGCCCAAACCGTTGACTGTTTACTTTTTCCCATAGATGTTGTCTGACCTGCTGAGTTCTTCCAGCATTTTGTGTGTGTTGCTTTAGATTCCCACCACCTGCAGACTTTCTAGTGTTTATGACAAAAAATGTATTCCATTTATATTAATGAGTGCTGGTTTTGTTTTCAATGAGTTTCAGTCAGTGACTGAAGTCCTGAATGCTCTCAGTGCACCCAGAAGCATTCTAAATGTTCTCAGACTTCTGCAGCACTACTTGTGTGCTCCAGATACAGTATAATCTCCACTGTTTCAGAAACATTACCAGGAGGAGAAATAGTTACAAGACAGTCCTGGTTACATGCTTTTCAGGTGTGAGACAAGATTTTTTTTCTAAAAAAATGGCAGACTGGCGATCCTAGTTGGGACACAATGACAACTAGGAGTCACAATCTCTGAAGTGTGGTGGTTGGGAAGAAGAGGTGGAGTTGGTGGTCCCTGAAGATAATATTAATTTCCTGCCCTGGTCCATCTTCAAGATGTTTTGCAAATCAAGGAAGGCCATTCAGCTGTGTGAAGGTCAGCTGACAGTGGCTGTGTCTGGTTGAATATCAGTATTAAATGTCAAATACTGTCTTAATCTGAATTGGATATAAAACCAGTGCAATCATCAAAGATTTTCCTTGCATGCTTATGCTGACAGATCGAAGACTTTCTATATCTGTACCTCCTGAGCACTGGTAATTGATCCAAAGCATACATTGGTAGTAAGAAGGCCAATGCAATGTCAGTATTCATTTGCCAAGGAATGAAATAGAATATAAAAGCAAGGATATAATGCTGAGCCTTTATAAAGCATCGGTCAAATCACATTTGGAAGATTGTGAGCAGTTTTGGGTCCCATATCTGAGAAAGGATGTACTGACATTTGAAAGAGTCCAAAAGAGGTTTACAGGAATGAGTTTATATATGAGGATCATTTTTCTTGGCTCTGGGCCAGTACTTGCTGGAGTTTAGAAGGAGGAAAGGATCTTATTTGAAACCTCCCAAAAAAAAACAAAATGTTCCTCTAGTGGCCCAGTTGAATCAGGAATGAGAAGGGAGGGTATGCACAAGTTCGTGAGTGAGATTTAAAATGGAGTATTCATGGGCTTTCAGTGTTTTTCTGTTGACCCAATCAGATTGGAAGCAAGAAAAGAGGCAACTCACACGTTCATCATTGGGATTTAAAATGAAGCACTTGTGGGATTTCGTAATTTTCCCAGCAGCTCGGTCAAATCTGAAGGTGAGAGGAAGCTCACAAGTCTGTGAGTGAGATTTAAAAAGGAGTGTTCGTGGGTTTTCAGCATTTTCTGGTTACCCAATCAAATCACAATTCATTAGCAAGGGCAAATATAAATAAAGCAGGAACAAGAGTTGCAGACATTGTGTCAGTGGACCAACTTTGAAGTGGGGAGGATTTGGCTCATCAGGTTTTGGTGAGAATAGGCTTGGGCAAAGTAAGTATAAGTTTCTTCTTCATTCTTCCTTTGTTAGTGCATAGTCAGTGCAGGGAGGATGGCTCCAGCAACAGTGTTGTACTCTTTGTGCGAGATGTGGGGGATTCTGTGAGATGTCCAGCCTCCCAGATAACCATGTCTGCACCAAGACACCAAGGTGCAGCTCCTCAGGGAATGTATTAGGGAACTGGAGCTGCAGCTCGGTGACCACTGGCTGATACAGGAAACTGAGGAGGTGATAGATAGGAGCTACAGGGAGGTGGTCACACCTAAGTTGCAGGAGGCAGGTACCCAGGTGACTGTCAGGAGAGGAAAAGGAAATGGGTAGTCAGTGCAGAGTACCTCTGTGGCCTTTCCTTCTTAATAGGTGTACAGCTTTGGATACTGTTGAGAAGGAAGCCACAGTGATTGGGTCTTTGGCACTGAGCCTGATGCTGTGGCTCAGAAGGGAAGGGGGCAGAAGATGACCACAGCAGTGATAGGGGGTTCCATAGTTCGAGAAGACATGAGATTGTGTGGACATGACAGAAACACCCGAATGATACCTTGCCTCCCAGGTGCCAGGGTCAGTGATGTCTCAGATCAGGTCTGCAGCATTCTGAAGGGAGAGAGCGAGTAGCCAGAGGTCTTCATACCTACTGGCACCGATGTAGGAAAATGGAAGAGGCCCTGAAGGGAGAATTTGGGGAGCTAGGTAGAAGGCTAAAAAGCAGGATCTCCAGGGTAGTAATCTCTGGATTGCTGTCCATGCCATGTGCTAGTGATAGTAAGAAGAGGATGGTTTGGCAGTTTAATGTCTGGCTGAGGAACGAGTGCAGGTGGCAGAGTTTCACATTTCTGGATCACTGGGATCTCTTCTGGGGAAGGTATGACTTGTACTAAAGGGACGGTTTACACCTGAACCTGAGGAGTCTAATATTATTGTGGGCAGGTTCGCTGGAACCGTTGGGGAGGGTTTAAACTAATTTGGCAGGGGAGTGGGAAGCTGAGTGATAAGACAGAGGATGGGGCAGTTCGTATGCAAGCAAATGCAGTGCATAGTGAGACTGTCAGGAAGAACAGGCAGATAACAGAGCAAAATTGTAATCAGTTGAATGAGTTGCAGTGTATCATGGGGACAAAATCACAAAGGGTGATTAATAGACAATAGGTGCAGAAGTAGGCCATTCGGCCCTTCGAGGCAGCACCGCCATTCACTGTGATCATGGCTGATCATCCACTATCAGTATCCAATTCCTGCCCTATCCCCATAACCTTTGATTCTGCTATCTTTAAGAGCTCTATCCATCTCTTTTTTGAAAGCATCCAGAGACCTGGCCTCCACAGCCTTCTGGGGCAGAGCATTCCATATATCCACCACTCTCTGGGTGAAAAAGTTTTTCCTCAAGTCCGTTCTAAATGGCCTACCCCTTATTCTTAAACTGTGGCCTCTGGTTCTGGACTCACCCATCAGCGGGAGCATGCTTCCTGCCTGCAGCGTATCTAATCCCTTAATAATCTTATATGTTTCAATAAGATCCCCTCTCAGCCTTCTAAATTCCAGAGTATACAAGCCCAGTCGCTCCAATCCTTCGACATATGACAGTCCCGCCATCCCAGGAATTAACCTTGTGAACCTACACTGCACTCCCTCAATAGCAAGAATGACCTTCCTCAAATTTGGAGACCAAAACTGCACACAATACTCCAGGTGTGGTCTCACCAGGACCCTGTACAGCTGCAGAAGGACCTCTTTGCTCTTATACTCATTTCCCCTTGTTACGAAGGCCAGCATGCCATTAGCTTTCTTCACTGCCTGCTGTACTCGCATGCTTGTTTTCAGCGAATTAATGCTGTTATATTTGAATGTACATAGTATATGGAATAAGGTAGATTAACTTGTAACGTAGTTAGAGATTGGTAGGTATGACCTTGTGGACATCAACAAGGCACGGCTGAAAGAACATTATAGCTGGGAGCTTAACATCCAAGGATACACCTGGTATCGAAAGGACAGGCAGGTAGGCAGAGGAGGTGGGGTGGCTTTGTTGGTAAAAAAATGAAATCAAATCCTTCAAAAGAGGTGAGATAGGATCAGATGTAGAATCATTGTGGGTAGAGTTAATGAACTGCAGGCGTAAAATTACATTGATGGGAGTTATATACACGCCTCCAAACAGTAGCCAGGATGTGGGCTACGAAATACAATAGGGGATAGAAAAAGGATGTCAAAAGTGCAATGTTACGGTAGTTATGGTAGATTTCAATATGCAGGTAGATTGGGAATATCAGGTTGGTGCTGGATCCCAAGAGAGGGAATTTGTAGAATGCCTGTGAGATGGCTTTTTAGGCAGCGTGTGGTTGAGCCCACTAGGGGAATCATCTATTCTGGATTGGGTGTTGTGTAATGAACTGGATTTAATTACGAAGCTTTAAGGTAAAGGAACCCAGTGATCATAGGGGAACGTCAACTCAGACGATGAGAGGCCTGCGTCAGGCATTTTCATGCCTTACAGGGCGCAAATTGGAAGTCTGTTTGGGGCGCCACTCCTCGCACAGGCTAGAGCAATGTGTGGTTAAGTGCCTTGCTCAAGGACACAAACACGCTGCCACAACTGAGGCTCAAACTAGCGACCTTCAGATCACTAGACGAACATCTTAACCACTTGGCCACATGATATGATAGAATTCACTTTGAAATTTGAGAGGGAGAAACTAAAGTCAGGTGTATCAGTATTACAGTGAAGTAAAGAGAATTACAGTGGCATGAGAGGGGAGCTGACCAAAGTTGAGTTGCTTGGAAGGAGACCCTAGCAGGTTTGATGGAAATACAGCAATTGCTATAGTTTCTGTGGGTAATTCAGAAGGTGCACGATAGATACATCCAAAAGAAGAAATATTCTAAAGGCAGGATGACACTAACGTGGCTAACAAGGGAAGTCAAAGCCAACATAAAAGCAAAAGAGAGGGCATATAATAGAGCAAAAATTAGTGGAATGATAGAGGACTGGGAAGCTATTAAAAATCAACAGAAGGCAACTAAAAAAGATGACGTATGAAGGTAAACTAGCCAATAATTAAAACTAAATATAAAACTAAAAATAATTAAAATTAGCCAATCATTCCACTCTTCAAGAAGGGCAGGAGGCAGAAGAAAGGAAATTTTAGGGCAGGTCGCCTAAAGTCAATTGTCAAGGATGAGGATTCGAGGTAGTTGGAGGCACATGATAAAATGTGCCAAAGTTAGCATGGTTTCCTTAACGAGAAATCTTGTCTGACAAATCTGTTGAAATTCTTTGAGAAAATAACAAGTAGGATAGAAAAGGAGAATCAGTGGATGTTGTGTACATGGATTTTCAAAAGGCCTTAGACAAGGTACCACACATGAGGCTGCTTAGCAAGAAAAGAGCCCACAATATTACAGGAATGGTACTAGCATGGATAGAGCATTAGTTGATTGGCAGGAAGCAAAGAGTAGGAATAAAGGGAGCCTTTTTATTTAACGACCTGGATGTCGGGGTAGAAGGCTGGGTTGGCAAGTTTGCAGACAACACAAAGGTTGGTGGTGTTGCAGATAGTGTAGAGGATTGTCAAAGATTGCAGAGAGATATTGATAGGATGCAGAAGTGGGCTAAGAAGTGGCAGATGGAGTTCAACCCGGAGAAGTGTGAGGTGGTACACTTTGGAAGGACAAACTCCAAGGCAGAGTACAAAGTCAATGGCAGGATACTTGGTAGTGTGGAGGAACAGAGGGATCTCGGGGTACATGTCCACAGATCCCTGAAAGTTGCCTCACAGGTGGATAGGGTAGTTAAGAAAGCTTATGGGGTGTCAGCTTTCATAAGTCGAAGGATAGAGTTTAAGAGTCGCGATGTAATGATGCAGCTCTATAAAACTCTGGTTAGGCCACACTTGGAGTATTGTGTCCAGTTCTGGTCACCTCACTATAGGAAGGATGTGGAAGCATTGGAAAGGGTACAGAGGAGATTTAACAGGATGTTGCCTGGTTTAGAGAGTATGCATTATGATCAGAGATTAAGGGAGCTAGGGCTTTACTCTTTGGAGAGAAGGAGTGGATAGCCAGCGCCTCTTCCCCAGGGCACCACTGCTCAATACAAGAGGACATGGCTTTAAGGTAAGGGGTGGGAAGTTCAAGGGGGATTTTAGAGGAAGGTTTTTTTACTCAGAGAGTGGCTGGTGCGTGGAATGCACTGCCTGAGTCAGTGGTGGAGGTAGATACACTAGTGAAGTTTAAGAAACTACTAGACAGGTATATGGAGGAAACTAAGGTGGGAGTTTATATGGGTTATAATGACCGCAGCAGTGATAGGGGGTTCCATAGTTCGAGAAGACACGAGATTGTGTGGACATGACATAAACACCCGAATGATACCTTGCCTCCCAGATGCCAGGGTCAGTGATGTCTCAGATCAGGTCTGCAGCATTCTGAAGGGGGAGAGCAAGTAGCCAGAGGTCTTCATAACTACTGGCACCGATGTAGGAAAATGGAGGAGGCCCTGAAGGGAGAATTTAGGGAGCTAGGTTGAAGGCTAAAAAGCAGGATCTCCAGGGTAGTAATCTCTGGCCATTTAGAACGGACTTGAGGAAAAACTTTTTCACCCAGAGAGTGGTGGATATATGGAATGCTCTGCCCCAGAAGGCTGTGGAGGCCAGGTCTCTGGATGCTTTCAAAAAAGAGATGGATAGAGCTCTAAAAGATAGCAGAATCAGAGGTTATGGGGATAGGGCAGGAATTGGATACTGATAGTGAATGATCAGCCATGATCACAGTGAATGGCGGTGCTGCCTCGAAGGGCCGAATGGCCTACTTCTGCGCCTATTGTCTATTAATCATCCTTTGTGATTTTGTCCCCATGATACACTGTAACTCATTCAACTGAGGGTCGGCACAACATTGTGGGCTGAAGGGCCTGTACTGTGCTGTACTATTCTATGTTCTATATGTTTTTCTGATTGGCTGCTGGTGACTAGTGGTGTTCCACAGGGGATGATGTTGGGACAGATTCTTTTTACATTGTATGTCAATGATTTGAATAATGGAATTGAAGTTTTTGTGGCCAAATTTGTGGACGATGCAAAGATAGGCAGAGCAGCAGGTAGCACTGAGGAAGCAGAGAAGCTGCAGAAGGACTTAGACAGATTAGGAGAATGGGAAAAGTAGTGTTGGATGGAATACAGTGTTTGGAAGCAAATGGTCATACACTTTGGTAGAAGGTATAAAAGTGTGGACTATTTTCTAAACAGGCAGAAAATGCAAAAATCTGAGGTGCAAAGGAACTTGGGAGTCAGATTCCCTAAAGGTTAACTTGCAGATTGAGTCAATGGTGAGGAAGGCAATTGCAATGTTAGCATTCATTTGGAGAGGGATGGAAAATAAAAGCAACAATATAATGCTAAGGCTTTGAAAGGCACCGGTGAGCCCTCACTTGGAGTACTGAGAGCAGTTTTTGGCTCCTTATCTAAGAAAGGATGTGCTGACATTGGATGTGCTTCAAAGAAAGTTCATGAAAATTATTCCAAGAATGAAAACCTTATCATATGAGAAGCAATTGATGGCTCTGGGCGTTTACTCACCAGAATTTAGAAGAATGGGATTGTGGGGGGATCTCATTGAAAACTATTAAATGTCGAAATGCCTAGATAGAGTGGATTTGAAGAAGATGTTTCCTCTTGTGGGGAGACTAGGACCATAGACTAGGACCTCAGAATAGTGGGACATTTATTTAGAATGGAGTTGAGGAGGAATTTCTTTTTGCCAGAGAGTGGTGAATCTGTGGAATTCGTTGCAACAGGTGGCTATGGAAGCCAGACCATTGAGTGGATAAGGCAGCATTTGATAGATTCTTGATCAGTCAGGGCAGGAAAGAATATGGGGAATGTGTAGGAGTATGGGCTTGAGAGGGAAATGAATCAGCCATGATCAAATGGCAGATGAGACCCGATGTGCCAAATAGCCTAATTCTGTTCTAATGTCCTAAGGTCTTACAGTCTTATACTGAAAGGCCTAGATTTGGAAAGGACGTTTCCAATGGTCGGAGCATCTAGGATCAGAGGGCACTGCCTCAGAAAAGAAGGAAGTCCCTTTAGAACAGTGCTGAGAAGAAATTTAAGTAGCCAGATGGTGGTGAATCTGTAAAATTCATTTCCACAGACAGCTGTGGAGGCCCAGTAATTGGGTATATTTGAAACACAGGTTGATAATTTTTTGATTTGTAAAGCCATCAAAGGTTAAGGGCAGAAGGCAGGAGAATGGAGTTGAGAGGGAAAATGAATCACCATGATCAAATAGTAGAGAAGAGTCAATGGGCTGAATTACATAATTCTGTTCCCATGTCTTATGATCACATGTAGGAACCAGATAACTTCAGAGCTGACCATGTGGTTAACCATAACAAGCAAAGCATCAATCTATGGGAAAGTATTAATGGCCTGGTCAGGTTAACTGAACTAGAGAAAGGAATTTAATCAAGAGAAGTGAGTTAATTAATGCACACAGAGAGATGCAGCAAGACATTGTAATGCAATGAATGGAGGTCCCACTGAATTCATGTCTGCATAACTCGACTCCATTCTATCCCCCTTGCTTCAGTCCCTTCCCACTTACATCCGCAACATTTCACATGCTCTCAATCTCCTCACAGATGGATGTCCACTCCCTATTCTCCTCTATTCCCCATCAAAAAGGCCTTAAGGCTTTCCGCTTCTTTCTCAACAAAAGACGCAACTGGTTCCCCTCCACCACCAACCTCATCCATCTGGCAGAACTGGCCCTGCCCCTCAACAATTTCTCCTACTTTCTCCAAACTGAAGGGTAGCCATGGGAAACCACAGGAGCTCCAGCAATGCCTGCCTTTAGTTTGGCAATGTAGAACAGTCCATGTTTTCTTTCCCTGAATATGCACCACAACTCTTACTGCAACATGTTGACGAATGACTGGTGCTGGTTCATGCACCCATTGCTGAGTTTGTTAATTTCATTAACTTCGTCTCTAACTTCCACCCTGACCTTAAATTCACTTGGTCTATTTCTGACATCTCTCTTCCTTTTCTCAATCTCTCTGTCTCCATTTCTGGAGACAAATAGTCCCCCGACAACTTTTATAAACCTATCAATTTTGATCCCGCGGGATCAATAAAGTATGACTATGACTAATTCCCACCGTTATCTTAACTATATGTCTTCCTACCATGTCTCCTGTAAGAATGCTATTCCGCAGTCAGGTTTGTGGATCTTGGGTAGGAGGTAGAAACAAGTAGTGTGGGGTGAGGGAACTATGAGCTTGATAGTGAATAGGAGAGCTCTAGAGCTGATGAGATTAGTGTTGGTGCAGGAGACAGTGGCCTGATTCTCCAGAATGGGGTTCTTTTGAAGGGGTAAGTAAGAGGAGGTGCCTGGGAGTTTCCACTTGCTAGAGATCAGTCCAAAACATTACAACAGCACCCCTTTCATCTGTGGCTTTGATGATAAGGTTGTGATTAGTGTGTGGAGAATAGTGAGCAGAGCATTTAAAGGGGGTAAGGTTAAAATGTTATTCTCTTTTCTCAGTTCCTTCATCCCTGCCACATATGTTCGCAGGTTGAGGCATTCATTTCCAGGAGATGTGTTCCTCTTCAAAGAATGAGGTTTCCCGATCTTCACCATTGACGGTGCCCTCACCTGCATCTTCTCCATTTCCCAGACATCCGCACTCACCCCATCTTCCTGCCATCTTAACAGAGATAAAGTTTCTTCTGTCCTCATCTACCACCCCACAAGCCTCTGCATTGAAACACCATTCTCTGCAACTTCCAACATGCTTAACAGGATCCTACCTTTACCTCCCTTCCCCTCACCCTACTTTCCCACTTTCTACAGGGATTGCTCCTTCCGTGGTTCCTTTCTACATTCATCCCTCCCCTCTAATCTCCTACTCAGCACTTATCCCTGCAATGACAGAAATGATACACCTGTCCATTCACCTCCTCCCTCCCCACCATTCAGGGCCCCAAACAGTCCCTCCAGGTGAGGCAACACTTCACCTCTGAATCTGATGGGGTTGTCATTTGTATTTGGTGCTCTCGATGTGGTCTCCACTACACTGGTGAGACCCAACGTAATTGAGGGAACTGCTTTGTCGAGCAGCTCCACCCCATCTCCCAGAAGTGGAATTGCCCAGTGGCCAATCATTTTTATTCCTATCCTTGTTCCCATTCTGACATGTTGTTTCATGGCCTCCTCCTTTGCATGATGAGGCCACTCTCAGAGTGGCCATCACATTGGAGGCTACCTGGACAGAATATGAGGCAACACTTCCTATTCTGTCTAGGTAGCCTCCAGCCTGATGGCATGAACACTGGTTTCTCCTTCTGGGATTTTGTTTTCCTCCCCTTTACCTCTTCTATCCCCCACACTGACCTCTTATCTCTCCTCCCCACTTGCCTATCACCTCCCCTGGCTCCCCTCCTACTTCCCTTTCCCTCATGGTCCACTCTCTTGCCCTATCAGATTTCTTCTTCTCCAGCCCTTTACCTTTCCCACTCACCTGGTTTCACCTATCACCTTCTCATTTGTCCTCCCCACACCATTTTATTTTGTCATCGTCACCCCTTCCTTTCCAGTCCTGAAGAAGGGTCTTGCATGAAACGTTAACTGCTTATTCATTTCCGTAGATGCCGCCTGATCTAGATTTCCTCCAGCATTTTGTGTGTGTCCGAAATGGAATTAATAGATGATATATTTTGATTAGCTATACATTTTGGAGTAGGCCCTTTTGGTTCCCCAGCAACCCACAATCCCAATTAACCCTAACCTAATCATGGGAGAATTTTACTATGGCCAGTTAACCTACCTGGTACGTCATTGGACTATGGGTAGAAACCGGAGCACCGGGAGAAAGCCCACACATTCCATGGGGAGGACTACACGGACTCCTTACAGACCGGTGTTGGAATTGAACTTTGAACCCCAGAATGCCCTGAGCTGTAAAAGCATCCCGCTATATTGAAGCCCGATATTGGTAGAGGAATAGTCTCCTGAAACAGTAAATAGACAAATGAGGTGGTTGCCCCGTGGCTGGGAGCAGAATCAGCACAGGTATTAGTTCAACACCAGACCACAGCTTGAGTTCTGATCATCATATAGCAGGGGTGATGTCCAAAGCGGTTGAAGAGGACATTGCCATGACTTGGTGCCTCGGAAATGTTACCACAGAATGTTGATGCAGAATGCCAGCCTTATCAGAATTAAATTGTAGAGATAGTAGAATGAGGCTACATGGAGGCTGATTAAGGAAATAGCTGAGTGAATGGTAACTCTGTACACTCAGTGGTCTCTTTGTTAGGTACAGGAGTGGAACCTGGTGTAGGCTGCTGCTGTTTCACTTCAATGTTTGATGTGTTGCACATTCCCAGATGGTCTTCTGCACACCACTGTTGTAACTCATGGTTGCAGTAGCCTCCTGTCATCCTGAACCAGTCTGGCCACTCTCCTCTGACTTCTCTCGTTAACAAGGCATTTTCACCCACAGAACTGCTGCCCACTGGATGTTTTTTTTTGTTTCTCTTTCACACCATTCTCTGTATACTCTAGTGAATGCTGTGTGTGAAAATTACAGGCGATCAGCAGTTTCTACAATACTCAAACCACATCATCTGGCATCGACAATCATTTCACAGTCAAAGTCACTTAGATCACAATTCATCCACATTCTGATGTTTGATCTGAACAACAACAGAACCTCTTGACTATGTCTGCATGCTTTTTTTCACTGAGTTGCTGCCACATGATTGATTGATTAGTTCTGTACATTAACAGGCAATCGTACAGATGTACCTAATAAAGTGGCCACTGAGTGTAAGTGTTTTATAGTTTAGGGGATGATGTAGATGATCGTGGGAAGATATGAGTCAATACAGAACGATTACAGAACAATTGGAGTGGAGCTTTGAACAAGCTGTATTGTGAGAAAATGGAAATAGTCTGCACATACCAAAAGGAAGGTGGATGAAATGGGTAGGTTAATAGAAGGTTAATTCTGTTCAGATTTAGAGGATAGATTATATTCTTCATTTGAATGCAGATATGTTAGTAGGTTTTTAAATACAGTGTGTCTGTGTATGTCAGAAAATCATATATATATATATATATATATATATATATATACATATATATACATATATATATATATATATATATATATACATATAATTTTCTAACATGACGAGTTAGGAGCACCAAGTTTCTGGAAGTGCACATAATGGACGATCTCACCTAGACCATCAACACCACTTCTTTGGTAAAGAAAGCATAGCAAAGTCCCCACTTTCTGAGGAGACTGAGGTGAGTGTGGCTCTACCCTCCCCCCATTTTAACCAAATTTCACAGCACCATTGAGAGTGTCCTGACCAGCTGAATCACTGTCAGATACGGGAATTGCAAGACATATGACAGTAAGTTCCTACAAAGGATTGCAAGCACTGCTGAGAAGATCATCGGGATCTCTCTTCCACACATTAGCGATATTTATCAGGAGCACTGCGTACACATGGCCCCTAAATTGTTAATGATCCCTCCCATCTGTCCAACAATCTCTTTGACTCTCTACCATCAGGCAGAAGGTACAGTAGCATTAAGATAAGAACTTAGGATGGAAAACAGCTTCTTCCGTCAGGCTGTAAGACTACTGAAATCCCTGCCACCATGTATGAATCTCATCATATAGTAGTGGTACAGGGCCAGAAGGGCCTCTTCCACATTGTATCTCAATAAATAAATAAATTATCATGTATGAAGTGCCAGCAGTGTTATGCTGTTTATTTTTTAACTTGTATCGTATGTGCACCTTATTATTTGTTCATTTATTTGTGGTAATATTACTTTATGTGATATGTGTTTGAGTTATATGTAGTGTTATGCTCCTTGGTCTGGAGGACCATTTTTTCACTTGGCAATATACACATGTATGGTTGAATTTTTAAAAAAACTAAATTTGAACTTGAACTTGATTCCCTTCTAACCTTGTTGCTTGAATGTGAAGTAGGATATAGTTTTCACAGTAACAACTTGAGATCTTGTCTGTTTGGATGAATGCATCAATATTTATGCACTGTAGGGACCTTACTGATTTGGTGAATTATAATAGAAACAGGCAAAAAGAACATTATTTTTGCCTTCACTTTCAATTTAGAACAATGTTTAAATTATCATTTTAAAACAAATTGAAACTTCATTTATATACAATTTATTTGATTCACTTCAGTGTCATTAGAATTTCAATTCTAAAGACACCAAAGTGGTAATTAAATTCAAATGTTCGTTGTCTGATGAATTATTATAGCACAGGGAGCTGCTATTTGGCCCATCAGCGACATGAAGATTTTCTATAAGATATTTCAGATTATCTTTATTACACAGCTTTTTCCCATAGCCTGTAAATTATTCTATCTTGATGTAATTGTCGTTCCTATTTGGAAGCTTTGATTCTGCTTCCACCAACCTGATGATTTCGGATCTGCATTTAGTTTTCTTTCCTACTCCCATCTACTACTTTCTTATCCCAATGGCTTTTTGCCTTAAATTTGAATCTATAATTTTTGGCCCTCTCTCCATCAGCTATCAAAACAGTTGATTTCAAGTCCATGTAATTCCATCATGTTTTGGTGCACAATGTATCAAATTTCTTCCCCGCCTTCTTCGTTCCTGTTTTTCCTTTCAAATGATGTAGGTGAAAATTCTCATATCTGTATGTCTTTTTCTGCGCCCTCTTTGTGTTCTTCCTGAAGTGTTTTGTCAGAAATGAAAATAATCTTGAGTTGTAGCCAAGTCAGAGTTTTTAGAAAAGTTTAGCAGAACCTTCCTGAATTCCTATTTTATACTTTGATTTATGCTGCCTAATACTTATTAGCTGCTCTTCCATAATGTCCTGCCACCTTCAAAGACTTTTACGTAGATTCCCCCAAAACCCTCTGCAATCACACCCCTCATTCTGGTAAGTCCTTACAAAAGTACTAGTTGGTTTACATTGTCATTTTGCAAAAATATTCTTCACAAAGCTGTTAGATTTCTTTGTTACTCATGTGATTCTGCTTGTGCTTCTGTTTTGGATTCTATGTTCCTCATGTTTACTATACTTCCAATTTTGTCAACAGCAGATGTAGAAATTTCACTTTGCACATCCTTGTATGTCTATCTTAGCCTTCTTAATCTTTTGACAAGGAATTACTTGGGAGGATCAAATTCCATTTCTTGCTTCCATGCCCAATCTACTAACTAATTTTATTCCACCATCAAAGACAATTCTTCCTGCATTTGGTTGCACCATCTTTTTTGTCATTTGCACACTTGCTCATTGTATTTCCTACATTCAGATCCAAATCATTAATGTATATAGCAAACAACAAAGGTACTGCCTCCAATCCCTCTGGCACAGCACTGGTCCTAGGTTCCCAGTCACAAAAGAAAAACCCCACCATCATCCTGTCTTTTTCACCAAGTTAACTCTGGATTAAGATTGCCTTGGACGCAATGAGATTTTGCCTTTTTCATCATTCTCCCACATACAACTTTGAAGATGAGAATATTTTAGTTTTCTATTTGTCAAATCTTTTGTGCACATAAGTTTGAGGAATCTGAAATCTTTACGTGGGTAATTGTAGTGTCTCATCCAAGAGATGTATATTGTTAAAAAGTGTTACTAATATTAAAGTATGGCTGCTAAATGAGCTTCTACCACTTCTATCTCTAAGGTTTCCTGCTGAAAGGAACCATTAACATTAGATAACCAATTCCAAAATCTCTCCAATAGAATTGGCATCTGCATTCCAAAAGAGACCATCCACTTCCACTCCCAAGAAGATTTCAAAATGGGATACCTTTCACTAACATAAGGGAAGGGTATGACCATATTGTGGATGTCTGCTTCAGGAAGCAGGTGATATTACAGGCACTGGTGCACATTGGGGAGGATAACCCATTGGGTCTAAGGGAATCAATCCCAGAATTCACAGGGAACAAAAGGGAGTAGATTGCTGAGGCTCTGGAGACTGGTGCATCTTTGTTAACTGTGTGTAAAGTAGCAGATGACTGGAGCATATTTAATGCTGTTCATTTGTTCAAAAAGAGCAGTAGAGGTAAACTTAAAAACAGGTCTATTAACTTTACATCCATGGAAATTGTTGGAGAAGATTCTGAAGGAGAAGACTTATGTGCACTTTGAAAAGACAAGGGACTGATGAAGAGGAATCAATGGTTTTATGCAGAGGAGGTCTGATCTCCCAAATTTGAGCTTTCTGAGGAGTGAACTACGAAAGTTGATGCAGCTGTGCAGTTGATGTGGTTTATATGGAATTCCATAGAAGTGTATATAATATCTACATGGTAGGCTGCTCCAGAAGGTTGAGGCACAAAGGATTCAGGTGTGTTGAGAAAAATGGCTCTGTGATAGGAAGCAAAGGGTCCTAGGAGTGCTTTGCTGACTGGAGATCTGTAACAGAAGGTGTACCATAACGACTAGTGCTGGAATATTAAGTTTGCAGGTGACATGGAAATTGATAGAAACATAGCTATTGAACCAGATTTGTCAAGGATATAGTAGTAAATATGTTGGGAAACTGGGCAAAGCTGTGGCCAATGGAATTTAATCCAGACAAGTGTGTGGTAATATATGTCGATGTGTCATGTTCTGGTAGGATATAGAGTAAATGAGAGTGAAAGGGGAAATTTTTAAAGGAAACCTGAGGTGATTAACATAGATGGGCAGCATTGGCAGGATGGATGACTTGTGCAGAAATGTACTGTCTTTGTGCTGTAACAATGTCTGATACCAAACACACCAGGGGGATGAAAAGATAAAGAATTAAAGATAAAGACATAAAAAGTGCAGAAAAATAATGGAAGAACTGAATCAAATATGTGTGTGCTCAGTGTATCTTTGGCCTCTGAAGAAGTCCCTTGCAGAATGTACAGATTGGTACTTGAAGAGATCTGTACGTGAGTGCTTAAGGGTTCCTTTAACGTTTTTGCAGGCCAGTGAGCTAATAGCACTGCAGTCAATTCTTAAAGTGGTGACACTTTGTCCATAGCACTGTTAAGATTTGCTACCATCAAATCTTTGCTGCTTATATATTCAGTGAAGAACCTTAACCTTTACTACAGCCTGTTGGGAAAGGGAAGGAATTGTGGACTTTTTGTGGAATTTGACCATTCCTTCCCCTAACCCCACAGATACTGCTCAGCCCTCTGCGTTCCTCACCAGATTGTGTGCAGGTAAAATTTTAAGTGTCAGGTGAAAGGAAGGATTGATGAGAAGAACATGTTCATAACCACAAATTACTGTTTTGTACATTCAGTCTTCAGTACCTTGAACATCCTTTATCACTTCACAAAGCTGCAGCTTGAGATCAGCTGCGTTTTTTGTGTTGCATTGAAAATAGTTGGCAGCTGGTTACTTCCCTCAGTACAGGGCTCCGGATCTGAGGATCCCAATGTTGAGCATACTCGGCAAAAAGAAAAGTCATTGAATTACATTGCCAAACTGGGAAGGGCTGTGAGGTCTATGCATTTTCGATTGGCAGTGCTGTCTTTGTGTTTACTCACTCCCACTGGTCCTGCTGCTTTTGATCACTTTGCTTTTTGTTCTCTTCCATTTTCAACAACTTTCCCATAAATGAGCTAATTTTCTCCCCATCCCCTCACCCTAATCGTTATTACACCTTCCCCATCTCAGCAAAGGTGGCACAATTTGATCCTCTAGATGGTGCATGTCCTGCTCTGCTACGCCTGAAGTCTTGGTATCTTTTTGGCCAATAATTAAGTGGTCACAGGCAACCTGTCTCAGTTCATTATTTTAATGTAGTAATTGTTCCAGCATTCCTCTGCCAAATTTTCCTACAATTGTCAATTTTTTTTGGGTCAAGAGCTACAAAGATGCATGTAGAGTGATTGAAGGGGGCTAAAATATTAAACTGTCAGTTTATTTTCATTCTTTATTTAGAGTTCTTGAATATTTACAGTAGGTTAGATTTGCATCAACAAAGTAGAATAATAATATTCATTTAACAATACCAATAATGTCAATATTATTACATTTGCAAAGTGACTAAAAGTGAATTTATGGTAGACAGATTTGAATTTTGGTTCTACACAATCATATTTGTGTGTATTTTTGATTGTGTGAGACTTGCTTCCTGGACTGAAGTCTAATGTGTATTTATACAAGTAGGTTTCTAAGCCCCAATCCCCTTCAAGATGATTAAATGAGGGCCTGGAAATATCCACCAGATTTGATGCAGGATGACAGAAGGAAAGCTTTCTCAGTTCAGATACCGTGAAACTCCTTTCCAGATGCTCAAAAGTTGGTCTTTGGTGACCATTCTTCTTTTTCAGATGTCGCCTCTTCTTCCTCAAGGAATGGCGTTTCATTTTTGCTCCTTAAGTGTTTCACCCCTGTAAATGTGCAAAAGAGCATTGGCAAATGGGACCAGTTCTCTTTCTGGACAAAGATTTTAAAGACAGACTTTGCTCTGTGAAGAGAATTTTGGTAGGTTAAAATGTGAAACAAATGCATCTTAATTCCACTGGTCTTATCGGTGTGCATCTTACTTTGCTCTAGTAATTCATTTGCAAGGTACCAAGAAATTTCATGTAATCAACTAGAGATGAGGACCAACATCCAATCCTTTCATACTAATTCAACCAATCACCTGGAACTATTCAACATTGGTTGCATTTTGTGATGACTTATTTACTAATTTTAAAGAAAAATAATCATCTTAAAGTTATCTGGTGAGGGAAAAGATGCATGATAAGACACTTTTTCTGACATTCCAAATAGGTCTTAAACATCTAGAAGTATAGAATTTAATTTCACGAATGATTAATGAAATTTTAAACCTAGTTTTCATTGCAGTTTCAGAAGTTATTGCACAACTGTCCTAGGGAAGAAGCTAAACAATGGGTGCATTGTTACTTTGATATAAGCACACTTAAGACAGGACGTTCTGTCAGGGAGTTGTTGAGGAAACCTGCAAACGTAGAACGTCAGTAGTACACACCCTAAGTAGAAAGCAGTTGCTTGATTCGAACTTCTCTTGCAAACACTTCTCTTGTATCAAATTTGGTTTGTCCTGAATTTCAGGCAACTCAGTTCAAATGAAGGAAGACCACTCTTCCTAACTTCCCCCACCCCAAACCTGCCTTCCCTCCCTGATAGATATGTCACATAATTTGCAGTGCTCCTTCGTCAATCCAGAATAAGCAGTGGGCCACAGACAACTTGTGATGAGCTAAATTAGGAAACAATAATACTATAGTCAAGGAGCAGAGAAACATGCTTTTTTTGCCCACCATTGGGTACCTGCCTATTTAATCCAATTCACCTCCACTTGAAACCACGGCCATCTATGGGAATTTAACCTTAAGCCTGCTAAGATAGTTAATACCCTCTGTTTAATTATAACAAGTTCTGAAATATCAACCCCTCTCTGAATTCTTGTTCTCCCAGTTGAATAGAGGTAAGTATTTAAGAGCTCATTTACAACCTTCTGGTTCCACACACAGCTTACCCATTGGTACTCCCCTCCTTCTCTAGTTACCCTTCTGCCCTTCACATGCTTCATAAAGTGCTTTGTTTTTTCTCTTTTATTTTGTTAATCTTATTGGCAATTGATATTTCATGCCCACTCATTTTATACTGAAGTTTCTCAATGCAATTACTATACTCCTAAACAAACACCTCGAGCTCTGTATCTGCTGTGTGCTCTTTAAAATCAAGCCCTTGCCTTCTAAGGTTCCTTGGGCCTGTTGCAATTATCTTTCAACATTATGGGAACATGTTGGCTTCATTATTTCACCTTTAAATCACTCCTGCTTATGCAATATAGACTTACCTGCAAGTTGGTACTGCCTAGTTTACTTTTACGAGCTACTGCATTGTGATTTTGAAAGATGCCTTCTCCCAGTTTGGTAATTTGATTCCCGGACCATACTTATTCCTTTCCAAAGCTATCTTCAAACTTAGAGTTACAATCATTATCTCAAATACTGACACTCCAACTACATTATGTAGGACTGGGTCCAGTCTTACCTTCTCTGACAGACTATCCATGGCTGGTTTAGAAAGCTCTCCTTGGTGTACTCTTAAAAAAAATCAACCCTCTCTAAGCCTTTCAGAGGTGATCCCAGTTCACAGAGAAGTTGAAATCCTCTCATACTGTAGGATTCTCTTTGATGTGTCCTTATACCTGCCTTGTTTATCTGCTGATCATGAAGCCTGTAGTATATCTCCAGAAATGGAATAGTGCCCCTTTCATTTGTTCAAAGCTCCAGGATATCTTGCACTTTAGTGATGAAGGACATCTTAATCAATTTGCAAGACCATCTTCTCTTTTATAATTTCTCATTCCCTATCCCATCTGCAGATTTCATAAACTTGAATGAGTTGCCAATCCTGCCTCTTTTTCAACAATCTCTTTGAGAGCAACAGTATTGTACTTCCATGTGTTGATCAATACTCAAGTTTAAGTTCTTACTGGTCAGACTTTTAACGATAGTTGAGCTGTCTGCTGATATTCTACAGACATCTCGAATGCAGCTTTGCCCATTCCTGCAATGATCTGATCCTCAATGCTAATGCTGCAACAGCCTCCAGGTCCAAACCATTCTCTAGGCCCATATGTCTGAGTTCCAGGAAACAATGATTCCCAATGTCTCGTAAAGAACATGAACAAAAAAGTAACTGTTGCACCAGAAGCTGAACAGAAAATGTATAAAAGGCATGGAACTATCAGAAAGCAGTGAGATGCTAGAAGATGATGTAAACCATTCAGTCAAAAAAAAAATGATCCCCAAGCCCTGGATGTTTAAATTAAAGGTCACACAACTACAGTACAAACATGGAAAATTGAGGAAATCAACTGGCTCAACCTACAGCTGTTTTAATGTTGTTGGGAAATATAAGATGGAATCTGTGTCCCATAGTCATTCTGTGCTGTGGCAAGGCAACATGAACCTCAGTAGCCATTGGTATTCCAGTGAATACTCACACATTGGCAAATTTTTTTTTTTAGCATGTTGCACCAGACAGTCAGCCATTCTTGTCTGGCGCGTAGTGTCAGGATTGGTCTCCTTTCGGATTAACCGGGTCACGATATGAACGTTCCTGACTCAACCCTCTTTTTTTCCTACGAGGCCGAGTGGCTAGCTCGATGCTCAACCCGGCACAGATGGAAAGCGTGCTTGCCGGGTGGCCCGACTTGGATTGGAACTCAGGAGCCTTCGCTCCGGAGTCTGGTGCTAATGCCATTGTGCCACCAGCCAGCCTATTGGCAAATGATGATATCAATAAGATAGGTCAACAGAACATTTAAAATCCATCCCTGTTTCTTTGTTACAGAATGTGCATCTAAGCACTCTATTTTGGTGAGTTGCACATAGGTGCACGTGTTACTGCCCAAAGACAATTGTATTTATAGACTAAGGCCTAAGCATCTGGTTGAAGCACCCTGCTCAAAACTCGGTTCATGAATGCAAACAGAATTTGTCTACTTACCACCTAATCAGCGAACACCAGTACAACTCCCAGAATTGTGTTTTCAAAGTACATTCTATGTGTTAAATTCGGAAATGCTCCTACCAACATCAGAGCTACTGAGATCACTAATTCCTGATCACTTCATTACCAACCTACCCAGCCACCACACCTCACCCTTGTCAATCTTATCTCTTTCCTCCTCCCAAACAAATTGATGAGATGAGAGTGTTTTGCTTCCTGGTAAACTTGTTGCCTGCAGCTTTTCAAACTTATAAAACAGAAGCTTGTGGTTTAGTATCTAGTGCAGATCATGCCTACCTTCTCAGCATTAATCGAAGTGAAAATGTGGGTGTATGTATACACTATGCACAACAATCTTTGCAAAAATAATATCGAGCAGATGTGTCAAATTGCTTATGAGTTGATTAACAGTTTTTAAATTCCCTTTTTGTATGAATATGGTGCCAGTGAATAAAGAAGAAAGCAAAAAAAAGAAAACCAGATTTTTTTTTACATACTGTATTAGCCTTGCTGGATGAGTCAGCATTTGTTGCCATTGTCCCTTCCTTAATTCTTTTACACTGAGAGGCCCGGTCACTGCAAACGCAGTTATAATGCAAATATATACTCTGGATCTGAAGCTGCACGCTTGGCAATGTGGGATATTTCCATCATTAAATAACACTGATGAATCAGATGTCTTATCCAGTAAGCTTATGGACATCAGCTTTTTATTTCAGATTATTTAGTTCACTGATTTAAAATTCGCCAACTACTATCAATTTGTTATCTCCGGATCTTAAGTTCTACTCTTCAGATTCTATTTTCAGCAACATACCAGCTATTCCTACAAGTACCCTTTAATCAACAAACCTATTGTGGGCAGTAATCCTGAGGTTGACATACTCTTGACATTCAGAGTGTTGCTGACCCCTACTGGAAAGCCTGATGGTGGTCAGTTGAATGAAGGGTGAAGAACCCAGAAATTCTCAGGTAGCTAACATTTTTATTCAATATGTGGTGCACTTTTGCCAAAACTAAATTCGTTGACTTGGAGGACCAGTAGCTTGCCTCCAGTCATTTTCTTTCGGATCCTCCATGCACAGCTGAACACTAAAACAATTCTGAAACTAAGGGTTGGAGTCAACATCTATTTGGTTGAGGGGGTCCAACACTTTGAACTGTTTCCATAACAAGTTCTCCATTAAACATTTTTTTCTTTAGCGGCTTAATCCATCCACTCACTTCCATTCTTCATTCTCCTGCACTTGACCCCACACCTCTGCCATCCCAAAAACACTACTGTTGTCCTTAGGTTCCCAATTGTATTCCTGCCGGTGCCCTGCCAATTAACCTCCTGAACAACCACCGCCACTTTCTCCCCAACCTCAAGCTGATGTTCTTATCATGGGGATTGATCTTTCATGCTCCAATCTGCATCATGGACCAGACATGGTCCACAGTAAATAATGTTGCCAGGATGCCTCCTGCAGAAACACAGCACCCACCCACGCCAACCCCACCCCCATCCCAACCCCTATAGAACATAGAACATTATAGCCCAGTATAGACAGTTTGACCCACAAAGTTGTGCTGACCTGTTAGCCTACTTCAAGATCTAACTAACTCCTCTCCAACATAGCCCTGCATTTTCTTTCATCCATGTCCTATCTAGGAATCTGCCACCTACCCTGGCAACACGTCCCATACATCCACCACCCTGTTTGTATATCTGACATCTCCAATCCCCCATATTTCCAACAATCACCTTAAAATAGATACTCCAGTAGCAACAGAGACAGGCTGGGAGGCAGATTAGGGAAAGTTGCACAAATAATTGTGTAAATCCTGTGGCCAGACGAGAAATATTCTGTGTTACTGTAAGAAGCAAGGGAAGGGATTTCTGCCCCCTTGGTGATGATCTTTGCATTCTCGGTGGTTATTGGATGGTACCAGATGATTGGTCAAGGGCAAATGTTCAAGAAAGGGAGTAGGAAAAACCTTAGGAATTACAGACCAGTAAGTTTTACTTCAGTAGTGGGCAAATTATTGGAGAAGGTTCTTAGAGACAATATTTACAAGTATTTGGAGAAGCATGGGCTGATTTGGGATAGTCGGCATGTGATTATGAGCCTGATTGAATTCTTTGAGGATGTAACAAAGCACATTGATGAAGGTAGAGCAGTGGATGTGGTGTATATGGACTTTTGTAAGACATTTGATAGGGTCCCCCATGGTAGGCTTATTCAGGAAGTCATATGGCAAGGGATCCAGAGACACTTTCTGTGTGGATACAGAATTGGCTTGCCCATAGAAGGACGAGGGTGATAGTAGATGGAGTGTATTCTGCCTGGAGGTCAGTGACAAGTGGCAAGTGATCTGTTCTGGGACCCCTGCTCTTTGGGATTTTTATAAATGACTTTGGATGAGGAAGTGGAAGGATGGGTTAGTAAGGTTGGGAGTTAAGGACAGTATTAAAAGCTGCTAAAGGTTCCAGTGGGGCACTGATCAGATGCAAAGGTATGCTGAGAAGTGGCAGATGATGTTTAACCAGGAAAAGTGCGAAGAGTCAAGTGTACAGAAGATACTACTTTATTGGCTCTTCATCAACCCTGCAACATTTGGACAGAGAAGATGTATACATCAGGATGTTATTCATTGTCTACAACTTGGGGATCAACACCATCATCCCCTCAAAACTAACCAAAAGCTCAAAATCCTAGACTTCAAAACCTCCTTGTGCAACTGGATCCTCAGTTTCCTCCCTTGCAGATCCCAGTCTGTTCAGATTGGTAACAACATCTCCTCCACAATCACGGACAGCACAGATATACCGCAAGGCTGTGTATTTAGTCCCCTGCTCTACTTGCTCTATATTAATGACTGTGAGGCTAAGCACAGCTGCATCGCCATATTTAATTTTATCCATAACACCATTGTCTTTGGATGAATCAAAGGTGGTGACAATTCAGCATACTGTATAGGAGGGAGTTTGAAAATCTGGCTGAGTGGTGCCACAATAACAACAACTCACTCAATGTCAGCAAGACCAAGGAGCTGACAATTGACTTTAAGAGGAGGGAACCAGAGGTCCATGAACCAGTCTTCATCAGAGGATCAGAGGTAGGGAGAGTCAGCAACTTTAAATTTATCTTTGTTATCATCTCAGAGGATTTGTCCTGGATCCCGCACGTAGGGACCATTACAAAGAAAGCACAGCAGCAACTCTATTTTCAACGAAGTTTGCGTAGATTTGGTGCATCATCAACAATTTTGAAAGACTTCTATATATGTGCAGAGGAGAGTATATTGACTGGTTGCATCACAGCCTGGTGTGCAAACACCAATGTCCTTGAATGGAAAAGCCTACAAAAAGTAGTGGATATGGCCCAGTCCATCACAGGTAAGCCCTCTACAAGGAGTGCTGTTGCAGGAAAGCAGCATCCATCAACAAGGAACCCCACCATCCAGGACATGCTCTCTTCTCACTGCTGCCATCAGGGAGGAGGTACAGGAGCCTCAGCACCAGGCTTAGGAACAGATACTACCTCTCAATCATCAGGTTCTTGAACCAGAGAGGCTAACATCACTCAATGTCACTCAGCCCAACACTGAACTGAATACAACCTATATGTTCACTTTCAGGGACTCTTCATCTCATGTTCTCAATATTTATTGCTTGTTTGTTTGTTTGTTTGTTTATTTATTTATCTATCTATATTTTGTATTTGCACATTTTGTTGTCTTTTACAGATTGGTTGTTTGCCCATCTTGTTGTGTGCAGTCTTTCAATGATTCTATTGTGTTTCTTTGTATTTACAGTGAATGCCCACAAGAAAATGAATCTCAGGGTTGTATATGATGACAAATATATCATCTGATAATAAATTGATTTTGAACTTTGATTCATTTTTGGAGGTCGAATTTGAAGGTGGAATACAGGATTAATGGGAGGATGTTTGGCAGTGTGTAGGAACAGAGGGATCTTGGAGTTCACATCTATAGATGCTTCAAAGTTGCCACATAAGTTGATAAGAATGATTATGGTGTTTTGTCTTCATTAGTCGAGTGATTGAGTTCAAGAACCATGGGGTAATGTTGCAGCTCTATAAAACGCTGGTGAGACCACACTTGGAGTATTGTGTTTACTTCTGGTCGCCTCATTGTAGGAGGATGTGGAATCTTTAGAGAGGTTGCAGAGGGTATGGATTTATCGGAATGCTACATGGATTGGACAGTATGACTTATGAAAATAGGCTGAGCAAGCTAGGTTTTTCTCTTCGGTGTGAAGGTAGGTGAGAGGTGACTTAATAGAGATGTACAAGTTGATAAGAGGCATAGATCGAGTGGATAGCCAATGATTTTTCCCAGCGCAGAAATGACTGGGGTGTATTTTTAAAGTGATTGGAGGAAAATATAGGAGGGGTGTCAGAGGTAAGTTCTTTACACAGAGAATGGAAAGCACTGCCAGGTGTGGTGGTAGAGGCAGATACATTAGGGCCATTTAAGGAACTCTTAGATGGGCACATGGTTGATAGATAATGGAGAACTATGGAGGAGTGAAGAGTTAGATTGATATTACCATGGGTTTAAAGGTTGGCACATCATCATGGGCCTAAGGGCTGTAATGTTCTGTGCTCCAATAGAGGTCAGAGAAATGACGATGAGAAAAGGCAGGTAGTAAATTGAGAGATTAGAATCAATGGCTGAGGCCTGTCCACCAGTGAATACACACAATATAAGGCAACTATGTGACAGTTGAGACAGTAAAATGGCCCTTTGGCTCATCACATCCATGCTGATCATCAAACACTCATGTCATTAACTACACACCAAAGTCATTTTATTCTCCCCACATTGTCATCGACAACCTTCCACCATGCATCAAGATTCCACCACTCGCCTAATTACTGAGGATAATTTCCATTGGTTAATTTATCTACCCATGTGGTAGCAATGGAGCATCTGAAGTGAAACCACACAGTTACAAGTAGTGTAAACTCTATGATGCTACTGTGATGAAGAGTTTCAAAGCCATGGGGAGATTTGATTTTAACTTTGAGATTATGGAGGACCATGGATGCCAAACAACTGAATACCAGGCAGGTGTAATGGGTTTAAACAGGGATGAAGATTACACCAAATACAAATATGGAAGAAAGTTTTTCTTTGTGATGAAATGAAGATAATTTTGGAAGCTCGGCTCATTCACAAATAGGTCAAGGCTTTATGACTGGCCTCAGACAGTGGGTGGGATGAAAATAAAACTGATGGCAAGGGAAAACTGGAAAGCAAGGGAATGCACTTGTGCTTCCAATGAGAAATTGTGGATTCACTGTTCAACTTTTGGCAAGCCTAGTCTAAGCTCTCTGAGGCCAAGAACATTGTCAGTGCTTCTCCCACTTCACTGCGGTAGAAGGTTGTACAAATGGTTCTTATTGCATTACTGGCAACATTACAATGGAACAGAAGTGCCAGTAAGAATCTAGTTCCATTGGTGCTTGTTAGCTGCATGCTTATCTTTTGTCATCTAAAAGTAGCCATGTAAAGCTTTCATGACTGTTATTTTTATTACAAAGGTTATTTCTTCAGCGGTTTCACCGGGGCATGACTGCACAAGCATGTGGATGTCAGCCAGTGAGAACAGCGAGCAGTATTTAAAAGCGAGAAGAGTTTAAAGGGAGATGGTTATTTTTCAGCAGTTTGATCGGGGCATGACTGTGCAAGCGCGTGGACGTCAGCCAGTGAGAACAGCGAGAGGAGTTAAAAGGAGACACTTACAGAGCGGGCGTCAGATGAGCGGGGAACGGAATAGAGGGAGACAGAGTAGGAAGGCTTTGGCTCAACAAGGCTTCAGCAATAATGGATCCAGGTGAGGTAGATTGCCTGTGTAGAATACAGACAGGAAGAATGTGTGTGAGGCCCGTGTTCTGTGCTCAGTGTCAGATGTGGGAGGTCCGGGAGACTCCCAGCCTCACGGATGGCCACGTCTGCACCAGGTGGGTCAAGCTGCAGCTCCTAAGAGACCGTGTGATAGAGAGGAGCTATAGGCAGGTAGTCACACCGGGCCCTGGGGAGACAGGTAAGTGGGTAACAGTCAGAAGAGGGAAGAGCAGGAGTCAGACGCTAGAGTACCCCTGTGGCTGTAGCCCTTAAAAATAAGTATTCCTGTTTGAGTACTGTTGGGGAGATGGCCTACCTGGGGGAAGCAACAGTGGCTGCGCCTCTGGCACAGAGTCTGGCCCTGTGGCTCAGAAGGGTAGGGAAAGGAAGAGGATGGCAGCAGTGATAGGGGACTCCATAGTTAGGGGGTCAGACAGGCTATTCTGCGGAAGTAGGAAAGTAACTCGGATGGTAGTTTGCCTCCCAGGTGCCAGGGTCCGGGATGTTTCTGATCGTGTCTACGATATTCTGAAGTGGGAAGGAGAACAGCCAGAGGTTGTGGTACATATTCTTACCAATGACATAGGCAGGAAAAGGAAGGAGGTCCTGAAAGCAGACTGCAGGGAGTTAGGAAAGAAGTTGAGAAGCAGGACCACAAAGTTTAGGCATCTCGGGATTACAGCCTGTGCCATGTGGCAGTGAGTATAGGAATAGAGTGAGGTGGAGGATAAATGTGTGGCTGGGGGATTGGAGCAGGGGGCAGGGATACAGATTTCTGGATCATTGGGACCTCTTTTGGGGCAGGTGTGATCTGTACAAAAAGGATGGGTTGCACTTGAATCCCAGGGGGACCAATATCCTGGTGGGGACGTTTGCTAAGGCTATTGGGTAGAGTTTAAACTAGGATTGCTGGGGGTGGGAACCGAATTGAAGAGATGGAGGAAGGGGCAGTTGGCTCACAAATAGAGAAAGCTTGGAGACAATGCGAGAGGGAGGATAGGCGGGTGATAGAGAAGGGACGCAGACCAATGGTTTGAGATGTGTCTATTTTAATGCAAGGAGTATTATGAACAAAGTGGATGAGCTTAGAGCGTGGATCAGTACTTGGAGCTATGATGTTGTGGCCATTACAGAGACTTGGATGGCTCAGGGGCAGGAATGGTTACCTCAAGTGCCAGGCTTTGATGTTTTAGAACGGACAGGAAGGGAGGCAAAAGAGGTGGGGGCGTGGCACCCCTTGACCTCTGTTGATCAGAGGTCAACCTAATAGTAACAGGGACATCGAGGAGCAGATAGGGAGACAGATTCCAGAAAGGTGTAATAATAACAGGGTTGTCGTGGTGAGAGATTTTAATTTCCCAAATATCGATTGGCATGTCCCTAGAGTGAGGGGTTGAGATGGGGTGGCGTTTGTTAGGTGTGTTTAGGAAGGCTTCCTGACACAATATGTAGATAAGCCTACAAGTGGAGAGGCTGTACTCGATGTGGTTTTGGGAAATGAATCTGGTCAGGTGTCAGGTCTCTCGGTGGGACAGAATTTTGGAGATAGTGATCACAATTCTATCTCCTTTACCATCGCACTGGAGAGGGATAGGAACAGACAAGTTAGGAATGCATTTAATTGGAATAAGGGGAAATATGAGGATATCAGGCAAGAACTTGGAAGCATGGATTGGGAACAGATGTTCTCAGGGAAATTCAAGAAAGGGAGTAGAGATAGCCCAGGAAATTATAGACCAGTGAGTCTTACTTCAGTGGTTGCTAAGTTAATGGAGAAGATCCTGAGAGGCAAGACTTATGAACATTTGGAGCGGTATAATAGGATTAGGAATAATCAGCATGCTTTGTCAAGGGCAGGTCATGCCTTACAAGCCTAATTGATTTTTTTTAACGATGTGACTAAACACACTGATGGAGGTAGAGCAGGAAATGTAGTGTATATGGATTTCAGCAAGGCATTTGACAAGGTACCTCATGCAAGGCTTATTGAGAAAGTAAGGAGGCATGGGATCCAAGGGGACATTGCTTTGTGGATCCAGAACTAGCTTGCCCACAGAAGACAAAGAGTGGTTGTAGATGGGTCATATTCTACATGGAGGTCAGTGACCAGTGCTGTGTCTCAGGGATCTGTTCTGGGACCCCTACTCTTAATGATTTTTATAAATGACCTGGATGAGGAAGTGGAGGGATGGGTTAGTAAATTTGCTGATGACACAAAGGTTGGAGGTGTTGTGAATAGTGTAGAGGGCTGTCAGAGATTACAGAGGGGCATTGATAGGATGAAAAACTGGGTTGAGAAGTGGCAGATGGAGTTCAACCCGTATACGTGTGAGGTGGTTCATTTTGGTAGGTCAAATATGACGAAAGAGTATAGTATTAATGGTAAGACTCTTGGCAGTGTGGAGGATCAGAGGGGTCTTGGGGTCCGAGTCCATAGGACACTCAAAGCTGCTGTGCAGGTTGACTCTGTGCTTAAGAAAGTATACGGTGCATTGGCCTTCATCAATCGTGGAATTGAGCTTAGGACCTGAGAGGTAATGTTGCAGCTATATAGGACTCTGGTCAGATCCCACTTGGAATACTGTGCTCAGTTCTGGTCACCTCACTATAGGAAGGTTGTGGAAACCACAGAAAGGGTGCAGAGGAGATTTACAAGGATGTTGCCTGGATTGGGAAGCATGCCTTATGAGAATAGGTTGAGTGAACTCAGCCTTTTTTCCTTGGAGCGACGGAGGATGAGAGGTGACCTGATAGAGGTGTATAAGATGATGAGAGTCATTGATCGTGTGGATAGTCAGAGGCTTTTTCCCAGGGCAGAAATGGCTAGCATGAGAGGGCACAGTTTTAAGGTGCTTGGAAGTAGGTACAGAGGAGATGTCAGGGGTAAATTATTTACGCAGAGAGTGGTGAGTGCGTGGAATGGGCTGCCAGCGACAGTGGTGGAGGCGGATACGATAGGGTCTTTTAAGAGACTCCTGGACGGATACATAGAGCTCAGAGGGCTATGGGTAACCCTACGTAATTTCTAAGGTAAGGACATGTTCAGCACAGCTTTGTGGGCTGAAGGGCCTGTATTGTGCTGTAGGTTTGCTATGTTTCTATAATTATGCTACTTTTAGTAAATAGGTATAACAGTTGTATCCAAATAATTCTATTAGATTATTTTGTCTGAAACTTCTTCAATGCTTTGAATTTTCCTGAAAAACAGTTAATCTGTTTAAGGAGAAATAAGTTAAGATCTCTTTTAACAACTCACACAAAACAAAAATACTGGTGAATGCAGCAGGCCAGGCAGCATCTATAGGATGAGGTACAGGCGACGTTTCGGGCTGAGATAAACGTCGTCTGTAACTCTTCCTATAGATGCTGCCTGGCCTGCTGCATTCACCAGCATTTTTTTTTGGTGTGTGTTGCTTGAATTTCCAGCATCTGTAGATTTCCTCGTGTTTGCGCTTTTAACGAGCTTGCGACCTAGTTTAATTTGACAGCTGTTTATTAATTATATTTGTTCAAGTTAATGTCAGTAACTTAGCAACATCCTTCCCTGCAGTGAGCACAAGAAAAATGTAATTTTGTGAAATACATGTAGATTATTGTTATCCTTCCTCTTTAAAGACAGGCTATGAAACGAGTTGGTTGGAATAGTACTCTTGCTCAATATGTAACATAAAGTCTACCTGCCCTGAGTGGTGGTGGCTGGTGCAGAAATGGTGTATCTTTCCGCTGAGGTCTCAAAGTTTGCTCATCTGTGCCTGTTTCTGTCTGCTGATCCTGTGAGCTTCTTGAGAACTGGTGAGGCACATCGTCATTACATTTAAGGGGAGCTACCTGTTCAGTTCCTGTAACTGTGATAGAAATAATTTTTCAAAGCCATGTGACGCAGCAGTCACTTCAATGACAATAAATTTACTCCACACCGAGTTATATCTGGAAACTCTCCCTTCTTTCAGAAACAATGATCCAAACCTTAATAATTTATTTTCAGGATAAATAACTGGGGAAAAAATGTCATTGCCTGTTTCTTTATGGCAGAATTCATACCACTGTCTCTGAATTATTTAGGAGTGTTAGACCAGGTTCAATCCCATTAATTCAAGAGATATTTCTAGTTATGGTTTAATGAATGTACCGACTTAAATGTTATACAACCATTTGAACAAGTAGAAAGATTTCATGAGCAATGCACACAAAAAATGCCCAGGGAACTCAACAGATCAGGCAGCATCTATGGAGGGAAAGAAACAGTCAATATTTTGGGCTAAGACCCTCCATAGATGCTATCTGACCTCCTGGGTTCCTCCAGTATTCTGTATGTGTTGCTCAAGAGTTCCAGAATTTGAAGAATCTCTTATTTCTCTGGAAAATCTCATGTTACATTGCAACAATTGCTCAAAGGTAACTGTGTTTTTGTTTCCTAGAACATTGAAGGTTGAAGAGTACACCACTGTGCAAGCCCTTCCGCCCACGATGTTGTGCCAACCTTCTCCGAGATCAATCTAATGCTTCCCTCCCACCCCTGGAAGTTCATTCCACATACCCACCACTCTCTGGTTATAAAACCTACCTTTGACATCACCCCCTCCCCATACTTTCTTCCAATCACCTCAAAATATTGCCTTCTTGCAGTAGTTATTTACTTGATGGAAAAAGTCTGTGGCTATCTATTCTACCAATGCCTCTTATCACCTTATACACCTCCATCAAGTCACTACTGTTCAAACCAAAGAGAAAAGCCCTTGCACATTCAATCTTTCAAAGTCTTTTGGCCTTGAATCTTGTTCAAGTTACTGCCTCTAATTCCTCTTTTCCCATAATCCTTCAGTTCACCTTACAACCAAACCAAATATCTTCCATCACCTCTCTTTCCCTTATTTTCAGAGTCATTTTTCCTACCAATTTGACCCATTCTCCCCTATCAAATATCACAGGCCAGGCATGCATGGTGGCACGTGGGTGTTGAAGGGGCAGTAACACTCATGTTGGGTCTGCAATTGCAACTTTTAAGGAATGCCTTATGAAGTTATAAAGTAAACAGTAGACAAGCTGTATGTCTGGGCAAGGTGCTTGCACAGAAGATAGGAGTAGGGACAGAACATTCATTCCCTGAAGTCTGTGATAATGGCCTGGTTCTTATTTTGTGATGTCTGTTGTCCTGGGCTTAGCCACCAATGAAAAATGCATCTTTCCCCTAACAATTGACTACTGATTCAACCAAATCATCCCTAAGCATTCTGAATTTCAGGAAATCTTGTGTAAATCTAGTCTAGAAGAAAACATAGGTTGCATGGACTTTAGTAAGGCTTTTGAAAAGGTCCCACATGGTAGCCTGATTCAGATTAAGGCACAAGGGATCTATGGTATGATGGCTAAATGGATCCAAAATTTGGTTGGTGATGAGAAAGAGAGTAATGGTGGGTAGGTGTTTTTCTGACTGGAAGTCTGTAACAAGAGGAGTGCTACAGGGATTGCTGTCAGAATCTTTGTTGTTTGTAATAGACTTTGTAGAGGGTTCAGAGGAAGTTCACAAGAACGTTTCTGGGAATGAAAGAGTTGTCATATGAGCAGTGATTGAAGGCCCTGGGCCAGTGCTCGCTGAATTTAGAAGAATGAGGGGGGATCTCATTGAAACCTATTGTATGTTGAAAGGCCTAGGTAGAGTGGATGTGAAGTGGATATTTCCTTTGGTGGGGGAGTCTAGGACCAGAAGGCACAGCCTCAAAATCAAGGCTCATCTATTTAGTACAGAGATGAGGAGGAATTCCTTTACCCAGAGGGTGGTGAATCTGTGGAATTTGTTGCCACATGGGGCTGTGGAGGCCAGGTCACTGGGTGCATTTAAGGCAGAGTCTAGGTGTGAAAAGCTATGGGGAGAAAGCAGGCAAAATGGATTAGCCATGATGAAATGGCAGGACAAACTTGATGGGCTGAATGGCCTAATTCTGCTCCTATTTTGTGGATGACATGAAAATTAGTGAAGTCATAGACATCAAAGAAGTATAGTTAAGGATACAACAGGACATTGATCAGATGGAAAGTTGGGTGGAGCAGTGACAGATGGAACTTATCCAGACTAAAGTGAGGTAATGTACTTAAGGAAGTCAAATCTGGTAGATCACACAGAGTAACTGGCAGGACCTTGTATCTGCTGATGTATAGAGGAGCTTTTGCTATGACAGCTCTCAAAGTACAACACAGGTGGATAGGATAGTGATAAAGGGTATTTCTATGTTTTCCTTTGTAGGCTAAGACACTGAATATAAGATTTGGGACGTTACATAGCAGTTGTACATATTGTTGTATTGGGCCCACATCTAGTGGCAACGCTATAGAAATGATGTGGTAGTAACAGAAAGAGCGCAGAATATTCTTATAAAAGTGAGGGGCACAGACAGGATAGACAGCCATAATCTTTTTCCCAGGACAAGGTTTGAATGGTACAAGTTTAAACTGAGATGGAGGAAATTTGAAGGAGATCAGAGGAGGCAACTTTTTCCACAGAGGTTGGTGAGTACCTGGAATGAGCTGCCAGAAATAGTGAAGGCAATTAGAAAGCATTAGGACTGATAAGAAAAACATAAAGGGGTATGGAATTAACATGAGCAAGTGGTATTAGCACAGATGGTGATCAATATGGATGAAGTGGACCAAAAGGGTCTGTTTCTGTCCTGAATGATTCTATGATTCTATGATTCTATTATTGTCGACAACCGGTCCCATCTCCTACGAGTAGATTTTGGAAATATATGTCTATTGTGGAAATGGATCTTGAGTCATCAATGAAATTATTAAGAAGATAACATTCTTCTGATTTGTGTAGCATTAACTCTATAAGAGTGACTATTATTACACAAATCTGTGTCTTACTGTACTGCAGTTTTCAGACTCCATACAGACTTTATAAAGGCTGCAACTACAGATCCAGAATTCCTTTAAAGTGGCATCAGACAGACAAGGTTGTAAAAAGAGCTTTTGGCACTTTGGAGTTCATAAATCAAAGTACTGAGTATAGGAGTTGGGATGCTATGTTGAAGTTGCTTAAGATGTTGGTGAGGCCTAACTTGGAGTGTTGTGTGCAATTATTTATTTATTTGTTTATTGGGATAAAGCGCAGAATAGGCCCTTTGAGCCATGTTCGCCCAGCAATTTCCAGATATAATCTGGACCTAATCACAGGACAATTTCCAATGGCCAATTAACCTACCAACTGATATGCCTTCGGACTGCTGGAGGAAACCAGAGCACTCAGAAACCCACGCAGTCATGGGGATTTCGGACAAACTGCTTACAGGCAGTGGCAGCAGTTGAACCAGGGTCGCTAGAACTGTACCTGAGCATTCTGACAGGCTGCATCACTGTCCTGGTATGGGGGGGGGGGGCGCGCGGGGTCTACTGCACAGGACCGAAAGAAGCTGCAGAGAGTTGTAAATTTAGTCGGCTCCATCTTGGGTACTAGCCTATAAAGTACCCAGGATATCTTCAAGGAGCGGTGTCTCAGAAAGGCAGCGCCCATTATGGAGCACCTCCAGCACCCAGGACATGCCCTTTTCTCACTGTTACTATCCGGTAGGAGGTACAGAAGCAACTCAGCGATTCAGGAACAGCTTTTTCCCCTCTGTCATCCAATTCCTAAGTGGACATTGAAACCTTGGACACTACCTCACTTTTTAAAAATTTATAGCATTTCTGTTTTTGCACAATTTTTAATCTTTTCAATATATACTGTATAAAGTATACTGAATAAGATTTACTTTAGTTATTTATTGTTTTTTTCTTCTTTATTATGTATTGCATTGAACTGCTGTTGTTAAGTTAATAAATTTCATGTCACATGCCGGTGATAATAAACCAGATTCCGATTCTGATTCTGTAAAGCATTCTGCTAACCATTACACTTCCATGCCATCCCTGCTCTGGCCACCTACGGGAAATATGTCAATAAGATTGAAAGTGTGTAGAGAATATTTATAAGGATGTTGCCGACACATCAGGACCTGAGTTACAGGCAAAGGTTGAATAGGTTAGGACTCTTCCTGAAGCATAGGAGAATGAGGGGAGATTTGATAGAGATATACAACATTTTGAGGGGTATAGATAGTTTAAATGCAAGTAGGCTTTTTCCAATGAGGTTGGATGAGACTAGAGGTCATGGGTTAAGGATGAAGGTGGAAATGTTTAAGGGAAACATGAGGGGGAACATCTTCACTCAGAGGGTGAGGAACAAGTTGCCAGTGGAAGTGGTTGATGTAAGTCTGATTTCAACAGTTGGGAGAAATTTGGATAGGTACATGGATGGGAGGGGTACGGAGGGCTATGATCCAGGGATGAGGAAGAATAATAGTTGTCACTGACAAGATGGGCTGAAGGGCGTGTTTCTGAGCAGTATTCTATGACTCTGTGCACTTGAGAATTTGTGATCTATAGGGCTACTGGCCTGGTTCTGTAAGTTATCGAGTAGCTGTTCTTTCTCTTGTAACGGTCTCCTGTGTTCTACATTTCTGTTTCTATGAATTTCAAACTGGCAGCCTTCAGAGATGTGCAAACTTGTGCAGTCTCTGTGAATGTCTATTATCAAGAGGGGATCGCAACAGAAGACTTAAACACAATAATGGGGTCAGGTCTCAGAAAGCTAAAGATCTCCCTTACGAATTGAGCTCATGCAGATTGACAATAGGAATAATCTACCTAAACTTTGGCAAATGGAGATGTCTGGAGCTTTTCCAAGGAGTAAAGTGAAGCACTACCACATCCCAGGATGTGTGAGGCCTAGGTACCAATTAAAAGAACGAAAGGCCTCCTATCGCTGTTCATCCTCTACAGAGAGGAAGAGGAGGGATCATTGCTTCCGGAGTTTGGTCTTCAGCTTAACGACTGAAAAGTATTGATAAAGTAAACTGCTTTATTTTCATGTGTACTGAAGATCAGTGAGAGACTGTCTTGCATATTGTCCATGCGGATCAATTCAGTACAAAAGTGCACTGAGGTGGTACAAGGTAAATCTATAAAAGTGCAGGATGAAGTATTACAGTTACAAAGAAAGTGCAGTTCGGGTAAACAATAAAATTCAAGGTCACAACAAGGTAGATTGCGAAGCCACAAGTCCATTTTATTGTACTAAGGGACAATTCAATAGTTTTCTTACAGCAAGTTATCCTTGAGAATACTGATATGTTTTTTTCACATTTTTTTAAATCTTCTGCTTGATGGGAGAGAGAGAAAAGAGAGAATGGTCGGGGGGGGGGGGCATTGATTATATTGGCTGCTTTACCTAGACAGAGTCAATGGAGAGGAGGCTGGTTCTATGATACGTTCAGCTGTGTCCTCAACATTCTGCAGTTTCTCACAGTGTGGGCAGAGCACTCTCCATGCAAAGTTGAGGGTCAAAGGGAATATAATAAATTACATTATCCGATTTATCTATGCAGTTTGTCTAGGACAGGCTATTGGTGATGTTCAATCCAAGGAATGTAAAGTTCTGAACTTCAACTCTGTTGGTATAAACAGGAGCATGTGCACTGCCCTCCTTGCCTGAATTCAATGACAAGCTGTTTTGTTTTGCTGGTACTAAGAGAAAGGTTGTCGTCATAATGCCATGTCCCTCGGCTCTCTATCCCTTTCCTGTACTCTGTGGTATACAGTGGTATCATTTGCAAACTTGGAGATAGAGTTTGACACAGGGAGTAGAGTAGGGTACTGAGAATGCAAGTTTATGGCTAAGAATTATCGTGCAGAGGAAGTTGTTTAAATACGTAACTTATTTAAAAATATTTAAATACAATAAACAAAAGTAATGACAAACTTAGGAAAAAAGTATGAAATGCAGTAGATTCTGGTTAATTGGGCATCTATTAATCAGGGCAGCTGCTTATTTGGGACAAATCTTAAAGAACAAACTCTGAGAAAATTGCTGGGATACCCTTCATTTATTCGGGACATTATGCTAATTAATTAGAGAAGGGAACTATTGCTGAACAGGTTCTTACTAGCGTCAATCATGCACACACGTGTAGCCATTACACGCTACACCGTCCTTCGAGCGATCAGTTTTTAAATAGCATCAGTTGCATGCATTTGTGTTCAAATAGCAGTTATTTTTGTCACTGATAGTTGGTGAGGAATAACTGGAAGACAATTCAGAATGGTTTCGCTCACTGTGGCTGTGGTTTCAAGCAATCAGGCTTGGATATGCCAGAAACAGCTGAGAGTGAAAATGAAACAATTTCACTGCTTCAACAAGTTAGGAGCACTGAAGAAGTTGAAGGTATTGATAATCGTCTTGAAAATTACGACGAAGTTGGAGGAGGCAATCACTGATAGCATTGTATGAAAGCAATCCATTATCTGCACTGTGTCCTCACTGCTTTTGTTCATTGAATTCCTCTGTCAATAACTAATACACTGTTTTATAATACTGTTGTACTATCGATAGTGTTATAATTTGTTCTGTATTTCATTTAAATACATATTGTACTACTTAGTTTGTCTTTTTATACCTTTTTAAACTATTTCCACGCAACTTCAGCTAATTGGGGCAGTTGCTTAATTGGGCCAAAATGTGCTGGTCCTGATGAGTGCCAGATAAACAGAGTCCAATGTAATTAAATTATGGGTTATTATATTGACTAAGCTGCTAAGTGCACCGAGAGTGTTTGAAATTTATGAAACTAAATTTTCATTATCATTTCAGAATTATCTAAGCAAGATTTTTATGTGGTTGTATAGCTATACTTGCATTTGCTCATCAAACTTTACAACTGCTCCCTTGGAGGGTCAGACACCCTGAGCCAATAGGCTGGCCCTGGACTTATTTCCTGGCATAATTTACATATTACTATTTAACTATTTATGGTTTTACTACTATTTATTATTTATGGTGCAACTGTAATGAAAACCAATTTCCCCCGGGATCAATAAAGTATGACTATGACTATAGGATTATTTCAGATTCCTTTGGATCAGTCATATTCTCCTGCATAATACAAGAGATTGCAGATCAAATTAATACGTGTGTGATTATGTATCTTTATGTGTGCAAATGTATTGGATGGCAAGCAAACACTCTAAGCCTCAATTCAATAATTTTGGTGACAGACACGGTCTAGATGGCACCGACGTACAATGCTCTCTCGGTTTGGGAGTTGATGTTCTGTTTGTGTTCTGTTAGTTTTTTGAGTGGGAGTGGGATTATTTGGGGGTTGAATTTCCTGTTATGCTTGTGTGGGGGGGGGCTGATGATCAGGATGCCATTCTTTTTTGTACGGGGGTGGGGGGAGAGTCTGACGTTTGCACTGAATGATTTGTTTGATGGCTACCTGGGCAAATACAAATTTCAGAGTTGTGTATGGATACATGTTTTGATAATAAATGATCTTTGCATCTTTTTGAACCTTTGACCTTCTTTGCAGCTCAATCAGAGATTAAGGGAGCTAGGGCTTTACTCTTTGGAGAGAAGGAGGATGACAGGAGACATGATAGAGGTGTACAAGATAATAAGAGGAATAGATAGAGTGGATAGCCAGCGCCTCTTCCCCAGGGCACCACTGCTCAATACAAGAGGACATGGCTTTAAGGTAAGGGGTGGGAAGTTCAAGGGGGATATTAGAGGAAGGTTTTTTACTCAGAGAGTGGTTGGTGCGTGGAATGCACTGCCTGAGTCAGTGGTGGAGGCAGATACACTAGTGAAGTTTAAGAGACTACTAGACAGGTATATGGAGGAATCTAAGGTGGGGGCTTATATGGGAGGCAGGGTTTGAGGGTCGGCACAACATTGTAGGCCGAAGGGCCTGCACTGTGCTGTACTATTCTATGTTTAACTAGTGCAGTGGAAGGTACAGAGCTGTATGAAACCCAGCAACTGAGCTGAGCTGGAGAAGGGATCCAAAATTGTGCAAAGATGAGAAGGCTGGCTGAGAGAAAGAGGTGAAGGACGTCAGTTGGGAAATGCTTTATAAAAAATAATGTTTGTGGATCTTAGAATATTTCACCCAGGGTTACTTCCTTTTTGCATTTAACTTAGCTGCTCAATTTTCCAAAGCCAATAGTTTGTCTGCCTACAACATCTATGCAGTAAGAACCTGGTACCCACTCAGCTATAAATTTTATAAATTTCAGTAAAATATTGATAACATAAGTTATTAAAATAGATTGGAGCTGTTTATAATGCTTGTGTTACGTTATTGCATTGGGCTGACCAACAACAAATTAAAAAGCAGTGGTTTTTGACACTGCTTCATGCAGGAAGGCAATGAAAGTGGTTCGTTGTCTGCACTGGTTTTATTCATTTACAGTCAATCAAAAGAACATGGCAGAGTACACCACATGAATTCCTCTGTCAATAACTACTAGAAAATAATACACAACTTGTAGTAATGAAGTGATATTCGTAGTGTTCTAATTTGACTTTTTTGAACTATTTCCATGAAACTTTGGCTAATTAGGGCAGCCGCTTTATTGGGCCAAATTGTACTGGTCCTGATATGTCCCAATAACTGGAATCCACTGAAATAGCAATACTGAATTATCTTTTTTTCCCATTTCCTTGATCCTTGCAGTGTGTCAATTTCAAAATCGAATATTATTCTAGTTGCCCATTTTACTTTGCTGATACAATGTAATTTCCTTTCATTGCTTTCCAATTGAGTATCTACAACTTCCTGCTGTACATAGAACACCAACATATTACATAGGTCAAGTGCAAATCTGATTTTAGTTAATATCTAATTAAATCTAATTAATTAATTAATTTTAGCGCATTCAAAATATCCCCATTTGAGTGAAGGTCCTTAATTTTTGACTTGCAAATTTGGAGTTGGATGTTAAACAAGTTGCAGACTTGCTGTTATCATTTAAAAAGTATCAGATAAATTCTAAGTAGACTTGAAGTCTTTGTTCTCTGTCCATTCCCAAAACTTATTTAAGATTTAATACCATGCATGATCCTTGCTCTCTGCAAAGCTGTCACTTTGAAGGATTTTTAAAGGGAGAATTGCAGGAAACATTAGAACAGAGAAACATCACAGACTTCTTTCAGTGTCAATGAAACAGACCACATTTGAGTTATTGCTGATTGTCATGTTACAGATATGGTTAAAATTGTAATACCGGATATCTTATAAAGAGACAGACAATGATTAGATTTCCAAGTTTGTATGTCTCATCCTACAGATGAAAAATTATGCTAATCATTTTACTGTCTTCAAATGTATTGATTAGTAAATTGCTATAGATTAATTAAATGTAAATATATCTAGATTGCAGAAATTATCCCAATATATAATACAGCCACAGGAAGCAATACTTTCACCAAATGAAGTTTTTTATACTGATTTGGTTTGCCATAATTTGAGTCATTTGTTTTGTTTGTAAAACATTTTTATTTGTGCTGATTTCTGAATTCATTCAGAAGACACTGCAAGTGCTGTGAACTCACTCCATTGAAAATGTACGGTAAATTCATTTAACACGAAAATACAGAGTTAGTAACATAGCAAAGGAATACTGATTAATTAATCAGCAACATAAAAGATGTGCTTCCTTCTGCACAACAACCACATGAATTACTGAATCTTTCATTTTGTTAAAATGCACATGAAATAACTTAGGTCTACCTGAATCAGCAGAACTTGCGACTTTTCAGTAATGGCATTTTTTGTTGCCTTGCTGTATCCACAGTAGGCAATTCCCTGACATAAAGTACAAATTTTAAGACTTGCATATAAACCTGTACAATAATGTTTTACTGTCAGAATGACTCAGGAAAGCCAATTGACGTCTGGGGAAATTATGGCGTTAGATGAATCTTAGATCCAATAAGCAAGGTTCAAAGTTTTTAAATAGGTAACTGTTGTTTGAGTATAACTCCTACATGCTCACTTCAATTAACTTGTGCAATGATTAATTGATTAAGGATGATTGCTATAATTATTGATGCAGTTAGTTAGATAAGAAAATCAATAGCTGAATTTTAGAGATGAGTCATTAGTATTGAGAAATTAACTAGGGAAAGGAGTCCATCAGGAATATGTCAGAGCACTCTCTTGGAACTAAATGCCAATAGTTCAATATATTTTGGTACACTGCCAGAGATATTTTGTTCCTATGCTAAATAAAATTATGTTATGATCTTAAAAGTTAACAGGAGGCACCTGCTAACAGCAAAAGCAAAATGTGCTTTCAAATAATTCCAGCAATACACTTCAAAATCAGAACTAAAAATTCCTTTATAAACCCTTGAAAGTGCAAAGCATTCTTGCAAGTTTAAAGATTCAGACACTTGAAGTTGACCTGAGATTTGTTGGTTCTGGATCTTCTGGGTGGGAGATCTGCTGAATGTGAAGATGTGCCTTTTTTATTACTTGAGTATTACCATCACTGTGGACTATGTTCATGTCACTGTCAGTGTTCCTTAGATTTTGTCCTTGCTTAAGGCACAATCTTCAAAATATCATATTCATTTAATGAATTTCCTGAAGGTCATTAAAATGCAGGTGTTAAGTTGTGTTCTATATTAAACAAAAGCAATAGGGGGTCTTTAAATAGGCAGTGCTGATTTATACAATCCATGTATTTTTTGCAGTTCTACTTACATAAACTTTGGCAGTTTATGCAGAGAGTGGGCAAAGAAGTGGCAAATGAGACGCAATGTTGGAAAGTGTATGGTTATGCACTTTGGCAGAAGAAATAAATGGGGAGACTATTATTTAAATGGGGAGAGAATTCAAAGTTCTGAGATGCAATGGGACTTGAGAGTCCTCGTGCAGGATACCCTTAAGGTTAACCTCCAGGTTGAGTTGGTGGTGAAGAAGGCGAATGCAATGTTGGCATTCTTTTCTAGAGGAATGGAATATAGGAGCAGGGATGTGATGTTGAGGTTCTATAAGGCGCTGGTGAGACCTCACTTGGAGTACTGTGGGCAGTTTTGGTCTCCTTATTTAAGAAAGGATTTGCTGATGTTGGAGAGGGTACAGAGAAGATTCACTCGAATGATTCTGGGAATGAGAGGGTTAACATATGAGGAACGTTTGTCTGCTCTTGGACTGTATTCCTTGGAGTTTAGAAGAATAAGGGGGGACCTCATAGAAACATTTCGAATGTTGAAAGGCATGGACAGAGTGGGTGTGGCAAAGTTGTTTCCCAGGATGGGGGAGTTTAGTATGAGAGGGCATGACTTAAGGATTGAAGGGCGCCCTTTCAGAACAGAGATGCAAAGAAATTTTTTTAGCCAGAGGGTGGTGAATCTATGGAATCTGTTGCCACGGGCGGCAGTGGAGGCCAAGTCATTGGGTGTATTTAAGGCAGAGATTGATAGATATCTGAGTAGCCAGGGCATCAAAGGTTATGGTGAGAAGGCAGGGGAGTGGGACTAAATGGGAGAATGGATCAGCTCATGATAAAATGGCAGAGCAGACTCAATGGGCCGAATGGCCAACTTCTGCTCCTATGTCTTATGGGCTTTATTGCCTCAACTCTGAGCTCACAACTTAAATATAATTGTAGTAGCTTTTGCTGTGTCACATATCATGTCAGTGACAAGTATATTTTTATGCTTGTTTAAAAAATATGGCCATACAGTGCACATTAATTTTATATCTTGAAACATGCTGGTCCATTGAAAAATCAAAGATGTTTGTTTGACTTATTACTAGAATTATTTTGATTTTCTATTGTAACAAACAGTGGAAAATGACTTTTTGTGAATCTGAAAATGAGATTATTGAAATTGTATTTTATTGTTCATATTTGTAACTCTCCAAATATGACTTAGAATCTGCATAAATACTAAATGTGTAATACATGAATGATAATGATATAAACTAATGTGTGAGCATTCAAACGTTAATGCAGCTATGTGTTATCAAAATCAGTAGCAAATGTAACACTGCAGCAAAACAAGAGATAGCTATACTCTGATATGATGGCTTTACAGCCATAAATGAAATTACAGTTTGATGAGAAATGGTCTGAGCTCATTGATGGCATGCTCTCTTGTGAAATCATCGAGAATCTTGTGGTTATTGGGTATAGTGATGGAAGCAGTAATAATTCTAGAACTGCCATTGACTTACCAGCAACAGAGCTGTTGTCTGGGGGTTCCTCATCATTTAGTAGCAGTTGGATGCCCGTTTGGTTGCTGATGTGTTCACAGCAGTTGAGGGTACCCCAGTCTGTGTCTGCCAAGCAAGCAGGGGCTCCATTGCTATGACAGCACTCAGTCATCATTGGGCTAAGCTCGTCTAGACAGCTGGGGTCACTTTCAGAGTAATCCTGCTTCGGTTGCTCCTGTTTCTGAAGATGGTGCTCCACCAGCAACTGAAGTTCTGCTTCAACAAGAGCACTTGGTTTAATAATTAGTTCACGCTAGCCAACTACTTGCTTTACCTGTGCAATAAATTAGTTGATATTTCAAGTCTCTGGTAAAAACAAAAACGTGGAGAAGCCTACTGAACAGCTTGGATTCTTAGACCATAAAATGTAGAAGCAAAATTAGGCCATTCAGCCCATTGAGTAGGCTCCACCATTCCATCATGACTGATCCCATGTCCCGCTCAACCCCATACACCTGCCTTCTCGCCATATCCTTTGATGCCCTGACTGATCAGGAAGTGATGCCTTCTTGTAAAATACGGTTTAAATAAAAAACCTGCAACTTCTGATAAACTGGATAGTTACTTTTTTCATCAACTCACTTCCATAACCTCTACCTATGAATAACACAGGAACTCGGTTACCTACGTTTGTCCTTTGAAGGTAACGGTACCAACAAAAAATAATTGATCACTTCAAAGGCTATTTATTTAATCCTATACCCAGGTTTAATGATAATAGCGGGCAAGGACTTTACTTAACATGAGTTTGTTATTTGTGCCATGGGAGAGAAAAATGCAGCCAAATAGCAGCCCTCAGTAAGAAAACATACTACCTTGTCTAATGCAAATACAATGTCAATACTCCAAGTACTTACTACAAATGTTGGAACAACTCTTGCTCTGATAGTGTCATTTAACTACTCATGGGAAAAGCCCTACAAGTCGTCATTGTCCAAAAGCTATTCCCATAGCATTGCGTCTTAGAAGCCCAATGCTTCCTTGGTCAACAGGTCCTTCTTTTCATAGCTTGTGCTAATTTCTGAATAAAACGTTAGCATTACTTCGCTGTTCCAGGATGATACTATTTCATGGCTTCAAACAGTAAAGTTACAAAAAGAACTAAAATTAAAAGCTAAAACTATTTATGTTTATGCTCCCAAATATTCATTACCTTCCTTCAGTGGAAACAAATTCTTTCTTCCACTTAAAATCCTATTGAAAATTATCCTCCTGAAAGCCCAGCTCCAAAATTATGCCCTTCCTCAGATAAAATATGTAAATACACATTTTTGCACTTGAGTATGCTAATGTATTATGTCTCAATAACATGTGAGATATTTGATTCTGCATCTTCAACAGATGAAGGAATGCAAAAACTACCTAAAAGCAAATGTGTTATGGCCAGGTCACTAGACTTTCAGGTCAATGAGCACCAATTCTAGTTCACCTGTGGTGTCTTAAAGATACTTGGGCTGCGTTAAACTTGCTACAAATAGAAATGTTGCAATTGAGAAATTGCAACTGAGAATTGAGTTGCATGCCATCTTGGACAATGTCTCCTATCCACTACATAATGTACTGGGTGGGCACAGAAGTACATTCAGCCAGAGACTCATTCCACCGAGATGCAACACAAAGCGTCATAGGAAGTCATTCCTGCCTGTGGCCATCAAACTTTACAACTCCTCCCTTGGAGGGTCAGACACCCTGAGCCAATAGGTTGGTCCTGGACTTACTTCCTGGCATAATTTACATATTACTATTTAATTACTTATGGTTTTATTACTATTTAATTATTTATGGTGCAACTGTAACGAAAACCAATTTCCCCCAGGATCAATAAAGTATGACTATGACTATGACCATGAGAAATTAATCAGTTCCAAAGATTCTTATTCAATTAGCTCTGAGCATGTTGACTGATGTGCACTTGTATTATGTACTCAACAAATTGTTACTTAATGATTTGTAAGTCCACATTTAATTTTGAGCAGAAACGCAATCATCTCTTATTTCTTTAATATGTGTCAGTAAGCGATCATGTAAGATCAACTCAAATATTTAATTCTGGCTGATCATGTGCTCCTAAAATAATCAGCAGTTGTTTGAGAGATGGAGTGTCAGAAGGAAGGAATTGAGGTACTGAATTAACAAGACTAATGACATGAATCAAAACTTGGCATGTTCATTAACTAAGATTCACTCCGAAAATGATCTTACATGGCACGGAACTGGTTACAAAAATTAGGAAGATCAACAGATTAGCCATTAGTTGGAGTTGAATTTCCAGCCACAAATGTTTCTTCTCAGTACTAGTTATCCCTATCACCTGATTGTCATAGGTCATAGTTTTAAAGAATAGTACAGTGTAGATCCAGGCCATAGAATTTGGTCCATACAACAGCAGGTGCACAACTCATTCAGCCATTACTTCACCATGTGCTGCTCTGTGGAAAAGTAAGAAAATTTGCTACCATGTTTTCTATTCCAGTTAATTGGGACCAATACATTTTGGCCCCATTAAGCAGCTGCCCCAATTAGCCAAAGTTTTATGGAAATATTTAAAAAGTGTAAAAAAGACAAATTGAGCATCAAATTATGTAGTTAAATAAAAAGCAGAAACAATTAGAACACTACCAATAGTACAACAGCACTATGAAACAATGTATTATTTCCTAATAGTCATCAATGCAGGAATTCATCCGGTGTATGCAATGAACAAAATCAGCACAGGTGCCTAGTGCAGATAATGGGCCGCCTTCATACAATGCTGTCAATGATTGCATCCTCTAAATCTTCAATTTCGTTGTAATCTTCAAGATGATTATCAATATTCTCAAATTCTTCATACAGTAGTTCCTAACTCTTCGAAGTATTATAATCCTTTTATTTTCACTCCTGGCAGTTTCTGGCACCTCCAAGCCTGAATGCTTGAAACTGCAGTGAGCAAAACTGTTCTGAATTGTCTAGCTGCTTATTTCTCGACAGTTATCAGTGACAATGACGGCTTTTTGAACACAAACGCACTGAACTAACACTATCTAAAAACCTGCAACACACATCAAAGTTGCTGGTGAACGCAGAAGGCCAGGCAGCATCTCCAGGAAGCGGTACAGTCGACGTTTCAGGCCGAGACCCTTCGTCAGGACTAACTGAAGGAAGAGTGAGTAAGAGATCTGAGAGTGGGAGGGGGAGGGGGAGATCCAAAATGATAGGAGAAGACAGGAGGGGGAGGGATGGAGCTGAACAGTTGATTGGCAAAAGGGATATGAGAGGATCATGGGACAGGAGGCCTAGGGAGAAAGAAAAGGAGAGGGGGGTAAAAAACCCAGAGGATGGGCAAGGGGTATAGTGAGAGGGACAGAGGGAGAAAAAGAAGTGATGTGGCGACCCACTTTCTGGCACACACGAATCGGCTCACAACAGCGTGCACAGGCAGAGGGCCAGCCCCAAAAAGGGCGCCAGGCCATCTTCACCAGCAGGGGGAGAATCCCGCGCGCGGAAAGGATCTGGGAATATGCATTCCCCACAGCAATTCCGCCCCAGGGAGGGCAGGAACAGGAAGGCTTTAAAGCAGGCCGCAGTTTGAATAAATCTCTTTCATCGCAACTCTAACTCACCGACTCCGTGTGGTTATTCTAGCGCTGTGTGTAGCACACCACTACAATTGGTGACCCCGACGGCCCAGACGATATTTGGACCAGAGATGACCGACGCCGCATCTGTTCACGCAGTTTCGTTAAAACTGCCAAGCTTCTGGACGCTGCGACCCCATTTATGGTTCGAACAAGCAGAAGCTCAATTCCACATTCGGCAGATAACCTTGGAGTCCACTCGCTACTACTACGTGCTGAGCTCCCTCGACCAGGAGACTTCTGCTCAAGTTGAGGAGTTTATACAGTCGCCCCCGGAGGACGGCAAATACACAGCATTCAAAGCCCTGCTCATAAGGACTTTCGGACTCTCACGGCGCAAACGAGCACGCCGCTTAATGCACCTGAATGGTTTGGGAGACAGGTCGCCATCAGCATTAATGAACGAGATGCTGGCCCTGGTTGAAGGACACAAACCCTGCCTCATGTTTGAGCAGGCGTTCCTAGAGCAACTGCCCGAGGACATATGCCTGCTGCTGTCCAACGCAGATTTCAGCAACCCCCGGGAGGTGGCGGCCCGAGCAGACGTGCTGTGGAATGCCAGGAAAGAGAGAGGGGCATCCGTCGCACAGATCACCAAGCCGCGTGTCCAACGACAGACCAGACCAGGCCCGGCAGCAGACCCTACAAAACCCGGCGACGGGAGTGAGGAGCCCAATGAACAATGGTGTTTCTACCACCAGCGGTGGGGCACAGAGGCCCGCCGCTGCAGACAACCCTGCAAATTCCCGGGAAACACCAGGGCCAGCCGCCGCTGATGGCTACGGCGGCTGGCCATCAGGACAGCCTCCTGTACGTCTGGGACAAGCAGTCGGGACACCGCTTTTTGGTCGACACCGGAGCGGAGTTCAGCGTCTTACCTCCAATGAGTTACGACACCCGCAACAGAGAACCGGGACCCGCCCTGAGGGCCGCTAATGGCAGCACAATACAAATCTACGGCACCCGCACGGTGCGGCTACAGTTCAGCTCCAGCCGGTTCACGTGGGACTTCACACTGGCCGCCGTGGCCCAACCACTCCTGGGGGCAGACTTTCTACTAGCCCACAGCCTGCTGGTCGACCTGCAAGGGAAGCGATTAGTCCACGCCAAGACTTTTCAAACGTTCTGCCTGGGTGAAGCACAGTTGCCAGCTCCACACCTGGACTCCATCACACTGTCCGACGACGAATTCACCAGGGTCCTGGTGGATTTCCCATCAGTACTGACACCGCAGTTCACGGCAACCATGCCCAGACACGGAGTACAGCACCACATCCTGACCCAGGGACCACCCCTCCAAGCCCGTGCTCGAAGGCTTCCCCCGGACAAGCTCCGACTGGCGAAGGAGGAGTTCAAGAAGATGGAGGAATTGAGGATCATACGACGGTCCAACAGCCCATGGGCCTCCCCCCTTCACACGGTGCCCAAGGCAACGGGGGGCTGGAGACCATGCGGTGACTACCGCAAACTGAACGAGGCTACAACGCCAGACCGCTACCCTGTGCCGCACATTCAAGACTTCGCAGCAAACCTACACGGCGCAAGGATCTTTTCCAAGGTAGACCTCGTCCGGGGATACCATCAAATCCCTGTACATCTGGACGACATCCCCAAAACAGCACTTATCACCCCGTTCGGACTTTTCGAATTCCTCCGAATGCCGTTTGGTCTAAAGAATGCCGCACAGACTTTCCAGCGGCTAATGGACGCGGTGGGACGCGACCTGGACTTTGCATTCATTTATTTGGACGACATCCTCATAGCAAGCAGTAGTCGGCAGGAGCATCTGTCCCACCTCCGCCAGCTCTACTCCCACCTGAGCGAATTCGGCCTTGTAATCAACCCACCCAAATGCCAGTTCGGACACGACACCATCGACTTCCTGGGCCACAGGATTACTAAAGAGGGGGCAACCCTGCTGCCCGCCAAGGTAGACGCGGTCCGCAACTTCCCCCAACCCAATACAATCAAAGGCCTGCAGGAATTCGTGGGTATGGTGAATTTCTACCACCGTTTCCTCCCCTCAGCAGCTCGAACCATGCGCCCCCTGTTCACTCTAATTTCGGGTAAGGGCAAGGACATTACCTGGGACAAAGAGACCGCAACCGCTTTCGTTAAAACCAAGAGGCCTTGGCAAACGCCGCGATGCTAGTGCACCCCAGAACGGACGTTCCTACTGCCCTTACGGTGGACGCATCCAACACAGCGGTCGGTGGAGTGCTGGAACAACTCATCGAGGGTCGCTGGCAACCCCTGGCATTCTTCAGCAAACACCTATGACCACCTGAACTCAAATACAGTGCTTTCGACCGGGTGCTATTGGCACTATACCTGGTAATCCAGCATTTCAGGTACTTCTTAGAAGGTAGGCCCTTCACTGCGTTCACAAACCACAAACCGCTTACCTTTGCGTTCATGAAGGTGTCCGACCCCTGATTGTCCCGCCAGCAGTGACATCTGTCCTACATCTCTGAGTACACGACGGACATCCGGCATGTCTCTGGAAAGGACAATGTCGTGGCGGACGCACTATCCAGACCTACCACACAGGCCCTGTCCCAGGGGGTGGACTATACAGCGCTGGCAGAAGCACAGCAGGCAGACGCTGAGATCCCCAGTTACAGGACTGCAGTCTCCGGTTTACAGCTTCAAGACCTCCCCGTAGGCCCAGGTGAGAGGACCCTACTGTGTGACGTAGCTACCGGCCAACCCCACCCCATCGTCCCGGCAGCCTGGCGCCGGCGAGTTTTCAACTCCATTCACAACTTAGCGCACCCCTCCATCAGGACAACCATCCGGCTGGTCTCCAACAGGTTCGTGTGGCATGGACTTCGTAAACAGGTCAGTGAATGGGCCAAAACGTGTATGCAGTGCCAAACGGCCAAGGTGCAGCGGCACACCAAGGCTCCGACACAGCGGTTCGAACCCACCCGCCGGAGGTTCAACCACATCCATGTGGATATCGTGGGGCCCCTGCCAGTGTCACGAGGAGCGCGGTACCTCCTAACTATCGTAGACCGGTTCACCAGATGGCCAGAGGCAGTCCCGCTCACCGACACCACCTTCGAATCCTGCGCCCGAGAACTGATCGCAACCTGGGTAGAACGCTTCGGGGTACCAGCCCACATTACCTCCGACAGGGGCGCCCAGTTCACCTTCAGCCTGTGGTCGGCTATGGCCAACCTTTTAGGATCGCAGCTACACCATACAACTGCCTACCACCCACAGTCGAACGGACTAGTGGAGCGCTTCCACCGTCACCTGAAATCGGCTCTCATGGCCCACCTGGAAGGGCCTAACTGGGTGGACGAACTTCCCTGGGTCCTGCTTGGAATCCGCACAGTGCCCAAAGAGGATCTGCACACCTCGTCGGCCGAGTTGGTGTACAGCGCGCCCCTGATCGTCCCAGGAGAGTTCATACCAGCCCCAAGGGGGCAAGAGGAAGAACCCACAGCAGTCCTGGACAGACTACGGGAGAGGCTCGGTAACCTGGCCCCCATACCCACTTCACAGCACGGGCAGATCCCGACCTGCGTACCCAAAGACCTGCAGAACTGTAAAGTTTCTTTTTGTACGACGGGGCGGACATCGGGCACCGCTACAGCGACCCTACGAGGGGCCCTTTAAGGTGATCAGGAACAACGGGTCCACGTTCGTGCTGGACATTGGGGGGAGAGAGGAGGTATTCACGGTGGACCGACTCAAACCGGCCCATGTGGACTTGGCGCAGCCGGTCCAGGCTCAGGCACTGCAGCGCAGGGGCAGACCTCCCAAACAGAGGCCGATCCAGACTGTGGACATTGGGGGAGGTATCGCAGGTTCTGGGGGGCGGTTATGTGGCGACCCACTTTCTGGCACACACGAACTGGCTTACAACAGCGTGTGCAGGCAGAGGGCCGGCCCCAGAAAGGGCGCCAGGCCATCTTCACCAGCAGGGGGAAAATCCCGCGCGCGGAAAGGGTCTGGGAATATGCATTCCCCACAGCAATCCCGCCCCAGGGAGGGCGGGAATGGGAAGGCTTTAAAGCAGGCCGCGAAGTTTGAATAAATCTCTTTCATCGCAACTCTAACTCACCGACTCCGTGTGGTTATTCTAGCGTTGTGTGTAGCACACCACTACAGTGAGAGAAAAAGAATGTGTGTATATAAATAAATAACGGATGGGGTATGAGGGGGAGGTGGGGCATTAGCGTAAGTTTGAGAAGTCAATGTTCATGCTATCAGGTTGGAGGCTACCCAGACGGAATATAAGGTGTTGTTCCTCCAACCTGAGTGTGGCTTCATCTTTACAGTAGAGGAGGCCGTGGATAGACATATCAGAATGGGAATGGGACGTGGAATTAAAATGTGTGGTCACTGGGAGATCCTGCTTTCTCTGGCGGACAGAGCGTAGGTGTTCAGCGAAACGATCTCCCAGTCTGTGTCAGGTCTCGCCAATATATAGAAGGCCACATCAGGAGCACCGGACGCAGTACATCACCCCAGCCGACTCACAGGTGAAGTGTCGCCTCACCTGGAAGGACTGTCTGGGGCCCTAAATGGTAGTGAGGGAGTAAGTGTAAGGGCATGTGTAGCACTTGTTCCGCTTACAAGGATAAGTGCCAGAAGGGAGATCAGTGGGGAGGGATGGGGGGGACGAATGGACAAGGGAGTCGCGTAGGGAGCGATCCCTGCGGAAAGCAGAGAGGGGGGTAGGGAAAGATGTGCTTAGTGGTGGGATCCCGTTGGAGGTGGCAGAAGTTACGGAGAATAATATGTTGGACCCGAAGGCTGGTGGGGTGGTAGGTGAGGTCAAGGGGAACCCTATTCCTAGTGGGGTGGCGGGAGGATGGAGTGAGAGCAGATGTGCGTGAAATGGGGGAGATGCGTTTGAGAGCAGAGTTGATGGTGGAGGAAGGGAAGCCCCTTTCTTTAAAAAAGGAGGACATCTCCCACGTCCTGGAATGAAAAGCCTCATCCTGAGAGCAGATATGGCGGAGACAGAGGAATTGCAAGAACGGGATTTTTGCAATAGACAGGGTGAGAAGAGGAATAGTCCAGATAGCTGTGAGAGTCAGTAGGCTTATAGTAAACATCAGTAGATAAGCTGTCACCAGAGATAGAGACAGAAAGATCTAGAAAGGGGAGGGAGGTGTCGAAAATTGACCAGGTAAACTTGAGGGCAGGGTGAAAGTTGGAGGCAAAGTTAATAAAGTCAACAAGCTCAGCATGCGTGCAGGAAGCAGCGCCAATGCAGTCGTAAATGTGGCGAAGGAAAAGTGGGGGACAGATACCAGAATAGGTTTGGAACACAGATTGTTCCACAAAGCCAACAAAAAGGCAGGCATAGCTAGGACCCATACGGGTGCCCATAACTACACCTTTAGTTTGGAGGAAATGGGAGGAGCCAAAGGAGAAATTATTAAGATTAAGGACTAATTCCGCCAGACGGAGCAGAGTGGTGGTAGAGGGGAACTGGTTAGGTCTATCTAAAACCTGTTTCCTCGAAGCACGATGTAGTATCTCACGGCTACGCACGTGCATGCAACTGAGGCTAGATAGAAAATGTTCAGCAACTGTCTCCTGCCCTAATTAAGTGGCATAATGTCCCAAGTAAACAAAGGGAATCCCTGCAATTTTCTGGATTACTTTTTGTTCTTTAAGAGTTGTCCCAAATAAGAAGCTGCCCCGATTAAACAAAAGGCCAATTAACCGGAATCCACTATATTTGAAAATGAACAATACTTCAAGTACTGCATTGGCTGTAAAGCATTTTGGGATGTCCTGAACGTAATGTAAAGTGGGCTGAATTAAGCCTTTCTTAAAATCACTTTTTAAAATAAGATGTACCTGTGATTTCTCATCGCATAATTACATTCATAGAAGTGTCTGTGGTTCCTACACTGGCATTGTCAGCCACCTCAGTACCCACAGAACCAGAGTAAAAGCAAGTCCTGAGAGAAGGTCTAAGAAGACGATTGAAACCTTTGCAGCAACATAATTTGCTTTAATACTCAGTCAAATTTCCTCAGAATAATTTCCTAAATTCAGATTTTAAATATAATCCAAAATTAACATAGCTTTCAAAAAATGTGTTATGTCAGCTTCTGCCATAGTTTTGTGCGGCATATCCACAGTCTTTCTTTTGCTTATAATAATCAGTTTGGATGGGGAGATATCACCATTGGTGAATCCCAGAGCAGGTGACAGCAGAATGAAGCTACTTGGAAAAAACATCCTCTTTTATGGAAAAGAGAGATCAATTTCTTAGGGATCTCCAGAGCTTTGTGAACAGTGTTTGTTTCCGGCAAACACAGGGCCATTGAATTCAGAACATATAAAGTTATGTAGTATAGGACATACAATTGATCTTTTGTTCTTTGATTCAAATATGCCACATACTCCTATATCAGTATCAATTGTAATACCGAAATATCACGGCCCAGATTCTTGTAGGGATCTGCTGATATAACCAACCCTGCATAACCAACCATACTGGGACTTCAGAAAAATGTGGAAGTTGTGAAGTTGGAGACAGTATCTTTGCCAAATGCACTCCTCAAGCAGCATAATGTTGTGACAATTCTCCATCTTCACTTCAGTTGCTGTTCTGGAGCTGTCACAGGAGGGGCTTCACTGAATTCTCTGGGGGAGAGCAATTGGGAGGATCAAGCACTTTAATTATTCGATTGAATTGATTTCAATCTTCAGTGATCTCTATGTTTCAGCAAGTTTTTATTTTAAGCTTTCATAATTTGAGAAGTATTTGAAGGGTTAATAATTTTAAATATTGAAGAGTGCCAGATTTAACAGCCGGCTGATATTGCAAGTAATGACCTTTCTACCACTCCCCATTCACTTTCACTGCTATGCAATCTATACTGCATCAGTCCCTGTGGGTTCTCACTGTGAAGGATGGAGTGACTTGTCTAGTAAACACTGGGGAGGACTGTGGGAGACATGAGAACATTTTTAAGGCCAGCTTGCCATTGATCATATTAACTCAACAGGTGTCATACAACTGAATAAAACATCTGTTTCTAACAAAGTTATTTTATAGGACGGAATGCCTGTCTTCTAGTTCTGGGATTTGAGACAATATAAAGCAAATTGCAAAAAGTGAACTTAATGAAGTATGTGAAACAGGCATTTCTTTTCTCAAGGGTAGAACAAGTTTTGTATTGCAACTTTTGTCATTTAAATGAAATATAAGGTAATGCTGACCTTCAGATGGAATATTGAACTGGGGAACCATCTGGCTATTGGACATCGGGATGCATTATTGACCGATGAATAATAAGGTTACTAAACTATGATTGAAGTGATAAGTGGCTCACCTTCAAACATCTCAAACACCTTTATCAGGTACAAGACATTCGAAAGACATGTGGAGCATTTGGAGTAGTGCAATTTGTCAATCAGTAACCCTGTGACACAATTCAGCATGCACCGTATCTACTGTGGTTGCATTATGCAGAATGTATTGCTGCAAATCAGGAAAAAAAGCTTACTCCAACAATAAATCTTATCATCATCACGCTTACATCAGGCAGGTGATGAACAGCAGGGATTTTGGAACATCACACATCAAGGTTTGGACAAACAACTCTTCATTACTGTGGCAATATCCAGACATGTAGTGGTGGGCAACAGACTTTTCCAGTATCTCCTGGGTACCATGAGCAAACATAAGGTAGACAGTAAAATCATTATTAATTGATTGTCATTTAAATATCCTGTGGTTAAGTAAATATAGTTAGATATCAGTGTAAATTTCTTTTTATGCCAATTGTACATTATCAATTTATTTAAAATAAAGTTTTTGCCCTTAGTGGAGTTAGATATTTTGTTGGTAATTTATTTTAAATTCTAAAATAATCCATCAGATTCTATTAGGTAATGTGAAACTGCATACTGGAAAAGGGAAAATCTATACCTGTAGTTTGCTCATTGATTGTCTTAATGCTAAGTGTACAAAAGCACATGGCCCTCTGCTATATTACTGCTGCCTAGTCTGGCTTATTTTTGCTGATGCATGATTTTTCTCACTTACTTGATTATCAAACAGAATGCTTTACTTATTCTTTGTGTCATTACATCCAGTAAGGTATCATCCAGTTTTCAAGCAAGACTTCCTATGCTGAAGTCAAGTATGTAAATAGATCAGATTTTGCACAGAGACTTTAGCACATCCACACACAACAAACAGGCATTGAATGCAACAAGGTCAATAAGTCCTCACCACTTGCAAAGGGAAATCTGCACAAAACAACCTGTTTTTCATGTTTTGCATGGAGCAAAATAATTCCATAGTAAGTGATAATACTTTTAAAATCATTTGATATTATGCAATTGTTATCAACTGTTTTTAAAATGTTTTTACTTTTTGCTTTTATCACAATTTAACATTTTAAAATGTGTTGATAGCTTAACAATGTTTAGATGTTTCTATATGTTAAAAATATTGATTGTTTTGACAGCCAGCTCAGCTTAGGAAGTATAGTTTACACAGTGTGAAAGCAAGTCTCACTTGCAAACAGCACCATGTCTTTCCATTTGTATCGCAAAGGAATAGCTACGTGGAAGACCTCACCAGAGCATCAACCTATCTTTTGTCAGCTTGTTCCTGCCAGGAGGACTACACAAGGAAAATATAAATTATTTCCAAAACTCAGCCACAAATGCAGGTGCCTTGCCACTGACTGTAATTTCTTGGCCAATATCTTTGCAGTTCACTTTTAATCCTGTTTGGTTGCTCAAGTTGTAACATAAATGCAACATTGGGACTGTCAAAATGTAAGTACAAGGTCTGGAGTTTGCTGTCATGGGTCTACCTGTGGTCATCCTGCCTCTTAACGTATCCTGTTCAGCTGCGGAGGACCTCTCCTGCAGGCTCAAGTAGACCCAAAGAGGCTTTGAGTTACAGTGGGCAGAGTTGAGAAATTTAGCTGAGTACCAAAGCTGTCAATATTAAACCACTATACTCTTCAACAATCTTTCAGATTCCTCTCAATATACCTTAACCTCTTTTACATTGGTTGATACCTGTGTTTACACACTAGCAATCTCCCGTTTACAAGAGGAGCAACTTTTCCCATTTTCACTGTATGAAATGCCATGGCACAGACAAATAATATTCAAACCATGAAGCTGCTGAGCAAAGGCCATTTCCAACAAGAAGGAATCCAACCACCTAACTTGCATATTCAATTGTATTTCTGCTGACAATTCCTGGCCTTTGAGGTCCCCAGAAATTCATATGGACCAGATATATAAATACCATGGCTATGGGAACAAATGGTAAGCTCTGTATCCTGTGGCAAATGACTCGCATTCTGACAGTCCATTCCTCCACCATCAACTACAAGGCATTGATCAGGAACATAGTGGAATGATGCATACTTTCCTGGACAAATATGGCACCAGCTACCCTCAACAAGCTGAACAACATCCAGGACAAAGCAAAACATCCATGGCTGGTGCATAAATGCTCATTCCCACCACCACAGTACACAGTGGCACCAGCGGGTACCATCTACAAGGTGCAGAGAAGTTACACACCCCAACTACTCTAACAGCACCACAATCCTGTGACCTATTCCACCAAGAAGGACAAGTGCAGCAGGCTCCTGAAAGTAACAGCACAAATAGATTCCCATCCAAGTCGGACACGGTCTTGACTTGTTGTGGAGCCTACTGGTGCTATAAGTATCACCAGTCCTTCATTCTTATCATCCCGGGTCTAAATCCAGAACTCCCTGCCCCTCAGCACTGTGGGAGAATCTGCCGCAGTTCATGAAAGCTACTCTCTACGGTGTTCTCAAAGGTAATTAGAGATGGAAACAATGAGATGTAAAAAAACATATCTTTTTTTTAAAATACAAGGCTGGCAGGAGTATAAAAGTAATCTGTTTTCACTTTGTAATGCTGAAAGCCATTTTAATGCTATAATGAAGCAATGAAACGTGGACTGTGTAAAACATGAATTATATGCTCATGTACATAAAGCAATAATCCACTTCAAGTACTTTTGTACAAAGTTTATACCATCAATCATATCTGACAATGATTTTGTCTGGTTTTCAAAAATGTTTTCTTTTGCAGAGACATTATTAATTTTGCTCTACAATTGTTCTCTCATCTTTTGGTTCTAGTGACAAGCTATTCTCAAAATGCCCTCTGTTATTTTTCTCAGGAAATACCCCATTTAAGTGGTGGTTTACTTCAAAAATGTTAATATTGACAAATATTATAGATGTAAGTCATCACAGCAATCTTCATCTGATACCTAAACATACGTCTTTCCCAAGTGCCAAGACTGTTTCCATTCTAAAACTCCCTATAGAACATAACACCGCACAGGTCTTTTGACCAATGATATTGTGCTAATTTTTTAACCTGTTTGACACTTACCTCCTGCATAGCCCTCCATTTTGCTTTTATCCATGTGCCTATCTAAGAGTCTCTTAAATGACCCTAATGCATCTGTCTCTATCACTACCCTGGCAGTACATTCCATGCACCCACAGTTCTATGTTATACATTAACAAATCTAGCTCTGACAACCCCCCCCCTCACAACCTTCTCCAATTGCCTTAAACTATGGCCCTCTCATGTTAGTCATTTCTACCCTGGGAAAAGGTCTCTGGATGTCCACTTTATATATGCCTCTTATCATCTTATACACCTTTATTAAGTCACCCCTCATCCTCCTTCGCTCCAAAGAAAAAAGCACGAGTTCACTCAACCTTTTCTCATAAGACAGTTGTCTAATCCAGCAGCATTCTGGTAAATCTCCTCTGCATCCTCTCTAAAGCTTCCACATTCTTCCTTTAATGAGGTGACCAGAACTGAACACAATACTCCAAGATGGTCTATAAATCCAGGGATTTATAGAGCTGCAACATTACCTCAAGGTTCTTGAACTCAGTCTTCTGACTAATGAAGGCCAACGCGCCATACACTTTAACCACTCTATTAATTTGTGCGGGAAATTTGAGCAATCTGTGGATGGATGTGGATCACAGGATCCATCTGTTGCAGAACACTGCCAAGAGTCCTGCCATTAAACCTGTACTTCCCCATCTTCCCTTGCTCCCCAGTTGATAAGACCAAAAGACCATAAGACATAGGAGCAGAATTAGGCTATTCTGCCGATCGAGTCTGCTCCACCATTCCATCATGGCTGATGCCGGATCCCAATCAACCTCATACACCTGCCTTCTCACCATATCCTTTGATGCACTGACCAATCAGGAAATTATCAACTTCCGCCTTAAATATACCCACAGACTTGGCCTCCACCGCAGTCTGTGGCAGAGCATTCCACAGATTCTGATAATGCAGATTTAATAGCCTTGTGTAAACCATATCACTGGTCAAATCTTACAGGGGATCCATTAACTGCACAGAAAGGACGTGAATTTGGGAATGCCTTGACACCTTTTAGAAAACCAACTGGATCACTGAGGGAGTCTATGCATCTCTTACATAAGAGTGATTCATCAACACTTTGTTCTCAGACCTATGTTTTACACTTGGCATTCTTTGTGCACAGTGTTATTGTCACTGACCACTTTTGAGGAGCAGAGTCTCCTGGCAACAATTTGCTACCCTACAGCTGGAGTACTGAATATTGTTTTATCTAATCTTATTTTTTTGTAACCTTTCTAAATAAATTCATTAAATATTAAAGAATATTGTAGCTGCATTAACCTGTGGTGTCAATTCTACCCAACTGGTTTCCAACCTTGCGTATGTGGCCTCATCAACTGCTGTGCTGCCCTGAAGAGTTGTCAGATTTGGTATACAGTAGTTAAGCATTGTTGTAGAATCGAAAAGCCATTGTTCAAATGTTGTACTTCTACGTTACATAGGTAATGCTGTAGAATCAGGAACAGGGTATTCAGCCCCGTATACCTGCTCTACCATTCAATCTTTCAGCTTAGTGCTACTTCCCGTACTAATCCCATACCGCTCTAATCCATAATAGTAAACATCCACCTACAGCAATGTAGTTAGCACAACACTATTACAGCTCAGGACGTCGGAGTTCAGAGTTCAATTCCAGCGTCATCTGTGAGGTGTCGATATATCTTCCCCATGGAATGCAGGGGTTTTCTGGGTATTTCAGTTTCTACCCACCATCCAAAGACATACTGGGTAGGGTAATTGTCCCATGATTGGGTTAGGGTTAAATTAGGATTATGGGCAATGTGGCTTGAGGGGCCAGAAGGGCCTATTTTGTGCTGTATTTCTAAGTAAACTTCCACCTGGAATAAACTCAGCCATTGACCTCTCACAAGGATTCGCTTCTGTCTAGGAAAGAAAAGGCTTTTCATTTCAGTCCTGAGTTGGCAACTCTGAGTCTGTGACTTCTTACTGTAAATACTCCCTGTCCAGGAAAATACTATTCCTACATTTATTTCACCAAGCCATGTATGTATTTTGTATGTTTCAATTAGAACTCCGCCAATTCTTCTAAATATTACAGGCCCAATCAGTTCAACGTCTCCTTTCTTAACAAAGTCACCATCACAGGAATCAATCAATTCCTAAGAAACCTGCACTCCAATTTTTTATTATTATACATAATTTTTGAACTTTCCATTGCATTCATAAAACAAAGAAAATGGTCATACATACTTTTTGAAATGGTATTAAGTTATGTTTGGCCACCAAGAACATTCAACCCTTCTCCCTTTAGCTTTTAATTCCAAACTGAGTTATGAGATTTTGATTCTGTCTAGTGAGGAGATTTCAATCATCAGGAAAGAATCATCAGAAAAAGTATCCATGACTATCGTCAGGTAACAGTTCACTGCATTGCTGTAGCCCACAGAAACACACCTAAACTGATCAAGTCACCAGACAGAGAGATAAATCCAATTCATCTCTTTCAATTGACATGATGAGGAAAAGAAGTGTCAAAAGTGGGTAGATAGTGAGAATAAAGTATCAAATTCTCAAGACCAGCACACATACAGAACTTTTTCAATAATATAATAAAGTTTTATATGCCGAATCTTCAAACAATTACATTATTAATCTCTCTGGTAAGACATTAAGGAGTCTAAATTATTGAAATTTCCAGGATAAATTTAAGACAGTCACACTGCTAAATATGCCTGGGATTAAAATTGTTATTTTCAAATTCTTAATCTCGCTACTTAATTTTGGAGTAATTTTGAATTAAATTGCTAATACATGATCTGCAATGTTACTGTATTATGTCAAAAGCATGTTGGCAATAATTTTATATAGATTTATTTAGAGATACAGTAACGGACCCTTCGGCCCGATGAGCCCAAATTGCCCCATTACATATATGTGACCTAACGCACACTGACCCTGGAAATGATTTCACTGTTTCATGTTTGGTTTTTAATGGCTCCAAATTATGCATCAGCTCATGGTGTATGTTCAATTCTGGGCCACCGGAGGGCAGTTTAAATTTTGATTATCACATAAAACTGGCCATATCTCATTGAGGCTAGTAGATTCTGAACAGTCAATATCCCAAATTCATTTCCATTGAAGAGAACGAAGACTAAAAGTCATGCTGTTTATCAAAAATCATCATGTTCACTATTCCCGCTGTCTCATCTTCAGCTGTAATCCAGGAGCTAATATAATACTTGTCCACCAGGATCAGAGTTCTGGCTCTTCGGTTGGATTGCTCTTGGTATTAGAGTTTTGGTCTCGGTGGGTATTCAAAGGATAGCATGGATAAGGGTCTCTATGACTGTGGCCAGTTCATCAAGACAACTGCAGTCCATGCTAACGATGCTTAGAAAAAGGAATGAGATTCAGCCAGTAAAATTTAAGGAGTTGGGGGAAAAAGAATAAGCAAGACCTCAAAATTAATAATCTTTGAATTCCTCTCTGTGGAGTACAGAAATTAGAGTGGCAGAGAGGGGAAGAATTTGTGGCTCAGTCTGGGAGGTGGCTTCATTGGACTTGTTTCACTTGTTCTGGTCTCTATCCCAGCACTAAGCATCAGTGTAGAAAGTTTTAGTCAACAGAAGTAATAATTTCATAACTTCATAAGCTTTGTACTGCTTCCTCACAGATCCAGTCACCCAGACTCAATCCCAACCTTGGATAATTTTGCAATACCCTCCATGTAACCACAAGTTTACCCTGGCTGCGCCAGCTTTCTTTGGCTCCATGCCAAAGATCTGCCAGTTGGTGGGTTTACTGGTAACAATGAAATGCCCTAAAGAATTTGAATGGCAGGAAGGAGCAAAAAAAAAGGTACTGTTGTAGTTGGGTGTTCGATGGTCAATGAAAAAGCCAGTATAGAATTATTATGAATCATGTCTAAATAACATGACCAACGAGAGAGAAAGCAATTTATCTCAAGAGCTTGTGACCTGTGTCCTGATAGTGACAAGGAACCAAATGAGAGAGAAAACAATGTTATTCAGAATTAATTACTGTTATTTCAGACACCCTATTGATTGAAGGTTAAAGTGCTAAAATAATGATGTCACAGCTACTCTGGTGACATTGAATTGCTTGCAGCAAGAAATCAGCAAGTTGATAAATTACCTTTTTGTCAATTTATTGCCCAACCATTTAATTTACTCACTGGATAATTTGAACGAGAACCAGTTCAATCCAGCTCACAACAAATATTTGCTGAGGCAAACTAGGTCAGAAAGACTCCAGTCAGCTTCAGCAATTGGTCATACACACATACAAGCAGAATTTTGAACAGTACCTGAACAGTACCTTTCATAGTTGGAGGTGTATATACACTCTTCTTTCTCTGCTGAGGTGACATCTCAGCATTCTAGGAATAAAAAATAACATTATTATTAAATTGATGGGATCACATGATTGCTGAATAGTGTTTCTTTTAGAATTTGATAGAATGTGATTTTTTTAAAATTATGAACTATTCAATTCACTGGTTGTTTTGACTGCTCATTTTCAACATTAGGATCAGAAAATATTTCAGCTCAGCATTTCTATTTAAAACAGTTAACCTGTTGCTTTGTTAGTGATCATACTTTTTCCATTAATATGAACTTTGTCCTCCCCCTAAATTTTGCTTGAAATATTGTATAAACAAGTTTACTAGAAGGTGCTTACAAGAAAATTAGTTAGTGGTAATCAAAATAAAATCCTGCACTCACATCCACGGTGGAATCTGTAAAGCTCTGAACAACACTCAAGGAATAAAACTTTAGCCGTAGTTGCTTGGTAGATCACAAAAATATCATTAAACAGTTCTTTATCACTGAGTCCACATTTGAAACCATGACTGAGGAATTAAGTTCAATCTATCTGAATGACTGTACCAGAGACAGGTGTACAGGGATATCCTGCACTTTGTTTTCCTGCTGGATTTCATATTCTCCATATTGTTCCAAATAGATTTAAGCTAACCTGGGCTTTCTCCTGAGAGAAGTACAGAGCCAGATGAAAAATGCATATATAATTCTTCACCTTTCACCAAACAAAACATAAAGAGAATATAGTTAGGGGCAGTTGCCAGTCCTGCCCACTGTTTCTTGGAGTCAACAGCAAACCAGTTGCCCCATCGATATTTAAGGGGACTTTAGCTGCAAAGGGATATGAAGCATTTGTTTCAGCTTCATGGTGAGCCTACCTTTGGATAAATGTAATGCTTTACAGCCAGAATTTTGCCCATATAAAGGCTTTATCCACTTTTTGCATCTGCCTCTAGTGATATGAGGAGGAGGGGCAAACAAGACAGTAAAGGAAGGGGTACGGGGAGCCTTCTGAGGAGAAACACCACCTATGGAGAACATAGAACAGGACAGCACAATACAGACCCTTCAGCCCACAATATTGTGTCAAACTTTTAACCTACTCTAGATTTATCCCTTCACCAAAGAGGCTGTTTTAACTGTTCCAACAGCAAAGTGCTTTGATGTGGCCTTCAGATTTAATTATCAGGATTCTACCAGGTTAAAAGAGTTGAAGCCACCTACATGGCTCCTGGAATACTGAGTGTGCACCCTATTAAGAATTACTGCACATGACAACCATGTTGTATGTTAGTCCAAATTCTTCAGTGCTGCCAAAAGCCACTACAGAAGAATGCACTACAAGAAATGCTGTTTTACACAATATCTAGGTACTTTGATAAACTATCTTTGTTTGCATCATCAGCTGCCTTCCAGTATTCTCAAGGGAATGAGAGAAGGTACTAAATCATGGGGTCACAAGTGCTGAAAGGATACTGAAGATACTGAGCAGTCTGATCAGATATACTCCAGTCTCTCAGGGATTGATGCAGAAGATTGAGGAAGCCAACAGAAGAAATGATGCAACACAGGCAAAATACTGGAGGAACTCAACTGGTTAGGAAGCATCTATGGAGGGAAATAAACAGTCAACATTTTGGACCAAGACGCTTCATCAGGAAAGGAAGTGGGCAAAATCCACTAGAAGGTGGATGAGCAGTAGGGGATAGGTGATAAGTGAGAGCAAGTGAGGTGGAAACTGAGTGGGTGGAGGAGGGACTGATGATGTAAGAGGCTAAGAGGTGATAAGAGGAAGAGGTACAGGACTGAAGAAGAAGGAATCTAATAGGAGAGGTCAGTGGACCATGGAATAATGGACCATGGAGGGGAACCAGAGGGAAGTGATGGGCTGGTCACAAGAACAAGGAAGGAAATTAAATGATGCACTGCCTGAAGATGGACACAACAGAGAATAAACTTGTTCTCAGTACATGAGTTGGTAAACTGGGTAACCTGGAGACACGAGACAGTAGATACTTGAATCTGGAGCAACAGTCTATCTGCTGAGGGAACACAACAGGTTGAGAAGCATCTGTGGGTGTTGGGGAGGGGCAAGAGAAAATTCCTTCTCCCATCACCGCTGATTATATACTGAGTTCCTCCAGTAGGTTCTTTGTTGCTTGGGTAATCTGATCTTTAGTGATAAGGGTATAAACTATGCAGCCAGGACATTTTTAAATACATTCCCTCCTCGTATTGGGAGGGTATGATTGTTGAGTAGAGCACCCACTGGCCAAAGATGCAATTCTCTATAATGAACCCCACAGGAAACACTTCACTCTCGAATAATAGGCAGACCTCAGGCGAAAGCAAGGTCTGATCTGTTTTGCCTGAATGGAAAAATATATCTGGCAAAATGGACTACTTTTCAAATTTTTGGTAGACAAGCTAATTGGAGGACATTTACGCCTGGAATAATATTATCCTGGTGATATCACCGCCTCACTGATGATCAACACTGGTGCACCTCAGGGGTGTGCGCTTAGCCTACTGCTCTACTCTCTCTACACGCATGTCTGTGTGGTTCGGCATAGCTCAAATGCCTTCTATATATTTGCTGAAGATACAACCATTGTTGGTAGAATCTCAGATGGTGATGAGAGGGCATATAGGTGTGAGATATGCCAACTAGTGGAATGGTGTCGCAGCAAAAACCTGGCACTCAACGTCAGTAAGACGAAAGACCTGATTGTGGACTTTAGGAAGGGTAAGATGAAGGAACACATACCAATCCACATAGAGGGATCAGAAGTGGAGAGAGTGAGTAGTTTCAAGTTCTTTGGTGTCAAGATCTCTGAGGGCCTAACCTGGTCCCAACATATTGATGTAGTTATAAAGAAGGCAAGACAGTGACTATACTTCATTAGGAGTTTGAAGAGATTTGGTATGTCAACAAAAACATTCAAAAACTTCTACAGATGTACCGTGGAGAACATTCTGACAGGTTGCATCACCGTTTTGTATGGTGGGAGGGGAGAGGAGGGCTAACGCACAGGACCAAAAACACTGCAGAGGGTCGGGTTGTAAATTTAGTCGGTTCCCTTCTGGGTACCAGCCTACAAACAACCCAGGACATCTTCAAGGAGCGGTATCTCAGAAAGGCAGCGTCCATTATTAATGACCCCCATCACCCAGGGCATGCCCTTTTCTTACTGTTACCATCAAACAGGAAGGCACACACTCAGCGATTCAGGAACAACTTCTTCCCCTCTGCCATACGATTCCAAAATGGACATTGAATCCATGAACACTACCTCACTTTTTTAATATATATTATTTCTGTTTTTGCATGAATTTTAATCTATTCAATAAACATATACTATAATTGATTGATCGATTTATTACTTTTTTTTCTTCTATATTATTGAACTGCCCTACTGCTAAGTTAACAAATTTCACAACACATGCTGGTGATAATAAACCTGATTCTGATTCTTCTGAAATCTCCTATGTTAAATAGCAATAGCTTGTTGTATTTAAAACTAATTTCTTCTAATTATTCTTTAGTGATGTGATATCAACTGTGTTTCTGTCGGTGTATTTAGATGCTGCCTAACCTGAGTAGAATTTCCAGCTTTTAAATTTCATATTTCCTTCAATTGCAATATTTCATACGAGCATGGAAATGTTCATGTAGCTAAATCTCTCGAAATCTAGCTTGTTTTAATTTAGCACCCAAAATCAGCTATGTGTTTTTATAATAGATAGGGGATTAAATGTATTGTTCACTTACCTCGCCTTGCGGATTATTCTCTCTTTTCTCATCTACTTCTGAAAATCAAAAACAAGGTAAAAATGAATGCTTGTATTTTACAATCGGTTAACTTGTAATATTGCATATCTTGCTTTACAGAGCCAACTTAGTAAACTGTGCAGTGACAATGTACAACCAGAGCAAAATGAAGAATTGCTGGATCTGAATTACTCTGCACAATAATGCCTGTGTTCTGCTGCCCATTAAATTTGATGTACGTTTTATTTGGAAAGAGAATAAGGTTTAAATTAATAATGTCAGTATAAGTTAAAAGTGGAAGAGCAAAGTAACAGATTCGGAACTGCGAAAACTGATTTAAGTGATTTGCAGGACAGAAAATTATCAAATTCGGTGAAATTAAATTTACAAAGAGCGTTCATCAGTTCTATTATACTTACTTCTGGAATAAGATGTGCACTCTTACAATTTACTATCATTTTCTTCCAAAATAATATGTACCATCAATTTTGATGGAATATGGTACTGATATCACTTCTTAAATGCAATGCACCTCCTGTCATAGCTCTTACCAAGCCTAGATCTCTGATATGTTAGTACAAACGTGTTTGTAGTTAAATATTTGATCACAAAGTATAAGCACTAGAAATCCTGCAGAATCTGGAAATCCAGAGCAACACACACAAAATGCTGGAAGAACTCAGTAGATCGGGCAGCATCTATGGAAACCTATGTTTCAGGCTGAGACCCTTCATCGGGACTGGAAAGGAAGGAGGAAGATCCCAGAATAAAAAGGTGCGGGAGAGAGAAAGGAGAACAAGCTAGAAGGTGATTGGTGAAGCCAGGTGGGTGTTAAAGGTAAAGGGCTGGAGAACAATGAATCTGATAGGGGAGGAGAACGGACTATGGAGAGAGGGAAGGAGGAGCAGCATGAGGGGGAGGCGACAGGCAAGTAATGAGAAGCGGCTAGAGGCCGGAGTGAGGAATAGAAGAGGGAAGGTGGAGGGGAAAAGAAAAAAAAAGTTAAACAACAGAAAAAAATCACGAGAAGGAAAAATCAATGTTTATGCCAACAGATTGGAGGCTATCTGGACAGAATACGAGGAGTTTCTCCTCCACCCTGAGAGTGGCCTCTTCATTGTAGAAGAGGAGGCCATAGACCAATATGTTGGAACAGGAATGGCAATAGGAATTAAAATGGTTGGCCACCAGGAAAATTTCTCTTTTGGTGGATGGAGCAGAGGTGCTTGACAAAAATTCCCCCCCAATTTACATTGGGTCTCACTAATGTACAGGAGGTGCATCGGGAGCACCAGATACAATAGAGGACTCCAATAGATTTGAGCTGAAGTTTTGCCTCAGCTGGAAGGACTGTCTTGGGCCCTGAATGAAGGGGAGCAAAGAGATGAATGGGCAGGTGTAGGATTTTCTGTCACTTGCAGGGATAAGTGCTGGGAGGGAGGTTAGTGGAGAGGGATGATGGACAAGGAAATCACAGAGGGAGTGATCCCTGCAGAAAGCGGAGACTGGGGGCTGAGGGAAAAATGTATAGTGAGAGGATCCTATTGAAGATAGCAGAAGTTGAAGAGAGTGATGTGTTGGATGCAAAAGCTCATACGGTGGTAGATGAGGACAAGAGCAGCACTATCACTATTTAGGTCATGGGAAGATGGGTGAGTGTAGATGTCCAGGAAATGAAGGAGATGCAGGTGAAGGCAGCATCAATGGTGGAGGATGGGAAACTTCATTCTTGAAGAAAGGAGACATCTCTGATGGCCTGGAAAGGAAAGCCACATCATGAGAATAGATGTGGTGGAGATGAAGGAACTGAGAAAAGGGAATAACATTTTTACAGGAGACGGGGCTGCCTTCAAGATTGCCATAGAAGTTGGTAGGTTTATAAAATACATCGGTAGGTGTTTTTTTTTTACAGAGAATGAGACAGAGAGATCAAGAAAGGGGAGAGGGGTGTCAGAAATGGACGAATTGAATATAAGGGCAGGGTGGAAGTTGGAGGCAAAGTTGACAAAATTGACAAGCTCTGTATGGGTGCATGAAGCAGCACCAATGCAGTTGTCAATGTGTCGCAGAAAGAATTGTGGAGCATTTAGAAACATAGAAACATAGAAAATAAGTGGGCCATTCGGCCCTTCGAGCCTGCACCGCCATTCAGTATGAAAATGGCTGATCATCCAACTTAGAACCCTGTACCTGCCTTCTCTCCATACCTCCGATCCTTTTAGCCACAAGGGCCATATCTAACACTCTCTTAAATATAGCCAATGAACTGGCCTCTACTGTTTCCTGTGGCAGAGAATTCCACAGATTCACCACTCTCTGTGTGAAGAAGTTTTTCCTAATCTCGGTCCTAAAAGGTTTCCCCTTTATCCTCAAACTGTGACCCCTCGTTCTGCACTTCCCCAACATCGGGAACAATCTTCCTCCATTTAGCCTGTCCAATCCCTTTAGGATTTTATACATTTCAATAAGATCCCCCTCAACCTTCTAAATTCCAACGAGTACAAGCCCAGTTCATCCAGTCTTTCTTCATATGAAAGACCTGCCATCCCAGGAATCAATCTGGTTAACCTTCTTTGTACTCCCTCTATGGCAAGAATGTCTTTCCTCAGATTAGGGGACCAAAACTGCACACAATACTCCAGGTGTGATCTCACCAAGGCCTTGTACAACTGCAGTAGTACCTCCCTGCTCCTGTACTCGAATCCTCTTGCTATGAATGCCAGCATACCATTCGCCTTTTTCACCACCTGCTGTACCTGCATGCCCGCTTTCAATGACTGGTGTATAATGACACCCAGGTCTCGTTGCACCTCCTCTTTTCCTAATTGGCCACCATTCAGATAATAATCTGTTTTCCTGTTTTTGCCACCAAAGTGGATAACCTCACATTTATCCACATTCAATTGCATCTGCCATGAAATTGCCCACTCACCTAACCTATCCAAGTCACCCTGCATCCTCTTAGCATCCTCCTCACAGTTAACACTGCCGCCCAGCTTTGTGTCATCCGCAAACTTGGAGATGCTGCATTTAATTCCCTCGTCTAAGTCATTAATATATATATTGTAAACAACTGGGGTCCCAGCACTGAGCCTTGCGGTACCCCACTAGTCACTGCCTGCCATTCTGAAAAGGTCCCGTTTATTCCCACTCTTTGCTTCCTGTCTGCCAACCAATTCTCTATCCACATCAATACCATACCCCAATACCGTGTGCTTTAAGTTTGCACACTAATCTCCTGTGTGGGACCTTGTCAAAAGCCTTTTGAAAATCCAAATATACCACATCCACTGGTTCTCCACTGATTTTCCTTTCACAAATCCATGCTGACTTTGTCTGATGATTTCACCGCTTTCAAAATGTGTTGTTATCACATCTTTGATAACTGACTGTAACATTTTCCCCATTGCCGATGTTAGGCGAACCGGTCTATAATTCCCTGGTTTCCCTCTCCCTCCTTTTTTAAAAAGCAGGGTTACATTAGCCACCCTCCAATCCTCAGGAACTAGTCCAGAATCTAAAGAGTTTAGAAAAATTATCACTAATGCATCCACTATTTCTTGGGCTACTTCCTTAAGCACTCTGGGATGCAGACCATCTGGCCCTGGGGATTTATCTGCCTTTAATCCCTTCAATTTACCTAACACCACTTCCCTACTAACATGTATTTCCCTCAGTTCCTCCATCTCACTAGACCCTCTGTCCCCTACTATTTCCGGAAGATTATTTGTGTCCTCCTTAGTGAAACAGAACCAAAGTAGTTATTCAATTGGTCTGCCATGTCCTTGTTCCATAATCAATTCACCTGTTTCTGTCTGTAAGGGACCTACATTTGTCTTAACCAATCTTTTTCTTTTCACATATCTATAAAAGCTTTTACAGTCAGTTTCTATGTTCATTTGCAGGGAAATGGACTATTTAACATAGTCAACAAGAAAGCAGGCATTGCTGAAGCCCATGTGGGCGCCCATGGCTCTCTCTTGAGTTGAGAGAAAGTGGGAGGAGCTAAAGGAGAAATTGTTGAGGGTGAGGACTAATTCTGCTAAATGGAGGAGGGTGGTCGTGGAGAGACACTGATTAGGTCTTTTGTCAAGAAAGAAGCAATAAATTTTAAGGTCTTCCTGATGACAAATATAAGTGTATAGAGACTGGATGTGTTGAATGCGGGGACTTATAGTGAGGTAGGTGAGGAGAAGAGGAACTCCATTGCTGTTAATGCAGCGGGAAGATAGGGTGAAAGCAGATATCCAGGAAATAAAAAAGATGTGGTTGAGGACAGCATCAACGGTGGAGGAAAATAAACTTCATTCTTTGAAGAGGAACAACATCTCCGATGTCCTAGAAAGCCGCAGACAAATGAGATGAAAATGAGGTGGTCAGGGCCAGGGAATTGCAAGCTGTTGAGGAGATTGAGAGCACATGAAGTGTCACAGATGCACAGATGTAGGTGGGAAGGGACTGAACCAAGAGGGATAGTATGTAGTCGAGGTATATGGACATGACTTCGGTGGGATTGGAGCAGGCAGAGTTAATGGGTCTACCAAACATTCTTGGGTAGGAGGTAGAAATGAACAGTGTGCAGTCGGGGAACTGTAAGTTTGCTGGTAGTGTATGGGAAATCTCCAGAGTTGTTGAGGTTAGTGTTGGTGCTGGAGAGGGTATCCTGATAGTCTGGAGTGGGGTCCTTTTCGAGGGGTATGTAAGAGGAGATGCCTGAGAGTTGCCATCTGGCCCCAGCAAGATGGAGATCAGTCAGCCACATTAAAACAGCACCTCTTTGTCTGCAGCTTCAATGGTAAGGCTGGGATTGTTACAGAGAGAGTGAAGGACAGTGTGTTCAGAGGCAGTAATTATCAAATGCTATTCTCTTTTCTAAGTTCCTTCATCTCTGCTGCAACTGTTCACAAGTTGAAGCTTTCCTTTACAGGACATCAGAGATGTTGTGCCTTTTCAAAGAATGTGGCTTCCCTTCCTCCACCATTGAAGTTGCCATCACCCACATCTCCTTTGTTTCCTGGATATCCACGTTCATCCATCTTCCCATCACCTTAACAGCAATAGAGTTCCTCTTGTCCTCATCTACCACCCTATGGGTCTTCGCATTCAACATGTCATTCTTCGTGACTTCTGTGATCTTGAATATGATCCTACAACCAAACACATCTTTACCACACCCCCCACTCTCAGCTTTGATCATATCAACAGGATGAAATGGATGAATGATTAACCAAAGAGAAATGCTGTTCCTGCAGGGATCGGTCCCTCCATGATTCCCTTCATGATTCCCAAGTGACAGTAATACTACACCTGCCCACTCACCACCTCCATTCAAAACCAAACCAGACCTTCCAAGTGAGGCAACACTTCACCTGCATGCCTACTGGGGTTGGGGTTGTCTGTTGTATTATTGTATCTGCTGCTCCTGTCACACCCTCCTCTACGTTGGTGATACCCAACATAAATTGAGAAACCGCTTTGTCGTGCACCTCCTCTCCATCTGCTGAAAGCAGAGTTTCCCACTGGCCAGGTATTTTTATTTCCATCCCTTTTTCTGTTCCGACATGTTGGTCCATGGCCTCCTCCTCTGCCTGAATAAGACTGCACTCAGGTGGAGGAGCAACACCTCATTTTCCATCTAGGTAGCCTCTAACCTAATGGCATGAACATCGATTTCTCTTTCCAGTAATTTTTTTTTGTTTTTTTTGGCTATTTTCTTCTCCCCATCCCTCTTCTTCTATTTTCCCCATCCTACCCTGGCCTCTTACCTCTTCTCACCTGCCTATCACCTTCCCCCGTTGCCCCTCATTCTTCCGTTTCTCCCATGTGCACTCTCCTCTCCTGTCAGATTCCTTCTTCTCCAGCTGTGTACCTTTCCCACCCACCTGGCTTCTCCTATCAACTTCTAGCTAGTCCTCCTCCCCCACATGCCCACTACCTTTTTACTCTGGTGTCTTCTCCCTTCTTCTCCAGTCCTGATGAAGGGTCTTGGCCCAAAGCATTGATTGTTTATTCATTTCCATATATGCTCTCTGAACTGCTGAGTTCCTCCAGTATGTTTGTGTTGCACACAATATAGATAGTCATTTAATATGTACAATACACTAGGAGCGTTCTCACTGATTGTCAAATTTAAAACTGACTGTTTCTTGCTTTGAAGGGCCATTGCTGCAGATCAAGCTAAGTTTTGCTTTAACGCAGGATGCATTTGGCACAGAACATTCAACAGATAATTATCAAAATGAGTTAGAAAAATATATCGTAACCTAGTCAATTTAGAACTTGCAAAGTCAAATTTGGGCTTTCTGTGCATATTCTTTTCATCAAATTACCAACATTTCTGCATAAAGTAAACAGGGTAATTTATTTTCCTTACCTCATCCATTATAATGCTATATCCCCAAGCTACTCAGCATGAAATTCTGCCCAGCAAATAACAGTTATTTCTACCTTTTATCATACCATTTGTCTGCACCAGATTTTAATTTGTTCAATGGTTTGATATACTTAAATTTGTCATGATGTTTACAAACCTCTTACCGTGACCGAGAAATGCATGCTGGGAACATTTTTTTCATCCGCTAACGGCCACTGGTTCTTACTGAGCCTAACAAGTGAGCCATACAGTTTATTATACCAGGCAAAAAAAGCTTTGAGAACAGACTTTACAAGAACTTTGCCAACAAAATGCAGTGTAGCATGAACAGCATTTCTCTTTGGTTAATTATTCATCTATTTTATCTTATTGATATGATCAATGTTAACTAGGAATCCAAAGAAAACTTCTTTGTTATTCAGAATAGTGTCTGAAAATCTTTGGTATGCATCTTAGTCAACAGTGAATGTCTCACTCAAATGGCAGTTCCCCTGACTATATCAGTAACACAGTCAGTTGATTCAATTTTTATGCTTGAATTTACAGAGTGATACAGAGTGATATTTGAGGCCACAAAAAAATGCCATCAATAACCCATCTAAAGATTACGTAAACCACACTAAACTAGTAGCGTAGCGGTTGGATTGACACTGTCTCCCCACGGCCTCTGGTTTCCTCCCTCAGTCCAAAGACATATCAGTAGTAGATTATTTGTTCATTGTATATTGTCCTGTGATTAGGTTAGTGTTAAGTGGGGGGGGGGTGCAGGGTAACATGGTGAAGAAAGCTTTTGGTATGCTGGCCTTTATAAATCAGAGCATTGAGTATAGGAGTTGGGATGTAATGTTGAAATTGTATAAGGCATCGGTGAGGCCAAATTTGGAGTATCATGTACAGTTCTGGTCACCAAATTATAGGAAAGATGTCAATAAAATTGAGACAGTAAAGAGGAGATTTAGAACAATAGAATTGTACAGCACAGATTTACTAAAATGTTGCCTGGGTTTCATCTCCTAAGTTACAGAGAAAGGTTGAACAAGTTAGGTCTTTATCTTTGGAGTGTAGAAGGTTGAGGGGGGACTTGATAGAGGTATTTAAAATTATGAGGGGGATAGATAGAGTTGACGTGGATAGGCTTTTTCCATTGAGAGCGGGGAGATTCAAACAAGACGACACGAGTTGAGAGTTAAAGGGCAAAAGTTTAGGGGTAACATGAGGGGGAACTTCTTTACTCAGAGAGTGGTAGCTGTGTGGAACGAACTTCCAGCAGAAGTGGTTGAGGCAGGTTCAATGTTGGCGTTTAAAGTTAAATTGGATAGATATATGGACAGGAAAGGAATGGAGGGTTATGGGCTGAGTGCAGGTCGGTTGAACTAGGTGAGAGTAAGAGTTTGGCACGGACTAGAAGGGCCAAGATGACCTGTTTCCATGCTGTAATTGTTATATGGTTATATGGTTATATCCCTCTTTGGATCAGAAGGTCCTGTTCCCCACTGCATCTCTAGATAAATTAATTAATAGATAAATAAATCGACAAACCTACAGCCACAAACTGGCTGCTAATGAAGCAGAGACTCATTGCCATCCTACCTCTTCTCCAAGTAATTTGGCAAAGGACTGTAATAGAGTATGTGGGAAAACTTTGACTGAATCACATTGTCACAAAAAGGTGTTGCAGAGCTGCTGATAACAACCTTAATGATATTGTCACTGGCATTCAATAGGGAACAAAGTCTCAGTCAATTAACACACATAGAAGTTGTTGGTGAACGCAGCAGGCCAGGCAGCATCTCTAGGAAGAGGTACAGTCGACTTTTCGGGCCGAGACCCTTTGTCAGAACTAACTGAGAGAAGAGCTAGTAAGAGATTTGAAAGTGGGAGGGGAGGGGGAGATCTGAAATGATAGGAGGGGGAGGGATGGAGCCAAGAGCTGGACAGTTGATTGGCAAAAGGGATATGAGAGGATCATGGGACAGGAGGCCTAGGGAGAAAGAAAAGGGGAGGGGGGAAAAAAGCCCAGAGGATGGGCAAGGGGTATAGTGAGAGGGGTATAGATTTCTCTGGCGGACAGAGCGTAAGTGTTCAGCGAAATGATCTCCCAGTCTGCGTCAGATCTCGCCAATATATAGAAGGCCACATCAGGAGCACCGGACGCAATATATTGTGGCGACCCACTTTCTGGCACCCACGAACCGGCTCACGAAACAGCGCACGCAGGCAGAGGGCCGGCAGCAAAAAGGGCGCCAGGCCATCTTCACCAGCAGGGGGAAAATCCCGCGCACAGAAAGGGTCTGGGAATATGCATTCCCCACAGTAGTCCCGCCCAAGGAGGGCAGGAACGGGAAGGCTTTAAAGCGGGCCGCGAAGTTTGAATAAATCTCTTTCATCGCAACTCTAACTCACCGACTCCGTGTGGTTATTCTAGCGCTGTGTGTAGCACATCGCTACAATTGGTGACCCCGACGGCCCAAACGATATTTGGACCAGAGATGACCGATGCTGCATCTGTTCACGCAGTTTCGTTAAAACTGCCAAGCTTCTGGACGCTGCGACTCCATTTATGGTTCGAACAAGCAGAAGCTCAATTCCACATTCGGCAGATAACCTCGGAGTCCACTCACTACTACTACGTGCTGAGCTCCCTCGACCAGGAGACTGCTGCACAAGTTGAGGAGTTTATACAGTCGCCCCCGGAGGACGGCAAATACACAGCATTCAAAGCCCTGCTCATAAGGACTTTTGGACTCTCACAGCACGAACGAGCACGCCGCTTAATGCACCTGGATGGTTTGGGAGACAGGCCGCCGTCAGCATTAATGAACGAGATGCTGGCCCTGGCTGAAGGACACAAACCCTGCCTCATGTTTGAGCAAGTGTTCCTAGAGCAACTGCCCGAGGACATATGCCTGCTGCTGTCCGACGCAGATTTCAGCAACCCCCGGGAGGTGGCGGCCCGAGCAGATGTGCTGTGGAATGCCAGGAAAGAGAGAGGGGCGCCCGTCGCACAGATCACCAAACCGCGTGTCCAACGACAGACCAGACCAGGCCCGGCAGCAGAGCCTACAAAACCCGGCGACGAGAGTGAGGAGCCCAACGAACAATGGTGTTTCTACCACCAGCGGTGGGGCACGGAGGCCCGCCGCTGCAGACCGCCCTGCAAATTCCCGGGAAACGCTAGGGCCAGCCGCCGCTGATGGCTACGGCGGCTGGCCATCAGGACAGCCTCCTGTACGTCTGGGACAAGCAGTCGGGACGCCGCTTTTTGGTCGACACCGGAGCGGAGATCAGCGTCTTACCTCCAACGAGTTACGACACCCGCAACAGAGAACCGGGACCCACCCTGAGGGCCGCTAATGGCAGCACAATATGAACCTACGGCACCTGCACGGTGCGGCTACAGTTCAGCTCCAGCCGGTTCATGTGGGACTTCACACTGGCCGCCGTGGCCCAACCACTGCTGGGGGCAGATTTTATACGAGCCCACAGCCTGCTGGTTTTCTTGCAAGGGAAGCGATTAGTCCACGCCAAGACTTTTCAAACGTTCTCCCTGGGTGAAGCACAGTTGCCAGCCCCACACCTGGACTCCATCACGCTGTCCGACGATGAATTCACCAGGGTCCTGGTGGATTTCCCATCAGTACTGACACCGCAGTTCACGGCAGCCATGCCCAGACACGGAGTACAGCACCACATCCAGACCCAGGGACCACCCCTCCACGCCCGTGCTCGAAGGCTTCCCCCGGACAAGCTCCGACTGGCGAAGGAGGAGTTCAAGAAGATGGAGGAATTAGGGATCATACGACGGTCCGACAGCCCATGGGCCTCCCCCCTTCACATGGTGCCCAAGACAACGGGGGGCTGGAGACCATGCGGTGACTACCGCAGACTGAACGAGGCTACAACGCCAGACCGCTACCCTGTGCCGCACATTCAAGACTTCGCAGCAAACCTACACGGCGCAAGGATCTTTTCCAAGGTAGACCTCATCCGGGGATACCATCAAATCCCTGTACATCCGGACGACATCCCCAAAACAGCACTTATCACCCCGTTCGGACTTTTCGAATTCCTCCGAATGCCGTTTGGTCTAAAGAATGCCGCACAGACTTTCCAGCGGCTAATGGATGCGGTGGGACGCGACCTGGACTTTGCATTCATCTATTTGGATGACATCCTCATAGCCAGCAGTAGTCAGCAGGAGCATCTGTCCCACCTCCGCCAGCTCTACTCCCGCCTGAGTGAATTCGGCCTTACAATCAATCCAGCCAAATGCCAGTTCGGACTCGACACCATCGACTTCCTGGGCCACAGGATTACTAAAGACGGGGCAACCCCGCTGCCTGCCAAGGTAGACGCGGTCCACCACTTCCCCCGACCCAATACAATCAAAGGCTTGCAGGAATTCGTGGGTATGTGAATTTCTACCACCGTTTCCTCCCCTCAGCAGCCCGAACCATGCGCCCCTTGTTCACTCTAATGTCGGGTAAGGGCAAGGACATTACCTGGAACGAAGAGGCCACAACCGCTTTCGTTAAAACCAAAGAAGCCCTGGCAAACGCCGCGATGCTAGTGCACCCCAGAACGGATGTTCCTACTGCCCTCACGGTGGACGCATCCAACACAGCAGTCGGTGGAGTGCTGGAACAACTCATCGAGGGTCGCTGGCAACCCCTGGCGTTCTTCAGCAAACACCTACGACCATCCGAACTCAAATACAGTGCTTTCGACTGGGAGCTATTGGCACTATACCTGGCAATCCGGCATTTCAGGTACTTCTTAGAAGGTAGGCCCTTCACCGCGTTCACTGACCACAAACCGCTTACCTTTGCATTCACTAAGGTGTCCGACCCCTGGTCGTCCCGCCAGCAGCGACATCTGTCCTACATCTCCAAGTACACGACGGACATCCGGCATGTCTCTGGAAAGAACAATGTCGTGGCAGACGCACTTTCCAGACCTACCATACAGGCCCTGTCCCAGGGGGTGGACTATGCAGCACTGGCAGAGGCACAGCAGGCAGACGCTGAGATCCCCAGTTACAGGACTGCAGTCTCCGGTTTGCAGCTCCAAGACCTCCCCGTAGGCCCAGGTGAGAGGACCCTACTGTGTGACGTAGCTACCGGCCAACCCCGCCCCGTTGTCCCAGCAGCCTGGCGCCGGCGGGTGTTCGAATCCATTCACAACTTAGCGCACCCCTCCATCAGGACAACTGTCCAGCTGGTCTCCAACAGGTTCGTGTGGCATGGACTTCGTAAACAGGTCAGTGAATGGGCCAAAACGTGTATGCAGTGCCAAACGGCCAAGGTGCAGCGGCACACCAAGGCTCCACCGCAGCGGTTCGAACCCACCCGCCGGAGGTTCGACCACATCCATGTGGATATCGTGGGGCCCCTGCCAGTGTCACGAGGAGCGCGGTACCTCCTAACTATGATAGACCGGTTCACCAGATGGCCAGAGGCAGTCCCGCTCAGCGACACCACCTCCAAATCCTGCGCCCGAGCACTGATCGCAACCTGGGTAGCCCGCTTCGGGGTACCGGCCCACATTACCTCCGACAGGGGCGCCCAGTTCACTTCCAGCCTGTGGTCGGCTATGGCCAGACTTTTAGGAACACAGCTACACCACACAACTGCCTACCACCCACAGTCAAACGGACTAGTGGAGTGCTTCCACCGTCACCTGAAATCGGCTCTCATGGCCTGCCTGGAAGGGCCTAACTGGGTGCACGAACTTCCCTGGGTCCTGCTCGGAATCCGCACGGCGCCCAAAGAGGATCTACACACCTCGTCGGCCGAGTTGGTGTCCCAGAGTTCATACCAGCCCCAAGGGGTCAAGAGGAAGAACCCACAGCAGTCCTGGACAGACTACGGGAGAGGCTCGGTAACCTGGCCCCCATACCCACTTCACAGCACGGACAGAGCCCGACCTGCGTACCCAAAGACCTGCAGAACTGTAAGTTACTTTTTGTACGACGGGGCGGACACCGGGCACCGCTACAGCGGCCCTACGAGGGGCCGTTTGAGGTGATCAGGAACAACGGGTCCACGTTCGTGCTGGACATTGGGGGGAGAGAGGAGGTTTTCACGATGGACTGACTCAAACCGGCCCATGTGGACTTAGCGCAACCGGTCCAGGCTCAGGCACCGCGGCGCAGGGGCAGACCTCCCAAACAGAGGCCGATCCAGACTGTGGACATTGGGGGAGGTATCGCCGGTTCTGGTGGGGGGGGTTATGTGGCGACCCACTTTCTGGCACCCACGAACCGGCTCACGAAACAGCGCGCGCAGGCAGAGGGCCGGCAGCAAAAAGGGCGCCAGGCCATCTTCACCAGCAGGGGGAAAATCCCGCGCGCAGAAAGGGTCTGGGAATATGCATTCCCCACAGCAGTCCCGCCCAGGGAGGGCGGGAACGGGAAGGCTTTAAAGCGGGCCGCGAAGTTTGAATAAATCTCTTTCATCGCAACTCTAACTCACCGACTCCGTGTGGTTATTCTAGCGCTGTGTGTAGCACATCGCTACAATATCACCCCAGCCGACTCACAGGTGAAGTGTGGCCTCACCCGGGAGGACTGTCTGGGGCCCTGAATGGTGGTGAGGGAGGAAGTGTAAGGGCATGTGTAGCACTTGTTCCGCATACAAGGATAAGTACCAGGAGGGAGATCGGTGGGGAGGGATGGAGGGGGAACGAATGGACAAGGGAGTCGTGTAGGGAGCGATCCCTGCGGAATGCAGAGAGAGGTGGGGAGGGAAAGATGTGCTTAGTGGTGGGATCCCGTTGGAGGTGGCGGAAGTTATGGAGAATATTATGTTGGACCCAGAGGCTGGTGGGGTAGTAGGTGAGGACAAGGGGAACACTATTCCTAGTGGGGTCGCAGGAGGATGGAGTGAGAGCAGATGTGCGTGAAATGGGGGAGATGCGTTTGAGAGCAGAGTTGATGGTGGAGGAAGGGAAGCCCCTTTCTTTAAAAAAGGAGGACATCTCCTTTGTCCTGGAATGAAAAGCCTCATCCTGAGAGCAGATGTGGCGGAGACGGAGGAATTGCGAGAAGGGGATGGCATTTTTGCAAGAGACAGGGTGAGAAGAGGAATAGTCCAGATAGCTGTGAGAGTCAGTAGGCTTATAGTAGACATCAGTAGATAAGCTGTCACCAGAGATAGAGACAGAAAAATCTAGAAAGGGGAGGGAGGTGTCGGAAATCGACCAGGTAAACTTGAGGGCAGGGTGAAAGTTGGAGGCAATTATCTGGTTCTCCTTGAATCTTGTAAACCTTCACAGATTTTTTTTGTCTGAAGTACATCTGATTAGTGAAATGAAAACATTTGATAGAAGTTTTATCTTTTTATAGGTTATGTACATTGCTGCACAGCCTACATTGAAATGTCGTACAGAATGATCTATGGAGATACTGCGCCATTCAGAGTGCTGTTATTGGTCATATTTAGGCCAGACTCAGTAAACATAGCAGATCTCTTTCCCTGAAGAACATTAGGAAATGTGATGGGTTTTTACAAGTATACAGGATCTTCTTGTCATAACTACTGTCACAAGATATTTTCTAATTTATTTCCTGTTTTCTATTCCCCAGTTCCAATGTTATGAATACTTATCCCTTTGTTATTCACCCACACACTTCTGAATTACTATTCTAGTAAAAACTTCCACAATTTGGGAAATGTTGTATTTATGTTAAAGCAGATTGGAGATTGGTTGTTAATGATTATGAAGTGTGTCCAGTGTTTGAAAGCAGTCATATTGGAACAATAGTCTGTATCTCAAAACAAAATGGAAACAAAAACTCATACCGTGTATCTATGAAAATAGCCCCATATATTAGCATGCAGAATTACAAAGAATTAAGTGATACACAGCTGCATATCATCGCCATCATCATCAGCTTCAATCCTCCACCAAACTGCATTACCAGTATCCAACACTAAGTAAGCTGTAATTTTCTCACCACTAAAAGTAGGAAGGATCAAAGCTGCAGGCCCAATCCTCTAGCCAACTAATGGTGGCAACTGGCTGGCATTGAACTCAACTGGTTGCAGCCTCAAGGTCTTCTGCAGCAAATCACTCAAGTACTTTTCACTGCTCAGAATTACACCTTCCTCAATTTATTTCTAATTGAGATCCTCTTCATTCTAATTATTCTCTAGGCTAGATTATATCAATCGCTGCCTTGCTCCATTCTATCATTTCTAAACTGAAAGCTGAAACTTTGACCGTGCCATTTCCAAATTCGCAATGTCTTGTCCAGGCACATGCTTGAGATTATTGAACTACTGGTCTCAGATTTTTAGTGTCACCACAATTCTGATTTCGTGTTTTCAGGTCCACTCACTGCCTTGTTCTTCCCTTTTCCTTTCATTTCTAATTCTGGCCTTTGGAACATTTCCACATGGTCATTGGTCTACCATGAACCATACCTTCAGATGCCAAAGCTCTGGAATTCCTTCCTGAAACCTTCTGTCTCTACCCATTGATTTCCATAACCCTTTTCTTAAAACCTTCTTTCAGTCATCTGCCCTAATAACTTCTTATGTTCAGAGACAATTTGCATTAGACAATGTTTATGTGATTCAAAGAATCTACGCTCTATTCCATGCTGTCCCACCTGGAAAATGATGCCTCCAGTGCTAGAATACTGTTTATCAACTTCAGCTCAGTGTTTCATCTGATCATCCCTCAGAAGGTGGTTGGTAAACTGTCCTTGTTGGGTCTCAACACTCTCTCTGTAACTGTATCCAAGACTACTTGACAGAAGACCACGTCTTTGTTGGAAGAAACATCTCTAGCTCTATCATGCTGAGCATTGGCACTCCCCAGGCTGCATGTTCATCCCACTGCTGTTAACACTGCTGACGCATGACTGCACTGCTAGTTTCAATGCAAACCAAATCAAGTTCACCGATGACACAACAGTGGTTGGCCTCATCATCAATGACAATGTGTCGGCATACTGAGAGGAGGTAGAGCTGTGAGCGCAACAACTTGAGTCTCAGCGTTGGCAGGACCAAAGGGATAATTGTGAGCTTTAGGAAGGTGCACGCTGACCACTCCTCATTGCACATACACGGCTCCTCAGAGCTTGGAGCACCAAGTTTCTGGGAGTGCACATAATGGACGATCTCACCGGATCCCTCAACACCACCTCTTTGGTCAAAAAAGCACACCAGCATCTCCACTGCCTGAGGAGACTGAACTTATTGAGGCTCCCTCCTCACACATCCCCTCGCCCACCATTTTAACCAGTTTTTACAAGAGCAGTATGGAGAGTGTCCTGACCAGCTGCATGGGAACTGCAAGGCATCTCACTGCAAGTCCCTTCAAAGGACTGCTGAGAGGATCATCGGGGACTCTCTTTCACCCTTCAGAGATATATTTATCAGGATCGCTGCATATGGAGGGCCCCTAGCATTGTCAGCATTCCCTCTCATCCGACCAACAATCTCTTTGACCCCCTACATCAGGCGGGAGGTAGAGTAGCATTAGGACAAGAGCTGTCAGGATGAGAAATAGCTTCTTCCCCCGGGGCTGTAAGATGACTGAACTCCCTGTCACCACCCAGATCTCATCACGTATGAAACGCCAGCAGCATTATACTCTTTATTTTTTTTAAACTTGTGTTGGAAATGCACCTTTTTATTTGTTATAAACACAAGAAATCCACAGAGGCTGAAAATCCGAAGTAATGCACACAAAATGCCGGAGGAACTCAGCAGACCAGGCAGCATCTATGGAAAAGAGCAAACAGTCGATGTTTTGGTCTGAGACCCTTCTTCAGTTCTGAACTGTTCACTTTTTTCTATTGACGCTGCCTGACCTGCTGGGTTCCCTATTATTTCCTAACTTACTAGTGGCAATATTATTTATATGTTATGTGTGTGAGTTATATCTACTGTGTTGTGCCCCTTGGTGCGGAAGAACGTTGTTTGTACATGTGTACGGTTGAATGACAATAAACTGATCTTAAACTTGAACTTGCCAGTCTTTCACAATCAAATCATTTGGATAAACTGATTTAACCAGAAACTCTGAATCAAAAACGTTGCTCAGGTTTTCCTTCCTTAAATAATTTACTACTTTTCAAGATTCAGGGAAAGCACTGCCGAATATCATTTGTAGGTTTATTTTTTATGAGCTTTGACTATTCATGAGACTTGTAGCATTCTGCACTTAGCTTTTTTATAAAAATAGTAGAAACATGTCTGACTCAAACTTAACCATCAAAACTATTACTATATTTGAGATGTTCTTAAGAATTCAATTAACAGAATTTATCTAAACCAATCAAATATTACTGTAAGTTGAAATGCAAAGATTGATAGAATATTGAGAAAGTATAGATAAAATAGCCAATAATGAGGCCCCATACTTTAGTAGTCAAACTCCTCAATGTCTGCTTTAACATGCTTGTGTCATATAGCTTAAAAGGTGCAAACATTCTAACAAGGATTAATCTACTCATTTTTTTTTGGAGGTACAGCACAGTAAAGGACCCTTTCAGTGCAATAATCCCAATTACAGCTATGTGACAAAACAACTAACTAACCTGTATGCTTTTAGGATGTGAGATGAAACCAGAATACCTGGAGGAAACCCACACCGTCAAGGAGAGCATGCACAAAGACCTTATAGACTGTGGTGGAGTTGAGCCTGAGTCGGTGGTGCTGTAACAGTATTACGCTGATCACTATGCCACCGTGCCACCATGCCACCCTCATTTAAATAAGCCTCAATGTTACAGAGGTTACGGTAATAACAACTTTCACTTTTGCCCTGTTTGAAGATTACAAACCTTGATCACTGGACACTGCAGAGAGTGGTACAGACAGCCCAGCACATCTGTGGGTGTGAACTTCCCTCCATTGAGGACATTTACAGCAGCAGGTACATAAAGAAGGCCTGGAAGATCATCGGGTACACCAGTCACCCCAACCATAAACTGTTTCAGCTGCTTCCGTCTGGCACACGGTACCACAGCAATAAAGCCAGGACCAACAGGCTGTGGGACAGCTTCTTTCTACAAGCCACTAGACTTATAAATTCACATGTCTGTTCATTGAAATTAAGTCATAACACAAAGATTTTTACTCCCTCACGTGGCTGTACAGATGTAAGATTTAAATAAGTTCAAACAAGAAGTACAACCATGTCAAACAATGATGGGTAAATCTCCACCAGATCGCTACTTCTGCCAAAAGTAATGCTGATTGGGTGTACAAAGATGGCCAAGTGTGTGTTAAATGCATATCATCGATTGGAAGTGGATGTTACCTCACAATTTCCTACCTTCTATCTGAGAAGCCCAAGACAAAAGAAAGTCATATTCATGACACTCAACTTTGATTTTGGAAGTACAGGGAAATCTAAAATTTACAGTTCCAACATTATTTTTGTGTTTTTATAAAATGTAACAGTCTGGAAGATCCTGCTGCTCCTGCACTGTAGCAGATCTACAAACCTGTCACAGCTGATCTCTAATCCCAATGCACAAAGGCCAAAAAGGCTGCCCAACAGTGCGAATGATGTTGACATCTAGAAACCTAGCCTGGGTCAGGGGCACACCTGTGTGGCAAATATTCATTCAAGATGCACAGGGACTCTGACAAGGCCTGTTGTATCCTGCATCCATCCCAATGAACAGAGGCAAATATGGATGGACTATTTCATAATTATTTGATTCATAACCATGAGGATCATATGTAAATTCCTGAGAATTGAAGCATTATAATCAATGCTCACCATGAGTGGGTAGACACTACACATGATTGCAAAGTACTGCAAGTTTAAACAGAGATAGATTTCACAGAAAATTGGTCAATGCTGCTTGTTGACTGCACTTTCTTAAAGTGAAGTTCACATCACAATGCTTTAACTTTATTATAGTCAACATTAAAAGAATGCCAAGAGTTGCCCAGGTTTTGTACTAAGGAGAGCTTTTAACAAGAGAAACAGAAGAGGCAGCTTCTGAAGAATTAATGTTCCAGGTTCACCTCTTCTCAGAATTGGTGGTTGAGCTGGTTTTAAAATACACAAGGAAAGATTGAATAAGTTAGCACTTTATTCCCTGGGACATAGAAATCTGAGGGAAGATTTGATAGAAGTATATACAAAATTATAAGGGGTATAGATGGGCCAAATGCAAGAAGACTTTTTTCACTGAAGACTACAATGACAGGTTAAGGGTGAAAGATGAAAAGTTTAAGGCGAGCATGAGGGGAAACTTCTTCACTCGGAGTGTGGAATGAGCTGCCAGCACATTTTGTTTATGTTGCTCTGGATTTCCAGCATCTACAGAATCTCTGTTGTCTCTGGTTTAAAAATCACACCACTGTTCCTAAGTTACATAATGTTTCATTGGAACATTATAGGAGACAGAGGACAGAAAGATCACATTGGAAAGAGACTGAAAGTTAAAGTGGCAGGTGGTAGAAAGCTTGGCATTACAATAGCGTGTTGCACAAAATGTTCGATCTCCCGAAGCATTGAGCAAAACAGTATGAAGAATCAAAATTCAAAACAGTGTAGGTGCCAAATTCCTGAAAATAAAACAGAACATGCTGCAAATATTTCCTCTTATGACATCTTCCTGCACATCTCCAGGACTTGGAACACCTGCTCATTCACCTTCTCAAGCAATTCTGCACTTGTCCCTGTTCTACCATGCAAAATCTCATGGTTGTTCTTTTACCTCTTCTCTATTTTCCTGTACTGCTTTTGCTGTACTTCCGAATTATAACATTCTCTGCTTCTTTGTAAGTGCGTGTCGGGTCACTTTGATCCCTGCATACTTGCTTGTTGGGATCAATGGGCTGGGTTGTTCACTACTATGAGCATGCTAAGCACTCTGCCACTTATTGCCAGGAATAGAACAAGATCTGTTTTTCTGCTCAGTATTACTCAATGTTTCCATTGGATATGTACATATCCAAGGACAAAATTAGCGGAAGCATTTCTACAAGGCCATATGGCTGAGTTACCAAAAGGTTACTACATGCCAGAAAGGAAATTGCAGGAAAAGATTTGCTTCCCAATTCATGTCAAGAATATTAATTTCAATTCCGAGCTTTAACTGAAGATGTTGAAAGCAATAGTAAATATCATCATAGACTTGTATGGTATAGAAGTAGACCCTCGGCCTACCACACCTATGTAGACCATCATGCTTATCTACACTCCCTGCATTATTTCCATATCCCTCTGCGCCATTCTCATTCCATACACCTCTTGAGTATTGTTACAATTCCTGCCTCCACCATGTCCTCTGGCAATTCACTCCAGATATCAGCTTGTGTGAAAAAATTACCATTCCAGCCTCTCACCTTAAACCTATTTCCTCCAGTTTCAGATTCCCTTGCCTCTGTCATATCACCCTTAGCCTCATTTGCTCCAGGGAGCACAGTACCAGCCTGTCCAACCTCTCAAACTCACCTAATTTGGGAAACACATGAATTTCCCATGAGTTTAATCATAATCGTTCTATGATGTTGCAACTAGAGCCACATATAATGTTCCAACTGCAGCCTAACCAAACTTTTGTACAACTACAACACAACACTCCAACTCCTACATTCAATACCTCAGCCAAAACTAGCAAGCACACCATACACCTGTCTTACCATCCAAGTTACTTGTGTTGACACTTTCAGGAAGTGATGCAAATATACTGCAAGGTCCCCCTTCAACAACATTCCCCGGACCCCGGTCATTCAATATGTATGTCCTGCCCTGGTTTAGCTTTCCAAAATGTATTACTTTGCACTGATATGAATTAAATTCCATTATTTTCAATTGTTATATACCATAACAAGATGGCTAGAGCTCATCAGACTTAAAATTAAACACAGAAAGCTTATTGCCAATACTATTTAAAAGCATTGGTGAATTCAGTCACGGAATTACAGAAATAAACTCTAATCTAGTATTTGCACCAAATTGTTTCAAAACTAATTGAAACTGAAAGATTTCCTGTCAATAAATATAGCTTTATGGTTTGTGCAACCAACCTAGCAACCAGGTTAGACTTCATTTTTGGTGAACATTGCGTACATAAGGTGTTAATAAGTGCTGGGAAATTAAACACTCCTATTTCAAGGATCCTGCAGCTTAATTAGATGTAGAGTTATCATCTGTTTAGCCTCAGTAATGCAACCTAGCCTCAACCTTCAAAGAACTGCTTCTCTGACACATTCTCATTTCCCATATCCCGCCATGCAGTGACCTCTCTCAGTGGGATTGTCAGTTTAATGCCAATTACAGAGGAATTACAGGATGTTTTCTGCTGTTGCACCACAGTACTAGAAACTGGATTTAGTCCTGAAATTGAAATTACCTAGTTTTAATCTATTTAATGAAGAAAATGGTGAAATTGACATATTTACAAACATGAATAATATTTTTGCATTTAATCAATCCACGGACATTCATTGAAATGTTATTTGGAAAGAGGATGAGTGGACTGAGATCAATAGCTCTGGTCTTGTAAAATATATTGAACAGAGAAACAATCATGTGCCTTCAGCAAAATAACAAATGCCAAATAAACATTCAGTACTGTATGCATGTACTATTCAATTAAATGGAAAAAGGTAAAATCAATTAACTATGTTATCATATTTTTATCAGAAATGCAAACTTCTTTGCTGCAATGTACAAAAAGCTGGGATTTATTAAAACTAATTATGTTGGATGCCAAGAGAAATAAAAACACAAAATATTAAATTAAAAATATTGAGAAAAATAAACCAGGTTTATTACTGCTGTCTTAACTTCCTTAGGTACCAATTAAACAGTGGGAATGTATAATAACTTCATTTTCATCAAGTTATGTGCTCAGAGAGAAATGCAATAATTCTGATTTGATTCTATACAATGTAATTTCAGCAGACCACTAAGGTGATTCTGTAACCAAGAGCAATTTTTTTTCAATTTTTATAAACTTAATATTTCCAGTGCATAGCTCACAAATTTATGTTTATATTTATAGAGTCCTGAAGGTAGACAGTCCCTTTCAGATGATTTCCAATCTGCCTCCAGCAACGAAAATGATTCTCTGCTGAAGGTTAATGTTGAATCTGTATTCATCCTGCTTCCAGGCAGTTATATCCAATTTTTTATAAAACTTCAAGCAAAGGCAGCTACAGCTGCCCAACAGTAGCAAGTTGCTCCATCCAAAATCTTGCCTTGTATAATTTGCACAGATAATAACTATTGAGTTCTCACAATTTCTTACATTTTTCCATTTCTAGTACTGTTGGCAGTCTGCTAAATCTACATGCCTGCTCCCAACATAACAATGATGAATGTGGGAGAGTCTAAGTCCAGAGGGCACAGCCTCAGAATAGATTGCTGTCCTTTTAGAATGGAGATGAGAAATTTCTTTCACCAGCGAGTGGTGAATCTGTGGAATTATTTGCCACGGGCAGTTGTAGAAGCCATGTTTTTATGTATATATAAGGCAGAGTTTGATAGATGCTTGGTTGGACAGGGCATGAAGGGATATGGGAGGTAGGTAGGAGATTGGGGCTAAGAGGAAAAATGGATCAGCCATGATGAAATGGCAGAGCTGACTCAAAGTCAAATGGCCTAATTCTGCTCCTGTATTTTATGGTCAGATGGTCTTATCTAGATCAAGGATTCCAACCTTTTTTATGCCATGTACCCTAACATTAACCCAGGTGTCCATGGACCCCAGTTTGGGAACCCCTGCTCTAAATAGTCTCAGTCAATCAATCAACACTGGGATATACTGGTGGTCTTTTCAGATTCAGATTCAGAAAGAGATAGGTAAGTTTTGAGAGGAAGTACATGTGTTTGATAAATGCTATTGTTACACAAAAAAAAACCCTGATTATCCTTTGTGCAATATAGAACATTTTAATGATAGACCTGAATTTCTCGATTATATACTTGGCTCTGTGTCCTCCTTTGAACTCTTACTGTGATTGAAAATTTGGTACTTCATGATATCTTGAAATTAAATATAATTAAAGCAGAGCTATTTCTAATTCCTCTCTCTCTCTACAATGAAATTGGTGCAAATTGAGTGTCTAGTTAACTTTAATTTTAGGACAATAAACTCTGTAGTAGCGTAGATATATCACTTCCAATCCTCGAAGGCAGACTCAGCCAATGGAACAGTTGTCAGACCTTTGAAGAACAAAAATGTTAAATAATTGGAAAGTTATATGTTGGGAAGCATCACGGCAGAGTAGAGACAAAACAGACATGGTATCAGGAAACGCAGTTAACATTTGTAGAGCTGACAGATAATAGAAAATATATATATTAGCTTTCAGAATACACTTACTACCTTTGATCTCTACTACTTTTGATATTTATCAGCAACTATTTAATATGCACCTCGAGGAATAATATTTTAGTGAGTACAATGAGAGGAATTTTCCGTTGTGCAATCCTATTAATTGTACGGCAGCAGATTGAATATAAAACAAGGGGAATATTTCTATTTTAAAATACTATTTTAAAATGCAAACATTTAGATTATATTTCTTTCTTACTTATCAATGTCTCCAATAAGGCAGCAATTGTGGAAACAACAAATTTAGAACAGAACTTTTAAAGCAAAGAATTTACTTTGATTGCCACAAAGTAAGCAAGCAATGGAAACTGCATTAAAAATATCTCTGCTGAAGTCTCAGACGCTTCATTTTGCATTCAGTGATGAGGTTGTAATCTGCATTTATTGTCTACAGCAATTTTCAGGGCAATTTTCCTTTTGGGGAAATATTGCGGCAGCATATAATAGCAAACGATGTCACAATTCTGCTTCCGAGCGGATAAAAAAACATTTGCAATTTAATTGGATCCCGGTGGAACAAGGTGACAGAGCCACAGTCACAGTTCTAGTTTGTTATGCTGCTACTGCTGCTTAGGCAGTCTTTTAGACTGAGCGTGACCTGTTTCCACTCCTGTTACCGATGGCACCAATATTGATGGGTTCCACAGACTGTACCAAGATGGGGCAGGAGGTATCTGATGAGATGGGCAGAAGGGCAGCTTGCTAGTTAGCGCACTTGCTTCTGTGTTTATTCCTATGCATGTATTCAAGGCTCACAATACCATCCTGAAAGCTTCTTCAGCTTAAATGGTCAATGGCCAGAGATTCCCAGGATTCAATGGGAGTGTTGCCATTTTTCAAGGAGGATTTGAGCACCATCCTTGGACATTTTCCCCCATGTGAATCTTGCCCTCATAATTGAATGGCTGCTATGGGTCTCCAGAGTTGGACGTGTGTACATTGATCTGCCCAGCAGAGCTAACTGATCGTAAATCAACATGGAAAGGAGATATTTTTGTGCGCGTGTTTATCTGTTCAGTGAATTTGAAGAATTTGCAGAGATATTAACAGTATTTTAAGCTTCTTACTGAAGGTAATCGATGTTTCTAAACTACAGAGCAGTCGGGTGATCACAGCTATCTGGCAGACAGTGAGTTTTGTGCCAGATTGAAGGACTTGGGCCTTAAAAACCCTTTAAAGGGGCTCTGCTAGCATAGTGAAGGCTATGATAAATTTCTTCATTGCAGAGAAATGGACACTGAGATGGAAACATTCTCCCCCTATCTCACTGTGAACTTTTATTATCAGACACCGGTATTGTACAGTGGGCCAGTGCCAATGATGATCAGAAGTTCTACATCACAAACATTTACATCATCAGTATACTGCAGCTCATCTACTGAGGTTGAAGTGCTCTTGGCTCTGAACCACAGGTGAGGTAGGTTAAGAGTTTCCCATTCATCTTATGGACTAGTTTTTCTCCAGCAGGAAGATCTGACACAAAACCAGCAAATTGCAGCCATCACTGTATATGACCAAACCCAGAATTCTGAAAAAAAGTGGCTAAAGATATCCACTCTAACCTCAAGAACACCCTGGTCTGCATTTCAGAAAGGAATAAATTGATTCTCCAGAGTGACTTCAGTGCCAGGATCAGCAAAGGATCAAATCCTTTGGGGATGTGTAATCAGCAAGAAGAGATCAATGTCTATCCATCATGAATTCCTGTCTTCCCAGAGAGACAGACACAAGACCCCACGGCAACAATCCAAGACCAGACACTGTCATCTGTTAGATTATATACTTCTGCACAGACAAGAAACCGTAAAGATGTCTGCATCAGATGACTGGACTGACAAATGTCCAATCTGCTCTTTTACCTTTGTCAGCCTCATTCAAAAACATTAATATGAACAGTTAATATGTAAATCCTGGCGCTGGTTTTGGCCTCAAACGTACTATAACCCATAGGGAAAGTGGCCAAAGGAATGACAAGATTGAAGTATTCGCAACCATCTTCAGTCACAAGCATGGAGTGGCTTAATTAATTTCACTCTGCTTTTTCACGAGATCACAGAAAACAGTCAATTCACTTTGCACGCTAACAAGAATGGACCGGCTTCATTTGATGGACTGAAACCGATAGATCCCAGCAATATCACAGCTGTAGTTTCTGAAGACATTCTCCAGAACCAGTTAAGCTATTGCAGTTTAACTACACACAGGCATCAACATGAATGTGAAAACTAACTCCTTTTCGAAAATAACTACCAACCAATTTCTTTAACATCTGCCCATTTCTTTAACACCACAGGGATGAAAGGTTTTTTCAACATTACTATCAATCATCTCTGTAAGCCAAAACCAAGTTGGGAATGGACCCTGCTGACTGTCCTGTCTCCTTTTACCTTCCATCATAAACACATCTGTCATTTAAACTCTTTTCACTTGTCCCTTCCTCTCCAAGTTCCCAGCCTAATGTTACCTTGTCCCTGGTTCAGAATTTGCTGTAAAATTCTTATATCTTCCAATTCTGAAGAGAAGTTTTTGACCTTAAATGTTAATGATGGTTTTCCACAAACAGCAATGGCTTAATGTATTTTTGAGTGGACACACCAGGTTTCATTTTGTCTTTCGCTCAGGACACCAGTTGCCTAGGAAACCAAAACATCATTAAGAAGCAGGATCTGGAACTGAGGTTAAATGTCTTTAATTCTCATGCTGATTCTGATAACCTTCTGCCTTTATCCCATTTTATTGGGTTTCACTTAGCTATCTGACAAAATCATGAATACCTCAGGTCATAATAGTCAAAGATTACTGCACAACCATTTGAAAAATCATGGGGATAACTTTAAACTATCCCACTCAGCTGTGGACTCTTGCAATTGGATCACCCACACTTTTACAAAGCACAGTTTTATATTTTTCAGCCATTTCTCAGGCCTTGTGTCAAGGAAGATAGTTATCCTCCTGCCTCACGAGATGGGCAAAGTAGAAGATTTACTGATGCGCTTGCGCAAACACACAGTGGGATTTCAGTAATGTATCTCCCAGCTATCAGATTCTCCATGATGAATAGTATGATTTGTCGTCTTGTTCTAACATTTCATGTTGGTACAAAGAATAGAGTCATAGATCCATAGTAAAGTACAGCACAGAAGCAGGCCTTTTGGCCCATCTTGTCCATGCCAAACCATTTTATCTGCCTATTCCCATCGACCTGCACCAGGACCATAGCCCTCCATTGATCCATGTACCTATCCAAACTCTTTTAAATGCTGAAATCGAGCTCGCATGCATCACTTGTGTTGGCAGCTTGTTCCAAACTCTCATGACCCTCTGAGTGAAGAAGTTACCCCTCATGTTCCCCTTAAACTTTTCACCTTTCATCCTTAACCCATGACCTCTAGTTGTAGTCTCACCCAACCTCAGTAGAAAAAGCCAGTTTGTATTTACCCTATCTATACTCCTCATAATTTTGTATACCTCTATTGAATCTTCTCTCAGTCTTCCACATTCCAAGGAATAAAGTCCTAACCTATTCAACCTTTCCATGTAACTCAGGTCCTCCAGACCCAGCAACATACTTGTAAGCAACACACACAAAATGCTGGTGAAACGCAGCAGGCCAGGCAGCATCTACTGGAAGAGGTACAGTTGACGTTTCAGGCCAAGACCCTTCGTCAGTCCTGATGAAGGGTCTCGGCCCAAAACGTCGACTGTACCCTTTCCTATAGACGCTGCCTGGCCTGCTGCGTTCCACCAGCATTTTGTGTGTGTTGCTTGGACTTCCAGCATCTGCAGATTTCCTCGTGTCTGCGTTTTTAAACACACTTGTAAATTTTCTTTGTACTCTTTCAACCTTATTTACTTCTTTCCTGTAGTCAGATGATTAAAACGGCACACAATACTCCAAATTAGGCCTCACCAATGTCTTCAACATTACATCCCACCTCCTGCACTCTGACTTATGAAGCCAATGTGCCAAAAGCTGTCTTTATGACCTTATCAACCTGTGATACTACCTTCAATAAAATAAGGATCTGTATTCCCAGATCCCATGCTCCTCAGTACCCGACCTTTCACTGTCCTGATTGGACCTACCGAACTGCAACATCTCATATTTGTCTGCATTAAATTCCATCTGCTATTTTTCAATCCATTTTCCTGCTGGTCCAGATTCTGTTGCAAGCCATGATAGTCATACTCACTGTCCACTACACCCCCAATTTTGGTGTCGTCCAGAAATTTGATTCTACAGTCTCTATTATTTTCTCCCCACATGCATTGATTATACATTTCAGAAGGTTCAGCCTTCCAATACTTTTGTACTCTTTCTACTCTGGCCTCAAGATCATCCCTGAATTCTATCACTGTTATCAACTCACAAGGCCACGGACTCACTCAAAACTACCATCTCACTACCTTACTTTTCTCTTTCAAGATGTAACTCGAATACCACAACATTCCATGCGGCAGGGCATCAACATTTATTTCACATTTCAACAAATCACCTTGGGTTATTTTAAAAAAGTGAAGAAGCAGCCCAGATATTTTTGTCAAAACCCAGCACAAAAATTGCTTCAGCCTTGTGCTTTGTTCTGTAGTGGATGTTTTGAATGTTGTCAGCCTCACAGAAACCAGATTTGATTGGAGAAACAAAATCTGCTTTTGTGTGTAAAGTGGGCTGATTCACCTATTCCCTTTTCCAGGCAGTTTGAACATCCACCATCTTCCATCCAGATCCTCCTTTAAGTTGTTTATATGAATGTGAGTGAGGTACTTAATTAGTACTTTGCTTCAGTATTTACCAAGGGAAAGGAAATAGAGGACCAAGAGATCAGTGCTGTGTGTATAAATATGTTTAGGCATTTAGAGGTAAAGGAGGAGGAAGTGTTGGGTCTCCCAATGAGTAAGTGGGTAAGCCCCATGACCTGATGGGATTTGCTCCAGGTTACTGATGGAGCTAAGAGTCAAGGTTGCTGGGCCCTTGATTGCTGGGTCTTTATATCCTCTCTAGGCACAGGTGAGGTCCTGGAGGACTCACTTGTGGCTAATGTTGTACCTCTATTTAAGAAGGGAGAAAGAGAAAATCATTGGAACAGTAGATCCTTGAGTCTCATGTCAGCAATAGGGAAACTGCTAGAGAAAATTCTTAGGGATAGGATATATCAGCACTTGGAAACCCAAAATTAGGGAGAGCCAGCGTGGCTCTGTGCGTGGCCAGTTGTGCCTCACCAGTCTGATTGAGTTTCTTGACAAGGTGACGAGAGACAGTGATGAGGGTAGGGCAGTGGATGTTCTCTATATGGATTTTAGTAAGGCATTTGCCAAAGTCCTTCATGGGAGGCTAATCCAGAAGATTTAAATGCACGGGTTCCATGGTGTTTGGATGACTGTTTGGATTCAGAATTGGCTTGAGCATGGAAGGCAGAGGGTGATGTTTGAAAGGACTTATTTGAGCTGGAGGCCTGTAATTGGTGGAGTTCTGCAGGGATCTGTGCTGGGACCTCTGCTGTTTGTGATGTATATTAATTACCTGGATGAAGATGTAGATCAGTGTTAGTAAATCTGCAGATGATACCAAGATTCGTGGAGTTGTGGATAGTGCAGAAGACTAGCAAAGAATACAGCATGATGTAGATCAGTTGCAGATGTGGGCAGAGAAATGGCAGATGGAGTTTAACTCAGATGACTATGAGGTGTGACACCTTGGTAGCACTAATGCAAGGAGACAGTACACTGGTAAGGACAAGATCCTTCACAGTGTGGCTGAGCAGAGAGATCTTGGGATCCAAGTTAATAGCTCTTTGAAAGTGGCTACAGAGGTCGGTAAGCTGGTTAAGAAGGCTTATGGAATGCTTGAATTTACTAGTCGATGCATTGAATTCAAAAGTCAAGAGGTTACGTTGCAACTTTATAAAACTCTGGTTAGGCCACATCTGGAGTATTGCATACATTTCTGGTTGCCCCACTATAGGAAGGATGTCGATGCTTTGAAGAGGGTGCAGAAGAGGTTTACTGGAATACTGCCTGGTTTAGAGGGCATGTGCTATCACAAGAGGCTGGATAAACCTTCTTTCAGTTAGTCCTGATGAAGGGTTTCGGCCCAAAACGTCAACTGTACCTCTTCCTATAGATGCTGCCTGGCCTGCTGCGTTCACCAGCAACTTTGATATGTGTTGCTTGGATAAACTTAGGATGTTTTCTCTGGAGAACTGGAGGCTGAGGGGAAATCTGGTAGATGTTTACAAGATTATGAGAGGCATAGGTAGAGTGGACAGAAGTTACCTGCTTCCCAGTGTTGAAATGTCTAACACCGGAAAGCATGCATTGAAGGTGACACTCACAACACGCTGGAGGAACTCAGCAGGTCGGGCAGCATCTGTGGAAACGATCAGTCAACGTTTCGGGCCGGAACCCTTCGTCAGGACTGAAGAGGGAAGGGGCAGAGGCCCTATAAAGAAGGTGGGGGGAGGGTGAGAAGGAGAAGGCTGGTAGGTTCCAGGTGAAAAACCAGTAAGGGGAAAGATAAAGGGGAGGGGGAGGGGAAGCAGGGAGGGATAGGCAGGAAAGGTGAAGAAGGAATAGGGGAAAACACAATGGGTAGTAGCAGGAGGCAGAACCATGAGGGAGGTGATAGGCAGCTGGGGGAGGGGGCAGAGTGAAATAGGGATGGGGAAGGGAGGGGGAGGGAATTAGCGGAAGTTGGAGAAGGTGAGAAGGGATTGTTTCAAGGCTGATATGAGTGGTAAGTTGTGAATGCCTGGAATGCACTGCCTGGTAAGGTGGTAGAAGCAAATACGTTAGAGGCCTTTAAGAGACATTTGGATAGGCACATGAATATGAGGAAGATGGAGGGATATGGACATTGTGCAGATAGGAGGGATTAGTGTCTGGGAGTTTTTGATTTGCTTTTTAGCTGGTTCAGCACAGCACTGTGGGCTGAGCGGCCTCTTCCTGTGCTGTACTGTTCTATGTTCTATAGTGTTAGCTCCCTACCATGAATGCATCCCATCCCCTAACCAGCACAACACTGTCACCGTTGCACAATCAGACACTCAGTCTGACTTCCATATCACATCATCACCACTCTGTTTCTAGGATCTTGCTAGCCGTTTCACTCATAGCAACTGAAGGCATGAGAAGCGAGAGGAAATCTGGTATAAGTTTAGAACTATGAACATATCAGTATATTGTTAGGTTAAAGATGCATTTTCAGATTACTATGTGGGAGTTCTGTCAGAAAACCCCACTAAAGAGCATTTGTAGTAAATCTCTTTACAGATATCAAGTTTTGCTGCAATGAAATTCTGTTGCAGATGTGAAAGATGCTCACTGCTATTTTAATTAGCTAAACAATGTGGCTTTCCTCAAACACATTTATGATAAATTAAAGGTACTGTTCAGTTTCATTTATGATATGATCTATTGAACATGAAAATTTTCCATAAATCTTACTACGGTATCAAATGAAGCTAGCAGGAGTGTGTATGTTAGCTATTTCATTAAACGATCTGGGAATTAAAAAAATCATTTAAAAGTCTAGACAGTGTGAAAGTTATTTGGTAGAACAGATGGATGCGAGATAGCGTTAAGGATAGCCATAAAACTTGTGGAAAGTGGATATGTAAAATTTCCAGCAGCACATCTGCGCAGGAAATGTCATGAGTTGTTCTCCAGAGAATTAGATCACAGCTCCTCAGCAAAGAGCCTATTCCACCTCCTTAAGCGTGCCAGGTTCCTGAAAATCACTGTGTAATTTAGACCATATCGCCCATCATTTTTGCTTCCCTGTGGTAACGATTATGTATTAAGTAGGCGAGATTTTGCTTACATCTGTGTCCAAATTCAAATCTTATGGGTTCCTCTCTAATAATGATGAAATCATACAATCCTATTCGAGTTTTCTATAGACATTAAATCTGCCCACAGTTTCTCGTGTTAATGTAATAAGGATAGCAAAGTTGATCTGTATGTAATGTAAGTAATTCACTTAGGCTTTAGAAAAAAAACGTCTGGATCACCAATGGTCATTGATTTGCCTTTTGTTCTCAGCTGAGGCACTGATTAAGGGAAGCTTTGAAGGAGAGCTTGTTCTTTCTAAGGCTATTAGCCAGGAAAGACGAGCTGAGATCGAAAATATAAATGGCACAGCCAAGAAACACAAGCTGCTATATTACATGCTGACTTCAGAAAGGCAAATCCATTACCAAAATCCCAGTAGATTCACTATCTAGCCCTGAGGGACTTACTGAATTCCAGCAAAAGATAGGAAAAAATCCCATAAGATTTGTAACTGCTCCTTTTGGTAAGCACTGCTTTGATTTTAAAAGGAAGAATTATGTCAGGATTACAGAAGCTTTTTGAAAAGATGGCATGAAAAGGGGAGGTAACCAAGTAATACTGTGACATGTCAGGAATAAAAGGACTATAACAGTAATATGCGTATGCCTGTTTCAGGACAGTTTCTGGCAGATGGTGTGTGAGAATTGAAGGAACTTCGCTATAATCTTCTGGCCACAAGTCCCTGCCATACACCCATATTCAAAGAGAGAGTGAATAGCAGAAATAAGTGTCTGATCTATTTTCTGTCATTAGAGGTGTATAAGTTTATGTGAGGCATTGATAAAGTGGACAGCCAGTATCTTTTTCCCAGGCCAGCAATGGCCAATATCAGAGGACAGATCTGTTTATGGTCAACGGGGGAAAGTTTAGGGGAGATATATCAAGAGTTCGTTTTTTTCTTACACAGGGTGGTGACTGCCTGGAACACATTGCCAGTTGTGGTAGTAGAGGCTGATACCATAAAGGTTTTTAAAAGACTCTTACTGAGACACATGTATGTAAGAAAAATGGAGGGTCATGTGTAGGAGAAAGGGTTTAGGTTGATCATGGAGTAGGTTTATACAACTTGGCACAACATCGTAGGCCAAAGGGCTCTTACTGAACTGTACTGTTTTATGTTCTATTAAAAATTCATTAGCATTGGGCAGTAGTATTTCCAAAACATCCCTGATACTCAGGGTTACCGAGGTTGCAGAATGGATGGAAAAAGAAAGACACTTGGCTCACATAGTCACGTTAAGTGCCTGACACCTACAGAAGGAGAACTCAGTGAGAAGTCTATGCAGTCAGAACAGGATAGCAATATTGAGAGGAGAGTGGTGAAAAGGTAAAAGAAAAAGGATGCTGCATTTTCCAAAGAGGACTCATTTTGTCATTGCCAAGGCTTTTAAAAAATCTGAGCAACACATACAAAATGCTGGAGGAACTCAGCAGGTTCGGCACCATCAATGGTAATGAATAAAGTGTTGATGTTTCAGGTCAAGATCCTTCAGCAGGATTTAAAACTCTGTTAATTTTACACAAAACCAAGTAAATAATTTGGAAATCCAATGTTGAAAACTGACCATATCATCTGTTTACACACTGTAACATGAAACAGCATATTCTTTCCTATCATTAAGTTAAAATAACAAAACTTCTACTCCCTTGCTACGTCCTAGCAAGTTCTCCAACTCTGCCAAATAAACCATGAAGAATGAATTGTTCAAGGGTCTAGTACTGAGAGTTTGTGGAACAGAATGTATCATCAGTATTTGAACAAAGGTCAGAGACTTTGTATTCTGCAAAGAATAGCACACTTTCCGACTCCCCATTGGCTCTGCACCATCTGTAAAAAGAACTTGCCTGATAAGTGCAGCTCTGACAGGTTTCAGAAGCTTGGCACCCTGCAGGATAATGTAGTGTGTTTATTGGAGACCACAATCTCTGCCCTAAATCTTCACTCCCTTCAGCGCCAGAACAAAAAGATATTCTCCAAAAGTTCTGTGACAGCATTTTCCAAACCCATGAGATGCCACGAGAAGGATGTAAAAATTGCAACCTTCCCACTAATTCATACAGACGGACTCAGAAGCATGTGATAGTTTAAACTGAATGAAATTGCCAGAACTCACAACAAGCAGCATTGAGCTGAAGGTCAGTAGAAAGGAATGCAGTGGTTCAGAAAGAACCCCACCACCAATTCTGCTGGGGCAGTTAAGACTGAGCAAGCAATGTGGCTCCTGCCAGTGAATAGAAGACATTATGTGAATGGGAAAAATATCCAAAATGCCGCTGTAATGAGTCGATATCCAAGTGGACCAAACACTTGTCCAAAAAAGTTAATGAAAACAGGAAATTGTGCACAATCAGTGGAGCACTTGCAGGCAACCCCATTACTGCCCAACCCTGCATCCCTTGCTTGTCTCAAAAAGGATTTGGTATAAATGCTGGAAATCTGAAATAAAAGAACTGAAATTGATGGATGGACCAGCAGACCATGAAGTCGGGATGCTGCCTGGCCTGTTTTGTATTTCCAGCATTCCCTGTTGTAATACCCATTTTTTTAAAACTGGAGTTGTGAGGAGACTGAAAGGGGATGGCCTTTCCGTTATTGCACCACATTTCCCCTAGTGGGCAGCACCGCAGTATGCCTGGCAATGCTGATAACCGGGGTTCACAATATACTAGTGCAGCTAAAACCCAAAATGTAATGTTATAAAACACAACGTAATCTTACAGACATCACTTACCACATTGTTATCCCAAGAATACCTGCTAGAAATTGTTTATCAAAAAGGATGCACATTTAGTACTTTTCCTCACACAGTCCTCCAGCTCTTGTCAGTCCAACAGGACACACATTCAAGTGCAATTCAAATTGACGCCTTCTCAGTAATACTGTTGTTACAACATAAATTATCCTATTGTACTAGATCCTTTACTAAAATCCCAGAGTAGAGGCTTGTGCAGGCAGGCACAAGAAGTGCCCATAAGAAAATCTCAATAATCAGATGAAATTTACATTTAGCATGGGATCATCAGCATGCATACACATCTTCACCACACATCATTCCTGTGCAGAATTCTGCAGAGGACAGATCGCTGAGTAGCATTGTGCAGGCAACACCCATGCCTTCAGGAACGCAGCAATGTAGTAATTATGAAAAAAGTGGTGCGTCACTGTTGACGATCAGTGACCTCATTGTGAAACACACTGGTCATCCACATACAATGAAGGGGATCAGTATTTTGGCTGACCTACATACTGGTTGCCCTCATCAAATCAGTGGCTGATAAAGCAAACTAACTGCATCACTTTCACTTCAGTGTGCAACTATACAAATCCTATAGCAACAAGCAACAGCCTGCAAAACTAGTTCCCCCAAGATGGCTCTACCAAAGCAATCAATATGATCGGTAACACAGAGGAAAGTGCTGAAGGTCTAGCTCTGGTGGTTTCTGAAATCCTGAAGGCTCTCTATCATCATGCTCCATATCAGGGGTTAATGTATCAGACCCATTATTTGCTTTAACTGGATGAGACAAGCTAAACTCCACATGCATGGCTCCAAATTTATAATTCCTCCATCATGCTACTAGCTCTGATTGAGTTGACTTTGTAAAGATTCCTTTACCGCATCATTTTTTTTATACTCCTTCTGTATTCTTGTTCTTGGAAGCATTTCAAATACGGATGCCTTTCTCATTCATTAGCAAACAGTAGGCAGCCAATCTAGGTTCTACATTAAAGTTACACTCTCTTTGGAGAAAGCATAAAACTCTGATATCTGATATCTGTTTAAATAGTAGTAAAAATATGAAAATGCCAATAAAATAGATCATAGATGTCATCATATCATTAGATGAGAGATCATAAAGATGATAGGACATGAAACCCCTGAGAGTTCCAACACCGAAAGTTCACTCTGATACAATCACACCCTAAGCTGTTGGGAATTCTATTCATCTTTAAACTTAAATTTAAATAAAGCTACAAACCTTTTCATTTAGACTGATCGATGTCCATCTGAAAAGCCTGCAAACGAATATTATTTTGTACTAAGCACCTCTCTGTTTTATTCTAGTAAGCCTCACATGTGCCCCTTTAACCTCCAACTCTTGCTGCCAAACTTGATGTGGATTAATAGTAGAAGGTTCCTTTGTTTCTCTACGCCACCCTTCCTCAATGCCGTCAACCACGTAGCTAACTTTTCTTTCATTTGCAAACCTGTGACACTTAGATCTAAGTAACTAATGGTAAGGGACAGTATATTTGCCTTGTAGAATTCCTATGATAATCCCCCAGCACAAAAACAAGCACCAACCATAACTCTTTACTACTTGCTACAGAGCTAATGTTGCAACCAATTTGCATTCTCCCTTAGATCCCATGGACTCTTACATTTTTGCCTAGTGTCCTGCATGAAATATTGTCAAAGGCCTTACTGAAGGTTCTACAGACTACACCAAACAAACTTGTTACCTCTTCAAAAAATTCAGTATAATTTGTCACATAACATGTTCACTTAACAAATCCAACTGGACAGCCCTTGGTTTTTTTTCTAAATTAAGATTATTTTGCTTAGAATTGCTTGCAGTCTCTTTCCTATCTCTAAAGTTAAACCGACTCACCAGTAATTAATTGATCTTTCCTTTCCTTCTAAATCGCAGTCCAACGTCAACAGTCCTCTAATCCCCTGTCTCCACTCCTTTAGTCAGGGAGGATTGAAAATTTGTAATTGGAGTTCCCTCAGTTTCCTTCCTTGCTTCTTTTAACAACCTGAGGTCATAGACATAGAAACATAGAAACATAGAAAATAGGTGCAAGAGTAGGCCATTCGGCCCTTTGAGCCTGCACCGCCATTTATTATGATCATGGCTGATCCTCCAACTCAGAACCCCGCCCCAGCCTTCCCTCCATACCCCCTGACCCCCGTAGCCACAAGGGCCATATCTAACTCCCTCTTAAATATAGCCAATGAACTGGCCTCAACTGTTTCCTGTGGCAGAGAATTCCACAGATTCACCACTCTCTGTGTGAAGAAGTTTTTCCTAATCTCGGTCCTGAAAGGCTTCCCCTCTATCCTCAAACTGTGGCCCCTCGTTCTGGACTTCCCCAACATCGGGAACAATCTTCCTGCATCTAGCCTGTCCAATCCCTTTAGGATCTTATACGTTTCAATCAGATCCCCCCTCAATCTTCTAAATTCCAACGAGTACAAGCCCAGTTCATCCAGTCTTTCTTCATATGAAAGACCTGCCATCCCAGAAATCAATCTGGTGAACCTTCTTTGTACTCCCTCTATGGCAAGGATGTCTTTCCTCAGATTAGGGGACCAAAACTGCACACAATACTCTAGGTGTGGTCTCACCAAGGCCTTGTACAACTGCAGTAGTACCTCCCTGCTCCTGTACTCGAATCCTTTCGCTATAAATGCCAGCATACCATTCGCCTTTTTCACCGCCTGCTGTACCTGCATGCCCACCTTCAATGACCGGTGTATAATGACACCCAGGTCTTGTTGCACCTCCCCTTTTCCTAATCGGCCACCATTCAGATAATAATCTGTTTTCCTATTTTTGCCACCAAAGTGGATAACTTCACATTTATCCACATTAAATTGCATCTGCCATGAATTTGCCCACTCACCTAACCTATCCAAGTCACCCTGCATCCTCTTAGCATCCTCCTCAGAGCTAACACTGCCAACCAGCTTCGTGTCATCCGCAAACTTGGAGATGCTGCATTTAATTCCCTCATCCAAGTCATTAATATATACTGTAAACAACTGGGGTCCCAGCACTGAGCCTTGCGGTACCCCACTAGTCACCGCCTGCCATTCATATTTCACATGGACCTGGTGATTTTCTATGATTTTACCAAGCCTGATTTAAAAGGTGTTCACACATGTGGAATCGATATGGGTAGAGCTGCGTAACACTAAGGGGCAGAAGACGCTGGTGGGAGTTGTGTACAGGCCATCTAACAGTAGTAGTGAGGTCGGAGATGGTATTAAACAGGAAATTAGAAATGTGTGCAATAAAGGAACAGCAGTTATAATGGGTGACTTCAATCTACATGTAGATTGGGTGAACCAAATTGGTAAAGGTGCTGAGGAAGAGGATTTCTTGAAATGTATGCGGGATGGTTTTTTGAACCAACATGTGGAGCAACCAACTAGAGAGCAGGCTATTCTGGACTGGGTTTTGAGCAATGAGGAAGGGTTCATTAGCGATCTTGTCGTGAGAGGCCCCTTGGGTAAGAGTGACTATAATATGGTGGAATTCTTCATTAAGATGGAGAGTGACATAGTTAATTCAGAAACAAAGGTTCTGAACTTAAAGAGGGGTAACTTTGAAGGTATGAGACATGAATTAGCTAAGATAGACTGGCAAATGACACTTAAAGGATTGACGGTGGATATGCAATGGCAAGCATTTAAAGGTTGCATGGATGAACTACAACAATTGTTCATCCCAGTTTGGCAAAAGAATAAATCAAGGAAGGTAGTGCACCCGTGGCTGACAAGAGAAATTAGGGATAGTATCAATTCCAAAGAAGAAGCATACAAATTAGCCAGAGAAAGTGGCTCACCTGAGGACTGGGAGAAATTCAGAGTTCAGCAGAGGAGGACAAAGGGCTTAATTAGGAAGGGGAAAAAAGATTATGAGAGAAAACTGGCAGGGAACAAAAAAACAGGCTGTAAAAGCTTTTATAGATATGTAAAAAGTAAAAGACTGGTAAAGACAAATGTAGGTCCCCTGCAGACAGAAACAGGTGAATTGATTATGGGGAGCAAGGACATGGCAGACCAATTGAATAATTACTTCGGTTCTGTCTTCACTAAGGAGGACATAAATAATCTTCCAGAAATAGTAGGGGACAGAGGGTCCAGTGAGATGGAGGAACTGAACGAAATACATGTTAGTAGGGAAGTGGTGTTAGGTAAATTGAAGGGATTGAAGGCAGATAAATCCCCAGGGCCAGATGGTCTGCATCCCAGAGTGCTTAAGGAAGTAGCCCAGGAAATAGTGGATGCATTAGTGATAATTTTTCAAAACTCGTTAGATTCTGGACTAGTTCCTGAGGATTGGAGGGTGGCTAATGTAACTCCACTTTTTAAAAAAGGAGGGAGAGAGAAACCGGGGAATTATAGACCAGTTAGCCTAACGTCGGTGGTGGGGAAACTGCTGGAGTCAGTTATCAAGGATGTGATAACAGCACATTTGGAAAGCGGTGAAATCATCAGACAAAGTCAGCATGGATTTGTGAAAGGAAAATCATGTCTGACGAATCTCATAGAATTTTTTGAGGATGTAACTAGTAGAGTGGATAGGGGAGAATCAGTAGATGTGGTATATTTGGATTTTCAAAAGGCTTTTGACAAGGTCCCACACAGGAGATTAGTGTGCAAACTTAAAGCACACGGTATTGGGGGTAAGGTATTGGTGTGGGTGGAAAATTAGTTAGCAGACAGGAAGCAAAGAGTGGGAATAAACGGGACCTTTTCAGAATGGCAGGCGGTGACTAGTGGGGTACCGCAAGGCTCAGTGCTGGGACCCCAGTTGTTTACAATATATATTAATGACTTGGATGAGGGAATTAAATGCAGCATCTCCAAGTTTGCGGATGACACGAAGCTGGGTGGCAGTGCTAGCTGTGAGGAGGATGCTAAGAGGATGCAGGGTGACTTGGATAGGTTGGATGAGTGGGCAAATTCATGGCAGATGCAATTTAATGTGGATAAATGTGAAGTTATCCACTTTGGTGGCAAAAATAGGAAAACAGATTATTATCTGAATGGTGGCCGATTAGGAAAAGGGGAGGTGCAACGAGACCTGGGTGTGATTATACACCAGTCATTGAAAGTGGGCATGCAGGTACAGCAGGCGGTGAAAAAGGCAAATGGTATGCTGGCATTTATAGCGAGAGGATTCGAGTACAGGAGCAGGGAGGTACTACTGCAGTTGTACAAGGCCTTGGTGAGACCACACCTGGAGTATTGTGTGCACTTTTGGTCCCCTAATCTGAGGAAAGACATCCTTGCCATAGAGGGAGTACAAAGAAGGTTCACCAGATTGATTCCTGGGATGGCAGGTCTTTCATATGAATAAAGACTGGATGAACTGGGCTTGTACTCGTTGGAATTTAGAAGATTGAGGGGGGATCTGATTGAAATGTATAAAATCCTAAAGGGATTGGACAGGCTAGATGCAGGAAGATTGTTCCCGATGTTAGGGAAGTCCAGAACGAGGGGCCACAGTTTGAGGATAGAGGGGAAGCCTTTTAGGACCAAGATTAGGAAAAACTTCTTCACACAGAGAGTGGTGAATCTGTGGAATTCTCTGCCACAGGAAACAGTTGAGGCCAGTTCATTGGCTATATTTAAGAGGGAGTTAGATATGGCCCTTGTGGCTACAGGGGTCAGGGGGTATGGAGAGAAGGCTGGGGCGGGGTTCTGAGTGGGATGATCAGCCATGATCATAATAAATGGCGGTGCAGGCTCGAAGGGCCGTGTGGCCTACCCCTGCACCTATTTTCTATGTTTCTATATACTTAGATTTCCAATGCTCTCATTCAGACTTGGCTTTGTAAACCCCTACACTCATTCACAGACTACTTCAAACTACATAATGACAAATGGGATCCTCTGCAAGTCTGGATATTTAACCAACTTTTATTTGCATTTGGAAATTGGTAATTGCTTTATTATTATCAAGTGTACTGAGATAGAGTGAAAAACCTGTTTTTTCCAAGCCCTCCGCGCGGATCGTTTCAAAACACAAATGCATTGAGGAAGTACAAGAGAAAAGAAATAGCAGAATGCAGAACATCGTGTCACAGTTTCAGAGAAAGTGCCATCCAGTCAGACACAACTAGGGCGTTGATGAAGTAGATTGTGAGATCAACAGTTCAAATTTATTGTACAAGGTGCCCATTCAAGAGTCTTTAACAGCCAGAAGCTGTCCTTGACCCTGCTGATGTATGGCTTTTGTATCTTCTACCTGAACCAGGGGGAAAATGAGAGAAAATGACTGGGTTGGGATTTTGATTACATTGGCTGCAGTCCCAAAGCAGCTGAAAGTATAGGCAGAATCCATGGAAAGGAGGCCGGTTTCTGGGACGGAGAGTATTGTGTCCACAACTCTCAGAAATTTCTTAGGGTCTTGGACAGAGCATCTGCCATACTAAGCTTTGATGCATCTGGATAGGATGCTTTTATAAAAGAGGGTATTATAAAATTGGATTTTATAAAACTGGTTATGTACATTTATAAAATTTGATGAGGGTCAAAGAGGACATGCTAAATTTCCTTAGCCTTCTAAGGATATTGATATTGTGGTCAGTTTACAAGTGGATCAATTTCATAGGATTTTTCCAAAATCTTGTGCTGTCATATCAGAATATTTGTGACGTTGTCTATTATCAGAGCTACAATTTGAACTATTGTGATTTTGCTTTGTCATATTAACTTTTTTTCTAATTCAATGCAAAATAATGAACTATGCAGACAGATCCCCATGAGTCATTGTAGATGCAATTCTCTCTCTCTCTCTGTCTATACCTATCATGCTCTTAGTGGCCACTTTATTAGGAAAACCTGTACACCTGCTTGTTAATGCATATATCTATTCAGCCAATCATGTGGCAGCAACTCAATGCATAAAGCATAAAATAGTGGACACAGCCCAGTCCATCACAGGTAAAACCACCCCCCCCCGCCCCCATCACTGAGTGTATCTACATGGAGTGCTGTTGCAGGAAAGCACTTTCCATCATCAAGAACTCACACCATCCAGGACATGCTCTCGTCTTGCTGCTGCCATGAGGAAGAAGTTACAGGAGCCTCAGGAACCCACACCACCGGGTTCAGGAACAGTTATTACCCCTCAACCATCAGGTTTCTGAACCAGAGGGAGTAACTTCAATCAACTTCACTCACTCCATCAGTGAACTTTTCCCACAACATATGGACTCACTTTCAAGGAAACTTTATTTCACATTCTCAATATTTATTGCCTATTTATTTATGAATATTATATTTTTCTAATAGTATTTGCACAGTTTGTTGTCTTTAGTCATTTGTTCATCCTGTTTGGTTGAGTCTTTCATTGATTCTATTGTATTTCTTGTCATTTCTGTGATTTGCTGCAAGAAAATGAACCTTGGGGTTGTATATGGTAACATATATGTACTTTGACAGTAAATCTACTTTGAACTTTGAAGTTGGGAGAAGGCATATTAAGCAAACTATTGACTTGTGTCATACGACTTGTCCCTATCATCCATTAAGGTGAAATATATTAACTGCTTGCCTCAGCATCACATGAACAGTTTTGAGAAGATATCCATGCATTACGATAATTACCACTGATGGTAAATATCATGTTCAAGAACTTCCAGTAATGCTCCGCAAACCCCCTCTCCTTCATCATTTCCCATCCCCTTTTCCCTCTCTCATCTTATCTCCTTGCCTGTCCAATGCCTCCCTGTTGCTCCTCCCCCCTTTCTTTCTTCCATGGCCTTCTATCTCTTTTACCAATTTACTTCCCACCTTGCGTTTCTGTCTCCCCTCCCCCCAACTTTTAAATCTACTCCTCAACTTTTTTTCTCCAGTCTTGCCGAAGGGTTTCGGCCCGAAACATTGACTGTTCCCTTTTCCTAGATGTTGCCTGGACTGCTGAGTTCCTCCAGCATGTTGTGCGTGCAGATCATGTTCAAGTCATCATTTTTGTCATTTGACATTCTACAGGTGAAATGCATTTTGAAATTACACTAGTAAAACTCTCAGAGAAAGATCGGCACTGAATCTAAAATGTTTATCACTTATGCAGCTCCTTTGACATGCTAAGGAATTTCACAGGAGCATAACTAGATACAAATATTCTTAATACAATTGACAATAATTCTCAAATAACCATCCTGCAGTGTTGCTCAAAATGAATATTTTTCATCTCTTTTATAAGACATGATCAGAAATTCTGAGGATCAGAATTTATCGTTGAGGCTTGGCATTCATGATCACAGCTGCATTTTGGACAGTTAAGCTTCCCCTATTCTGGAAAAGATGCCTGCATGTCCACAGGCTGGGAGGACAAAGCCAGGGATGTCTGCTCTGGGGATTGTGCTGAGGTTTTTTTCCTTGTACTGGATGGGCCCTACAGTTCCTGCCACCTTGTTGCTGGGTTTGTGCCCACAACACAGGCACTGGCTACTATTTCCCCAGAATGGCCAGTGTGACTTTAAACCATTTTGCCAAGTTTTGATGACTAGGAGAGCTGATATTGCATGTTATGACCTTCCATATCCTCTCAGAATTAAACAGATTAATATTTGAACATTAAGCCACTTAAAAATTCAGACCACAATGATATCACACAATTCAATTTTTTCTCCCTGCTTTCAAATGCAACATCTCGTGAATAACCTAATTAAAACTGTTGACTAATAAATGGCAGAGTTCAGATTGTCATTCTGGGCCAGCACAATAAAATGGTACGGAATTAATCTGGATGAACAGCTAAGAACATGGATTAAAAAGCAAAATCTAATAACATTTCAAACCAAGATTAAAAACACCAAATAAATAAATTTGCTTGAGGCAACAAGAATAAAAAATAGATGCAGATTAATTTTAATTAAAACAAACATACATGAAGTTGAACTTTAAATGAAAGGGAAAGCAACCACTCAAAACAAAACAATGTCTTTGTTTCATCTGATTGCAGACTCAGGCACTGTGTCTTAAAGGAATTCCAAAGCCTGGGTAAGAATTTAAATTATTTCTCCAACTCTTTAGAGAACAATAACGCCAAGCAAATATCCATTCTCACCCGCTGAGATGTGAACTTTCTAATAGTGCCCAGAAAAAGGCTTGTGTTTCACACTACACTCTCATAAAATGGAAAACTAGATTATCTGAGGAGCGTGGCTCTGATTTGGTACCCATGAACATGTGTGAAAGAAATACCGACAGGTTGGAAGGCTGAATTGGGGAGTTGGAATAGAATAAATACACACTAATTGACAATAATATTCTCAGGGGAACTGCACTGTAGTCTTGCATTTCCTAGCAATACCCAATTCCCAAGAATAAGAAAAATATGTGTATAACTGATCGAAATTTTTGTTCGACATCAGCCATCCAAGGGTATGGACAAAAGCTGAGGAAATACAATCACAGAAAACAGAATGTGGGCAGAAGTGTAGGGGGCTGAGTAACAGACACCTCTTCCTCTGTGCAGAGTTACATGAGCACAGTTAGACTACCATACGCAGAAGCTGAAAATACCACCCTTTAGGCAACATGCACCTACACCTTTAAAATATAATGGAGAGGTTATCTTCCATGTAATCCTGAATCAGCACCAGGTTTATTATCACTGACATATGTCATGAAGTATGTCACGTGGTCAAGTGGTTAAGGCATTGAACTAGCGACCTGAAGGTTGTGAGTTCGAGCCCCAGCCGAGGGAACGTGTTGTGTCCTTGAGCAAGGAACTTAATCACACATTGCTCTGCGACGGCACTGGTGTCAAGCCGTATGGGTCCTAATGCCCTTCCCTTGGACAACATTGGTGTCGTGGGGAGGGGAGACTTGCAGCATGGGCAACTGCCGGTCTTCCATACAACCTTGCCCAGGCCTGCGCCCTGGAGAGTGAAGACTTTCCAGGCGCAGATCCATGGTCTTGCAAGACTAACGGATGCCTTTATGTCATGAGATAGTGCAAGACATAAAAAAGTTACTGCAGGTTACAATAATAAAAAAATAAATAAATAGTGTGAAAGAGGAATAAAGAAGTAATGTTTGTTTAACCATTCAGAAATCTGATGGTAAACAGGAAAAAGCTGTTCTTAAAATGTTGACTGTGATACCCCCTCCTCTCTTGGCAACAATAAGTACTAAGAATAATTTAAATGAATCAAATACATAAAAGTACATTCTCAATTGCATACAGGTTACATCAAGTCATAATGCTTTTTGACTGTATTATACATTTTGACTGCATGGTGACTTGTGGGGAGCATGCATTAATATATCCAAGTTTCCTGTCATGACTGAATTTTTCTGGGAAGGAATAAAGTCAAGAAGCTGAGATAGCATGGACAGTTTTGGGTTTGGATTGAGGTTGGATAGGTTCTTGCTGGCCAGTAGTCATATGAGCTTCAGTTGCTTTTTATGGTCACCAGATAGATGTGCTGGAAAATAAAGAGTTTATGTTTTGAGTTCTTCCAAGAATAGCCCCAAACAATTTATTATGTCTCCATTTTCAGAGGGAGAATGGAAGATGCTCAATCTGATTGGCTAAAGTTTTGTTGATCCTTCAGCTAAGACTTTGAGGAAAGGAAGGCTGCACTTTCTTACCTTGATAGGGCAGGAGGGGATGGTGTCAAGAAACAAGAAATGTGGTTGCTTGTTTATATGGATAGTCTTCATTCACTGGAGATGCATGGTGAGTCAGTCTCTGGTGATTAACAGGGCTGCTGCCCAGAACTAATAAATGTGGGAGAGAGAACAAAAAGGTACAAACCAGTGCATTTTTATAGTCATTGGTCATTACTTCAGCCATAGCCAGCCCATTCATTTGGAATGGGGCCACTGGCCTTCAATAAAGATGTTTGTTTTTATTACTTTTTCATAATCCATATTACAACCTTTAATTAATTTACATAATCAGTTTGAACATTTACATTTTTATTATTTCTGCTTCCACAATTTCCAAGTGGGTCAGGTTAAAAGAATGAAAGATTCAAAGATCACCTGAGCGTTTGGAAACAATGGAAAAGGCCGTTAACAGGATAGACTGGCAACAGGGTACAAGGTTGTTGCATGCACTGGCTCTTGGTTTCCACCATCCTCAGCCCAACTGCTGCTCATGTACAGCTCCAGTTCCTGGCAGGAGCAAAGATAGCCATGAAAAGTAAGGATGTTGACAGGACTAACAGCTGTCCGGCACAGGCCATTGTAAAACAGTAGCATTTCCCCATGAGATTAAATTGGGTTTTGTCCATTCATGAGAAGAGGTGCCTTGGGCAGGGGCGGGAGAGAAGAGTTAAGTGCTCGGACAGATGAATCCAACCAATAGCAATGGCGCAGAGGAGATGAGGAAACAATTTGAAAAGAACTAACTTCTTTTTTGGATCTATTACAAGTACATGCTGCATTGCTTCAATGTCAGTGTCAAGCAGCTATTAATTTAACTGATGAAGCTAGCACCCAAGTACTCACTTCTTTGTAGATTAGCTTCTTCTGTTGTATACACTAGATCCTAGGCACACAACCGGGCCTAAGTCAAAACAGCGAAGGATATTGTCCATCTTGCTGAAGGTCATGTTGCCCTCCTTATGAAGTTCGTGCAGAAATCACCTCACCTTCACTTCCTTCTGGGCTGCACAGCCAGCAGTCTCACAACTGCTGCAATCCAGGTTCAATCCTGACTTTTGATGTCATCTGTTTGGAGTATGTTTATTTTCCCTGTGGCTATACGGGTTTCCTATGCGCCCTTCAGTTTCCTCCACATTCCAAAAACTTACAGGTTGATAGATTAAATGGCCGCTGTAAATCCCTCCTAGAGGGTAGACGAGGGGCAGTCAATGGCAATGTAGAGAGAATAAAATGAGTTGGATAGGATTACAGTAGTGTCAATAGGTGCTAGATAGTCAACATGCGCTCAGTGAACTAAAGTGCCTGTTCCCTACAATTTATTATACATTTCCTTGCCTTTTGTTCTCTCTTTAAAATCCTGCCTGTATGCCGCTGGTGCTTAGGACAGCAATGAAGGTCCTCCCTCTCTGTCTGTCCTCACACACGGATATAGAAGGATTCTTCATTGCTGTTTCCGGAACAATTTTTTTTTGAGCAGTCAGAGTTATTCGCCCAGAGCTGAACCCCCAAACCTTAGTCTGGCCTCTGCCCTTTGATCTGTTTGGCATGGGTGTCACAACCAAGAACCAAAGCATAGGGCCTTGACTCTAGCCAACATAGCTCTCCGGGTCACTGAGGCTGGCAAGCCTGCAAAAGGATGACAAGGTTATGGTTCTCTTAGAGGTTTTCTCTCTTTGTGTAAGTTTTAATGAAATGAATACATAGTTATAAAACATCACAAGGTGAATGACAGTTCTGGATGAGCACAATCAGATTCCCTGGCTGATGCCATCTCTCTGACTGAACACTTTCTAATTCCATCCCTGTAATTGCTTTTCTTACAGCGCGCCTGGTTCTTTCCAGAAATATCTTTGATCAAGCCAGTTGCTGCCTTTGCCTTTTAATCATCTCACAAGATTTGCGGGTCAATGCAAAGGCTGGTACTCAATAGCCTTTATTCTGTATTGGATGAGAGATCAGTTGGACAATTCACCTGTACTTATGGGTTTCCTGGCGAGCGGATAGGTTAAATGTTCTGTTCTGTATCAGATAAACTCCACATCCTTTCGGAGATATGGGGCCCAAAACTGTTGACAATACTCCAAGTGTAGCCTGACCCCTGGTGCCTTATAAAACCTCAGCAGTAACTCCTTGTTTTTATATTCTATTCCCCTTGAAATAAATGCCAACACTGTATTTGCCTTCTTTACCACAGACTCGACCTGTAAATTAACCTTCTGGGAGTCTTGCACAAGGATTCAAGTCTCTCTGCACTTCTGATGTTTGAACCTTCTCCCCATTTAAATAATAGTCCGCACTTTTGTTCCTTTTGCCAAAATGCATCATCATACATTTCCCAACACTGTATTCCATCTGTCACTTATTTGCCCATTCTTCCAATTTGTCTAAGTCCTTCTGCAATTGCATTGCTTCCTCAGCACTACCTACCCCTCCACCCATCTTTGTACCATCTGCAAAGTTTGCCACAATCCATTAATTCCATTATCTAAATCACTGATAATGTGAAAAGTACTGACCCTTGAGGAACACCACTAGTCACAGGCAGCCAACCAGAAAATACTCCCTTTATTCCCACTCCTTGCCTCCTGCCTGTCAGCCATTTTTTTTATCCATGCCAGTATCTTTCCTGTAATGCCATGGGATTCTGTCTTGTTAAGCAGGCTGATGTGCGACACCTTATCAAATGCCTTTTGAAAATCCATGTAAATGACATCCACTGCCTCTCCTTTGTCCACCCTGCTTGTTACTTCCTCAAAGAAATCTTCAAGCAAGATTTCCCTTTACAGAACAATGCTGACTTTGACTTATTTTATCATTAGTCTCCAAGTACCCTGAAACCTCATCCTTTATAGTGGACTCCAACACCTTTCCAACTTCTGAGGTTAGGCTAACTGGCCTATGCTTTCTTTGCAATCTTCCAGTCCTCCAGAACCATGCCGAAATCAAGTGATTCTTGAAAGATCATAACCAATGCATCAGCTATCTCTTCAGCAACCTCTTTCAGAGCTCTGGGATATAGTCATCTGGTCCAGTTGACTTAGTCACCTTAAGATCTTTGAGTTTGCCTTAACATTTTTTCTTTTGTAATAGCAATGGCAGATGCCCTTGCTCCCTGACAGTTACAGACTACTAGTACTTACTAAGACTGATGTAAAGTACTTATTAAGTTCATCAGCCATTTCTTTGTTCCCCCATTACTACCTCACCAGCACCATTTTCCAATGGTCCATTATCAACTCTTACCACCCTTTTACGCTTTATATAACTAAAAAACTTCTAGTATCCTGCTTTATATTATTGGCTCATTTGCCTTCATATTTCATCTTTTCCCTTCTTATGTCTTTTTAGTTGCTTTTTGTTGGATTTTAAAAACTTCACAATCACCCAACTTCTCACTCACTTTTGCTACATTATATGCCCTTTCTTTGGCTTTTATGCAGTCCTTAACTTTCCTTGTCAGCCATGGTTGTCTACCCCTGCCACTTGAGAACTTTTTGTTGGACACTTAAGCGAGAAGCCTCAGATACTGAAGACAAATGAAAATCGTCAACAAAACATTTTTAGCTTAGTTGAACTATTGAAAAGCATCAGCAATTAAACCCATTATATTCAAAAAAATTTAATTTCTTGTTTTTCCAAATTCCTACCTGATGCAAGTAGTCTAAAATTATATTTGTGTTCAGCTTCAAGTGGTCTATCATAAACAAAAAAAATTTCTGCTATGGATATCCCTTGGTAATTTTTAAAGTAAGTAGATGTTTGACACAGCCTTATGGGCCAAAGGGCCTGCCTGCATTGTGCTGTAGTTTTTCTGTGTTTCTATGCATCGGGAGCAGACAGAAGCCACCTGTAAATGGCAGAAGGAATCCTCCATCTCACAAACTTCTTGCCTCTTTGTTCTGTCAGGTGCTACCTGCCCCATCTGTGGATGATTCTATGGTTCACACATTGGCTGCATGTCACAAAACCAGAATGAAAGCATTCATCCTCAATCCAGAGGGACCGCAAAAAAAAAAGTGGTCAATAACCTCAAGGAATATTGTGACCAGATGACAAAGTGGACTTATGTTATTGGATCAGCAAAGACCTTGATGGACAATGGAGTAGGTTCAAGTTATTGCATGTCCTGTTCCTGCATTTCTTGCAATATAAAAAGAGGAGAAGGGAATGAAGCTCCTCAAACCTTATCCTCAACACATGCAGTAAAAGTACCATTCTGCAAACCTCAGCCAGTGAACTGAGTTATCTCTGGATAACTAAACTTGTTTCATTATTTATGTAATCTGCAGTTGTGTGATTTCTGATAATATAAGCTCAGGATAACAGTGAAGTCAACCTTTAAGAAGAGAAAGTATTTCATTAAAGAATAATTAGAGCAGATGACTTTCTTGCCATTCAGTAACCCCATGATTCTCAACCTGTAATGAAATGTTTATCTCAACTTTTTTTTTAAATTATGTACAGTGGATTATGGTTAATTGAGCCATCAATTAATCGGGGCAGCTGTTTTTTTGGAACATCTCTTAAAGAACAAAAACTAACCTAGAAAATAACCAGAATTCCCTTCATTTATTTGGGACACCACGATGCTTAATTGGGACAGGAGAATGTTGCCAAAAAGTTTTTAACCAGCGTCATTTGTGTGCGCTTGCATTGGCTGTTAGGCATTACCCTGTTCTTAAAGTGGTCAGTTTTAAAATAGCATAAGTTGCATGTGTTTGTGTTTAAACAGCAGTGATTTTTGTCACTGATAGTTGGCAAGAAATAGCAGTAAGATAATTGGGAACATTCAGCATTCAGGTTTGGAGATGCCAGAAACAGCCAGGAATGAAAGGAAATGGTTTCACTACTCCAACAAGTTAGGAATTACGAATATTGACAATCATCTTGAATGTTCCAATGAAAAATGAAGATTTAGAAGGTGCAATCATCTAATGCATTGTATGAAGGCAGTCTATTAGGTGCCTGTGATGATTTTGCAAATGTGGAATGCTGCAAGTTCGATTCACAAATTTATTGGCAGAGAGCAGGGTGGGACAGCAGGGAAGCTCCGTAGACCTGGTCGTAGCGAGGACTAGACCTCAAGGCGAGGCACTGCCTGCTTACAGCCGCCAGGAGAGAGATATCAGAGCTGGTGCACTCCACTGGGGCCAGTGCAGTTCAGCACGGAATCCAGGCTTGTGTCAATGCTTCCCGCCAAGTGTTCGCTAGGCAGAAGACAGGCTATATTCTGGTCAACTGCAGATTTCTGTGGCATTCATAGCTTGGGCCTGGACAATTTTATTTTTGTGTGGTTGTATCTTACTAATATCTTTATGTGCGACTGTTGGCATTCATGTGTTTTGCACCTTGGCCCCAGAGTAATGCTGTCTCATTTGGCTGTATTCATGGGCTTTCATGTAAGAACATGGCAGATGAGTTCCTCCATCAATAACTACTAGGAATTAATACACAGTTTTATAGTACCGTAATAGCATTGGTAGTGTTCCAATTTGTTCTGTATTTCATTTAAATACACAAATTGTTACTCAGTCAAATGGTAGTTTGACCTTTTTATACTGCTTAACTATTTCCATGTAAGCTTAGCTAATTGGAGCAGCCACTTAATTGTGCTAAAATGTACTGGTCCCATTGTGTCCCAATTAACCAGAATGCACTGTAAGTATCTTACAAAAGAATAAAAAGCTGATTCTATCCACTGCAGGAAGTGAGAATTGTATTTTTCCAAAATTTCTACCATGGGTAACAGAAATGAATCTCAGTGACCCATGAATTCATTTGGACAGGGTTGCATTTTGCAAACTCTTCAAGCAATTAAAAGAATATTTTAAAATATCCCTTAATCTCTAAAACAATTCTATTTAGTTACTGACCACTGCCAGAACAACAGATTTGGAAGTGTAGCTCCTGCTAAGTTTTAATTTAAGGATCATAAGTCTTACAGTTCGCTTCCATTGAAGTGTTTCTTTCTGCTATGCTGCTTTAACTTCAAGCCTAAACAGTTAAATCATTACAAGTGCTCTCAATTACATTACTGTATATCCTGTTTCAAGTTAGGGTAAATTAATCTGACGGACAATATTCCTTTCACACTGGCATTAACAGACCAATATTGTTCTGCTTATAATAGGCAGAAAGCTCAACTCTGCAAGTAAGCAACTGGCCTGGAAGAACTGGTATTAGTACTGGTTTATTATTGTCACAGGTACCAAGATACAGTAAAAATCTTGTCTTGCATACTGTTTATACAAATCAAATCAATACACAGTGTATTGAGCTAGAATAAGGTAAAACAATAATAAAGCAGAATAGAGTGTAAACGGAACAAGAAGTACAGCGTAGATAAATGATAAAATGCAAGGTCATAATGAGGTTGATTGTGAGGCGAAGAGTTGAGATTATCTTACAAAAGATCTGTTCAAACGTCAGATAACAGCTGAATAGGAGCTGTCCTTGAGCCTGGTGGTACATGCTTTCAGGCTTTTGTGTCTTCTGCCTGATGGAAGAAGGAAGACGAGAGAATGTCCAGGGTGGGGGGGGGGGTGTCTTTGATTCTGCTGCCTGTCTTACCGAGGCAGGGTGAAGTATAGACAGAATTCATAAAGGAGAGGTTGGTTCCTGTGATGCGCTGAGCTGCAATTTACTGCGGTAATGTGCAGAGCAGTTGCTTACTAAGCTGTCATGCATCCAGACAGAATGTTTTCTAAGGTGAATCAATAAAAATTGGTAATAGTCAATAGAAGTATGCTAAATTTCTTTAGCTGCCCAGGGAAGTAGAAGCATTGGTGAACTTTCTTGACTATGGCATCAAAATGGTTGGCTCAGGACAGGTTATTTGTGATGTTCACACCAAGGAACTTGAAGCTCTCAAATCTCGCCACCTCAGCACTGTTGATGTGGACAGGATCATGTGCCTTCCCCCCACCCCTTCTCCCATCCAAAGACAGTGATCAGCTTTTTAGTTTTTAATTCCATTCAGAATAACTCATCCTACATTCCAGCCCGACAACAATCAACCAGCTACCTAAAAAGCCCAGGCAAATGGGAATAGGACCTACTTTACATCTCTGCTCCAAACAACTGCTCAGCAATTTTCACACAGTTTATCACACTATAAAAACAAAACACAAGTTTCTCTCAGTAAATCAGTGATCTAAAAGTTAGAACAGCAGAGACAGCATGTGAAGAAGTAAGGTATACAGCCAGAAATGGTACAAATGTCCATGCCATTGTGGTGTGGAATTCATTAAAAAACAAAAGAGATGATGCCAGTAAAATTTTAAAAAAGCCACATGTAATTTCATGTGTTAAAGGACTAAATCAGATCTAGAAAGTTCTGCAATAAGTAATTAGAGGTCATTGAGCAAGAATATAGGTATCATTATTATGTGACAATGAATAACCAAGTCAAATAAAAGATCATTTGTCAGTGAAGATATCTAGTATTTGCTGGTATTTGATCCTGGTATTTGCTGCATTAATTCATCTTGAGTGGTCAAGGTCAAGGTGAAAAAAATATCAGTTGCCCTGTCAGCTCCACAATTCTGCACAGCAATCCTTACTTTGTGAAAGAGAGGACTAACCTGCCTTGATGGTTGCAACAGCTGAATTGTCCATTGCATTCACAAGTCGAGATTCAGTCACGAATAATTAGAACAGATTTAGAGGCTGCCAATGCCAAAAGAACTGAGCCACAACAGAGAGCCACTGGCTTCTGTGATGAGTGTGAAACATTCATGTGATAAAGGGGGGGGGGGGTGAGAGTTAGGGAATGATAAAAGTACATCAGGAACAGTCCAAATTTCCAAATCGGAAAGAAAATTCAAGTCATGTGCTGGAGCAGGCAAATATGATTAAAACCGGTTAACAAACATATTTCAGATAGTTCCTTTGTATTTCAAATTATTAGCCACTTAAATCAATTACGATCTGGCATTAAAAATGCTGAATCAGTGAGAATATACAAAATGGTTTCTGCTTTGAAAGTCATAAATGAGAGGCATGCTACCATTACTGCTCAGAGAGGCACATTCGAAATATAAACATTTCAGGAGCTGTGTAGAAATAACCATAAGAAGCAGGAACAAGAGCCTCTATTTGGCCCCTTCAGCCTGCATCACCATTCAACAAAGACCATCCTTGACCTCAAGTTCCTTATCCACATTCCCCATATCCTATCAATTCTTTTACTAAAAAAGTTATCTCAAATTTGAATATAGACAAGAATCCAATCCCTATGGTACTGTAGGCAAACTATTTCAAAGAAGAAATTTATCCTCACCTCAGTCTTAAACTCTGGAACTGAAGTTCCCTATTCTGAGATCTGCCTTTTGCTCAGAGACTGGGAACACTTCCCCCTCCCCCACCCTACATAAGGAAAACGTCCTCCCAGCAGTTACCTTATAAACTTCCTCTGACAAGGAGATGAAAAGAGTATACAGTGTTCTAGATAAGACCTCACAGTTGCCTATTTTGTAAGAGTTACCTTTTTTGATATTCCAAACCCCTTGAAATAAAAAAATCATTCCATTAGTGCTCCTAATTAACGGTCACACCTACGTACATGGCACCTTCCTGTGTTTTTGGTGCAAGGATCTCTAATTCCTTTGAGCTGCAGATTTCTGCAGGTTTTCGCTATTTAAATATTTTGCTTTTTATCATTCTTCATTTCATTATGAACAACTTGACATTTTCCCACACTGCAATCCATTTCCTAAATTCTTTGCCCACACGTTAACTTATCAGTGTACGTGTATCTTCCTCTCAGTTTGCATTCCCACCTGCTTCTATCGTCCACAAATATAGCTAAATAATGACTATATGGCATATTGCAAATAGTTATGGTTCCTGATATACCCCACTAGCTACAGTCTACCAATATGAGAATGAAACCTTTATGTCTCCTTGCTGCTTCCAGCAGGTTAGACAATTCTTTATCTATACTAATTTTTATCATCTTCTTCAATTTCTTTTACAAATTTAATTACTTTACTTCTACCAATACCCCTCTATCCCCTTCTTCAAATGTCTAATAACCTTTTCAGCCATGATGTCCCCTCCATGAAGTAATGCAGACTCCATTAGATCTTTTTCTCTTTTTCAATCTTTTTATTAATTTCAGCATCATAAACATCACAGAAAATAGATACAGAGCAATTGGGATTACATTATTGGCAAGTATAAGCTCAATTGACATGATTAATGAGCCTCACAAAATCTCAAAAAGTACAAATATAATATAGGAAAATATAAAGTGAAAATATAAAAATATCATGAAAAAAGAGAAATACAATTATACCCCAAAAGAAAAAAAATCTAAACCAACTAGAAGAAAACTAAACTAAACTAAAGACAAAAAAAGAAAAAGAATGGGCTATTATGATACCTCAGATAAGACCATTAGTGTCGTTAACTCTGCTCCACCATTAGATCAGAGAATGATTTTCCAAATGTTCTGCTGTTACCTCCTTAATAGTTCATTCAACAATTTTCCAATAAGGGCTTTAAGCTAACTGGTCTATAGTTACCTGCTTTTTGCCTCCTTTCTTCCTTTCATGATATTACACTGGCAGTCTTCCAAGGGAGTTGAACAACTCTCTCTCATTCCAATTCTTTTAAAATATAACCTTTACAGTTTTACTGCACATTCCACTGAGGTTATAAAACAGTGTAAATAGATTGGTGATTTATTAAATTCTCCATTAGTTACAATTTATTCAGATAGACACTTGTTTGCCAGATGAAATGGAAGCTCGTCACCAAGTTTTTTAAGAAATGTTTGCTCAAGATGAAGAAAAATACATTTGTCAAGGAGCACTTTGAATCTGATTTCAATGTCAAATACAACCAGGTCAGATATAATCCAGAACTCATTTTACTGACAAAGTCTAAAAGCTCATTGTATCATTTCTCAAATTACTTACTTTTATGGGTTTTGTAAAGTTCCACTGTTGGAGGTGCTTCCTTGAAGTAAGTACAGGAAACATGGGAAGTGCAAGGTTATGAACTTATACTTATGTTAGATTATACGAATAGTGACTGTAGAAAGGAGTAGGAAAACAGAACTAATCTGAATAGCGTAAATTTAATTAATTTCATTCGCAAAGATGCACAACATCTAAAAACAGATTTTGATATTATAACATTGATCAGAAGTTCTAAATGAGTATTTGTGTTCTTTCTACCATGCCATTATTTAGCATAATTGGCATTTTAAAATGTACTATTTTAAATTATTTAAACAATCAATTTTAATATGTTTGGATCTAATGCATGAAAATCTAGTGGACTATACAGAGTGACATTCAAGTATTTTATATATCTAGGGACACATTCAAGTAGAATATATTTATAACATTGTTGCTCAAAGCAGCTAGATCACTTCATTTCCTGTTATATATCAAGATAGCTCAATTTGCTAAGACATCTTAATTAGATTTTACTTTTTTTTTAAATGTAAAAAGATCTTTTTGTTGAGAGATTCTATTTTTCCATAGCCCACAAAAATCCACCTTCTTTGGCTTAGAGAAAAGAAATGTAGAAATTAAAGCAAATCCCTAATTACTATAAATAGACTCTACAGGGTTGAAATATTCAGGTCATGAGTGGCAGAAGTTCTCAGGTACTTTCGAGAAATTTTTGAGCAAAAAACATGGTACGGTATGATGCAGGAAAAGACCTTTTGGCCTAACATGTCCACACCAAAAATGGTACCAACTTAAATAACCCCATCTGCCTGCACATGGTCCTTATCCCACTATGCGCATGTCCATTAATCATTGTTATTGTATCTGCTTCCACCAACTCCTTTGGCATCTCAATCTAGGCATCTAACACTCTCTGTAAAATAAACTTGGATCATAAATATCCCTTAAACCTCTGCTCTCTAGAAATTGGCATTGATCGTCAATCCCCACCTATGACTTTCATCATGTTATATACTTCTACCAAGCTGCCCCTCATCCTCTGATGTTACAGAGAAAACAATTAAAGTTTGTCCAAGCTTTTCCTGCAGCTAATACTCTCCAATCCAGGTGACATAGTGATGAACTTCTTCTGCATCTTCTCCATAACCTCCGCATACTTCCTGTAATGCAGCTAACAGAACTACTCACAATACTCCGAACACCAAGCCAAGGTTTCGTACAGCTGCAATATGACTTGCCAATTTTTATACTCAATGTCACAAGTAATGAGGGCGAGCAAGTCATCTGCCTTCTTTGTCACCTTATCGACTTTCAGGGAGCTATTCACTGCACTACAAGGTCCAACCATCTGTACTCCCAAGGATCTTGCCTTTTACTGTGAACCTTTAATGTCAGCTTTGGTTCACTTTTTAACCTCTTGTCTAAATCAACCCTTTTGTCGATTGGACAGGATGCAGAGCTGGGCTGAGAAGTGGCAGATTGAGTTCAATCCAGAAAAGTATGAAGTGATATACTCTGGAAGATCAAACTTCAAGATTCTCAGCAGTGTGGAGGAATGGGGGGGGGGGTCAATGTCCTTCAATCTGTCAAAGTTGCTGCACAAATTGATAAAGTGGTTAATAAGGTGTAAGGTATGTTGGCCTTCTTTAGTTAAGGACTGAGTTCAAGAGCCAAGAGGTAATGTTAGATCTTTATAAAATTCTGGTTAGACCACACTTGAAATGTTGTGTTCATTTATGGTTGCCTCATTATAGGAAGGATGTTGAAGCTTTAGAGGGGGTGCAGAGGTGATTTATTAGAAGGCTACCTAGATTTAAAGAACATGTCTTACGTGGAAAGGTTCAGTGAGCTAGGGTTTTTTCCTTCAGAGTGAAGGAGGATGAGAGGTAACTTGATAGAAGTGTATATGATTATAAAAGGCATAGGGAGGGTGGACAGCCAGTGCCTTTTGCCCAGGGTGGCAATAGCGAAAATCAGATGATATCCATTTAAGGTGAGTGGAGGAATGTTCAGGACAGACGTCAGAGATAATTGTTTTTTTTTAAACACAATGATTGGTAAGTGCCTGGAGCACACTGTCTGTGGTGGTAGAGGCAGGTTAGGTAGATCATGGGACTACACTTATATAGGTCAGCACAACATCATGAACCTCAGGGCCTGTGTGCTGCACTGTTCAATGGTTCAATGTAGTTCAATAGGTCAATAGAGTTCAATAGTTCCATTTAATATCAGAGAATGTTCTTTATTCTACGTTAAGTTCAAGTGGCACTCCAGAAACTTGAGCATGCACATTGAAGCTGAGTCTGTGTCATAATGAAGGAGTGGTCCTCTGCCTTCAGTGCTGCCTTTCAAGAAGATTCGTACTGGAGCCCCATCCACCCAGTTGTGTGAATGTAAAGTTTCCAAGGTTCAATGTCAAAGAGGAGGCAAGTGAAGACAAGTTATTCTCCAACATAAAGCAAAATAAGTCATTTTCACAATGCAGGCTGTGCACGCTTACAGGGTGCTAGCTGACCGCTGCTCTTCCATTATCACATCAGCATTTACACTTCAAAAAGCACAAATTCAACTGTAAACAATTTTGAGCCATGCTGAAGCTGTGAAATTTCAATGTTAGACGATATTTATAATTTGATCTGGGATGATCAGCGTTGAGTCAGGTAATATAAATAGAGAGAAGTGATTTCCAAATGTTTAGTAAAATCAAGATCTTTAATGGGAAAGCAGAGATAGAATTAGGAGATAGTATTTCTTTAGCGGTTTATTGGGATCTGGAATACTGGAGTACTGGGATTTAGAACCTTGTAAATCTGGAGATTTTAGGGTCTTTTAGAAGACTCTTAGATAGGTACTTGGAGCGTAGAAAAATAGAGTGGTATGCAGTAAGGAAATTCTAGGCAGCTTCTGGAGTAGGTTACTTGGTCAGCACAACATTGTGGGCTGAAGGGCCTGTAATGTGCTGTCAATCTCTATGTTTCTATGTTTTCTGTTAATGGAAGGTATTGGAAGAAGATCTACAGCAGCTTTCATAGAAGGAGCTGGTATAAAGGAAAAGTTATTAGGTTACAACAGAATTTCAGAGTAATGGATTTAATTGCATTGAATCAACATCCATATTAAGGGTTAAACGTGTTCATCTGTGCAATCAGTTTGTACTATATTTTTCTTCCTATAGCTCAGAAGTGCAACATCCAGATTTAGTACATCCTGGCCATTGTTAGTTCAGTAAAGGCCAAAGAACAAATCTGGTCCTTATGACTCATTAGCTCGCTTTACAAAACTTAAGCAGTAGGCAACAGTACAGTTTGAACAGTTGTCCTGGTTTCTAAGTGCTTAACTGCAGCTTCACAAAGCCAAAGTAACAACCAAAGTCAAATGCTTGACAATTTCACAGGCACTTACCTTTGCTTGTCAGTTTCAATCAAAATCTACCCCAGAAAATAAAATTCAATATACTTTGCAAATCAAATAAAGGTACGTGTCTCGCTGTTCCTATATAATCGTTTACATTAGAAGACTGGGTGGCATCCATAGGCTCTGCTGCAACATGTTACCTGAGATCTAATGTAATATGCAAAGGCCAGGGGTTGAAAGGAGAATGGAAAGAGAATCTCAGTGTTAGAAGGGTTGCAATTGAGCTGTGCAGCAGGCCCTGAACCAGAATCTCTCCAGGGAGGATGGTGGAGATTGGAGGTTGGGATATAAGAGCCCATTTCAGGAAGGACAGGCTGGGTGGAAGTCGCAATGTTGACTATATTTACACAAAATAGCATAACGTACAGCGGCAAAAGAGAAAGCAAGAACATGGATCAATGCAAAATCAACAAAGCAATACAAGTTAAAGGGAATGGTGGCCCTTAAGAAGAGAATGAGCTGTTGTTTTTATGTTATTCATATGTCATAGTAGTTTCCTCTAAAAAATCCCCAAATTTTTAATAATCCCCACCAATCCATCTTGTTATTTTGTGCATTTGTTTACCCAATTAAAGACAGTAAGCAAAGCTTTGCTACTGGTGGTTTATTGGGCGAATCTATGTAAAAATCTTGAATACAGAGCACACTATAGAAATCTTTTACAACATCAAAGGAGTACTTTCAGCCCACTTAGTCTATCCCTATTATCAATGCATTCCCATCAAACCCAAGACTCAAACCTATTTCTCGATTCTCTCTCATATGTTCCTTTACTACTCCAGTTTTCCTGCCTTCTATCTACACTCAGTGGCCACTTTGTTAGGTACTCCTGCTTGTTAAGGCAAATATCTAATCAGACAATCATGTGGCAGCAAATCAATGCATAAAAGCATGCAGACATGGTCAAGAACTTCAGTTGTTGTTCAGATCAATCATCAGAAGTAATGTGATCTAAGTGACTTTGACCATGGAATGATTGTTGGTGCCAGTCAGGGTGGTTTGAGTATCTCAGGAAATGACGATCTCCTGGGATTATCATTCACAACATTTTCTAGCATTTACGGAGAATGATGCAAAAAAAACTCCACAAAACTCATCCAGTGAGTGGCATTTCTGTGGGCGAAAACACGTTGTTAATGAGAGAGCTCAGAGCAGAATGACCCAACTGGTTCGAGCTGACAGGAAGCCAACAGTAACTCAAATAACCATGAGTTACAACAGTGGTGTGCAGAAGAGCATTTCAGAATGCATAACATGTTGAACCTCAAAGTGGGTGGGCAACCGCAGCAGAAGACAACGCCAGGTTCCACTCCTGGTGGACAGTTGCCAAATATGTTATGGAGCTACAGAGAACAGAAATGACGCTTCACCTAGTTAGCACTAATCCACTGGAACTAGTCAAATAATAGTCATTTTCTACAGCAGCATTGGAGGGTGGAGGGGATAGAAGCCGATTGGTAATAGTGGAACCAGATGGGGAGGGATGATGGGCAGATTGATCCACCCCAGTAGAGGGAGGGAATGGGAAAAGTGACCAAAGAATAAAGAAATCTAGGTGGGAAGGGTGAGTGAATATGGGAGAAGGACATTGGAGGTATGAATCATCTGAGACTGGAAAATTCTATGTACATACCACTGGGCGAGGTGTACATTTATCAGCAGTGGGATAACTATCCTTCATGTTTGCTGTTCTTTTCACTGGAGATTCAGTCTCACCAGAAACTTCCACTCTCATCTGGCCTGCACTTTCATTACCCTCGTCTAGTTTGACCCACATTTACTAGAGTCTAAGCTTTATGGTTTATTTGATTTTTATTGGGTTGTATAAGAGTCTCTGGCATTGTGGTTTGTCGGGTTTAACATTGTTCAAAGGCGCAAGTGTATGGGATCAGTCGTGGGGGCAGAGGGGTGTGGAAACTGGTGGACCAGGATTGTGTAGATGGGACTTGGAGAAAGCAGAGGTCTGTCCTCAGCCACCAGAATTTGGTGCGATGGCAATGTAAGTGAGGGTCAGGAGTATGCTACTGGGGTTCCTAGGGAACTGGTTTCTGCCCACCTGTGTGGCTGGGGTCAGGGTAAGTTATAGGTGGAGTTCCGGAGTGATTCTGGGGTCTGATGGCAATCAGAGTTAGGGTTATGCATCCGGGTTAGTGTCAGCTGAGTAAATAAGATGTTGTTAATTTTAATTTACATTTGGTCTCTCCAATGGCATGGTGAAGACAGGGGCAGGTAGGGCAGTGTGGGTGTAAAAACGAGAGTGAAAATGACACGAACCCAGAAGGTTGCTGCAGTCAGCGTGCAGGAGCTCTGCAAAACAGTCATCCAGTTCTCACGTGGTTGTACCAACGTATATTGCAGGCACCAACCAGGGCGGAGAAAAACATCTGCTTCATTTGGAAAGTTAGTTTAGGTTTCTAGACGGTGGTGTGCCAGGAGGTGAAGGGACAGAAGTTACAGCTGCTACAATAGTAGGGGCACATACTAATCACCACATTTCAAATCTTGAGTTTCTGTACCCCTCTCTGCAACTGGATTCTCCAGTTTCCTCATCGAGGGACCACAGTCAGTGCAGATCAGTAATAACATCTCATTCTTGTTGACAATCAACACAGGTGCATCACGTGCTTAGCCCTCTGCTCTACTCGTGCATGTAAAGCAAAGCACAGCTCAAATACATCTAAATACTGTATTTGCAAATGACACCACTGTTGCTGGCAATGTCTCAGATTGCAACAAGGAGGTGTACAGGAATTAGGTAGATCAGCCGTTTGAGTGGTATAGCAACAACAACCTTACACTCAACTTCAAAAGACCAAGGAATTGAAGGGGAACCTGGGTGAACACACTCCAATCCTCATTGAGGTGTCACTGGTAGTAAGGGTGAGCAGCTTCAAGTTCCCGGTGTCATCATCTTGGAGGATCCATCCTGGCACCAGCACATCGATGCAGTCGTGAAGAAGACATAGCAGAAGCTCTACTTCAATAGTTTGAGGAAATCTGGTATATCACCGGAGACTGGAAATAATTTCTATAGATTTATGGTGGAGAGCGCTCTAAGTGGTTGCATCATTGCCAGGTTTGGATCACAAGAGGCTTCAGAGGGTTGTCCCTTCAACCAGCTCTATCATGGGCATTGCCCTCCCCACAATCAAGGACATCTTCAAGAGGATCACCAATTACACCATCCAGGATATACCACCTTCTTGTTGCTATCAGGAAGGAGGTAAAGCAGTTTAAAGACTTCACCGTTCATCTCCACATCTCCAGTTTCCAACATCTACAGTCTCTTCTGTCCTCTAACCTTCTCCAGGTGTCCTCTCATTCACATCAGCTCCCTGTGCATTCTACCACACACTTTCACAGGGCCAGGCAATTTATAACGTCCGGTGAACCCACTAACCCTCACGCACAGGAAAACACAGGAAGAAGTGCAAAATCCGCACGGAGAGCAGCAGAGGTCACGACCAGATCCGGGTTCCTGGAGCTGCCACGTAGCAGCTCTCCTAGCTGCCCCAAATCCGACAACCAACAGAGCTCTGAGGTGTCAGAATGGCCCAAGCACACAGGCACTGTTTACACATGCAAACCACACACAAATAGCACCCAAGGTTACATCATCACTGACAGAAAACACCACTTGCTGCATGATTCCAATGCCTCCAACTCTTAAGGGGCCAGATACAATCCAAACCTCAAAGAGGACCACAACCTTAGTGTAGGATTTGTAGGCTTGCATGCCTCAATGATCTGGAGAGCTATGCTGGCTGGAGTCAGGGCTTTATGTTTTGGCTCTTGGTAGGGTCGCCCGTGCCAAACAGATCAAAGGTTAGAGGCCAGATTAAGAGTGGACTACTAGTCCTTCAGGTTTTGTGGGTTCAGCTCAGGGCTAACAACACTGACTAGTCAAACAAAGTTGTTTCAGAAACAGCAATGAAAAATCCTCCTATATCTGATGCTGATGATATTTGTCAGTTTCCACCCAGGACTTGCATGACTGTCAGTAGTGAAAACTGAGAGGAAACTACTGAACAGATAAAGGAAGCCTTGAACACAGCCCGAGATGGAGGACCTTCATTGTTGCACTAAATGCCAGTGGCATAATAGGCAGTAAGGTTAAGGTAAAGGACCCTCCAGAGAGACAAACATGAACACTAGCTTTACTGAAAATAATCTTTAAAGGAAGTCAATTTCCCTTCTATCCATTTGTTTTTCTTCCATAACTCTATTCACATTAAACAGTATCTGAAACAGTAACTTTCTTAAAAACAAGCTTCCAAACAAGCAGAGTGATGAATCAATAGACTTTGCTCTCCCAGTGTCCATTCTGACTGAGAATGCCCAATGTTACTTTGAAGAAACCACCTCTGTGACCCTGCCCCAGGTTGAGCACTTCAAATCCATTGGGTATCCCAGAATTTCTCATTTCACAGGGCATGGGTGGAAGTCCCATACTAACTGTGTTTAAACAACTACGTGACAGCAGTACCATTCAGGAGTGCTGGCATAAGTTAGTGGGATTCAGCTGAATATATCTATTCACATTAGGCCAGGTCCAACAGAAGAGTCAATGACAAATTTATCGGGAGTAAAAATCATTGGAAATAATGATGCCGTTGAATAAGTTTTCTCCAGACTTCTGCCTGAAGTCAAAAGGCTGAGGAAAATCCCCACTTTCCATCCATATCTTAATATTAATGTATAGCATATTACAGAGATCCTCCTCAATGTCAGCAGGAGAACCATCCACAAGTCATCTAGGACTTCTGTCCTTGCCAGTACAGAGCTCACTTCCTTCACTGTTAGTATGCCTCTTCAGCTTTTGTTACTTGCCCTCTGGTTCTATTTGCAATCAGGTATATACTATTTCTCATTTTGCTGACTAATTTGACCTTCAAACCATGCAGTGGTAAAGACTCAATAATTTATAGTACCTGTATAAAGTGCATTAGGGAACAAAGAGAGATGGGAAGAAGAAAGCCAGTAAAGAAGAACGTAACTAAGAAAGAAAGATTAAGGAAACAAAAATGCAGAAGCACAAAAGTAGGAAAACTGTGGACAAAAAGAAAAAGTCAAGTGGAAGTAGAAAATGAACAGCACAAATAGTCTTGACATGGGGAGGATATTTCCAAAAGTAGGAGACTGTAGCATCCAAAGCAACAGCTTCAGAATAAAGGCATGTCTCTTTGTAACAGGGATGAGGAAGAATTTCTTCAGTCAGAGGGTGGTTAATATGTGGAACTCATTGCCACAGAGGATTATGAAGGGCTAGTCATTGTGTCTATTTAAAGCAAGGAATAAGGTTCTTGATTAGTAAAGGGGTTAAGGTTTACAAGGAAAGGCAAAAGTGTTAGAAAAAAAATTAGCCATGATTGAATGCCAGAGCAAATGGCCTAATTCTACTCCCATTTATGGTCTTAAATAACTACTGACATGTACAAGAATTTTATTTTGTTCTGTGACCTGCACCACTGAAGATCAACCAAATAATATTTTCCAGCAATTAGCAATGCAGACCGATAAAAAAGATAATCGTTATAGCATCTCCAACAATATGGAGCAACTGCCCAGAGATTGACATTGAACAGTAAGGGATTTCAAACAGAGCAGCAGACCACTCGTAATTACACTGAAACCTGAAGACTTCTGTACAGAGTCCTGTACTCCTCTGACCATTTGATCTAAATGAATCAATATGGGCTTCACGTGATACTAAAAGGTCTTCACTGAGTTCAAAGAAGCAAACTCGAACCCTATTGTACACATTGTGCTGGAAACTGATATTGCATTTTATAGAGCTCATAACGCTGCCCTATGACTCCTTCACTGATTTAGTTTATGACTCATTTCCTAAGAGAATTCTTTCTCTACTGCCTGCTTCCGGAAGGTTTCAGTTTACTTCTGAACAAACCTTTATGATATTCAGTGAATTCAATCAAAAAAGTGCTGATATATCTCTTTTTCCTCAGCAAACAAGCAAACTCTGTGTTTATATATCTACACATGCTGCTCCACATTAGGACATGACTGAGAAATAATAGCATACAAATAGATGTTTAATGAAATTGGATAGAAGTTGTCATATGCCTAATAAAAGAACACTTAAAGGCAAAAAGTACTTTATATTACTTTTTATTATTGAGGTACACCATGGAATAGGCTCTTCAGGCCCTTCGAGCTGTGCCACCCAGCAATCCCTAGCCAAATCATGGGATAATTTACAATGACCAATTAACCTACTTCACCAGTATGGCTTTGGACTGTGGAGGGAAACCAGAGCACCTGGAGAAAACTCCTTACAGACTCCTTACAGACAATGTGGGAATTGAACTCCAAACTCTGCCGCCCTGAGCTGTAATAGTGTCACGCTAACTGCTTCACCGCGGTGACTCATGACTAAAACGTACACAGTGTCAGAAAAGACTTCAAATATTAGTTGTTGCCATCTTACAGAGCCGGATTTCGTTATCTTAGGTTCAGTTTACAATCCACAAGGACAGGGTAAAAAGATAAATGCGATAACAAATATGGGAAACAGCTGCGCAAATGCCAAGAGCATTCTGCTTTCTGACCACTCATCAAGTAGATCCATGCACACTGGTTCCCTGGCCCCTGTACATGCTAAATGAGGTGGCTTAAAACTGACCTAGATGGGAAGGACACCACGTTACCCCGGTCAAAAATTATCATTAGTGCCTCACGTACATATTTTTGGCATTGACTGTTTCTGTTTATTAGTGCTATCAGATCAGAGATAACTAGCCACAAAATGTAGTTCAGTTTCCAATGTTAATCAGATGAAGCAGCATTTAGGTAGTAGAGATTTGCAAGCAATTTCAGCAAAAGAGAAAGAGACTTAAAAAACATCGATACTACAATCATTTGGTGCATTAATGAAAGTGATTAACTTACTTCATTGCACTTATGCAGTAATATTTTAGAAAAATCATTGTGATTAATTCAGTTGCACTGCTATACGAAACCTATTATTTTTTTCAAATCAAATTAATTTCAATACCTGGTGAAGATTCATTAAGAATAACCAGTGACGCTGGAGTAGGTCTTCGCCTTCTTATCTGAAAAAAACAACCAAAACAGAACAAATTCTTTCATTTACACACAAACTTTTATGATGTACCTCAATTATATAAAAAAAAGCTCTTACATTGTTTAATATAGTGGAGCGAAAAATAACAATGATTTAATATTAGACTTGTCTCAACATGTATGAAAGCAAATTTTAAATCAGTGCATTTAATATCCAAATACACTGTGAAATGTTTAGCTTATTGGATTACCTGTTCAGCTGCCTCGGGATCCAGATGACTTTCAAATAACGGCACAGCAAACTGAATCTTTTTTGGACTGTTTGACTCCATTCTCGAGCACAGGAGACTCTGGCAATCCTGAAAGCAGAAATGAGCTACTGTTGTTATCCACCGTCACACTCCTTAAAGGAACACAATAGCAGCCTGTCTGGAAGTCTCCCAGTTAGCGAATGAAGGTCCTCTACACTGCATGTACTGTGCTCAGCAACTCCCTCATTACACATCCAGGGGTATGGTAGCCTTTGCTCTTGCAATCCTACAGTTCCCTCTGTGAAAACCATCAAAAACAATGAGCTAATTGTACACTATCCCAACTCCTTGCTAGCCAGGCATTTATCCACAGGCTAATTTAAAATGCGATGCTGGACTTGAATGGTTTTGTGCTCAGGGATTTGAATGCGCCAATCCATCTACTATATATTATTAGCAGTCTACTCAACTGTGCAATATAAGCTCCCTTTGGACTTTGCTGATGCACTGTTAATTATTGATAAGCAGAACTCAGGAAGCATTTTCTTTTTTTCATACTTGACAGAGTGGGTTTCAATGCAGATCCACTGTACTGATTGGTGCAGGGATTAACTTAAATCCTGCACCATACATTATGCTGTTGAGCTGAAAAATAACTAATTATTACCCCCCCCATCCTACCACCTCCCACGCCCCCCAATGCAGGCATTTGTGTGAATCTCTCCTGGTTTGGCTTAGGTCAAATGTCAGCCTGCTCACTCCTTCCTAACATTATCAGACCTTCACTAGTGGATAAAGAACTCATAAATTCACATGCCAACCACCCACCAGTTGAGGAGGAATTTGGCATCGCTTATGTAAATGTGTTTGCTGACAAGTCCATGCAATGTCTTTGTTCAGTTAGAGAGTGTAATGAAAAATTCCTGCAAAATCAACTTACTTTTATGACTGCTGTTGATAGCAAGGGGTTAAACTGAGCTAAACTGCCAGATTTGTAACAAAGGACATTTATAAGTGATGGCTTGAGTTACAAAATCACCTGATATTTGAATACCACCAGACACACAACTCTTATTGAGACTTGTGGGCCAATGTCATGTGTCGTGTGAAGCTTTGAAGTACAGTATGCAGCTGCATCAAACAGCAAGGATGAGTGAGAAGTCTGACATTGAACCCAAGCCAGATTTAAACCATAACAATTATATATCCTTTCTTACAATGTAATGCCAAAATAAATTATTGGCTTAATTTCAGTTAATAAAATTAAACACCAGGACTTCTGTGGCTACCTATTGGGTGGATGGAGATCAACGTGACCTTGAAAGCAATACTTCACTCACTCACCCCTGCAACTGAAGGACACTTTTAAGGATGAGAGCATGTGAAAAGAAATTAAATGAATGTTCCCCAGTATGACCGTGCATAGCTAACCTTACTTGTGAAAATTGTACGGAGACACCCAGACTAATTGGAAGAGGTAAGGTACAAAGGACTGATCGGAAGGTTGCTCAATTCCATCAACTTGAATCAAGATATTAAAAACTTTGAACAGCTCTGCATAATTTTTATACTTTTATTTCCCAGTTTTCTCTTTTAGCATCTGGAAGAGCTAGGTAGAAACAGAGGGCATTAATAGGTCTGTGATACATTGCTTAACAAGAATCTAGATTTATCCATCTGCAGCAGGAGTTCCCAACTTGTTTTATGCCACGGACCCTTACTATTAACTGAGGAGACTGTAACTAACTCCTGATCTCCAGCAAACTCCACAACATTGCCTTTACTAGAACAGGCTTTATTATCAATTTGGAACTAGAAGTCATACAACATCAGGAAGAGGAAAGACAGGAAAAGACAAACAGCCCAGAGACCCTTGTGCAGCCTAAACTCATCAAGGAAGAGTTCAAGTGGATTACCACAGTCACTATCATTGGTTCCATCCCCTTCCCACCTAATTATCTTATAATCTTGCAATTTCCATCACCATCTTGACTACCACTGCTTGATTGCTTTACTTCAACCCAAACTATGGATTTTCCCTCCCTCCACTCTAAAAAATGAGCATCAATATAGGAACCTGAATTTTAAAAAAACTGCTATCACATGATTCAAGTACATTAGCAAAATAACCAGCCATCTGACCTTCCAAATCATCATTAAGAACTGTCAAATGAGCATAATGCTGACCACACTGCCACTGTTGTTGAAATGGTCTGCCAGCTCAGGGAAAAGTCTCCAAATTGTTTGAAGCTGGACCTCCCCGTGCTTTGAGCAGCCAACAAATCGGAGATCCGAAGCGTGGGAAGACATAGTTCATTCTGGTTTGCCAACTGAGTACATAAGGCATCAATTTACAGCAGTTTGGTGTTTTGAGCAGTGCCCAATCAGCAATTGCAATTGATTGGCAAGAACATATTAAAATAAGGCAGGGGCAAGTGGCGCGGCCATCGTTGGAGTGGACAATGTTAGACTGGGCACTTTGAGGCTTTAGCTCTTCAAGGCTTCAGTGAGAGAAAGTAAAAAATCTGTAGGTAGATTTTCCCCATTGATTTATTGTTTTTACTTCTTTATATTTGCTTTGTTAGAACAGTAGGGATGCCAGGCAGGAATGTTGAATGCACCATTTGCAGGGTGTGGGAGGGAGATCTCCAGTGTTCATCCAGCTGCAGCTTCTAACACTCCGTGTAAAGGAGTTGGAACTGAACCTGGATGAACTCCAGATCATTTGAGAGGCGGAGAGTGTGATAGATAGGACATATAGAGAGGTGGTCTCACCAGTGGTGCAGGACACAGAAACTGGGTGACAGTCAGGAAGGGGAAAGGGGTTAAACAATCAGTGTAGAGTACTCCTGCGGCCATTCCCCTCAGCAACAGGTAAACCACTTCGGATACTGTTAGGGGGGATGTCCTAACAGAGGAAAGTCACAGTGGTCAGGTCTGTTTCTGTGACTCAGAGGGGAAGGTGAGAGAAGAGGCAAGCCGTAGTGATAAGGGATTTGTTAGTTAGTGGAACAGAAAGGAGGACCTATGGACAAGAACGAAATTCATGGATGTTATGTTGCCTCTTGGGCGCCAGGGTCTGGAACATTTTGGATCGAGTCCTCAGCATTCTTAATTAGGAGGGTGACAGTCAGAGGTCATGGTCCAAGTAGGAACTAATGACTTAGGTAGGAAGAGTGACAAGGTTCTGCAAAGTGAGTTCAGGGAGTTAAGTGCTAAGTTAATGGGAAGGACCTCCAGAGTTGTTAGCTCAGGATTACTACCTGTGCCACGTGCTAGTGAGGCCAGAAATAGTTTAACACATGGCTAAGGAGTTGGTGCATGAGGGAGACCATGAGATTTTTGGATCATTGGGCTCTCTTCCAGGGAAGGTGGGACCTGTACAGAAAAGATGGCTTACACCTGAATTGGAGGGATACTAATATCCTAATAGGAATGGGAGTTGTAGAGGATGGGAACCAGAGTGCCAGAAATGATAGTGGAGAGGTTGTGGAGACAGATGGTGTTTAAACCTCAGACAAAGTCAGGAATCAAAAGGTTGAGCATGGTGTGACTAGTGTCCTGATCTGTGTATATTTCAATATAACAAGTATCATACAAAAGGCAGATGAGTTCAGTACATGGATCATCACACAGAATTATGACATAACCTTTAGAGAGTCGTGCTTGTCGGAGGGGCAGGACTGACAGCTCAGCATTCTGGGGTTTCATGGATTTAGACACAACAGAGGGATTAAAGGAGGAGGTGTGGTTTTACTAGTCAGGGAAAATGTCACAGCAATGCTTAGTAAAGACAGACTGGAGAGCTAATCTAGTGAGGCTTGATGGGTGGAAGGGTGGAAGTGAGGAATAAGAAACATATGACCACGTTAATGGTGCTATATTATAGATCACCCAGCAGTCAGCAGGATATACAGGAACAAACCTGTAGAGAGATCACAGACTGCTGCAAGAAACATAAGTTAGTTATATCTGGTGATTTTAAGTTTCCACATATTGACTAGGATACCCGTACTATAACAGGACTAGGTGAGATACAGTTTGTCAAATGCCTTCAGAAAAGTTTCTTTAATCAGTACATTGCCATTCCAATGAGATTGCTACATACTGACCTGCTATTAGGTAATGCAGTGACAGAAGTTTTTTGTAGGGGAAAACTTTGTATATAGTGATCATAATGCTATTAGATTCAAAGTAAATAAGGAAAGCAATAGATCTGGCCTGCAGATTGAGATTCTAATTTGGAGAAAGGCCCATTTTTATGGTATCAGAAAGGATCTGGTAAGTGTGGATTGGGACAGATTGTTTTCTGGCAAAAGTGTACTTGATAAGTCGAAGGCCTTTAAAAATAAAATTTTGAGAGTTCAAAGCTTGTATGCACCTGTCAGAATAAAAGGTAAAGATAATAGGTTTAGGGAACCTTGGTTTTCAAGAGATATTGATGCCCTGGTTAAGCGAAAAAGGAGATGCATAGCAAGTATAGGCAAGTAGGAACAAATGAGGTACTTAAGGAGTATAAGAAATGCAAGAGTACACGTAAGGAAGACATCAGGAGGGCTAAAAGAAAGCATAAGGTTACCCTAGCAGGCAAGATGAAGGTGAATCCTAAAGGATTACATCTGTATTTACCCAGGAGATGGTCACAGAGTCTATAGAAGTGAGGCAAAGCTGCACTGACTTCATAGACCCTATACAGATTACAGAGGAAGAGGTGTTGCTGTCCTGAGGGAAATTAGGGCAGATAAATCCCCAGGGCCTGACAAGGTGCTCCCTTGGATCTTGTGTCAGGTAAGTGCAGAAATTGCAGGGGTCTTAGCAGAGATTGCAGGGGTCTTACCAGGAAAGTTGATGAAGGCAAGGCATTTGATCAGGAAAGTGCAGTTGTTCGGCATTCAAGGTGAGGTAGTAAATTAAATAATACATTGGTTTTGTGGGAGAGTACAGAGAGAGGTAGTAAATGGTTGCCTCTCTGACAGGAGGCCTATGAGTGGTGGAGTGCCAGATGAAACAGTGTTGGGCCCATTGTTGTCTGTCATCTATATCAACAATCTGGATGATAATGTGGTCAACTGGATCAGCAAATTTGTGGATGACACCAAGACTGGGGGTGTAGCGGGCAGCAAGGAAGACTATCAGAGCATGCAGCAGGATCTGGATCAGCTAGGAAAATGGGCTGAAAAATGGCAGATGGAATTTAATGCTGTCAAGTGCAAAGTGTTGCAGCTCAACAGGACCAACCAGGGTATGTCTGACACAGTGAGCGGTATAGCACTAGAGAGTGTGGTAAAACAAAGGGATCTGGGGATACAGGTCCATAATTCACTGATAGTGGTGTCACAGGTAGATAGGGTTGTAAAAAAACTTTTGGCACATTGGTCTTCATACATCAAAGTATTCAATACAGGAGATGGGATGTTATGTTAAGGTTGTGTAGGACATTGGTGAGGCCTAATTTGGAGATTAAGTGCAGTTCTGGTTTCCTACAGTACCTGTAGGAAAGACGTAAAAAAAGGTTGAAAAAGTGCAGGAAAAAAATTACAAGGATATTGGCGGAACTGGATTACCCGAGTGATGAGGAAAGATCAAATAGGTAGGACTTTATTCCTTGGAAGTTAGAAGATTGAGAGGAGATTTGATAGAGGTACACAAAATTATGAGAAGTATAGATAGGATAAATGCAAGCATTTTTTTTTCCACCGAGGATGAGTGGGACTACAACTAGAGGTCATGGGTTAAGGGTGAATGGTGAAAAGTCTAATGAGAACATGAGGGGAAACTTCTTCACTCAGAGGGTTGTGAGAGTGTGGAACGAGCTACCAGCACATGTGCTGCATGTGAGCTTGATTTCATTGTGTAAGAGAAGTTTGTATAGATGCATGGATGATAGGGGTATGGAGGGCTAAGGTCCTGGTATAGGTCAATTGGAAGTAGGCAGCTTAAATGATTTGGCACAGACTAGATGGACTGAAGGGCCTGTTTCTCTGCTGTACTTTTTTTATTGTGTTATGCTCTGCAGCAGTGTGTGGAGCTCACTGGGAGCATAGCCACTGAAACTGGCAGCTCATGTTCCCCTTAATAGCTTTTCCAGTGGTGCACCTTTCCTTTAAGTGGATTTCCAAACCTCTACTCTCACCGTTCTCCATTGCTGCCACAATGGGTGCAACCAGACTTACAAGTTGTGGTTTTGTCCAGTTGTGGTGTGGCCAGTGATGTTGTGGGGATGGAACTGGACTCTCTCATGGTGGTGTCTGAAAAGAGGATGCTGTCTAAGTTGCATGCCATCTTGGTCAATGTCTCCCATCCACTACATAATGTACTGGGTGGGCACAGGAGTACATTCAGCCAGAGACTCATTCCACCGAGATGCAGCACAGAGCGTCATAGGAAGTCATTCCTGCCCGTGGCCATCAAACTTTACAACTCCTCCCTTGGAGGGTCAGACACCCTGAGCCAATAGGCTAGTCCTGGACTTATTTCATAATTTACTGGCATAATTTACATAGTACTATTTAACTATTTATGGTTCTATTACTATTTATTATTTATGGTACAACTGTAACGAAAACTAATTTCCCCCGGGATCAATAAAGTATGACTATGACTAATGAACTTGCAGCATAGATAAGATGCATGAGCATGCAACTTTAGTAGCAGGAGTGTGCAGCGTGCACCCTGCCCAGCAAACCTGCTCTCCAGATGATCACATTACTAGCCTAAGAAGCATCCTATTCTGGAAAAGTGTGGTGAGTCATTCAGGAGCAAAATTTAAAAAATACATTCCATCATTAAAAGAGAAGTGGAATTTTCAGTCACACAGATATGCTGTAGTTGACAGATTTTCATTGAAGATGAAACAATGACAACTAAATGAAGTTCTGGTTGGATTCACCACTGTCTCATAGAAAATTAAGGTAACACGAGGAGCTGATGGTTGATCCTGCTCTTGTATCTGAAATAGATGCATTGGAGGGGGTGGAGGGGGTATTGGTGTTTCTGGCTAAATGGTTTTCACTCACTGGGATCAACTGATCTCGTTAGTCAGCCACAGAGCTGGAAATGTGTACAAAACTGGAACTGTACAATAAACCCACATCAGATTCTTGAAAAATGCACAACGTATTGGGCACTGCACAGGGCTTCTGAATAGTGTCCTATATTTAAGCAGGCCTCTTAATGTACAACAGTACATCAAGTGAAATGTACCAATAATCTCACTGATGCCTGTTCCAGGTTTTGCCAAGAGAGCTCATCTACGACATTATCACAGCCTTGTTTTAAACCTTGAACAAAGAGTTCTAGAGAAAGATGGCTTTGATGTCAAAACAGTAGCTGATTGAATGAGGCATCAAGTGCCTCTGTTAAAGCAGGAGTCAATGGGCATCAAGAGGAAAATGTTCCAGTGATTAGAGCCATATCTCATAGAAAGAAAGGTGGTTGTTGTTTTCAGAGGTCAATAATCTGAGGCCAAAATAAAATGCAGGACTTTTTGGGCAGTTCTCAGCCGAACCATTTTCATCTATTCCATCAATATCCTTCCTTCGATCAGAAGGTCAGATGCAGTGGTACTCATTGACAATTGCACAATATTCAATTCCATTCAAAACTTTGGAGAAATGAAGCACCCCATGCTTACGTATAGAAAGATCTAAACAACATTCAAGCATAGGCTGAGAAGTGGCAAGTAATGCCCATACCAAACAGTGCCTGACAATTACAGAGTCAACCACCTATCTTTGTCATTCAACAACATTATCATTGCCATGTCTCCTGCCATTAATACACTGGAGGAGTCATCATTGATTTGAAATTCATCTAGACCAGTCACATAAATACCATATTTCCAAGAGCAAATCAGGGATTGGAAATCCTGCAGAGAGTGACACCTTCCTGACACCCCAGAGCACAGATCATCCACTTGTCTGACAAATATAACACCAACAGTTCTAAAGAAGCTTGAAACTATCCAGGACAAAACTGTTCACTTGACTAGTGGCCCACTGTCTACCTTAAGCATTCACTGCTTCTTCCACTGACAGCAATCAATACAGTTTCCAAAATGCATTGTGTTATTTGTGCAGGCTACTCCAACTGTACCAAAACAAAAGTATCCTCTAGCATTAAGAAGGGCAAGGACAATGTGTGGATAAGAATACCACCTCCAACCAAGTCCCCTCCAAGTCACATGCCATCCTGACTTGGAAAAATAATCACCATTCTTTCAGACAAATCCTGTAATTTCTACTGAACTGTAGGGGTACCTTCTCCAAAAAAGGACCAAAGGTGTTCAAAAAGATGGCTCACCACTATTTCTTAAGGGCAATGAGGAATGGGAAATAAGTACTGGACTTGCCCGCAATGCTCAGACCCCAAAATTGAATTTAATGAGTGCATACCTACTTCCCCTGTTAGCATTTCCATTTCAAAAGATTTTTATAATTTTGTCAACGTGCACGCCCGTTGACACTATTGCTGCATGCTCAGCAACTTCAACTATCACATCCATGGGGAACTGCAATATAAATTTGCCTTGTGTGCTACGCTCACACTGAAACGTTGATCTCATTTAGCCATTGATTTTCAGCTTCAATTCTATCAAGTAATTTACATGGAGGTATTTCTAATCTATTATCTTCCTGCTTATATCAATTTCAGCTCCTCAGGATCTCCCCAGAGTGCTTCAGGGTCAGACCCTAAAGACCAGATCTGCTTCCCTGAATTCCCTGTGCTGAGCTGACCCACCTGACATAATAACATCCCAATGCAAATTTATGTGCATATATGCACAATGGTCAAAACAAGAGTTGTTCGCACACTCTACAAGTGGGAGTCTGTTTGCATTGAGGTACCAAGTACATTGTTTTGGACTGCTCCACAGATAAATAGTTTGCATTATTCAGGCTGAATAGAGAAGTAAAAATGACCGAGTATAAGTGACACACTTACGTGACAGCAATGGCAATGTTCCCTCTCTGCCTGTCCATACAGTCACACACAGAATCGCGATGACTCCACATTGCTGTTTCCGGAAGAAATTTTATTTCCCAGTCAGGGTTGTTAGCACTGAGCTGAACCCCCGAACCTGGAGGACCAATCTTAGACTGTTTGGCATGGGTGACCCTGCCAAGACCTGAAGCAAAAGGCCCTGACTCCAGCCAACATAGCTCTCTGGGTCATTGGGGCACACAGGACTCTAAACCCTACAACAAGATTGTGGTCTCTTAGAAGTCTCCTAGTTCAATAACCTGAAAGAGTCAGATATAATCTGACATATATATATATAAAATTAGCTGTTAATCTATATATGAACCTATTACAAATCAATTTTAGGAATAACTGTATTGTTAAGGAATTCATTGTTATTGTTTCCGTCTCCTTTTTGGCAGTACAGTAGTTGATTTGGAGTAACATTGATTGATATCAAGGACAATACACAGATTGCAGTTTTCTACTTCTATTCTCCATGGAAATAAATAGACTGGGAAGAAAGAACACCTTGGGAAAATAGGGAAAGAGTCAAAGTTTTTGTAACAATATTCTCAGGTGCACACTGATAACAAATAAGATATGGTGAAAATTGGTTTAGCTTCAAAGACTTTACAGTTCCAATGTGATTAGCTCGGAAAAAATAGGCTTTGGTAATCATGGCAACCGGGAATGTAAAAATTGCTTTGGATTATTACAATGCTGACCTCTACTTTCCATCCTAGTTATTGGCAAATGTACTGTCAGGAATTAGGCACATGATAAAGCTCTGCAAAATCAGAGTAAAATTGTACTTCCAGTTTTTTAAATTCAATTATCAACAGACATATTTTTAAATTTAATCACATGAAGAATGTCATTTATAAATAAGCTCCTTTCACTTTCCTCTTCTTCAAAGGTAATTTTCCTCACCACTTGTCAGACCCCAGACCACACAAGTCTGCTTCTAATGTCTGTGATCTTCGCCCTGCCTTATTAATAAGCTGCTTTACTCTAGGCTGGAAATTTTAATTATAAGGCACTGAAAGATTTTAATCTTTTTATTAACTCTCAGTAGTTAATTGCTGAAATAATGGAAAGTAAACCTCCGATGTTTTGATTTTGCTTTGTTAAACCTTTTATTTGAACAAAGTGCATTTAAGACCTTTAAGGTTGAGTTATAGTTAGAGATGCCAGGCATGCTCTTATTGTAATATTGCAAGTGTTTAACATGGCTCCCTTCACAATACTTCATTCTCCATGACCTTGCTAGCTGTGTACCTTTATAAGGACATAGCTTAAGAATAAATATGTAACTAGCTGCATTTAATTTGACAAGTGTTGCCGAACCAATTTTTTTGTAAATATGTCAGATATTGTCAAAAGAGCAAAAGAATAACTGAGCAAAGCATCCATTAGTTCAAGTTATAATTATAAGATGAGATGTAACACAGTTGGCGATGTTAATTGTATCGTACATAGATTCATGTTTTGCATATCAGATTGGCCATGGCTATTCAGATTTCAGTTTCTTGATATGCCACACTAGTTTTGAATGTTTTTCATTCACCCTCTCTTTCTTGCTTTTACTTACTCTCACATTTAGCTTAGAACCATTGGTCAGTTGAAAATATTAATTGTCAAGAGAACATCCCTATTTTAGTTGTTAAACCCTTGTTTGACGATGTAAAATCTGTGACACAGCAGCAAAAGTGCCTGAAGTTGATGAAATTATTTAGATAATTTGTATTCACTAAGGGCACTTTTCAACCAAGGGAAAATTATTATCATATTAGAGAAGGGAGCAATCTGAACAGTTGATCAGGATATATAATTTCTTTTGATAAAGCAAACGATAGGAAGAGATATAGGAGAATATAGGCAATATATCAGAGTGGCACGGTAGTGTAGTGGTCAGCACTATGTTTTACAGTACCAGGGACCCAAGTTCAATTCCTGCCACTGCCTGTAAGGAGTTCCTACACTCTCCGATTGACTGTGTGGGTTTTCTCCGGGTGCTGTGGCTTCCTCCCACATACAGGTTTGTTGGTTAATCATCATTCTAAATTGTCTTGTGATCGGGTTAGGGTTAAATTGAGGGATAGCTGGGCGGTGCAGCTCAAAGTGCTGGGAGGGCCTGTTCTCAGAATCAGAATCAGAATCGGGCTTATTATCATCAACAACTGTCGTGAAATTTGTTAACTTAGCAGCAGCAGAGCAATGCAATACATAATATAGAAGAAGAAGAAAAACAATCAATCAATCAATCAATTACCATATATGTATATTGAATAGATTAAAAATAGTGCAAAAACAGAAATAATATTAAAAAAGTGAGATAGTGTTCACAGGTTCAATGTCCATTTAGGAATCGGATGGCAGAGGAGAAGAAGCTGTTCCTGAATCACTGAATGTGTGCCTTCAGGCTTCTGTACCTCCTTCCTGATGGTAACAGTGAGAAAAGGGCATGCCCTGGGTGCTGGAGGTCCTTAATAATGGATGCTGCTTTTCTGAGTCACTGCTCCTTGAAGATGTCCTGTGTACTTTGTAGGCTAGTGCCCAAGATGAAGCCAACTAAATTTACAACTCTCTGCAGCTTCTTTCAGTCCTGTGCAGTAGCCCCCCGCCCCACCCACCATACCAGACAGTGATGCAGCCTGTCAGAATGCTCTCCACAGTACATCTATAGAAGTTTTTGAGTGTATTTGTTGACATACCAATCTCTTCAAACTCCTAATGAAGTATAGCCGCTGTCTTGCCTTCTTTATAACTGCATCAATATTTTGGGACCAGGTGAGATCTTCAGAGATCTCAACACCCAGGAACTTGAAACTGCTCACTCTCTCCACTTCTGATCCCTCTATGCAGATTGGTATATGTTCCTTCGTCTTACCTTTCCTGAAGTCCACAATCAGCTCTTTTGTCTTCCTGATGTTGAGTGCCGGGTTGTTGCCGCAACACCACTCCATGAGTTGGCATTTCTCGCTCCTGTACGCCCCCTCATCACCACCTGAGATTCTATCAACAATGGTTGTATCATCAGCAAATTTATAGGTGGTATTTGAGCTATGCCTAGCCACACAGTCATGTGTATATAGAGAGTGGAGCAGTGGGCTAAGCACACACCCCTGAGGTGCGCCAGTGTTGATTGTCGGCGAGGAGGAGATGTTATCATCAATCCACGCAGACTGTGGTTTCCAGTTTGGAAATCGAGGATCTAATTGCAGAGGGAGGTACAGAGGCCCAGGTTCTGTAACTTCTCAATCAGAATTGTGGGAATGGTGGTGTTAAATACAGTGCTGTTTCTCAATAATAAATTTTTTAAAAGCAAACATAGAACAATGCCAATAAAAAAAACAAAAATACAAATTCTGAAAGAAAATGATTCAACTTACATTACTGTATTTTACAAAGCTATGCTGAAAACACATATGTTAGATGAAATATGGTGTGGTGCTCTTAATTAAGGATGAGATCAGGGTGATTGTGAGAGACGATATAAGATCTATGGAGCAGAACGTAGAGTCCATCTGGGTAGAGATTAAGAATAGTAAAGGGAAAAAAATCACTGGTGGATGTTGTCTATAGACCACCTAATAAAAATATTGCAGTGACAGAGGTGAGTAACCAAGAAATAACTGAGGCTTGTAAGAAAGGAACAGCAATTGTCATGGGGGATTTTAACTTCCACATAGATTGGGTGAATCAGGTTGGTTAAGGAAGTCTTGAGGAGGACTTCATAGAATGCATCCGTGATGGCTTCCTCGAGCAGCATGTTAGTGAGCCTACAAGGCAAAATGCTGTCTTAGATCTAGTCCTGTGCAAGGAGACAGGTAAGATTAACATTCTTGTAGTCAGGGATCCTCTTGGATTCAGAGAATGGCATTTTTGCATGTGGTGGGGTGGGAAGAGGTATAGTAGACTCTTCCCACCCTGCCACTGAGGAACTGGGAATCTCCCCTATTTCCAGTTCCTTCGTCTCTGCCGCATCTGCTCCGTGGATGAGGCTTTCCGTTCCAGGACATCTCAAATGTCCTCTTTCTCTAAGGATCGTGGTTTCCCTTCTGCCGTCATCAATGATGCCCTCACCTGCATCTCCTCCATTTCCTGCAATTCGGCCCTCACTCCATCCTCCCGCCATCACAGCAGGGACAGAGTTCCCCTTGTCCTCACCTACCACCCTACCAGCCTCCGGATCCAGCACATTATCCTCTGCAACTTCCACTACCTTCAACAGGACCCCGCCACTAAGCACATCTTTCCCTCTCCACCCTTCTTCGCTTTCCGCAGCAATCGTTCCCTCCACGACTCCCTGGTCCACACGTTCCCCCCCCACTGATCTCCCACCCGGCACTCGTCCCTGTAAACGTCCCTGTACACCTGTCCCTACACCTCCTCTCTTGCCACTATTCAGGGCCCCAAACAGTCCTTCCAGGTGAGGCAACACTTCACTTGTGAGTCTGTTGGGGTCATCTATTGCATCCGGTGCTCCCAGTGCAGCCTCCTCTACATCGGTGAAACCCGACGCAGATTGGGGGACGGCTTCGTCGAGCACCTTCGCTCCGTCCGCCACAACAGACAGGATCTCCCGGTAGCCACACACTTCAACTCTGCTTTCCATTCCCATTCAGATATGTCCATACATGGCCTCCTCTACTGCCATGATGAGGCTAAACTCAGGTTGGAGGAGCAACACCTCATATACCGTCTAGGTAGTCTCCAGCCCCTTGATATGAACATAGAATTCTCCAACTTCCGGTAATTCCCTCCCCCTCCCTTCCTCTATCCCTATTTCACTCTGCCCCCTCCCCCAGCTGCCTACTACCTCCCTCATGGTTCCGCCTCCTGCTACTACCCATTGTGTTTTCCCCTATTCCTTCTTCACCTTTCCTGCCTGTCACCTCCCTGCTTCCCCTCCCCCACCCCTTTATCTTTCCCCTTACTGGTTTTTCACCCGGAACCTACCGGCCTTCTCCATCCCACCCTCCCCCCCACTCTCTTTATAGGGCCCCTGCCCCTTCCTTCTTCAGTCCTGACGAAGGGTTCCGGCCCAAAACGTCGACTCATTGTTTCCATGGATGCTGCCCGACTTGCTGAGTTCCTCCAGCGTGTTGTGGAGAATCATGTGTTGGATGCAGAGGCCCATGGCGTGGCAAGTGAGGACATGGGAAACTCTAACCCTGTTAAGGTAGCAGGAAGATGGGGTGAGGGCAGCAACAATAGTGGAGACAAGGAAACCTTGCTCTTTGAAGGAGTACATCTTTGATGTCCTGAAAAGGAAAGAGTCATCCTGGGGACAGATGTGGTGGAGATGAAGGAATTAGGAAAAGTGATAACAATTTTACAGGGGACAGGATGGGAGGATGTATAGCCAAGATATCTGTGGGAATTTGTGGGTTTATAAAAGATGTCGGTGAACAGTTTGTCTCCAGAGATGGAAACAGAGAGATCAAGAAAGGGGAAATGGACTGAGTGAACTTAAGGGCAGGGTGGAAGTTAGGGGCAAAGTTGATTAAATTGACGCGCTCAGCATGGGCGCATGAAGCAGCACCAATGGCAGTCGTCAATGTAGTGCAGGAAGAGTTGGGAAGCATTACCAGGGAAGGCTTGCAACATGGACTGTTCTACGTAGCCAACAAAAATGCATGCAGAGCTGGGGCCCATTCAGATGCTCATAGCTATCCACATAAAAGTTGCTGGTGAACGCAGCAGGCCAGGCAGCATCTCTAGGAAGAGGTGCAGTCGACGTTTCAGGCCGACACCCTTCAGTGTGTTGCTTGAATTTCCAGCATCTGCAGAATTCCTGTTATTTGCTCATAGCTATCCCTTGAGTTTGAAGACAGTGGGAGGAGCTGAAGGAAAAATTGTTGAGGGTGAGGACCAGTTCTGCCAGATGGAGGAGGATGGTAGTGAAGGCGAACTGGTTGGGTGATTTGTTCATGAAGATGCGGAGAGCTTTAAGGCCTTCTCGATGGTGGGATAGACGTGTACAGGGACTGGACACTCATGATGAAAATGAAGCACTCAGGGTCAGGGAGTTGAAAGTTGTTGAACAGATCGAGAGCATGTGAAATGTCACGGGTGTAGGTGGGAAGGCATTTGAACCAAGGGGCACAGAATAGAGTTGAGATATGTGGACCCAGGTTCAGTGGGGCAGAAGGAGGCAGAGACATTGAGCCTACCAGAAATGTCACGCTTGTGGATCTTGGGTAGGAAGTAGAAACAAGCAGTGTGGGGTAAGGGAACAACTTATGGGCTTGATGGCAGTGGATGGTTAGTGAAGGAGTCAAAGGCAATTTTCTGATGGTCCAGAGTGGGGTCCTTTTCAAGGGGTAAGTAAGAGGAAGTGTCTGAAATTTACTACCTGGCCTCAACAAGTTAGAAGTCAATCCACTGCACTCCAACAGCACTCCTTTGTCTGTGGGTTTGATGGTAAGGCTGGGATTGGTGCAGAGAGAGTGAAGTGAAGTGCACTCAGAGGTGGTAAGGTGTAACGAGGAGAGAGGAGTGCAGAAGTCAAGCCGGTTAATGTCAGGTCAGCAATTAGAGATGAAAAGATCCAGAGAGGGCAGAGAACTAGAGCGGGGTGTCCGAGAAGAGGAGAAGGATTGGAGATGGGAGAAGGGGTCGTTGGTGCAGGGTGGGGAATTCTTGCCAAAGTGGTGGGCTTGGAGACGGAGGTGACAAAGAGCTTGGTGTTGTGGCGGTCACAGAACTGACTGAGGTGCAGGCAAAGGGTGAGAAAGGTAAGGCCCTTGCTGAGGACAGAGTATTCCGCCTCCAAGAGGGAAAGGTCAAAAGGAATGGTGAAGACCCAGCAAGGACTAGAGCTGATCTCAGGGGGTAAGGAGAGCTGGTGGCATCAGAAGAGAGGTGAGGATTGGCATGTACAGGGAAGGTAAGGTGGCAGGAAGATGGATGCTCTGAGATTCCAAGAGGTGTCAAGGGAGCCCGAGAGTCCTGGGGTTGGAGAGCGGTGGTGGTGGGAGAAAGGGAACCCAGAGTCCCAGCTGCAGCAACCGTGGTCTCAGCCTGGAACTGGTGGAAGCCAAGGTCCAAGCTGGAGCCAGAGATAGAGGCAGCATAATTCAGTCTGAATACGTCCAGGGTCACTGGAACTGGAAATGGAGTCAGTGGGATCCATGGTCTGGAGCCACTGGAGTCGGCGATGGTAGTATCCGTGGTCTGTAGAAGTCTAGGGCTGTCAGAATCTTAGTTGGAGATGGCAGGATCTGCAGTCTGGAGACAGGCGATCTTCCGATCCTTCCTGGATGTGAGGAAGGTAAAGAATTGATGGTTGAAGACATGGGTCTGGTGGAGGAGGAATTATCAGAGAGGTCCATGGCAGAAGGAGGATTGAGATGCATGGAGCTGTGGCAGAAACTGAGAGGGGGCCCTCAAGTAGCTCTGCATGGCCAAGATGGTGACATGTAGAATTCGGACTGGGAAGCAGTCAATCAAATGTACTGGAAGATCTGACAGTGGACCTGGAAGCCACGTGGAACAAGAAGAGAAGTTCCCAGGGAGGATATAGCAAATCTGGGTGAGTCCAAGGGCAGCAGAGATCACAGAGTGGGAGCAGTGAGGATTGTCTCACTGAACTCCAGCATAGAGAAGATTTAAACTTCTTCAGGGTAGGTATCCCCCAAAGAGTGGAGCAACAAATCATAAACACAAGAAACACGAGAGATTATGCAGATGCTGGAATTCCAGAGCAGACATACTCAGAATACTGGAGCAACTCAGCAGGTCAGGCAACATCTGTTCAAATGAATGTTTTGGGCCAGGACTCTTCTTCAGGACTGGAATGGAAGGGGGATGACACCAGAATTAAAATGCCTTCATGTTGGCACATCTGATGTTAATACATTGGTCTACACTAGGGAATAGCATGGGCTACGTTAAAATGCTGCCAGTGGTTAGCCAGTGCTAAGGAAACAACCTTCCGCACATTCTAGTTCAGGCACTATGAGCTCCAGTGATCTGCTGGCGGATCACTTCAGGGATTATGGGAGGAATGGGCAAGGAATTACCATTCTCGCATCCTTTTTGCTCAGGAGCACCAGTGAGCCCACCATCAAAATAATTGTTTCCTTGGCAATTGAGAGCAACTTCTTGTTCTCTTGTTGGAGCCTGAAGGCTTTTTGTTTGGTCTAAGTTTTGGCCATACTAACAGCACTTTGTCAAAATCTATAGAAAGAAGAATTCACAAAAAAATAACTTCAATAATAGGTTGATTGTGGAAAATCCATAGTGGGTGATTAACCACTCAACTTCTAATAAAAGCAATGCTACTGTACAGAACAAGACCACTCCACACATCGGGTCTGTACTGGTTCTCTACTAGAGCAGCTCTCTACTTCCATTCACTAGACCTCTCACAACAGATATACAAATTCTACTCTCCATATTTCCATTTCTCTCTTTAAAGTCACCACATCTGAACAGATTCTAAACAGAAAATGTAAAATGTCTGTCCTCATAATCCCCTTAATTCCCTTCCCTTTATTTGATATCCCCAACCACTTGACCTTACCCCTCCACAGAAGGGAACAGCCTCCCACAATACATACTCTCCTCATTTTCTCATGGCCAATAGGTATGGGTAATAATTGCTAAAATTTCTAACCATGTCCAGGTTATGGTATTTAAAAATCTGGATCATAATAACGCATCTGAAGCCAAATCAAAATTCACCCATAAATAGTGCACAACTCAGCAACATCAATAAGCTATATCATGCTGGACCCAGTCTGCACCTCACAGTTGCCTCTCATGTGATGCCTGCGTTTATACTTGCCTTTTGTCTGAAGTTCCCCTCTATGTCCAGCTGGCCCACCTCCTGTTCTTTGAGGTGTAACGATCCACAAGGGCAACCACACCACAAGCAGTGGAAACTATGGTCTGGTCTATGGACAATTCTACAATCAGGATCAATTAGAATCAGTAGGAAATCATTTATCGAGTTTCAAAACTTAAAGATCATTCTACATCCAACATTATTCTAATTAAAGTTATGAAAATTAATGAAAGTTGGTGGCCCTAAGCTAATGAATGGCATGATGCGAAATGCAGTGTTTGTGGTTGATGTAAAGATTAAGAAGCAGGGGCAAATAGTACTCAATCCCACAGCTCAGTAAGTTGGGGAGTACTGGGAAGTTAAAGGTGCTTCCATCTGACCTCCAGTGCTTTCTGTATTTCCGCACTGCAGTGCGTGGCTGAGGACTTTATAAATGAAGGTGCATACAATGAGGATTGCCAGCAGTTCTCTACAGAACCATTGGCCCATTAAGTCAGTAGCCTTTAATAGATAAATACTATGAGTAATCAATGCTCTTCACACAAGCTTTATGTTATTGTGTGTAACAGATCCGTCGACTTCTACATAGATCAAACGATTTTTAATGTTAAGTAACTGACATGTTGAAAAGATGCATCAGGTTTGAGCAACATGAATATTTACTTTACGCTGTACAAATGTGCTGAATTTAAGAAGGGAATAATGTGCCAAACCGTTCTCTTTTATATATATATGTCATGGTCCGGTCCGTGAAGTCCGTATTCCGGTTCACGGTCTGGTCCATCGACCCTTGCTCCAGGTTTTCCTGTCTACCCTGTTTCTGTTCTTGTTTAGCTCTAATTGAGTCAGCTGATGCTCATTGGGACTGGCTGCATAAATACCTCCAGAGACCAGGGTGTGGCTGCTGGATTGTTCTTCTCCTTACTCCTTGTATCCCTTCCCCTGCCTTCTGTTTCCTGGCCTGAAGCCCTGCCTTGTCGGTAACTCTCGCCTCACCTGACGTTCTCGTCTCGCCTTGCATTGCCTGAAGCCTTGCCTTGTCTTGCTGGTAACTCTTGCCTCGTCTCGCCTGCAGTCTTGTCCTGAAGCTACCCTGTACCTAGCTCCCTTCCTGTCCCTTACCTCCGCCCAGGTAAGCCAGGCTGTCTTGCCGTTACCTGCGGTTGTTTCTGTCCCTCCCTGTCCCTTGCCTCCGTCGGGTAAGCCAGGCCGTCTTGCCGTTACCTGTGGTTGGTTCTGTCCCTTCCTGTCCCTTGCCTCCGTCGGGTATGCCAGGCTATCTTGCCGTTACCTGTGGTTGGTTTTGTCCCTTCCTGTCCCTTGCCTCCGTCGGGTATGCCAGGCTATCTTGCCGTTACCTGTGGTTGGTTTTGTCCCTTCTTGTCCCATGCCTCCGTCGGGTGGTGATCCACGCCCTGCCCAGGAGGAGCCTGCCTGTCCTCAAGCCCGAAGACTCCAGCCTCCTGCCTGTCCTCAAGCCCGAAGACTCCAGCCTCCTGCCTGGCCTCTAGCCTCTAGCCCGAAGACTCCAGCCTCCTGCCTGTCCTCAAGCCCAAAGACTCCAGCCTCCTGCCTGTCCTCAAGCCCGAAGACTCCAGCCTCCTGCCTGGCCTCTAGCCTCTAGCCCGAAGACTCCAGCCTCCTGCCTGTCCTCAAGCCCAAAGACTCCAGCCTCCTGCCTGTCCTCAAGCCCGAAGACTCCAGCCTCCTGCCTGTCCTCAAGCCCGAAGACTCCAGCCTCCTGCCTGTCCTCAAGCCCGAAGACTCCAGCCTCCTGCCTGGCCTCAAGCCCGAAGACTCCAGCCTCCTGCCTGTCCTCAAGCCCGAAGACTCCAGCCTCCTGCCTGTCCTCAAGCCCGAAGACTCCAGCCTCCTGCCTGTCCTCAAGCCCGAAGACTCCAGCCTCCTGCCTGTCCTCAAGCCCGAAGACTCCAGCCTCCTGCCTGTCCTCAAGCCCGAAGACTCCAGCCTCCTGCCTGTCCTCAAGCCCGAAGACTCCAGCCTCCTGCCTGTCCTCAAGCCCGAAGACTCCAGCCTCCTGCCTGTCCTCAAGCCCGAAGACTCCAGCCTCCTGCCTGTCCTCAAGCCCGAAGACTCCAGCCTCCTGCCTGGCCTCAAGCCCGAAGACTCCAGCCTCCTGCCTGGCCTCTAGCCTCTAGCCCGAAGACTCCAGCCTCCTGCCTGGCCTCTAGCCTCTAGCCCGAAGACTCCAGCCTCCTGCCTGGCCTCTAGCCTCTAGCCCGAAGACTCCAGCCTCCTGCCTGGCCTCTAGCCTCTAGCCCGAAGACTCCAGCCTCCTGCCTGGCCTCTAGCCTCTAGCCCGAAGACTCCAGCCTCCTGCCTGGCCTCTAGCCTCTAGCCCGAAGACTCCAGCCTCCTGCCTGGCCTCTAGCCTCAAGCCCGAAGACTCCAGCCTCCTGCCTGGCCTCTACCCTCAAGCCCGAAGACTCCAGCCTCCTGCCTGGCCTCTAGCCTCAAGCCCGAAGACTCCAGCCTCCTGCCTGGCCTCTAGCCTCAAGCCCGAAGACTCCAGCCTCCTGCCTGGCCTCTAGCCTCAAGCCCGAAGACTCCAGCCTCCTGCCTGGCCTCTAGCCTCAAGCCCGAAGACTCCAGCCTCCTGCCTGGCCTCTAGCCTCAAGCCCGAAGACTCCAGCCTCCTGCCTGGCCTCTAGCCTCAAGCCCGAAGACTCCAGCTTCCTGCCTGGCCTCTAGCCTCAAGCCCGAAGACTCCAGCCTCCTGCCTGGCCTCTAGCCTCAAGTCTGAAGACTACAGACTCGTCCTGCCTGTCTGCCCAACCTCGTCCTTGCCTAGTTCTGGGGTCCGAGCCAGAGGAAAGACCCAGGTACTGGGTCCTTGTCCAGTCTGTGGCTTGGAGTCCAAGCCGGGGCTCCTAGCTCTCTTGTCCAGTCCTGTTCCGGGTTCCCGGTTTTCATGTTCATGTCCTTGCTCTCACCCTGTGTCCTAGTCCTATTCCTAGTCCTTTAGTGTCTGTGTCTTGCACTTGGGTCCGTTCCCAGCCACTGCCTTATGACAATATATTAGCAATGTTATCAAAATCCATTTGGAGTGCACTGAATGGGTAACAAGGTTCCATGGTCCTAAGCAGGGCTGGAGGAAACTCATTGTTTTGGTCAAATGGACAAAACAGAAAGTAACCTATATGTCACATGATATGTCAAAACCATACCATTACATGAATAAGGAGCCAGTGACATATTGTTAATAATTCCTTCCTGATTGAATATGGTTATAGTGCAGAAAAGAATCAAATTCATAGCCATGAACTCAGCCTTAATTTCTCTGAGTAAAGCACTGCAGCTCATGAAAATTTATGAATCACATTCATTGCTAATATTGTGTGATCATTTTTATAAATACTGATCATTTTTATTCCATGAGTATTACAAGTCAGAAGATGTCTGACTCAATTACTCCCCCTGTGGTGCCTGACTGAGTGCACCACAGGCTCTTTCTACAGCTATCCTGCACCTCCCTGTATATGAATTCCAGTATTTAATCACTATTCTTTGTTAATTACCCTGGGAATTATTTCTTTTAATTGTGTGCAACACCATTTAGATTTTCATTGTCTGAGAAGTTATCTTGTGAAGAATGTAAGTAAAGCTTACATCGGCAGAACAATGCACACTGTCACATGCAGATGAAGATGTATTTCCAGATCTGATCTGCACACTGCCTTTTGTAGAGCTTTGGAGCATAGAACAGCAAGTTTGCACCAGGTGGCAGTATGTTCCAAATATTCATCTATTTAGCAGGTCAGCTCTCACAATTTACTCTTCACACCTCTGATCACAAATATGTTCTTAGTGTGAGAAAGGAAAAGTGCTAATATCAGTTCTACTTTATTGTTGAGAGAGCAAGAAAACTTAAAAAGCAATTCTTATTTAAACACCATAAAGAAAGACTGTTAAACCTCAGGCTGGCTCTTCCTGCCTTGACCAGTTAACATATTTTGGAATAAGGCTCAGGACATCATTTAGAGTGAAAACATAAAGAAAAAGAACTGATATAAACATTTTTAAGCAGGACAATTTACACACAAATTAAAGTTCAAACTAATATAGCACAAAAGAGAAAGTGTCCTCAGTGTCATTGTAAACCATCTTTCTGACATTGAAGGCTTTCATGAAAAAAAACGGAAGAATACGTTTAAAATGTATTATTATTTAAAGGAAAAGGATGTTGCTAAAAATAGCTCCATTATTGGCCATTTCTATTTGAACTATGACACCTTTAAATGATCTTAGAGGACATTTGACAGTTAAAATTGTATCTGAGTAAGCTTGGGCTTGCATATAGGCCAGGAAGGGCAAAACTTGGGTGTTTTCCTTAAAATATGTAAGTAAACAAATGGACCTTGCTGACACTTCAGTAGTTTCTTGGTTGTAATTCTGATAGTTGTTTTGTATTTCATTGCAGATGTATTTAAAACATTGAACTTCACCCCTCTAGCTCATAAATCTTGACATTTGGATTACAAGCCTACAGACAAGCCACTATGTTACATACACAAGGTGGTAATAGAATAAGTATCTGCAATCTGCTAGTGTTTCTAGTTCAGTTCACTAATTTATTGTCTGGTAGCAGGGATGGATGGTGGAGGAACTGCGCGACCTCGGTCATAGCAAGGACTAGGCCTCAAGCCATGGTGTCACCTGTCTACAGCCACCATTCGGGAGAGGTATCAAAGCCAGTGCACTCCACCAGGGGCAGTGCGGCACAGCATCCAGGCTGGAATTGGTGCTGCCCCCCCAGTGTACTCTCGGCAGAAGACAAGCTGCATTGTGGTCAACTGCAGATTTCTGTGGCATTCATGGACTCAGGGTCTGGACTATTTTTTTGTGTGTTGCTGTACTTTACTGATATCTTACATGTGCTCTCTATCTTGTATGTGCTATGTGTGCTTTGTGCTGTGTGTGACTGTTGGTACTGTGTTTTGCACCTTGGCCCAGGGTAGCACTGTCTCGTTTGGCTGTACTCATAGTTATTTATGTATGGTTGAATGATAATTAAACCTGAATTGAAATGAATTGAATTGGCTTTAACATGGCCCACCACCCTCAGATCTGAAAATTACAGTTGATCAATCTCAGATTCACTGCAGTACCCAACTTCCAAAGAAAAAAATACTTCAGTAGAAAGATACGGAAAAAAAACAGCAGAAACTTTAAAAACAAGAGAAAGTCTGCAGATGCTGGAAATCAAAGTAATACACACAAGGTGCTGGAGGAACTCAGCAGAAACTTGATCATTTCATCAAATTAAAATCTTCACAATCTTCATTTAGCAGAAATGGAAATTTTCATGAACTTGTGATGCCATATTTTGGAAACGTCTTTGGGCACTGTTTCTGAAAAAAATATACTTAAAGCAGGATTTAGAAAAGCAACAAATAAAAATAGTGTAGAGATGATTGTCTGAAGCACATGGCTGGGGTGGCAGAGGCAGCCCTGGGATGCCAAACGCGGTGGTGCTATCATGGAACCTGAGAAGAGAAAAGAAGGCCATTCAGCCCATTTTTGTGCTGATTCTATAAAAGATCAGTTTTGATTAATCCCAATCCCCTGCTTTGATCGTTGCAAATTCTTTGGTTGGGAGTTAATAGATCTGAATTTGAGAACTTGAGAGTAATACACGGCAACTACTAAATTTTATCTTAGTGCACGTGATAGGGTAGATTTCTACGCCCTCAACCTCCATTACCTACCTGACTTCTTTTTAAAATTATTTGTGCACCACCACACTTCTTATATTTTCCTCTCTAGACATTTTCCTGTTATTTTAAATACATTACCCAGGCGTCAATGCCAGGATGACCTCTTAAGGTACACATTAATCATGTCAAATTCTTCATGGTTTTAAATTTCAGCCATAAGCTTTCCAATGAAACCCCTCATCCCTGACAATATCTTGCAAAAAGTCCTATACATCTTGATTAAAGTTGTTGCCTGATGTTATCCCAAATACTTTAAGCAAACCCTTGGCAATAATCTATTTATTAATAATTGTTTTTCTACCTGTAAACCTAATAACCAATGTGGCTTTTTAATCACCTTTTCAATTCCGGAAGAAGATGGCACCAGCAAACAATGCAACCAGGGGTGACATCCTCCAGACGATTCATGAAACAATTTCTTTCACTTCTTTTTTTCTTTCAAATGTGGATCTGCTACTGTTGGAGCCTGTGACCTACATTTTAGTGGCGCAATCTCAGGCCGATTGAGTAATCTGGCACTTCGCTGTCTCCAAGTGAGCTCCCTAAGGAATCGAGTGAAATGGAGAGCCTGGAGGTGGGTCTCAAGCTCCTAATCAACTCCATTTCTCGCCGATCTCACTGATTAAAGCATTAAAGAAGAAGGAGGACAAGAGCAGAAAATAGGCGGGTGTTCAGTGCCGACTACCTGCGGCTGATGGGTCCTTCTCCCATTTTGTTGGTACTACCAGAGGAAGGTGGCTGCATGTGACTGATCTCTCTCTCCCTCTCACCTACTGCTTCCAGAGGAGGATGCCTGCACATGAACGGTCTCTCTCTCCCTCTCGCTCCATTCTTTGTTGTTATTTTTGTGTGCTTTTGATCAGTAAAGACTGGCCATGCGGCCTGCAGATAATGAAGACACAACACTGGGTTAGGCTGAACTGAGCTGAACTGACTATGACTGGACTCTTTAGATAATTTTGAGGTTTGTTTAATATTGTGTTTTTTAGCCGTTTGCATAATTTGTTCTTTTCTTTGTGCGTTGGGAGTTTGACGTTTTTCTTTGAACAGGTTTTATGTATTTTTTTGTCTCGTGACTGTCTGTGGGAAGACAAACCTCAGGGTTGTATACTGCAAACATACTTTGATAACAAATGTACTTTGAACTGTTACCTTCCCTCAACCATCAGGCTCTTGAACAAAAGAGGATAACTACATGTATTTATTGAGATGTTTCCGCAACCAGTGGTCTCACTTTGAGGATACTTTATCTTGTTATTTCATGCTCTCGTTATTTATTGCTACTTATTTATATTTGTATTTGCACGGTTTGTTGTCTTGTATGCTCAAGCTCTTTTATTGAACCTGCTTACAGTTACTATTCCATAGATTTGCTGAGCATGTCCTCAGGGAAAAGAATCTCAGGGTTGTAGAGGTGACACGTATGTACTCTGATAATAAAATGATAAACTTACTCTGAACTTCAAACTTTGACTTTAACTTTGAATCTTTGAATTTTCCCTGACATCATTGGGGTGAGGATTTCAAGACAAAATTTCAGTTTTAAAAAGTTGTGCTCATTACAGTACAGTCTTTGTCGGTCATGCCAAAGTGCTTCACTGCAGATATTTCTTCAGAATGATTATGTTTTACAAACATCTAAACAATTCACTGTCATTTCCACAACACAAATTTACTTACCGCTAAAATGCTACCAAATTTTAACATTTTCGGATTATATAGAATTGCATTCTACGCTCAAATCTAGACAGCTTATAAAAGTTGAAAGGAAAAATAATCCAAAATTAATTTTCATTGGCTTGTACTCTCCACTTTATCTTTCAATACACTGTACGTCAGCAGAATATACCTCATTTCTTAGAGTCACAGCACTAAAGAACAGAACAGTCAACTGTCCATCAAGTCAATGCCAGCTAGATTCATTAAGTCATTGAAAAGTACAGCATAGAAACAAGCCCTTTGGCTCATCCAGTCCATGCTGAACCATTTAAACTGCTACACTCTGACCTGCACCAGGACCATAGCCCTCGATACCCCTACCATCCATGTACCCATCCAAACTTCTCTTAATATAATATTGAACTCACTTGCACCACTTGTGTTGGTAGCTTGTTCCACACCCTCACAACCCTCTGAGTGAAGAAGCCTTCCCTCATGTTCCCCTTAAACTTTTCAGCTTTCACCCTTAACCCATCACCTCTAATTGTAGTCCCACCCAACCTCAGTGGAAAAAGCATGCTTGAATTTACCCTATTTATACCCCTCATAATTTTGTATAGCTCTTCCAAATGTCCACTCAATCTTCTACATTCCAAACAATAAAGTCCTAATGTATTCAATGTTTTCATAGAACTCAGGTCTTCCAGACCCGGTAACATCCTTGTAATTTTTCTCTGGACTCCTTCAAACATATTTACATGTTTCCTCAAAGTTGCTGGTGAACGCAGCAGGCCAGGCAGCAACTTTGATGTGTGTTGCTTGAATTTCCAGCATCTGCAGAATTCCTGTTGTTTACGTGTTTCCTGTAGGCCAGTGACCTAAATTGCACACAATACTCTAAATTCGGCCTCACCGACATCTTCTACAACTTCAACATAACATTGCATCTCCTGTACTCAATAGTTTGATTTATAAGGGCCAATGTGCCAAAGGCTTTCTTTAAAACCCTATCTACCTGTGACTCCACATTCTGTGAACCTGTACCTGAAGCTGTACCACAAGCTGTACCTTCAGAACCCTTTGCTCTACACCACTCCTTAGTGCCCTACCATTCACTGTGTGGTTTGCTGTCGTGTGCTGGGGCAGCAGGCTGAGGGTAACAGACACCAACAGAATCAACAAACTCATTCGTAAGGCCGGTGACGTTGTGGGGATGGAACTGGACACTCTGATGGTGGTGTCTGAAAAGAGGATGCTGTCTAAGTTGCATGCCATCTTGGACAATGTCTCTTATCCACTACATAACGTACTGCTTGGGCACAGGAGTACATTCAGCCAGAGACTCATTCCACCGAGATGCAACACAGAGCGTCATAGGAAGTCATTCCAGCCTGTGGCCATCAAACTTTACAACTCCTCCCTTGGAGGGTCAGACACCCTGAACCAATAGGCTGGTCCTGGACTTATTTCCTGGCACAATTTACATATTTACATATTACTATTTAACTATTTATGGTTTTATTACTATTTATTAATTATGGTGCAACTGTAACAAAAACCAATTTCGCCCGGGATCAATAAAGTATGACTATGACTATGACTATGTACACCTGTTGGTCCTGCTGAAGTGCAACAACTCGCACTTGTCTGCATGAAATTCCATCTGCAATATTTCATCCAATTTTTCAGCTTGTCCAGATCCTGCTAAAGGTCTTACAGTCTTCCTTGCTGTCCGCTATACCCCCAGTCTTGGTGTCATCCACATATTTGCTGATCCAGTTGACCACATTATCATCCAGACTGTTGATATAGATGACAAACAATAACGGACCCACCACCGATCCCTGCAGCATACTACTAGTCACAGAACTCCAGTCAGAGAGACAACCATCTAATACCACTCTCTGGCTTCTCCCACAAAGCCAATATATAATTCAATTAACTACCTCATCCTGAATGCCAAGCTACTGAAACCTCCTGACCAACCTCCCATGTGAGACCTTGTTAAATTCCTTGCTAAAGTCCATGTAGACAACATCCAGTGCCTTATCTTCATCAATTTCTCTCGTAACTTCTTTAAAAAACACTATAAGATTGGTTAGACATGATCTACCACAGAAAAAGCCATGCTGACTACCCTGATCAGTCCCTATCTATCCAAGTACTCATATGTCTGGTCCCTTATAATACCTTTCCATAACTTTCCCACTTCTGATGTCAGGGTCACCAGCGTATAATTTCCTGGCTTATTTTTAAAGCCTTTATTAAACAGCAGAATATTATCTATCCTCCAATCCTCCGGTACTTCACCTGTCACTAAGGATGATTCAAATGTCTCTGCTAGGGCCCCTGCAGTTTCTGCAGTTGCCTTTCGCTGGGTCCGAGGGAAACCCTTATTAGGCCCTGTAGATTTATCCACTTTAATTTGCCTCAAGACAGCAAACACCTCTTCTTCTGTAATCTGTATAGGGTCTATGCTGTTGCTGCTGCTTTGCCTCGTTTCTAAATACTCTGTGACCATCTGGAGTAAGTACAGATGCAAAAAATCCATTTAGGATCGCCCCTCCCCACACCCCACACCTTTTGCCTCTATATATAGATTACCATTCTGATATTCCAGAGGATCAATTTTGACCCTAGCCATCCTTGCTTTCTTAACATATCTGTAAATTCCCTAGGACTCTCCTTCAAAGGTTCAAAGGTTCATTTATTATCAGTATACAACCCTGAAGTTCTTCTTCTCCAGGTAGCCGTGGAACTAAGAATGAAAAGAACGACAGCACAATCATCAACTCCCAAAACCCTCCTCCCCACACAAAACAAACAAAAATGGAACAGGCACATTGACCCTCTAATCCCCCTCCCATGCACACACAAAAATACAAGACAGATCCGACAAGAAACACAGACTATAATGTAATGCCATGGTTAAGATTTCTACTGCTATGCTATGACATATTTTTATTTTAGCAGTTTTCTGCAAAAGTAGTGTGTCCTGCCAGTATGAGTGTTTTGGCTTTGGGCAAATAGAAGGAGCCATGTTGTCCAAATTAGGACTGTTGTGTCCGCCAATCAGGGTTGCCTTGGTAATTGGTGTAACTTTCTGGCCAGCGGGATCCCATGGAATATTCGAGAGGCTTGGGTGAGATGAGACTTCTGAAGGATAGTAGTCTGGTTTGGGGTCTTTAGGCAGGAGCTGTGGAGCGGGGCACAAGGGAAGATGCCACAGAACGCCATTCGAAGGAGACACCCGATTGTAAGAAGTGCTTTGTGCAGATGAATGGCTCCAAGGAGGAAGTGCCAATATTCCTGAGTTAGCCAGTTCATTCGAAATGGTCTTTGAGTGAAGTTTGAACTGTGGCTGGTGTCTTTCACACGGAGCGTGGGTTCAGCGCGTGAGTAAAGTGATACGCCTGACTACTTCAGAAATGAACTCCAACGGTTATGTGTACATTGGATGGTTTAATTGTAATGGGCCATTTTATTTTTCTTTTCTTCTTCTGTAACTGTTTGTTAAAGTTGAAGGTTTGGTAAATATACTTCCTTTGTAATTTTATGCGGGTGTATGTTCTGTCATTTCCTGGCAAATGATACCGGTGTATGGGGCAGTGCCTACACAGCATTCGCTACGTCAATGTCCCTCAGTCGAAACATCCTACATTTCCTGTTTGGTGGAACCCCAAATCATACTGACCCTAGACATGTATTGCTTATGAAAGGTGACCTTCTCACTGCTAAGTCACACGGCTGTTAGCAGAGTTAGCCAAGATTGTACACACACCCAGTGAGAGGGTTGCATTCTGAAGTACTCGTCAGGAGTTCTAGTACTATATAAATGCTGTATAAGGATTGATTAAGCAGATTATTTGTGTGTTAAGCCAGGTTTTAAACTAGTGTTTGTGGAAAGTGAGATGCATTGTAACTAAGGAACGTTAGTATGGATACCATAGGCATTAAGGTCTGGTGCAACAAGAAGCAGCTTTCCACATGTAATGTTTGTGTTCTGAGCAGGGTGGATGTACAAGTATCCAGTGAACTGCTACTTACAGCACAGATTTCTGTAAAAGTGTTGGAGAAAGTTACACTGATTTAACAGTGTTTTCACTAATCAGCTGATAAGGATGTCATGTTAGTTCAGACTACCAGTGACCTGACTGAAGTCGTGCTGCCCAATAAGATGGGGGCAGCTGGAGAGCCAGGGTTAAGACCAATTTATATCTCCATAAGAACGTAAGACACAGGAGCAGAATTAGGCCATTTAGCCCGTCGAGTCTGCTCCGCCATTCAATCATGGTTGATCTTTTTTCCCCTCCTCAGCTCCTCTCCCTGGCCTTTTCTCCATAACCTTTGATGCAATCAAGAACCTATCAATCCCTGCCTTAAGTACACCCAACGACCTGGCCTCCACAGCTGCCTGTGGTACTAAATTCCACAAATTTACCACCCTCTGGCAAAGAAATTTCTCTGCACCTCTGTTTTAAATGAACGCCCCTCTATCCTGAGGCTGTGTCCTCTTGTCCTAGACTCCCCCACCATGGAAAACATCCCTTCCACATCTATTCTGTTTAGGCCTTTCAACATTCGAAAGGTTTCAATGAGATCGCCCCTCATCCTTCTGAATTCCAGTGAGTGCAGACCCAGAGCTATCAAACATTCCTCATATGATAACCCTTTCATTCCCAGAATCATCTTTCTGAACCTGCTCTGAACCCTCCCCAATGCCAGCACACCTTTTCTTAGATAAGAAGCCCAAGACTGTTCACAATACTCAAGGTAAGTCCTCACTAGTTCCTTATAAAACCTCAGCACTGCATGCCTGCTCTTATATTCAAGACCTCTTGAAATGAAAGCTAACATTGCATTTGCCTTCCTCACCACCGACTTTAACTGCAAGTTAACTTTTAGGTGTTCTGCACACGGACTCCCAAGTTGTTTGCATCTCAGCATTTTGGATTTTCTCCCCATTTAGAAAATAGTCTGCACATTTATTTCTACTACCACAGTGCACGACCATGCATTTTCCAACATTGTATTTCATTTGCCACTCTCTTGCCCATTCTCCTAATCTGTCTCAGCCTATCTGTTTCCTCAACACTACCTGCCTCTCCACCAATCTTCGTATCATCTGCAAACTTGGTAACAAAGCCATCTATTCCATTATCTAAATCATTGATATACAGCTTAAAAAGAAGTGTCCCAACACTGACCCCTGCGGAAAACCACTAGTCACTGGCAGCCAACCAGAAAAGGATCCGTCTATTTCCACTCGCTGCCTCCTACCAATCAGCCAATGCTCTAACCATGCCAGTAAACTTCCCTGTAATACCATGGACTCTTAACTTGGTAAGCAGCCTCATGTGTGGCACCCTGTCAAAGGCCTTCTGAAAGTCCAAATATACAACATCCACTGCATCCCCTATTTCTATTCTATGCGTAATCTCCTGAAAGAATTCCAAGAGGTTTGTCAGGCAAGATTTTCTCTTAAGGAAATCTCTAGGGAAGTGGGAAACGTAGCTGGAGGTTCTCATTTCCGCGAAGTGAGTGAAAGGAGTTGGCTGATACGAGAAGTCCAATAAGTCCTTCAGCTGTTCATTTAAGTTCTGAGCTGGTTTCAGATGTTGCATCACTAGTTAATAAATGCCAAAGTGTATCTGCAAAAAGCCAAAGTTACCGTAGGTTGAAAATGATCTTTGAAGTTAAGCCCACACCTTCTGCATTTGCCTCGATGTTTCAATCTCCCTTGTCACTTTAATCGGCAAACAATGAAAGCTTTAATTGGTGAAATGGAGCTGAACATCGACTCACACCCGCATCCTACAGCCTTCTCGCCACAAGATTCACTCATGCTGCCTCTGTCTCCCAGAATCCTCTCAGAGACTACCATGAGCTGAAATACCCAAACGATCTCCAAGCTGCAAATCATAAGCTCCAACAGTTCCGATTTCACATTCAAGACCAAAAACAGACATAAAAGACATAAAAGAAGTGAAATATATGGTTTCATGGTCTAGCCAACTGTGGGAAAGTTGTACGCAGCCACCATCTTGACTGGAAGCTACAGGCTCACCTTATCAGCTAGACCAACCTCATGCCTTCTTTTAGCCCTTGTGAGTTTTTCTTAAGTGTTCTCTTATATTTCATAAGCACCTCATTTGTTCCTACCTGTTATGCACCTTCTTTGTTTTCTTTTCTAGTGCCTCAATATCTCTTGAAACCAAGGTTCCCTAAACCTGTTATCTTTACCTTTTATTCTGACAGACACATACAAGCTTTGTGCTCTCAAATTTCATTTTTGGAGTCCTCCCACTTACCAAGTACACCTTTGTCAGAAAACAACTTGTCCCAATACACATTTTCCAGATCATTTGGATATCATCAAAATTGGCCTTTCTCCAATTTAAAACTCAACCCAAGGATTAGACCTTTCTTTTTCCAGATTTATTTGAAACTATTGGCATTATGATCACTAGATGCAAAGAATTCCTTACATAAACTTCCAATTCCCTAACAGCAGTTCAAGTATCACACACTCTCTCATCAGAACTTCTATGTACTCACTTAGGAAACATTCCTGAGCATGCTTGACAAACTCTTTCCCATCTAGTCCTTCTATTGCATTGGAGTCCCACTCAATATGTGAAGAGTTAAAATCACCTACTATAACCTTATGTTTCTTGTAACAGTCTGTAATCTCTCTACAAATATGTTCCTTTAAATCCTGTGGACTGTTGGGTGGTGCATAATTAAACCCAATTAACTTAGTCATACCTTTCTTATTCCTCAGTTCCACCCATAAAGCCTCACTGTTAAACAATATTCCATTCTGCTCCCTCAGCTGGATGCAAAAGGTCTATTTCAATGACTCTGACTTCCCAGTCCTGATGAAGGGACTCAGCCTGAAAAGTTGACTTTTTAACTCTCTTCCACATTGGCTGCTTGGCCGGCTGAGTTATTCCAACATTTTGTGTGTGAGTTGTTTTGGATTTCCAGCATCTGCAAATTTTGCCATGTTTGAGAAGCTCTCCTCTATTGCTTTGTCTGGCTTCTTAGAAACATAAGAACATAGAAAACCTACAGCACAATACATGCCCTTCGGCCCACAAAGCTGTGCTGAACATGTCCTTAGCTTAGAACTTACTAGGTTTACCCATAGCCCTCTATTTTTCTGAGCTCCATGTACCAGTCCAAGAGTCTCTTAAAAGACCCTATTGTATCCACCTCCACCACAGTCGCCGGCAGCCCATTCCACGCACTCACCACTCTGCTTAAAAAACTTACCACTGACATCTCCTCTGTACTTAGTCCCAAGCACCTTAAAACTGTGCCCTCACGTGCTAGCCATTTCAGCCCTGGGAAAAAGCCTCTGACTGTCCACATGATCAATGCCTCTCATCATCTTGTGTATAAGATAATGAGAGCCTTCTTCTTTATCCTTTCCTCTGGCAATCTAATCCAAAAATGATTGTGTCTGAATGTATTTGTTTAAAAAAAATGCAAGTCTTAATTATTTTAATTCCAAGTCTTAATTGTTCTTCATGAAACTTGGTAACCAGGACTATGTTATATGCCCACCAAAGCAGTACATGAGTTCAGTGTCGCCCTTCTGTTTTATAATAGGTACCAGCACACATAGCTGTTGCCTTTTACTGTAGCCTTTCAAGATAAACTAGAGTTTATAAACTAATGTGTGTCTTCTTGCTTACTCTTACAGCCTATTTTTCTCTGAACTTGACTTCTCTGGTTGTCACTAGTCTAGGAGAGCCAATAATCATGTGTTGAACAACTTCAGGGTCTTTAAAGATTTGATGGAGTGAAAGTTGCAAGAAGCCCTGACCACAAGACTTATTTGAAAATTCTTGAATGTTAGTGAAAAGCCTTGCTGCATAATAGGGCAGACAATGTTTTCTAATTACTAATTTAAAAAATCAAATCAATAAACTAAATCTCTGATTTAAAATAGATGTGACTTAACAGTATTCTTGCTTGTCTGCAGCCTTTCACTTGAATGGGCTTGTGGATTTTGTGCCAGGGCTACCTGGGTACAGGATTCGAAAGATGATTATCCCATCATTCTCCAGGTCCAGTGCTGGGAGCACTATCAAGAAATTGAAATCAGGATTCACCGGTAAATTCAGGACTGCCAGCTCTTGCTAGCAAAATCCAAGCAGTTGTCTGGATGTTCAACAGAGAACTCTTTTCAAACTGTTAAGGAGACTCTCATTTAAAATTCACCTTCATTGTTGTTTTCTTCCTTCAAACTGAAGCATTTCACGTTCTGTTGTATGGAAGCTCTGCCTCATAACCTACTAAGCTCTCTCCATCCTTCTGTATTCTCTTGCACTTTGCCCAATGTTGGTCATGCTTTTCTAACTTCTAAATCAAAAAACTTAAGTATGTTTACTCTTGGGTCCATCTTCAGATAAATGAACTTCGGAAGCTTTTTGGAGCTTGGGAAAATAGAGGGCTATGGGTAACCCTAGGTAATTTCTAAGGTAAGGACATGTTCGGCACAGCTTTGTGGGCTGAAGGGCCTGTATTGTGTTGTTGGTTTTCTATGTTTTATGTTCTAAGTCGTCTATACAAATGGAAGTGACAGGTCTCAATGTAGATTCTTGGATGTTAACGCTGCCTATATTGTTAAGCAGAATCCAGACAGAGTTATACATCAAGGAAAAAAGCCCATTATAGATGCATTTTCCTTGTTTCAAAAACAAAAGCATCTTTTGAGTTACATTACTTGGATTGTAATGCATTAGAAACATTAATATGACAATGGCTGTTGTTAATGAATCCTTTGATCAGCAAAAGTTCTCTAGTACAGTATATGCAATCTTCTCTGGCTAACCCTTGTACTGTGTATTGTTAGAGTACAGAATCTAAATTACTGTTTACATTTATGCTATAATAAGATCATTACTGATTTACAGGTATGTGCTTACTTTTCTTTCTATTCCAAGGGGAAACATAGTGGTTTAAGCTGTGCACAGATTCCAAATTTATAACTGTACCATTCACATATTTAAGTAATTAATTTTAGATATTTTTAAAGCTTCAAATATCACCAGTCATGCACAGGAAGAATGGAATCAGTATTAGAATCAGGTTTAATATCACTGGTGTATGTCAGGAAATTTGTTAACTTAGCAGCAGCAATGCAATGCAATACATGATAATATAGAAATAAATAAATTACAGTAAGTATATATATGCATATTAAATAGATAAGTTAAAAATAGTGCAAAAACAGAAATAACAACAGTAAGTTAGTGTTCAATGTCTATTTAGGAAACATATGGCAGAGGGAAAGGAGCTGTTTTTGAATCACTGTGTGTGTGGCTTCAGGCTTCTGTATCTCCTTCCTGATGGTAACAACGAAAAGAGGACATGGCCTGGGTGAAGGGAGGTCCTTAATGACGGACTACATTTTTCTGAGACACTGCTCCTCAAACATGTGTTGGATATGATGGAGGCTAGTACTCATGATGGAGCTGACTAACTTTACAACTTTCTGTGGCTTCTTTCAACCCTGTGCCATAGTACACTCCCCCCACTCCCTATACCAGACAGTGATGCAGCCAGTCAGAATGCTCTCCACAATACAACTATATAAGTTTTTGAATGTCATAGGTGACAAACCAAATCTTCTCAAGCTCCTAATAAATAACCTATTAGTGTGATTTATAAACAAGAGAAAATGTGCAGATGCTGGAAATCGAAGTCCTGCTGAAGGGTCTCAATCTGAAATGTCGACTATACTTTTTTCCATAGATGCTGCCTGGCCAGCTGAGTTCCTCCAGCATTTTGTGAGTGTGATTTATAAACTGTGTTATAAATCTTTGCACAAAGTGGTACTCCTGAGTGTAATAGAAGTAATCAAGAACGAAAGCAGGGAAGTTACTCTGAACCGGTAAAAAACATTGAAAATGTCAAGGTTCACAAGTACACCTAAAAGCTTAGTGTTCTCTTTAGAAAGGATGTCAAGACTAAGAGGTAGTACAGAAAAGATTAACTCAAATGCTTCTAGTGACAAAGTATTTCAGCTAAAAGATCACAACAGATTTTTTTTCTCTTTGGAGCACAGGGATTTAAAGGAGATCTTGATACCGATGCAAAAAATTACGACTGAATTAGATGGAGGGAATAATTCCCAAATGATTATTATTTAAAGAGTAGGGCATGTATTTGAGGGAAAAAATGCAAAGCGAATTGCAGAATATTTTTATTAGATAAAAAATAGTTACAAACTAGAATCGATTGTTGAGTGTCTTCAAGAGAGGATTGGTTAGACAGGAAAACAACAATAATTTGTAGGGCATTAGGGAAAGAGGAGAGAATGAAACTGATGAGATGTTGCACAAGTTGTTCCACTGTTTAAGGCTGTAGAAGTAAACCAGGAAATTATAGGTGGGCGAGCCTGACATCAGTAGGTGGGAAAGTTATTAGAGGGTATTCTAGGGGACTGGATATAAGAGCATTTGAATAGTCAGGCACAGATTAGGGATAGTCAGCATTGATTTGTCTGTGGTAGATCATGTCTAACAAATCTTATAGGATCTTTTGAGGATGTTACCAGGAAGGATGATGAGGGCAAGGCAGTGAATGTTGTCTACATGGATCTTAGCAAGGTCCCGCATGGGAGGCTGGTCAAGATGATACTGTTGCTTGGCATTCAAGACGAGGTAGTAAATTCGAATAGACATTGGTTTTGTGGGAGAAGACAGAGAGTGATAGTAGAGGGTTGTCTCTCTGACTGGAGGTCTGTGACTAGTGGAGTGCCACAGGGATCAGTGCTGGGTCCATTGCAGCCTGTCATACTCATCAACTAGATGACAATGTGGTTAACTAGGTCAGCAAATTTGAGGAAGACACCAAGATTGGGGGTGTATAGTCAGTGAGGAAGACAATCAGAGCTTGCAGCAGGATCAGGACCAGCTGGAAAAATGGCAGATGGAATTTAATGCAGAGAAGTGTAAGGTAGTGCACTATGGGAGAACCACTCAGGATATGTCTTACACTTTCTGAGCTCTATGATTCTAAGATTAGGAAGTAGAATAATTGGCCTTATTTGACATATTTTCTTTCCTAACTGTCACTGTGATTGGTTTTCCTTCACATCAGAGAGTCCACACACACCTAATCTTTACACTTCTAAATGGATGGAATTGCTTTTTAAAAATTCAACATTACCTAGAAGTTCTGAATTCCAAAGGACAAAATATAAGGTTCCATACCACTTGAACATTCTGTATTACCAAGTCAGCTGAAGTTATTATTATCGCTCAGGCGTTTCACTTCCGGCTGCAGAATGAGTCTTCCACCAATCCCCCACCCTCCCACTCTCACCCACTAGCAAGCTACCTTCAGCTGGTGGCAGTGCTCATGGACAGTGAGTGAGTTTCACAACCCAAGAGTTAATTCCCATCACTCCAGTGGACTTAGTGCCAGCTCACCTGTATTTGATTTCCTCTACAGCTGTTAATGCCACCACACTAAAGCGCACTATATTTCTCTCTCACTCGTGAAAATTGAAACAGATTTAGCAATTTCTACATAACCTGTGTTGCATTATTTATACTTTGGTCAGTTCCGACGTGGTCTTCGTTACAAATTCCACAGTACTACATAACATTTACAGACCTCCAGTCCCAATTCCAGGAACCACCTGCTCTTACTGCAAATGCACCTTGGTTGCAAGCTTAAATGCAGATAAATGCCAATGAAAAATTGTAAAATAGTCAATTAACCTGTGGTCTCGATTGTGAAATTCTGCTCCTTGAGCAGGAAACACAATTCCTGATTCACTGAGACCATGGTATAATTGATTAATGCTCCTGATGTAATGAAATTATGATCCACTTAAAGCTAAAATCTGAACTCTAATCTTACTTTGTTTAGTCCATGAAGATGAGCTGACCGTGTCTCACATTGCTCAACTAAAGGGCAAGCGTCCAATTTATTTTTTTCATTTATATCACTAACAATGTTTTCAGAATGTTTGGATATAAAACAGATAAGCACCTAGACTCAAAGACAGATCCTGAAAATCTCAACGTTGACAGGAGCTTTCATTTTTCTGCTGGAAATGTTTAACATTCTGTGATCTTTCAAGCAATGTTTACAATTGCAGAAATGGAAATCTGGAAATACCATTTATTTATTCAAACACTTTGGAATCCTGCTGATAGAAAACACTTCTATGTCAGCTGTATTAAACAGGGAATGAAAAGTAAGAATGCACTATTTTAAGATTAGTCTGACATTGGACAAACCCAAAAACGAGGATGGCATTCATAATGTGAGTGTAAAAGGGTCAAGAGTGATGAGAAGAGACAAGCAGAGAGGACAGTGGTCATACAGATTAGAATAACAGGAATAACACACTCGAAATGCGGGAAGAGCTCAGCAAAACAGACAACATCTATGAAGAGGAATAAACAGTCAATATTTCAGACCGAGATGTTTAATCAGGGCCTTCATCCAGCATCTGCAGAATTTCCTGTGTTTGGAACAGCAGAAGTTTTACAACTGAAATAAGTAACTAAGTGTTCATTAGACCTTATATAACCTACCCCATAAGATATAGGAGCAGAATTAAGCCACTTGGCCTATCGAGTTTGCTCCAGCATTTCCTCAAGGGCTGATCCAATTTTCCTCCCAGCCCCAGTCTCCTTTCTTCTCCCCATATCTTTTCATGCCGTCCCCTGAACAATCAAGAATCTATCAACCTCTGCCTTAAAGATACGTAAAGACTTGGCCTCCACAGCTGCCTGTGGCAAAGAATTCTACAGATTTACCACTCTCTGGCGAACGAAATTCATCCTCATCTCTGTTCTAAAAGGATGTCCCTCTATTCTGAGGCTGTGTCCTCTGGTCTTAGACTCTCCCACCATAGGAAACATCCTCTCCACACCTACTCTATCGAGGCCTTTCACCATTCGATAGGTTTCAATGAGGTCACCCCTCATTCTCCTGATTTCTAGTGAATACAGGCCCAGAACCAACAAACGTTCTTCATGTGACAAGCCGTTCAATCCTGGAATCATTTTTGTGAAACTCCTTTGAAACCTCTCCAGTTTGAGCACATCCTTTCTAAGATAAGAGACCCAAAACTGCTCACAATACTCCAAGTGAGGTCTCACTAGTGCTTTATAAAGTTTCAACATTACATCCTTGTTTTTATATTCTTGTCCTTTGAAATGAATGCTAACATTGCATTTGCTTTCCTCACCACAGACTCAACCTGCAAATTAACCTTTAGGGAATCCTGCACTAGGACTCCCAAGTCCCTTTGTGTCAGTTTTTTTTTTGTATTTCTTCCCCATTTAGAAATCAGTTAACCCTTTCATTTCTTCTGTTAACCCTTTCATTTCTTCTACCAAAATGCATGACCATATACTTCCCGACACTGAATTCCATCTACCATTTCTTTCCCATTTTCCTAATCAGTCTAATTCCTTCTCTAGTCTCTCTACATCATCAAAACTACCTGCTTCTCCACCTTTGCTCAAATCGTCTGCAAACTTTGCAGCAAAATCATCAATTCTATCATCTAAATCATTGACATATAATGTAAAAATAATTGGTCCCAACAGAGACCCCTGTAAAACACCACTCGTCCCTGGCAGCCAACCGGAAAAGGCTCCCTTTATTCCCACTCTTTGCTTCCTGCCAATCAGCTACTGCTTTATCCATGCTGGAACCTTTCCTGTAATACCATGGGATCACTGCTTGTTAAGAGCCTCATGTGTGGCCCCTTGTCAACTTTTGGTATCCTCTTCAATATTATTGGCTAGCTTATTTTCTTGCTCCATCTTTATCTTCTTAACGATTTTTTCAGTAGCCTTCCATTGGTTTTTAAAAGCTTCCCAAACTTCTAATTTCCCACTAATTTTTTGCTCCAGTATATTCCCTCTCCATATAACCATATAACCATATAACAATTACAGCATGGAAACAGGCCATCTCGGCCCTTCTAGTCTGTGCTGAACTCTTACTCTCAAGTAGTCCCACCGACCTGCACTCAGCCCATAACCTTCCAACCCTTTCCTGTCCATATATCTATCCAATTTAACTTTAAATGACAACATCGAACCTGCCTCAACCACTTCTGCTGGAAGCTCGATCCACACAGCTACCACTCTCTGAGTAAAGAAGTTCCCCCTCATGTTACCTCTAAACTTTTGCCCTTTAACTCTCAACTCATGTCCTCTTGTTTGAATCTCCCCCACTCTCAATGGAAAGAGCCTATCCACGTCAACTCTATCAATCCCCCTCATAATTTTAAATGCCTCTATCAAGTCCCCCCTCAACCTGCTATGCTCCAAAGAATAAAGACCTAACTTGTTCAACCTTTCTCTGTAACTTAGAAGATGAAACCCAGGCAACATTTTAGTAAACCTCCTCAGTACGCTCTCAATTTTATTGACATCTTTCCTATAATTCGGTGACCAGAACTGTTTGAATTTTATGTTGGCTTTGACTTTGCTTTTTAACCATGGTTATGTCATCTTGCCTTTAGAATACTTCATCCCACATGCATAGGAAATACATATTCTGTTTCTTCTGAATTGCTTCCAGAAATCCCAGCCATTGTTGCTCTGCTGTCATCCCTGCCAATGTTCCTTTCCAATCAATTCTGGCTAACTTCTCTCTCTTGCCTCTGTCATTCCCTTTACTCCACTGTAATGCTGATACATCCAACTTTAGCTTCTCTTTCTAAAATTTCAGGGTGAATTTGATCATATTATGATCACTTGCCTCTAATGGTTCTTTTACCTTAAGCTCTCTTATCAATTCCAATTCATTGCACAACACCCAATCCAGATAGCTGATCCCCTAGTGGGCTCAACCATGAATTGCTCTAAAAAGTCATCTCATAGGCACACTAGAATATTCCCCTCTGGAAATGAGCACCAACCTAATTTCCCTAATCTACCTGCATGTTGAAATCCCCTGTGAATATTGTTACCTTGCCCTTTTGACATGCATTTTCTATCTCCAGTTGTAATTAGTGGACCACATCCTTAATACTGTTTGGGGGTCTGTACACAACTCCCATGAGGATCTCTTTACTCTTGCAGTTCCTTAGCTCTATCCACAATGATTTAACACCTTCTGACCCTATGTCACCTCTTTCTTTATGAACAGAGCAACATTTCTCCCTCTGCCTTCCTGCCTGTCTTTTTGATACAATATGTATCCTTGAACATTAAGCTCCCAGCTATAATCTTTCAGCCCTAATTCAGTGATGCCTTCAACATCATACATGCCAATCTGCAACTGTGCTACAAGTTCATCTACCTTATTCCATATACAGCGCACATTCAAATACGACACCTTCAGTCCTGTATTCACCCTTTTTGATTTTGTCCACCTTTTACATTGTAACTCATCCAGTTAACTTCAATTTTGCCCTGTCAACAGCCTCTCCTCACTACACATTGTCTCTGTTTGTAAACCAGCTACCTCATCTTCAGTACTATCATCCGCCTTTCCTATGGTACTTCTTGCATTGAAATAGGTGCACCTCAGGACACTGTCTGCACCATGCTCAACCTCTTGATTCCTAACTTTGCCTGAGGTCTGACCAACATCTGCCTCCACAACCTCTCCACTAACAGTCCTGGCACTCTGGTTCCCATCCCCCTGCAATTCTGGTTTAAACCCCACCGTGCAGCATGAAGAAACCTTCTCGCTAGGATATTAGTCCCCCTCCAGTTCAGGTATAAAACGTCCCTTCTGTATAGGTCCCACCTTCCCCGGGAGAGAGTTCAATGACTCAAAAATCTTATGCCCTCCCTCCTATACCCACTCCTTAGCCACATATTAAACTGTATAATCTTCCTGCTTCTGGCCTCACTAGCATGTGGCACAGGGAGCAATCCTGAGATCACAGCCCTGGAAGTCCAGCCCTTTAACTTAGCATTTAGCTCCCTGAACTCCCTATGTAGAACTTTGTCACTCGTCCCACCTATGTCGTTGGTCCCTACATGGACTACGACTTCTGGCTGTTCACTCTCCCACTTAAGAATGCTGAGGACTCAGTCTGAGATATCCTGGTCCCTGACACCTGGGAGTCAACATACCATCCAGGAAACTCGTTTTCACCCACAGAACCTCCTGTCCGTTCCCCTAACTAACGAATCCTCTGTCACCGCTGTTGTGTCTGTGCACAGCTACATATCAATGAAATAAAAGCACACACACGGGGAAATGGATTTAACTGGAGTATTCACATTGCAACGAGAGAGAGGGAAAAGAATGCACATGCATATAGAACAGCACATGTGCAGACAACAGATCAAAACGTACTGCTAAGGAGAGGGTGCATTGCTCTAAAAGAAATAGATCCAAACGTGACACTTCCTCTCCCTGTTTCGATGAAGGCAACACAAAACTGTATATGCACAAAACATTCAATTTCACTTTCATAAACCCATATTCCAAGTAAACATGCTTTCACAATAACAATTCATAACTAACTTCACATTTCTAAAGGTTCAGTCTTTTGGGTGGCACTCTATATCTTTCAGGATACCGTCTCGGGACCTGTGGAGTGTCATCAGATTTGATATGTGTCTTGTCTAAGACAATGTTCTCAGTTTCTGGTGTCATGTCGCTGTCAGTGACATCATCACTGACAGCCAAGTTCGGTGAATATAATGTGCCTATCTCATTGGATGCAATTCACTCAGTTGTGCTTTTCAGTTGAGCATTCAGTATCTGCTCCACATGATGTCTCCATGTCTGATCTCCAACATCCACTGTTCATATCAGTGGTCCAGTCCTTGTAGTTTCCTGCTGGGTGTCTACTTGTCTTCTCGGTAATCACGCACTAGGACTTCCTGTCCAACCTCGAAGCTGCTTGCTGCTTCACTTGGCAACTGGCTGAACTGTTTATTCTGTACTTCCCTCCACTGATCTGGTTTTAGGAGGTCTCAGATTCCTGTTCATGAACAGCATTGCAGGTGTTTGATTTGTCATCACATGAACAGAGTCCCGATACACAAAAAGGAAGTTCTCCACCTTGTGCTGTAGAGAAATGTCCTCCTTGTCCATCACTTTAATGGACGCCTTGAAGGTGGATAAACCTTTCAGCTGACCCATTTGTTACTGGGTGGTGAGGAGCTGACTTGAAATATCTGATCACGAGGAATTCTGCAGATGCTGGAAATTCAAGTAACACACATCAAAGTTGCTGGTGAACGCAGCAGGCCAGGCAGCATCCCTAGGAAGAGGTGCAGCTGTACCATTGCAGCTGTGCCAGTTTCTAGTCAGTGTTACCATTTGGGCTGCAGTTGTCTATTGATGCCACACTGAGAGCTTTGACTGAGTGCCAGTCTAGTTGGATTTTTCTCAACCACACACATTCAAAAAGTGTTGTGGCCCTCCACTTTTCAACACATAAAGCTCTATCTGCTGTGTTTGGCCTGCACACATCGCATTTACTTTCAGTTTTCCTTTAGGAGACACTTTTTTGCCTGTGCGTGCAAGTCTTTAGTATCACTGAGGTCTTCTCTAATGAGATCTTAGAAAACAGTCTGTTGTAGTCAGCCTCTGGAATTCTGGACAAAGCTGATCCTGTATCCAGGTCCATTTCGAGTTTTACACCGGACACATCTGTTGTGATCCAGGTGATTCTGTGATCTGCTTCAGCTATACTATGCATTCTAAGCATAATAGTTCACCTTTGTCAGACTCTGTGTTGTCTGAATCTGTTTTACATTTGGTAACATTATGCATTTGCTTCGTTTTGCGTTTGAGACTTTTCATTTGGTTACGCTTTATGTCTGCCTTGCACATTCTCTCTAAGTGCCCTTGTCTGTGACAATTTCTGCAGAGTTTTTCCTTGAACCAACAGTCATTTGCACTATGGGAGGATTTCCCACATCAGTAACATATTTGGTTTTTTGTACCATTCAGGAACATTTAGTGCATTTCACATTCTAACCTCCTTTTCTGTAGTTGTGCCGCATCCTTTGCTGCAGTCTCCAATAATATTGCAATGGTCAATGCCTGTTCTAAGGTTAGGTCTCTTTCAGATAATAGCCTCTTTTGAGTGCTTTGACTATGCATGCCACATACAATCCTGTCCTTTAATGCATCAGAAAGTCCATTTCTAGTGTCACAGTACTGGGAAAGTTTGTGCAGTTCTGCAATGTATTCTGAAGTGCTTTCAACTTTTGACTGGTTTCTTTTGTAAAATCTAAATATCTCAGCTATTGCCAGCAGTTTACGGCTCAAGAGCTTTTGTAAAATTGTGATTGTCGGATTTCTTGCTTACTGGCTTTTCAGGGATTACTAGGTTGTGTAAGAGACTCTATGTCCTTGCGCCCATAAAGCTAAGCAGGGGCTTTCTTTTGTCCCTACATGTTGTTCACTTTATAATACAGTTCAATTCTCTAGATATATGACTCTTGGCCTTTATTAGCACTATCCAATTCATCAACTTTCTCGATATAATGCCCTGGTTAAGATTTTTACTGCTGTGCTGTAGGTATTTTGGCAGTTCTGTGAGAGCAGTCTGTTCTGTTTTCGGCCTGTTTGGGTTTGAGCTGAGCAAAGGAGCTTAGTTGTTCAACTTAGGAATATGGTGTCAGCCTATCAGGATGGTGGAATTGGGAAAAGGTTCTAGAGAATGCTAGGCAAAGAGGTTTTGTGAAGCACATAAGTTAACATTCATAAATATACTTTCTTTATAATTGTATGTGGTGTACGGTCTGTTATTTCTTGCCGACGGGCAATTGCAGGAGGGCAGTAAATCACACAGCATTCGCACAAACCAGGGTTTGGGTGGGTGAGACACCCCAACCTCACAGAACTGGCAGGACCAAAGTCGCATACACCCTAGACATATGGAGCCTGAGAAAGGTGGGTTTCTCGCTGCGGAGTCCAGTGTCTGTTCATGAGGGTCTAATGTACTGCATTTCCAGAAACGCCCAGTAAAAAGGGGTTTCGCTGCCTTAAGCCATCGCCACGTTATTTTCACCTTAAATTCAGCGTGTCTTTCACTGTTACTTATGGGTCCTTTGGCTTTTCTGTGCTGTTTAACTCTCGCTGTTTCATCCCGTAACTGCTGGTACAGTTCATGATATTTTATGAAATTCAGGTTCATACTCATCATCAGTTTGTTGTGTCTGTGCACAACTGCATATCAATTAAATAAAAGCACGCACGTGGGAGATTGTTTTAGCTGGTGTATTCACATTGCAGCGAGAGAGAGAGAGAGAGAGAGAGAGAGGGAGAGAGAGAGATACAGAGAAAGAGAACAATGTGCACGCTAGGACAACAATTCAGTACACAGAACTGGGTGGTGGTCATTGCTCTAAAAAAGATCCATACATTACAACCATAGTGTGCTTCTTCTTCCCCCCTTCCCGTCTGAGTCACAGAGGCAGACTCAGTGCCAGGGAACCAACGACTGTGATTTTCCTCTGTTAGGTCATCCCTCCAACAGTATGCAAGGTGATACCCCTGTTGTTGAAGGGGATAGCCACAGGAGTACCCTGCACTGGCTGTTTACTCCATTCGCCTTCTTGACTGTCACCCAGTTTCCTGCGCCCCGCACCTACGTATGTAATGTATGTTATGTATGTCATCTGGCCTTTGTTTCATGATGCATTTGGATTTTTCAACCCATCAACTTGTTCCACTTGAGCAGACACATTCCACCCCATTTGACAAGCTGAAGAAAGGGCTGGGTGTCTTACACTATTATAACAAGGTAACATATTCCAATCGTTTCTGAACAGCCTTCTGTAGGAACAGTGCAAATTGCACATCAAAATTGGGCAAATACATATAGTCAAGCAAAGACAAGCGCTGTTTACAAATGAGTCCATTACTTATTAACTCCAAGGTCAAAGGAAAATTATTATTGTTTAATTTGTTGCAACACTCTGATAAGCTGTTTCCAGGCTGTAAGACAACACTTCTTGTCAGTGCAAAGATGCAACCACCCATAACAAACTATGTAGACAAGCTGGTGTTGACATGGTTTTTAATGAATAAGGTTTGTATCAGTTAAGTAGGAGAGACCATTTCACAATCACAGAAATACACATGCAGACATCCCACCCTGCAAGATCTCATTTCAGGGAGGTAGCAGCCCCACCCCCCCCACCCCACCCGTCGACCTCCAAGGGTGTATGTAATACTTTGTTTAGTGATTTTGTCTAATCTGTAAACCAAATTGGGTATACGCAGAAAATGTGATATTAAAATATGTACTTGTATTATATTATATGATCATGTTTATTCTATTACAACTTTAAGCAAGTCTACAGGGAGTTTGGCCTCATCACGTAGGACATCAATAACGTAGCTCCTTAGCAGCTAGCCAGCTAGTTTAAATAATGTTAGCTATGCTAACAAACCAATGACACCTGTTAAACTCACCTCAACATGTCTTTTACATTTTAACCCACCATGGACAATAGAAAAATTCACTGTTGCAAACAGTGCAGCGAGCAACACTATCATTATTTTTGAGGTTGACTGTAAAGCCTGCCCACAGAGAAAACTGATAGGTCTACCTAGCAGGGGTCCCCACACTTTTTTTTGCACCATGGACCGGTTTAATATTGACAATATTCTTGCCGACCAGCCAACCGGGGGGGGGGGGGTGTTCATCACGACCGGAATATAGGTGATGTCGACTATAAGTCACTTATAGGTGGCTAACACACTCAATTTCTTTTCTAAAAGGGTTTATCTAACAAATTTAATATTAAACACACAGGGCATATTTTCCTCACATGAATATAGTGATAAGTCAATGATAAGTCATTAGCATCATAACATTTTAAGTAACGTTTGGATATTAGACACACAGTGCATATTTTCCTCCGATGAACATATAAAATCATTGCAACACACCAAATTCGCTGAATCAGTGGGAGCCCTGGGCTTGTTTCTCTGCAGCAAGACAGTACCATCGAAGGGTGATGGGAGACAGCGATACTCGAAGGGGGTTCTTTGTGTCCAGTCTATTCCGCAATTTAGTTTTCGTTGCATTCATTGCAGAAAACTCCGCTTCGCAGAGATATGTTGGAAATGGAAGCGAAGTTTTCAGTGCTCCGTGGCTACCTCAGAATATTCAGCCTTGACTTTGATCCAGAATGCTGACAGAGATGTAATGTCAAACATACTTTTCAGCCCGCCGTCATTTGCAAGCTCGAAGAGTTGATCTTCCCGCGCTGACATGGATGACGCGTGCGTAATGACCTCGCGTGCATTCAAGTTCAACAGTGGGTGTGACAGGGAATGAGGAAAGGTGCAGCTGACTCATATCGTTTCATATCGCCAAATCATATCGTTTCTTCATGTCCCGGTGGTTGGGGACCATTCTTAGCGCGAAGAGAGACCAATCAGTATGCTTGCTCTCCCTCTCAAAAAAATCAATTTCTGGGATATTGTATATAATTTCTGGGCGTCAGGGAGTCACTATCAATATGCAGGAGACTCCCGGAACTTCCAGGAGAGGTGGGATGTCTGCACATGTTTCATAGCAAATAAAATTGTTACAATCTTTCCCGGATTACTTGTCACAAATATTTTTTCCATTTCTTTGTTTCAATGATTTTTATAAAACTAATGATTCAACTATGGCATTGTTTTCTGAAATGCAGTTAGAACATCTACTGAGGATTGAAGAAAAAACAATTTTGCTTTAGCAGGCATTGCAACTGTTTTTATTCAGGTTGGAAGAGTTTACAAAGATACAGAGATGGAAGGAAATAAACACAGCAAGCAACATTTTAAATTACAGATTTAAGTGTATTCATAGCGAACTGACCATCTGTCTGTGCTAATCACTTTTTTAGAACTTGGCTTGTATTCATTTCTGCCATTACATTTCAAGTGCAAAAGCCTAAGTTTCTAAGCATTTCTGAAATATTGTGAGAGTACCTGCTTCCACCATCTGTCACTGAGTTAAGAAAGTAAGAGTGACAGTGGAAGAGGATTTGGTGTGGAAGAGGATACTGACAACAGTTGGATTGGTTACCTGTACTTTACCCAGCATGGCAGAATGGGAACATTAGAGACTGGAGGCTTCAACAACAGAAGTGAACCCAAGTTAGGTGATGTTACAGAAGTGGAATTTCATGGTCTTAGTAATGGAGGGTGTGTTATTATGGTTAATAAAGTGTGCTAATAAAGAACTTCAGTTCCCAGAGTGCAATGCAGGCAGTTCACCCAGAGCTGAAAGTGATGTTGTGAGCTGGTCATATGCACTCTCATGTCGGGCTGAAGCCATTACAGGATGTCCTGTAAATAAATGTGTGCTGGAGCTTTTACCCACACTGTACATCTTTATTAAGAACAAACATAACAGAGAAGATATGGGCTAAAGGCTCAAATCAGACAAAAATAGGACCCAGTCTGGTTTGGTCTGATACAATGGTTTCAGTAAGTGGCTGAATAAGGTGCTGTCAACTGCTTCATTTGTCTTGTCTTCAATAACAATTCCTTCTGAGTGCAACTTTTGCATTACATCAGACTAGAACTCTTGAGATTGGAGAGTTTGTGTGCATTGGAGAACAGGAAACAGAAAAAGGCATTAATATCTGCAGCCTGCCAAACTGAAATTGTACCGTAAGAATCAGTATTTTAGTCTTAGGAGGTTATATAACACACTTAGGCAAAGGAGAGTATATAACGCATCAAAGTTTATTGGTGTAGATGTAAAATTAGTGGGGGGCAGTTTGCGGACATAGACAAATGAACAACCTGGGCAAGGCCATACTAGACAGGAAACTTAAGATATGCACTTTGTCTGATTGATGGAAACTCAATTTATTTTTGTTAAGACTTGGGAATCCCAATGTTTAGAAAGACTAGAGCGTCCTATACAAGTCATATCACAACAAATTGTAGGAACAACAAGCTGGGATGTCTCAATAAGCAAAGTATGACATTGTGAGACCACAGAGGGAGCATCTTGGACACAAATTACCCAAGGACGTATGCATTTGCATTGGAGGAAGTGCTGGGAAGGTTCACTGGACTGATTTCCTGAATGAAAGGACTGAGAAGGGTTTAAGCAGGTCAGCTCTAAATTCACTACAGCTTAGAAGAATGAGGGGGCACACTTGTGATTTAAGTGAAGTTCTTAACAAGATTGAGACATAAAACAGGAATGTTGTACCCCACCCCACACCCCCTCTAATAATTCTAGAACTAGGTAGCACACTGTCAGAATTAGGAACCAACCATTAAGAACTGGGAAAATGAACCATTTCCTCATCCAATTTTTAGTATATTCTCGACAGATCAATTACATTTTGGATACCAAGGAAATTAGGGACACTAGAGGAGTTTGAAGATCAACTATGATCTCAATGAAAGCCTGAACAAGCTTAAAGGTCCGAGTGCCCAAATACAGCTCCTAATATAATTTCTTTTGTGTTCATAGACTTCTGTTCAAATATTTATAGCATTTTCCAAATACCTATAGATTTTTAGAACATAAGAAATAAGAGGAGGAGGTGGCTAATCAGCCCATCAAAACTGGTGTGGTGTTCAATATGATATGGCTGATCTAATTTTGGTCTCAACACCCTTGTCCCTCCCTGCCCTGTTCGTATACCATGAATCACTTGTAGCTTTAATGCCTGTCAAACTCTGCCTTGAATATAGTCAATAACTTTGACTTCACAGCCTTTTGTGCGTAGAGTATTTCAAACATTCATGGACCCCAAGAGATGAATTACCTACCTTTGTCTGAATAGGCAATCCTTCAGTCTAAAACTATACTCCCAAGTTCTAGATACCTTCAGAAGCGGAAACATTTGACCTGTCTGAGCCCAGCATATAGATGCAATCATAAAGAAATCATGCCATTGTCTTAACTTTCTTAAGGTGTTTATGAAGGTATGGCTTGTCTCTGAACATGTTAACAAAACTTCTCTAGATGCACTGTTGAAGGTATCCTGACTGGTTGCATCATAACCAGTCGCAATATCTTCAAGCAAGAAACTGCAGAGAGCAGTGATTGCTGCTAAATACATCATGGGTATGTCACTGCCCACCACTGGTTGTATCAACAGCAGGCACTGCCCCAAGAGGGCAACATATACTATCAAAGATAAGCACCAGGTTCAAGAGCAGCTAAACCATTTAACCATTTGGTTCTTGAACCATCTGGCAAAACCCTAATCATTACAGTTCAGCAACACTATGACCTCATTACATTACAGCAGGCAATTTTTGTCCTAATTGTGTTCTTTCTTGTAAAAATTATGCACAATATGTTGTGTTTTTCTTGTGAATGCTGCTTATATGATGCTATGTGCCCTTGAAGATGCTGTAAGTTTTCCATTGTTCCCTGCATAGACTTACTTGTGCAGATGACAAGGAACTTGACTATGACTCTCACCATCTATTTCTTCATATCAGAATCCTTATTTCAATAAGACGGTGGGGTGAGGTAACTAAGGACTGGAGGATAGCCAATGTTGTTCCGCTGTATAAGAAAGTCTGTAAAAATAAACCAGGAAATAATTGACTAGTGAGCCCGACATCAGTATTGGGGAAGTTATTGGGAGGATCCTAAAGGAGTGGATATATGAGCATCTGGATAGACATGGACTGTTCAGGAAAAGTCAGTAAGGTTTCGTGCATGGTAGGTCGTGTCCTACCAATCTTATGGGGTCATTTGAGGAAGTTACCAGGAAAGTTGATGAAGGCAAGGCAGTGGATATTGTCTACATGGACTTTAGAAAGGCATTTGACAAGGTCTCACATGGGAGATTGGTCAAGAAGGTTCAGTCACTCAGCATTCAAGATGAGGTAGTAAATTGGATTAGACATTGGCTTTGTAGGAGAATCTAAAGATTGTTATTTTATGCTTTCCTGTCTGACCGAAGCCCTGTGACTAGTGGAGTGCTACAGGGATCGGTGCTGGGTCTGTTGTTTGTCAGCTATATCAACAATCTGGACGGTAATATGGTTAAATAAATCATCAGATTTGCAGATGACACCAAGATTGGGGGTATAGTAGACAGTGGGAAGGCTATCATGGCTTGCCGTGGGATCTGGACCAGCTAGAAAAATGGGCTGAGAATTGGCAAAGGAATTTAATGCAGACAAGTGGGAGGTGCTGCACTTCGGTAAGACCAACCAGGGTAGGTCTTACACATTGAACCGATGGCACAGAGCAGTGCTATAGAACAAAGGGATTTGGGAATACAGGTCCATAATTCACTGAGAGTGCAGGTAGATAGGGTCATAAAGAATGTCTCTGGCACATTGGCCTTCGTAAATCAATATACTGAGTACAGAAGATGGGATGTTACGTTGAAGTTGTATAAGACATTGGTGAGGGCTAATTTGGAGTATTGTGCGCAGTGTAGGTCACCCTCCTGCAGGAAAGATGCAAGTAAGGCTGAAAGAGTACAGCAACAAATTACAAGCATGTTGCATGGACTGAAGGACCTGAGTCATAAAGAAAGATCAAATAGGTCAGAACTTTATTCCTTGGAATGTAGAAGATTGTGGAAATATTTGATAGGAGGATACAAAATTATGAGGGGTATAGATAGGGTAAACACAAGCAGGCTTTTCCCATTGAGGTCGGTTGGGACTTCAACCAGAGGTCATGGCTTAAGGATAAAAAGTGAGAAGTTTAAGGGGAACATGAGGGGCAACTTCTTCACTCAGATGATTGTGAGAGTGTGGAATGAGCTGCCAGTGCAGGTGATGCATGCAAGCTTGATTTCAACATGTAAGACAAATTTGAATAGGTACGTGGATGGTAGAAATATGGAGGGCTGTGGTCCCAGTGCAGGTCAATGGGAGAAGGTTCTTTAAATGGTTTGGCAAGGACTAGATGGGTCGAAGGGCCTGTTTTGGTGCTGTTCTTTTCTATGGTTCTGAAGTAAGATCACATTCATCTGCACTCAAATGCTCAACCTACTCAAACGCCCTGCTTCCCAAGAATACAGTTAATGAATCTCCTCTGTACTGCTCCCAAGGAAAGTGCATCCTTCCTCAAATATAGAGAACACAACTGCTGTGTCCAAATGCAGTCTTGTCTGCACCCTGTATAAATGCATCACAACTTCCCTACATTTATACTCCATACCCTTAGCAATAAAAGCCAACATTCCATTCAACTTCCTATTTACTTGCTATACTAATCAATGTATCATGCACTTTGACCTTCAGATCCTCTTGCTCCACACTATTTAATAATCTCATTCCATCTAAATAATAATCTGCTTTTTCATTCATCCAGAACATATTTCTGTTATACTTCATGAGCATTATTCCCTCTCACTTAACCTATATATATCCCCTTCACAAACACTTTATGTCCCCTTCACAGTTTGCTAACCACTTATTTTCATATCAGCAGCAGAACTAGTTTCTGAATACATAGTTTCTTCATCCAATTAGTCCCAGAAATCCCAGCACTGATCCCTTTGGCACCCTACTGCCAATCAAAAAGTGATGTATCCTGACTCTCGGTTTTCACAAATGAGCTTTTACTTCGTGCAGTGATCTTTCATGTGGTGTCATATCAAATGCCTTCTTGAAATCTCCTGGCTCCTCCTTATTCAACACGTGTGTTACATTCTCAACAATCTCTTGCAAATATTATTAAACACCATTTCCATTTTGCAAAGAAACAAGCTGAACGTTCAAACAATAACAAATAACCAAAATGCTAGGACACAGACCTCATATGAAAAAGTAAAGCAACATATGTATTTTACTCAAAAGCCTCTTGCAACACCAAAGACTTGATGTTGCATGACCAAAGACTTATTACTGAAATTACATAGAGCCCCACAGAGAGAATATATCTGGAATATATACAAGGTTGAGTTCTCGTGCAAATTGTCAAATAAAGGATGGCAACAAAGGATTACCTGATAGATTCCTGGGGGGTGGGGGGGGGGAGTTGGGCGAGGGAAGTGATTTGCTTATGACAAAAGAACAAGCAGTCTGAGTCTAATTTTTCTTCAAACAGTACAGTACAAGGACAGGCTATTTGGCTCATCATATCTGTGCCAAGCATAATGGCAAATTAAATAAAATCAATCTACATGCACATAGTCTATATCCGTCCATCTCCTGCCTCTCTGATTGCTTATTAAATGTCACTATTGTACCTGCTTCCATTACTATCCCGGCAGCAAATTCCAAGCACCCACTGCTCTCTGTATAAAAAAATCTTGTCTTGCAAATCTCCTTTAAATTTTCCTCCTCTTATCTCCAATCTCCAGGTGCAATCTCCAAAAAGCCAACATTCAAACATGGGCGAAGTGGCAATTCCAGACTAAACGTAAGTCAATGAAGGGTGCTCAACAGTTGTGTCAGGGCTTGAATATGATCACCTCTTACAAAGTTAAATCAAGTGACACAGGTGACAACGGGACTTCACTTCCAGATGAGCTCAGTGCCTTCAATGCACAATTTGACCATCAAAACATGGAGGAACCATTACAAACTCCCACAGCCCCCGGTGATCCTGGGATTTTAGTCTCTGAGCTGACATGAGAGCAGCATTCAGGAGGGTGAACACAAGAAAAGTATTCTGCCCATATGGGATACCTAGCCAAGTACTAAAGACCTGTGCTGATCAACTGTCTAGGGTGTTCACTGAGATCTTTAACCTCTTGCTTCGACAGTCTGAAATTCCCACTGGCTTTAAATATACTGATGCCCAAGAAAACCATGGCAAACTTGCCTCAGTGACTATTGTCCAGTAGCACTTACATCCACAGTGAAGAAGTGTTCTGCGAGGTTGGTGGTGAAACATATAAACTCCTGCCTGAGAAGTGACTTGGATCTACTCCAGTTTGCCTACTGTCACAACAGGTCCAAACCATATGCCATCTCACTGGCTCTTAACTCAACCCTGGAACATCTAGTCAGCAAAGATGCATACATCAGGATGCTCTTTATCAACTACAGCCCAGCATTCAATACCATGATACCCTCAAAACTAACCATCACATTTCAAGACCTTGGCCTCAAAACCTACTTGTGCCATTGGATCCTCGATTTCCTCACCTCCAGAGCTCAGTCAATTCGGATTGGCAACAACATCTCCTCCACGGTCTCCATCAGCACAGGTGCACTGCAAAGCTGTATGTTTAGCCCCCTGCTCTGCTCACTTTACACCTATGACTGTGTGGCTGAATCAAAGGAGGTGACAAATCGGCATATAGGGGGAAGATTGAAAATCTGGCTGTGTGGCACCATAACAACAAACTCTTACTAACAGTCAGCAAAAACAAGAAGCTGATAATTGACTTCAGGTGGAGGAAACAAGAGGTCCATTAAATAGTCCTCAGTGGAGGATCAGAGGTGGCGAGGCTCAGCAACTTTAAGTACTTTGGGGTTATTATTTCTGTCACAATGGGGTGCTGGGAACAGACCCAAATGTGAGATGCAGACACTGAAGTACTAGGAACAGGACTTGACTAGAGTAGGGACGTGACAGGATACAGGCAAGGAGCAGGGACAAGAGCACAGACTTGGGCTAGGGAAAGCGAGACCAGGACAAGAAACCATGGACTAGGAGACAAGGCTTGGTCTCCGAGCCCAGGACTGGACAAGGACCCAGAACCTGGGTCTTGCCTTAGGCTCGGACCCCAGAACCAGGCAAGGACATGATATGGCTTCAGGACAGGACGTGGCTGGGGTCTAGAGGCCTGAGCTTGGAGACAGGCTGGGGTCTTTGCTCTTGAGGCTTGAGGCTGGGGCCTTGGGTCGTGAGCTTGGCTGCAGGCTGGGGCCTTGGGTCGTGAGCTTGGCCGCAGGCTGGGGCCTTCAGGCTTGTGTTCTTGGAGTTTGGCTTGGGATCCTCAAGGCTTGGGTTCTTGGAGCTCGGCTTGGGATCTTGAGCTTGGCTGCCAGCTGGGGTCTGGGATCTTGATCTTGGCTGCCAGCTGGGGTCTAGGATCTTGAGCTTGTCTGCCGGCTGGGGTCTGGGATCTTGAACTTACGGAGGCTGGAACTCGGAGATAGACAGGGAACTGTACATTAACTAGAGCCGGGACTCACATTTAGACAAGCCAGGACTCAACTTCTCCACACCAAGGTGGGACAGGACCATACATCGGGTAACGGTAGAACGGCCGGGCTTACCCAACAAAGGCAAAGACAAGACCGTTCACCCCGCAGGGCAACGGCAAAACAGCCTGACTTACTCCACGGAGGCAAGGAAAAGACAAGACAAGACCCCTGCAGGGCAACAGTAGAACTGCCTGGCTTACCCCACGGAGGTGAGGACAAGAAGAGACAACACCAAAGAACACCAGACAATTCCATCTCTGCTCCGGGGTAGCTCCGAGTCTCAGTTCAGCCAGCAACCTCAGCTGGCTACAGAAACAGCCGGATCCCTACCTAGCTCAGAGTAGCTGGCAGCCACTCAGCTGGCCCAGGAAACAGCCAAATCCATACCACAAAGACAGCTCCGACTACTGACTGCAAGGCTCCATGAGGGGATGGTTCCCCAACGCGGCCTAAAGATGGCAATTGGCTGCTCTAGCCTTCCACCGGCAGGTTGCTCCCAGGGGATCTTGACAAAACAAACCAGCAGCTCACACTGTGTCTGTATCTTGTTTTACGGCGGTTGACATCCAGCTTAATGGTGCATTACCGCCACCCTCTGCTCCAGAATGTGCACTAGACATACACTCTAAACCCCTTCACCCAATCTCACACACACACACACACACACACACACACACACACACATATATACAAACCTACACTTCACCCTCCCATCTTTGACCATCCTAGTATCCTATTCCTGTTTATTCGTCATATTCTATAAAAAACCCCTGTACCCCTTAAAAACACTAAAAATACCCGGACTTGTGCTCTCTCACCATGCCCAGCAACCCTTTTAATGTGAATTCCTGCATCCCCAACTCCCTTAATTTATTTCTCATCATCTCTCTCTGTATCCCATACTTCCTGCAACTCAGAACTACATGTTCTACTGACTCCTCTTCCTGACATTCCTCACACAATCCTGTCTGGTGTTTCCCTATCATTTTCAATGTTTTGTTTAATGCACAGTGCCCCAGCCTTAACCTAGTCCACACAGTCTCCTCTCTTCTGTTTCCATTACCTACCCTAGTAACTGCAACACTCTTTTGTATTTGATATAAATGCCTCCCTTTCCCCTCCCTGTCCCATCTTTCTTGCCACATTCGGTTGACTTTTTCCCAGATTACACACTTAACCTCTGCTTTACTGATACTAATGTGCATTTCCACATTTTCTTTCTTTAACACCCTCTTTGCCAACTCATCCACCCTCTCATTCCCCTTCACCCCTACATGTGCTGGAACCCATAGAAATTTTACCTGACCTCCCTGATTTGCAATTCTTGTAACTAACTGAAGGACCTCATAAAGTACATCTTGCCGACCGTTTGTGTGAAAAGACATTAAACTTGCTAGAACTGAGGATGAATCTGAACATATCAATGCTTTGACTTGTCTGGCTTTCTGCACCCATTGCAACACAACCAACACTGCCAGCATCTCCACTGTAAACACCCCTAACTTACTAGATGTTCTTCTGCTGATTCCAATTTCTTTTGCTGGTATTACCACCCCAAACCCTGTCATTCCTGTTTCAGGTTCCTTTGCACCATCCGTATAAATGTGAGTATAATCACTATACTTTTCCATCACATGACAGTTAAATGCATTTACCAAATCTGTTTTATATCTTTCTTTCCTTTTTACTTCTAACAAATGCCAGTCTATGTCAGGCCATACAAGCTTCCATGGAGCTACAACCGGATAAACTACTGAAGGTCTTATCCTCAGATCAAATACTCCACATTCTTTCGCGATATCATTCCCTACCCGACTAAAGGTATCCCTCTGAAACCTCCCATGTTCCCAGCACTCCTGCAACACTCCTTTAGTAGGGTGAGAATCATTGTGCCCCTGCAAGTTAGCCCAGTAGTTTGCCATCAGTTGCATCCTTCTTAGTTCCAAAGGCATTATTCCCATTTCTACCTGTAGGGCTGACACTGGTGACGTTTTAAAAGCCCCACTGCACACTCTCAAGGCCTGAGCCTGAATCACATCCAGTTTCCTTATAAGAGACCTAGCTGCTGATCCATATACTATATTTTCATAATCCAATACAGATCTTACTAAAGCCACATACATTCTCTTCAAAGCTGAACAACTTGCTCCCCATTCCCTACCAGTCAAACATCTCATCACATTTATTACTTTTCTACATTTCTCCTCAACTTTCCTGATATGGTCTGCCCATGTTAATCGTGAATCAAATATAACTCCCAGAAATTTAAATGATGCAACCCTTTCTAATTCAACCCCATACATCCTTAACTTCTTCCCTACCTCAACCCTTTTCCTGGTAAAAAATACAGTTTGAGTTTTATCTACTGAAAATCTACATCCCCAATCATAACCCCACTCCACCACTTCATCAATTGCTTCTTGTAGTTTCCTGATTATATGGTCCATGTTCCTGCCTCTTTTCCACAAGGCCCCATCATCCGCAAACAGTGACCTACCTATATCCACTGGTACCTTTGTGAAGACATCATTGATCATAATGATGAAAAGTAACGGGCTAATCACACTACCTTGAGGTGTGCCATTTTCCATTATGTACTGTTTTGATAATTCTGATCCAATCCGAACTTGAATTTTTCTACCAAACAAAAAATCTTTAATCCAATTAAAAACTCTCCCACCAACCCCCATCTTGTGCAGTTTAATTAATAATCCTTCCTTCCACATCATATCGTAGGCTTTTTCAATGTCAAAGAACACTGCCACTACTAACTCTCTATTTGCCTGGGCCTTCCTTATTTCAGTCTCTAACATAATCACTGAGTCCATGGAATTCCTTCCCTTTCTAAAACCACTCTGATAACTTGCCAGCATTCCCCTTTTCTCAAGCTCATATGATAACCTTTCTGTTATCATCCTTTCCATTATCTTACATATACTTGATGTTAATGCAATTGGTCTGTAGCTAGTGGGTTTTGACAGATCCTTGCCAGGCTTCCTTATTGGAATTACTACTGCTTCTTTCCATGCACTTGGTAATCTTCCCTCCTCCCACACTCTGTTATAAAAATGCAGCAACTTCAAGAGCGCTCCTTTTCCTAGATTTTTTAGCATCACAGAGCATATCAGATCTTTCCCTGGGGAGGTTGGTCTCGATCTCTTTATTGCTCTCACCATTTCTGCTAATGTAAATGGATCATCAATTATATCATCTGTTCCTTCCCTCCTGCTTAACACACCTGGGTGTTGGCTCATTATTCTTTCCCTTCTTCTCCCTTCTTCAGACAAATTTTCTGAACTGTGTATCAGTACAAATGACTTGGCCATGACCTCAGCCTTATCCCTACTGGAGACTGCAGTTTCCTCCTCAGATATCATTACTGGGTATTCCCATTCCCTTCTATCTCCTCCCATCCTCTTAATCATTCCCCATATCTCTCCCACAGGTGTTGTTCTTCCTCATACTCAACCCCAAGGTTACTTATATTCCAAGCGTCAAGATGGGAATCAGGTGCCTATGATTAACTCAAACAAGGGACAGCTGGAAGACCCGGAGTCCTGAGTCCATGGACCAGACCATGAACTGGAATGCGGACTTCACGGACCAGACCATGACAATTTCATAGGATCTGTCTTGGGCCCAGCACATAAGTGCACTTATGAAGAAAGCACAGCAGTGCCTCTACTTCCCTAGGAGCTTGTAGATATTCAGAATTGCATTTAAAGCTTTGACAAACTTCTATAGATGTATAGTGGAGGGTATATTGACTGGCTGCTTCACAGCCTGGAATGGAAACACCAATGCCCTTGAACAGAAAATCCTACAAAAAGTAGTAGGTACAGCCCAGTCCATCATGGGTAAAGCCCTCCCAACCATTGAGCATATCTACATGAAATGTTGTTTCAGAAAAGCTGCAGCCATCATCAAGGACCCCCACCACCTAGGACATGCTCTCTCTCACTACTGCATTCAAGACAAAGGTACAGGATCCTCATGACTCACACCACCAGCTTCAGGAATAGTTATTATCCCTCAGCCATCAAGCTATTGAGGCAAAGGGGATAACTTCAATCAACTTCATTTTGTCATTGAAAAGTTCTCACAACCAATGGACTCACTTCCAAGGTCTCCTCATCTCATGTTCTTGATATTTATGTTTATTTACTTATTATTATTATTATTTCTTTCTTTTTGCATTTGCACAGTTTGTGTCTTTTGCATACTGGTTGACACCCAGATTGGTGCAATCTTTCATTGATATATTATGGTTATTTTTCTTTTATGGATTTATTGATTATGCCCATAAGAATATGAATCTCAGGGTTGTATATGGTGAAATATACTGTATGTGCTTTGATATTGTACTTACTTTGAAATTTAAAATCTACACTCTCTTGTATTTAGAAAAATTGAAAGGCAATGTAATTGAAACATGTAAGATACTTAAGGGGGTGACATTGTTTCATCCAGAGCATAGTGGTTCTTTAATTAATATTGTTGTAAAGACCAAGGCACTGAATATATTGAAAAGAGAGACCTTTGGATATTCAGGTAATTAACAGATATAGGGTTATTATAGTAACAGGTTGTCCATGATCTTATTGAATAGAAGGGTGTGGTCAGATATCTTAATCCCTTTTTGATTTGTAATGCTGCCTTGCTCTTAGATATGCATCTACATTGCCACTTGGTCCTCTTTCTCAGAGAATCACTTTATAATTCTACATCATACCATGAAAGTGCATGACCTGCTTGCCATTGGCTTGGCTGCTAATTTGCACATGAAATCTAGCCATTGCCATGTCAAATTTCCGGTGAACGCATCGTTAATGAACACTGAGTATTTCTACTGTGGGTCCTTCAGAGAAACCAGACAAAGGCCTGTACGTTTATTATCTGCCTTAACTGTGTTGACTCACTTACAGATAATGAAAATTGGAAATAAGGAGCAATCACCCTACCATTCTAGTGCTAAACACGCAATTGAAATAAATTAGATGCTAGAATGAGCACATACAAATACAACCAAAACAATATCTATCATCTAGATCCTTTCAGCAAAAACATACCTTTATAAAATACAATGCTGGCAATGTTACATAATGATGCACACTGTCTGTAAAGTTCTGGTAGCAGGTATATTTGTTGCCCAGGTAGCAGTCATTAGTACATAACTGATGTGAATGGCTAATCCTGATGAAATCCATAAACCTGTACGTGTTTTTCTTTCCCAGCAAGCCAACTGATTTGCTCAGAGTTTCAAGTGTTTTCCCCCATTTTCAATTCAAATTTCCAGCATCCACATTATTTTGTGTTTGCTTCTAGGAACATTATTTTCCAACATGAGTACCAAAAGACGTAAACATCTGGAACAGGTGACCACTCAGAGTAATTTTAAGACCATATGACATAGGATTTCGGCCTATCAAATCTGCTCCACCATTTCACCTTGGCTGATTTATTGTCCCTCTCAACCCCATTCTCCTGCCTTCCCCCTGAAACCTTTGATGCCCTGATTAATCAAAAACCTATCAACCTCGGCTTTAAATGTACTCAATGACTTGGCCTCCACAGCTGTCTATAGTAATGAATTCCACACATTCACAGCCTTCTAGCTAAAGAAACTTCTCTTCATTTCTGTTTTAAATGGACGTACCACTATTCTGAAGCTGTGTCCTCTGGTTTTAGACTCACATGCATTCTATCCAGGCCTTTCAATATTCAATAAGTTTCAATAAGATTCTCTCCTCTGTCTTCTAAGTTCCGGTGAGTACATGCCCAGAGCCATCAAATGCTCCTCATATGTTAACCTTTTAATTCCTGGAATCATGCTGGTGACTCTCCTCTGGACCCTCTCCAACGCCAGCACTTCTCTCCTCAGATAAGTAGCCTTCCTTACAACAAACTTCACCTGCAAGTTAACCTTTTGGGAATCCTGCACAAGGATGCCCATGTCCCTTTGCACCTCTGATGTATGCATTTTCTCCCCATTTAGAAAATATTCTATGCCTTTATTCCTTCTACCTAAGTGTATGACCATACACTTCCATGCACTATATTCTACCTTCCACTTCCTTTTCCGTTCCCCCAATCAGTCTAAGACATTCTGCAGATTCCCTGCTTCCTCAACACTACCTATTTCTCCACTTATATTTGTATTGTCCACAAATTTGGCCACAAATTCAACAATTCTTTCATCCAAATTATTGACATATAAATTAAAAAGAAGTGGCCCCATTTTTTTCTGACCCTTACGGGATACCACTAGTCTCTGGCAGCCAACCGGAATGCCTACTCTTTGCCTCTTAACAGTCAGCCAATCTTCTATTCATACTAGTATCTTTCCTATAATACCTTAGACTCTTGTCTGGTTGAGCAGCCTTATGCACAGGACCTTGTTAAAGGCCTCCTGAAAATTCAAGTAAACAACATCCACTGACTCTCCTTTGTCTAGCCACTTACTTCCTCAAAGAATTCCAACAGATTTATCAGGCAAGATTTCCACTTAAGGAAACCATGCTGACTTTGGCATATTTTATCATGTGCCTCCAAGTACCCCAAAACTTCATCCTCAATAATGGACTCCAACATTTTCCCCATCACTGAAATGAGACTAACTAGCCTATAATTTCCTTTCTTTGGCTTCCCTCCAACAAATTTCAAGACACATGCCCATGATAATCAACACGATTATGATTCTGATTCTTAAAGAATAGAGTGGCATTTGGAACTTTGCACTCCTTCGGAGCATTCCAGAATTGAGTGATTCTTTAAAATCATTTCTAATGCCTCCACAATCTCTTCATCTACCTCTTTCGGAACCCTGGGGTGTAGTCCATCTGGTCCAGGTGGAATTTTCAGCTTCCCAAGCACCTTCCCCCTAGTAATAGCAACGACACTTACTTCTGCCCCCAGACTTCCTTGAAATTCCAGCATAGTGCTAATATCTTCCACAGTAAAGACTGTGCAAAATACTTATTAAGTTTGTCTGCCATTTCTTTGTCCTCCATTACCACTCCTCCAGCATAATTTTCCAGCAGTCTAATATCCACTCTCTCCTCTATTTTACTCTTTATACATCTGAGAAAACTTTCAGCATCCTCTTTTATTTTATTGGATAGCTTTCCTTCATATTTTATCTTTCCTCCCCTTATAGCTTGTTTTTAGTTGCCTTCTATTGGTTTTTAAAAGCTTCCCAATCCCTAACTTCCCATTATTTTTTGTTATATTATAAGTCCTCTCTTTTGCTTTTAGGTTGTTTTTGAATTTTCCTGTCAACCGTGGTCACCTCATCCTCTCTTTAGAATACTTCTTCACCTTTGGGATGTATCTAGCCTGCGCCTTCCGAATTGCCCCCAGAAACTCCTCATCGCTGTTCTGCCATCATCCCTGCTAATGTCCCCTTCCAATCAACTTTGGCCTGCTCCTCTCTCATGTTTCTGTATCTCCCTTAATGTTGTACATCAGACTTCAAGTTTTTCCCTCTCAAACTGCAGGGTGAATTTTATCACATTATGATCCCTGTCTCCTCACGGTTCCTTTATCGTAAGCTCCTTAATCAAATCTGGGTCATTACACAACACCAAATCCAGAATTGCCTTTTCCCTAGTGCACTCAACCACAAGCTGCTCTAGAAAGTCATCTCATAGGCATCCTACAAATTCCCTCTCTTTGGATCCAGCATCAACCTGGTTTTCCCAAAATATCTACTGTACATATTAAAATTCCCCATAACTGTCATAACATTGTCCTTTTCACATGCCTTTTCTATCTCCCATTATAGTTTGCATTCCACACTCTAGCTATTGGTTGGAGTCCTTTATAGCCATCAGGGTCTTTTCACCCTTGCAGTTTCTACCCACAAGGATTCTACATCTTCCAATCCCATGTTACCTCTTTTTAATGATTAGATTTCATTTTTTTCCCAACAGAGCCACCCCACCCCCTCTGCCTACCTGCCTGTCTTTTCAATACAATGTTCATCCTTGGAAGCTAAGCTCCCAACTATGATCTTCTTTCAACCACAACTCACTGATGCCACAACGTCATACCTGCCGAACTTTAACTGTGCTGCAAGATTGTCTATCTTATTCAGTATACTGCATGCATTCAGATATAACCCCTTCAAGTTCTGTAATCATCACCCTTTTCAATTTTGCCCTATCATCTGTCTGTCCTTCCTCACAGTCTGACTACACTGAAAATGGCAACACAGGTCAATAAGGTGGTTAAGAAGGCTTATTAGTTGAGGCATTGAGTTCAAAAGTTGGGAGGTTATGGTGCAATTTTTTAAAACTCTCGTTAGGCTGCATCTGGTGTATTGCATACATTTCTGGTTGCCCCACTATGGGAAGGGTATTGAGGCATTGGAGAGGGTGTAGCAGAGATTTACCAGGATGCTGCCAGGTTTAGAGGCCATGTGCTGTCACGAGATGCTGGGTAAACTTGGGCTGTCTTCTCTGGAGTGCCAAAGGCCGAGGGGAGATCTGATAGAGGTTTATACGATTATGAGAGGCGTAGATAGAGTGGACAGAGAGTGTCTGTTTCCCATGGTTGAAATGTGAGAGCATACATTGAAGGTGACAGGGGGATAGGTTCAAGAGGGATGTGAGGAGTAAGGGTTTATTTAGGGATCGGTGGATGGCTAAAATGCACTGCCTGGTATGGTGGTAGTGGCAAATACATTAGAGGTATTTAAGAGACGGTTGGATAGGCACATGGATGTAAGGAAGCTGGAGGGATATGGACATGGTGTAGGTAAAAGGAATTAGTGTTTGGTGTTTTTGATTGCTTTTTAGCTGGTTCAGCACAACACTGTGGGCTGAATGGTCTGTTTCTGTGCTTATGTTTTATGTTTATATACACACTGCATCTACTTTTATACCAACTGCCCCATCCAATGCCCTATCATTCCAGTTCCCAACCTCCTGTCAAATTAGTTTAAACCCTCCCCAACAGCTCTATCAAACTTGCCTGCAAGGTTATTGGTTTCCCTTGGGTTCAGGTGTAACCCATACTTTTTGTACAGATCATACCTTCCCGAGATAATTCAGAAATCTGAATCCTTGCCCCTTGTACCTGTTCTTCAGCCACATATTAATCTGCCAAATCATCCTTTTCTTACTATCACTGGTGCGTGGCACAGGCAGTCAGAGTTTACTACCCTGGAGGTCCTGCTTTTCAGCTTTCTTCCTGATTCCCTGTATTTTCTTTTCAGGAACTCCTTCCATTTCCTACCTATGTTGCTGATACTAATATATATCCTGATACCTCTAGCTGCTCACTCTCCCCTTTAGAATGGTGTGGACCCGATCTGAATAATCCCTGATCCTGGCACCTGGGAGGCAAAATACCATCTGGGTGTCTTTTCCACATCCACAGAATCTTACGTCTGCTCCTCTAAGTATAGAATCCCCTATCACTACTGCACTCATCTTCTTCCTCCATCCCTTCTGAGCCACAGTGCCAGAGACACAGTTGCTGTGGCCTCTCCCGGGAGGTTGTCCCTTCCAACAATATCCAAAGCGATGTACTGTACTTACTTCACTGGCTGCCTATTCCCCTTCCCTTCCTGGCAGGCACCCAGGTGTCTGTCTCCAGCAACTCAGGGGTGACTACCTCCCTGTAACTCCTGTCTACTACTTCCTCATTCTCCTGTTTGAGCCAAAGGTCATCCAGCTGCAGCTCCAGTTCAAAAACATTATCTGGCTTTGTTTCCTTTTACTCATGAAAAAAATAAAGATCCTGTGCATTTATGGAGCACAAAATTCAAAGTTTTACCAGATTAAACTGAACCTGAAACAGCACACTCGAGTTATGAAAGGGTTATTTAGTGCCTTGAGCTTTCTCCATCATGTAATTTTATCTCCAAAGCCATCCCACAACTCCATTTATTTATCTGATTACTGTAAAATTTGGTTCTTCCCTCCCTGAATTCATTTCTATAACTGGAGCTGAATACGCATGGACTCTTCTGATTTTATGTTTTATATTTTGTGGGGGGTTTTTTTGGCTTTTGTTGCCGTTTGTGCAATTTTTGTTTTTGCACTTGGGGGATTGATGTTTTTCTTTGAACGGGTTCCATGGTTTTTTTTGTTTCATGGCTGGCTGGCTATGGGGAAGATGAATTTCATGGTTGAAAAATACATACATACTTTGATAATAAAGGGACTTTGAATCTTTTAGACTCTCAACCAATACACTCACCAGTTCTCATAGCAGACAACTTTCTCAACTTCCAGTAATTGCTCTGATCTAATCTCCCACGTTCTCTATCTACATTGTTGTGATACCTTCTCCACTTCCTCCCCCTCAGCTGATGATTCCCCTTCACCGTAGCTGCCAGAACTTTAACATTTTGCTTCCAATCCCACAATATTCACAGGATATCCTCTGCCAATCCCACCCTCTCTAACAGAATTACACCAATACACCCTTGCTCTTAAATGATTCTGATGGTACCACCTATTTTATAATTCCCCACCCTACTCCATACTTATGCCTTCCTAAAGCATCCTCCCCATTCTCAACGATTCCTTCCAACTGCATTCCTCTGTCAATTCAATTTCAGTAAAACGTTTACTAAAGAATTTCTGATCAAAAGTTATCAGTCTGAAACATAAGCTCTGGCTCTCTCACTTCACCAATTGCTTATTGACTTGTCAAGTATTTCTGAAATTTTTCGGTTTTATTTTAGATTCCAAGCATTTTTCCCGCATTTTACATTAAATCAGAATATTCACAAGATACTCAGCTCTTCAGGCAGTATCTGTGGAAATAGAATCATTTGATGTGACCGTTGGAAGCCCCTTCATCAAAACTGAGAATAAGTAATTTGGTCCAGGTCACAGAGATGGTGAGGGAGGGTAGTGAGTGAGAGAAAGGGAATGTCTGTCATGAGGTGAAAATTTTACCTTTTTATGTGAGGTTAGTGTCCATTCGCAACTTAACACTAATAAACTGTCCTCTTTAAGATGGGGTCACTACAGTCCTGAGACTGACATTTTCTGATAATTATTCTGTGTTACTATTTGAACCTCCTCGACACCCACATTTTATTCCTTTCTTTGTCTTATTACGACCTCATTTGTTTTACTTTGTAAACAACTGAATTGTTTAATTTTTTACATGCTCTTCCCATCATATGTGATTGTAATCTGTGGATCTATTTCTCTTAGAGCAAAGACTCCCGCCCCCTTAGCACTACGTATTGATCTGTTGTCTGCATGTGCACATTGTTCTTCTCCCTCTCTCTCTCTCTCTCCCCCTCTCTCTCTCTCCCTCTCTCTCTCTCTATATACTGTACCAACAGTTACAGGAAAAAACAAGTGTTAAACAGCACGAGAAGGCCGTCACAGATGCTAACAAACATGTGACTGCAGTGCATAGTAACAGTAAAAGATGCACTGAATTTAAAGTGAAAAGAACATGGTGATGGCTTCAGTCAGGAAAGTTGAAGAATTTGATATCACTCATGCAGGCTGGGGGTCATATATCGAGAGGGTTGAACTGTATTGTAACTCAAATAATGTGAGCAGCAAAAGAAAACCCCTACACTTCCTAGCTTAATGGGCCCAAGGACGTACAGTCTCTTATGCAATCTAGTAACCCCTGCAAAGCCAGCAAGCAAGGCCTTTGATGAAATTGTTACAATTTTATAAAATCACATGAGCCCTAAACCATCAGTAATAGCTGAGAGATTTAGATTTTTCAAAAGAAACTGTCTAAAACTGAAAGCCTTTCTGGATACATTGCAGAACTGTGCAAATTTTCCCAGTACTGTGACTTAGGGATGGACTTTCTGATGTGTTAGGGGATAGGCTTAAATGTGGCATGCATAGTCAAAGCTCTCATTAAGGCTAGTGGCAAGAGAGACCTAACCTTAGAATGGGCATTGACCATTGCAGTATCTTTAGAGACTGCAGCAAAGAATGCAGCAGAACTACAGAAAACGAGGTTAGAATGTGAAATACACAAAATGTCCCTGAATGGTGCAAAAAGCCAAAAATGTTATCGACGTGGCAAATCCTCCTATGATGCAAATGAGTGTTGGTTCAAAGAAAAAGTCTGCAGAAAGTGTCACGGAGAAGGTCACATAGAATGAGCAAGGCAGACAAAAAGCACAACCAAGTGAAAAGCCTCAAACACAAAACTAAGCAAATACATAAAGTTACCGAATGTAAAACAGAATCAGACAACAGAGTCTGACAAAGGTGAACTGTCATGCCTAGAACTGCACAGTATAACTGAAGCAGATCACAGAATCATCTGGATCACAATAGATATGTCCAGTGTAAAACTGAAAATGAAGCTTTGTCCAGAATTCCAGAGATTGACTACAACACATTATTTTCTAAGATACCATTAGAGAAGACCTCAGTGCAGCTATTTCATCATACAGGCAAACAAGTGTCTTCCAAATGCAAACTGAAAGTAAATGTGACACATAGAGGCCAAACACAGCAATTAGAGCTTTATGTATTCAAAAGTGGAGGGCCAGCACTTTTCAGATGTGAATAGTTGAGAAAAATCCAACTAGACTGGCACTCAGTCAAAGCTCTCAGTGTGATATCACAGGCCAAGGTAGCCCAAATGGTAGCACCGACCAGAGACGGGAACAGCTGCTTAATGATAATGAGAAGGTGTTTGAGAAGGGGATTGGTAAACTTGGAGGCAGGAAGATCAGAATTGAACTGGATGAAATAGCAACACCAAGATTCCATAAAGTGTGCCCAGTACTGTTCGCACTATGTCCTAAAATGGATGCTGAACTACAGAGCTTGGAGGCACCTAGAGTTCTCTCCAAGGCAGAGTGGAGTGATTGTACCACATACATTGTCCTGGTGATCAAGAAAGGGAAGGCCGGAGCCATTTGCATATGTGGGAATTTCAAGATGAGCATCAACCCAAACCCAGTGCTGCGAACTATGCAGTCTCCCCCGCAATGATTAGAAGGCATCTTTGCACCTTTGGCAGGTGGGGAGAGCAAATGGAGATTGAGGAGTCAAGCAGAAAGTTCCGCACAAGCAACACTCAAAAGGCACTGTTCCAGTATAATTGTCTCGTCTTTGCTGTCACATCAGCTCCAATAATTTGTCAAAGAGCAGTGGACCAGGTGCTCCAAGATATCCCAGGAACACAATGTTACCTTGATGACATCATTGTGACTGGCAAAATGATGAAGAGCACCTCCAGAACCTGGTAAAGTTCTTACCAGGCTGAGTGAGTGTGGTCTGCGTGCAGAGAGAGAAATGTGTGCTTTTCAAGAATGAAATCTCATATTGTGGACGTGTCATTGACAAGCATGGCTTACATAAGTCACAAGAGAAGACTGAAGCAGTGCTACAGGAACCCAAACCGGAAAGTGTGTCACAACTCATGTCATACTTGGGCCTTGTAAACCACTACCACTGTTTCTTCCAAACATCGCTACAGTGCTGCATCCATTGAACGCACTGTTACAGACAGGAGCAAAGTGGGAATGGTCAGAAAGATGTGAAAAGGTATTCAAGGAAACAAAGAGGCTAATGACATCCGATGAACTGCTCACCCATTATGACCCATCCCTGCCCATCAGACTGGTGTGTGATGTGTCCCCTTATGGCATTGGCACTGTTTTGTCACACATTATAAAAGATGGATCTGAACGCCCAATTGCATTTGCTTCAAGATCATTGATGAGTGTAGAAGGCAACTACATAGAGATCGACCGAGAGGTCCTTAGTCTAGTACTAGGAATAAAGAAGTTCCACCACTACCGCTACAGACAGAAGTTTAGACTAGTGACAGATCACCAGCTCCTTGTGTCCATTTTCAATCACAGGAAGGGATTTCCAGTGATGACTGCTACCCAGTTACAATGTTGGGGACTATTTCCAGGAGCCTACTCTTATGACATAGAGTTCACGGGTACCAAACAACACAGTAATGCTGTTGGCTTGTCACATTTTCCAATATTGGCAACTGAAGAAGAAAAGTCTTCATACTGTGACCAAGCAGAAGTATTCCACACCACATTGGTGGACCAGTTGCCAGTAACCAATTCTGAAATACAAAGGGAGACAAGGAATGACCTAATATTGTCAAGAGTCTATGAAGTCACCATGCAAGAATGGCTAGCTCATGGTAACCCTATGCTTCCAAAGTTCTCAATGAGACCAGACCAATTGTTGCTATGTTAAAGAGCACTGATTTGTACATTGCGTGTTGTGATTACCTCTAAACCGCACACCGGAGTATTAGAAAATCTGCATGAAGGACACCTGGGTCCAGTCAAGATGAAGAGTCTCACCCAGAGCTATGTGTGCTGACTAGGAATAGATAAACAGTTTGAAGACTTGGCTGAAAGCTGTTCAGGATGCCAAAGAGTTCAAAAAGCAGCACCACAGGCACCGTTACACCTGTGGAATGGCCGTCATCACCATGGCAAAGAGTACATAGTGACTTTCTTAGGCCATTCATGGTCTCCATGTTTCTGATTGCTGTGGATGCTCACTCAAAGTGGCCAGAGGTTATACCAATGAAGTCAACCATCTCAGCAAAGACTGTCTCCACCCCGAGTACTATCCTCACCAGAAACAGCTTACCAGAACAAAATGTGGGTGACAATGGACCACAATACATGTCAGATGATTTCTGGCAGTCCATGAAGAAAAATGGCATCAGCATTTCACCACCCAGCAGCAAATGTGTTGGCAGAAAGGTTTATCCAAACATTCAAGAAGTCCATTAAACTGATGGACAAGGACATTTCTCTACAGCACAAGGTGGACAACTTCTTTTTTGTGTATCAGAACTCCGTTCATGCGATGACAAATCAAACTCCTGCAATACAGTTCATGAACAGGAATCTAAGATCTCACATAGACCTCCTGAAACCAGACCTACAGAGGGAAGTGCAGAATAAACTGTTCCGCCAATTGTCAAAAGAAGCAGGAAGGACCTTCGAGATTGAACAGGAAGTTCTAGCTCGTGATTCCCAAGAAGACAAGTGGACACCCGGTAGGATAACTACAAGAACTAGACCCCTGACGTACACAGTGGATGTTGGCGATCAGACATGGAGACATCATGTGGACCAGATACTGGAACATACCTGCGTGGATTGTATCCAACAAGATGGACACATTACAGTCACCAGACTTACCTCTCAGTGACGATCACGTCATTGACAGCAATATGACACCAGAAACCGAGAACGTTATCATTGATGAGACACCCAACAAACCTGATGTCACTCCGCAGGTCCAGAGCCACTAACCTGAAAGAAACAGAGCACCACCCAAAAACTGAACCTTTAGAACTGTGGAGTTCTTATGGACTGCTATTGTGGAAGCATGTTTACTTGGAAAGTGGGTTTATGAAAGGGAAATTGACTGCTTTGTGCATATCTAGTTTTATGGTGCATTAATCTAAAGGGCGATGAAGTGTAATATATGGACCTATTTTTATAGAACAATGACCATCCTCCCCCTTAGCACTACGTATTGATCTGTGGTCCGTGCACGGTATTGATATGTTGTCTGCGTAGGCGCTGTTGTCTACGCATGCACATTGTTCACTCTATCTCTCACTGCAACGTGAATACACCAGTTAAAGCCATCTCCTGCATGCGTGCTTTTATTTAATCGATATGTAGTTGTGCACAGACCCAACAATGATAGAAATCAATGGTTGCTTTTCCTATCACCATTCCCCAGGTACCAGGCATGCTCAGAAGAAACAGAAGCTTAAAGAAGAAATGTATTGCTCTTAAAAAAGAAATGTACTAACCTAGCTTTAAAATAGCATGCAATATTACACCTGGCTCTGTGTTAACTAAAAGAACCACATTCATCTTTGGGGACTTTTATCACTTGGTCAAAAGTATTTTGTTATTTCCCAAAAGATGTCATTAGTTTGCAGTTAGCTAAAAAACTTAAGTATTCTCACCATTCTGTTGTCCATCAACAGTGTTTGCTGAATACCAACAGTGTAACAAAGTGAATAAACTCTGGAAAGGGAGCTTTAATGGATGGAGTACTTCCATTTTCGACCATAGGGAAGTTGCTGTGGTGCTAACAATTATAAGAGTGTTATCATGGCAAAATCTATGATAACATAAGCCCAATTCTATTGGTTTGATAATTTTGGTTGCTTAGCATGTTGTGCATTTGTTGATACAGTGTTCAATCAAGTTATCTGTTCTTGAGAGCCATAGGGATTCCCCTCACTATTGTCTTAAATTCATGATCAATCCCTTGTGATGATAATGTGATTAACTCACAGCACAAAATCTGAGGTAAGTGCATTGAAAAGTTCATTACAAACATTGTACAGGTATAAGACTGTGCATGGACCATTTTGGTGAAGATATTTCGTATACAATGACAGAGCGACATCCTGCTTTACTGCAGTTTTGGTTTCACTCTGTAGAGCAGGGGTTCCACTGATCCCTTGGTTCGTGGTAAGGGTCCATCGCATTAAAAAGTTTGGGAACCCCTGCTGTAGAGTGAAGTTATTTTGCACACTGAATTCATGCTTGCAGATCAGTTGTACTGTACTTCCCTTTACAACTAATGGGGTCCATTGTTGCACTGTGCATGAGGTTTCTACAATGTGAAGAACCAATGCTGTATCACAATGCACAGTCACCTAGGAACATGTGGAATGCTCTGTCAGCACTCTTGGATTTGAGTGACATTAGCAATGAAAACATTCCCAGGACTGGTAAAACCTTAATGCTATTCTAAGGAATTATCCTGTCATTTCTTCATTAAGTTAGAGCAGGACAATAATGAGGGTGGTTGAAGAGTCATTCACGCAGCATTTTAACACATGCACTGTTTCTATGAGTTCACTTCTACCATGCCTTAATATTCAATGGCGTGCTAAGCTACAAATATATACTACATTGGTTATGACACTTCCTACAAGCTGCCTAGGTTCAGATAAAGTAATTTTGCTTAAGGACACTTTCAGAAAATAATTTAGCTTTCCATGTGCATTCCAGTCCTTTGCTTTGGAAAGACATTCCACTTTGTGTGTGGCTCCCAGCAAACCAATGGCACTACATTGAGTGTTCAAGATGCTGATTTATTTATCACACCTACATCGAAACTTACAGTAAAATGCATTAATAGCCAAGTGATGTTTAATTTGCTAAGGATTAATTGTTCCATGATGATGAATGTGAGTGAATAGTTCTGCCATGCTATTGTGTTCTTCTCTGATACTATTCACCACATTAACTTCAAGACTTTCAACATCATCTCTTTCGTTCTCTGAAAGTGAAAAATGATCTTGCAAATACAACTTGAAAAGTTTTGATATCCTTTTCAGGGGTTTTCCATCTCACAATTATAAAGATAGAAAACTGCAACAACTTGTGCAATGGAATACTATTGACACATCCTGTTGTGCAGTAAAAAGTGCACTCAAGGCAGAATTTTCTCAAATATAGCCAACAGATTCAGGTTAAATTTCATGTAATGCGTTGCTGTCATTTAGTAATAGGATTGCTTTCTGTCTAATGTCATCTGTGATTCCAAACTATGGTATTGCCCCATCAGAAGACTCAGGAGGCACATCACCAAAATTAATTTCTAATTCACCAAGGGGTTTGCATAATGATTCATAAATGGAAGTACTACAGAGTCTCCGAGCCTGAAAATGCAGTTGCTGTCAGTCTGAACAAAATGGTAAAAGTATCTAACTTTCTCCAGTTCTAATTGTTATCAAGCTTCTCCTTCCAGCAATGTCTCCCAAGGATCTAAACGTTTTCTGCTCATGCAAACTTTTATTTTAGGTTTATAGTATCTGCATTACTTTGCTTTTATAGTTGCTTCCGTATTGGCAGCTTTGGGATTTTCATCCCACAGAGACTGATATCACACACTTGAGGATTGAAATGTTTTCTTTGGACAAGGGATCAGTGTTCAGGAAGCTACACACAAAGCAGCTGGGGTCGAGATGTCAGCTACAGAATCAAAATGCTTAGCAATGCCAAAATTTTTTGGTGCATTTGTACAATCCCAAAATGAGTCATCAGGAAAAGCTTTTATGTGAATAACAGAATCAAGCAGTCCAATAACGGTGATTGTGTACATTCAATTCTGCATTACCCATTTTTTTCCAAATCTTTTTATACTTTGCTTGATAGCTTGATACAAATATTTTGAATAATGTCTTATTTTTAATGCAATGGGTTGTGTGTGCTATGGGCTTTATATTTTCAATCCTGTTTATAAGATTCTTGCAACTATCAGGAATTGTTATCTTAGGCCAGTTAAGCACATTACAGGGTCACTTGTACAGGTAAATACCTGAAATTCTTCTGATACCTCTAGAGTTTACAAAAGAGTTTAATTCACTTGCTAGGAAGCTGATAATTGGAATCATAAAGCCACATAAACATACTGCACAGAAACAGGCTCGTACAGCTCATCCAGTCTATGGCAAATGTGATGCCTAACTATTTTAACCCCATATTCCCACATTAATGTCCATATCCCTCTTCTCTTTTCCAATCGAAGTACCTGTTCAAATGTCTTTTAATTCAGTGATACTACTCTTCTGAGCTAGTGTCACTTGTACATGTACGGCCGATATGCAAGGTCTTTCTGCTTTCCATTAGCTGTGATTTACCCATTGGTAGTCATGGTTAAGTATTCCACTGCGGAGTTCTACACTGTCTGTTAATCCCTTTCAGCATAATTAGTGGATCATTTTCCTAGGAACAGAAGGTTGCGCACCTTTTCGCAGAAATTTGAGAATGATCCTATTGTGTACAACAGATGGGAACAAAACCCATTAGAACAACGCTCACTCCCCTCAGCTGTTCCAAACCTCACTGATCTTTGAACTGTGTGTAATATTGCCAGCTGCAGATCTTTCTCAGGAATTGAAAACAGAGATTAGATGGATTACAGGAGGTATATGAGTTCCAAGTCTATACGGAGTACGGTCATTAACACTGTCATAGTAAGTGCAAAATACATCCACAACAAAAAAACATGCATCTTTAAGATATATATTAACAGCATAACTGCATTAAATAGTATTAAAATGCTGATACAACTTTGCCCACATACACTGAACAAAACCAGTACAGAATATTAATGGTTAAAATTTATCTACATTAGCCAAAAGAATGACACTCTTGTTGAAATATAATGAAATGTCTTGCCATTTTGCCATTTGCAGCAATACATCCGTATAGTTACCTGGAACACCATTTTACAAATTCTTGAATACAATCTGAAAAACAACCTAAAGAAAGCTCATATGTGCTACTGTGCAGATCGAACTTTGTTTATGCCATGTGCATTCAGGTAGATTATGTATTAATAAATAGTAATCAGGTGTATTCAGATGGAACATATCCTTATTGCAAGCATTCTAAGCTGTAGAGATGGGTGTCCAATAAAGTTCATGACCTGTGGATATCATGTGACAGAATGGTCTATTGCACAAACAGAAAAGATTTATTCTTTCCCAGTGCTGTGAAAAATGATACTTATAGGCAGCTGAAAAGATGCTGCAAATGGGCATATGTTTGGTAGAGAAAAAAAATTCGGTGAAGTGGAAAGTAGAATTCCGGTTGTAGATTATTGCAGAAGACATTAGTCTAAAGTAGTTTTCCCAGTTTACAAAACAAAAATTACAATTAAGTTGGTTATTTAATTTCAAAAATATGACAATAGTAAGGTTAATAAAAGCTGTCATCCTGTTAATCTGTCTCTTTCCCTTAGTTAGGCCAGTCAGGACATGCATTTTGATCACGGGCGGTGAATTTGACTTTTACTATGGTTCTGCAAGTTTATCTGGTGGGTAGTTAAGCATAACAGATGTGGTAACTCCCCTCCCCCTCACCCCTACCACCACCCCTTTCAATCACTGCTTAGTACTGAAGGCAAATCTCATGAGGCAAAAGCAGAAATAGCACTTTGGGATTTCTCAAGGTATATTATCCCCATTACCTGATATCTCTACCCTGCCTAAGATTTCCCTGTATTTACATTTACAGTTACTTAGCACGCTCAATTACAGATGACTAATTTTTAATTTTATAAAAAGACTGGAATGTTGCATCAGTACCCCACAAATGATCTTACATTCTATTGAACTGAAAAGGGACCAATAAAGGATACGATTCATTGCAATTTTAATTTTGTTTCATATATTATAAACTAAAACTGAGTTGCCATGCATTATAAGAAATATGAAAGTTTCTGTTTTGTAATGTGATTAAATTATTTTGACAAGCATTTTTATATTTCAATTAAAAATGACATATGCATTTTGTGAAGATCAAGTGTCACCAAAAGTAAGAATATGTTTACCTCAATAAACAATGCAGAGTTGATATTTTACATTTCAAGTAGAGCATCAGAAAATAGTCCAATAATGAATACTTAACATAAAGCATTTCCTGAACTGTTTGTACATTCCATAGGCTGTAGATAGGCTGAACAAGTTGTGCTCCCTTTATCATCAGGGAATGTAGCCAAAACACATAGGTTTCTTTATGTATCTTCTCCCACAATGTGGATCTGTGGTAATGTTAATCTAAACAGAATTCTGGAATATCCAAAAGAGGCAAAAAAAACCTCATTTCTTAACAAGGTAACAACTTATATCAAATAAATTTTAAAATTTGATATTCACTGAGATAAACATGAAATAACATTACCTTCCAATGGCTTTATTCACTTCTTTTATTCTCAAAACATATTTGCCCATTCACTTTTTTGCACTGCGTCCTCTCACAAACCCTTCAGCAGCTGGCTCAATTCCTTGTTTCATCATAAACCTGGTTATAAGTTAGGACTGGTGGTAACCACATTGGAAATATGACAGGTTGTGTATTTAACTTAATCTTATTTTTGTTTTCTTGCTGTGCATCACATGTCTTCAAATACAATTTTTTCCTCAGTCTCAGTCATTGGAGTTTAGAAGAATGAGAGATAATATTATTGAAAGATAAGATTTCACACAGACACCAAAACTTTTCCCTCATTTTCTTAAGTATGAGATCCAAGATTTTGAGTATGCTCAGAATTACACAAGTGGAGGTACCTGAAGTTCAGGGAATAGCTTGGAAATATGGGGAATAGTTTAAGAACAAGGTGTTGCCTATTGAAGATACTGATGAAGAGGAATTTCATCTTTCAGAATGCTCCACATTCTTCCCACAGTCCATAGATGTACTGGTTAGTAGATTAAATAGTCATTGTAAAGTGTCCTATGATTAAGCCAGGGCTCAGTTGGTGGGTTGCTGGGTGATGCAGCTCATTGAGTCGGAACGGGCTGTTCCTTGCTGTATCGCTGTATAAATAAGTCACAAGAGCAGAATTGGGCCATTCAACTCATTGATTCTGCTCCACTGTTCAAACATGGCTGATGTATTTTCCCCCTCAACTCAAATTCTTCTGCCTTCTCCACTTAAACTTCAACAACATTACTAATCAAGAACCTATCAACCTCTGCATAAAATGTACCCAATGTCTTGGCCTACCTGTGGCAATGAATCCCACAGATTCACCATCCTCTGGCATAAAAGTTCCTCCTGATCTCTGTTCTAAAAGAAAATCATTCTACTCTAAGGATGTGGCTTCTGGCTCTAAACCAACGAACAGAAACCTCCTCTCCATGTTCACTCTAACCAGGCCTTTCAATATTCAGTATATTTCAATGAGATCCTCCTCATTCTTCTCAAGTCCAGTGAGGACAGACCCAGAGCCATCAAATGCATCTCATACATTATCCCTTACATTCCCAGGATCATTCTTATAAACTGCCTCTGGACCCTCTCCAATACCAGTACATCCCCAAAACTGATCGCAATTCTCCAAATGTGGTCTGACCAATGCCTTACAAAGCCTCAGCATTACATCCTTGTCTTTATATTTTAGTCCTCTTGAAATGAATTTGCCTTCCTTACTACCAACTCAAACTTCAAATTAACCTGCAGAGAAGCCTGCACACAGACTCCCAATTTCCTTTGTTCCTCTGATTTCTGAATTTGCTCCCATTTAGAAAATAGTCTGCACTTTTATTTCTTCTACCAAAGTGCAAGGACCATACACTTCCCTACACTATATTCCATCTGCCACTTCTTTGCCTATTTCCCTAATCTGTCCAAGTATGTCTGCAAACTACCTGATTCCTCAACATTACCTGATCCTCAACCTATCTTTGTATCATTTACAAACTTGGTCATAAAGTTCAGTCATCCATATCATTAACATAAAACGTGAATTGTACCAGACCCGGCACTGACACCTGCAGAACCCCACTAGCACTGGCAGCCAACCGGAAAAGTGCCCCTTTATTGCAACTCATTGCCTCCTGTTAGTCAGTCAGTCAACCTCCTATCCATGCTAGTATCTTTCATCTAATACCATGGGCTCTTATCCTGTTTAACAGCCTCATGTGTGGTGCCTTGTCAAAGGCCTTCTGAAAACATTCACTGACACTCCTTTGTATATCCTTGTTATTGCTTCAAAGATTCCAACAGATTAGTTAGGCAAGATTTCCCCTTCAATACACCATGCTGACTTCGGCTTATTTTATCATGTCTCTCTAAGTACCTCCAAAATCTTTTCCTTAGTAATGACTCTAATATTTTCCCATAATTTCTTGTCTTTTGCCTCCCTCTCTTCTTAAAAAGTAGAGTGCCATTTGCCATTTTCCAGTCCTCTGGAACTATTCCAGAATCTAGTGATTATTGAAAGATCAGAATTAATGCTTCCACAATCTCTCGTTACCTCTTTCAGAATCCTGGGGTTTAGTCCATCTGGTTTAGGTGATGTGGTGTGTCTACCTCCAGATCTTTTAGATTACCTTTCAGAGTCCAGATTCTGTCACATTATCTTCCCCAAAGAACCATGGAGGTGGAATCATTGAATAGATTGATAAATATTTGAACTGAAGAACTGAAGGGTCTGGGGAAAGAGGAGAATGGTGCCGAGGTCAAGATTGGATCAGCCATGTTCTTATTGATTGGGAAAACAAGCCTAATTGGGTTAAGCTTGGTCCTGTTATTAGTGTTATTACAACTTGCTTCAGTTCCCTGGATATGCCTTAACCACCAATACTACCACAGATCAAAGACTGTTCAATATTTTGAAATTCACTCTTCTTGACTTAAGAAGGGTGTCATTTCTTAACCCAGATGTGCAAATTTATCCACAGCCTCCACCGAACTAACTTCGAGAATGCTTTCATAATCATGCAACTTCTCAATATTCTCTTGCATATTTCATGCAGGATCGAGTGAGATAGTGCTTTGCCGTTCCCGAGAGAACAGCAGGAGAGAAATGGGAGCACAAGCTACCACAAGGAGAAGCTCAGAGACGAGAAGAGGGGCCATGATCGACTACATTTCTCGCCAATTAAAGCATCGATAAAGATTGAAACATCAAGGCAAATCGGAGGAGCGCAAGCGGTTCTTGGACAGGCCACTCATTCATATTGCTGCTGTCGGAGGGGCCACTGGTTTGAGTCACTGCTGTTGCAGTGACACACATCAAAGTTGCTGGTGAATGCAGCAGGCCAGGAAGGGTCTGACAAGACCTGACGCAGGGTCTCCGCCTGAAACGTCGACTGTACCTCTTCCTAGAGATGCTGCCTGGCCTGCTGCATTCACCAGCAACTTTGATGTGTGTTGCTTGAATTTCCAGCATCTGCAGAATTCCTGTTGTTTGCTGTTGCAGGGGCCACTGGTTTGAGTCACTGCTGTTGGAGTGACCACTGGTTTGAGTCACTGCTGTTGGAGGGGCCACTGGTTTGAGTCACTGCTGTTGGAGTGACCACTGGTTTGAGTCACTGCTGTTGGAGGGGCCACTGGTTTGAGTCACTGCTGTTGGAGTGACCACTGGTTTGAGTCACTGCTGTTGGAGGGGCCACTGGTTTGAGTCACCACTGTTGGAGTGACCACTGGTTTGAGTCACTGCTGTTGGAGGGGCTGCTGGGTCCCGATGCTCTCGAGATGTTATTGAAATTCTGAGATTTTGAATTGGACTGTTGTTCAATGTAACTGTAGTACATTTTGGCTTCTTTCAGCCCTATGTTGTTCCTGCCATTCTGGTTGCGGATTGTCGGCCTGAGGGCTTTGAGTAATCTGTTAGTTTTAGTGCAAAGAAGGGATTGGGGGTGTTTAAGGTTTGCAAGTTTTTGTTTCTTTTTCTTTTTGAGCAGGGGTGGGATTGATGTCTTCTTTTCAACTACTATATCTATCAGGAGAAGACAAAGACATGGTTCAGTTATATTTGGAGTCATAAGTAACTCAGCGATGTACTGTTGTAGAATGTGGGCTTGTTCAGTTTTGTAACTAAATAGGCTTAAAACTGAGACATTGACTAACAAACTAAATATCACAGTAATACTTGTCTCCTCAGTGCTTCACCAACAATTCTTCTGTCCATTTTGTGAAGAAATCACAGCAGAGTTGCTCAAGTTAATGACCGTGGCTTTAGATGTTTGCTGAAAAACTGTGCCATTTTTATCGACATTTAAAACATATCACCTTTCAAAGTGATACACTTGATAGATGAATCTCATTGTATCCATCACAATAATTCCATTCTCAATCATGTGCACCCACCCTGTTTTGGAACTATAGCCTTCAACTACTAGCATGCGACAAAAATTCCTTAACATTTCTCAGTGCCATCCATATAGGCAAAGAGGTTTGCTACATAAAATGAAACACAAGTTATTGTCACTGGGATCAAGTTCATTTGTCTGTTAAACTAGAGATGAATGTGTCATGAGGTACATGGTCATCGTGCCAAAACCAGTTTCTATGGCTGCCATGAGTCTTCCCAATCTCACATTGTGAATTTGTAAGTCTCTACAGATTCATACATCTTAGAATTGAAAAGATCCTGTAATTTTTGTGCTCCTTCCCTGAACGAAATATCTTCTGCCTTCCTTGGTGTTAAAATATTTTCTTACAAAGGGTAAAGTTGGGAACTCATTGTTTTTGAATGAATGGTTCCCTTGCAGTCTGATATCGAACATGACCATCATTTTGCACTGTGTTATTTGGTCTGTAAAATATTCACATGCATTCTATGTATTAGCCGTTAGGCTTGAGCACCCTTTTATGTACACCAGAGCTTCCACGGGGCAACTTAATTCTGAACACCTATTTCCTTTCACTGGTGTTCCCACCAAAACTTTGGTCACACCAGAAGGTGTGAAGCTTTCCCAACTTCCAGTGTTTGTTTGTTCACTGACAACAAACTTGGACTCAGTAAGATAACCACACTGACTTTTCTGGTGGAACTTACTAACTGCCAAAACCACTGGGACCTTCCTGACCCAAATGCCTACCATATCTGTCCTTGTTCTACTGGTAGCACCATATCTGCTTGCTCTTTTCCCTGAAGGCTGTGCCAGTTTTTATCCAAAATACTTGCCCTGGAGACTCCCTAGCTGAGGTGGTCTGCATTCTCCCTTCACCATTCCCATTCTCTCTCTCACCTCATCTACTTACCAGCCTATCACCTCCCGCTGGTGCTCCTCCCCCTTCCCGTTATTCCATGGTCTTCTACCCTCTCCTAAAAAATTCCCCCTTCTCCAGTTCTTTATCTCTTTCACCTTTCAGCTTCCTCGCTTTTTGTGTCACCCCATCACTTCTCCCGGTTTCATCTATCACCTACTACCTTGTATTTCTTCCTCCCCTCCCCCTACCTTCTTACTCTGACTTCTCATCTTTTTTCTCCAGTTCTGATGAAGGGTCTCGGCCTGAAACATCAACTGTTTACTCTCTTCCATGGCTGCTGCCTGGCTTGCTGAGTTCCTCCAACATTTTGTGTGTGTAATTCTTTAAATGCTCATAAATGATGTATGGGTTGTGGATATGAATCAGTATTCAAAATTAGCACTTGAAATGCCACAGCATAGGAGCCCATGAGTAGTAACATTTGTATAAGTAGGACTTAATTAGCCCGTACAGACTTGGCGAGTTGAATGGCCTATTTCCATTCTGTTTAACTCTGTTTAAAAGAGAGCTGCTAGAAGATGTGCATCTCACTTAGTCAATTCAGTAAGCATACCATGCATGGACCACTTCACCATAACTACACATCACACTTACACAGACATCACAAATTTGACAGCTGATTTTTTTTAAGCTGTCAGTAAGTCCTAATTACCAAACTAAAAGCACCGTGCAGATGCAGCTAGGCAGCTGAAGTTTACAGATGTGCTTGCAAAGCTTTCACCTGGATTCTACTTAACATAAGTGCTGATTGGTCAGACTGCCTGAATTAATGCCTTTGTTTTGATAAATAAGCTATTTTAAAACTGGAACATCGTGCTATCCTGAAGTGTAAAATGGATGAGCTTGAACTTACAGGAGGGTTTGCCAAGTTTAGGAGGAAAATTAAACAAAAGGTGTATTTAAAGAAGTCAATAAACCAAAAGTGACAATTCTGGTAAACTCTCCAAAACATGTACTCCAGAAGTAGCATCCCACAAAGAAAGACTGAATTATAGCACTTTACCAGTTAATATTAGTAAAGATACTGCAGGAAATCTTTTTTTTATTTTGCCAAAAAGGAGCAGGGACTGATGTCACAGAAAGTCAGTTTCATCTATTTCCAGATCAGGTGCATTTTCTGCTAGTTTACATGGTATAGTTGTTATGGGATGTCCCTTCCATTTGATGTAAAACTCTACATTGTCTTTCTGTTATGCCTTCTGATTTATATTTTCAATTTGTGTTAGGCTAAGAAAGCGTGATGCTGGGGAGTCATTTTCCGTACGAACAGAATATTCCCAGCAACACCCTTCTCAATCAGAAATAGACTTTCATTCCCTTCACTCTGGCACTTCTCATCACAACTTGTATTGTTCAAGGTGTTTGATGCTGCAATTTGCTTCCTTCTGTAACCCAGAAATCAGAACCAACGGCCAAAGTTATGTCAACTTGATAGCACTCCACCATTGTGAGTTTCAGCTTTCTTCCCAGACATCAATTGTGAAATTATTAATGGTTCAGATATGTGACTCGCAGACAATATAGAGCAGCAGATGCCCACACTTTCTCCAGCTTGTTGCACAAGGGTATACCACTGAGACAAAACCCATCAGATTAAAAGCAACAACAGCAGGTCTACTTACCAAGAGAAAATTAGACATGTCAGTTATGTCACTTATCCTCCACCCCTTCCAGTAACCATCCTGATAAAGCAGAACTTCATCATTAATCATCATCACATAGAGTACACGTAGAGTCTGCAATTGATTACTGTAGTCATAAGGTTTCTCCAGGGGCCACAGGATTGGCCCTCAGGTTAGGGAAGTGATCTCTTGCGTAAAGTAATCACAGAACATTAGGTCATTTGTCTAACCTAGGGGACAATCATTTACCCATAATAGTCCCTTGTCTGCAGTTGATATGCCTTGAAATTGAATTTCTACAACAGAAAATGTTTGCACCCACTTTGAATGAGGTATGGTCCTGGCTTCAGGCCATTAATGGTCAATAGTGTTATTCTAATGCCTTCTAAATCATTATTTGGGACTGCTAATATCAGTCACCAAATGGTAAAATTTCTTTTTTCCAGAATTCAGGAAAGATTTCGTCACAATTAGCATTAGGAACTTAGTTTCAGGACACAAAATATAGAACTTCAGGTCATGACTTCATTCAATATCACATTTTAATTAGAGCTTCGAATAGGACAGATTTAATGGATCTCATGAGAACTTGAATTGTATGGTTTTCATTTATGGATCAATGGACATTTTTTTCTAATTTATATACAACTGAATTGAATATTTTCATTTACAGGTTGAGTACCCCTTATCCAAAATACCAAAATCTGAAAACTTCCGAAATCCATAATTCTTTTGAGCGTTGAGATGATGTCATAAATGGAAAATTCCATGAGGCACTGGGAAGGTCAACAGGCATCTCACAGTTCTGAGAAGTAACTTCACATATTTAATGAACAGAAGTTAATGAAAAATAGAAAACTGCATAAAGTGAAAAATGAAGAAATCGATCATGTATTGAAAGAGTGTCAGAGTGAACATATGTCACTTAATGGTATGCTGATCATGCAAAAAGAAAAGATCTATCATGACAAACAGAAAACTGAAAGTAATTGTGAACATTCAGCAGGCGTCACATTCTTAAAAATTTTAAAAATAGTAAAAGATAACGTGTCTGCTGATCACGAAGCCCCAGAGAAATGCGTTGATAATTTTGTGAAAATCATCGCTGATGAAAATCTAACACCAGAACAAGTCTACAATGCTGATTGTTTTTATACCTTACATAAATTAAAATACAAATAGTGTACTGCAACCTTTTAATCAAAACATGGGTGTCATTGGTGGAGACTGAGAGCCTGCTGTTGTTTGTTGCTATTCAACAACTGATTCAGGTAATCTCCTGACGCTGCTGTGAGGCATTTGTTACCCTGCACACATTATGTTTTCATTATAATAATGGTATGTAATAATTTTTACTGTTAATTACATATATATGATAAGACAAAGACGCCTGGCTGGCAGCAAATAAATTCAGAGTCGGAAATGATGGCAATCCCAAGCTATATGCATCATATATTCCGAAATCCGAAAATATCTGAAACCTGAACACTTCGGATTAGGGGACTCAACATGCATTAAAATATAAATTGGCTATAACAGGTGTCCCCCGCTTTTCGAACGTTCGCTTCACGAAACCTCACTATTATGAAAGACCTACATTAGTACCCTGTTTTTGCTTTCAGAAGGTGTTTTCACTGTTACGAAAAAAAATTCAGCGCGCGATAAAAGGCAGCGCGCCCCGAGCAGCCGTTCTCCCCCAGATTCGGAACTGCTTTGCTTTAACATGTGCCTGTGAGCAGCCGTTTGCAAGATGAGTTCTATGGTATCAGAAAAGCCTGAAAGAGCTCGTAAGGGTGTTACACTTACGGTAAAACTAGATGCAATTAAGCGTTTTGATCGTGGTGAACAAAGTAAGGACAACGTGAGTTTGGCTTGTAAAAGCTGACGAACATGATTTTGAAGAGGTTTTGGCATCCCATCACCAAGAACTGACAGATGAAGAGCTGATGCAATTGGAAGAAAAAAGGATAACAATTGAAACCAAATGAGTAATGATAAAGTATGACTTTAATTTTGAAAGGGTACGTCGGTTTAGGGGATATTTGCAGGATGGTTTGAGTCCTTATTAAAGAACTGTGTGATAGAAAAATGTGCGAGGCTTAGCAGTCAAGCAAGCTTTCCACATCAGCCACAGCAGACGATGAACCTCGACCTTCGACATCGAGGTGGGCAGAGATAGAAGAAGATGAGCTGCCTGCTCTAATGGAAACAGGAGACGAGATGACACCCCAGTGTCCCAGGCCACGGGCAGATACCGATTCGCGGAGAATGCAAAGGTAGCCGGGAGGCACACAGCACATCTTTAAGAAAAAAGCTGAAATAAACATGCTAATTAATTAGGTGCCGCCGACACGTAGTTGTCGGCCCAGATCAGAAACGACGTAATCGGAAATTGGCACTGATCTGGGCCGACAATTACGGGCTGCACCTAATTAATTAGCATATTGGTTTCAGCTTTTTTCTTAAAGATGTGCTGTATATCTCCCAGCTACCGCTGGACCCCTGCATTCTTCGCGGCAATGTATTGCTCAGCGGCCTGGAGGGTGGGGGCCACTGCACCATCCAGCCTGCAACGACTCAGTCTAACACACCATCATCAGAGTGCTCACTGTCTTCCCGATTCCCGTGATACTATACTGTACATACATTATTTCTACTTTATATAGGCTGTGTATTTTTATGTGTTATTTGGTATGATTTGGCAGCTTCATAGCTTAAAGGTTACTGGAGAGGGTGTTCTTGCTAACAGCACTTGCGTGAGATTTTTTGCCGACGGCGCTTGCGTGAGATTTTCGCTACGGAGAACAGTTCAGTAATGATTGTGGAAAAGTATCTCTACTTTATACAGGCTGTGTATTTATCATATCATTCCTGCTTTTACTATAAGTTACTGTTATTTTAGGTTTTATGTGTTATTTGGCATGATTTGGTAAGTTATTTTTGGGTCTGCAAACGCTCACAGAATTTTCCCATATAAATAAATGGTAATTGCTTCTTCACTTTACGATATTTCGGCTTACGAACTGTTTCATAGGAATGCTCTACCTTCGGATGGTGGGGAAGCCTGTAATGCACAAATAAATCCAAATTTGAATTGATTACAATGTACTTTTGATTCTGCCCTCCTTTCGCAAATCATTTTCATTCATGTAAATACAAACATCTTTTGATTTTGTCCAGTTTTTACCCACATCTTTACTCTTGCACCCTTCGGCACCTTTGACCAAAATATCCCATAGACAAAGGGGACTGGTCTGAGTGGGTCTGCACATAAGGGCATTTTGAAATCTACATGCAGCATTCTGAGAGCAAAATGAAGACTGTTATTGCTATTTACGCAGACATTGAGCTTTAGTGACAGAAAACAGATTCCCCCCCCCCCAGAGTATTTGATTTTAATAAATAAAATAATTCATGCCTTTGATTGAATGTTATAGATGTTTAGTTTATTTTTAAAATAGTAATTTCATACATTAGAATAATTTCTATGGGTGTCGCCCCAAAGGCTCAATAGAACTAGTAATGAGTGACTTTGTTTTAAGAACCTGGATTGATAGAACCTTTTAGCATCATTAGGGCAGCTCAAAAGTCTTCACGACTACTTAATTATTTTAGAAATCTGGATATACTTATGCTGGTGAATAAAATATAATGAAAACTGGAAAATCCCACAAATAGACATGTAATAAATAGAACCTAATGTGACATTTCCGTTAGGCTGGTGTTTGTCAAGGATTTAAATGTTGGTCATTTCAATCAATTTCTATGTTTGAAGGAGAGCACCTCCTTCACCTTTAGTCCAGACCATTCATTTTTTCAAACCTAAACACTCCAATACAGAAGCTGACATTAATGCACAATGGGAAGAGGGCGAGGATCTAATAGGTTGCCTTTGTTGTCCTAGGTTAAGGTGGGTGACAGTGGTCAGAGCTTTGCTGATTATAGCCAGTGAATCTCTCTGAACAGGGAAGGTGTGGATTTCATATGGAACAAGGCTGATAGAGTTAAAACGTGTTTCCTTCCCACAACTCTGTACAATTCCACTCATTTCAACTGCACTATAGTACAGCTAAGCACACTTAAGTCATTTATTCACACACAATAAACCAAGCTCTTTTGACAAAAGGAGTACAATTAGACTCAACAAGAATAAGCACATTTGCAGTCAGACCTGATCTATGGGCCCTTATACTCACTTCCTCTTTGAACATGTTCATCTTTGCTCTCACTGCTGCCATTACGATGGTCAGGAGCCTCAAGATCTGCACCCCAGGTTCATGAATAGTTCTTACCCCTCAACCATCAGACTCTTGAAGCAGAGAAGATAACTTCACTCACCCTGATACTGAACTGTCCCACAACCAATGGACTCATCCTCAAAGACTCTTCTTCTCATATTCTTGATATTTATTGCTTATTTATTTATTATTTCTTTTTTTGTATTCGAGCAGATAGTTTTTTTTTGCATGTTGGTTATTGCCCACCCTGTTGGGTGCGCACTTACATTGATTCTATAGTGTTTCTTGTATTTACTGTGATTGCCTGCAAGAAAATGAATCTCGGGGTTGTATATGGTGACATATTTGATCATAAATTTACTTGGAACATTGAACATTTCTTCCTCTGATTTGGTCCATACCAGTGGATGAAATGTGAGCATTTTCAAAGGAGCATGTGAGATACTTTCTATAAGTCCTTGGGACGAGTTGCTCCATGTATCATATTCATGTACATTTGTTTGTGGCTCATGTATACTAAATAGTAAGTTTATTCAACACTTCAAGACTAAACTGTGTCAGTGGTTGACAATTGATATAGGAGGAGTGATTGATAAGGCCTAAGATAGAGGGAGTCAATTTTAGAAAACCTAGCACATTTATTTTTCAACATAGTCCCCTCCTACATGTACATACTTAGTCCGGTGGTAATGGAGCATACGGATCCCTTCTTTATAGAAGTGGTCCACAGCAGGGGTGATTGATAAGTTCGTGGCCTAAGGTAGAAGGAGATGAGTTATACAGCTCTCGTTACAAGCACATGCAGTTCAACTCTGAGTGAAAATGCAGAAAGTTTGAAGTTAATAACTCATCTCCTTCTACCTTAGGCCACAAACTTATCAATCACCCCTGCTGTGGACCACTTCTGGAGGTCCAAGACATCGACTTCTACAAAGAAGGGATCCGTATGCTCCACGACCGCTGGACTAAGTGTGTAAATGTAGGAAAAATAAATGTGCTAGGTTTTCTAAAATTGACTCCTTCTACCTTAGGCCATGAACTTATCAATCAGCCCTCATATGTACCAGGCTTCAATTGCAAAAGTAAAAGGATATTTCTCTTGATGTTTTTAGTCTAAATGAGCTGTGTAATACTCCACAGTATAGTACTAACATCCTACAGAATCAGTAGAGCAGACATTTAGGATTCTAGATGAGGTACCAATATTGAAGATTGTGTTCTGAGACGTGGCAGATTTTTTGATTGACATCCAAGCAGTGAGAGTACTTATCGTGGTCCCAAATTACATTCTATATAGAAGGGCGTGGAGAGTCAGGAGCAGGTCACTCTCTATAGCATTGTACCATATCACCTGTACCTACATGTCCTGGATTCATTGAGTTCCTGTTCGGTAATGATAGCAGAGGTTGCTTGACTACAGAAATATCATTGAATGATGATATTTTGTTAGACACAACCACTAGTTCAAAGTTGTTTGGAGCTTGGAAAAAACTGCGACTCAACAGAAAAGAGAGCACTAGAGTACATTTTGTCTGAATTGTATCGCACTGACACCTCTCCCTCCTTAAGTGTTGTGCTCACACACAAGTCAAATGCCTAGATATGATTAACATGCAGCAGTGAGACGCTGTTCTGGAAAGGCCATGTAATAGGTTAAACAGAACAGGTTTAATTTTTTTAAAAAATCCAGCCTTATATAGTTAAAATAAATATTTATTAGTGATTTCAATATATTCCACATGCATCCCAAGTTAAACTATTATACAATTTTCTTCAGCATACGATCCATAATAGAAGAAACATTTTAGTAAATATGTATCATACATTTATACCAAGTACGTATTTAGAAAAAAAGCTTTAGGCACTTGAAGTACTTATGAATCCCAACCCATCCTATTCAAAGTTATCAAATAAATCCAAAATTTTCAAATGAATTAAATATATATATAAAATTCAGTGTAAGACCACCTCTAAATCAGTTTGTGGCATTCAGATAGACGCTTTTTCATTCTTTAAATCCTCACTTTTTTTTAAAAAGACCAAACGACATAAGACTCTTTTCCTCTTAACATGCAGTACATTGAATATTTCACAGATATTAAGAGTGTTGTGATTATAAACAGTAGTAACGATTCTCTGGTCTTTTCAAGTTTGCCGTGTGTTACAGGTATTGCACAGGAAGTACCTCACAGAGGTCAGTGCTTCAAGAAGAAAATGTTAAATAAACATCTATGGAAGTGTTACAGCACACGTAACCTATAAGTAATTAAGTAAAAGCAGAATTTCAAGTTTTAATCTTATCACATAATGTAGGTGTTAAGTCCCCAACAGCAGGCCACTAACAAACACTACAACAAAATTAAGTTTTATTTACTAAGTCTGACTATTAGGTGTGTTAAATCACTTTTAAGACACTGAGTTACAAGAAGTAATAAACACAGAAAAGAAATTAATCAACATACAAAGTACATTTATGAATGCTTCCTAGATAAAAAGTAATCCATCTCTGAATTAACAGTGCCTCCTGAAACTCTGGACATCCAAGCAGAATGATTATGAAAGGCTACTTCAACCAGTAAAAGTGGTTAGAAGCTAGTAAACCAAGTAGAGAAATTCATTTCGTTGTGCCAAAGATAAATTCTTCAGAAACAAGCAATTCCTCCCTGAAAATATCAAGCAAAAATCAAAATATTTTAAATTCAAACCAGATTACAAAAATGACTTATTTTTTGTGTTGACTTCAGGTAGTACAATTCATCACAAATTACAAATTTGGATCAAATATCTCAGTTCTAAGACTGTTAACTTTCAATAACCTGGATCTATGTATACAGTATCTTAACCTGTGTAAAGGGCAACAGTATCAACATGTAAAAACATAATTAGGAGCAGGAGTACACCTTCTAGCTCTTTGAACCTACTCCATTGTTTGTCATTCAAGATATCATTAGTGATCTTCTACCTTAGCTCCATTTCCTGCACTGCCTCCAAATTGCGTGATTGCCCAATGTGGTAGAAAGGAATTCACTTTTACTTTGAATGAACTCAGTAAATAAGCCTTCTAGTTCACTGAATCATAACCCAAATAGATCATGAATGCATCTTTCAGTCTCAGAAGGTGGACTGACTGAATACTTGTCCTCACATAACAGTGCTTTATTTTCCAGAAGGCAGGCATAAACATTCAACAGTTGGAGATTGTACTCAATTCACTCCATCAATATTGTTTTAGAATCTATGGAAATTAATCAAAATGCCCTGCTTCAGTGGATTGCCTTGCTAGATTTAAAAGTAGTACAAAAGCTGCAAATCCAAAATAAACATTTATTAACATAAAACAAACAACTGTGGGTCACTCCGTGCTTTTAGCCTGCTCCATCATTCAATATCAGTGCTGATCGATAGTCAGCACATTGGTCTTGATGATTCCTACCCATAAATCACTTGATCTCTTTTGCTTTAAGAATATCTTCCCCCCTCTTAATATATATTTAATGATCTGGCTTCAGTTGCTTTAGTGGTAGAGAAATGGGAAAAATGAAACTAACATCAAATGACTGCTGGAAAAATAGGTACATGGATAAGAAGCTTTAGAGTGACATGGACCAATGCAGACAACTGGGACCAGCCCAGGTTGACAGCTTGGTTCTGAGTTGGGGCAGAGGGCCTACTTCCCTGTGATAACTATATGCCCAAACTGTGGGGTGCCAAAAATCTATTTCAATATCTTAATTTATCTGGGTTTAAATTTTTTAATCTTTTAAATAATTTTTTTAAAAAACACCTCCAATTCCAAAGGACCAGCAGACTATTTCTAAAAGCTTGTTTTTACATCAGATTTCCAGCATCTTTCAACAGAACTTTATTATTAATGCTAGTTACTTACTGTGGTCACATCTTCTCTTCCTTACGCCCAACATCTTTACCAGCTGGTGATATCGCAGCTAGAAGTCCACCCAGAATTTCCCGCCTTATTTCCCCAACAATTGATTCCTTTATCTGGTGGGCACAAAAAGAAATTTCATCAGTAATACGGATGCTACTCAACTCACTTAACACTATAACATTCCCAAAATCCCACATTTTTTCTCCATGTAATAGGCATCACTAGACTAGAAAACAGATAGCTACTTCCAAGGATCTGGTAGCATTTCCCTTTGGACAGCTGCTAACAGATATTGGTTAGAATCCAGATTATTATATTAATTGTAGTTTTAGCTCTCTTTATACCTGTTTATATGTTTGTATAATCACCTGTTTGTCAATCAATTTTTAGCAACTTCTCATATATTTGGTTTCATACTTCTGTAGTTCCTTTGACCGCAATGCTGACTTGTGACTCAGTCAGTAACTGATCAGGAGCTTGAAGACTCATATGGCCAGATCTGGGAACAACTTTTTTCCAACTGTGATAAGACTGCTGAACGGATCCTGACCCGGGTCTGGGCCGTACCCTCCAAATATCCAGACCTGCCTCTCGGTTTTTTTGCACTACCTTACTTTCCAAATTTCTATTTTCTATTTATGATTTATAATTTAAATTTTTAATATTTACTACCGATTTGTAATCCAGGGAGTGGGAAGCACAGTATCAAATATCGCTGTGATGATTGTACGTTCTAGTATCAATTATTTGGCGACAATAAAGTATAAAGTATAAAGAGAAAAGCATATGCTCAAGTTCCTTTGTTACTCCTTTACTTGCTGCTACAGGCTAACCCTGTCTGACCTGTACTGTGATGAACAATTAATAAAATGGCTGCAGCCAAGAGATTTTGCCTCATTTTTGACATCTGAAGAGAAGAACCTTCTGGACTACATCATCTCAGGATCTAACAACTCGGTTTCACAAACAAGACAGCGGAGGAGATTAAGGACAGGAAGGATCCTAGATGAGCCAGGAAGTTCTAGTGTGCACATTCAACAGAATGTGATACCTTTAGCCTTACTTTCCTAATCCTCAGAAAAGTATCTAGCTTTTGCTGCATAAATGTCATTATCTTTTAGTTACTAACGGATGGGAACTGTGGAAAATGTAAATCTAACAATGCTGTAGAGTATGTTGCTTCCAAAATTCTATTCTACTAACACCATCATATCCTCAGTACTAATCAACAAGCTCTAAAATCTGGGCCTCTGTACCACCCTCTGTAACTGGATCCTCGACTTAATCATCCGCAGACCACCATCAGCGCAGATTGGAATTAACATCTCCTCACTGACAATCAATATCAGCGCGCATCAAGGATGTGTGCTTAGCCCACTGTTCTAGTCTCTCTACATTCACGCCTGTGTAGCTAGGCACTGCTCAAACGCGCTCTGCAAATGACACAACGATTGTTGGCAGAATTTCAGGTGGTACAGGAGTGAGATAAAACTAGTTGACTGTTGTTGGAGCAACATCCTTGCACTCAACATCAGGAAGACCAGGGAATTAATAGTGGATTTCAGGAAGTGTAAGTCGAGGGAGCACACACCAGTCCTCGTTGAGGGATCAGCAGTGGAAAGTGTGAGCAGTTTCAAGTTCCTGGATGTCAGCATCTCTGAAGATCTTCCTTGGGCCCAACATATTGACACAATTACAAAGGAGGCATGACAGCGGCTATATTTCATTAGGGATTTGAGGAGACTTGGTAGCTCACCAAATACTCTTGCAAATTCCTACAGATCTACCATGGTAAGCATTCTAACTAGCTGCATCAACATCTGGTATGGGTGGCCCACTGCACAAGACCAGAAAAAACAGAAGATTGAAAACCTAGCCAGCTCTGTCATAGGCACTAGCCTCCCAGCATCGAGGATATATTCAAAAGGTGATGCCTGAAAATGGCAGTATCCATCACTAAAGACCCCCATCTCCCAGTTCATGCCCTCTTCTCATTGCTACCTCAAGGACGTGGTTCAGGAGCCTGAAGGCAGTCATTGAATGTTTTAGGAATAGCTTCTTCCCCACGGCCATCAGATTTCTGAATGGATAATGAACCCATGTATATTACCTCACTTTTTTTTGCTTTCTTTTTGTACTACACATTCAATTTATCTATATATAGTGATATATATAGTATATATGGTAATTATAAGTAGTAATTTATGTATTGCAATGAACTGCTGCAGCAAAACAACAAAGTTCACAACATATGCCAGTGATAGTAAACCTGATTCTGATTTTGTATCTAATTTACCCAACCTCAAATCATAAGGAAAGCATCTGGGGAGCTGGAAACAAAATGAAGGATGGAACAACAAGAAAGGAGATCATTTGCCTTCGAACCTACCCCTTATAGAAGTGAATGCTAGAGAAAAGGTATTGCTCAAACACAACAGCAAGGTCAGTCTCAAAGACAGGTTCAGAGGTTCCCAACCCGGGGTCCGTGGACCTCTCTGTTAATGGTAAGGCTCCATGGCATTAAAAAGGTTGGGAATCCCTGGGATAAACCCATCCCTTCAAAGCGATGTGGAAATAAAACGTAAAAATCCTTGTCACAGAAATAGTGATCTATTGCATGGTCTAAATTTCTCAACTTCAAAGCATTATTTACAAAAAACAGTGAATATTTCTTTCAAATTACTTATGGAATCTCATGAGACTAGAAAAAAAATGGATGCTTCTCAAGCTTCTGCCCTTCTAAACTTCACAATTCAGTGCTTGTGACCTGCCCCCAGACTCAGGCTATGAGCTCCATTTCCAACTGTGTGTCATTATGCTTCAGCTCTTTAATACTTATTCTTTACATGCTCTTAAGTTAAGTGGAACAAATAAGATTGCAAATGTTTTATCTGAAAGTAAAAATAATTTAAAACAAACACTTCTGGAAATCTTCTATGTTTTATGAAAAAGCAAAAAAAAAATCACCCTGTCAAAATATCATCCCTGACCAGCAATGGACATTTTGTAAGTATAACCACCTCAGAGAGATGTTGCCCACCATTTAATCCTTCTTGACCCAGTTGTCACCCGCCCTTGTAGAATGCTTTCAGCGTCTATAATATTGGTAATACACAAGTGACACCTCAACCAGATCCGGGGAGTCTTTTTATTCAGTAAGTTTTTTTCTTAAATAATTGATCACTAACCTCTTGCAGAACACTGTGAAAATCTGGATAATCTACAACATGGCTTGTTGCTCCATTAGATGGAGAGGATGCTGCAGCAACAGTAGGTTCAGATGTCTGGCTTAATGGATTTTGATCCACAATTCCTGATGAAGATCTATTTTCCGTAAGTGGCTCCCCCAGGGAAGGTCGTGATGGTGGTGAGGGAGTCAGCAAAACTGAAGAGCGATACACTTGTTTGCTCTGCGGTTGGGTTGAGGTAGCTTGGTTCACTGGTTTCCCATGTGGTGCAGTATTGGTTGGTGTGCTCGTAGGACCATGACTTAAAGAGCCCGGTGCTGAACACCTGGACATCCAGCCTGGGCTTGAGGAGCGGGAAACTGACTCCAGGTTAGCGTAGTGGCCACAGTAAGAGTGTGGGTAATCATATTCTTCACCCATTTGTTCAGAGAAGCCCAGTTCAGATCGAAGATGTGACTGCTCTCTTAGGAGCTCAGACACCTGAATTTTAATGAAAGTCAAAACAGCTCAATCAACGTTCATATTAAAAACATTACATTGCTGAAATGTTCTTCCTGCCAACAAGCATAACAAGCCTACTTAATGCAGTGTTTTATTTTTATTTTGTTTGATCTGTGCTGTAACAGCAGGCAACAAGATACAAAATTTCACGCAAGTAAATGGAAAATAATCCTTGAGATCTCTAAAATGAAAAATGTTTATATTCAGAAGGTGTATCTACAACCCTAAAATTGCAATAACTAAAGCTATATCTTTAATTCATTACTTTATGACAAAGTAAAGCTTTCATCTGGTTAGACTGTTAAGACTGCATGAACGTTAGTACTGATTCTATCTCCTGCTGTGCAATGGAATTATACTTGTATGATTAGTTTAGAGAGTGGTTGGATTTTCTCCCCTCAAAGCATCAGAAACTTTCAAAAAATTAAAAACTTCCAATCGTTTGGTTTACTGTGTTTCATTTAAAATTCCCCTTTTGTGACTTAGAATTGTTGTTGTTCTGTAGCATTTTAGATATTTTTCTGAAAAAAGTACTGTAAAATCCACAGAATTCTGCACACCTTGCAACATGTTAGGAATTCATTTCCGACTAATTGTAGTAAGGAACTTGATGTCAAAGATACTATGTCAACAATTAAAAATCAGATGCCTATTATTCAATGTTTCACCACTTTCACAGCAATATATAATCTCCCACTACAAATGGATCCATTTTGTTGGCTCTTTAAAAGAACTGACTAACTGGTTCCACTACTGACCAAACTAAATAGACATATTTTATTTATTAGTGCAATGATACTGCATCTAGCCAATTGAACAATAAATCTTTGGAAAAAACTAGTCAAATAACCGTCACCATTGACTGGCTGGAAAGCTGAAAGTGTCACTTTCATCCTTGTGTATTATTAGGACTAATAAAATATACTTCATTATCCACAAGTACTTATCCAACTGAGTTGATAACAACTAATAATTGATAAAATTCAGCACTTCTATAGTAATAATTGATCAACAAGGGGCCCTCTGTTGTTCGGGGTCAACCACAGATGTCACATCCTAGCTGCATACACAAGCCGGGACAGTACAATATGGAGACCACACTGCTGCCCACGCAGCAGGCTCCCCCTCTCCATGAAGCTGATGAATCCAAAGGAACGGCAGAGACCACAGTTTGACACCAATGGCACTGCAGAAGTTGCTAGTCAGCATTGAACTCTATGTAGGACTGCTTCAGGGACTCCAGCTCTGGATATTTCCTCGGGATTTACTCCCAAAGCCTTCCCCATGGGTAGGTATAGTCGCAAGACAGTGCAGGTTTGAGACCAGAGATTTCATTCTCCTAGATGAGCAGCCAACCATGGCTGACAATCCCCATCTTCAAAACTTTCAATAAGACAGCATTGCACACCTTGTAAACACTTCTTACCGAATGAGTGACTAACTGAAATATACACTCATGGAAATAATTGACAGTACTTCCTAGAGACTGAGTCAACATTTTTCGTCAGGTTGATACCGGTAAGGGTGACTATTTGTGTGCAGCTCCAATGGGAATCATAAAATATTCCCATTCAGGTCTCATATAGTTGGTCATTTCAGTGAGCAACATTGTTTTAAGACGTTTAAAAAAAAAAATCACTTGATACTCAAAATCGACGATTCCTGGTCTGTAGACTCAGGTCAAAAGTGCAGTTGCCCTTTAAGAAAACGGAAGAGCAGAAGTCAAACTGGTCTGCAGGTACAATTGGAATGCAGGGGCGTTAGACCCCCAATCCCAACTACCATGCTGGCGAATGTAGTCTCTGTTAAATAAAATTGAAGACCTCAGGGCAAGACTGCTGTACCAGAGAGACATCAGGGACTGCTGTATACTTTGCTTCACAGAAATATGGTTCACACCGGCAATTTTGGATACAGTGCTGCAGCCCGATGGTTTCACCATTCTCCACAAGGACAACTCAGTCTTTTAAAAGTAGAAGAGGTGTAGTATGCATTATGATGAACTCACCATGGTGCAGACATGACATTTCTGTCTCAGTCCTGCTCACCCAACCTGGAACATCTAGCTGTCAAATGTCATCCATTTTATCAGCCGAGACTTTTTATTCCACCATCATCCTGGTAGCAGTGTACATTTCACCCCAGGCCAATGCCAGCCATGCACTGGAGGAGTTGAACAACATAATCAGCAGGCACGAAACAGCGTACCTTGATGCCTTCCCTATCATTGTGAGGATTTCAACCAGACCAGTTTGAAGAGGTCTCTGAACAACAACCACCAACACATCACCTGTGGAACCAGAGGAGCCAAGACACTTGACCACCATCAATAATGCTATTGTGCCATCCCACGGCCACACTTTGGAAAGTCCAATCACCTGGCTGTACTTCTACTCCCAATGTACAAGCAGAAACTAAAGACCACAACACCAGAGATGAGGGCCAAGAAGGTATTGTCAAGGGAGTTGGAGAAATGTTTAGAGAATTGCTTTGAGTCAGTGGATTGGACAATGTTCAGGGATTCATCTAGAAATCTGAACGAGTACGCCACAGTTGTCACCAACTTCATCAAGACCTGTGTGGATGAGTGTGTGCCTTTGAGAACGGTATCAGACATACCCAAACCAAAAGCCATGGATGAACCAGGAGTTATGTAGTCTACTGAGGGCTAGTTCTGGGGCATTGAAGAACAATGATCTAGGCCTATATAAAAAGTCCAGGTATGACCTACAGAAAGCTATTTTAAGAGCAAAAAAAAAGGCAGTTCCAATTAAGATGAGAAACGGAATCTTATGCAGGTCAGTTCCGGCAGAGTTTGCAGGTCATTACTTCCTACTAAGCTGTGATGCACCACTCTCAGATGAGATCAATGTCTTTTATGCACACTTTGAAAGGGGGAATAAAGCTACACCTGTGAGAACCTCTGCAGCATCTGGTGACCCTGCGATCTCTGTCTCAGAAGCTGACATCAGAACATCTTTCAAGAGGGTGAACCCTCACAGGTCATCAGGTCCTGATGGTGTGCCTGACAGGGCTCCGAAAACCTGTGCCATCCAATTTGTGGGAGTGTTCAAGGATATCTTCACTCTCTCACTGTTGCAGTTGGAGTTTCCCATCTGCTTCAAAATGTCGACAGACAAACTAACGTCTGATAAGAGCAAGGTGAGCTGTCTTAGTGACTACTGCTCAGTGCCACACATATCTACTGTGATGAAGAGGTTGGTCATGGCCAGAATCAACTTCTGCCTAAGCTGGGACCTGGACCTGCTGCAATTTCCTTATCGCCACAACTGGTCTACAGCAGATGCAATTGCACTGATTCTCCACTCGGCCTTGAATTACCTGGAAAATAGTTATACCCATGTCAGGCTGCTGTTTATTGATTACAGCCTAGTGTTCAACACAATTATGCCCCCAGTTCTGATCAACAACCTCCAAAACCTGGGTCTCTGTACCTCACTCTGCAACTGGATCCTTGACTTCTTCATTGAAGAACAAGATCAAAAGTAACATTTTCTCCTCATTGACAATAAACATTTTGCTGCGCAAGGATACGTGCTTAGTCCACTGCTCTACTCTCTCTCCACCTACAATTGTGTGGCTGGGCACAGCTCAAACTTCATCTATAAATTTTCCAATGACACAACTATTGGCAGAATTTCAGATGGTGAAGCGGAGGCATAGAGTAGTGAGACAGAACAGCTAAATTGTGTGGTGTTGCAACACCAACCTTGTACTCAACGTCAGTAAGACGAAGGAACTGATTGTGAACTTCAGAAAGGGGATGTCAAGGGAACGCACACCAGTCGTCATCAAGGCATCAATAGTGGAAAGAGAAAACTGTTTAAGTTCCTGTGTCAACATCTCTAAAGATGAAAAAGGATGTATTATTCATCTCTGAAGATTTGTTCTGGGCCTAACATATTGATGCAATTACAAAGAAGGCACAGAAGTGGCTATATTAGGAGCGTGAGGAGACTTGGAATGTCATCAAAGGCACTCACAAATTTCTACAGTTGTGCCATGGAGAGTATTCTAACTGATTGCATCAACACCTGGTGTCCTGGGGCAAAGTTACAAGTTGTAAACTCAGCCAGCTCCATCATGGACACCAGCCTCCTCAGCATCCAGGATATCTTCAAGGAGCGATGCCTGAGAACGGCGGCTTCCATCACGAAGGACCCCTATCACCCAGGACATGCCCTCTTCTCTTCTTATCCAGGAGGTGGTACAGGAGCCTGAAGATACACATTCAATTTTTTCCCTTCGCTGTCAGATTCCTGAATGGACAGTGAACCCATGAAAACGACCTCATTATTTTATCTCTCTCTTTTTGTACTACTGATTTAATTTATTTTTTAATATATAATGTATACTTAACACAGCAGAATAACTAATTTCACAATATATGCCAGTGATTTTAAATCTGATTCTGAACTTGCAATCTTGAGAACTAATGAAAAATTGTAACATTCAGTGATGCAAGTAAGAAAACAGATTGACCAAATGAGAGTTGAAGTTACACCACGGGAATTTATAAACCCTCAGATGCAGTAAGATGTTAACCACAGTAGAAGAATACACTTAATCTGGGTTAATATTTAGAGCCCATAAAAGAGATAGCATTTCTGCACCACCTGGCAGTGTGTTTCAGTCGAGTTTGTATTTATCACCCTTCAGCAAAAAATCCAGCATACTTACCGGTTCCATTACATTGAGAGTAGAGGAAGACATGCAATCTGCATTATTAGCGTACATTTCCTGTGATACAGAAGAACCAGAAAATGGTGACTTTAGAGGAGGACTACTCACTTGAACAAAATTATATTAAAACCAAGTGGGCCACCCAGGAGCAAGTTTTGCACAGCAAAGTCATTCCCGGTATTGTCTTCTACACAAGCATCAGTGGTTCTGTAGATTAGCTGTCTAATATTGCCTAACTTGGGTGAACTATGCCTGGCATAGTTGTACTCAGAGGCTTATGCCTTTTCAACAACACACCAGACATTTCATCAAACTTCATAAAGGTGTGTGCTCTCTATTGGCAAAAAGACCCACATTGTGTGTTCAAGTGAGAGAGAGAGATCCTGGCAATCCTCAGAAACAACTCTCAACCCCATGAAGTGTCACTGCACCAGTCAAACATGGGCAAGGAATCCTTCTCCTGCCTAGTGCCCATAGTCCTCCCTCTGCTGCTGGTGTTCCTCTGTGTTAAACAACATACAGAAGCACTGAGTGGCAAGCAAACTGAGGGTGGGGGTCTTCAATCACCATCACCAAAAGCTGTTTGGCGGCAGCAGCACTGTCTGAGACAATTGCGTAGGCGTCCCTGTCAGACTGAGTTTGTGACAAGTAGTGAGTGAACTATCACAAAAGCCAACCGCTTCCATCACCAATCCACCCAGGGCAAATGCATTGGTCCGTGATATCATTGTTGTTTTGCCACAGAGGGCACCATTGTAATGAGATTGCTCCCACTGTACCCAGAATGGACCTAACGGGACTCATCCTGGGTGGGCACGGCGAATCAGGCAGGGATTGCAGAGGGTGGCGAACGGGGTGACCATTGGAGAGAGAGCCAGTGAGGACTGCTGGGCGAGGAGAGCAGCCAGGCAAAGGGAGTGGAGGGGGAAGAGAAGGTGAGGCGAGTCAACAAAGTGTGAATGCTTATCAGAAACAGTAATGAGAAAGTCAAACACAAGGTTATTTCAATTATTTTAGTTAAGCAAAGTGGCTGCCAAAGCTAAAAAGAAGTTTTGCTGCCTTTGGTAGTTCCATATCAAAAGAAGAAATGTCAGTTCTTTCCACCAGTCCATTCTCAGGGTTGTTTATAATTTTGCCTTTGGTCCTGACTTGGAATACTGCCTATAAAAACACCCACTCAGCTTAAAAAGTTGTTAAACCAGGAGCTGGAGGAAATCAGTGAAAAAGTAAATAAACAAATAAAATAAACAAATAAAAACAAATAAAAAAAGTAAATAAATAACCTGTCCCTCAATGTCAGCAAGACAAAGGAATTGGTTGTTGACTTCAGAAGGAGTACCGGACCGCACGACCCAATTTACATCGGTGGTGCGCAAGTGGAACAGGTCAAAAGCTTTAAGTTCCTCGGGGTCAATATCACAAATGACCTGACTTAGTCCAACCAAGCAGAGTCCACTGCCAAGAAGGCCCACCAGCGCCTTTACTTCCTGAGAAAACTAAAGAAATTTGGCCTGTCCCCTAAAACCCTCACTAATTTTTATAGATGCACTGTAGAAAGCATTCTTCTAGGGTGCATCACAACCTGGTATGGAAGTTGTCCTGTCCAAGACCGGAAGAAGCTGCAGAAGATCGCGAACACGGCACAGCACATCACACAAACCAATCTTCCATCCTTGGACTCACTTTACACCTCACGCTGTCGGAGCAGTGCTGCCAGGATAATCAAGAACATGACCCACCCATCCAAGACACTTTTCGTCCCTCTTCCCTCCAGGAGAAGGCTCAGGAGCTTGAAGACTCATACGGTCAGATTTGGGAACAGCTTCTTTCCAGCTGTAATAAGACTGCTGAACAGATCCTAACCCGGATCTAGGCCGTACCCTCCAAATAGCCGGACCTGCCTCTCGGTTTTTTTGCACTACCTTGCTTTCCATTTCCTATTTTCTATTTATGATTTATAATTTAAATTTTTAATATTTACTATTGATTTGTACTCCAGTGAGTGGGAAGCACAGAATCAAATATCCCTGTGATGATTGTACGTTCTAGTATCAATTGTTTGGTGACAATAAAGTACAAAGTAAATCTAAACATCTTTTTCATCAAAGCAACATGTATGTGTTTTACTTTGTTTTACTGTGTCATCCAAGGATGTCTGTAATGAAGTTTATTGAACTCACAGCATGAGATGGTGGCCTGAACATCGGACACTGGCTCGGGCCTTTGAGCTGCTCCTCCAAAGCAAACGATCGTTCCTCCAACTGGAGCTCTAACTCCTGCAGCTCCATGCGAACACAGTTCCGAAGGCCTTGCAGCTGGTCAGCTTCTTGCCTGCCCCAGAGAAGAAATTATCTGACTTAAGTTTCAGTACTTAGAATATGCATTGATTTACATTTCAGTGAATTAGCATAGAGGTATATGTTACACCACCTCACCAGTCAATGGCACATTGTATCTCCATCAACATCAAACTATGAGGGCACACAGGGCACTCAATTCTGTTTTTTCTTCTGAAGTGCTGTATTTCCATCTGTGCAACCAATTTGATAAACAGCCTTTGACAGAGACAAATAAGTGGTACCAACTTACCTACAGCCGATCTGTGTGGCTCTGGGTTTTGGATTCAGATTCAGATTTATTTATCACAAGTACATCGAAACATACAGTGAAATGTGTCACTTGCATTAACAAACAACATGCCCAAGGATGTACTGGGGGTTGCCCAAAGTGTCACCATATATTCATAAAAAATATCACAATTTAAAGCCAAGTTTTACAACCTGAGCAAGCTCAAATTTAGCAACAGTTCTAAAATGAGCAGCTCACATTCCAACAGCTCTGATAACAAGACATTACATACTCAAAAACAGTAAAAGCTGAAAACTCTCAGCTGGTCCGGCAGCATCACTAGAAAGAGAAGTAGATGAACGTGCCTTCATCAAAACTGGGAAAGAGAACACAGGTTTGTGTTAAGCTGCAGAGAAGATGCAGAGAGTCTTGGCCCCAACCACGATAGGCTGTGGGGATTGGGGTGGTTGATGAGGCATTTAGAGGGTGACATTGTGCAGTGATTCACGGCTCATAGCTGGTCAGGTTATGCTCATGGACGGGGGCAAAAAACTGCGCTAACTGTATGTTTTTGGATTATGAAAGAAAACTGGAGCACTTTGAGGAAACCTCCTCGGTCATGATGAGAATGTACAAACTCTTTATAGATAGCAGTGGGAATTGAACTCCATTCGTGGGCACTGTAAAGATAGATGATTTGCAATGAAGATGGCCAGTCCTAATACAAAGAAAACAAGTTATCAGAAGTTTGAGAATTTTATATCGAGTCTGGAAGGCTGCAATGTGCCCAGTCTAAAGATGGGGTGTGGTTCATCGTGTTTGTATTGGGCCTTATTGTAACAGTGTAGAAGATGGTCAGTGTGGAACTGGGATGAAGACTTAAAGTTACAGGAAACAGGAAGAGTTTGTATTCTTCCTGTGATCTGTGAGGTCAGCATGTTGGCATAGCAATTAGCATAGTGCTTAATAATACCAGCAAACTAGGTTCAATTCCTGCTGCTGTCTGCAAGGAATTAGTACATTCTCTCTGTGACCACATGGGTTTCCTCCAGGTGCTTTGGTTTCCTCCCACATTCTAAAGTCATACAGTTTAGTAAATAGTGGGCGTGCTCTGTTGGCGCCAGAAGCATGGTGACACTTGCAAGCTCACCCAGCACATATTTGGACTTCACTCTAGGTGTTAATGTACAAATGACAAAGGTAAAGCTTATCTTTATCTAATCTCTTTGACATTAGAAAGAAATAAAGCAACAAAAAAATGAAAGGCACCACAAGTTATGATGAACACTGGGTTAATATGGCACTACCTTTAAGGCTTAAAATAGAAATGTTCTAAAACTACAGTAAATGCATAATAGAATATTGGAACTTGAAGAAAATTATTTGCAATATTCCAACACAGAAACATTAGGTTCCTTCAAATAAATAATTACTCATTTTTGATGGAGAGAGTATCATTTCATAAACCTACAGCAACAAAAATAACATCCAGTCAAGTCTTGATCACACTGCCTCTCATACTGAAACTTACTGTCTCTTTAAATAAACCTACATCATGAATACTAGCCTCAACAATTCTGTCTCAAATCCATCCTTCGGCTGTTAACATTCAAAATTGGTAAAAGAAAACACAACAGTTTTGCAGAGTCTGTCTGCTGGATATGGATTTTTTTTAAATCATGGATCCTTTAAAAATAACTATGGAACATAATGGTAGAAAGATGAAAGTAACATTTCTCCATTGAAAATAAATTCTGAGAACGATAGAACTTACCTCTCCTCATCGGTTAAGTGTCGATACACCATAGTTTGCTGCCTCAGCATCATGAATTCCAAGTCCATCATTTGTGTTCTAAAAAAGTTCAGATTTCTTCTCATCATCTGCAGTTCTTGATATGTATTCTGAAAAGTTTAGTGAAAAAAAAATTAGTATCTAATCTCATGAAAGTTGAAAAATTGTGCCGGCTCAGAGATTTTTTTTTTGCAGCAGAGATGTGTAATAACATTTGTCATTGCTCAAATTTATCTGTGCACATACAAACCCCAAAACTGCTGAACTTGGAAGCTGACAAAACAGGGAAGTAATGCATCAGGCACCAGGGAAATTGGGTAATTAGATTAAAGATTGAGAAATAAACAGCCAAGGATCTAGAAACAAGTACATTGGAATAGGTGGAATATTTAAAGTCTTATATATTTCCAAACAAAATTTTGAAAATCCTATAACAATTATTTTGAGTGGGAGGAGCCAAAGATGGTGTCAGCCATTTTTGTGGATCTAGGCAACTTCTTCCAGTTCGTCTTCTCTTTTAACGTCTCTTTTTTTTCCCTTTTCAAGGTGACTGGGGTCCTGTCTGAATCAGTGGCCCACAGCTGCACTCAAGCCGTGGTTCTTCATGGCGGCAGGTTCTTGCTCTTGGAAGTCACCGAGCTGGCATTTTCCATATACTCGGGTGTGACCTGGAGGACGTGCACCTTCAGGGTGCAAGCCCTGTGGACAAGCGATTCCCCGTCAGTGTTGCTGACTGAAGCGCTGCGGGAAATTGAAACACCGAAACACCAGTGTATGCTGCTGTCGAAAGAAGGCCCCTGAGTCAGGGGAGCTCAAATAAATAACACTGCAGATTGCAACATTGAAATAGCGCGTTGTTGCTCTCCCTCTCACTGTGGCAGGAGCGACAACTCTCTCTCCCTTGCTAGTTAGAGACAGCCTGCCTGAGATGTCGAAGTGCTGGGATGGACAGTTGCTTTTGGTGGACTCAATATCATTATCTCTGGGGGGGGCTTTGCTATTGCTCGCATGGTGAGTGGTGGGGGCAGATGCTTTTTCTGGAGCAAGTGGGGGAGGAGGGGAGTTGTTGCTTCTGCTGCTGCTTGTGCAAGGGATGGACAGGGGCGGCTTTGGGGTTCTAACAGTTTCTGTCATTCATTCTTTGGGGCTTTTTTTTCTTCTGTTTCATGGATGCCTGCGAGGAGTAAGAATTTCAGGTTGTACGATGAACCATTGAACTGCCAGAGATGGATCATTATAATTATTCCACTATTAAACAGATACTTTTAATGTTCAGCTTCCTCTACTGAGTAGGGTTTGCATCCACTGTACACATTCAGCAACTTCATGCCATTTCAATGATGTAGCAGAGGATCAAATACCATTTCCAAAAATCTAACAGTAATGCATCACAACACATAACTGCAGCCCTAATTAACTGCAGATAACACAGGCGTCACTATCAATTTAACAACAAAATCTAACTTCTCCCAACCATCATTAGAAGTGAAAATGTTTGCCAAGGCTAGTACGGTACTCACCTCATTTGTAACCTATCAGGTAAGTAAGCATACAGCATCCAACAGATAACAATCACTCCTGTCCTGAGAAGTATCAAATGCCACCTATGCACACAATTGCCCGGCCATCTCCAATAACCACTGGGACTTGTTACCTGATGGCTCTACCCTGGTACTACAGAGCAAAACTCATTTTGGGTGTACCGATTGGAAACGCATTTAGGATGAAAATTTGAACTTGCACAGCTGTACTGATCTAGCTGGTTTTCCCAATGGTCACACTGACTAAACAATAACAGAACATGTTGGATTACCAGCAATATTATGTCATTTCCATCCACCAGCTGCAGAATTTCAAAAAGACCTTGAGATAAAAATTTGAACACCGCAGATGTGAACAGATTTAAGTTAAAACAACTTACTTCATACATAGGAAAAAGGCCTGACCTCATTGATGGATAGTATGGAAACGAAAGGTCAGTGCCCTGATAGACTGGGATCTGTAAATCAAACAAATGACTTGGTTAACAAGCAAATGCAATTACTGAGAAGTGAAGTGATGGTTTTGAAGATAAATATAGGATGAACAGTTAAATATAAGACTGCAACAATCACTATTAAGAGATTTTTAAGTGACTAGTGGTGTGCCACAGGGATCAGTGCTTATCATTCACGCTAATGGTTTAGATGATAATGTAGTAAATTGGATCAGCAAGTTTGTGGATGACACTAAGATAGGTGGCGTATTAGACAGCGAGGAAGGCTAGCAAAGTTAGCAAAGTGAACTGGATCACCGGGCTGAATAAAGGGAGATGGAATTTAATGCAGACAAGTGTGAGGTGTTGCACAATGGGACGACAAACCAGTCTTAATAGTAAACGGTTGAGCACTGAGGTGTGCAATAGAACAAAGGGATGTGGGAATGCAGATCCATTATTCCTTAAAGTGTCAGCACAGGTAGATATGGTCATAAAGAGATCATTTGGTACATTGGCCTCGATAAATTAAAGCACTGAGTACAGGAGTTCGGCTATCAGGTTGAAGTTGTATAAGACTTTGGTGAGGCCAAATTTGGAGTATTGTAAACAGTTCTAGTCACCTACCTACAGGAAAGATATCAATAAGCTTGATAGATAGCAGAGAAAATTTAAGAAGATGTTGTCGAGTACAATTCGATTTATTTGTCACATATATATCAAACAATGGTCCTGGAGTCAACATAGCATGCCCTAAACCACACAACTTTGGAATGTGGGAGGGAACTGGAGCACCCAGAGAAAACCCACACGGTCATGGGGAGAATGTACAAACCCCTTACGGACAGTAGTGGGAGGGGAAGCTAGATCATTGGCGCTGTAAAGCTACGGTGCCATTACCATGAGGACCTGAGTTGGGGGAGGTTAGGACTTCATTCCCTGGAACATATGAAAATGAGAGGAGATCTTAAAGGTATACAAACTTATGAAGGAAGGATATAGATAGCGTGAACTCCACCAGCGGTTCCGTGTCCGGTTGCGAAAGGAGGGTTGGACATATGGCTGGCAACCCCATCCCATAAAAACACAATGCTACAGGAACACCAACAGAAGGTCCTGGGACCTCATCCCTGGGGGAAGAGGGATACACCAAAGGACGGGCTACGTCTGGAAAACTTGAAAGACTAGCCCGGGAGGGAGGACTCTGCTAAGCTGCTGTCAATGGCCTATCCTCCAGTAGAAGTGATGGGCTGACGAAGAAGATGATAGATAGGGTGAATGTCTGCAGGCTTCCACCCCAGGTTTGCTGAGGCAAGAATTGCATGTCAGAGGTTTAGGGGGAGAGGTTAAATATTTATCGGGAATCAGAGGGGAAACTTCATCTAATCGGTGGTGTGCGTATGCAACGAGCTGCCAGTGGAAGCGGTAAATGCAGGTTCAGATGCAACATTAAAGAGAAGCTTGGATAGGTTCAGGATGAAAGGTATGCAGGCAAAAGTCCTGGTCAACATGGACTAGATGGACTGAAGGGCCTGTGCTGTCTTTCAAATGGTCTAAACATCAGTAGCATGCCAATGCTGTGTAACTCTGAACCCACTTTAAGCTCCCTTTACAAAACAAAATGTACATTAAACTGTCAAGCAGTTGTTTTTCAGAAGTGTGTGATTTACTCAGTACTACGGACAGAATTCACTCTTAGACTCGTGTAACGGAGTAAATATATTTCCCCAGTTCTTGAAATTAAGTTATGCTTTACCCGAGAAAGATTCTGCACCGTGCTCCTTATCTCAGTAAGGACTCGACGGAGCTGTGATTCAATAGCAGACGGAGGATTCATTGAACTGTGACAATAAGAGTGTGACATTGGTCTCTGAGGATACATGAACCCATAAGGTGATGTACAGGTAGATTCCCCGAGGTTGGGAATGCTGCACGTGCTCCTGGTTCTTGCGTGAGCACACAGAGGCTGGTCTTGCCACTCTGAAGGGAGTGTATGAAGGGAACAGCAGGATCGTGTTAAATATGCTGGCATTGACAGTGTCTCTGAGGCCAACCTATGTTGTGGTTCTGCATTTTGCTTGTTCACAGCGAATTGCTTCCTACTTTTCTCTTTCATCTCGTTTGGGATATAAAGCTCTGATCGGCACACTAACTGCTCATTTTCATCCTCAGCTGGTAATTCCCCTTCCTCCTGAGCAGAATATCTGTAGGTGAACGTTGGTGAACTGTGTTGTGTGCTGCTATCGGATGCCAGTTGTATGTTTAACGATGACACCACTCGCACTGGATTCAGCAGTTTAGTTGGAAGAGAGCTGGACCTTTGAAAAGACGATCGTTGGAGCTTCTCAATAGTTTCATTCCTGGAGGCCCTCTCCCCTTCTCTCATGATTCGATCATTTGCTTTGGTCACTGGACGCCTTGTTCTTCCAGAGGCAATGGAGACAGCATAAGTTTTTGTTTTTGCTCTCTCGAGTACTGTGGTGATCTTACCTAACGACGAGGAGGAAAATTCAACAGCTTCAGAAGTAGCAGCAACAGGCTTGGAACTGAGTACAGAGTCTATGCTCTTCCGTCTTTGGCGTGCTCCAGGATGCCCAGAGTATGTAGGAATATCTTCCTCACTTTCGCACTTCACATCACCTTCTGTGTCCAGCTCCACTTCACTATCAATAAAACCCAAAGCATTCTGGTCAGCTGACTGCGTGCAACCATCCGTACCAGTAGTTGCCTCACTGTCCATCTCCACCACATTATCAGAAATTAATTCCACATTTGGATCTGAAGTTGCTTCCTTCAGGTCCAGAGTCATATCATCCACTGGCGTTTGAAATGGAGTGAAAAACTTCTGGTCACTGCTCAGAGGCGTCTGAAGATCATCAATTAAGGACATGACTGTGGTCTCACTGTCACAGCTGTCAGCACTGCTTCCCATTGCTTGCAGGTAACCATCTGGCCCCTTGGATAGAGCACAAGAATTAAATAGGAAATACAAATAATTCAGGTGAAACTTCATTCTGTCATCTTATATAAAATAGCTTTATCCTGTTAGACATTTTCTTTCCAGGAAAAAAGCTCAACATGAAAGGATTATAAATAAGAGTCACAGTTTTTTTTTTAAGAATTACAGAGTTCTTGTAGAAGTCAGTTACGTGCTATTCAGTTGTTATTATAGTTTTCATTACAGGATGGTAAGCATTTCAACCATCAAGCAGACAAAAAATAATGTGGCTCATTTCAGTAATTACAATCATAAAAGTATTTCAATGATTGTGGGCCTATTAGAACTAAAAGTTCTCTAAACTGAAAATCTGCATGCCTTTTCATTTTAAAAACTGGCTCAGAGAGTGCTGCCTTACTGTAACAGATATTGCAGAAACTGCATAGCTGGTATTGATTTAGCTGTTCATTTAATACAAATCAAATAAATATACATAGCCCAGTCATTTAGAAAGAAGGGAGTATTAAACCAAAACTACAATATGGGTAAAATAAAATCCACTTTGTATCAGTTATAAGCAATGCAGATAAGACTAAAATTTAAACAAAAAGCCTTCAAATCTTATCTTCAACAGTTAACTTTTCATCAGTCATTATTTACTAGTACCTCGTTATCATATCAACTGACTTTGAAATAAATTACAGATAGTTGTGTTTTTTTGCCACAGAAATTTCAATTCAACAGACTTGACCTTCCTATTTAAATATATGACAGGGAAGCAAAGAGCATTTAAGACGCAGCAAGTTGTCTGAAAAGTTTTTATGTGGTTAATCCAAAATAATGTCTGTCTATAAATAATATGTACAAGAATCAATAAACAAGTAGTCAGTATAAGAAATATTACCATGTCAACTGATCTATTGAAAAGAGCAAGGTTCCTAGAAACAAAGCTTTAGGTACAGAGTAGCACGAGGAATGAACAATGCAAGCTCCACTGAATCTGAATGTGATACCAGACGTGAATCAACATAACATCTGAGTCAGATGGGACACGATAGGGAATACAGCTGTCCAATTTAAAAATCAATGTTGATTATTTTACAAATACAAGTATCGCCTCCTTGGCTTTTAAAATTCTTAAATATATGACCTACAGCATCTGCTGGGTCTCTGCCACCAAAGAGGTCAACAGTATCCACAGATATACATTTCAATTGCAGTTAGAACAGATTTATTAGACATTAAAGTTGGTCTTAAGAGTCATGCATTAGAAATCTGACACCTACTGACAAAGCAAGGCTAATTTAGATGGGTAATTAGACTGGATGCACATCGTAGAGTCGGATATATTTTGTAAACTCACAACAGTGGCCAAGCCCTTAAATTTCAACTGGCAATTTGTAAAAGGTGATTTAATTTTAATTAATTGAATAGTGCAGATGTAGTAAGAAAATACAGTAAACATTGAGATTTCAAAAAAATATATTGAAAAATACAGATGGTAGAAAGAGAACATCAAGGAAATTGGAGTGGGTAGCTCTTCATAGGAGATCCCATAGGGGGTGCAAAATAGTGTCCAAAATAGCACATTCACAAATTTGTGAGACATGTGGCTGAAAACATTCCAGTTCATACAGTGTAGGTCAACTGGAAATATAAACAGCAAGCAGATTATGATATCCAGGAGCTGACTTAATGCCAGAGCTACCAGTTTAGAACTCAATGTGTGTTCCAACATTCCATCGTAAAAAGGAATTCACCAACTGAACGGTCTCCCACGAATTTGTTTAACCTGCTTTGGGTTGTTACTTCACCAGGTGGTTATTAATTATTTTAAGTTGCAAATTCTATAGGACGTGGTGTAGCAACAATATCTTTCCACAAACTTGCCACATACATTCAAGGGTGCAACAGGTGAAACCTTGGATTTACCAGGAAGAACGAGTAGAGACAACACAGGACAGGACCAGCTGAGAAAAGTGATGGAAGAAGTGCCCTCAACAAGAAGTCATATCTGCATGGGTGTGTTCCAATTAATATTTAGAAAGTGTGAGGCCAGACTTCTTCAGTAAAGACCTGCTCTGAGATCTGTACCTGAAGATTGAAGCTCAAATCTGTCGCTTACCCCAACCCCCTTTGCCATTTTCACCTCTTTCTAAATTCCTTGCAACATTTCCCATGTATAATTTTTATTGTAATAAAGTAAACATTTCTACCTGAAACAGTCCGGTCAAGTCAGAGGATGGATCTTCTGCAAACCCACTGCTGTCCGAATGGGAACTGCTGGTCCTTAAAAAATGCTCTGGGAAAAAAAAAAGTGTCCTTCATTAAACCCAAACTTAAAGTATAATGAGTACATAAACAAAACAAGAGCTGGAAATGGAAATTCCAGCTGGAGAATTTGCAATGGCAATGTCAATCCACTGCACAAACCAGTATAATCATTCAGTCAGGCCAAGCTCCATAAATTATTCTGCCCTGTTTCTGGTTTGATATTCACTTGAAGTACAGTTTGTATTGGTTTTCTGCTTCAGAAGTTGTTAATGAGTAATAATCAACAATTCAAAGCATTTCATTTTTTCAATCAGCCAAAACAAGCGCTGCATACACTCACTGTCCACTTTATTTGGTACACCTGTGCACTTGCTTGCTAATACAACAATCTAATCAGCTAATCATGTGGCAGCAACTCAATCCATAAAAGTGTTCCGACACGGTCAAGAGGTTCAGTTGTTATTCAGATCAAACATCAGAATGGGGAAGCAATGTGATCAAAGTGACTTTGACTGTGGAATGATTGTTGGTGCCAGAAGGAGTGATCTGAGCATCTCAGAATGTGCTGATCTCCTGTGATTTTTGCACATAGCAGTTTCTAGAGTTTACAGAGAATAGTATGAGAAACAAAGCATCCAGTGAATGGCAGTTCCAGGCCAAAAATGCCTTGTTAATGAGAGAGGTCAGAGGAGAATAGCCAGACTGGTTCAAGCTGATAGGAAGGAGACAATAACTCAAATAACCATCCGTTACAACAGCGGTGTGCAGAAGAGCATCTCTGAATGCACAACACATCGAACCTTGAAGTGGATGGGCTAGAGCATCAGGAAACCATTAACGTACACTCAGTGGCCACTTTATTAGGTACAGGAGGTACTTAATAAAGTGGCTACTGAGTGTAGATTCCACAGTTCAAGGAAATTAGTTGAACCAAAACTATTGCTCCTTATCTTTGATTGTGGCATATTTCATTATTTCAGGGATTAATAGCTTTTTAGACCTCAATGGTAATCTATTTCCTAAACATGAAAGCTGCTCCAAGAGCTTTGTTTTTCCACCTTGTACCTCTTTTTCCTTTCAGTAATTCTCATCATTATAGAGCCAAGAAGTGGTGTGTCTATGTATAAGTAATCGTAGAGTGACAAGCATAACTTCCCTTCAATCTCGCATTTTTACAGACTCACTTATATTTCTCCATATTATCAATATTTACCACAGTGGATGCTCCTTTAAACCTTCCTAGCTTATAAGAGATACATTTAGATATGCTTTTTCCCCAAAAATGTGAAAGATGGAACTGAGTTAGCATTCTAAATTGTGGTCATTCTTTCCCAGTTCTGACTATAGGTGTTTGATCTGAAATGTTAATTCTATTTCTCTTTCTGTATTGTATATCCTGCCTGACCTCCAGAGAGCTTCCAATATTATCTGCTGTTTCAGATTTCCATCAACTGCAGATCATTTCCTTTGCATAAAAACTTGCACTTTTCCCTCAAAAGATGCTTAGAATCAAGAGGAGTGAAGAAAATTTTAAAAAATGATTTGCAAATTATGCAGTCATTTTAAGAATAGGTATAATCATATGAATGATGAAATAGTCCTCATACACACATTTCTCCTATGGGTAATGTTATACTGTAAATTATAGATTTCTAACGGATTTTCATGAAGCAATTTCTAACAATTTTTATAAAACTAGGCTTTGAAATTACTAATATCCTTAAGTGATGACAATCCTGGTTCCTGATCAAGGTACAATGTGTTATCTGATCTGCTGTGGCAGGGAACCTGTCAATGATCAACTAGGTTGCAAAGTCAAAATCAGCTCAATGTAGTCCCAAAGTTTGCTTTAGCTCTTGAACAAAAATAGGATTGCATCATAATTATGGGACACATCTGTTCAGATTCTTTTTGCACCAAACAAGTCACTTACAGCACAGCACACCAAACATGTATAACAGCTCTTGTGCTAGTGATGATATCAGCAAATTGTGCTCACATTAGAAAAGGGAACCGGCAATTGTTACATTAAAAAAATTAATGTCGTACACTTTCATCCTTCAGCTATAGCCTGTGAGAACATATTGATAAAAATGTTACTAACTCGGATTTATTTACAAAAAAAAAATCAGGACTGCTTCTAAGCTCTGTCAAGGCCTAGACTGTACTACAACTGCATGTGGAAGAACTGTACAACCTAGAAATTCTTTTGACAGACTGCTCAGCTTGCGGGCATACAGCAGGTGGCTAAGCATCAGCAGACAGGTGCTCATCCTCTGATGGAAGTAGGCTACCCTCCATTTGGTTAAGGCTAATGCATAGCTGTATAGGGCCTTACTTGCATTTTCAAATAAGGATATTAGTACCCAGTTAAATATTCCTGAAAATTTCAAACTTGAATGACTACAACATTCTCCTTCCAAACTACTGGCAGTATTCACAAGCACCTGTCATCATCCAAGTGATTAAAAGAGAATTGTGATGTTCAGTTGATCTTTCAATATCTTTGACAGGTGAGAAAGAGTTAACCTTCCCAGTCAATGGCCCTTTACGATGACTATTAATTTAGAGGACGTGGCCAGCTTGCGATGAGGGCCAGCTTCCAAGCAATGTTCCTTAAATAAGTGCCAAAGAGCTTGCAAGTTAGATCTGAGCCAAAATTACCAAGGTTCTTGAAATTCCTTGATCCGTGCCGCAGGCTCAACAGCCTCTGGGGAATTGTGCTGGAAAAACCAGCACAGCCTTGCAGAAACAGGTACACTAACATTCCTAAATTTACTTCAGCTATAAAGTTGAAAATAAGAAATCAATTATCTGTTCAGTCAGGAAAAATTTAAAGAACAGAAACTGGAACATGTCATTTTGCTCATCATACCTACTCCATTATTGATTCAGATCATGGCTGATCTTTTACCTCAGCATCGCCTCCTTCCCTTAACTACACACCCTTAGATTACATTAACATACAAAGCATCAATCACTGCCTTGAATATATCCAAACATAAAGCCCCCACAGCTCTCTTGGATGGAGAATTCTTGAGATTCAGCTATGCTCTAGGTGAAGAAATGTTGTTTTCATTGCTGTCCTGATTGGCTGACCCCTTATTTTGAGACTGTGACCCTTAGCTCCAGGTACCTCAGCCTGGGAAAATAATCTGAATATCTACCCTGTCCAACCCAATATGAATGTTGTAGAAGTTTTATTGCAGTCATCTCTTCACCTCTCCTTCTTCTAAAGGAACTAAGCCCAGGTCCGCTTGACCATCCCTCAGAGCACAACCCCTCACTAATCTTTGCTTCACTCCTTAACTGCAACTATATCCTCACATTGGGAGGTTAGGTCTCTATATATTACTTCACAGAAAAATGGTTTAGAAGAAAAATTGTGCTCAAGTATGTCAGTATAGAAAGGAGCTAAACATACTGTGTATCCATTAGTAAGTCGTCCAAGCCTCAAGACTATTACACACATACGCAAGTTGTTGTTGTTGTTCCTTTCTGTGCCTTGTGGTACATCAGGCAGCAACCTTGTCATTTCCCTAGTGTTTTTGTCTGTTTTTTTTTAATGAGATCGCATTGCTAGTTCAACGCTCAACCCAGCACGGATGGAAAGTATGCAAGAAGCCAGCCGGATACAAACCCAGGACCGCTGTCCTCTAAGTCCAGTGCAGATGCCACTACACCACCAGCTGGCTCACACGGGATTATACTATTTTGTTATGATCTAATTCACAACCACCATGATATTTTCATCCCAATCAACCTGTATCTATTGTTAAAGTTTTTTTTAAATCAGGAAAAAAAATTAATGAACCCGGTATCCACAGACTTGAAGTGAGTTCCAAATTTCTACTGTTAGTTGTGTGAAAAGATGCCTCCAGTTCTCAGGTCTGCTAGGCCTAATTCTAATTTCAAAGGTGTTCCATCTTCTTCTGGATTATCCACTGGAAAATAGGTCAAAATGTGGTTCCCACTCTGGGCGGACCACATACAGCTCAGTCACAGCAACAGAATACCACAAAAGCCTCAGTGTCTCTTAGTTAGGGAAAAAAGCCAGGACTTGCATTCTTACTCAATCAGCAGTGATTCCTGCAGGAACTTGAAAGTAAAGAATTAGCCTTGGCTATGATAATGCCCATGGCACATGCTAGCTTTTGGATTTTCAAACAAGGTCTGTGTTCCTGTGAGCTGCAGAAATTCAGAATTGTATTTCGTTATCAGTGCCATGTTTCAGGGTGGAGGGCAGACAGATAAATTACATATGAACTCCCAGCCAAAACAATTGAGCTGAAACTTTAAAGCTGCCAACATCAATCAAGTAAACAATACAGCAAAGAAGCTGAGTTGGAGTTTATTCTCCACTGATAATATTGCTTCATATGGTTGGGCCAACTAATTTAGGTCATTTAATTTACTTGAAATGTTCTAGCAACAGAAGAATTACTTTGGAATTTGAAAGGTTTACCAGTCAAATATGCACAAGATTGTAAATTACAATAGAAATAATATAGTTGCAATGGCCTGCTGTGTTCACCAGCAACCTTGATGTGTGTTAGTTGCAATGGTAGGTGATTTTAACTTCTCTAATGTGGAACTATCACAGTACTGAGGGATTAGATGACAGAATCCATTACATGTCCAGGAAATGTTTCTCAAGCAAAGTAGAGATAGCCCTACTGGAAACAAGGCAGCTCTTGACCTCGTAAGAAGAAATTAGGCTAAGCAGTGGCTCAGATAGCAGTTAGGACCAGCCACCATAATTACAGTCATTTAAAAAATATATCAGAAAAGATAGGAATGGTCCACAAGTCCTGACTAATTAGGAATATTGAAGCCCTGGTCATGAAACATGAGGCAAAGGTCAGCCGGGGATAAAGCCAAGCTCTGGAGAGCATAATGGATGGAGTCCACTTAAGAAATCAGAAGGGCAAAAAGGGGATAGAGATATCCTCGGAGAATAATGCAGGGAGAATCATATCAGATTCTATAAGTATATTAAAATCAAAGGGGCAACTAGGACCTCTTAAATATTATGTGGTTATCCATGTGTAGAGTCATGAAAGGTGGGTGGAATCTTAAATGAATATTTTTCATTTCTATTTGCTATGGACAAGCTCACAGAAGCCATTAAGTGTAGGGAAAAGAACAATAATGTCCTGCAATATATCAATATAGTGAAAGAGGCAGTATTGGTGATCTTGAGGAGTAGGAAGCTTAAAGGGATGATCAAGCAGTTTGACAGGGAGAAGCTAAAATTGGATATATCAGTATTGCATTTGAAAAAAGCTAACTACACAGGCACAAGAGAGGAGCTGGCCACAGTTGATTGGAAGGGGACACCTGCAGAGATGATAGTACAGCAACAACAGCTGGAGTTCTGGGGAGTAATTCTGAAGAGGTAGGATTGCTCCATTCCAAAGAAGCAGCAGTATCCTAGAGAGGCCACCATGGCTGACAAGGGAAGTCAAAGACAGCATAAAAGCAAAAGTGAGTCCATACTATATGGCAACATTAGTGAGAAGCTAGGTACAGAGGGGATGTCAGGGGTAAGTTTTTTTTAAGCAGAGAGTGGTGAGTGTGTGGAATAGGCTGCTGGCAACGGTGGTGGAGGCGGAAACGATAGGGTCTTTTAAGAGACTCCTGGATGGATACGTGGAGCTTAGAAAAATAGAGGGCCATGGGTAAGCCTAGGTAGTTCTCAGGTAAGGACATGTTCGGCACAGCTTTGTGGGCCAAAGGGCCTGTATTGTGCTGTAGGTTTTCTATGTTTCTATGATTCAGAAGTTTTTAAATACCAACAGAAGGCAACTAAAAAAGCAAAAAGGAGAGAAATGTGACATATGTGGCAAGGCATAACAGACTATAAGACCACCTTGCACGTCAATTAAAGTGATGCCTATTTTCTTGACAGGCTGAATGTTTTCTATGTAATGCTGTGATGCACTAAATCATGTGAGAAAGTCCTCCCCCCACACCCCCGAGGAGCAGGCATTCTGTCTAGCCGCAGTTGATGTGAGGAAGACCTTAACCAGGATCAACCCACAAAGTTGCAGAGACTGACAACATACCTAGCCTTCTGTTTGACTGTGCAGCTCTGTGTGCAGACGTTCTCACTGCTAGATCTTCAACATCTTCCTGAATCAGACCACCATACCATTAGGCTTCAAGGTCCCCACCATCATCTTAGTGCCCAAGAAGCTGACTGTATCCTGCCTCAGCGTCTAACGTCCTGTGGCACTGAACTCAGCAATAATGAAGTGTTTCCAGTGGCTGGTCATGAATTGCATTAAATCCAGCCTTCTCATCACATTGGACCCTTACCAGCTTGCATATCACCCAAATCAGTTCTCTAACAATCGCATGACCTCAGTTCTTCACACATTCCTGTCCAACCTAGATGACAATTCATTGATTTCTGTTGTGCTTTCAATACAATCATTCCCCAAAAGCTGGTGGGAAATCTGGAGAAAATCTGCAGATGCTGGAAATCCAAGCAGCACACACAAAATGCTGGAGGAACTCGGCAGGCCAGGCAGCATCTGTGGAAAAGAGTAAACAGTCGACTTTTCACACCGAGACCCTTCATCAGCATGGGAGGAAAAAAAGATGAGAAGTCAGAGTAAGAAGTTGGGGGGGGGCGGGAGCGGAGGAAGAAATACAAGGTAGTAGGTGACAGGTGAAATCAGGAGGGGGAGTGAAGTAAAGAGCTGGGAAGTCGATTGGTGAAAGAGATAAAGAGCTGGAGAAGTGGGAAACTGAAAGGAGAGGACAGAAGGTCATTGAAGGGAAAGGGAGAGGGAAGGAGCATGGAGACTGTCCATGTTGAGTCTCAACCCCCCCCCCGTAATTGGATCTTGGACTCCTGACAAAGAGACCACAGACAGTCCACATTGGCAGCAACATCTCTGGCTCCATCACGCTGGGCACCAGCACCAAAGCTTGTCATGCCAGAGGATAGTTTACTTGTCGGTTGAAAGCTGCTCCTACCGTGCCAGTCATTGACTGCCCTGTCTGAAGGATGCAGTAGCTCTTTCCCCATGGCTTGCCTTGTGTGCCATAGCACCAGTGTCCGATTTCAGGCACAGGGTTACAAGACTAACACGTGCAGGAGGCCCAGTGTCTTTTCCTTCATCCCCAGGGCCCGCTTCACACCGAGATCCTGACCAGTCTTGAAGAACCATTGGGAAAGTATGCCTCAGGTTTAGGAGGACCCACCCATGCTCTTAGCTAAACTTCTGTTTATTGAATGTTTAGTTTTGTAGTTGTGTAACTTGGGCAGCCTTAGATATTTGGTCGAATATTTTACTGTTCGCAATAAATGATTAATTTTGTGCTTATTAATAACCAATGCCTTCTGTCCCACTCACCAAACCCGTGAACCTGCCTCCTTGTAATACTGCTGCACATTAATGGCTTCTCTCTGGAAAGAGGAGTATCAAGTTTCTCGGTGTGCACATTAATGACGCTCTCACCTAGTCCGTTGTCTAAACACCACCTCTTGAGACAAGAGAGCACATCAGTGTCACCAATTCCTGAGAAAACTGAAGCCAGTGAGTCTCCTCAACACCACCCACCTCCCGAACCATTCTCTCCACATTCCACAAGATCACCATTGGGTGCCTTGATCAGCTGCATTTCCATCTGGTATGGGAATTGCAATGCATCAGATTGCAAGACCCAACAATGGATAGTGAGGACTGCTAAAAGCATCGTCAGGGTCTCTCTCCAGCCCCATTCAGGACACATATTAGAAGTGCTACATACTCATTACCTCCAACATTGTCAAAGACCCTTTCTGTCCTTCCCAATTTCTTTGACCTCCTGCCTTCAGAGGTACTACAGTGTAAGAACCAGAACTGTCAGGCTGGTTAACAACTTCTTCCCCCAGGCTGTTAAGACTTCTTAACACCCTGCTGCCACCCAACACACATGTACATCCTTTCTGAATGCCTTACCCCTCTACTCCCCAACTCATAGACAAACTCTCATCCTGCACTGGTCACGTTTCATCTTTAATTGCTGCTGTTTAACATGTTTATATGACTGCTGGTTTTACTATAAGAGTGCCAGTAACATTATACTATCTTGCCTAAACATGCATCTCACACTTTATGTCAACTTGTCAATTTTCAGGCCATCTCACCCAGGGACTTGTGCTAATATTATTTTGTGACTGTATGTGTTTGAACTTGAACAAAGGAGAGTCAATGGATGATATTTACTTGAATCTTCAGAAGGCTGCTAGACAAGATAATACCCCAACGCATTACAGGAAAGATATAAGCATGGACAGAAGTTTGGCTGACTGGTAAAATGCAAAGTGTGGGAATAAAGGGAAACTTTTTGGTTTGGCTGCCAGTGACCTCCATTAATTTGCATGTTATATATTAATGATCTGGATGATAAAATTGACGGCTTTGTGGCCCAGTTTGCAGATGATACAAAGATAGGTGGAGGGGCAGGTAGTGTTGAGAAAGCAGAGAATCTGCAGAAGGATTTGGACAGTTTATTAGATTAGGCAGAGAAGTGGCACATGGAACATAGTGTATGCTCATGCATTTTGATAGAAGTAATAAAGACAAAGACTACCTTCTAAATGGAGAGCAAATTTGAAACTGGAGGTGCAAAGGAACTTGGGTGCCCTAATGGAGGATTTGCTAAAGGTTAACTTGCAGGTTGAGTCAGTAGTTAGGAAAGCAAATGCATTGTTTGTATTCATTTTGAGAGGAATATAACATAAAAGCAAGGATGTAATGCTGAGACTTTACAAGGCATTGGTCTGGCCACATTTGGTGTACTGTGAGCAGTCTGGAGTGCCATACCTAAGAAAGAATGTACTGGCATTGGAGAGTAGCCAGGTGATCAGCATTTGATAGCTCTGGGCCTGTACTCGTTTGAGCTTACAAGAATGAGGAATGCTCTCATTGAAATATATTGAACATTGAAAAACCTAGAAAAAGTGAATGTGAGGAGGATGTTTCTATTTGTGGGGGAGTCCAGGACCAGAGGGCCAAGCCTCAGAAGAGAAGGATGTCCCTTTAAAACAGAGATGAGGAGGAATTTCTTCAGCTAGATGGAGATGTTTTGAAAAATATTAGTATTACCGAGGAGGTATCTGCAACTTTACATTGTATTAAGGTGGATGGATCTTATTAAGATTCTTGATTAGTCAGGGCATGAAGGGGAGAAGGCAGGAGATTGGGGCTGAGAGGGAAATGGTCAGCCATGATGAAATGGCAGAGCAGACCTGAAGGGCCAAACTACCCAATTCTGCTCCTATAGCTTATGGTCTTATTAGATTCTATGAATCACTAAGGCCTGACTGAGTACACACTGGGTTTTGTGGGAGTCCAGAGAAGAAATTACAGAGGAGATATTTGCTTCATCATCAGACATTAATCACAACACGCTGGAGGAACTCAGCAGGTCGGGCAGCATCCGTGGAAAAGATCCGTCGACGTTCCAGCCCGAAACGTCGACCGATCTTTTCCACGGATGCTGCCCGACCTGCTGAGTTCCTCCAGCGTGTTGTGAATGTTGCTTTGACCCCAGCATCTGCAGATTATTTTGTGGTTATGATCAGACACTAATGATGTTTCCAAAGGCTGGAAAGTGGCTAATGTTCTTCTGTTATTAAAAAGCAAGGACAACCCAGGAAACTACTGGCCAATCAGCCTGACAGCAAGGGTAGGGAAAATTACTGGAGGGTATTCTGAATTTGCCAAAATTTGAATAGACAGACTCTGATTAGGAGTCAGCATGGAAATATGCATTGGAAGTTGTGTTAGGCAAATCTTTTAGAGTTCTTTAAAATGACATTTTGTTAAGGGAAAGACATGGTTAAACTGAAAACAGTGCAGGAAACATTTCCGAATATACTACAAGGAATGAGGGTCTGAATTAAACATCAGCTGGGCTGGCTCAGTCTTTATTCCTAGGAATGTGGGAGAAGGAGGGCTGATCTTATACAAGTGTTCAAAACTATGGGAGGCATTGAGAAGGTATGATAAGAGTCCAAAACTAATGGACATACATTCAGGTTGAGAGAGGAAAGATTTAAAAGCGACCGCAGTTGCAACTTTTTGTCATAAAGGGTGGTGAGTATTTGGAATGAGCTGCCAGAGGAAGTAGCTGAGGCGAGGACAATAAAATCACTTATAAAGCATTTGAATAGGAAAATGGAGGGTGGGGCTTGGAGGGATGTGGGTTGAATGCAGGAAATTGGGACCAGCGAGGCAGACAATGTGGCTGGCATGGATTTGTTAAGCCACAGAGACTGTATCTTTGCCGTTTGCTCCATGACTCCAGAAGGCAAGATCACACAGGATCCAGGAGATGCAATCTGACTGGGCACCAAATTTGCTTGGTAAAAGGAGTCCGAGGATGGTAATGGAGGGCTGTCGGCCTGTCACCAACGGTGCGCCACAGGGATTGGTGCTGGATCCCTGATCTGAATGAGAATATAGGTGGCATGACTTATAAGCTCGATGACAAGGTTGGTGGGATGATGGACAGTGAAGAATCAGGATCGACAAAGTTGGTGGGATGATGGACAGTGAAGAATCAGGATCAAGCAGGAAGGTGGGCAAAGGAAAGGCAACTGACATTTAATTCAGACACGTGAAGTGATACATTTCAGGAATTTAAACCAGGGCAGGGTAAATACAGTGAATGACAGGGCTCCAGGGAGGGTTGCAGAAGAGAACTAAGGGTGCAATTACTTAGTTGCTTGAAAATGGTGACACAGGTAGACATCAAATCAAGTCAATTTTATTGTCATTTAGCTACATACATGTATATTGTCAAATAAGATGTTTCTCTGAACCAGGATGTAAAGCACAGTGATGCACATATCACACAGTAACCTATGAAAGTAAGGATAAAAAGATCATATATTAACTATTGTAAAGTACAGAACAGATAAACCAGTGACACTTTGAATGTAATGCAGCAGGGAGTTCAGAATGGCCTGAGGAAAAATACTGTTTCCCATCCTGAACATTTGTGTTTTTAATCCATTGGAGTCTCCTGCCTGATGGTAGAAAGTCAAAGAGGATGCTGGATGGATGGGTGGGATCCTAAATAATACTAAAGGCCCTGCACATGCAGCGCTACTGATAGATGTCCCTGACAGATGGTAGGGAGGCCCTATGATCCTCTCAGCTGTTCTTTGTAAGCAATTCCAGTCCGATGCTCGGCTGCTCCCATACCAGATGGAGACGCAACTCGTCAGGACACTCTCCTGGTGCTCCAGGTGCAGTTAAGATGGTGGGGTGGGGGTGCCTTGCTTAACTCAAGCTGCTTAGGAAGTGGGGGTACTGTGGTATCTTCTTGTGAAGGTGAAGGCAGCATACAACATGCTTGCTTTCTGCAAAGGGATCACTGAATACACGAATAGGAACGCCATGTTCCAGTTGTACAACACTTTGGGTAAACTGCACTTGGAGTATTATGTGCATTTCTGGTTGCCATGCTATTGATTAAGCTACAGGGGGTGCAGAAAAGTCTCACAAGAATGTTGCGAGGACTGAGGGCTTATGCTATAAAGAGAGACTGGATAGGTTGGGATTGCTGAGAAGTTTAATGGAGACTGGAGGAACAAGATTTCCACACAGAGGCTTCCTACAAGAGAAAACTCAGAAGCAGATAAATTTCAAAGCAACACACACAAAATCCTGGAGGAACTTGGCAAGTCAGGCCGCATCTATGGAAATGAATAGATGTTGATGTTTCGAGCCATGATCATTCTTCAGGACTGAGAAGGAACAGGGAAGATGTCAGATACATTTATAATGTTTAAAAGACATTTGGATAGGTTCATGAATTGGAAAGGTTTAGAGGACTATGGGTTGGATGTGGGCAAAATGGTACTAGCTCACAAAGGCACCTGGAACAGCTTGGACCAGTTGAGCCAAAGGGTTTGATTCCGTACCATGTTACTGAGTCGCAGGGACATTGAAACCCATTTCTAGTCAGTCATGTACTTATGTCAAAATGTTTACCACATTCTTCAATTACTATAAAAGTATAAAGTATATACCAATGTAGTAATTGTGGAGCTTTCCATATCATATAGCTGCCAACCTGTTTAATTTTTTGGTAGAAGTATGAAATTAAAACAATGATTAAATTAAATGATAAAACTGGTTTCAGCAGGAACTTGTTTTCCTTGCAATCTGTGATTTTCCTTGACAACCATTACCGGAGTCTAGCATACTTCATCACTTCAGCCAAATGGTGGCAGCATCCACAAAGCTATTGCAGTTGTAAAACAGGAATTTACTTTTGATTATGTTTGATTTCAAGCACTCTTACCTATACTGAAACCTGAATGACGCATTGTAGATAAAGTTAACCTGGGATTTTAATAATTTAGTGTAGGTTCCATGAACCGCACTCCTAGAATTTGGATAAATATTCTTGAACCTCACCTGGATACTGTTAACCAATTCCATGCCTATCATGTAACTACTACTTTAAATTGATATAGAAACTAAACTCTAAAATCATGAAAGCTAATGATCTGAGTAGGATACTCATTTATTTTGAGCCCAGTGGGAAAAATAAAACATGGTACTTAAATATTAAAGAAATCTTGACCTAACACTATCCAAACAGCAGCTATTTTTTTTTCACAGAGTTGCAGTTTTGGGTTTTATCAGGCATTACATACGAGCTTTAATTTGCAATGTTTAAATTCAACAATGCAGAAGACCCGGTAGAAGGATGATCAAGAGCTAATGTTCTATATGAGATACGAGTAATTTAATCTCAGAAGTTTACTGCAAGTATTGACTAATTTTATTAAGCTATTTAAAAATACTTGACAGCTAACAAATAGTTCACTGATAAATTAATAATTTTGGATTACAGCATTCTCTTTAATCACACATACAGTGGATAAAAGGATCTACACACGCATAGTCCAAAAAGATCTCAATTCCATAAGATTATACGATATAGGAGCAGAATTAGGCCACTCGGCCCATCGAGTCTGCTCCTCATTTCAGGACACCCCTCATTTCAACATGTCTGATCCAATTTTCCTCTCAAACCCAATCTCCTGCATTCTCCCCATATCCCTTCATGCCCTGATCAATCAAGAATCTATCAACCTCTGCCTTAAATATACACAAAGATTTGGCCTCCAAAGCTGCCTGTGACAAAGAAATCCACAGATTCACCACTCTCAGGCTAAAGAAATTCCTCATCTCCATTCTAAAAGGACGCCCCTCTATTCTGAGGCTGTGTCTTCTTGTCTTCGACTCTCCCAACATATGAAACATCTTCTCCATATCCACTCTATCAAGGCTTTTCACCATTCGATAGCTTTCAACTAGGACACCACTCATTCTTCTGAATTCCAGTGAATACAGGAACAGAGTCATCAAATGCTCTTTATATGACCAGCCATTCCATCATCTTTGTGAACCTCCTTTGAACCCTCTCCATTTTCAGCACATCCTTTCTAAGATAAGAGGCCCCAACCTGCTCACAATACTCTCCAGCATTTTATAAAGCCTCAACATTACATCCTTGCTTTACATCCTCTTGAAATGAATGCTAACATTGCATTCGCCTTCCTCACCACAGACTCAACCTGCAAATTAACCTTCAGGGAATCCTGCACAAGGACTCCCCCAAGTCCCTCGGCACCTCAATTTTTTTTGTATTTTCTTTCCATTTAGAAAATAGTGAACCCTTTTATTTCTTCTACCAAAGTGCATGACCATACACTTCCTAACACTGTATTCCATCTGCAACTTCTTTGCCAATTCTCCCAATCTGTCCTTCTGTAGCCTCTCAACTTCCTCAAAACTACCTGCCCCAACACCTATCTTTGTATCATCTGCAAACTTTGCAACAAAGCTATCAATCCCAACATCCAAATCATTGACATATAACGTAAAAAGAATTAGTCCCAACACAGACCCCTGTGGAACAACACTAGTCACCGGCAGCCAGCCAGAAAAGGCTCCCTTTATTCCCACTCTTTGCCTCCTGTCAATCACCTACTGCTTTATCACTGCTAGACTCTTTCCTGCAATACCATGGGCTCATAGCTTGTGGCACCTTGTCAAAGGCCTTCTGAAAATCCAAGTACACAACATCCACTGATTCTCCTTTCAGTCTCCTACATGCAATTTCTCCAAAGAATTCCAACAGATTTGTCAGGCAAGATTTTCCCTTGAGAAAACCATGTGGACTACAGCCTATTTTATCATGTGCCTCCAAATACCCTGAAATCTCATCCTTAATAATCGACTCCAACATCTTCCCAACCACTGAGGTCAGACTAACTGGCCTATAGTTTCCTTTCTTCCACCTCTCTCCCTTCTTGAAGAGTGGAGTGACATTTACAATTTTCCAGTCTTCTGGAACCATTCCAGAATTTAGACATACTTAAAAGATGATTGCTAATGCCTCCGCGATTTCTTCAGCCACTTTTTTTCTGAACTCTGGAGTGTACACCATGTGGTCCAGGTGACTTATCTACCTTCAGACCTTTCAGTTTCCCATGAGCCTGCTCTCTGTTTTTGTTAACTTCACGCACATCATGCCCCTGACACCTGGAATTTCCAACATACTGCTAGTGTCTTCCACAGTGAAGACTGATGCAAAATATTTATTCAGTTCATCCACTATTTTGTTCTCCCCATTACTAACTCTCCAGCATCTTTTTCCAGCGGTCCAATATCCACTCTTGCCTCTCTTTCACACTTTATGTATCTGAATAAACTTTTGGTATCCTCTTTAATATTATTGGCTAGCTTACTTTCACATTCCATCTTTACCTTCTTAATTACTTCTTTTCTGTTCATCTTTGAAAGCATCCCAATCCTCTAACTTCCTACTATTTTTTACTCTATTATATGCCCTCTCTTTGACTTTTATGTTGGCTTTGATTTCTCTTGTTAGCCTGCTTGTGTAATCTTTCTTTTAGACTACCTCTTCCTCTTTGGGATGTATATATCCTGTGCCTTCTGAATTGCTCCAGAAATTCCAGCAATTGCTACTCTGTCGTCATCCCTGCCGGTGTCCTTTTCCAATCAGTTCTGGCCAACTCCTCTCTCATGCCTCTGTAATTCCCTTTACTCCATTGTAATACTGACACATCTTACTTTAGCATTTCCTTCTAAAATTTCAGTATCAATTTGATCATGTTATGATCATCTTCCCCTAAGGGTTCTCTTACCTTGAGGTCTCTAATCAATTCTGGTTCATTGCACAACACCCAATCCAAGACAGCTGATCCTTTAGTGGGCTCAACCATGATCTGTTCTAAGAAGCCATCTTGTAGCATTCTAGAAACTCCCCCTTCTGGAATCAAGAACCAACCTGATTTACCCAATCTACCTGCCTATTGAAGACCCCATGACTATTGTAACATGGCCTTTTGATGTGCACTTTATATCTCCCATTGTAATTTATAGGCCATACTGTTTGGTGGTCTTTTAACCCTTGCAGTTCCTTGGCTCTATCCACAATGATTCAACATCTTCTGACCCCATGTCACCACTTTCTAATGATTTGGTTTCATTTTTTTAGCAACAGAACAATGCCACCCGTTCTGCTTTCCTGCCTGTCCTTTGATAGAATGTGTACCCTTGGACATCAAGCTCCCAGCTATAAACTTTCAGCCATGATTCAGTGATGCCTACAACATCACACATGCCAATCTGCAACTGTGCTACAAGTTCATCTACCTTATTCCGTATACTGCGATACAAATTCTTCAGTCCTGTATTCACCCTTTTTGATTTTACGTTGCAACTCATCCTGTTGACTGCAGTTTTGTCCTCTCAGACACTCCTCACTACACATTACCTCTGTTTGTGTTTGTAAACCAGCATCCTCAGCTTCAGCACTATTATCTGCCTTTCCCAAAATACTTCTTGCATTGAAATATAGGCAGCTCAGGACTCTAGTCGCACCACGCTCAACCTTTTGATTCATAATTTTTTCTGAGGTCTTACCAACATCTTCCTCCACATCCTCTCCATTAACTGTTCTGGCCCTCTGGTTCCCATCCCCTGCAACTTTAGTCTTAACCCCACCGTGAGGCATTAACAAACCTTCCCGCTAGGATATTGGCTCTCTCCAGTACAGGTGTAAACCACTGCTTCTGTACAGGTGTCATCTTCCCTGAAGAGAGCCCAATGATCCGAAAATCTTCTACCCTCCCTCTTATACCAACTCTTCAGCCATTTAATAAACTGTATAATCTTCCTAGTTCTGAACGTGGCACAGGTGGCAATCCTGAGATCACAACCCTGGAGGCCCTGCCCTTTAATTTAGCACCTAACTCCCTATGCAGAACCACATCACACATCCTACCCATGTTATTGGTACCTACATGGACCATGACTTCTGGCTGTTCACCCTCCCACAAGGATGCTGAGGACTTGGTTCGAGATATCCCAGACCCTGGCACCCAGGAGGCAACATACCATCTGGGAATCTTGTTCTTGCTCACAGAACTTACTGTCCATTCCCTAACTACAAATCCCTTATCACCACAGCATGCCTCTTCACCCTCCTCTTCCCTTCCGAGTCCCAGAGGCAGTTTTGAGACCCGAGCACTGTGACTCTCCTCTGTAATGTCATCCCCCTGACATGTTATACCTGCTGTTGAGGGGGATGACCATAGGGGAACTCTGCACTGGCTCCTTAACCCCTTCCCCTTCCTGACTGTCACCTAGTTTCTTGTGTCCTGCACCTTGGATGTAACTTGCTCTCTATATGGCCTGTCTATCACCCCGTCAGCCTCCCAAATGATCTGGAGTTCATCCATTTCCATCTCCAGTTCCTTAGCACAGTTTGTTAGAAGCTGCAGCTGGATGTACTTTTCACAGAGGTAATTGTCAGGGACACTAGAGGTCTCCCTGCCTTCCCACATCCCACAAGAGGAACATTTCACTATCCTGCTGTCACCCTTACTGACCCTAGCTGAGCAGATACAAACAGAACAAAAAAAGCTTTAGGTTTTCTTTCCTTTGCTTTTTCTGAGTGAAGCCTCTCTTTGCTGAAGCCTCAAGATCACCATTCGATTTCCATTCAGATGATGGCCGCTGCACTTGCCCCTGCCTTCCTTTAATTTGCTCTTACTAATCAAACCTAAACACCGATTGGTTGCTGGTCAAAGTTCTATTATGCTGCTGTGACCTGCTACTGCTGCCTTTTATCCTCAGGCAGTGAACCTGATTGATGTCCCCCTCCTCTCCAATCTTACAATGTCTGGATTGGCCGCTGGTCAAAACACTATTATGCAATTCAAGCTGCAAGCAGAGAAATGAGTGGTCCTGCAATGTTATGTCATAGGAGAATCCACTCTGTAAAATTATCCATTTTTGATAAGAATTTGTATGCCACTTATCAGATAAAGTCACACCAAATTTTTATCACTAAGCAATAATTCATCTGTATAACTTATTGTTGTGAACGTTGCAAAGCAAAATACCATTTATATTTGCGGTAACCAGCAACTTTTTCTTCAATGATTTAATGCATGTTCTTGTTTTCCAAACCCAGTTTAATATGGTGATAAGGGATCTAGTGCCTTTCCGGTGTATATGATGTATGAACTCTTTTTGGGCCTCTAGCGAAGTGCAGGTATCGATTATAACCGATGTTCTGATGACAAACTCTGCCATTTTCATCAGTGATCAGGCACCATCCCTGATGAAGGTGGCGGAATTTGTCATCGAAACATTGGTTATAATCAATACCTGTACCCGGCTGGAAGCCCGAGGAGAATTTATTCATAATATGGTGATACTTTTCAAACTGCTGAACGATTACTCTGAAGTACCTTACAGTGCTTACTGACTACACTTTGACAGAATGGAGCAAACTTACGTTAAAAGTTATTAACTTGTGCATGGATATTACAATAACTTTTGGAAGACGGAGTTAAATAAAGTCATTCGTAAGATGCTGTTTGAGATGTTTTGGCCTGCTGTCAACTTTATGACATTTCACTATTTGACTCAGCAAGAAGTGGACTGTCATTGAAGCATTCCAGGAGAACAAAACCACGTACAGAAAGTTAGGTCTTGTCTAATTCAGTCCAATTGCTCTTTTTAACCATGTGTTGGGTGCTCATTACTGCATTCGACATCAACAGCACTGCATTTATCATAGCCAATCTTAAAAGTCTCAGCCCTGTGATTTCAATCATCACTGGAGAATAATATTTAAAGTTTGAAAACATTTCTACCTTTCCTTTTCTCTCACGTTCAATCTGATGTTTTGTTTGCCATTTGCTTCACCTTTTGTACCCTTTTTTAAAACATTGACTTCACAATTTCTGCCCCCACCCTCACTGTGGTAATGTTAGATTTGTAATCCTTCAATAGATCAATCATTTCTCCCGTTCATTCAAGTTGTAGCCCAGTACACCTTCACCCTGCTATTATCAGTTCATATTTTCAGCAAATAATAGTTATTACTCTTAGATTCAGATGCCAAGTTACTAAGCTCCTGTTTGCTAATATTACCAAGAATACTGTGGTGACAACCATACCAACAGGGCAAAGTGTTTTGTGTGTATGATTTACAGTACCAGCAAATAAACTGAAGACTACGTTTAGGAACTAAGCTTTATCAGTTATCTAATTATTTTAGATGTGATTTAGGTTATATACCAAATCTTACTTAAAGTATCAAAACCTGGGCTGCTGTACCTCCCTCTGCAACTGGATTCATCCAGAGACTACAGTCAATGTGGTCAGAAATAATATCACCTCCTCACTGATAATCAACAGTAGTGTACATCAAGGATGCACGCTTAGCCCATTGCTCTACTCTCTCTGCACTCGCGATTGTGTGACTAAGTACAGCTCAGGTGCCATCTATAAATTTGCTGATAACACAACTATTGTTGGCAGAATTTCAGATGGTGACGAGGAGGCGTACAGGAGCGAGACAGATCAGCTGGTTGAGTGGCGTTGCTGCAACAACCTTGCACTCAATGTCAGTAAGACTAAGGAATTGATTGTGGATTTCAGGAAGGGGAAGTCGAGGGAACACGCACCAGTCCTCATTGAGGGATCATCAGTGGAAAGGGTGAGCAGCTTCATGTTTCTGGTTGTCAACATCTCTGAAGATCTGTCCTGGGCCCAACATATTAACACAATTACAAAGAAGGCACAACAGCAGCTATATTTCATTAGGAGTTTGAGGAGATTTGATATGTCACCAAAGACTAGCAAATTTTTACAGATGTACTGCGAAGAGCATTCTAACTGGTTTCTGCACTGTTTGGCATGGAGGGGCCACTGCACAGGATTGAAAAACACAGCAGAAAGTTGCAGCCTGCATCTGCAGAATCTCTTGTGTCTATTTTAATACATGCTGTTTAACAGGTAAGTTGGATGAAATGAGGGTGTGGAATTGCCTCTAGGGTCTGGGGCATTGTGGCCATAACAGAAATTTGGCTGAAAGGAGGGCAGGACTGCTGGCTCAATGTTCCAGAATACTGATGCTTTAGGCGAGACAGAAGAACACGCAGGAGTGCAGGGGGTGCTGACCTTTTTGATAAGGGAGGACACAACAGCACTGTTTAGAGAGGATATTCTTGAGGGATTATCTAACAAGGCCATTCAGGTAAAACTTCAAACTAAGGAGGGGAGAGCAACCTTATCAGGACTACATTATATATATCCCAATGATGATCAAAAACCTGAGGAACAGATGCGTCGAGAAATTTCATGTAGTTGCAAGAATAGTCGCATAGTGTCAATGGGACCATTTAACTTTCCCAGTATTGACTGGGACACCCAGAGTGCAAAGGGCCTGGAACATGCCTGGATATTTACTTTGTTTTTAACCACTGGTGAAATTCCAGAAGACTGGAAGGAAACTAGTGTTCCATTGTTCAATAAGGGTAGCAAGGACAGGCCAGGGAATTACAGGCCAGTGAGCATGACTTCAGTTGTTGGGAAGTTACTAGATGGAATTCTGAGGGTCAAGATCTACCATTGCCTGGATAGTCAAGGCCTGCTCAGGAATAATCAGCATGGCTTTGTGCATGGGAGGTCACGTCGGACGAATTTTTTGGAGACTCTCAAAGAGGTAACTAAGGGAATAGGTGAAAGTAGGGCAGTAGATGAATGGACTCTAGGAAGGCCTTTGAGAAGGTCTCAAGTGGCGGATTGATGTGGAAAGTTCAGTCACATGGGACTCAAGGGGAGCTAGCAAGGTGATTTCAGAACTGGCTGGATGATAGAAGAGGATGATAGTTGAAGGTTGATTATCTCACTGGAGGCCTATGAGTGGTGTGGTGCCCCTGTGGTCAGTGTTTGGACCTCTGTTATTCATTACATATGTAAATGTTTAGGATGCAAAGGTACAAGTTTGCTGATGATACTAAACTAGGGATGTTTGTACTCATATCACTCACATCCCACTTTACACCAGCAGCACAGCAGTGGAAACCGCGAGCAGTTTCGAACTTCTGGGAGTACACATCTTGCACAACCCATCATGGTCCCAGAACACGTTCTACACATTTAGGAAAGCTCACCAACGAGCTGGACTATGCACATCTACTTTGACAGATGTGCAGTAGAGAGCATCCTAAAATGCTGCTTCACTGTATGATACGGAAAGTGCACTGCAGCAGACAGGAGCACTCTAACAACAGGTAGTTAAAACTGCCCAACACGTCACCAGCTTACCCACCATACAGAGAGCTGTCAGGAAAAGACCAGTAACACCATGAAGGACCTCCCTCACTCATGGACAGTTTGTTCCACTCCCATCATGGAGCAGGCCATGCAGTGTCCACAACACGTCCACCAGACACAAAATTTTCCCCAAGGAGTGAGGCTGATCAACACCTCCCCCCACTAACCCACCCCTCCAGACCTCCAATCTGCACTGTTTTATCATTTCCTGTCTGTCACCTTATGTACAGACACTCCTGTGCCTAGCATCACTTCATGGACATTAAGTCAATATATATATTGTACAAGTGCCCAGCTTGCTGAAAGTGGCCTTGCAAGTAACCAGAGTAATGAAGGTGTTTAGTATGCTGTCCCGGAGCACTCAGGGCATCGAGTTTAGGAGTAGGGACGTTATACTGCTGTTAGACAAGTTATTGGTGAGTCTGCACTTGAAGTAATGTGTACAGCTTTGGTCATCCTGTAAAGAAAGACATTTTGAAGCTGGAGAGGGTACAGAAGAGACTTACAAGGATGCTGCCTGGACTTTGAGGGCCTGAGTTATAGAGGGAAGTTGGCTATACTGTCCACAGAATGTAAGAGAATGAGAGTGACCTGTTAGAAGTCCAAAACAGCAGATACAGGAATTTAAAGAGACATAAGAGGTAACTTGCCTTTTTTTTAAAAACACACAGACACACAGAGAAGTGGGTACCTGGAATGACCTGCCAGATGAAGAGGCCAAGATGGGTACAACTGCAAAATTTAAGAGGCAATTGGATAAGTACATGGAGGGGCTGAAGTTGGAGGATTATGGGCTAAATGCGGGCAACTAGAACATGCAAGGGTTACAAGGTTCATTTTATTATCAAAGTATGTATGCAGAATACAACCCTGAAACTGGACTTCTCCAGAAAACGACAGAATACAGAAAATCATGTAATTAGTTGAAAGAAAAACACAAAAAGAAACATCTTGCAAACCCCAAACCCCCAACTCCTCCCTCATACAAAAACAGATCACCCAAACCCCCAGCCATCCAATCTGCAACAAGAAAGAATGAGTCAGAACATGAAGAAAACCAGAACAGAAAAATGCCAATGTGAACTACAGTCCAACTGGGCTGTGTTCAGCATGAGCTAGTTGGACCGAAGGGCCTGTTTCCATGCTGTATTCATTTCTACGTACCTCAGTGACGCTACAGTTCAAATTGACAACCTAGATAAATTTGGGCTGCAAAGCTGGCCAACCAAACTTGGTTGGATTTCTCATTCTCCTCCTTGTACTTCCTGTATGCAATGACACATGCTAAAGGCTGCCTGCCTGCCCAGGTGACGAGCCTACTTACTCCTTATTAATGTTTTAAATAAATGATACTTTAGTCTAGGAATACATCCCATGTTGATGCTGATAGTAGCACATAATGGTCTGCCTCTGACATTAAAAAGGCGAAGTAACAGGAAGTAGGTTTGTTATTTGCGCTGCCAGCATTTAACATGCATCATTAGATCAAAGTACAACTCACTATCACTATGGTGCCTAAATGCTTCCAACTGGGGGATGAACTTCTAGTCAGCTGATTGACCCAATTAATATCTTTCTGGAAAGAGCTATGGGAAGAAATGTCAAATATCATTGCTGGCAACTCTCATGTTTCTTTTGCCAATATGGAGTCAACAGATACCTTTGTACCCAATAGCTGACAAGGAGATTCAGAATATTAAAACACTTTAATGCCAGGAATTAGATCCAAGAATGGCATTCATTTGAAACACCTGGTAACAATTTTGTCACCAGAATTGATATATTAATTACTTGGATCAGGACACGGAATCAACCATTTGTGAACTTGCAGAGTACCGTGGGTTCGAACTTCAATAATAGTTAATAGATATTAGTCTATTGATATAACACTGAGGACAAGGCCACTTGAGGACAAGCAAAACAAGTACTTGGCTTTACACTTGTCATGGGATATGCCAGATATCTTAAAACTATGCCAGAGTACCAAGCACAGATTAAGGGAGTGATGTTCGACTCCATAAATGAAAATATGCAATAAACAAATTCAATAGTGAAATATATAGGTAGATTAAATTTAAAAAATAGAGTTATTCAGGGAATGCTACTAATGGGACAGCTCTACAAAATCCCAGCGGAGGCAGAATGGACATTGTTTGATCATATTAACATTCAGACAGGAATTTTTGTAGTGTATCCAGTTTTATCATCTGTAATTTTTCCTTTTGTCCTATTCTTTTATATCCTCATTGCAATTTATTCTATTATATTTATTTATTACACTGTTCTGCTGCAGCAAAACAACACATTTCACTGCACATGTCACTGATAATAAAGCCTATTCTGATGCTTTTGTCTTGCCTCTTAAATGATTTTTGCCTGGGAGTTAATAGTGCATATGACTAATGTGACATCATGGATCTACTCAAGGGTCCAACTGATCTAGCCACAACTCCTTTGCACAGATCTGCATGAAAAGAATGAGTTCACATTTTATTCTGGAGTAAGTCTTCAGCTCTAACTTACACCAAGAGATAACAACAGCCCCAGAAAACGTTACTATCGTCTATTTGCCCGATATCACCTGTCCAGGCCCTTCAGGTTTTATACAAATAAAAATCTCAGATACTGACTTTCATCGAAATTGATCATTAAGTGAACTAAGTCCATCATCCCAGAACATGCCTTGTTCTCATTGTTACCATCAGGAAGGAGGTACAAGAGCCTAAAGGTACACACTCAGTGATTCAGGAACAGCATCTCTGCCATCCGATTTCTGAATGGACATTGAACCCACGAACACTACCTCACTACGATATTTCAGTTTTTTATCTATTCTAATGTATTGCATTGTACTGATGCCACAAAGACAACAAATTTCATGACATCGATATTAAACCTGAGTCTGATTCACAAGTAAATAAAACAAGACAAAAGACAATTGATAGCTTAGCATGCAATTATCTAGCCAACCATGTAACAAAAACATATACACGCGCAGAACACTTCCAACACAACCATAACTTTAATTTAACATCACAATTGTAATACATAACATTGTCAGCGATTCACATCTTATGATATTAGGCTACAAGTCCTTGGCACCTCAGTACAATCTCCTAGATTGGTCAAGTACCTATTTATCCAAACTATTTCAAGGCACTACCATTTAGTTGAAATAAGGAGGTAGATACTGTTTTAGAACAGAAACAGCTAACTTCATTGATGAATTCAGCAAAATAAAGTTTTGGAAGGGACTTAAGGCAAGTTGCATGTATGTGCCTGGAGTACACTGCCTAAAGAAGTGGTGGAGGCGGATACAGCATCAACGTCAGACAGGCAGACACATGAACAAGGACCTTTGATGTAGACCATGTGCAAGGAGATGGACTAGTTTAGATGGACATCATTCTGGGTTGAAGAGCTTGTTCCTGTACTATGCTTTATTGAAAGATCATGATTGGAATCCTGGTGATTTCAAAATCCAAGAATGCATCCCATCCAATCCCAGTGATTTATCCGTTTCAAGTTTAAGCCAACTTTTGAACACCTCCATGGTACCAATTTTTAACATATCCAGTGTTTCAACTGCCTTCTCCTTCACAATTGCTTTAGAATTACCCTCTTCACTGGTGAAAAGAGATACACGAACTCATTAGGTAACTTGACCGTGCTCTATCCATTCTTGTGCGAGTCCCATTTTTTGTCCTCAATAAGCCCCACTGTTCCAAGTATCATATTTTCACTATTCATGCCCGCAAAGGCCAAGCCCAGATTTCCATTTAAATTGGTGGCTAATCATTTCCGACAAGCTCTCTCTTATTTACTTCCTCTCTGATTCTCAGTAATTTGACAGGTTCTCACTGGTATTTACAAGCCAACACTCGGCAGTAGCAGTCAGCTTTTGCTGTGTCTTCCTCTGTACCTCTACCATCCAGGGAAATCTTTGTTCTTCCTGTGCTCCTCGTGGAATGTGCCTCATTACTGAAGGACACTGGTGAACCAGATGGGTTTTCAAGCAAAACAGTAGTTCCATTGTCACAATTACTGAAGCCAGGATTTCTTTTTAATTTAATTCCAGATTATTTAATTAACCAAAGTTAAAGTCCGCAGCTACCATGACAAGATTTGTTCACCAAGCATGTGAAGTACTAATCTGGTGTATCATCATTCACTTATCGTCACTGAAGCAGCTTAATAGAATCAGAACAGAGTTAAATGTTCTTTCTTTATTCTGAAAATTGTGCTTCAAAGAATACCTTATTGCTCAATGATAATTCTCTTCAATTTATCATGACTGCCCTCATCTCCTCTGCAGCATTTTCTCCAGAGTGACAATGATTTCCATTCTGATTTGATATATTCTGAGCTAACAGAGGCTAATGTGGGAGTTCCATGTCCTTTCACAGAAGAGACAGGTAGCGACTGTTGGGGTGGTAGGTGGGAAGTTTGTGGATATAATGGGCTCCTTCTGCCCATGGGTTTTTTGAGTATCTGTGTTTTTGAGTCCATGAACAACTCAGCCTGATCAGTACAGCCAACTAAGTGTAGCAACAGCTTCATCGCTGGGAATTTTGGCCTGGGGGAAGGGGGGTGGAATAGGTGTCCTTCCAAAAAACAGCATTGGTCACACTTCTCCAGTGCCTTGAGATGACTTCAGCAGCTAGCCCAGATGTCAGAAGCAAGATGACTGGGCAGCAATAACTGCAGCACCATGAAGAATGTGATTTGTGCCAAGTCTGAGGTCTTGATGTCCAAACACATTTTCCCTTTTATTGATTAAAGTTGTGCTGGAGCACCATAGGCAGATGTGAAATTCATCAACGATATCTATCTTTGCTGTGAAGTAACTCCCAATTTCCGTGGGTTGTCCAGGCTCTTGCTGTGAACTTTTATTGCTGTTGGACAGGCTGGTGCTACAGGGCAGAGAGCTGATGACCTTTGCTTTACAGATGTTCCAGTGTGCTGGAGTCAAAGGGCCTTACGAAATTGAAGTGGGGCCATGTAGAGTAGTTACCACCTTTCCCTGAATTTCCCTTAGGAGGTGTCGTACAATGAGGGTAGTGTCCACTCTGCCTCTAGATAATGGATTCCACACTATTGATCTTTGGTTACTGGGAAGACAGTTTTTTTTTTAAATTTATTGATCTTCATTTGTGATCCTTGTCAATGAATTTCTGGGTAGACAGCAGGAATGCCCCATTACAATTGTAGACAATTTGAACCCATGTTCTTTCTTGAAGATGGTCACAATTATGATACCCCTGAAAGCCCCTGATACATTCTCCTCGCCCAGATGTGAAAGATAGAGGATTCATGGCTGAACATCTTCACTGTCAGATTTTAGAGCTTAAGAATAACTTTAACATTACTAACTTCTTGGGAAGGGTCAAGACAGTGCATTGCAACAATAGGAACTTTATTCTGTGCATGTCCTTAAAGAAATCGCCAGAACTCTTTGCTTGAAGACTACCAAGTTACAGGAAAAATCAAAACAGAAACACATGTCAAAATATTACCAAATGTTAAACTGCTGGGCCTGACTTACAATACAATTCTATCTGCGGCAGCTGTCCTTTCATGGAATGTTCAATTTAAAGAAGTTCCTAGTCTCTACATTTACAAATTCATCTAGATCAGGGGTTCCTAACCTGGGGTCCATGGACCCCTCGGTTAATGGTAGAGGTTCCATGGCATAAAAAAGGTTGGGATCCCCTGATCTAGATCTCAAATAAAAGTGATGAGCAACAATTCTATTTTTTTTCTGGTTACTTTTAATGTCAAAACTCTGAGAACTTTGAAAGCTACAGCAGAATTAATGCACGCAGAAATTCTTCATAAATAAGAGAAGAAAATATGGTCAACAGCTTGAAAATTCCACGTGGCATTAACATCTTGTTGATGCAAATGCACTCCTGAATTTTGAAATTCAGAACACTTCTCCTAACCTTTTGCATTAGGATAATAATTGTTTTCATACATTCCAATACCTTGATAACTTTGTTATAAACTAAAGAATAGTTTCCTAAAACAAAACCTTTTCCACTTAGACTGAAGTCCTTCATGTAAATATTATTCAACTTACCTTTATTTGTTGCTGAAATTCTGTCATGTAGAATAGGGTTTCTGATTCCTGGCACATTTAATCCTTCTCCTTCATTGCTTTGAACCTATTCAATAGAGTAAAAAAAATGTAACGTGAGTCTGAAATCTTGCAAGAGAAACACTAGCCTGCCTTGAATAGACTATAGCTCCTACCATCACTGGTTCAAACTCTCTTCTTCACATATTGCCAGGCAGAGTATCCAAGGTCAAAGCTTTTCTTTTAAAATGAACACGTTGACAGAGGTTGGGTAATGGCAAAAAGAATTTCAGCATAACAGCAGACCTCACAAATGATGAGGTATCAAGAGGACAGACATTCAGTGATCAGACAAAGGAGTTTGAGAGGAGAGGTTATGAGGCTGGAAGAGATTAAGTAAATAAGGAAATGTAAATATACGGAAACAAAATTAAGTCAATTAAAGTATTTATTTTTAAGAAGTTATACATAATGGAGATCACATTTCAAGTTAATTATGACGTAGGGAGGTGTTACAAAAACCGCAAGCTTTTGAAAGTGAATGAGAAGGGACCCAAGTAAAAGAATTACTTACAAATGGTCAGCTAACATGGGAAATGGAAGGGAACTTGTGAGTTTAATGGGACCAGGCTCAAGAAAGCAGGCAGGTGGTTTATACACCTTTCCCACCTGTCACATTATGCACAGAGCATCTTCTCATCTAAAGCAATTTCAATCTTTGTCTCATCAACTGCCACCCTCCGAAAGTGAGGCACCCTCTACACCTGGATAGCAATACAAGTTTGGACTGGGCAAAATCCCCCATCTCCATGTCGATTGAATCCGCACCGGAAAAATCAAAGAGGCTGGGTCCAAACCCAAGGTAAGAAATAGCTTGTTTTTCTGCAGTAACAGGACTATTCCCAGCTGTGTAAAATGTTTCCTGTGGAATAACTTGAAGTATGGAATAATTATAACCTACAGTGAAAGTGGTAATGTTTCTACAGTCTTTTGAGTTCTATGTGTACCAAGTACAAATAACTCAGTCAAGACCTGTCTGTGAAATCTGAGCCTTCTTACATCCCAGTCTAGAAAAAACTTGGGTATATCATACAGTGGCAAAGTTAAAAAAATGTTCTCTTCCACATCTATTACAATATGATATTGCTAAAAATACCATACACCATACCATACAAATACCATACTATACATATCATCAAAAAAATGCCACACCAAATCACTGATCTGGTCCTTGAATGTTTGTACTCGCAAAAGGCCAACTTAGACCACAAGACCATAAAGCGTAAGAGCAGAATGAGGCCATTCAGCCCATCAAGTCTGCTCAGCCTTCCCTCATGGCTGATTTATTATTCCTCTCAACCCAATACTCATGCCTTCTCCGTGTAACCTTTGACACCACGACTAAATCAAGAACCTATCCACCTTCACTTTAATATACACAATGACTTGCCCTCCACAGCTCTCTGTAGCAAAGAATTTCAGTTTCACCACCCTGACTAAAGAAATTTCTCCTCATCTCTGTTCTAAATGGACGTCCCTCTATTCTGAGGCTGTGCCCTTTGGTCCTAGACTTGCCAGCTATAGGAAACATCTTCTCCACATCCACCTATCTAGATTTTTCATTATTCAATAGGTTTCAATGATATTCCACCACCCCACCCCCCCCCGCCCCACCATTCTTCTAAATACCAGTGAGTGCAGGCCCTGAGTCATCAAACGATCCTCATACATTAACCCATTCAATTCTGGAATCATTCTCATGAACCTCCTCTGGACCCACTCTAATGCCTACAGGTTTCCTCTTAGATAAGGGGGCCAAAATTGCTCACTTTACTCCAAGGTTGGTCCGGCAAATGCCTTACAAAGCCTCAGTATTACACCTTTGCTCTCATCTTCTACTCGTCCTGAAATGAATGCTAACATCGCATTTGCCTTCGTTAACACTAATTCAACTAGCAAAACATTACAGAATCCTACAAAAAGATCCCTTTGCACCTCTTGTTGAAATTTCTCTCCATTTAGATAATAGTCTATGTCTTTACTCCTACCAAAGTGTATGACCTTATACTTCCCTACACTATATTCCTTCCGCATTCTTCCATTCTGTTGAAGTCTATCTGTAGACTTCATGCTTGTTCAACACTACCTGCTCCTCCACCTACCTTCACATCACCAGCAAACTGGCCACAAAGCCATTGACATATAACGTAAAAAGAAGTGGTCCCAACATTGATCCCTGTAGAACACCACTAGTCATTGGCTGTCAACCAGAAAAGGTTTCCTTTATTCCTACTCTTTGCATCCTGCTGGTCAACCAATCTTCTATGCATGCTAATATCTTTGCTATAATAACATGGGCTCTTATCTTGTTAAGCAACTCTCGTGTACAACACCTTGCCAAAGGCCTTCTGACAATCCAAGTTAACAACATCTACTGATTCTCTTTTGTATATCCTGCCTGTTATTTCCTCAAAGAATTCTAACAGATTTATCAAGCAAGTGTCCCCCTTAAGGAATCCATGCTGAATTTGGACTATTTTATCATGTGCCTCCAACTATCCCAAAACCTCCTCCTTAATGATGGACTTCAACATCTTCCCAACTACTGAAGTCAGGCTAACTGGCCTATAATTTCCTTTCTTCTGCCTCCGTTCCTTCTGAAGAGTGGAGTGACAGACCTCTGGAACCATTCCAGAATCTACTAATTCTTGAAAGATCATTATCTGTTCAGCTACCTCTTTCAGAACGCTGGGGTGTAGTCCATCGGGCCCAGGTACCTTCAGACTTTCCAGCTTCCCAAACACCTTCTCCTTAGTAATGCCAACTGCATTCACTTCTGTCCCCTGACACTCTTTAATTTCTGGTAAACTGTTTATTGTAATTATTAATAATATCATCATAGCACATTTTCTGAGGCCAAATGCTATAAGAAGATTAGATCGTCCATTGGGTTTTTCAATCACTTTTCCCCCCTCAGCCTTTCACAAGTCTTGCTTTTCCATAAAGACTGACAGAGAGGATCCTGTTTTTGATTTCCCAGGTTATGAGAGTCTCTGAATCACATTATACAAACTATGGTACTTGGATGCACAGACGGAGATTCAGGACTTTTCCAATACGTATCTGTGGTGATCAGAAATAGTCTATGGAACATGTGTAACGAACTGATGTGTAATCCATAAACATTAAAAAGGTGTCTTCTGCCCAAGGTATAATTAACTTCTTTCAAGATCCCAATTATAAATTATATTTTCTGCTGTACTGTTATAACTGTTAACTATCTGAAAGGATGAAACAGGCAAGTCCTCTGATTGTCTGGTTTTAAAAGATGGAAATGCAGAAAAATACTAATTTCTTCAGTAATTTTATCTTTCCATGAGCTCCAAAATGAAATATACACAGTGCAGATTTTATGTTATTTCCTTTGGCATGGTTAACTGTGGCTCTCATGAAGCAGTGACACTGACTTTTATTGAGTACGTGATTGGGGGCCACAATGCAGCTTGGTTACTGCAACTTTGAATTTCTTGCCGGTGTCTGCTCCTTCATGAGTCATACCTCTGAGGCAGTAGGACAGTGTCATTGTGTTGAATTTGGAGGAGGCTGCAAAGGCTGGCAGAGAAGGAAGTATGCTCGTGTGATCCATTTTTATCAAGAATTTACACTAACAAATCTGTAAGTGAAACAGACAGCTTACATTTTCAGTATTGAGTTGATGACAGTCGCTAGAATATGAAGCATATTAAAGTTTCCAATTGATATTGTCCCAATCTGGAACAATTAAGTATATTTAGAGTACTTTTTTATGGTAATGGTTCAGAAGATTATTTCAAAGAACATAACCTATTACTGAATTTATAAACATACTCTAGTACTATATCCAAATGTACAAACTTGTATCTCGCTGAAACAACAATGAAACTTCAGCTATGTGCATGTTTCAGACGAAAAAAATAGGATGGTATGAGGTTTGTTCATACTTGTTTATGACAGTGTTAATGAATGGTTACTCCCACTTATTTGGCAAATATTCAAAACTATGGTGGCATATAAAGCTGAAATCCCAAACTGGCTTCCTTATTGTATCCAATATATGAGAATCTTAACCAAAAGACATCTGCAAATATCAATATGATATTTTAAAAAATGGAACCAAATTCTTTGTAAACAGAAATGAGCAGTCCCATAGCCCACCTGTTAAAATTTATACCGATGAAAAGATTGTTTTTGAAATGTTAAAACTGACATAAAGGAAGATTCAAATGGAAGCAAAAATAATGATGGATTAATACTATAAGTAATATATTGAAGAAATATCTTCTACACTACTTTGTAGATTGCTCTGAAATCTCAAATCTGAAATCTAGCAACTTGCCTCTTCCAAGTCAAATGAGAATTCCTTCTGCTCCATCAAGCTGCTCATGGATGGATGGTGCATTGCTACAGCTTTATCTGGGGTTGAACACACTGTATTTTCCTGTGAGAGCGCAGATGTCTGCTCACCAGTAGCTGCACTTTCTGTATTTGTGGATGCATTCAAGTCTACAAAAGAATCTGAGATACCAGTCGCATTATCAAGACCGCTCTCCATTCCTTCTTTCATGCAAGCAGCATCACTCTGCTTGGATTCCGTACAGCCATTTGTTACATTAGATAAACATTCCTGAAGAATGATCTCTGTGGGACAGAGGGGACCTTCAATTCCAGTCATCACTTCCTCAGATACTGGTTTCAAGGAAGGGTCAGTCAATTTACGCCATCTCTGCAACCTCATTTCTTTCTTAAGTTTTACCTCCTCTTTCTTCTCATCGTCAGTAAAGCTCTTGTTGGTTTCAAAAGAAAGCTGTGATGCTTTTGAACTTTCTGCAGCTGCTGGATCTGTTTGATTAGTTGTATCTATTACTTTTGTCTGCTGACCCGCAAGTAAGTTGAGTTTTGATACTGTCTTCTTGAGTCTGCCAGCATTGTTTCCAACAGTGGGAGCTTGGCCCGAGGTTGGGGCTTCGGCCACGTCACCTATTTTCTTTATAGGAGCTCCAGAAACTTGAGAATACAGTGAGGAGAAAACATTAGCCACTGTAGTGAGAACTTTAATCTGACGAAATCGACCTGCAATTGGAAGTGAAACTTGTTATTCAACAAATATGGGAGAGAAAATGAAAAGATAACAAACATTGAAAGACTAAGAGCTAACTTACATAATGCACCAAAACTTCTTTCTCCATGACATTACAGTGGTAGAAATGCTACTTGCTTAGAATAAACATTCTCATCCATTATATTTACTGCTGTTGCTCCTTACATTACAATGCCTGTGTGAAAGCTGACTTGGATAATCTTGGATGACAGTTGTCATTAACAAACCACAAAAATACCATGAAAGGTAATTGCAAAACAATAATGATCAATTGAGTAAACTATACATTAATGTTATTTTTTTGATATTTCAGACCATGCTAACAGAAGACACATGAGCATTCATATTTTGAAACAAACACAATGAAGGTATCATGGAATCTAATTATAGCCTAGACTACAGCAATACTTTGATGAAACAAGCAGATTTTTCACAATGTGATTCAAAACATAATTGCCCTTTAATTAGAAATTGTATATGAATGTATTATAATAAAATCATTTTATTAATAGAATTAAGTACATGCAAGAGTTTTAATGTGAGAAAGTAATTTTGACAGACCTTATTGATCCTCAGATTAAGTATAAGCATATTTTTGCATGGACATGTAAACATTCCATTATCAACAATGCAAATGAACACTTAAAGAACATACTTGTGAGGGCGAAATTTGGATTGTCCAATTCCATACGTTGCATCTGAGCATCTAAAAATAGTTTAAAATCTATTCCTTTTGCAAACGATGAAGCATTAAAAAATCGACATGGAATTTTTGATGCAAGGTTAGGTTCATCTGTTCCAAACCCAAGATTATAGAGGACATCCTCAGGATCTTCTTCATAAAGGTCCAGTAGTTCTGAAACACTGAAAAGTACAAATAAACATATCAAATTGGTGGCATTGCTGAAATCTGAATGGTTGTACAAGTGCACCGAACAATTGAAGTGATTAGAACATTGACCACACAAATAACCAAGTTAAAATTGTCATTATTTTGTGATACTGCTGCATTTGAGATTTTGCTGAATAACAAAGACTGCCTTCTTTGTAACAGTGGGCAACCACTATATCATTCACTATGATTATTTGTTTAATCTTAGATAATTGACAAATCTGCCCAACCTACTTTTCAGAAAAGCTCTGCTTACTTACATAAAAAGCCCAATTTTCCAGAAATTACAACATATTATATTCTACATACAGTATCCATTTATGCAGCACTAATACTCAAGACAATATGTTGAAATAAACGTATTCATTAAACATTAGACTACCTCGATACAGTAGTATTGCTCTTTCCAGAACCAGTGGAATTCATGCTGCTTCCCATCTGATAAAATTTGTTACGTTTTACCTCAGCTGATGTGCCACTGCAACAGGGCAAACAGTATTGATTAGAAACATAGCAGAAGCCTCTTTTAGAACTAAAGTGAAGAAATACCATTATCTATTAAAAAAAACTAACCTTACTGTCAGCAGTGAGTCGATATGAGGATGAAGATAATTAGCTGTGGATGGAAAATGCATTTCATGAATGAGTGACTTTATAAAGACAATAACTTTTAAGATTTAAGTAAACAATAGCATTTTATAAACATATACTATTATAATTCAAAAAATTGCAATTGCCACTCTTTTAACTTACCTGTCCATTTAATCAATAACTGTAAACATACAAGTTCCTCAGAAAGATAGGGCACAAGTTCAGCTTCACTTTAAAACTTCAATGACAACCACTCCTCACTGCTTGTTCATTTTTTCCAGCACATCGAAATAAGTGACTCTGTACAGACTTGCAAAATCTTTTGAGTCATATTAAGATGATGACTCACTAGAATAAGAAACACAAGAGTTTCTTCAGATTCTAGAAATGTAGAACACGCACAAATGCTGGAGGAACTTAGCAGGTCAGGTAACAGCTGTGGGAGTGGATAACAAGTCAATGTTTCAGGCCAATTACATCATCGGGACTGAAAAGTAAGGGGGAAAACATCAGTATAAAAGGTGGAGAGAGGGGAAGGAGGGTCAGTGAGAAGCTGATATGTGAACCCAAGTGGGTAGAAAAGGTAAAGGGCTGGAAAAGAAAGAATCTGAAAGAAGAGGAGATTGGACCGTGGGAGAAAGGGAAGAAGAGGGTGGCACGAGGGAAAGGCGATAGGTAGGTGAGGGGAAGAGGCAAGAGGCCAGAGTGGTGAATAAAGAAGAGAGAAGGGGGAGGGCAGGGAAAAGAACGAAAATACTGGAAGGAGAAATCGATGTTCATGCCATTAGACTGGAGGCTACCTGGAATAGGTTTGTGGCTCTGCCTGCCTGGTGGAGAGCCTCAGAAATGTCCTTCTGATGTGTGCACATTGGAAATACCAGAGCATGCTACTGAATTTGGCTGCAAAATTAGCTATGACGTGTATGTCAAACTGTGCAAGATTCCCTATCCCGTTAAAACCAGGAAGATATCTTTAATCAGCTTAAACCTGGTGCTAAAAAGAAATAAATACCAGTAATTATATTCAAGCAAGAAAAATAAGGTAACTATATACTACTTAGAAATAAGAAATCAAAATGGAATGAAGAATAAAGGGATCTAGGAGTAGAAGCACAAAACAAATAAAAATGGTGTTGCAAGTCATGGAGACCATTAAAAAGAACAGAACAATTCATTTACAGAAACACAATGATACAAAACTTGCCTCATATTTTTGTCAGAACAGGGATTACAAAACCAGCATTCCAACAATTAAGGCAAGTTACGAATAAGGCTTGCCATGCAAAGGAATTATGCTTGGTGTTTGTTGTGAGATGGGTCACAACAAGTCCTACTGTACAGCAGAGCAAGCCAGGAGCAGAATAGGCTCCAGGCACCATGGTGTGTTCTCAAATACTCAGTGATATACAGTGATGAAACAAAGGCAAACCACAAGGTGATCATTTTCCTGTAAAGGTGTGTGCTAATACAAAGACTGTATATTCAGAATTTAAAAGCAACACTTCAAACCACTCAGCACACAAAAATCTTTGTTTTTATAAAATACTGGCTGCTGATACATCAGAGGGCAAGTAATACCCACTCCCGTAAATCAGCAAGCTAGACACAGTCTGTCCCTGCCCATCCTCAGCAATCAGTGCACTTCACAGTACAGAATTGGGACCAAGTCTCAGACGACATTCCCAGCCCAGCCCAAGTAATTAGAAGTTTTTTTTCCAAAACTAAACATCATTACTTTGCATGCCTGCTCCACACTGTTCATCTGTCATTTACATTTATTAACAAAATGAGGCTATTCAGCCCATTAGATTCATGCCCCTCCCAGTTGACCAAGCCCAATGACCCCACTCCCCCTGCAACTTATTCCCCCTCACAGGACCAATAGTTCTGCTTTGATTTTGTTACCACTCATCTCCAATGAGGGGCAATTTAGGGCAGAGAGTCAAATAACCCACCAGCACGTGTTTGGAAATAGGAGGAAACCGATGTGACCATGGCAAAAGCAAGCAAATTCCACATAGCAACAAACAAGGTCAGCATTGAACCCAGGTCTTCAGTGCTGTGAGGCCGTAGTGTTTGCACCATGCTGTCCCCACCTAGTTTAGAAAAGTGAAAGGCTACCTTATCAATACAGTCAACCAAAGGGCCCTGGGAAGTGATGGAAAACCTAAGGTACAAGTTGATAGTAACACGGGTACAAAGAGTACTGAAGGCTACATGTGGCATGCTTGCATATCAGCTGCGACTCTGAGTACAGGAGTTGAGATGTCATGTTACAGTTGTATAAAACTTGTGTTAGACTGCACTTGGAGTATCCTGCGCAGTTCACATTTCCAAGCTGAAAGAGGGATATGATTAAACCAGAGAGGGTGCAGTAAAAATCGAGGAGGAGCAACACACACGATGCTAGAGGAGTTCAGCATGTTAGGCAGCATCTATGCAGGGAAATAAACAGTTGGCGTTTTCAGCAGACAGCCATGATCTTGGCCTGAAACATCAGAGATGCTGCATGATTTGCTGGGGTGTGTATGTGTATGTTAGAAAAGTGAAAGGTTACCTTTCTTTTTTTTTCCTCTCTCCCTCCCCCCCCCCCGAAAAAAATGACAGGATATACAGTAGGGGCAAATGTAATTATATATTTAAAAAAAACATTTGCACAGGTACATGGACAGGGCTTAGAGGGATATAGGCCAAACCTAAGCAAGTCGGATTAGTTCTGATAGACATCTTGGTCAGTATGGATGAGTTGGCCAACTGGACCTCCACGAGTCTCTGAATCACTGAAGCAAATATTATTATTGGGGGCACAACATGCTAGAAATGGATATAATGCTTTGCTTGGCTGGAATGTCTGGAGGAAATCAAGGGATCTGTGGTTATCTCAGGAAAGTGGTACTGAGGTAAAGGATAAACCATGATCTTTCTGAATGGCAGAGCAGGCATCAGAAGCCAAACATTGTTTTTGCAGCGACTGTTCATGTGAACTGCTGTACAAAAGTCCCGGGTTCCAATCACTAAAAAAAGGGGGGTAACGAAAGATGCTAAGATGACTTGCAAGTCTGACAGCAGAAATGCAACGTTTGTACAAAGAAAGAGCATAACAGGTTGGGGAGCCTTTTCACATGAAAGAAAAAAGTTTCGATGAAGGGTGACTTGAGGTCCACAGGGATCTGTGTTGGGACTACTTTTTTTATGTTGTATATCAACGATTTGGATTTGATGGGTTTTTGGACAAGTTTGCAGATGATACAAAGATAGATGGATAGGCAGGTAGTACTGAGGACGCAAAGACTGCAAAAAGACTTGGCTTAGGAGAATGGACAAAGATGTGGCAGATTGGAATATAGTGCTGAGAAGTGGATGGTCGTGCACTTCCGTATAGGGAATAAAAGCGCAGACTTTTTTCTAAACGGGGGGAGAAATTCAAAAATCCAAGGTACAAAGGGGTTTGGGAATCCATGTACTGGATTCCCTAAAGGTTAACTTCCAGGTTGATTTGGCAGTAAGGACAGCGAATGTCATTTTAGCATTCATTTCAAGAGGACTGGAATATAAAATGACATTGGAGAGGGTTCAGAGGAGGTCCCAAGAATGATTCTGGAAATGAATGGGTTACCATATGAGCAGCAATAAAGGGTTTGGGCCCATACTCTCTAGAATTTAGAAGGTGGGGGGAGAGGATGAAATCTCATTGCACAGGTGGCTATTGATGCCAGGTCACTGGGTGCATTTAAGGCAGAGGTTGATAGCTTCTTGATTAGTCAGGGCGTGAAAGGCTTCGGGAAGAAGGCCGGAGAATGGAGTTGAGAGGGAAATGGATCAGCCATGATGAAATGGCGTAGCAGACTCAGTGGGCCAAAGGGCATATTTCTGCTCCTGTATATTATGGCTGAAAAGAGTCGACAAAGAGAACACACAATATACATGACTCTAAAATGCTAAGAAATCCAAAAGGAATTCAATAGAAATCTTTTGACCCAAAAGACCACTTTGCAAAGGACCTATGCTCCATCCACCAGAAATGGTGGGATCTCTCAGCAGCCACCCATTTTAATTCCACTTCCCATATGTCTATCCACGCCCTCCTCCACTGTCATGATGAGGCTACACTCAGGTTGGAGGAACAACACCTTATATTCCGTCTGGGTAGCCTCCAACCTGATGGTATGAACATCGATTTCTCGAACTTCCAATAATTCCTCCTCCCCCCCTTCACCATTCCCTATCCCCTTTTCCCTCTCTCACCCCATCTCCTTGCCTGCCCATCGCTTCCCTCCGGTGCTCCTCCCCACTTTTCTTTCTTCCATGGCCTTCTGTCGTCTTCTTTCAGACTCCCGCTTCTCCAGCCCTGTATCTCTTTCACCACTCAACTTCCTAGCTCTTTACTTCATTCCTCCCCCTTCAGATTTCACCTATCACCTTGTGTTTTTCTCTCCCTTCCTCCCCAACATTTTAAAACTACTCCTCGGCTTTTTTTCTTCAGTCCCGCTGATTAGTCTCAGCCTGAAACACTGACTGTACTCTTTTCCATAGATGCTACCTGGCCTGCTGAGTTCCTCCAGCATTCTGTGTGTGTTGAAAGAGATAGATACCAGCCAGTGTATTATGGAGTCACAGAAGATCCCAGGTGGAAAAAGTAGTCTGCAGGGATTTGGATGCTCTTAGAAGGAAAGGAATGCCACAGCTACTTTAAGATCTTAGTAGTAAGAATGGAATTTACATTTTTGATTATTTCCCTATGAAATGTGTTAATAAATGCAGTGAGGGTGCAAGAACTGGTTAGAATTTGGGCAATGTACAGAATGAAGTTCACTGGTGATATGAAGTGATGCTGGTTGGATCATCCACAGACCAAGCTACGTTTCCATTTTTAACACAATCTTCTCTATCTCCCTCCCTCCTCTCAGTGAAATTATTTGCCTGCCACAAGGAGTAACATCTTGCCAATAACTCTAACCTCTCCATATGCCACATCTCGGTCATTTTCTTGGAATGAACCAGTCTGCAACCTTGGAAATCCATGCGATCCTCTGACGTCCTTTAAATCACAGTTAACATTCTGTCCCACCTTGAGCATACTAGCCACGACCTTCACTACAATTCTAACAAAACCGTAGGGAGCAGCACCAGCCACTGCAGTTCATGTGAACTAAACCATGTGTTCAGTTAATAATTTACCTCAAGTGACTAGAGTAGCCCAATCTGCTGACAAAGATACAAAAAAATTCACTGAAGCAAAGATGCAAACATAGAATTTAATTCCCACAATACTAAACACCACTCCAATCCAGTTTGCCAAAAGGAAAATTATTTTAAGTTTCATTCCTGATTGGTGCTGGGAAGCGTGTAATGTGTTTATATTGGTATGTTGTATTCTCTCTCTTAAATTCTGCCAAAGATTTTAATGACCTGAATTCACAAGAATAAAATTAACATCAGAGGCAGAGTATAAAGCACTGATATAACTGTACAGATGATCCCATATAGTGATGCTGGCAAGGGATGAACCCAAGGCAATTGTTTCAACCTAGTGCTTGAGAGCCACGATCACTGAATTTGCGGAGTTCTCTAATTGTGCAATATTAAAAACAGATTCAAGATTTGTATTTCTACCCACTACTGTATTCAGGTATTTCAACTTCATTGATTCCTTAAAGGTTGTCATAGCTGGGAGTGGTAGTGGGGATATACCCCCACTGCTATTCAATACTCCCAAAGACATGCATCTCAAATAGTATCTGACAACCAAGTCCAGCTACTGGCCTTCACATGCAGCTAAGTTACCAAGCCCAGTGGAACCATTTCTACTGTCAGAAGAGCAAAGGTAGATTACTAGCACCTCAAAACCAGCCGCTTTGGGCAGATGGGGCTCATCAGCTGTGGTTGGCAGCTCATGTAAGAGAAGGAAATCTCTGAACTCAAAACTCCACTGATTTACAGCTATACCCACTCTTAGGGTAAGGTTTCGGGACTAACCTAGAGGGAAAATGCAGGGATGGAGTCCCTAAGGCAGACCTACATCGAGCTCGATGCTGACTGGCAATTCCTGCAATGCTGCTGGTGCCAAGCTCTTATCAGTTGCTTCCATTCCTTTGGATTCAACCGCTGTGTGGAGAGGGGGAGTCTGCTGCGTAGGCAACAGCTTGCTCTCCATATCGTACTGAATTGGCTTGCATAGACAGCTAAGACACAACATCCATGGTAGACACCGCTCAACGGAGGGCCTACTACTAACTGCCTTTTAAGTAGTGTAAGCAGTTGTAATCTCTCCTGCGCATTGGCCACGTTGCTGAGGCATCTGTCCAATGGACAGTACAGTTAACTAAATTAGTACACTCTATGCAGTACACTGGTCTTGAGCTAACTCCGCACCCCTCTTTCACTCCGTCTGAGTGATTGCAATATTAATTACCATCCTCCTGTTCAATTCATCATTTTGCACAATTAAAGGCTGGTTTCAAAATGAAGTGGCTTGTGTTTTTACGTCTTTAATTTGATTTCCCCATATGGTGAAACCAACTAAGTTTGTGAATGCAGATCCCTTCTTCTTCAGCCCTTTACCTCTTCCACCGATCCCTTACATATAACAATTACAGCACGGAAACAGGCCATCTCAGCCTTTCTAGTCTGTGCCGAACTCTTACTCTCACCTAGTCCCACCGACCTGCACTCAGCCATTAACCCTCCATTCCTTTCCTGTCCATATATCTATCCAATTTAACTTTAAACAACAACATCGAACCTGTCTCAACCACTTCTGCTGGACGCTCGTTCCACACAGCTACCACTCTCTGAGTAAAGAATTTCCCCCTCATGTTACCCCTAAACTTTTGCCCTTTAACTCTCAACTCATGTCCTCTGGTTTGAATCTCCCCCACTCTCAATGGAAAAAGCCTATCCACGTCAACTCTATCAATCCCCCTCATAATTTTAAATACCTCTCAAGTCCCCCCTCAACCTTCTACGCTCCAAAGAATAAAGACCCACCTTGTTCAACCTTCCTCTGTAACTTAGGAGATGAAACCCAGGTAACATTCTAGTAAATCCTCTCTGTACTCTCTCAATTTTGTTGACATCTTTTCTATAATTCGGAGACCAGAACTGTACACAATACTCCAAATTTGACCTTACCAATGCCTTGTACAATTTCAACATTACATCCCAACTCCTATACTCAATGCTCTAATTTATAAAGGCCAGCATACCAAAAACTTTTTTCACCACCCTATCCACATGAGATTCCACCTTCAGGGAACTATGCACCATTATTCCTAGATCCCTCTGTTCTACTGCATTCTTCCATGCCCTGCTATTTACCATGCATGTCCTATTTTGATGAGTCCTACCAAAATGTAGCACCTCACATTTATCAGCATTAAACTCCATCTGCCATCTTTTAGCCCACTCTTCCAACTGGCCTAAATCTCTCTGCAAGTTTTGAAAACCTACTTCATTATCCACAATGCCACCTATCTTAGTATCATCTGCATACTTACTAATCCAATTTACCACCCTATCATCCAGATCATTAATATATGTGACAAACAGCATTGGACCTAGTACAGATCCCTGAGGCACACCGCTACACACTGTCCTCCAATCTGACACAGTTATCCACCACTACTCTCTGGCGTCTCCCATCCAGCCACTGCTGAATCCATTTTACTACCTCGATATTAATGCCTAACGATTGAACCTTCCTAACTAACCTTCCGTGTGGAACCTTGTCAAAGGCCTTACTGAAGTCCATATAGACAACATCCACCACTTTACCCTCGTCAACTTTCCAAGTAACATCATCAAAAAATTCAAAAAGATTTGTCAAACATGACCTTCCACGCACAAATCCATGTTGACTGTTCCTAATCAGACCCTGTCTATCCAGATAATTATAATATACCATCTCTAAGAATACTTTCCATCAATTTACCCACCACTGACGTCAAACTCACAGGCCAATAACTGCTAGGTTTACTCTTAGAACCCTTTTTAAACAATGGAACAACGTGAGCAATACGCCAATCCTCCGGCACCATCCCTGTTTCTAATGACATTTGAAATATTTCTGTCAGAGCCCCTGCTATTTCCACACTAACTTCCCTCAAAGTCCCAGGGAATATCCTGTCAGGACCTGGAGACTTATCCACTTTTATATTCCTTAAAAGCACCAGTACTTCCTCTTTTTTAATCATCATAGTTTCCATAACTACCCTACTTGTTTCCCTTACCTTACACAATTCACTATCTTTCTCCTTAGTGAATACCGAAGAAAAGAAATTGTTCGAAATTGTTCAAAATCTCCCCCATCTCTTTTGGCTCCGCACATAGCCATGCACTCTGATTCTCTAGGGCAGGGGTCCCCAACCTTTTTCGCACTGCGGACCGGTTTAATATTGACAATATTCTTGCGGATCTGCCGACCCGGGGGGGGGGGGGGGGCGGGGAGGGGACTACAGTTGCCAACGGACAAGAGTAGCAGTCACATACTTTGTGTTTACCCAGAAAAGACTACAATGACCATGAAGCCTTGCGTGGGCTCCAGTGCGCATGCGTGACTTGGGCATGCATCCACGTGCTGATTTTTTTCCTGCAAATCGTTTCTGGCGATTCTGTTCTGGGGGCGGGGGGGGGGGGTGGTGGAAAGAGAGGTGTTAATCCTGACCGGAATATAGGTGATAAGTGGATAATACACTCAATTTCGTTTCTAAAAAGGTTTATCTAACGAATTTAATATTAAACACAGCGCATTTTTCCTCACATGAATATAGCGATAAGTCAATTATCAGGGGAGGACAGGGGAGCTTGAAGTAAGTGTTGATCGAACTTCCAGTAGAAGTGGTAGAGGCAAGTTCAATATTATCATTTAAAGTTAAACCGGACAGCTATATGGACAGGAAAAGAATGGAGGGTTATGGGCTGAGTGCAGGTCGGTGGGATGAGGTGATAGTAGTGTCCAGCACGGACTAGAAGGGCAGAGGTCGCCTGTTTCCATGTTGCATTTGTTATATGGTTATATACATCACTTATAATCAATAGCATCATAACATTTTAAGTAACATTTGGACATTAAACACACAGCGCATATTTTCCTTGTATGAACATATAAAATCATTGCAACGCACCAATATCGCAGAATCAGTGGGAGCCCTGGGCTAAATACTTGTTTTCCTGCAACAACACGGTCCTATCGAGGGGTGATAGGAGACAATGATACTCGAAGGGGGTTCCTTATGTCCAGTTTATTCCGCAATTTAGTTTCCGTTACATTCATTGCAGAGATATGTTGGAAATGGAAGCATCGTTTTCAGTGCTTTTGTGGCTATCTCAGGATATTTAGCTTTGACTATGATCCAGAATGCCGGCAGAGATGTTATGTCAAACATACTTTTCAGCCCATCGTCATTTGCAAGCTCGAGGAGTTGATCTCCCTCCCGCGCTGACATGGATGGCGCGCGGGTAATGACCTCGCGTGCGTAATGGCTCAACAGTGGGCGTGACAGGGAATGAGGAAAGGTGCAGCTGACTCATATCGCCAAATCATATCGTTTCCTCGCGGCCCGGTACCAGTCCGCGGCCCGGTGGTTGGGGACCGCTGCTCTAGGGAACCAATTTTATCCCTCACTATCCTTTTGCTATCCTTCCCAGCTTCTTAATTCATTCCCTCTTCCCCCACCAACCTTCCCCTCAGCTGGTCTCACCCATCACCTGCCAGATTGTGCTCCTACCGCTCCCCTACCTCCTTATTCTGGCTTTCCTTCCTTTTGAATCCTGATGAAGGATCTCACCCCAAAACATCAACTGTTTGTTTCCTTCCATAGGTGCTGCCAGACTTGATGAGTTCCTCCATCATTTTTTTGCATGCTGTTGGATTAGGTGGGGGAAGGGGAGATTACTTAGTTGAATTTAAGGGGAAAGACTACAAAAGGCCAAATGGAATAGTTTAGTACAACAGGAAATTTGCAATGAATTTTATTTACAATGAAGAGCTTGGAAGGGTCCAGCATTAATCTATCGTAGGGGCTTACACAGAGCTTGGAGACTACACAGCTCAATTGGTACACTTGTGAACTCAACCATGAAGTAGCAACTGCTGGGCAATACTCCACCTTCAGTGCAGCACAGACACTCATGCTCAGCAACATAGTTGTGCGGCCGGGACAAACTGATGAAAAAGTCAAAATTCGATCTTTCAGCTCTTCCCACATTACAGCACACAAACATTTACCATAAAACAACAAAAAGTACTTAATACCTGCATCATGCTGGCAATGCACACAGATAAAACCAACCAGGGCTAAGCTGTAAGCAGTGCACGATTCCTTTAAATGGGGCTGGTGAGAGGTCCTACCTGCTGTTCAGCAAATACTTGGCACTGTGTGTTTAAGGAGGAATTTTTGCTGACTGAAAACTTCCAAATGGCACTGCTGAGAGTGAGTCAGCACTTGACATTGACTGATGTCAGAAATCTGCCCACCCAGTGAAAACATCCAGTAAATTCCCAGCATTGTTTTTAAAACAGCAGTATCTAGTAGGAGTCGCTCCACATGTGTACATACCAGTTTCAATGTCTGTCTGGTGCTCAAACAGTATCCAAAGCTTCTAAATAACAGGGGTATTGATATGAATTTTGCCACATGGTTTTTGTTGTAACAAAAGTCTAAGACCAGAGGACACAGAGTCAGAATAGAGAGGTGTCTTTTTAGAACAGAGATAAGGAGGAATTTCTTTAGCCAAAGAGTGGTGAGTCTTTATTCAGGCAGCTGTGAAGGCCAAGTCATAGGGTATATTTAAGGCAGAGGTTGATAGATTCTTGATTGGTCGGGGCATGAAGGAATACAGGGAGAAGGCAAGAGGATTGGGACTGGAAGGTAAATTGGATCAGCCATGATGAAATGGTGGAGCAGACGCGATGGGCCAAATGGCCCACTTCTGCTCCTATATGCTATGGTTTTATGGTTATCATTTTGTAAAGTAGAGCAGGTACCTTTGAAAATTTAAAAACTCAATATTTTACCTGGGCCCAGGTAAGTGCAATTACAAAGAAAGCACGGCAGCGCCTCGACTTCCTTAGGAGTTGGCAGAGGTTCGGCATGACATCTAAAACTTTGACAAACTTCTACAGATGTGCAGTGGAGAGTATGTTCACTGGCTGCATTACAGCCTGGTATGGAAACACCAATGCCCTCGAATGGAAAAGCCTACAAAAAGTAGTGGGTAAAGCCCTCCCCACCACTGAGCACATCTATGTGAAACACTGTTGCAGGAAAGCAACGTCCATCATCAGTGACCCCCCACCACCCACCTCGGGACTCACACCATCATGTTCAGGAACAGTTACTACTCCTCAACCATCAGGCTCTTGAACCAAAGGGGATAACTTGATCTGCCTAGTTATTAAAATGTTCCCACAACCAATGGACTCACTTTCAAGGACTTTACATCTCATGCTCTTGATATGTATTGCTTACTGTATTATAATTGTTTCTTTCTTTTTGTATTTGCATAGTTTGTGGTCTTCTGCTCTCTGGTTGAACACCCAAGTTGAGTGGTTTTTCATTGATTCATTGTTATGGTCATTATTCTATAGATTTATTGAGTATATCCACAAGCAAATGAATCTCAAGTTGTATATGGTGACAGATACGTACTTTGACAATAAATTTATTTTGAACTTTGAAAACAAAAAGGAATGAATTTAAGTTGCAGAATTCAATCTGAAGTCTGGAAGGATACAACTTCCCCAGATAAATGAGTGATATTCAGAGAGCCACACAGAATGGAAGCAGGCTGTTAGACCCATCTGATCTGCTGACCATGATGCTCCATCTAAGCCACTCCCATTTGCCAGAATTTGGTCTACAAACTTCTCACCTTAACAATCCATGTACTACATTTGTTCATCTATCTTTTAAATGTTATTATTAAAGAAATGGTATTCTTCAGTCTTATCTTGGTCCATGTAATAATAGTGTAGGGTGTTGCTGATAGGCAAGACATATGAGAATGGGATGGAGAATTAAAGCAGGAGGCCACAGGGATCTCAAGATCACGCCTGCAGACTGAAAAGAGTTGCTCTACCAAGAAATAACCCCAATCTGAGTGTGTTATCTCCATCACAAGGAAGACCACATTGTGAGCACAGAATAGAGTGTACAAGATGGGAGGAAAGGCAACCAAACCACTGCTTTTGTTGTAAAGGCTATTCGGAACTCTGAATGGTGGGAAGGGAAGAGCTGAAAGGACAGGTCCTGCATAGTCTGTGGCACTTGGAATATGAAAATTACCTTACAAGGATGGATCACAGTCTTAGAGTACATTCTCTTCTGGTTATAAGAATGAGGCGTAATCTCCTTACACAAAGCATGAAGAGAGTTTCGATGGGTTAAGGAATCCAAAACAAGGATCACAATCTTAGACATTAAGGAGTGAGTACCTACAGTACTGTAAAGTAGAGCAGGTACTTTTGAAAATTTAAAAACTCAATATTTTGAATCATTTTGAGTCTTTAGATCTTATATAGCATGTGCATTTATTATCCATAATTAGATAATGAACTTTAACTAATAGGGGTTTCTTATATTCTATGCCCAATATATCAATGCAATCTGTTAGATACATGGATCATGACCAAAGAAAAAGTGGCTGGAGATGCTTAGAACTTTAGTGCAAGGGTGTTTATTAGGTGTGCCATAAAACAATCTGCCAAAAATTAGTGAAAATACTTCAAAGAAAAATGACTATATTTACCCAGTAATATCTGCAAGTAAACAAAATAGCTTTGTACTTACTCTTATCCAGTGTGAACCCTTTGCAGCCCCCATCTCTCTCCCTTACTCAGCATGATGAGCCACGTTTATTTGGCACCAAGACATACTATCTTTAATTACCCACAAAATTAACTTAAGACTACACATGAATTAGAATATGAGGCACTCCATAAAACCATAAGATATAGGAACAGAATTAGGCCATTTGGCCCATTAAGTCTACTCCATAATTTCATCATGACTGATCCATTTTCCCTCTCAGCCCCAATCTTCTGCCTTCTCCCTGTATCCCTTCGTGCCCTGACAAATCAAGAATCTACCAAGCTCTGCCTTAAATATACCCAGTGACAACACCTCCACAGCCACTTGTGGCAACGACTTCCACAAATTCACCACACTCTGGCTAATGAAATTCCTCCTCATCTCCATTCTAAAAGGATGTCTCTCTATTCTGAGGCAGTGTCCTCGGGTCTTAGACTCCCCCACCATAGGAAACATCCTTCCACATCCACTCTATCGAGGCCTTTCAAATTTTGATAGGTTTCATTGAAGTCACCCCTACCCTTCTGAATTCCAGTGAGTACAGGCCCAGAGCCATCAAATGTTCTTCACATGACAAGCCTTTCAAACCTAGAATCATTTCCTGACCTCAATTGAACACCCTCTAATGTTAGCTCATACTTTCTTAGGTAAGAGGTCAAAACTGCTCCAAGTGAGGCCTAACCAGTGTTTATAAAGCCTCAACATTACATCATTGTTTTGATATTCTAGTCCCCTTGAAATGAATGCTAACATTGCATTTGCCTTCCTCACCACTGACTCAACCTGCAAACTAACCTTTAAGGAATCCTCCACAAGAACTACCAAGTCTCTTTGCACCTCAGATTTTGAACTTTCTCTCCATTTAGAAAATAATCTACCCTTTTATTTCTTCTACCAAAGTGCATAACCATAAAATTCCTGACGCTGTATTCCAACTGCCACTTCTTTGCCCATTCTCCTAAACTGTTCAAGTCCTTCTATCGCCTCTCTACTTCCTCAAAACTACCTGTCCCTCCACCTATCTTTGCATTGTCCACAAACTTTGCCACAAAGCCATCACCCAACAGTGCAGTTACAATATTACTAAAATAAACAGAATAATCGACCTTAAATACAGTATACAAACAATATACACACATTTACACATCCCCATTACTGAAGAAATGGAATATTCCACGGGGTGTATGGTGGGAAAGGCACCATAAAGCCAACCTGAGTGCATCAGCTCAGTTTAGGACCCAGTGGACGCCACATGACTCGTCAACTGCATGTTTATTTGCTGCTAATTGCACATCACAGACTCGGAGAGACAGAGCCTCGTTCGGTCTCTCCTCTAACCTGTCGCTGTAGCAACAGCAGACAGACATGGCTGTGTGTGCACACACGCACTTGTGCAGTGCGTTTACCGAGTTCGCTCTGTCACACAATCATAAAGACACAATCTGTGGTCTGTGTAAAGATCAAACTCTCTGCAGTACTGGAGGCTGGCAAGGACACACTTAATGGCCAGACACTCCTTTTCAATGGTGGAATGCCTAGTTTCCCTTGGGAGGTGTTTTCCACATAGGTAAAGGACAGGCCACTTGTCTCCAGGTTCTCTTTGCGTCTGCATTACTCCAATGCCTACTCCTGAGGCATCCACCTGGACAAGGAACCGTTTGTCAAAGTGAAGGACAGGTGAAGGACACATGTGGGCTCTAAGGGCTTGAAAAGCATTTTCATCCACACTTGTCAAAGTCACTGGGTTGTTTACAAGGTTCCTAGTAAGATTCGTCAGAGGTACGGCCAGAGTGGTGAACTGATGAACGAACCTGGAATACCACCCTGCCAGACCCAGGAAAGACTCCACTTCCTTCTTGGTGTGAGGTCGAGGGACTGTTGTGGATCGCTTCTACTTTGTCCACTTGTGCTCGAACCTCTACACATCTCAGCAGGCACCCAAGGTATCTGGCTTCCCCTTTTGCCCACTCACAGTTTTGTAAACAGTGGGCAAGACCGGCAGCATGAGTGTTCCCCAGAACCCTGTTCAGATGGTCCATATGCTCTGACCACATCTGGCTGCAGATGATCATGTCACCTAGGTAGGCCGCACTGCAGTCCTCACAGCCTTGGAGCACCCAGTCCATCAGTCACTGGAAATTTGCAAGTACAGCATGAAGAATAAAATTCTTTCTAGTAGGTTATCAATGTGGGGCATAGGATCAGCATAAAAAACAAACAAGAAATGGCATTCATCTTCCAGAATTCAATGCATACCCTCAGGGTGCCATCCTTCTTGGGGACAATAACAACCAATCCACCCACTAGTTAAAGGCTCGATGACTCCCAGTTCCGGCTTGGTCCAAATCATAGCCTTCAGGGACCCCACAAGTCACTCTGGCACTCTGTAGCAGTGTTGGCGTACTGAACCCTGGTTAGGTCTGAACCTGAAGTGTTTTATGACCTTTGTCAGCCCTCGTCTCTGATGGAACGGCTGTGGAAAGTCAGCAAAATACCATATGTGGCTCTGCTGGATGGCAGCCAATGAGATGGGAGAGGTCAACCTTCCCAGGTCTCTATAATCCCTACAGAGTTATCCTCTTCTGCAATCTGGTGGACCAGCAGAGATGTGCTGTTGGTAGGAATCCTTCTCCCCTTCCAGGCCTTCAAGAGATTAATGTGATAGATCTAACTCTCTCCCATCCTCTGGCTGAAGGACCTCACAAGTAGTTGGTCTCAGCTTTCTCACTACTGCAAATGGCCACTTAGCAAGGAGCTTACTAGGGGATGATGGGATCTGCCCCAGTTTAAATTATCGCTGGTGGGCCTCCTGATCATACCATATCTTGTGGGACTTCTGGGTGTCCTGGAGGTTAAGACAGACTTCCTCTTGCCAGCCCCTCATTTGCAGGATGTAATGGGCAACTCTCTGCCTTTCAGAAGCAGCATCTGCCCCCTCCAAGCACTGCTTCAGCAAGTCCAGGGATCTCTGTACCAGCCAACCACAGAAAATTTCAAAGGGTGCGAACCCAGTGGATGTTTGAGGAATCTCCCTATATGCAAAAAGAAGATATGGTAGCCACTTGTCCCGATCTTTTCCTGTGTCAGATACAATTTTCCTTAACATGGGCTTCAATGTTTGATTGAACCGCTCAACCACCAGGCTGTCTGTCTCCAGGTGGTATGGAGTGGTCTTTAGCTCCTTATGCAGTTGAGCCATCAGTTGTGAGGTGAAATTTTGTTCCTTGGTCGGTAAGGATCTCCTCAAGAATAACCACAAAAGGAAAGTGCTGGATCAGGGCCCAGGTTAGTTTTGGTGTGGTAACAGAACGAACAGGGAATGCCTCAGGAAACCAGATAGCATAGTTATACACCACTGATATGTATTGGTACCTTGAGATGCTCTTCTTCAATAGGCCAACAATGTCCTGAATGGTGTGGTAATAATTGGTTCGCATTGCAGGAGCGCTCAGTCAGAATTACTGGGTTTTTGGCACCCTGTACAATATATTTGTACAGTGTAAATGGAAAGCCAGAAAAATCAACTACTTAATCTTAACTAAGTTTTGTGTTGTCCAAGGTCCCTGCCCATGGTATTGTGTGCCAGATCGAGTACCAATGGCCTGCAAATACTTGGCACCAGCAAGCTTCTTCTGCCAGAACCTTTACCAAGGTACAGAATTTGGTTGTGAATGCTAAAAACTGAGCCTCCTGAGTACACAGTGTGGTTGGCTGAAACTTTTTCACTCAGAGTTTTCAAAGAAGGATCCAACCTTTGAAGTGTGACAATATCCTGTGGAACATCCTATTTAACACCCCCTTCCACATCATCATCTGTACAAATATCAACAAAGGCAAGAAAACTGGTGCTCATCTCAGTGTGACTTTTCAGGCCTTTTGGTTCCTCTCTCGCATAGCCTAGCATCCAAGTCAGTGGTTGGAACCTGGCTATTGCTTGGTTTTAGCACGAGTCACATCAAAATAAGAAACAGCACTATCTACTCCTGGATTAACAGATGGATGTGATGGACATTTCCTTTCCTCACTAACTCATGTAACACAGGCTAATCTCTTCCTAGAACCATGTCAACTGGCAATCTCTCCAGAACCTCCATGTTCATCAGGTACCTGCAGTCATCCAACTCCATAGTAAGTTCTGCCAGTGGCTCAGACTGCCAGTCAAACATTGGACAGGTGTTTAGTGACTGCAGTCATCACCAAAGGCAGGGGTATCATTTTCTTAATTAATGATAGTGAGCTGCCAGCATCTAAAAGAGCACTAACTGGTTTTCTATTAACCCTGACTATTATAAACATGAGCTCTTTCTCCTCACATTCTGCTTGTTTTCTATTTCAATATTCACAATTCATTTCAGCCATTATCATCATCATTCTCCCTTCTTTGGTACAGAGCACATACCCTGGCTGGTGACAATGGTAGCAAATAAACATCTTAGAAGAAACTACCAAAGCTTCTTTGCTCTTATTTCTCCCACTCCCCAATTCCACAGAGTAACATTGAGTGTCCCTTGGGTTGAAGTCTCTATTGCTTTGGAATGATGGTGCCCCCTTGTGGGCACTGGGGTACTGCAGGGCAAGTTGGACTAGAATGAGTGCATCCACTGGCTCACACTCTTGGAACCATGTTCTAGGTCTGAAGGAAGAATCCGCAGCAGCTGCTCCAGAACAAGGGCCTCACCAATCTCCTCCTCGGACTTCTGCTCTGGTTGAATCCACTGGCGGCAGAGACCCCTTAGGTGATGATACCCCTCAGTGGGTGACTCCTTTGGTGATAGAGTACAGGAAGTATTTGTGATAGGTTTCTGCCAAGTTATCAAACTTCTCCTTCAGGTCAGGATAGTGGTTGGACCTCTCTTCATCCATTGCAGTGTAGGCTTGGAGAGCTTTACCCATCAGCAGTAGCACTAGCTGGCAGGCCCACTCCTCCTCTGATCATTGCCATATCCAGAGGCCATCCTCTCAAACCTGAGGAGATAGTTCCCAATATTGTCACATTGTTGATAAGAAAGCATCTTGGAATGTTTCTGCAGGATTTGGTGTTCCTTTCCAAAAGCATCATCTCTCCTCTGCCGGGCAGACAACAAGTCCCTGAACACATTTTCCATGAAGGATCTGGAGCTGAGCCACTTAGAGGCCCTTCTGCTTCTGGCCTGAGTTTGGCCCTGGGCTGAAGTTCTTCCTCCTCCACCATCTCCACTGTTTCCTGGGTATTGGCTTCATTTTTAGCTTCAGAGCTTCTTGACTTGGGACTGCAAACCCACTCTACCCAGAACTGACCGCATCCTTTTGCGAACAGTCATCCATAGGATATGTTGATTTATGACCAAAGACAAATGGCTGTAGTCACTTAGCACTTTAGTGCAAGGGTATTTATTAGTGCGTCAAAAATCAAACTTAAATAAATTAACAAAAGTAGTGAAAAAAATTTACAAAATAACTCTTCCAGAAAATACAATAATAGCTTTGTACTTATTCTTATCCAGTGTGAACTCCTCACAGCCCCCATCTCTCCCTTACTGGGGGCAATGATCCCCATATACTAGGCACCAGAACGTACCATCTTTAATTACCCACAAAGTTAACTTAAGTCTACACATGAATCAGAATATGATGCGCCCCATATTGTAGTTACAATCGTATTACAAAATAAATAATAGTATCTACCTCAAATACAGTACGTAAACATCCCCATTACTAAAGAAATGGAATATTTCACTCTGTATGCTGGAAAAGGCACCTGAATGCTGATATTTATCAAAACTATTTGCAAATTAGTTTGAAAATAGATAAATTTCCTACATACAGTGCATCATTGAAATGGCAGCCACATAAAGGAGTTTTTGGCTGCCTCCAGCACATCCTTAGACTGTCATTGTCATAGAGAAGTACAGCCCAGAAACAGGCCCTTTGCCCCATCTAGTCCATGCTAAAACCATTTATACTGTTTACTCCCATCGACCTGTAACAGGGCCATAGCCCTCCATACAACTACTATCCGCGTATCTATCGAAACACCTCTTAAACACTGAAATCAAGCTCACATGCACCACTTGTGCTGGCAACTCATTCCACACTCTCATGACTTTCTGAGAAATTTCCCCTCATGGTCCCCTTAAACTTCTCACCTTTCACCCTCAACCCATCACCTATGGTTGTAGTCACACCCTAGTAGAAAAAGATCACTTGCATTTACCCTATCTATACGCCTCAATTCTGTATACCTCTATAAATCTCCTTTCAATCTTCTACATTCTAAAGAATACAGTCCTAAACCTATTCAATCTTTCCATAGAATACAGGTCCTCGAGAACCTGCAATATCCTTCTAAATTTTCTCTGCACTCTTTCAATCTTGTTTACATCTTTCCTGTAGGTAGGTGACCAAAACTGCAATCAATACTCCAAATTAGACCTCACCAATGTCTTATACAAACAACTTCAACGTAACATCCCATCTCCCATACTCAATAGATTGATTTATGAAGGCTAATATGCCAAAAGCTTTCTTTACGATCCCATCTACCTGCGATGCCACTTTCAACAAATTATGGACGCTTATTTCCAGATCCCTTTGTTCTACAACACTCCTCAGTGCCCTGCCATTCATTCTGTTAGAGCTAACCTCTTTGGTCCTACCAAAGTACAAAACCTCACATTTTGTATGCATTAAATTCCATCTGCTTTTTTCAGTTGTCCACTACACCCCCAATCTTCAAGTCATCCACAAAATTGCTCTTTTAGTTAACTAAATAATCATCCAGATCATTGATATAGATGACAAACAACAAAGGACCCAACACCGATCCCTGCCGCACGTGACTAGTCACAAGCCTCCAGTCACAGAGCCAACCCTCTACTACCATTCTCTGGCTTCTCCCACAAAGCCAATGTCTAACCCAATTTACTATCTTATCCTGAATGCCAAGTAACTAAACCTTCTTGGTCAGCCTCCCATGCGGGACAGTGTCAAATGCCTTACTGAATTCCACACAGACAACATCCACTACCTTGCCTTCATCCACTTTCCTGGTAACTTCCTCAAAAAACTCCATAAGATTGGCTACCACGCACTAAGCCAGGTTGACTATCCTTAATCAGTCCTGGTCTATCCAAATGCTTATATATCTGGTCTCTCAGTATACCTTCCAATATACTGTTTATTCTTGTGGAACATCCCATACTAATGGAGTAGGAATTCTAATGGTTGAAAACATGCAAGAAGTGTTTTAGGACATTGGGCAATATCTGAAAGAGTGCTCCTTGTTAGATTCAGAGGACAACCATTTGATTTAGCAATTATCCAGGTATATGCACCAACAACAGATGGAACAAATGAAGATATAGATAAATTCTATGAAGAGCTTGAATAAGCAAAGAATGGATGCAAATCTCAAGATATTGTTATTGTCATGGGAGATCTAAGTGCTAAAGTAGGACAAGGTGCTGATGGAAATACCACAGGAAAATTTGGACTAGGGGAAAGAAATGAAAGAGGTGAGAAATGGGCAGAATGGTGCAAGATGAATAATCAGGTCATTATGAATACCTACTTTAAAAACCATCCAAGACACTTGTGGACCTGGAAAAGTCCAGGTGATAACACTAGAAATCAAATTGACTTTATTACTATAAACCAAAGATTTAGAAACTCAGTGACTCAATGCAAAACATATTCAGGTGCTGACTGCAATAGTGACCATAACCCAGTGGTCATGTAAAAGTAAAACTTAAAAAAACTAAAGAAGCAAAGACCTAAACAATCCCTTGACTACTTGTAATTAATTAAAGAAGAAAACTTGAGACAAAAATTTACAATTGAAGTAAGGAATAGATTTCAAAGTCGAGAAATAGAATCTGTTGAAGATGATAGCCATCATGTAGAAATGAAATTTAACTCTAAAGGATGCCTTGGTAGAATTAGCAAAGTCAGTGATTCCTAAAAACGAAAAGAGCACAAAGAATAAATGGATGACAGATGAAATCAAAAATCTAATGGAAGAAAGGAGACAGAAGAAAGCAAATCCTACAGATTATAAGTCCTCAGATAAAAAAAAGTTAAAAGCTTATGTCAAAAAGCCAAAGAAGAATGGTTAAACCAGGAATGTGAGCAAATAGAAAGAATTCCTATTACTGATCCAAAAAGGTTACATCAACAAATCAAGAATATCACTGGTAAAAAGCTCCTCTGTTCTTCAGGTGGATGTTTGAAAGCAAAGGACAGTACCATTATCATGGGAAAAGATGAGATTATGAACAGATGGACTGAGTATATTCAGGAATTGTTTGAAGATGATCGAGATGAAAAACCAGAAATTAAGAAAAACATTGAAGGTCCAAGTATTTTAAAATCTGAAGTTCATAATGCAATAAGTAAGATTAAGAAAGGAAAGGCAGCAGGTCCTGATGAATTAGTAATAGAACAAATTATTTCCCTTGAAGATTATGGAATTGAAAAACTTACTGATTTAATCAATGACATTTATGAGACTGGAATAATACAAGAGATGAAAAAAATCAGTATTTAGTCACTCTTCCGAAGAAAGCTGGAGCAATAGAATGTGAATTACATAGGACCACAAGTTTAATGAGTCATATCACCAAGATACTTCTAAGAATTTTGATGACGAGCTAAAAATAAGATACAAGCTGAAATAGGTAAAGAACAACGTGGTTTTGTGAAAGACAAAGGTACAAGAAATGCAATATTGATGTTAAGGATACTATCAGAAATAGCTATTCAAGTGCAAAAAGATTTGTTTGTTTGTTTTATCAACTACACAAAAGCACTTGATAAAGTGAAGCACAATAAGTTATTTGAAATACTACAGAAAACTCTAGATCTAGATTCGAAAGACCTCCGCCTAATCAGAAATCTGTACTGGGAACAAACTGCCGCTATAAGAATAGATGGAGAAGTGAGTCAGTTTACGAAAATCAAGAAAGGCGTTAGACAAGGGTGTATTTTCTCCCCTGATATATTTAATGCGTACAGTGAAGCAATATTACAAAAAATAACAGACATCTTGGGAACGCAAACAACAGGAATTCTGCAGATGCTGGAAATTCAAGCAACACACATCAAAGTTGCTGGTGAACGCAGCAGGCCAGGCAGCATCTCTAGGAAGAGGTACAGTCGACGTTTCAGGCCGAGACCCTTTGTGAGAGGTCTTCTCCTATCATTTTGGATCTCCCCCTCCCCCTCCTACTTTCAAATCTCTTACTAACTCTTCCTTCAGTTAGTCCTGACGAAGGGTCTCGGCCTGAAACGTCGACTGTACCTCTTCCTAGAGATGCTGCCTGGCCTGCTGCGTTCACCAGCAACTTTGATGAGACAGTTTGGGAATCAAAGTTGGTGGTGAAAACATCAATAATTTCAGATATGCAGATGACACTGTTAATTGCAAGTATGGAGGAAGAACTACAAAACTTAATTGATATAATTGTTGAAGAAAGTGCAAAAATGGGTCTATCTATCAATTGCAAAAAGACAGAATGTATGGTGAAATCCAAAAAGAAGGAGAATCCTATCTGTAGGCTGAGAATAAACAGGGACGACATAAATCAAGTACAGAACTTTTGCTACTTAGGAAGCTGGGGGACATCAGATGGCAGGTGCGACTTGGACATCAAAAGAACAATAGGGATGGCAAAAGACACCTTTACGAGAATGAGGAGTATACTGACCAATACTAAACTAGGCATGACAACCCGCCTCAGAATACTGAAATGTTAAGTTTATCCAGTTATGTTATATGGCTCAGAATGTTGGACAATATCTAGTAACATGAGGAAACAAACTGAAGCAGCAGAGATGTGGTTTTTGAGGAGGATGCAAAGAATATCATGGACGAAACAAATATCTAACAAGGATGTCATGAACAGAGCAAACACAAAAAGAGAAATAATGTATGAGATCATGAAAAGGCAACGTAACTTCATTGGACATGTGATTAGGAAAGAGGAGTTAGAATGCACAGTAATTATGGGAAAGACTGAAAGGAAGAAAGCAAGAGGAAGACAAAGACAAATGATGATGGAGACAGCAGCCAGAGAACTGGAAATGAATACCAATGAATTGTTCCACTTGACCCGAAACAGGAGTGTGTGGACCATGGCAGTCAAAGCTCAAACTGGGCATGGCACCTGGTGATGATGATGATGATTCAACAACAGGTTTTTGAAAACAATCCACATCTGAAACAACTGCATTTGAACATGCAAGAATAGAAATGAGACTTTTTAAAAAGATACCATGCAGAGTTAAGAAAGAGCTGGTGAAAATATCTCTGGTCCACCTCCATCATAAAACATACCTTCTGCACCAAGCAACAAGTCATCCTCAAAACTGCATCCAGGTTTTGTACCTCCACCTATTGACACAACAACATACTTTAGTGAGTGCAGTTTGATCATTTGTTTATATGTCTTGGTTCTTTCCAAAAAAAAAAATCCATGCTCCATGACTTGTTAATATTCTCAGAGCTGTTAAATTCCTTTCAAGCATTAGATTCCCCTCAAAAAAAATTACAATCACCTCCAAAAATGTCAAAAGTGTATGAATACCCATAAACTACAATCCAAAAAGTATTAATTTAAAGGAAATATATTTACCCTTCAACATTAGATGGCTTTGTTCATCTAAGGATGCTCCTAATGGCTCTCTGCAAGTGTATAACAAATATATTAAAATTTATCTTTATATTTATTCCTCAAAATATGTAAGAATATACAGTGCTTATAAAAAGTAAAAAGTATTCAACCTCCTTGGAAGTTTCAATGTTTTATTGCTTTACAACATTGAATCCACTGGGTTTAATTTGGCTTTATTGACACTAATCAACAGAAAAATACTTTTGTGTCAAAGTGACAGATCTCTATGAAGTGATTTAAATTAATTACAAATATAAAACACGAAGTAATTGATTACACAAGTATTCACCCCCCCCCCTTTAATATGACACGACAAATCATCACTGATGCAGCCAATTGGTTTTAGAAGTGACATAATTAGTTAAATAGTGATCTGTTTTTGGACAGATGTGTGCTGTCAAGGTGTTTCAATTGACAGTAGTAAAAATACACCTGTATCTGGAGGGTTAAACTGCTGGAGAGTCAGTATCTTGGCAAAATCTACACCAAGACGACAAAATAACACTTCGAGCACAAGTCAAGATTTCCAAGTCACTGAATATCCTTTAGAATACAGTCAAGTCAATCAAGAAATTGAAAGAATAAGGTACAACTGTAAATCTGCCTAGAGCAGGCCATCCTGAAAAACTGAGTGACTGTGTAAGAAGGAGACTAGTGACGGAGGCCACCAAGAGATCTATGATAAGTCTGGAGGAGTTACGAGCTTCAGTGACTGAGATGGGAGAGACTGCGCATACAACAAGTGTTGCCCAGGTGCCTCACCAGTTGTAGCTTTATGGGAGAGTGGCAAAGTGAAAGCCACTGTTAAAAAAATTCACATGAAATCTCAGCTAGTTTGTCAGAAGGCATGTTGGAGACTCTGAAGTTTGCTGGAAGAAGGTTCTATGCTCTGATGAAACCAAAATTGAGCTTTTTGGCCATCAGACTAAACGCTATGTCTGGTGTAATCCAAACACCGCACAGTATCAAAAACACACCATCCCTACCATGAAGCATGGTGGTAGCTGCATCATGCTGTGGGGATGCTTCACTGCAGCAGACCCTGGAAGGCTTGTGAAGGTAGAGGGAAAATGAATGCAGCTAAATACAGGGAAATCCTGGAGGAAAACCTGATGCAGTCTGCAAGAGACTGCGACTCAGAAGAGGATTTATTTTCTCAACAAGACAATGACCACAAGCATAAAACCAAAGCTACACAGGAATGGCTTAAAAACGAGGTTAATATCCTGGAGTGGCCAAGTCAGAGTCCAGACCTCAATCCAATTGAGAATTTATGGTTGGACTTGAAAAGGCTGTTCACTCATGATCCCCATGCAATCTAATAAAGTTAGAGCAGATTTGTAAAGAAGAATGGGGTAAAATTGCAGTGTTCAGATGTGCAAAGCTGTTAAGAGACCTATCTGCACAGACTCAAGGCTGTAATTGTTGCCAAAAATGCATCTACTATACACTGACTTGACAGAGGTGAATACTTATGCAATCAATTATTTTGTGTTTAGATTTGTAATTAATTTAGATCACTTTGTAAAAATCTGCTTTCAGTTTGACACGATAGTGTCTTTTTCTGCTAATCAGTGTCAAGCCAAATTAAATCCACAGTGATTCAATGTCAGACATCCCACCCTGCAAAAACTCATTTCAGGGAGGTAGCACCATCAATTTGCGGGAGACTCCCGGAACTTCCAGGAGAGCTGGGATGTCTGCAATACAGTAGTTCCTTAGCAGCTAGCCAGCTAGTTTAAATAACGTTAGCTATGCTAATGAATGAATGAATGACACCTGTTAAACTCACCCCAACATGTCTTTTAATCTTAACCCACATGGGCAATAGAAAAGTCACTGTTGCAAACAGTGCAGCGAGAAACACTGTCATTATTTTTGACCCATATTAGGAAGGGGTACACTTTAGTGTAGTCTGGAGTGACGTACGGTTTATATTTTCTGCCATGGTGCACGCGCTCTCTCTCTCTCATTCAAAAAATTGACTTCTGGGATACTGTGTATAATTTGCGGGTATCAGGGAGCCACTATCAATATGCAGGAGACTCCCGGAACTTGCGGGAGAGGTGGGATGTTTGCAATGTTTTAAAACAATAAAACATGAAAACATCCATGAGGTGGATGGGGGGGGGGGGGGGGAGGAGAAGATTAATGCTTTTCATTGGCACAATATTCCATGGAAACAAACTTCTATTTATAATTATACAGCTTTTGGGATCCAACTCTCCAAAACCAAGTCTGGCATTGGTTAATTAGAATGTAAGACAAAGCCTAGATCTATTGCAAGAATACAATACACAAAACAAAATGCATTAAAAATTGGATTGAATTTATTTCTTACATCCTTCACATACATAAGTAAAACTATTTACGCTACATCTCCACCTGAATGTGCAATGTGCAAATTATAGTAGTTTGTAATAAATAGTATGTACAGTAAGATATACAATAGAACAGTCAATATAGCTTAGAAATACAATTGCATTAGCTTGAATTAATCAGTTTGATAGCCTGGTGGAAGAAGCTGTCCCAGAGCCTGTTGATCCTGGCTTTTATGGTGCGGTACCTTTTCCCCAGGTGGTAGCAGCTGAAAGTGTTTGTGGCTGAGGTTTCCCAGATCCCCAATGATCCTTCAGGCCTTTTTTACACACTTACTGCTGTCAACGTCCTGAATAGTGGGAAGTTCACATCCGCAGATGCGCTGGGCTGTCACACCACTCTCTGCAGAGTCCTGCAGTTGACGGGAGTACAATTCCCACACCAGACAGTGATACAACCAGTCAGGATGCTCTCAATTGTGCCCCTGTAGAAAGTCCTTAGGATCTAGGGGCTCATGCTGAGCTTCTTCAACCGTCTGAGGTGAAAGAGGTGTTGTTGTGCCTTGTTCACCACACAGTCAGTATGTATAGACCACGTGAGATCCTCACTGATGCTTATGCTGAGGAGCTTAAAGCTATTCACCCTCTCAACCCCAGATCCATTGATGTCAATGGAGTGAGCCTGTCTCCATTCCTCCTGCAGTCTACAAACCAGCTCCTTTATTTTTGCGACATTGGGGGAGAGGTTGTTTTCTTGACGCCACTGTGTCAGGGTGATGACTTCTTCTCTGTAGGCTGCCTCATTATTATTTGAGATTCGGCTAATCAGTGTAGTGTCATCTGCAAATTTAATTAGCAGATTGGAGCTGTGGGTGGCAACACAGTCATGGGTGTACAGAGAGTAAAGGAGGGGGCTTAGGGCACTGCCTTGGGGGGCTCCTGTGTTGAGGGTCAGAGGGGCAACCAGGTCTCCATGAAATTCAAAATGTTACATTCCTTTCTTTCCCGCTGGTAGGAGATTCTGGCTCTCAGTTCGCATAGCTTGTTATCCAGGTACTGAACATTAGCCAGCAGTATGCTAGAGAGTGGCAGCCACTTAATTTAACTCTAACATTATATCAGTGAACTATACATTAGAAGTTCTTGATTAGCTTCAAGATGTTCAAAAGACAATGCAGAGTCAGGAAAATCTACATAAATAATTGCTCATTGTTTTAGATCAGATGAAGATTTCTTTTGTAGGTAGCATCATTATACACCAGAAGGGGATAGTTAAATGAACAATAAATTGTGGAGGAGCTCATTATATCCTCATTACAGTCATATCATTGCAATAGCAAATGCAAAAAGGTGAAAGTTTCTTGCATCCTGAGTAATCTTGTTGAATCATCCTCATTTTGTAACAATAACATTAGAGAACAATTAAAAATTTCTCACCATGCTTCAATACACGTTATTATTGATATTTCATCAAATATCTAATGGTTATCTTAGTATAGGCATAGTTGTTTGGTCTTACACAACTGACAAAAATAACTGAATTAATGTACAACCCAGACATCCCACTTCTCCCGCAAGTTCCAGGAGTCTCCCGCATATTGATGGCAGCTCCCTGACACCCGCAAATTATATACAATATCCCGGAAACTGATTTTTTTTTGAGAGGGAGAGCGGGAGCGAGAGCAAACATCCTGATTGGTCTCTCTTTGTGCTAAGTAGACCTATCAGTTTTCTCTGTGGGCGGGCTTTACAGTTGACCTCTGTCTCTCCATCAGTTCAGTTTCATGTCCTGCACCGCCATGGCAGAGTGTTTCAAAATATATAAAACGCACTTCACCCCAGACTACACCGAAGTGTACCCCTGCCTAATGGGGTCAAAAATAATGACAGTGTTGCTCGCTGCACTGCTTGCAAGAGTGACTTTTCTATTGCCCAGATGACTGTAAAAGACATGTTGTGGTAAGTTTAACAGGCATCATTCGTTCGTCAGCATAGCTAACGTTATTTAAACTAGCTGGCTGGCTGCTAAGGAGCTATGCTATTGATGTCCTACGTGATGAGGCCAAACTCCCTGTAGACTTGCTTAAAGTTGTAATAGAATAAACATGATAATATGAGTACATATTTTAATGTCACATTTCCTGCATATACCCAACTTGGTTTACAGATTAGACAAAATCACTAAACAAAGTATTACATACACCCTCGGAGGTTGACCGGGGGGGGGGGGGGAATATGGGGCTGCGGGGGCCGGGGGTGCTACCTCCCTGAGTTTTTGCAGTGTGGGATGTCTGACAACTTTTAGATATTATGAGTATCTGGAAATCTGGTGTCATTGTAGGAAGACCATGTTGATGCCCAAGATTAGCTCAGATCTTATTGAGCTGCAGTGCAAGCATGAATGGCAAGTGGCCAACAACTGTTCTAATTCTTCACTCTCTCCTTAAAATGTCACTGGTAGAACAAAGAAATATGGAAAATGTTACTAAATGTCACTCATTCTGTCAACAGCTGGTGATAGTAATTAACTTAACAAAGAAATCCTTTTGTTATTCAGCAAGAAATATATTAGCCTGAAAAATGACCAGTTTCACAGTTACTAATTTATTGAGACAGTGCGGGGTAGGCCTTTCTGGCCCTTTGAGCCGCACTGCCTGGCAACCGCTGATTTAACCCTAGGCTAATCACGGGAAAATTTAAAACAACCAATTAACATAACAATTGGTAGGTCTTTGGACTGTGGGAGGAAACCAGAGCACCTGGTGGAAACCCACTTGGCCACGGGGGAAACATACAAACTTCTTACAGACAGCAGCAGGAATTGAACGCAGGTCACTGGTACTGTAAAGTGTTGTGCCAACCACTCTATCACTATACCATCCTTTGGGTAGCTGAACTCGTACTTTTAAAGAATAGTTTACTTTAGGAACATTATGGATTTGAAAGATCCACAGGGTATTATGAACTAAGTTAGGGGAAAAGCTTTCCAAGGGAGAACAAGGACAAGACGTTGGAGTAGTATTATGTACTTTTCAGCTACCTGATTCACAGTTGGAGGATTAAGGTTTTATTAAACCCACACATCATCATTATCAGAAAAGATGGAACAAACAAAAGGACTTATTTTATGTAGGACCTTTTAGGGTACAGCCTATTAATATTTATTGTTGTAGGAAACGTGGGAGCCAATTTACACAGAGCAAGGTTCTACGAGCAACAATGGCTGAACCTTGCAGGTAATTCTAAAGGAAAAGCTCAGCATTCTACCATTCAGATAAAAATCTCATAATTAAGTGAGACTTAATCTTGAATTTGTTGAATTGTAGATGCTGTCACACCTCTTACTGTATTCCACGGCTGGGCTCCACATAGAATTCAGCAGGAGTCTCGTCCTGCTGTAACATTATATTGTTACATCTCTGATCCAATGTTAGAATTAGGAAGATATGTTGTTTTAACATAATTCTCCTTTGAGTCTTAAGAATTCTTTGCCATAGGCAGTTGTAGAGGCCAGTTCTTTATGTATATTTAAGGCAGAGGTTGACAAATTCTTGATTGGTCAGGGCATGAAGGGATATGGGGAGAAGGTAGAAGATTGGGACTGAGAGGAAGACTGGATCAGCCATATTGAAATGACAGAGCGGACTCAATGGACCAAATGGCCTAATTATGCTCCAATATCTTATGGTCTTATGAATGTTCTACTGACTGCTGGCTGCATAAAGTCTGGTTCAGTAAAAGCTCCTCGCCAAAGCCACTGATGTTTTAAGTTCAAATATCTCAAAACATCTGGGTATCAGAGAGGGGAGGACTGGAGATAATGCAAGCAATGTCTGTGAACGTGAGCCAACCAAAGTTTCAAAACAATTAATATTTTCAAACTGACATTTAGATGTAGAAGAGAAAAGAAAAACAAAACAAAACCAGAAACACACAGTACTATCCACAGAAACAGAGAAAGAGATTAAACAAATAGCTGAAGATGTGAAATTCAGTGATATGACTTGTGGACAAAAGATGAGGTGTTGTCCCATTGATTTATGAAAGGCATCGTCGGAACTATGCAAGAAGTCAAAAGACATGAAATGTGATTAAGTACTAAAAAGAAAGGCAAATGGAAACACAGGATCACTCTTGTAGAATGAGGGAAGACATTCTGCAAAACTAATCTGTAGAGACCGTATAGAAGCTCCAAATGCAATTTACTTATTTGGAAGAAATGGGAGTGAATTGTACTTCACCTGGAAGGAAAGTTCAGTTTCCTGAAATGGTAGGAAAGGGAATGGCAGCACTGCATCTTCGTGATTGCACTGAAAAGTCTTACAGATAAAGAATGGGTGATGGAGATGGAAGTGGAGTAGGGCGTCTTCGAGGTAACAGTCCACTTGTTGTGAAGCAGGCGCGTGGAAGGGGACATGTGTCTGCTGATGGAATCGTGTCATGTCAAACTTGATGGAACTTTTAGGTTGTAATTACTTATAACGTAAAAAATAAATGCACAAAAATATTATTAGTCCTTTCTCCTTGCACTATTCTAGATCCAAAATAGCTTTTCCCCTTGCTGGTACCTCAACATACTGATATAGAAAATTTCCAGAATTTTCCACGAATTCATTCTCTTACTTACCATTTTGGTTTGAACAGGCAATAAGCTCCCCCCCCCCACCACTACAATTATTGTATTGCGTTTGTTACATATACCTCTAATTTCCTGACTTATTCTATACTGTACATTACCATTACATTTTGGGTGCCTTTATACAAGTCTCTCAGATTTCTTTGGTCCTTGCTGTTTCTAAGTTCCACTCAAATTGAGCCTACTCCTTGAATTTCTAACCCAAGATTTTCTCTGCCATTATTCCAGCTTTTATCAAAGCTACCCTTCCTCGTTAAGTCATCAGAACAGCTATTGAAACTTATTGAAATTAGTGAATTTTAAATAGAGTATAGAAGTGAAGAGAGTTTTTAAAAAGTTCATTTAATCTGTTCAAAACAGATGCAGGCTTACCCACAGTCTTGAAGCCAAATTTCAATCTTCTCATTTGATATGCCATTCTCTGCCAAATGGAGATATTTGTTTAGTGAAATATGTGCCCTTTCAGCAGTCATTTAACCAGGTTTTTAACCTTAAGCAAAACTGGCAGAAATTAAAACCACTTTAAAGTTGAAATCAGACTTAATATGTCAAATATTTTAGAGTTCTGTAAAAGACTGGTATATCTACAAACAATTAACAAATAGAGCTTTAAAAGTGTACACAGAATAATCCAAGTTCCAATTTCTCTACACAATGAATTCAGAGACTTCATCATATTCTGAGAAATTCAAAGGGAAAATGGAACAAGATGCAAGAAGTAAATTCAGATGCTTCTGCCAATTTTACTGATGTTGACTGCAATCTAGAACGATTGCCTACAGCTAAATCATTTCCTTTTTCAGCCTACCACACTTGTAAAGGAATACTTGTGCAGTTAATATATTTATTTATGAAAAGCAGATTCACTTATTTGACTTAGGGCCATTTGGTTTACTGGAAGATATGAAGCTGCAGAGTGGCAATTATTTTAGAATTGAAGAATTCTTGTCCACACTATTAACTTGTCACTTCAGAAAATTTAATCGGACAATCATGGTAATTTAAAAAGGTGTGCCAACATGGCAAGTTGTCACAGTTAATTGCTTAAAACAGTCATCTGTTCGATTATATGGGCTGTACATTTTGCCTTCACTCAAACTTAACTCTTTCTCTGCATGATAATCGTCAAAAGGATTTGAACCTTGCTGCTCTGTTGAGGAAAAGCTGAGAAGACAAGAACAAACCAAGAACATTGCTTACAAAAGTACAGAAACTCCTGCTGGTTTGTGGAGATGGAGGAAACACATTTCACCAAAATTACAGTACTGTAACTTAGGACAAAGTAGAATGTACTATTCCAAAAAAAAATGAGCGCGGTATATATTTCAGCCATCATACATATTCTTTCACTGCACCAAACCATCCATTATTGAAGTGCTTTCAATAATGGATTTAATAAATGGCTTCCTCACTGTAAAACAGAGACTCTTCTTTCTCCGAGGAAGGAGGGAGGAGGGAGGCACGCACGCGCGCGCACACACACACTATGGTATGTTGAATTACCGGGTGAACGAGTAGTCTTTGGGGTACTGCAATTCTGTGTCTTTAATGATGCTTTGCTGCACACTTGAGTGCTCAGTGGGGGGCACCAATGCTTTTTGTTTGCTGGTGGGGGAAGAGGGGATCGTTGCTTTGTTGCTGCTTATATGTGGGAGGGGGAACTGGGGGGGGTGCTTTGGAGTTCTAACATTTAACTGCCATTCATTCTTTGGGGGGCATCCTCTGTTTTCGTGGATGGTTGTGAAAAGAAAGATTTTCAGGATACATATCATATACATTTCTCTGACATTAAATGTACCTTTGAAACCTCTCAGGAATTTCAGTTCTTCTTGGTCCTTCCATTTTCAAAAGCACCACAAGAATTTAAGGGTAGATAAGAACACAACCAGAAACTGAGGATAGGTCATTTACAGAAAATACAAGGAGAACTCAGTTTATTATAGAATACCACTCGCTTAGTAGAATCAGTGCTGACTGGGGTGGACAGGGATCTGTGTTGCTGCTTGGGGAAGAAGAGGGGAGGGTGAGGAAGCAAAGGGAAGGCTTTGCGGAGGGGAGGACTAAGTAAGAATAAGAGCAGGCAGATGATATTCCTGTTAACTTGCTTGATCTCAGTTTGGAATCACCACAGTATCTGAAGTGTTATATGCATTTTTAAGAAACACCTACCAAAAATTTAAAACAATTGTAGAACATCTGGTGATATGAACTGTATTACTGAGATTGGGGCTTTGTAAGACTTTTTAATAAACCCTCAACTCTATTTGACTTCCAAAATAAACCTAGTAAACTGATGCTAGTCTCAATCGTCAAATCATTCAGCTTCACTTGTTGCTTGACTTCCTGACACTTTTAAGTTTTATTCTATAAATGTTTTCACGGAATGGTCAATGAAACAAAAGTGTGTGTGCGTGGGTACATTTCACGACAGCTATTGCATAACATTTGTACACTGTGTCACAGCTACATTATGTGGTACATCCAATGAAAACAAGGCTCTGGAAGTATCACACAACATGAAACTAATCATTCACATGCAAAGTATTTTACTTTATGTTAGCACCAGAACACTAAAAAGCCAACTGACAATGTTCTTTGCAGTTCTACAAGTACATGATTTCTTGGACTCTGACCAAATAGTGTCTTACAATTTTGCTGTTTTATATCATTCAGTTTTGCCTTTTAACAGTTCCACTCCTGATTAACTAAATCAATCCCAAGATAGTAAAAATTGCCACACCACAAGAACCAAAGCCACCATTCCCTTGTCCCAGCATTTGTTCCCTTTGACCCCGAGTACTCCCTTCAGGCCTTTGTACAGAATGCACCCAATTCTTTTCAATCTCTTATTTAATGCTACACACTAATCAGCCACTGACCCCATTTACTCTGCAATGCAAACATTTCCCATTTCTGTCTCTGTACCATCACCTGCTCATTCTCATTTTTGCCACCTTCAATCTTAATTACTCACGAGATTTCCAAATGACTCTTTACAATTTAAATTCTCTGAAGTTCAGAACCATCCATCAAACTGTAACCTATATCCTATTTCGTGACAAGTGCTCCTTGTTTTGCTTGATGTATGTTGGCTTTTCTCATATCACCTCCTCTACAGAGAAAACAGTATTTCTTTCTGCTTCCAAGAAACCTGTCAGGTTTCACCGCTTTCATTTAAAGCTGGCATACCCAGCCCAAAGCATAAACAGTGCTTTAAAAGCATAAAAAAAGATATGAAGTCCAACTTGCTCAGCAAGTTATATAAAATTTCCAGCACCTCCTCCACCATTGTACCCATTTCCTTCCCTCTCCTTCCTCCTATTTCTGCCTTCATTTTCTTCCCTCTTTTTCATTGCTATTCCATCTCCCTTTTTCACTATGCCCTTCATCACCACCCATTCCTCCACACTCCTCTCCTTGATTATTCATTGGCATTCACATCTTAAACTCTGCTCAATTGCTCGTGCTCACTCTCCTGCCTACCATCCTCAGCTTCTCCTCCTTCCGACTTAAGACCTGATCCTACCAGCAGCATAATCATCGAGCTTCTCCTTTACTGCATCTGCAACAATTGCCTAAATTATTCCTTGCCATGAAAAGTTCTACATTCAGGATATCTTTAAGGAAATTTCTCCTGCCTTCAACTAATAGTTCTCATTGCACCTGCAGTCTATCCCTTTACTCTATTAAATCATTTGATAAATGCATTTAATAGGCCCTCTGAGAAATATGACTATGCTAAAATCATTCCAGTAAATCTCTTTTGAACCCACCCCCCGGTTACTATTTCTTCAAAATAAATTTGCGTAAGTCAAATGTTCTACTTTTCATTTTTATTTCCTCTTGGAAAGCATTTTGTGCTTCATTTGCCCATTTAATGACTTATTTAATGTCTCATTGTTCTCAGTAGTGTGCTAAACCGATTCCTGAGAACCTTCAATCATTTATCTCATACAGATTTGCCAAGGGCTTGTAGCCTCTGTACTTTTCCCTAGAAAAATGTCCCACCTCAGTGTTATATTTTAAGCCATAGTTAGAGAACAGCATGTAGTTACTACCTGCAATTTTTGAAGCCACTTTCCATATTAATGGAAACAATCTCCCAACCCCGCCACCACCTCTCCCCCTGAATTTTTTGGTTGTGCAAGTGTAAACAACAGTGATCCCATCACCAACCTTTAGAAACTCAATTTTCCACCTTTTTCCAGTCTAACAAATACCTTTAATCTCAATCCTTACTATCTTTTTGTATTTTTCTCTGATTTTAACAATGTAACTGCAAGTTTAATATGCGTTACTTTAGAAAAATCCTTTTGGAATTCAGAGATATTACAACTGTTATATTACCCATGGGATTTCTTCAAAGATTTTACAAAGAATAATTTGCCTTTTCTAATCACACTGACTGCTACATCTGGCCCAAGAGATTCATGCCAGTTCACTGCAGAGCAATTCCATTTTCCTGTTACTCACAAATCTACCCATTCCCCTTTACATCCTCTGCCACTCACCTGTACTAGAGATGGTTTGGTCTATCCAATTAACTACATCTGAGATGTGGAGGACACCCATAGGGTCCCAGGACGAACAGTCAAACTCCATTCCAGTCCTACTGCTACTCCACTGCCACTATATTTCCTGATGCTCTTGTACATCTTGGAATGGTTCTTACAGAGGCTTTGAAGTATTGGATTAAAATTGATTGGGTTTGCTTTATCTCCTGGTTCAAGTACTAAAATCATGTGAACTGCACGTGCATCTGCTGATAGTACTTCCAGGTCACTGTACATGTAGGGGGCCATGTATTCTGTGTTACGCATTTATTATGGTAACTAGTCATATTAGTGAGGGCGTGGTAAAAGCAAAGGGAACAAGTTACATATTTGTGCTCATCTTGTAGCAGTTTGTAGCTTGGGGCTGGTGGAGGTCATAACTTTGCTGACCACCGAGATAGCACTCACTATTGCTTCAAGATTATATGTTTGCTAAATACTAATAAAGGATTCAACTCTTTGAAACAGTTATTTCATTGGAACAGAGGGTGTATCAAACAAGTAAAACAATCCCGTGGCAGTCGCAGGCTAGCGACAATTGTTTTGTTGGTGGATTTTGGATTAGTTTTGCCGCTACATTTTGTCAACAAAGTTTTCAACAGTTATACCAAACAAACTTCAGCACTCTGATGTGTCCAAGAAAGTAGAAGCACCAGCTTGGAGCAGCTTGCGTGAAGTAATGACATTTTGCTGATTCATGCTGTGTTTTGGATTTGAAACAGTTTTGGCATGTCAAATGTAGCCATGCCTATCTGGGTTGGACTGGAAAGCTGTATAGTGGTGCTTGCCTGAAATGTTCAACCCTTGATTCTATTGAAAAGCTGGAGAACTGAAATACTGAAAAGCCAAATTGAAATGGCCATTGTTTTCTCTAGTTTTGCATACTTGGAAGACAAAATGAGTTCAGCTAGGAGCAGTGACCTTGAAGCTAGAACAGAAATTAAACAACCATGCAACATTGAAGGTCAGTTCCCTGGAGGAAATGAAAATATTTACAAAGATAAAGAACAAGCTGTGAATTCATATACAGTTGAGAACAGCATGTCTAAAGAGCATGCAGCATATTCTATTACTAGCAGATTGGCATCCCATGCACCTGATACCACATTAGTATGCATTAGAATGGAGGCTATTTTAGCTAAGTTAAATGCAAAACAATAGACATTGAGGGATAAGCACACCTTGGAGGAAAAAGTGGAAAAGTCTCGAAGAGACTGGGAAGAACAGACCTATGTGGCAGGGAAATTCTAGGCAGCTTCTAGAGTAGGTTACATGATTGGCACAACATTGTGGGCCGAAGGGCCTGTAATGTGCTGTAGATTTTATATGTTCTGTGTTCTGTAACAGACAGTTTAGCTTTGGAGAAACCAGGAAGAACAGGCAGTGCGACTTCAAAGACAGCTTATGTTGCGGGAAGAAATTGCAGCCAAGGTGACCAGAGTTAAAGTGCTAAGGACCAAAAGTGCAGTGGGTGCTAAACATGCTCCAACAGTGCAGTTCTGTGCTGAGGGTTCCTCTATCGACATGGCACAGAGAAAGCCCAACATATCTAATGTCAAAGTGGATACATTTGAAGAATAAACGCCTGAGCCACAAGCTTGTGCCCCAAGGGGTGGCTTTCTCTCAGCCTGCACCAAAGAGATACTCTGAACCTCAGCCCTATCCAACAGCACAAGGTGCTTCTGAGAACATTAATGTATGGTATGATGACACTCATGTTTCAAATGATAAAGGTTTGAATGCCATGCTGGAGGCCATAAGGACACAAAAGCAAATAATAGGCATGGTGATGCAACAACACATTGCCTCTCTGCCTAAAAGATGGCAATCCATTGCAATACCATTCATTTATGAGGGCTTTGAAGAATAGCATTGGAAGTAAGATTGAAGATTATGGTGACTGTCCCTATTTTCTCAAACAATACATTGGAGTTTCTCTTTGAGCAAGGCACTTAACCACACACTGCTCCAGTCCACCCAGCGGAAAATGGGTACCGGCAAATGCTGGGGGTTAAGTTCGCAATAGACTGGCGTCCTATCGGGGGTGGGGGGGGGGCAGTCTCGTACTCTCAGTTGCTTCACACCACAGGAACCGGCATAAACACCGGCCTGATGGGCCACAAGGCTCAGGACAGACTTTAACAATACTGGATGTCACCTTAAAATGCTAGTCAAAAGTTGCCAGCAAGAATGATACCCAAGGGTCAAAGCTTTACTACAGGAACATTCTGGTGACAAGCAGGTAATAGTTCCAGCCTACATGGAAAACGCTCTTTCTTGGCAGAATATTAAATATGAATTTACAAAGGCTCTTCAAGACTACAGTCTTTTTCTCAGAAGTTGTTGCAAAGCTATGAAAGACGTGCAGGCCATGCATGAGTTAAGCATGCATGCTAATATTAAGATTATCTTAAATAAATTGCCCCCTGAACTTAGAAAAGAAAGGAGATTGGCAGAGTATGAACTGCAAGAAAGGCTGAACTGCAAGGTTACTTTCAGTGATTTTATTGAAAGGCAAGTGAAGATTGTTACATAGCCAGTGTTTGACAAATTATACAAGGATACATCACCTACAGCAAGTAAAGGTATGAGCAAAACTAGATCATAAATTTGTTCTCAAGCTAAAGGAAACAGCTTTGCCACTACCGTGGGTACTGTAGAAAGTGAAGCAAACACTGAGCCCAGAACTTATAATAAGGTTTGCCTGTTCTGCCAGGGTGAACATCCTTTGGATTTGTGCTCTACGTTGATGAAAAAAGTTTGTAAAGATAATTATGCGTTCCTAAAAGAAAATGGAGTCTGCTTTGGTTGTTTGTGTAGGGACAACATCAATTAGGATTGTAAGATGCACCTTTCGTGCAGGGTATGCAGGGACAAATATCCCAGCATACTTCGTAAGTGCTCTGATGAAAGGAGTGCAGATTCGAAACAAGCTGTAAATGAAGCAAACACAGCAGCAAGTACTGCCCTGGGATCTAATGGTCTTACGGGGACTAGTCATCATGATTGTAAACTTCCTATAATTCCAGTTCAGGTGAAGTCTAAGAAGAGTAACAAGACAGTGGCTACTTATGCTTTCCTACATCAAGGAAGCATTGCAGTTTTCGGCACAGTGAGCATCATGAACAAACTCAAGCTGACAGGAAAAAGAACATGCATTCTCTTACATACCATGGCTCAAGAGAGGGCCGTGAGTAGCTACTTCATTTCAGGATTGGAAGTGGCTGGATTAAATAGTGAAAATTACTGTGAACTGCCTAACGTCTACACACAGGAAGGTATACCTGTCTACAAAGGGAACATTCCTCTGAGCAAATTTCAGGAATGGTCTCATTTACCAGAAATTGAGCCATTGATGGGGATGACTGTGCCTAAGGCATTGGAGCCATTGCAAGTAATTCAGAGTGTTAATGATGGACCCTATGCAATCAGAATAATGTTGGGTTGGTCTGTTAATGGGCATTGAAAGGAGACAGTGGTGGTGGAAGAGACTATGCTCAGCTAGAGCTGACAGTAAATGGGACCTTCAGTTTTGCACTTGGATGAGCTTTGGCAGCAGCGTTTCAAAACAAATCTTCCTGAATGCAGTCAAGAGGGCCAACCTGGTTTAGCAGAGGAGCACAGTCCAGGATAAACTGCTTACCAAAAGAGGACATTTGTATAATTTTTGAGATTTCATGACTCCTGCGTCTTAATAGCAGGTAGTTGTAATTATTATAGTAGAAAAGTTAGGGGGCTGGAACGTTGGAGCTACATACACTGTGTTGTGAGGTTAACTAGTCAGCTTAGTGGGGGCGTGGTAAAGGCAAAAGGAACAAGTTATGTATTCATGCTGATTTCCTGGCAGTTTGTAGCTTGGGGCCAGTGTTGCTCAGATCTTTGCTGACCACTGAGAAAACACTATTGCTTCAAGATTATGCATTTACTAATTACTAATAAAGGATCAAATAAAGGATTTGACTCTTTGCAACAATCATTTCATTGGAATTAGGGATGTGTCATGCAAGTATACAGTGCCTCTAAAAATTATTCATGCCACCCTGGAAGGTTTCATGTTTTATTGTTTTACAACATTGAATCTGAGGACTTAATTTGGCTTTTTTGACAGTGATCAACAGAAAAGACTGAGTCAATGTGAAAACAAATTTCTACAAATTGGTCTAAATTTATTACAATTATTAAACACAAAATAATTGAGTGCATAATTAGTATTTGGTAGATGCACCTTTGGCAGCAATTACAGCCTTGTGTGGATTGGTCTCTATCAGCTTTGTACATCTGGACATTCCAATTTTTCCCCATTCTTCTTTACAAAACTGCACAGGCTATGTCAGACTGCATGAGGATCGTGAGTGAACAGCCTTTTTCCAAGTTCAGCCATAAATTCTCAATTGGATTGAGGTCTGGACTCTGACTTGGGCAATCCAGGGCACTAACTTTTTTGACTTTAAGCCATTCCTGTGTAGCTTTAGCTTTATGCTTAGGGTCATTGTCTTGCTGGAAAACAAATCTTCTCCCAAGTCACAGTTCTCTTGCAGACTGCATCAGGTTTTCCTCCAAGATTTTCCTGTACTTTTCTGCATTCATTTTACCCTCTACCTTCACAAGCCTTCCAGGGCCTGCTGCAGTGAAGCATCCCCATAGCATGATGCACCCACCACCAAACTTCATGGTAGGGATGGTATATTTTTGATGATGTGTGGTGTTTGGCTTACACCACATGTGACATTTAGTCTAATAGTCAAAAGGTTCGATTTTGGTTTCATTAGACCATCGAACCTTCTTCCTGCTGACTTCAGAGTTTTTTCTCCCCCAGCAGTGGCTTCCTCTTTGCTACTCTCGCATAAAGCTGCGACTGGTGAAGCACCTGAGCAACAGTTATTGTAAGCAACACACATCAAAGTTGCTGGTGAACGCAGCAGGCCAGGCAGCATCTCTAGGAAGAGGTACAGTCGAGTAAAGGAGGTCTAGTCCCTTTCTTACATGGTCACTCAGTTTTTGAGGACAGCCTGCTCCAGGCAGATTTAAAGCTGTGTCATATTCTTTCCATTTCTTGATGATTGACTTAACTGGACTTGGAAGTTCACTTATGTCCATCTCCTGACTTGTGCTTTTCAACAAACTTTTTGCAGAGTTGCTTGAAGTGTTCCTTTGTCTTCATGGTGTAGTTTTTGCCAGGATACTGACTAACCAGCAGTTGGACATTCCAGATACAGGTGTATTTTTACTACAGTCAGTTGAAACACCTTGACTGCACACAGGTCTCCAAAAACAGATCTCCATTTAACTTCTAAACTTCTTAACTTCTAAAACCAATTGGCTTCACCAGTGATGATTTGGTGTGTCATACTAAAAAAGGGGAGGGGGATAATTATTTTGTGTTTTATATTTGCAATTCATTTAGATCACGATAGAGATCCGTTTTCACTTTGATACGAAATAGTCTTTTTCTGTTAATCAGTGTCAAAAAACAGACAAATTAAATCCACCATGATTCAATGTTGTAAAACAATAGAACATGAAAACATCCGGGGGCTGGCTGGGTGAATACTTTTTATAGGCACTGTAACAACCCCATGGCAGCCATTGTTCTGTTTTGACTTTAGATTAGTTTTGCTGCTACAGATAAGCATCAGCAATTTCCACTGACAGACGGAAGGATGGACTTGCTTGGCAGATTCAGAGGCAGATTAAAATTAAACAAAGTGTTGGTGGGCCAGAAGATTATGCTGAGAAATTACAGGTACTACATTTTTTCTAATTAATCTTGACAAGCAATTTCAAGGAAACTTTAAAAGATTTTTTTAGGCTATCCCAAACCAACATTAAACCTGTAGCATTATAATTCCTTCATCAACAGAGACACACCCTTTGCACATTCTATGGCAGAGAAGCTCACCTTCTAATGTTTGGGGCATCTGAGGGTTTATTGAACTGCTGTCCACTGTTGACGTTCCATCGATGGTCTCAGAGTTTTGCCAAGAGTCTCTGCTTTTTGCCCAAGCCTTCCTCTTATCTTTGACATTCTTCCAGTTCCGTGCACATCCCGTTAGAACTGTCTCTTCCATATTTATTTCCTACCTGCAGGTCCAAAGTGAAAGTACAGTTATTAACAACTATAAAGACAAGATCCATCACAACACTTCAGTATTTAAAGGATCGAAATCTTTACAGTACTGCTATTGCTGTAAATCTAAGATAAAAACTAAAAAAAACTCAGCTAGTCAGAAACACTGATTAATTCAGGTCAATGATCTTCCCAAGTCAGGATGCTGATTTTGGTCTATAGCTCTGTGTTTAACACCATCATTCCTACAGTCCTGATTCATAAGCTACAGAACCTGGGCCTCTGTACCTCCCTCAGCAATTGGATCTTGAGCTTCCCAACCGGAAGACCACAATCTGTGCAGATTAGTGGTAATATCACATCCTTGCTGATGATCAACACTGGCGCACCTCAGGGGTGTGTGCTTAACCCACTGCTCTACTAATGACTGAGGCTAGGCATAGTTCAAATGCCAAATATAAATTTGCTGTTGATACAACTTTTGTTGATAGAATCTCAGATGGAGATGAGGGGGCCTACAGGAGTGAGATATACCAGCTAGTTGAGTGGTGTCACAGCAACAACCTTGCACTCAGTGTCAGTAAGAAAGAGCTGATAGTGAAGTTCAGGAAGGGTAGGACGAGGCAACACAAACCAACCCTCATAGAGGGATCAAAAATGGAGAGAGGGAGCAATTTCAGGTTCCTGGGTGTCAAGATCTCTGAGGATCTAGCTGGTCCCAACATATCAATGCAGCCACAAAGGTGGCAAGACAGCAACTATATTTCATTAGGAGTTTGAAGAGATTTGATTTGTCACCTGAAACACTCAAACTTCTATAGATGTACCGCAGAGCACATTCTGGCAGGCAGTATCACTGCCTGGTATGTGTTTTTGTGTGTGTGGGGTGGGGGGGGGGGGGGGAGGCTACTGCACAGGACCAAAAAAGCTATGCAATGTTGTAAAGTTAGTCAGCTCCATGTTGGGTATTAGCCTGCATAGTGTCCAAGACATCCTCAAGGAGCAGTGCCTCAGAAAGGCAACGTCTATTATCAAGGACCCCCATCACCCAGGACATGCCCTCTTCCCATTTTAACTGTTAGGAAGGAGGTACACACTCAATGATGCATATTCTTCCCCTCTGCCTCGGATTTCTGAATAGACATTCAAACCATGAACACTACCTCGCGACTTTTTAAAATTTCTGTTCTTGCACTACTTAATTAACTTAATTATTTGATATACATGTATACTTTCTGTAATTCACACTTTCTTCTCTATAGTACCATGTATTGCATTGCATTGCTGCCGCAGAAGTAACAAATGTCACAAAATATGCCAGTGACATTAACCCGGATTCTGATACAGATTGTCTGTCTTACCAAATACTTCCACACTGCCAGCTTTTTATTTCAATGGAGAGATCAAGCAATAGAACCCACAACCCGCCTTTGTGCTGCTACCTATTAATGAGCCAAGTCAGCCGTTACAGTGTGGCTAAACATTAGCATTCCCAACAAGGTTCCAGACTCAGTCCATTTCCAGTCTTGATACGAGCTGACACTACCGTGCTGACTACGGGAGTGTTGTCATTTTTTACATGCCGTCTTATAGTTCAATACATGTCCCACTGGCCTATTCCTGGTGTTTTAAAGGAATTCCAGACAACAGAACAGATCTACTATTTCTTCCCTTCACTGCTGATTGGGACCTATTACTGGTAATAGAATGGCTGTGGTGATGCCTCTTACTGAACAGCTGGCAATGCTGTTTCCAAGTAATTTATTGTATATACACAAGAGGTTGTGCAGATGCTGACACACTACAGAGCAACACACACTAAGTGCTGGAAGGAATAAACAGTCGACGTTTTGGGCTGAGACCCTTCAGCAGGACCCCTTATTGTACATGAAGTGTTTTCAGTGGTCTCTTCAACAGCTGACTTACATCAGGTAAACACACCTGATCCCCTTTCCTTAGCTAATTCTGGGTTTCAGATCATTTTGTTTTGCATTGTATACATCGCTAACTACTGAATTATTTGTTGGATATATCCTTATAGCACGGTCTATTATATTATAGCATTATCACCTGCACCTTTAAGAACCGGTTGTTTTTATTCCCCGAACCATTTAAAAACGGAACTTGCAAAAGGGTTGCTTCAGATGATTCATATTTTCATTGACTCCACTGGGTCTAATGAGTCATTGAAGGAACTAAATTCAAACTGTTCATATCATTTGGCACATACAAGTTTAATTTGCATTATCTTTTTGTTTAAAAACACCTTTGTATCTCAGCATCCAGTGAAGAAGCAAGATTTCACAGCATCCAATCTACAGTAAAGGTACTAACAAATATTTCAACTGCATTTTACAGAGAAGCTATCCAAGAATACTGCAGAAGACTCATATCATTTGTGTACAAATCAGTTACTCACAATTGATCACTGTCAATGGCTTGGAAATCTAGCACACACTTGCAGACATAATTCAATGCAGACTGGCCCCTAACTCAAGTACTGATCCAAAACTCCTGCTTGAGTTCAGTTGTTATGGCTACTGTGAGCAACTGAAAACAGCTGTTTGTCGTAGGCATGAATTCATGGGAGCTCCGGAATTCACACCCACAATGTGCCGAGAGAGTTAACCACTTCAAATTACAATAGCAGCTAAATATATTTCAGTAGATACCTTAAAATAATGTAAATAACTTTATAATCTTCTCTTTTAATGGGTTCTATTGGGTTTCTCTGCTTTGTTGCTGCCTGTAAGGAAGTTTATCTCAAGGTTTTATGATCTATACATACTTTGATAATGAATGTACTTTGAACTTTGATAAGGCAAGTGACAGGGGGAAAAAAGACACAATGCTGCGGGAAAAGGAAGACGCATCTAATTGTCAAAGACCAAAAGAGTATAAGAAAATAACTGTCGAAGGGAGGGCGGTGAGAGGAGAAATGACCAGAAGGGAAGAGAATCTGTGCAGGAGAGAGTACAGAGAGTCAGGGAGAACTAGAGATGGAGAAGGAAGAAGATGTGTCAAGTTTAACTAAGGAATAAAAAAATGAAAAGTACTCCAGCAGGAAAAAAAATCCCTTCACAATATCAACTATTGCAAATAGGTAGAGGAACAGAAAACTATACTTCACCATCCCCACACATCCCAGTAGAGGGGCATTTGCTGCCACGACATTTTAAAATGTAAATAACAATAGTCTATTCTCAAAGGCAAACAGACCAGCCTTTCAAACTTAAACGCGCTTATCTATTTATTTCTCAACACAGCTGCGGGAATTATCTACAAGTTAAATTTCAAGTCCAAGTCCAAACCTAAAACTCACAATTCCAATATCATTCATTATTTGTCTTTCAGCAATCATCAGCGTTTGTTTATTTTCTAGGCAGACGCACCGATTGCGGAGACTCCAGGTAAAAAAATAAAAATACTTCCATTATCTGCAATCTTTGGCTATTCATATTTCTATAGGTGAGGGGGAGGGGGAAGGGAGAGCAGTGGAAATTCGTGAGAAACAAGAATGGAATGACCAGGTTTATTCAACGTGCAGTCTCCAAAGAGTATACCCAAAAACCTTTCCCATTTCGCTAGAAATCAATGCTTCCTTATAAAGATCTTACACTGAAGGTTAGCAGGGCAATCCATTTCACCATAGTTCGGTTTGTGTTTTTAACAATACAACTAAACACATGAAACTTGAAAGCAACACTTTTCACCTGAAATAACATACTTCTCTTTAAGATTAGAAACCGGCTACTTTCATACGATAACGTTTTCAGAATTCCTAAACATTGGTTTGGTTCTTGGCCACTATATTGTGGTTAAATTCAGGAAGTGGGCGAACATACCTCGGCCGCTCCAAAAGATATCCAACCAGAACTCATAAAAAGAAAGCAGTTAAAAATATGCAGCTTTAAAACAGTTGCTGCATTCTGAGTCAATACTTCAGAGGCAGTTTCCTCTTGTTCCTTTTAACCCCGAATGCAGAAACGCAAAGACAGATCCTCATTTTAACGCAGCTGCCTGTAATTCCTGCACAGAAGCTCAAATTGTGATGGCAACTATCTCACTGGCGAAAAGCCAATTCAAATATCCTTTAAGAAACAGCCGTAAATGTAACGAAACTCAATTCTTTTTAACTGTTTACACGGACTGGTGAGCTGAGTCCGCCGCCGCTAATTCCAACAGGATTTAACGCAGGTGTGCTTTTAATTCTGTTACATGTTAGCTAAAATGTAAAATACACTGATTAACGTCGCCTTACCTTTTTAGCTTCCGTAAAGATGCACAGAACAGAAATCAAGTCTTCTCTTTGTTTATAAACTCATTATATCCCAATCCAGTTTTAAATCCATATCCAGTCGCTCAGAAAGATGTCAATGAACTTTTCTCTCTTACAATCAAAAGTAAAGAGTGGACATTCAAGAACGATTCCAATTCGTTCTGCATCCCAACTACCTCGTAATGCAGACGTCACAGGTCAGGAGGAAGTAACTGACCTTTCTATTGTCAACAGTTAAGAAACTTCCTGCTTTTCTGACTCGCTTTGCTTAATCGTTTCAAACATTACAAATCCCTCTTGACAAAAAAAAGCTGCCATCTCAAACCTGAGGTGCACAATTTTCCTGAAATCCAAAATGTATTCTGGATCTCCACATGTCAGCTGATGACATTGGAAAATAAGCCACTACCATTGTGAAAGAAGATAAATCAGATTATGGAAATTTGGAATTAAAATCAGATTATAATGGAAATACTCAAATACTTCTGACAAATGGGTTTGCTTTTGGATAGAATGGAACTGGAGAAGACACAATGGACTAATCTACCACAGCATCTTTGTTTAAATTGACACACAAGCCATTTTTAAGGGCAAGATACTTTTTTTTTAAATCCGGTTTATTATCATTCACATATGTTGTGAAAATTGGTGTTTCTTGACAGTAGAACAGTGCAAGGCATAAAAAATACTATTAGTTAAACATTGGAAAATATAGTGCACAAGATGAACCATTCATGGACAGTTCAGAAATCTGATGACAGAGGGAAAGTAACTAATCTTAAAATTGTTGTGTGTGGATCTTCATGTTCTATACCTCCTCCCTGATGGTAATAATGAGAAGAGGGCATGTCCTAGTTGGTGAGGGTCCTTAATGATGGATGCTGTCTTTTGAAGATGTCCTCGCTGATGGGAGTGGGGGGGGGGGACTTGTGCCCGTGATGCTGGCTGAGTTACAACCCTGTTTGCAATCAGTCACAGGGGAATTACATTTAAATTAGACCAGATATGAACAAGTAGCTCTCAATCCCTGAAGATGTTAATGAATTAGTTGTACTTTCAACAAAAAAAATCTGATTCTGTCAAAGTTCCTCTACAAATTCTTATTTCTAAAATTTTTAAACCAATTTCAAATTCTAAAAAATGTCAGGGGAATGAGATTTGAATTGCAATCTTTAGTTTCATAATGTCCAACTAGAGAGGACCCTGTTTATTTTCAAGTACTAACCTCTTGAATTGTTTACTGCATCGGTACATTTTGTACTTGCGCAAAAATTTCTTTAGCAGACAGACATATGTAGAATGAATCCACCTTCTCTTTTTAAATAATCATTGGCTGTTCAATGTTTCTAACTCTTGTCTTTGTAAATTTCAAGATAAACTTTAAATTCACTGAAATAATCACAAATGTGCTTCATATGCTTGCTGCCAAACTGGCCAATATCATCTCTATAAAATATGTACAAATGACTATTTTGAAATAGCAGTAATAATAATGAAGGACAGGTGATCTTGTCTGAAACAAGAATTGATTATATAAATGAGGCTAGCAACAATCTCAACAGAACTTTTTATTGTTAATGTCACTGTTTAAAATTATTTCATATGGATTCTACCCATTTGTTAACATCTTCAAGCAGATTTCTATTGACAGTTCTCTCACCAACAACTCAAATGTGCATTTAAATCCCTGTCCAGGTAGTTCAAATATAAACCAACTGCATGACAAATCTCTGCTGCAGTATCAGAGGAAAGTAACACTTAAGAATTGCAGTCTTGGAGATGACATGTTAACCAATGATATGTATCTAGTAAAAAATTCCATGGTACTTTTTGAAGTGCAGGAGAATTATCACTGCATGCTGGTCAACTTTTAAACTTAAATCAACATTGATGTTGTTACCATCCATGGAATTTGCAAATTACCTGCAGTGTTTCCTTCTTGACAATATGATTACACTTAAAAAAGCACACGTTTGGCTGTCATCTGATACGGGTGTGTGAAAGGACATAAATACCAGTGTACACACATTCGAATCTATCAATTTTTTCATTCATTCTAATTTGAAGTTCTTTATCACTATAGCCAGCTGTAAAGCAGTTGTTTAGTTATGCAATGCACATATCATATTTTTGATGCAAACATACATCTCCAAACAAATGATTGCAGAATAGGTAATAAACAGGCACCTGTCCAATGATGTGGAAAACTGCACTGTGCCCTGACCACAAAAAGCTAAGTGATGGCAAACATTCCTATTAAACAGCACTTACTCAATTTAAAAGTTTAATAATTTGCTTACTCTTGGCCTCCACCAGAGTTTTTTGGCTTCGGTCCTCATTACAACCTCAGCCAAAGCATCAGGGCACTGAGTTGTCAACCACGTGAAAGTGAGGTGTAACGGAGCCAAGGGAAAAGCTTCCCACAGTCCATAGTTCATCCCTGGACAAAAAGATAATTGCTAGTGAAAGTAAAACACCTCATCCAACGCCCTTGTCCCCCTGCAATCTTCTGCAAAGCCTGGACAACTTTCAGGCTCCTGACAAATAACAAAGGCTAGACCAAACTGCTTTAGCTTTAAGACATAAATAATGATCTAATTTTCATTGTTATTCTATTTCAGCATACACTAGTTCAGCACTGCAATCAACACAGCAAATACATAAAGGATCTACATGCCCACTGTACGTGAATAAACATGATCAGTTAAAGTAGACCGCACATCTACAAAGGGAAGTGTTCAATATGGTTAATAAAAGGGTCTGCTTAAGAGCAAAGTAGACATCCCAAAATGTATTGACCATACCTGCTATAGCAACACCTTTCCCATCGAATGATTTTCACTAATATTGACTAATAGGAAATTAACTAATCAGCCATCTTAATATGAGGACTACACAATTGCTAATAGGGCTAAGAATGCCATGATCATGGGCAAACTGGAAAATTGAGCTTGGTGGCCTAGTGGATCCCATCAACTGGATCAGTTGATAAATGGCCTGAGAACCTAAGTTACCTTGGAGACATTTCACAAATTTGACAGGAGGGCCACAGAAAAAAAAAAACATTCAGTGTCTAGAATTGAAAACAACTTTAGAATATTTGAACAAGAAATACCGAAACAATGGTATGATTTATCACAGCTTTTAAGTTAAGCAGTTCCATGATTCTTCTCAAGTGTGCAAATTCTACAATGGTTAGGGGTTGACACCTGTTCCAGAGCTCCTAAATTAGATTAATTTCCTGCTTTAGAACTTCACTGCAGCACCTCCTGCTTTATCCTGGTGTACAATTTTTAATTTTGACAATAAATCAATTTGATGTTAAGCATACTTTGGCCAGCCTGGATCAATTCACATATTCAAGAAAAGCTTTGGAGATTTGTACATCCTGTCATATGTGGAATTTAAAAACACTGGATTCATTTTTCTGTCATAATTATTGACAATTCCCAAGATTCATGCAACACATTAGTTAAATATTTTGACTACACATAGATAGAGGTAAAACATTTGCTTTTAAAATGAAACACTCACAATTATTACTTCATTCCCACAAAACACAAAATATAAACATTTCCAATGGGACTCTATCTATTTGAAATTGAATCTATATGATATAACCCAAGAAAGACAAAAGTCTGCGGCTCACTTACAAAAAAAAATCTACACTAATATTTCAAATCTGCAAACTATTCAAAATAATAATCCATACTATATGTATTGTTACTATGCTTATTTAACAACTGAAATAAATGGTAGTTTTTAACAACACAGAACATGGAATAATCCAGCACAGTACAGGCCCTTTTGCCGACAATGTTGTATTCACCTGTATAAACATACTCCATGATCAATTTACCCCCTCCCTCCTAAAACCCTCCATTTTTCTTTCATCCATGTGCTTATAAGAGTCTCCTAAATGTCCCTCATGTATCAGCCTCAATCACCACCACAGGTGCTGAATTCCAGGCACCTACTACTCTCTGTGTAATAAAAATACCTCTGACGTTTCCACTAAATTTCCCTCCACTCACATTAAAAGGATGTCCTCTGGTATTGGCCATTGCCACTGTCGGTAAAAGGCACTATCTGTACACTATACTCATGCTTCTTGCTATCTTATATACCTCTATCTAGTCACCTTTTATCTTGCTTCACTCCAAAGAAAAAAACCCTAACGTGCTCAGTCTTTCAACGTACAATCAGAAATGAACAGAATAATTCAAGTGATAACCAGAGTTTTACAGAAATGCAACATTATCTCATGGCGCTTGCACTCAGTTCCCATTGAGGAAGGCCAAGACACCATACACCATATTAATCAACCTCATCAACTTGTGCAGCAACTTTGAGGAATCTATGGACTTGGACTTTATGATCCCACTGCTCCACCACACTGCTAAGAAACCTGCTACTAAGCTGGTACTCTTCCTTCAAGTTCAACATTCCAAAGTGTATCTCTTCTGGTCTATGTCTTATTAGGACAACCTTGAGCACTATCCACAACACCACCAACCTTCATATCATCTGCAAACTTACTAACCCACCCTTCCACTTTCTCATCGAATCATTTATAAAATTCACATGGAAACGGGGTCCCTGAACAGATCCCTGCAGAACACAACTCCGGGCAGAATACTGTTCACCTAGAACCACCCACTGCCTGCCGTCTGTGGGCAAGCCAATTCTGAATCCACAATGCCAAGTTTCCATGGCTCCCATGCCTCATAACTTTCTGGTCAAGCCTGCCATGGGAAACTTTGTCAAACACCTTACTAAAGTCTAAAACAACACACACAAAATGCTGGAGGAACTCAGCAGGTCAGGCAGCAACTAGTTTATGATTTACTAAAATCAATATACACCACATCCATCATTCTACCTTTGTCAGTTTGTTTTTTCACATCCTTGAAAAAGTTAGTCAAGTTCATGAGGTACAACCTGTCCTCACAAAGCCATGCCTAATAAGACTATGCTTCTCCAAATGCTCACAAATCCAGTTCTTAAGAATCTTCTCCATTAATTTACCACCACTGATATAAGACTCACTGGTCTATAATTCCCAGGATTATCCTGATTAAAATTCTTGAAGAAAGATATAACACTTAACAACCTCCAGTCCTCTGGCACTACCCCTGTGGCCAGTGAGAATAAAAAGGCCATCGTCAATGCCCCCAAATCTCTTCACTTGCTTCTCATAGTAACATGGGATACATCTTGTTTGGCTCTGGTGATTTACAGTATCTATACAAACGCTTATCATAAGCCCTAATATTCTCTCTTTCTTAACGTCAACATGCTCCAGCATATTAGTCTGTTCTACACCAACCTCACATTCAGGAAGGTTCCTCTCAACCAGAGGTTTCCACCCTGGGGTTCGCAGACCCGTTGGTTAATGGTATGGGTCCATGGCACATAAAAGTTTGGGAATCTCTGCCACTGGTGAACACTGAATTGACTTTTCCTGCTTCATTCAGGATACAGAAGTCAGGATATTGAATTAAAAATTTGATCTGAATTGAAATCACACTTTATCATAATATTTCTTCTATAATATTTCTGGTTTATTAACTACCAAAGTGTCAAAAACATCTGAACACATATGGACCTCTACAATCCATATCAATAAACCCAAAGATAAACATTTACAAAAGAAAAATCTATGATAAAATACGGTACAGGATAATAAATACACACAGGAATAAAACTGCTGGAAACACACAATAGCTCAGAAATCATTTCAGGTCATGCACTTTCGTCAAATCCATACAGAATCTTTTTTTTTGGTATTCATTTACAGAATGTGGGCATGCCAGATACAGTTGCCCTTGAGAAGGTGGTAATTAGCTGCCTTCTTGAACTGCTGAAGTCCCTGAGGTGTAGGTCCCACAATGCTGTTAGGGAGGAAATTCCTTGATTTTGACCCAGCTACAGTGAAAGAATGGCGATATGTTTCCAAGTCAGGATGGTGAGTGACTTGGAGGGGGTTTTCCAAGTGGTGGTGTTCCCAGGTATCTGCTGTTCTCAGCCTTCTAGATGATAGTGGTCGTAGGTCTGGAAGGTGCTGCCTTAGGAACTTTGGTGTGCTGTTGCAGTGCATCTTGTGGATAGTACACAATGGTGCAAATGTTCGTCAATGGTGGAGCGATTGGATGCTTGTGGAAGGGATACCAATCAAAAGGGCTGCCTTGTACTGGATGGTGTCAAGCATCTTGATAGAGCTGCACTCATCCAGGCGAGTGGCAAGCATTCCTTTACACTCCTGACCTGAGCCTTGTAGATGGTGGACAGGCTTTGGGGAGTCAGGAGGTGAGTTACACGCTGCAGGATTCCTAGCCTTTGACCTGCTCTGATATCCACGGTGTTTATATGGCTAGACCAGTTCAGTTTCCTGACAATGGTAACCCCCAGGATGCTGATAGTAGGGGATTCAGTGATGGTGATGCCACTGAATGGTAAGGGACGATGGTAAGAGCCTCTCTTGTTGAAGATGGTCATTGCCTGGCAATTGTGTGGCTCAAATGTTACTTGCCACTTGTCAGCCCAAGCCTGGAGAGTGTCCAGGTCCTGCTGCATAGGAGTATGTAGATGTAAAATACACGTCTAACTGCAAGTATTACCTACAAAGCTTATCAAGTGGAATAGTGTAGTTCCAGGGCAGCCAATAAGTCAAAACGGGATTTTTTAACTTTGTAAAATTAATTGGGAAAATCCACATTTGAACATGTATAAATGTTTGAGAGGGGAGGGAGACATTGTCATCAGGAGACTTTACAATGGTTCAGTGAATTCTCGCAGTCAAGACTTGAAAAGGAGAACATATTTTCCTTGAACCAAGAGGCAGAAGAATGCAATGATGTTACAACTGCCAGGAGCTGTCTAACTAATTCAAACAATTGCAGTCCTTTCTAAAAATCTAAAGTAAGAGTCAAGATTTTTTAAAAAGAGCTGAACATAGAAGAAAATATTTGGGGAAGACAATTCCCATTAACGTGTTAATGCAGTCCAACTTATTCATCAAGACCTGATCCTGACCGAGGTTCATAGTCTACCATTCAGTAGCCCTGTCCTCTTATGTGTCTCTGGGACTTAACTACCTTCTGGAGAGATTCCAGCAACAGTTTCCACAAAATCCTTCAAATTTACTGGGAAGATATATGAAGCAAATTCAGCATTCCCACCTAAAACAATATTACCAGTATTGAGGCTCCAATTACAGTCATTGATGTCTGTTCAGCAGGCAATGCTATTTATATGACTGGCACAAGACACCAAAAAACAAACTCATTCTTCTGAGCTCTATCATGGGATTTAATTACCAGATAGAGAGAGGAAAGTTTTCAAGGAAGTGCTCCAAGTTCTTTTAAGAAATAAATGCTAGAGATATGGTGTTCGGTTAAGGTGATCATAAGCAATGTCATTATTTAAGCTTGGTTGATATCTGTTTGATTAGAGTGGTACAGTGGTGCAACCAACACAGAGCTGTTCTCTCACAGCTCCACCAACCAGGGTTCAATCCCAACAACAACTGTTGTCTGCATGGTGTTTGCGTGTGCTCCGTGACATCCTCCCACATGCAATTTGCTAGGTTACTGGCTGCTGTGAATTGTCCATGGAGAGTAGGTACTTGGGAAAATCTTGAGAGAGCTGAGAATGACAAGAATAAAATGGGATCTGTAGACTTATAGTCAATTATAGTAAATGAGTATTTGATCATTTACATGGACTTGGTGGGCTTAGGGACCTTTATTCTGGTCATGTAGGCTCTTATAATAATGCAGGTCAGCATGACTCTTGTAATTATGTTTTAGGAAAGCAGATCTGTTGTCCTTGCTGTGTACATCTTCAGACCCACAGGAATGTTGATGATTCTCAACTTCCCTCTGAAATGATCCAGTTTAGAGTAATTTAGGGACTGTGTAAATTCTACCAACCTTGTCAACAAAGTCCACATTCCACAAGCAAATTAAAGGATCTTTAATAATTTAAGTACTTGAAGTTAAATAGCAAGATGCATATTTTGGCATTCATTCATAAACATTGCATCAGCTTGCAAATGTGTTCTGCCAACAAAAAGCTCTGCTTAACCATCACGTCACTTGACTTCTTCATTGTACTTAACAAGCCAGAATGTTTATCTGATATATAGAATTGTATGAGCAGAAATATCCTCTAATTAAATAGAGAAGACCAAAATAGAGCCTTTGGTTCTCATAAAACATCTTTCTTCTATCTACAGTCTCCATCCATTTCTCAGGTGTCCATCAAGCCCAGTATGACAGAATGGGTTGGCAACACTAATTCTCCCGCTAACCTTGCTCCTTTGTCCTGCCGAAGGGTCTCGGCCTGAAACGTCAACTGTGCTTTTTTTCCCATAGATGCTGCCTGGCCTACTGAGTTCCTCCAGCATTTTGTGTGTGTTGCTCAGATTTCCAGCATCTGCAGATTTTCTCTTGTCTGAGCATTGCCCCTTCACCCGGTTAGTCACTCTTCCTTGTTCTGTCCCTGGTCTACTTTCCCCAGTAGTTCACACACATTGCCCTCCCATTCTGCAGTTCTTGGGAATTCACTACACACCCCAACAGTAAAACAATCATTAGCTTGGCTAATTAAAACAATCCCTTCAGTTAATATGCTCTACTGGTTTATAACTCATAAAAATAAGGATTCTAGACAAAGGCATTCCAAACAGTCTCATTTATTTTCACTCACACTGGGGGTACATCAGTTTGTAGACAGCAGAACAGCCCCAAAAGACCCAAGAGACAGTTTGGGGTGTCCTAAAAAAAATGCCTAGGTTAGTGGGAGCAGGCACTAACTAGCCCTGGGTTAGTGGGAGCAGGCACACCACACCCTGCGCAGGTAGATTTAAACCCTCAGTTTGGCTTTACTGAGAGGTGTGGAGGTTAGATTTGATGATTGGTGAATAGTTATATTGGAAAGTTAACGACAAAGTGTGTCATGGAGAAAGCCCCTGTATATTTGTAAACTTTTGTACGTGTTTGGTTTCATTTGTCTTTTGTAAATACCTCTTTTCTTCACAACTTTAGGGAAGCTTGTGCTCTTTTTTTCACCTGTCACTAAATAAAACCCCTTGTACTAACATGTTGTTACGCTGACCAGCTGTCTTTTTTCGAACTAGTGACCCTCGTCTGGCACATTTACCCACACCTGACAGTGAGGTGTGACACCCAGTAATGGTCACATGACCATGCCAATTTCAAAATTACCCATTTCCATCTAACCTGAATCTGCCACAGTTCATCCGCTGTTGAAACTCTCAGTCATCACCTCCCTCACAAGTTCAGCTGCTGCTGAAACCATGTCCTTATTTCCTTCAGACTTGCTTTGCTCAATACCTTGCTATCTGGGCTCCCTCCACTTTTCATACACAAACTCTTTAAAAATCCTAGTGCCCATCCTAAAAGGCTGCCACTCCCAATCACCTGTCAGCCTGTGCTTGCAGTTCCATTGCATGATCCATAATGTTACAAATACCTGGATTTCAAAATTCTCTTGTCTCTTATCAAGCCCTCAATGTTCTCGGTCTTGTCCTCTGTCATCTCTTGCTGTCCTTTAATCCACCATGACATCAGCACTGACTTGGTCATCCCCAGCATTTATTGGTCTGCCTTTAACACACATACACAAAATGCTGGAGGAACTCAGCAGGACAAGTAGCATCTATGGAGAGGAATAAAGAGCCTATATTTTAGGCCGAGACCTTTCAATCAGCAGGTAAGGCAGCACCTCAGACTCACAGGTGAAGTCTCACCTCCCCCCGCCCCCCACCACATTCTGCTTTCCACAGGGATCACTCTCTACGCAATTCCCTTGTCCATTTGTCCCTTCCCACTGATCTCCCTCCTGGCACTTATCCTGGTAAGTGGAACAAGTGCTACACCTGCCCCTACACCTTCTCCCTCACTACCATTCAGGCCTCAAACAGTCCTTCTAGGTGAGGCAACACTGCACCTGTGAGTCTGCTGGGGTCATATATTGTGTCCGGTGCTCCCAGTGTGGCCTCCTGTGAGTAACCCAGCGTAGACTGGGTAACCGTTTTGCCGAGCACCTCCACTCCGCCTGCCAGAAGTGGGATCTTCCAGTGCCCACCTATTTTAATTCCACTTCCTATTCCCATTCCGATATGTCTATCCATGGCCTCGTCTACTGTCGCAATGAGGCCACTCAGATCGGTGGGGCTACACCTTATATTCCATCTTCATAGCCTCCAACCTGATGGCATGAACATTGATTTCTTGAACTTTGGTAATGCCCTCGCCCTCTCCACCATTCCCCATCCCCTTTTCCCTCTCTCACCTTATTTCCCTGCCTGCCCATCGCCTCCCTCTGGTGCTCCTCCCCTCCTTTTCTTTCTTCCATGGCCTTCAGCGCCCACTTATCAGACTCCCCCTTCTCCAGCCCGCTATCTCTTTCAGCAATCAACTTCCCAGCTATTTACCTCATCCCTCCCCCTCCCAGTTTCACCTATCACCTTGTGTTTCTCTCTCCCCTCCCCCTCCACCTTTCAAATCTTCTCATTATTTTTTTCTCCAGGCCTGAAGAAGGGCCTCAGCCCAAAACATCGACGACTTTTTTCCATAGATCCCGCCTGGCCTGCTGAGTTCCTCCAGCATTTTCTGTGTTGCTCAGATTTATTATCACTGATTTAGATGTTGTGAAATCTCTTGTTTTACAACAGCAGTACAGAAAAAAGACATAACATTAATAACAAATTACAAAACATAAATAAATAGCACAAAAAGAAGGAATAAAAGGGAAGTGTTCATGGTTGAAGAAGTGTTCTTAAGTTCTGTGGATACTGCAGATATTAATTCAAACCAGAAGCAGTCTTCAGTTCTGTAAATATAAATACGATCAAGAAACCTGCAATCAGCTGTCAGTATTTTATGTAGATTGCAAGCAGCAACATGGCTAAGTTAATTGCACCATTGAGACTTGAGTTCAAGATGGCAGATGTTGTCTTGTAACCTATCAAACCTGGTCACTGGTGTTGGCAATCAATATTTTTTGTGTACTTATCATATTTGTGTTTTCAGAAACAGCACTGATAATGATGGGGTTGGTTGAATCTACAACCCTCTGCAGCCTCTGATAATCTGGTGCGCTGGAGCCTCCGCAACAGGCAGTGGTGCAACTAGTCAGAATATTCTCCACCATATTCTTACAGAAGTCTGTACTTGTGGCATACCAAACCTCCTTCAATGCCTGAATAAAGTCGAGCCACTGGTGTGCCTTATTTGTGATTTTTATTTTTAACTGAGATACAGTGCAGAGTAGGCTGATCCAGTTCTTCCGGCTGCACAGCCCAGCAACTCTTGATTTAACCGCAGCCTAACCACAGGATAATTAACCTACCAACTGGTATGCTTTGCATCAACGTGCTGGGTCCAGGATAGATCCTCTGAGATGTTGGCACCCAGGAACTTGAAGCTGCTCAACCTTCTCACCACAGATACTTCAATGAGGATTGGAGTGTATTCAGCCAATATTCCTTTCCTGAAGTCCACAATCAGTTCCTTATGACACCACACAGCTAACTGACCTGCTTCACTCCTGCACATCTCCTCATTGCCATCTGAGATTCCACCAGCAACAGTGGTACGACTGGCAAATTTATGGAAGCTGGTCGAGCTGTGCATGGAGAGTGAGCTAAGTACATATCTTCGAGGATTGCCCATACTCTCAGTAAGGATATGTTATTACCAATCTGCACCACTTCCTGACCTTCACATCATTCTCATGTAAACATGCAACTAATAATGACAATCAGAAAGCTGTTTCTTGATTCAACTTTTTCTTTTACATCCTTCATTCAACTTAGTGGTCTGTGTTAAGGCTAAGTTTCTGTTCATTATCAAATTGAAATCATAAACTACCTGATCATGATTAATTGACTTGTATTTTCATTCTCATTTTCCCTCTTCCAGAGCATCCAGACCTTCTTCATAGTCTTCTCCAAGGATTCTTCAAGTCTAACCTTCAACAAACAGGTGTCTGTGATTGTATCACTCCAACTTCCAGCAGGAGTGACTGGATGATAAACAGAAGTGGAATCCTTGGGTAATCTTCCCCAACCCTTTCTCTAGGTATTGAGACCAATGACCAATTAACTCACCATGTCCTAGCAACCTAACTGATCCACAAAAATCAAGATCATGTCACATAATGCAATTACTGCAGGCATTTTGGCTCCTTTCATTGCAGGTCCCAAGAATCAATTCTTGAGTAAGTGGTGCACAACTATGGATGCTTTAGAAGATCCAATTCATGATTCACATTTACATTTTTGTACAAAGTCATTAATTAATCTCTAATCACCTGATCAGAGGATCACATGTGACCACAATCTCAAATAATCTAGAAGCATTATCAAAAAAAAGACCTTGAGGAAACAAGTACTACTTAGAATCCGTGTTTTTTTTAAAACCTTAGAACAATTTTGCTATTTCATTCCAGTTCCTGCAATCCTTCTAACAATCTCTTGACTGCAGTAGACTATTGCAAAGAAAACTTCTATTTTGCAATTAAAATGTTAAATCTTATGTCTAATCTTGATACAGCAATTACATGGTATATTACTTCATTACAGAAAATGATTACATGGAAGAAGTTAATAAGTTTACCTCCACTGAGCAATGTAGAGCAAAATTGTCAGGCTTAAATAATAGGGTCACTCCTGACAGAATACTGTTCATTTAGTTCATTTTACGTATATGGCTGAAGAGTCACTCCGTTGAATTACAATCAGATGGAGAGGAACATACTTAACCTTACAAATTTGGACTGCTTTTAATAATGGGCTGGAACAGTGTTCCCAATTCCAATCATTTCACTTGTCGAAAAACTGATTCAAAAATAAAATAAGAAGTGCCTTATTCATTCCACCTTCTCTAAATTAGTGAATGAAGGATAACATAAATCCTGAAATTTACAGACATCTCCATGAGAAAGTAAATACCCAATCAGAAGTACTTACAAATCAAGTATTACAACTGTGTACCAGACAAAAACAAAATGTTGATAGTAACCCAGCCGTACAAGAAGCTAAATGATAATGCCACAGTTCTAGCTAAATGTAAGCTTATACATACCTTAGAAGTAGTATGTAATTGAGAGAAAATCTCCAATTCATTCCCACCCATGCCCACCCCAACTTACTGGAATTAGTAATTGAAAAGATGTGAGGTTAGAGGTACATATCTAGTGAAAAAGGATCTAGTCCTTTCCCGGCGCATATGACGAATAAACTGTTTTCGGGCTTCCAGCCAGGTGCAGGTATCAATTATAATTGACATTGCAATGACAAACTGCCATCTTCATCAGGGATCATCCAAATGTCGATTATAATTGATACCTGTACCCGGATGGAAGCCTAAGAAGAGTTTATTTGTGCTTATCTGGTATTAAAAAGTAATGCTTGGGTGAAAACAGCTCCACAGCAATCATATACCAGATATCAATGTTATCAGCTCTTTGAATTATTAACCAGTAGGCTAAGTAGAGTAGAAATAAAGTTTTGGATGAATGTTCTTAATTGGTTGCACAACAATCACTATTCGCAAGATCAGTTTGCTCATAATGATTTCAGCTTGTTAAGTAAGGTTTAATATAATTCAGTTTCCATTGAACAAAACCACTGAGAAAAAGGACATCTGCTTGTGGAATAGTTTGAAACAGTGTTACCCACGTTGGCAAAACATTCTCAAGCAGAGTGGAAATTACACACAATCTAAATCGAGAAAGCATTTGAAAATATACGCCTAAAATGAAGACATGCAGTATTCTCACATCCTCATCTGTTCTTTCCCTTAATCACGTGCCCTCTCATACAGTTTCATCACATCATGCTGGTACATACCACTTTGTTCCTTTCTTCCCAAAGGGTTTGCCTGGTTACCTTGTAAGTATCTATGCAATTCATCTTTACAATAGTACATCATCACCACAACAATAAAGAAGTTTCTCACAAATGTCTATCAGATTCCTTTTATTTATGTCCCCCAGGCTTTGGAAACACGACAACTGAACACCCCATCAAGGCATTGACAATTTTAAAGGCATCCATCAACTCTCAGTCCTTTTCCTTTGTGTTACAGTAAAGACACACGCACATAAGTGAAAAAAATCAAGTCAGTCAGGTTCACTACAAAATGAATGTTTCACAGCCCACCACATACCACAATCAGAACAGAACCTAAAACATTTCAATTAACGTTCAGCACTCAATAAGGAATGCTCTTGATTCATCTTAACAATTCAACCCAATCTATTGACACAACAGCAGTTAACGTGCATCCATCACGTTTTCTTCAGTTGAATTTGTGTCCCTGATTTTAGTGCCTTGTGCAGAAAACGAATAGTGTAACAAATTGACAAGCCACAGTTATTTAATAGAGCTAACCCTGTTGCTAAAACATTAGCATGCCACTCAGTGACCTAATGACAGGCACACAATGCCTGTTCTGATTCTACCACTCCATGGTGATCACCATAAGACCAGAAGATATAGGAGCAGAATTAGGCCATTTGGCCCATCAAGTTTGCTCTGCAAATTCACCATGGCTGATTCAATTTTCCTCTCAGCCTCAATCTTCTCCCTTCTTCCCCATATCCCTTCATGCCCTGACCAATCAAAGATCATCAACCTCTGTCTTAAATATACATAAAGATGGGGCCTCCACAGCTGCCTGTGGCAAAAAATTCCACAGATTCACCACCCGCTGGCTAAAAAAATTCCTCCTCATCTCGTTCTAAAAGGACGCCCCTCTGTTCTGAGGCTGTGTCCTCCAGTCTTAGACTCTCCCACTATAGAAATATCCTTTCCACATCAACCCTATCAACCATTCGATGTTTCAATGTGGTCACCTCTAATTCTTCTGAATATAGTGAATATAGGCCTAGAGCCATCAGGCGCTCTTCATATGACAAGCCATTCAATCCTGGAATCATTTTCGTGAATCTCCTTTGAACACTCCCCCGTTTGAGCACATCCTTTCGAAGATAAGGTGGTCAAAGCTGCGCACAATACTGCAAGTGAGGCTTCACCAGTGCTTTATAAAGTTTCAGCATTACATCCTTGTTTTTATATTCTAATCCTCTTGAAATGAATGCTAACACTGCATTTGTCTTCTGCACCACAAACTCAACCTGCAAATTAACCTTTAAGGAATCCTCCAAAATCTCAGTTCTTTTTGTATTTTGTCTCCATTTAGAAGATAGTCAACCCCTTCATTTCTTCTACCAAAGTGCATGACCGTACACTTTCTAATACTGTATTCCATCTGGTATTTCTTTGCTCATTCTCCTAATCTGTCTAAGTCTTTCTGTAGCCTCTCTACTTCCTCGGAACTACCTACCCCTCCACCTATCTTAATATCATCAGCAAACTTTGCAACAACACCATCAATTCCATCATCCAAGACAAAGGCATAGAATGTAAAAGAATTGACCCCTACACAGACCTCTGTGGAACACCACTAATCGCCAGCAGTCAATCAGAAAAGGCTCTATTTATTCCCACTCTTTGCCTCTTTCCAATCAGCCACTGCTTTATCAATGCTAGAATCTTTCCTGTTATACCATGGGCTCATAGCTTGTTAAGCAGCCTCGTATGTGACATCTTCTCAAAGGCCTTTTTAAAATCCAAGTACACAACATCAACCAATTCTCCTTTGTTTTTTCCTGCTTGTTACTGCTTCAAAGAATTCCAACAGATTTGTCAGGCAAGATTTTCCCTTGAGGAAACCATGCTGACTGCAGCTTATTTTATTATGTGCCTCCAAATACCCTGAATCTCATCCTTAATAATCGACTCCAACATCTTACCAACTGCTGAGGTCAAACTAACTAGTCTATAGTTTCCTTTCTTCTGCCTCTCTCCCTTCTTGAAGAGTGGAGTGACATTTGCAATTTTCCAGTCTTCCAGAACCATTCCAGAATCTAGAGATAATTAAAAGTTCATTACTAATGCCTCCATAATATATTCAGCCACTTCTTTCTGAACTCTGGGGTGTACATCATCTGGCCCAGATGGCTCATCTACCTTCAGACTTTTCAGTTTCCCAAGAACCTTCAGTCTAGTTACAGTAACTTCACATACTTCATGCCCCCGATACCCGGAATTTCCACCAATTGCTAGTATCTTCCACAGTGAAGACTGGTCAAAATACTTAGTGTGTTCATCCGCCATTTCATTGCCCCCCCCCCCCATTATAACCTGTCCAGCATCATTTTCCAGCAGGCCAAAATCCACTTTTGCCTTTCTTTTACACTTTATGTATCTGAATAAACTTTTGGCATCCTCTTTAATATTATTGGCTAGCTTACTTTCATATTCCATCTTTACCTTCTTAATGACTTTTTTAGTTGCCTTCTGTTGGTTTTTAAAAGCTTCTCGACCCTCTAACTTCCCACTAATCTTTGCTCTATTATATGCCCTCTCTTTGGCTTTTATATTGGCTTTGACTTCTTTTGTTAGCTACCATTGTGTCACCTTTCCTTTAGAATACTTCTTCCTTGTTAGTCTGTATATATCCTGTGCCTTCTGAATTGCTTCCAGAAATTCCAGCCATTTCTACTCTGTCGTCATCCCTGCCAGTGTTCTTTTCCAATCAAATCGGGCCAAATCCTCTCTCATGCCTCTATAATTCCCTTTACTCCACCGTCACACCAGCAATTTTTCACACTGATATATAAGTATCACATACATTTAAGGCTGCAACTTTCATTATTAAACAAAATTACAATTCATTGCCACACCATCTTTCTTATGCCACACAGACTCAGGTGCAAAAGCATGTCAGCTAATTTCAAAAACCAATCAGGTAAATGGAGTCAAGGCAGCAAACCTCCAAAAAAGACAACAAACAAATATGATCTTCTGTGCACACTGTTCATAATAGTCAATAGTACAGATATACAGCAAGATATTTTTTCAGAATCAATTTATTATGTTTTGATGTACATGTGAATCGGCTTACAAGTAAATTAGTGGTTTTGAATAGATTTGGAACTTTATTTTGCAAATATGATTTCATTAGAACCATAGAACATTACAGCACAGAAACAGGCCTTTTGGCCCTTCTTGGCTGTGCCGAACCATTTTTCTGCCTAGTCCCACTGACCTGCACCTGGACCATATCTCTTCATACATCTCTCATCCATGTACCTGTCCAAGTTTTTCTTAAATGTTAAAAGTGAGCCCGCATTTACCAGTTCATCTGGCAGCTCATTCCATACTCCCACCACTCTCTGCATGAAGAAGCGCCCTCCCCCCCAATGTTACCTTTAAACTTTTCCCCCTTCACCATTAACCCATGTCCTCTGGTTTTTTTCTCCCCTAGCCTCAGTGGAAAAAGCCTGCTTGCATTCACTCTATCTATACCCATCATAATTTTATATACATCTATCAAATCACCCCTCAGTCTTCTACGCTCCAGGGAATAAAGTCCTAACCTATTCAACCTTTCTCTGTAACTCAGTTTCTCAAGGCCCAGCAACATCCTTGTAAACCTTCTCTGCACTCTTTCAACCTTATTAATATCCTTCCTGTAATTTGGTGACCAAAATTGGACATGATACTCCAAATTCGGCCTCACCAATGCCTTATACAACCTCACCATAACATTCCAACTCTTATACTCAATACTTTGATTTATAAAGGCCAATGTACCAAAAGCTCTCTTTATGACACTATCTACCTGTGATGCCACTTTTAGGGAATTTTGTATCTGTATTCCCAGATCCCTCTGTTCCACTGCACTCCTCAGTGCCCTACCATTTACCTTGTATGTTCTACCTTGGTTTGTCCTTCCAAAGTGCAATATCTCACACTTGTCCGTATTAAACTCCATATGCCATTTTTTAGCCCATTTTTCCAGCTGGTCCAAATCCCTCTGCAAGCTTTGAAAACCTTCCTCACTGTCCACTACACCTCCAATCTTTGTATCATCAGAAAATTTGCTGATCAAATTTACCACATTATTATCCAGATCATTGATATAGATGACAAATAACAATGGACCCAGCACTGATCCCTGTGGCACACCACTAGTCACAGGCCTCCACTCACGAGAAGCAATCCTCCACTACCACTCTCTGGCTTCTTCCATTGAGCCAATGTCTAATCCAATTTACTACCTCTCCATGTATACCTAACGACTGAATCTTTCTAACTAACCTCCCATGCGGGACCTTGTCAAAGGCCTTACTGAAGTCCATGTAGACAACATCCACTGCCTTCCCTTCATCCATTTTCCTGGTAACCTCCTGGAAAAACTCTAACAGATTGGTTAAACATGTCCTACCATGCACAAAGCCATGTTGACTCTCCCTATTAAGTCCCTGTCTATCCAAATACTTATAGATCCTATCTCTCAGTACTCCTTCCAATAATTTACCTACTACCAACGTCAAACTTACCGGCCTATAGTTTCCCAGATTACTTTTAGAGCCTTTTTTAAACAACGGAACAACATGAGCTATCCTCCAATCCTCCGGCACCTCACCCGTAGATAACGTCATTTTAAATATATCTGCCAGAGCCCCTGCAATTTCAACACTAGTCTCCTTCAAGGTTCGAGGGAATACCCTGTCAGGTCCTGGGGATTTATGTACTCTGATTTGCCTCAAGATAGCAAGCACCTCCTCCTCCTCAATCTGTATAGGTTCCATGACCTCGCTGCTTATTTCTGTTGACTCCATGCCAGTTTCCTTAGTAAATACAGATTCAAAAAACCCACTTAAGATCTCCCCCATTTCTTTTGGTTCCATACATAGCCAACCACTCTGATCTTCAAGAGGACCAATTTTATCCCTTACTATCCTTTTGCTCTTAATATATCTGTAGAAGCTCTCTGGATTATCCTTCATCTTGACTGCCAAAGAAACCTCATGTCTTCTTTTAGCCCTCCTGATTTCCTTCTTAAGTATTTTTTTGCACTTTTTATACTCCTCAAGCACCTTATTTACTCCCTGTTTCCTATACATGTCATATATCTCTCTCTTCATCTTTATCAGAGTTCCAATATTCCTTGAGAACCAAGGTTCCTTATTCTTATTCACTTTGCCTTTAATCCTGACAGGAACATACAAACTCTGCACTCTCAAAATTTTTCCTTTGAAGGCCTCCCACTTACCAATCACATCCTTGCCAGAGAACAACCTGTCCCAATCTACGTTTTTTAGATCCTTTCTCATTTCTTCAAATTTGGCCTTTTTCCTGTTTAGAACCTCAACACGAGGACCAGATCTATCTTTACTTGAACAAGTTGAAACTAATGGTGTTAAGATCACTGGAATCAAAGTGTACCTCTACACACACTTCCCTCACCTGTCCTAACTCGTTTCCTAATAGGAGATTTAATATTGCATCCTCTCTAGTTGGTACCTCTATACATTGATTTAGAAAACTTTCCTGAACACATTTTACAAACTCTAACCCGTCTAGACCTTTAACAGTATGGGAATCCCCATCAATATGTGGAAAATTAAAATCCCCTACTATCACAACTTTATGTTTCCTGCAGTTGTCTGCTAGCTTTCTGCAGATTTGCTCCTCCAATTCTCGCTGACTATTGGGTGGTCTATAATACAACCCCATTAATGTGCTCATACCTTTCCTGTTTCTCAGCTCTGCCCATATAGCCTCAATAGACAAGCCCTCTAATCTGTCCTGCCTGAGCACTGCTGTAACATTTTCCATAAACTAACAATGCCAACCCCCAACCCCACCCCACCACCCTTCATCCCTCTGCCTCTATCATGTCTGAAACATCGGAACCCTGGAACATTAAGCTGCCAGTCCTGCCCCTCCTGCAGCCAAGTTTCACTAATGGCTATAATGTTGTAATTCCATGTGTCAATCCATGCCCTCAGCTCGTCAGCTTCCCCCACAATACTCCTTGCACTGAAGTAGACACACCTCAGAAGATTATTACCACCACAAACAATCCTTCTATTTGTGACTTTGCATGAACCTTTAACATCATTTATTTTCACCCCCACTCCACTATCTGCTCTGGCACTCTGGTTCCCATCCCACTGCAAATCTAGTTTCAACCCTCCCCAAAAGCACTAACAAACCTCCCTGCAAGGATATTGGTCCCCTTGTAGTTCAGGTGTAACCCGTCTCTCTTGTACAGGTCCCTCCTGCCTGCGCAGTCTAGCCTCTTTTCCCCGAGCAGTGTAAAAAAAAGTCCTTTCTCCGAGATTCCTACTCCTTCTCTCTCGGCCTCTTGCTCCGATTAGCATACATTATCTCTTCTTCAGGAAAATCCAGGACATGTCTGATTTCAAACAAGTAAGTCCATAACAAAAGACCCAGATACACTTATATTTTGTCTTCAGAAATTACATAACATGAATCTTTACACAGGAATGTTTTGCTATAAACCTGCAAATATATGGTGGTGCAACCTCTGTGTGCAATGTTGATAAACTGCCAGTTGGCACATTTCAGAGACCACAGACTGTTACCTACATGAACATCCAGCATAACTAAACCCACTAAATCAAAATGCATATTGCTCAGTCCATACAATTTAAATGGCACTTTGATTGTATTACAAAAAAGCATAAATTGGGATAGAGAGACATTATAAGAGATTTAGATCAGAATAAACTTCTTCACACTGGTCATATTTTTATTTTCTTCCAGCATGATTAGCAACCATTGGGCCTTTGAGTTAGCCTTAGAGTATTTCCATCAGTACTTTTCCACTGCTTCTTCCGTTATAACTGCACATGCCATTCAACTTCCCCCTCATTCACCACATCTTTAATAGCTCTAACCTGACAGCATGGAATTCTGCACATCCATTCTTCAACCATGAATACAAGGCTATGTTATAATCATACACACAAACTAATCAGGTTCAGGAATTCTCTCCCTAACATTCTCCACCTTAGTTCTTCACTAATCCTCTGAGGAAAACTGGTGTACAAATGATGAAACTCAATGAAGTGGATACAGTCAATCATTTGTATTTTTGAATTTGCTCTACTACACTTCCAGCATCAGGCTCTTGAACAAAAGGGGACAACTACATTCACTTGCCCATCCATTGAGAAGTTCCCACAACCAATGATCTCACATTAGGTTGCTGGTGAACGCAGCAGGCCAGGCAGCATCTCTAGGAGGAGGTACAGTCGACGTTTCAGGCCAAGACCCTTCGTCAGGACTAACTGAACGAAGAGTTAGTAAGAGATTAGTCTTACTATCTCTTACTAACTCTTCCTTCAGTTAGTCCTGACGAAGGGTCTCGGCCTGAAACGTCGACTGTATCTCTTCCTAGAGATACTGCCTGGCCTGCTGCGTTCACCAGCAACTTTGATGTGTGTTGCTTGAATTTCCAGCATCTGCAGAATTCCTGTTGTTGGATCTCACATTAAGGTTCTTTCTCTTGTTATCTCATGGTCTTGTTATTTATTGCTATTTATTTATATTTGCATTTGCACATTTTAGTTGTCTTTTACACTCTATTTAACCTTTCATTGATCCTGTTTATTGTTACTATTCTATAGGTCTGCTGAATATGCCCACATGAAAATGAATCTCAGGGTTGTATATGGTGACATATATGTACTCTGTTAATAAAATTTACTTTGAAATTTGAACTTTTTTCAATTTCATCTGCTATCCATTACACTCCCTGATTTGTATATTGCTCAAATAAAAATGCAGTAATAAAATGACTTTTCATTTTTTCTTCTCTTCTTTTGTACTTCTCTTGCCCTTTCCATAAAAACTTTCAATCCTCCTAAACCTCAGTTACTCTGTTTACATGGTTCTGATGGGCTAGGGTTAAGTTGCTGTTCGGTGTCAAACTAAACATAAGAACTACTTTATCCTGAGTAACTAATTCACTCTTATTTTCCCAGAGATTTCCTCAGCACATGCACCTTCTTCACAGCTTTCTTCAATAATTATTCTTCATGTCTAGCGATGGATAAATGGCATATGAAGAACACTGTTAGAGATTATTCTGGAGTTCTACAAATATAGCAGATATTAATTCAAACAAGAACCAGGGTTCCGTTCTTATTGCAAATGAAAATAAGTTCAGGGAGCTTGCAATTAGCCTTCTGTTTCTTTTCTTGTAAATTGAAGTAGAAAGCACAGGCTGCTTCACCAACTAAGAAATTACACATACATCACCCACTCATTAAGACAATGGGTTGTGTTAATTGCCCTGCATCAACAATCAGTTTGAGGAATTTGCACCATTATGTAAATTCAGGGAAGTGTCCCCACCAAGGTTATTTGAATGTTCAGAGGTGTCTCCCACATGCAATTCAAAGGAAGCATTGTCAACCCAAAGTGCTGAAATAAACAGTGGTGGCTTCTGTTAGTCTCGCAAGACCATGGATCTGCACCTGGAAAGTCTTGCTTCAGGCTGCATCTGCACTACGCCGGATAATTTTGAAAACACCGGTTTCGAGTAAAAACGATAGGCGTCCACACTAAGCGTTTTTCAAAATATCTCTGTCCACATTAGATGGGTATTTGGGCGAATCTCCTCCTACTGGGCATGTGCAGGACACACAGAAAACAAGCGAAGAGGAAACGATGTACTTAGTGCGCGTTTGTCCAGTTACAGAGTAGAAAAACTTAAAAGGAATTGCTCTTGGCTCTCGCGCAGGAGGACTTGAAACTAAAAAAACCAAATACTGGAGCGTATGGAGGCAACCGACAGGGAGTTCACGGACAGTATGACCCGGCTGACGATGAACATTGAAAAACTGACTAACTCTTTTGCGTTAATAAAGCACCTTGTTAAATGTATAAAACATGCCTGCATCAGTGTTATTTTGTATTTCCATACAATGTTACATTAGGTTGTTACGCATCTATTGTCAGAGAAGTACATAAATAGGTAAACCACCTTCATACAAGCAAGGACAGAAAACAAAGTATTTGGTGAGTACATTTCTAACTCTTCTGGCTTCTGTCTCTTTATTTGCATCTATCAGCTTGACTTCTATAGAAAATATATTCATCCAAGTGGGAAGTATCCTAACTTAGTGGACCATGCAAAAAAGATGGCATCATTGTTTGGCAGCGCTTATCTGTGTGAGCGATTATTTTCAAAAATGAAGCACACCAAGAACCATCTGAGAACAAGATTGACTGATGCCTATCTGATAATGTCTTGCTCTTGGCATCAACAAGTCTGACACCCAATATTGAGAAGCTTTCAAGCAACAAACAGCATCAAGTTTCACATTGATTTATCGACTGTTTGCATTAAAATTTTCTTTTTTATTATACTTAATTAACCACCACTCAATGCATCATGTTCGTACGTGTTAAGTTTAAAGATTCTTTGTATCCTTTTAATAGATTCAAAAGATGCCTTGATTGAAATAAATTGCAACTAAACTGAGTTCTTTGATTACTAATTGGCATCCTTGGTTAAGCACAAATGATTTTCCAGCATGTGTTATTCATTAATTTGAGGCAAAACATAACTAGATGTATTTAAATGGATAATTCCCATTTTTCAAGTTTTTTTATGTCATTTATCTGGCCCACTGTCTGCTCATTAATACGTGTTTTGGCCCAGAGGCAAAAAGGTTGCCAACCCCTGATCTATACCTTCAAAACTCTCTAAGTGACTCAGAGAAGGAGTAGAGCTGGGACAACAAAGCGCCCCAGTAAATCCCACTCCTCCTGCAGTTTAATGGCAAGGAGATCCAGAAAGTAGTCAGAGCAGCCATAGGTAGTTCTGCCCCTGACACCAGCAAAGTACTCTACAAGTGCACAAATGCTACCCTAAGCTCCTCCAGCTACTTTGGAAATTCCTTAGGCTTACCTGACATAGGGGAAATGTCACGGAGCAGTGGAGGTGTGCAGAGGGAGTCTTGATCCCCAGAGAGGACAACTCCAAGAACATTGAGCAGTTCAGATCAATCTAGCTGCTCAGTGTGGAAGGGACTTTTTTCAGCATCTTTTTCCATCGCCTGACTGAGTTTTTCCCTCAAAAATGGCTACATTGGTACTTCTGTACAGAAAGGAGGGATACCTAGGGTGCCTGGGACATATTGACATGGTTTCCCATCTGAAGTTGGAAGCGTGCATAGGAAAGGGCACCTAGTCGTACTACGGCTAGACCTTACCAACGCATTTGAGTCATTACCGCATGAGTTGGTGGTGATTGTGATGAACCAACATCATGTTCCGAGGAAGATAAAGAACTTCATCCTGGAGCACTACGGGAACTTCAGATTGACAGTCTCCTCAGAAATGACCATATCAGGCTGGCATCAGCTGGAGAAGAGTATTATAAACGAATGTACTATCTCAGTGATCCTCTCCTCCCTGATCACGAACATGCTCGATAAGGCAGCCGAAGTGGAGTCGGAGTGTTTCTGACTAATACAGGCGTGCGGCAGCCCCCAATCAGTGCCTTCATGGATGTCCTCATGGTGATAAATACATCAGTCACAGGCAGTAGACGGGTCCTCTTGGGTCTACAGAAAATCACTGCATAGGCAAAAATGAGCTTAAAAACCAGAGAAATCCAGGTCTCTGATGTCGAAGAAAGAGAGTTACGGACAAGTTCCATTTCTCCTTGGATGGTATTGCTATCCCATCCATCTCTGAGACACCAGTCACCTGGGGAAGATCTTTGACTGCAATACCAGCTGCAGCTGCCATCCAGAAGACCACCAAGGAGGTAGAAGTCTGGCTCATCAGGTTTCATAGTCAGGCCTACATGGCAATTTCAAGGCCTAGATGTACCAGCATAGCATCCTCCCCTGAATCCTCTGGCTAATTTTGGTATATGAGGTACCCATAGCAACAGCTGATGCTCTTGAAAGAAAGATCAATGGCTACCTTCAAAGATAGCTGGACCTTCCACATAGCCTGAGCAGCACTGTTCTGTATGGGAAAAGGAATAAGCTGTAGCTTCCCTTCAGTAGCTTGAACAAGGAGTTTATAGTTTCCCATACAAGAGAATTGCAGCTGTACAGAGTTTCCAGCATTGCCAAAGTCACGACAGCAGGCATTGAGATCTGGACAGGCGAGAAGTGGTAGGCCCAAGATATAGTGAAAATAGCTGAGTCATGCCTGCGGTACAGGTATCTGGTAGGGACAGTGGCATCTGGTCAGGCAGGGCTGGGCAGCTTCCTTCCAACCGACTTCAACAGGGCCCAGGGCAGGGATGAATGCAAACAGGTCCAGGAAGAGGGACGAGCAGCTGCTGAAGAGGTGCATACCACCAGGATGGTAGGAATGGGGCAGCAGAGTGCTTGAACAAGGTGGGATGGTATATTGAAATAGAAGATCTCCTGGTCCAACACCTGGCAGGCAGAACCCTGGTGCATCAAGTTCATGATCCAGGCGATGTATGACATCCTTCCTAGTCTAGCAAACCGTTTTGCTTGGGGCATAAGCAAGGCACCATCATATCCCCCCTACCCTGGCAGCTACCCAAAAACCAGGGGAGAAGGCCACTACCACTGACGTCACAACCAGGCGCTGAAGCCAGTAGCTGAAAATATCTCCTCAGCCAGTAACAATAGAAAGCACCTCCAGCAACCCAGAAAGCCCAGAGCTTTAATTAAAGCTGGAGACCAACAACAGCCTCAGACCAAATCACCAGCAGGCTTGCTTCCCATGGCGTATGACTGGCAACTAAATGTCAATTTTGGCAACCAATTAAAGTTCCCTGACCACATTGGGATCATCAACAGTGAGGCCTGACATAGTCATTCTGTCAGAAACCTCAAAGCAGATGGTCATGTGACAAGTAAGTGACAGTGGCTTGGGAAGACTGGATTCAGGAGGCTTTTGACTGTTAGCAGGCCGAATACCATACCAGAGACAGGGGTGGAGGGCATGTTGTGAGCCTTTAGAGTAGGGGCAGAGAGGCTTGGCTGACTGCTCACTCTACAGAGTCTACTCTCTCCATGGCACAGCGGGGGCTGCGAAAAAAAAAGAGCCATCAGGCCACTGAGCATCCCTCCACGGATGGCTATAGATCAAGAGATGTGACCCATGACCAATGCGGCTGAGACACAAGCCAGGGCCTGATCAACCCTGGCTGGGTCACCTAGGCGAGGATGTCTGATGTTGAAAGACCAGAAATTCCCAGTGGCCCCAGGTTACATCACTGATGATGTATCCCAGGATGTACCTCAGTATCAGATGCATAGATGGTTGCATATGGTGTACACACAACATTCCGCAGGAGTAATTGAATGGTAAACAGAACAGAAGTGGGATTCTTGGCAACACACACAAACATTTGGAGGAACTCAGCAGGTCAGGCAGCATCTAGGAAAAGAGTACAGTCACCCTTTTGAGCCGAAAGGTCGACTGTACTCTTTTCCAGATGCTGCCTGGCCTGTTGAGTTCCTCCAGTATTTGGTGTGCGCTGACTGGATTTCCAGAATCTGCAGATTTTCTCTTGTTTGTGGGATTCTTGAGTTATTTTTCTTCATTCTTCCTCTTGGGAAGTTGAGACCAATGGCACTAAGAAAACTTAACTCACTATGCACCAGCCATCTGACTAGTCTGCATAATTCAGTATTGTCACACAATGCAGCAAGCACATGCCTTGCTCCTATCGCTGGAAATCCCAAGATTCTACTCTTGATTGGAAGGACGCAGAGCCATGTATGCTGTAGAAGATCCCATTGATATTTCTGGACAAGATACCAATTAATTCCTGAGTGCCTGCTCAGAAGATCGCATGTGGCCACAATTATCTGAAAGCAGCAACTTCAAAAACATTGAGAAGAAACATGCCACCCAGAAACCAAGCTTTAAAAAGACTTGAACAATGTTGTCATTTCTTTTAAGTTCCAGAAATTCTTATTCTAACAATCTTTAGACTGCAACATGTTATCACAAAGGAAGCTTTCATTGTGCAATTAAAAACATGTTGAAAAACTTCAGTGATATAAAAACTTCTAAGTCATGCAACAAAAATAGATCACTTGCAATAATTTCATGGCATATTACATGATTACAGTAGAGATAGAAATTCAGTAAATGGAAAAAGTTAATACGTTTAACATCAGTGGGCAATGTACAGCAAAATTGTGAGATCTAAATAATGGATCATTAACAACAGAATAATGAGCCATATACAACTAACTCTGTCAAATTGCAATTGGTGGAGAAGAACTTGCTTAATGTGACAACATCTGCACCTTTCGAAAACCTTTCCTGCCATGCAGCATCCACCCCGCTGAAGCATGCCCAAGCATGCCAGGACTAGTTAAAAAACTTTTCTGTTTACATTGTAGACAACATTTTAATTGATGAGAATTATGAGTTGAAATACAAATATAGGCAATTTCAAAAAATAGTGGCATGTGATAGGGAAATTCCATGGTGATTTTTATGATCAGCAGCCCAAAATCCACAGGACACACCCAGAAGTATACAGGAAGCAAAATCTTTGTTGTCCAGTGTAATGGATCAAAATGGGTGTTCCAATTCCAATAATTTAAATAGTTAAAAAAAATTTAAGATTAAAGTAAAATTGCCAACTCAATATACACTTCCTCCTTCTCTCTGAATTAGTAAATGAAGGAGAATGTACGTCCTGAATTATAAACCTCTCAATTAGAATTTAATTATATTTCAGAGAGAGCATCTAAATTACTTACAAACCAAGTGTCAATAATTTTATACCAGAAAAAAACAAAATGTAGATGGTATCTCAGGTCTACATGAAGCAAAGTGATAAACCCACAGGAGACTGCAGATGTTGGAACCTGGGGAACAAACAAGCTGCTGGGGAGCCCAGCGCATTGACCAGCATGGCAACTGTAGATGCCTTGGGTCAAAACCCTACATCAGGACTTCATGCCACTGTCCTGATGCAGGGTTGACACTCAAAATGTCAACAATTCCTTTCCCACCCATAGAGGCTACTCAATCCACTGAGCTCCTTCAGCAAATTGTAGGTTAATGCAAGTTCATATGGATGTTAGAAATTATGCAATTCGCAGGAACTTTCAGTATCTTTCCACCCACAACTTCCCCCAATTATACAAAACTACCAAGTAAAATGACATGAAATTAGTAGTGCTTAACTGCTATTAAAAAGTAATGCTAGGAAGAATACCGTACAATCACCATATGTCAAATATTAATATTTGCCACTCCAAATTATTAACCAATAGGACAAGTATATCAGAAATACAGCTTTTGATAAATGTTTTTCATCGGCTGCACAATAATCAGCAAACATCCTTAAGTTCACTTTGCTCATGTTTTCATTTTGATAGCATAAAATTTCATATAATCCAGTTTCCATTAAGCAATTATGTCTGAGAAAAAGACATCTGTTGACAAAATAATTCACATTAATTTTACCCACACAAGGTAGAGCATTTTCTAGCTGAGTGGAAGTTACACACAATCTTAATCAAGAAAGTACAGTGGATTCTGATTAACAAGGCCATTGGTTAATCGAAGCAGCTGTTTCTTTGGGACAACACTTAAAGAACAAAAGCTAGAGATTTGTTTGTTGGGACACCGTGTCACTTAACTGGGGCAGGAGACTGTTGCTGAATATTTTCTAACTAGCGTCAGTCGCGTGCACACAGTGTGGCTGTTAGACACGACATCATCTCAGAGCAAACAATCTTTAAATAGCATCACTTGAGTGTATGCGTTCAAAAAGCAATCATTTTTATTACTGATAGATGTTTAGAAATATGCAGTAAGACAATTCAGAACTGCTTTGCTCTCTGCGGATTCAGGTGTTTAGGCTTAGAGACGCCGGGAGTGAAAATGAAATGATTTCACTACCTCAGTAAGTTAGAAACTACAAAGAGTTTGAAGAAGGATCCTGAAGAAGGGTCCCGGCCTGAAATGTTACTCTTTTCCATAGATGCTGCCTGGCCTGCTGAGTTCTTCCAGCGTTTCATGTGTGTTGCTAAGAATTTGAAGGTATCAACAATCATCTTGCAAGTTACAATTAAAATGAAGATCTGAAGGATGCATTAATTGAAAATACCGCTTGAAGGTAATCCACTATCTGCACTAGATGTCTGCGCTGATTTTGTTCATTTACAGTCAATCAAAACAACACGTCAGTGCATTGAATGAAAACCTCCGTCAGTAACTATTAGGAACTAATATAGTATTATAAATAAAATAGTAATATAGTAGTTTCTGTAGTGATCTAATTTATTCTGCATTTCATCTAAATGCATAATTTGTTACTCAGTTAAAGGGTAGTTTGTGTTTTTTATACCATTTTAACTATTTCTATAAAACTTCGGGTAGCCACTTAACTAGGGCAAAATATACTGGTCCCGATGTCCCAATTACCGGAACCATAGCCTGAACTGGAGATGTGCAGAAATTTTTGTTTCCCATCTCTGCAACATATACCCTCCCACATAACTTTATCCTGACACATTTTTTTTGTTCCTTTTTTCCTGGAAACCCTTCCCAGTTTACTCATAAATGCATCTACACAATTCCCTTCAATCACTGCACATGATCATCACCACGCAAGCCAAAATTGTCATATGATTTATTTTATTTATGGCCCCTGGTTCTAGACAATCCCCAGATGAACATACTACCCCATCAAATTCTTGATAATCTATCAAGTGACATCTCAGTCCTTTTTCTTTGTGTTACAACAAAGGCACCAATGAACAAATCCAGTCAGTCAGATTTACTACAAATGAATGTTTCTAGCCCACCACAAACCACAATAAAATCAGAATTTGAAACATTTCGGTTGGGATTAAAGTGGGTGGAACTGAGAGGCAGCAGCAGTGTGGTGCCATGCAGAAACTCGGTCTCTGCCCTGCTGATGGCTGAGAACCAACTGAAGACCTGAATCCAGGAAAAGCAAGGCCATATGAATCAGCAGAAAAATGGGGACGAAGTAGCAGATTGAACTTGATATGACAAACAGTACAGCAGGTTCATCTCATTCCTGCTCAAACTTCCTATTCTCGACTTCAGTGAGTCTAGAAGAGGAAAGCCTGACAGTATTTGACAGCCTTGATTTTGCCAGACTAACAGACAGCTGCATATGTTTATGGGAGGGATTAAAGGCAGGAAGAAAAAGCAATTCCGAAGAGGCATGCTCCAAACTTCAGCATTACTATTTGTGTACTTTATAATCCAAACACACAGTTTAGCTTTTACATTAAGGTCTTCATGCAGCTTTTCACTAATGTATACATTTCGGGCAAAAGAATGAGAATATTTAATACCTGCCATTTGCCATATGAGGATATATTAAACAGACTAGGCATAAACTCCCTTAAGGTTCGAAGAACAAGAGATCACCTCATTAAAACATAAAGTCCAGAAGATTGATACGGTTGATGTTTTATCATGGCTAGGATGTCGGGAGGACTAGTCTTAAACTTAAGAGTTTGGCCATTCAGGATAGAAAGGAGATCTTCCTTCACTCCAGAGGGTTGTGAATCTTTCTAGGTTTTCTACCCAAGAGGGCTGTGAAGGTTCAGTTGCTGATTGAAAATCTGGGTGAGTCATGCCATAACAACAATTTCTCCCTCAATATCAGCAAGACCGAGGAGCTGATTATTGGCTTCAGGAGAGGGAAACTGGAACTCCAAGAACCTGTCTTCATCAGAAGATCTGAGGTGGAGAATGTCAGCAACTTTAAATTCCTTGTTGTTATCATTTCATATAACCATATAACTATATAACCATTACAGCACGGAAACAGGCCATCTCGGCCCTTCTAGTCTGTGCCGAACTCTTACTCTCACCTAGTCTCACCAACCTGCACTCAGCCAATAACCCTCCATTCCTTTCCTGTCCATATATCTATCAAATTTAATTTTAAACGACAACATCGAACCTGCCTCAACCACTTCCGCTGGAAGCTCGTTCCACACGGCTACTACTCTCGAGTAAAGAAGTTCCCCCTCATGTTACCCCTAAACTTTTGCCCTTTAACTCTCAACTCATGTCCTCTTGTTTGAATCTGCCCCACTCTCAATGGAAAAAGAATATCCACGTCAGCTATACCCCTCATAATCTTAAATACCTCTATCAAGTCCCCCCTCAACCTTCTATGTTCCAGAGAATAAAGACCCAACTTGGTCAACCTAGGAGCTGCACTGGGTTCAGCACATAAGTGAAATTACAAATAAAGCATAGCAGTGCCTCTACTGCACTCTTACAATTTTGCTAACATTTGGCATGTCATCTAAAACTTTTAAAAACTTCCAGAGCATACTTACCAGCTGCATCACTGCCTGGTATGGAAACACCAATGTCCTTCAGCAGAAAGGCCTACAAAAATTAGTGGATACAGCTCAGTCCATCACAGGTAAAGCCCTCCCTACCAGTGTGCACATCTATCTGGAGCACTGTTCCAGGAAAGCAGCATCCATCATCAAGGATCCCCACCATCCAGGCCACACTCTCTTCTTGCTGCTACCATCAGGAAGAAGGTACAGGAACCTCAAAACACACACACCAACAAGCTCAAAAACAGTTATTACCCCTCATCCATCAGACACTTGAACCAGAAGGGATAATTTAATTCCAGTTCACTCACCCCAACACTGAACTGTTCCCCAACCTATGGACTCACTTTCAAGGGCTCTTCATCTCACATTCTCAATATTTATTGCTTATCTATTTTTCTTTTTTGTATTTGCAGTTTCTTGTCTTTTCCACACTGGAAGTTTGTTCATCCTGTTTGGTGCATCCTTTATTGATTCTGCTGTATCTTTTGTATTTACTATGAATGTCCTCAAGAAAATGAATCTCAAGTTTGTGAATGGTGAAATAGAGTCATAAAGTCATAGACATAGAAAAGTACAATGCAGAAACAGGCATTTCACCTTTCACCCTTAACCCATCACCTCTGGCTGTTGTCTCACCCAAATTCAGTGGAAAAAAACTGCTTGCATTTACCCCGTCTATACCACTCATAATTTCGTATACCTCTATCAAATCTTCTCAATGTGCTGATGCTAAAGAATACAGTCCTAGCCTATTCAATCTTTCCTTATAACTCTGATCCTCCAGAACCAGCAACTTCCTTGTAAAATTTTTCTGCATTCTTTCAACCTTGTCTGCACCTTTCCTGTAGGTAGGTGACCAAAACTGCACACGGCGCTCCAAATTAGACCTTGCCAGCGTCATGAACAACTTCAACGTAACATTCCACCTTCTGTATTCAATACATTGATGTACAAAGACCAATGTGCCAAGAGCTTTCCTTATGACCCTATCAACCTGTGACACCACTTTCAGCAAATTATGTACCTGTTGCTTGTATAAAGCAGCAGTCATCACATTGTAAACCATTATGAACTACTCAGGCCACCCACAGTAAAATTAGAATATTTGCAAGGTAGATTTTAAACTGTTGCTATTACCCAGGTGTTTTGAAGGCCACAAGTGAAATGGATGACAATAGCTCCTGACTTTACAGTGTCAGTTAAATACTTCTGTGATTAGGCAGCAAGGAGTAATGGAATGAGTTTTGAATATGCTCGTCAATGAGAGCAGTTTTTTGAAATTAAGCTCAATTTATGATGACCCATTTATTTGCCAGCATGAGCCTCAGAGCAGATAAAATTAAAGCTTACAAAGCTGCCTTGGAGAAAAGCCTAATGGATTATTTTGCATTCAAGGGCTCTCCAGACATTTCCTGAACATTATCACAGTTCCTGCACTTGCAGAGTTTGTATTAAGGTAGCCATGCTCTAGTGAACAGAATTTTCCACAGAATGAGTGGTAAATATAATAAAGTACAAATAATTAAAATACATACTTCAGCTGAAAGAACAGAATACAAATCACAACACAGATTTGTTATTGAGATGCCCAATATTGTATCCACCTATTTGAATGTTTGAACTTAACACTAACATAATATCTGCATTTATTGAATTGTTTGGGAAAAAGAAAAAGAGGTGTTGTTACAATCATTTTGCTAATTAAACTATAATGTAGTTCAGGTTATCAGTTATTGCAGTATTCTACATTCAAACACAATGTGACAAGATTTTAAAATCCCCTCCTGTAAATATCTGTGCGTGTATGCCCTCTTATACTAAAAGTCCTAGTTTAATATATCAAAGTTCAAAGTAAATTTATTATTAAAGTATATTCATGTCGCCATATACAAGCCTGAGGTTTGTCTTCTTGCGCATACTATACTCAATAAATTCAATGACCATAATAGAATCAATGCAAGACCCCACCAACAGGGCGGCGAACTGGGGTTCAAAAAAACAATAAATTGCAAATATAAGCAGAAAGACAAAAAAGAGATGATAATAATAATAATAATAAATAAGCAATAAATATCAAGAACATGAGATAAAGAGTCCTTGAGAGTGAGTCCATGGATTGTGGGAACAGTTCAGTGATAGGCAAATTAAATTGAGTGAAGTTATCTCCTCTGGTTCAAGAACCTTATGGTTGAGGGGTAATAACAGTTCCTGAACCTGGTGGTATGAGCTTTGAGTCCCCTCTATCTTCTTCCTGATGGCAGCAGTGAGAAGAGAGCACGGCCTGGGTGGTTTCTTTGGAGTGAAAATATAATTTTGAAATAATCAAATTAGCTTTAAAGCTTTATAAAGGAAGCTCCTAAGGAAGTGAAATATCTTTTGAAATTTTTCATCCAATCAAAGTTGTAGCAATAAACAATAAAAACTGCATTTAAATGGTGGATATTTAAACACTGCATTCTTTTAAACAACTGCAACTGCTGCAGACGCTTAATAACATCACCATAAGCTCTTTAAACTATACCAGCCCAAAAAGTTTCCAGCTCATAATGACTTGCATGAATTAGGCTACAATGCTCTATACTCTCAGGAGTGTCTCTTGACGTAATTATTTATATGTGGAAAATGCAATGGTACATGAGCTCCCAGTAAGCTCTTGTCATTTGAATTTAAAAATATAATCACATTTTCCACAACTTACTCCACAATGTGGATTTGTATAGTCTGCTTCATTTTTATTTTGATCATAAATTTAATCTCTAATACTTAAACAATGTCAATAAATGATAGCCAATTACATGTATAAAAAAGGATACTGGGCTACCTCCACTTAATATGCTACCTCCACTTAAAGGGAAGTATGAAGGATTACATTTATACAATAATTTTGTTGAGTTAATACTCCTATAAATACTAGTAATAAGTTTTCAAGCATAAGAAGTGTTACCACTTAATATCATTCAGAATATGCTATTTAAATATAATCAAAATTTGTTGGGAAAATACTGAATCTGTACTCCTGGTTGTTTTGACTTCAAGTAGATTTGAACTCTCACACATCCATCACTAACTTTTACTCAAGTCTCACTGAGGCCACAATTCAAACCCTACAGTGAAGGAGAAGCCAATGTCACATCACGATACAGCCTGCTCAGGATTTTCAGACATTTTCTGCTTGGCACTATAGCTGCATATTGTTGTTTGATTGTTTGTGGTTTTTGTATTGCTATATTTATGCTCTATTCTTGGTTGGTGCAGCTGTACTGAAACCCAATTTCCCTCGGGATCACTAAAGTATATCTATCTATCTATCTACCTATCAGTAATAAATTACCAATTCTATGAGACACTCACGAATATTCCAACTCAGTAGCAATAATTCTCCAGTTTGAACATTAACCATCTGTTGCTTTATAAAAGGACAGTTTCCAACATCAGAACTGGGATGTTTAAAGTAAAAATACATGGAAACACTATGATGATGACCAAACCATCAGTAGCAGGAGATGTTTAAAAATATAAATACAGTTTTTTTGCTGGCAACATCAGCATTCATTGTGTCCCTTCAGAAATGGGCTGACCCTACTTAAACGGTTGCAGTCCATGCAACATACTTGGAAAAAGTGAAAAAATATTTATTCTCATACTGAACTACCTGAAGGTTGACTGCTAAAGCAAAGAAGATGCACCTACTTCTCATTGCAATTGTCCAAGGAACTAAGAAGATGGAAATTCATGTTGTTCATTTCTCAGAGCAAGGTGTTTTGTGGAGCAGCACAGAAAGTGCAAAACTGCTCCTCTATCACTCAAGCACTTATTGAAGCTTTTTGAACACTGTGGCTGAAAAGACTAAAAGAGAGAGTGTACATGTACAAAAATTAAACTCCAGGGGTGATAAAATAAAACTGCTCCCGGGTCATAGAGTCATAAAGCACTCATAAGGGCAACAGCAAGATGATAAGGAAGGCATATGGGACACTCTCATTCACTAAGCAGGGCATCATATGAAAAAGCAGGAAGTTTATGTTACAAGCTTTATAAAACATTGGATAGGCCACATCTGGAGTAATATTTGCAATTCTGATCACCACCCTGTAAGAATGATGTGATTGCACTGGAGAAGGTGCAGGGGAGATTCACCATGATAGATAGGTTAGATTGTAGATTTCACAAAGCAGAAGTGTATAAACCTAGAGAGTGTGTTTATGATAAGGGGCAAGAAGTGTAAAGGACCTATAAGGAAGATTTTTTTTTCCATTCAGAGTGTGGCTAGAATGTGGAATGAACTGCCTGAGTGGGCGGTGAAAACAGGAACTCTCATGACATTTAGACTAGACAAACACTGAAATGCTGAGACACAAAATGACATGTGCCAGGAGCTAGTGAATTGGATTAGTGTAGATATACAGCACAGAAAATGGGCCTAGGACCACCACATCTGTGTCACCCTTTGTGCCCATTTACATGAGTGCCATCTGTCTGCACTAGCACCATATCCCTCTATGTTTTGAGCCTATTTAAGATTCTATCTAAATGCCTCTTAAAACATAGTAATTGCATCTGATCTTAACTGGCCATGCGTTCCAGATATCAACTATCCTTTGTGTAAAAAGACTTACCTTTGAAGTCGTCAAGTCAAGTCACTTTTTAATTGTCATTTTGCCCATAACTGCTAGTACAGTACACAGTAAAAATGAGATGATATTTTTCAGGACCATGGTGCTACATGAAACAATGCAAAAACTACACTGAACTACGTAAAACAACACAAAAACTACACTAGACTACAGACCTACCCAGGACTGCATAAAGTGCACAAAACAGTGCAGGCATTACAATAAATAATAAACAAGACAATATGCACTGTAGAGGGCAGTAGGTTGGTGTCAGTCCAGGCTCTGGGTATTGAGGAGTCTGATGGCTTGGGAGAAGAAACTATTACATAGTCTGGTCGTGAGAGCCTGACTACTTCGGTGCATTTTGCCAGATGGCAGGAGGGGAGAAGAGTTTGTATGAGGGGTGCGTGGGGTCCTTCATAATGCTGTTTGGTTTGCAGATGCAGCGTGTGGTGTAAATGTCTGTAATGGCGGAAAGAGAGACCCCGATGATCTTCTCAGCTGACCTCACTATCCACTGCAGGGTTTTGCAATCCGAGATGGTGCAATTTCCGAACCAGGCAGTGATGCAGCTGCTCAGGATGTTCTCAATACAACTTCTGTAGAATTTGGTGAGGATGGTGGGGTGGGAGATGGACTTTTCTCAGATTTCGCAGAAAGTGGAGACGCTGCTGGGCTTTCTTTGCTAAGGAGCTACTGTTGAGGGACCAGGTAAGATTCTCTGCCAGGTGAACACCAAGAAATTTGGTGCTCTTAATGATCTCTACGGAGGAGCCATCGATGTTCAGTGGAGAGTGGTCGCTCCATGTCCTCCTGAAGTCAACAACCATCTCTTTTGTTTTGTTCGCATTCAGAGACAGGTTGTTGGCTCTGCACCAGTGCATTAGCCGCTGCAGCTCCTCTCTGTATGCTGACTCATTGTTCTTGCTGATGCGACCCACCACGGTCATGTCATTGGCGAACTTGATGATGTGGTTCGAGCTGTGTGTTGCAGCACAGTCGTGGGTCAGCAGAGTGAACAGCAGTGGACTGAGCACACAGTCCTGGGGGGCCCCCGTGCTCAATATGATGGTGTTGGAGATGCTGCTTCCAATCCGGACTGACTGAGGTCTCCCAGTCAGGAAGTTTAGGATCCAGTTGCAGAGGGAGGTGTTCAGGCCCAGTAGGCTCAGCTTTCCAATCAGTTTCTGAGGAATGATTGTGTTGAATGCTGAACTGAAGTCTATGAACAGCATTTGAACATACGTGTCTTTTTTGTCCAGGTGGGTTAGGGCAAGGTGAAGGGTGATGGCAATGGCGTCGTCTGTTGAACGGTTGGGACGGTACGCGAACTGCAGGTGGTTCAGTGAGGGGGGCAGCAGGGACTTGATGTGCCTCATGACGAGCCTCTCGAAACACTTCATGATGATGGATGTGAGTGCAATTGGACGGTAGTTGTTCAGGCAGGACACCGAAGACTTCTTTGGCACGGGGATGATGGTGGCGGCCTTAAACCATGTAGGAATGATGGCGCTGCTCAGGGAGATGTCGAAGATGTCAGTGAGAATCTCAGCTAGCTGGTCTGCACATCCTTTAAGCACTCTGCCAGGAATATTGTCTGGTCCAGCAGTCTTCCATGAGTTGACCCTGCACAGGGTTCTCCTCACATCGGCCACAGTAAGACACGGCACCTGGTAGTTTGGAGGAGGGGTGGTCTTCCTCGTTGCCACGTCATTTTCCACCTCAAAACGAGCGTAGAAGTTGTTCAACGCATCTGAGAGGGAGACATCACCAGCACAGGCAGGTGATGTTGTCCTGTAGTTGGTGATGTCCTGAATGCCCTTCCACAAGCGCCACATGTCGCCACTGTCCTGGAAATGGCTGTGGATTCGCTGGGCATGTGCACGCTTTGCCTCTCTGATGGCCCGGGACAGTTTGGCCCTCGCTGTTGTTAGGGCTGCCTTGTCGCCTGCTCTGAAGGCGGAGTCACGGGTCCTCAGCAGCGCACGCACCTCCGCGGTCATCCATGGCTTCTGGTTAGAGCGTGTAGTGATGGTCTTGGCCACAGTGATGTCATCGACGCACTTGCTGATGTAGCTAGTCACTGATGCCGTGTACTCCTCTAAGTTGGTAGAGCTGCAATCGGTTGCAGCCTCCCTGAACATGTGCCAGTCAGTGTGTTCAAAGCAGTCTTGAAGAGCAGAGATGGCTCCTGCTGGCCAGGCTCTCACCTGCTTCTGAACTGGTCTGGAGCGCCTGACGAGCAGTCTGTATGCTGGGATTAGCATAACAGAGATGTGGTCTGAGTAACCGAGGTGGGGGCAGGGTTCTGCCGGTACGCGTCGGGAATGTTTGTGTAAACAAGGTCTCCGCCCTCGTTGCAAAGTCCACATACTGATGGAATTTTCAGGTTCCTTAAAAATCCTTTCATCTAAATTTACAGCCTATGCCCTTGATACTCCTACTGTGGAAAAAAACAGCTATCCACCCCATCAATACATCTCTTAATGCTATGTATTTCTTAACTCCAGGGAAAGCAAGCCAGTTTATCCCATCTCTCCACATAACCATTGTCCTCCAATCCAGACAACATTCTCTGCAGCCCAATTCATCCTTCCTATAGGTTGCCAATCAGTACTGCACACAATATTCTAAACCTGGTGCTGTCAGTGTTTTGTTAAGTTGCAGCATTACATCCAAGCTCCCATATCTTGTGCCATGCTGCATGCCTCATTCACCAGCCTAGCAACCTATTTTGCCATTTTCAGGGGACCAAGGACTTGGACACCAGGGTTTCTCATTATTAATATTCCCCTTCCATTTACTTTTAATGTTCTACCCCTATTTGTCTTCCCTAAATTCTATCTGTCCATGTTCTTTCCACCTTTCCATCTGATCCATATCTTGCAATAGACCGAGACAACATCTCTCACTATCCAGATGAGTAATTGGTATTCAGTGTTAGGGCATATTCTGCAGTTAGGTTATATTGCAAAATATTAACTGCAGCAGGCAATCTTTAGACCTGAATGTGGATTGTAGGTTAAATTTAAAATGCAGCCCTGGATAATAGTTTACTGGAACCAGTTGGTTCAAAACCACACAATGCTGATTAACGCAACACACATAAAAGTTGCTGGTGAACATAGCAGGCCAGGCAGCATCTCTAGGAAGAGGTGCAGTCGACGTTTCAGGCCGAGACTCTTCGTCAGGACTAACTGAAGGAAGAGTGAGTAAGGGATTTGAAAGCTGGAGGGGGAGGGGGAGATCCAAAATGATAGGAGAAGACAGGAGGAGGAGGGATAGAGCCAACAGCTGGACAGGTGATAGGCAAAAGAGATACTAGAGGATCATGGGACAGGAGGTCCGGGAAGAAAGACAAGGGGGGGGGGACCCAGAGGATGGGCAAGGGGTATATTCAGAGGGGCAGAGGGAGAAAAAGGAGAGTGAGAGAAAGAATGTGTGTATAAAAATAAGTAACAGATTGGGTACGAGGGGGAGGTGGGGCATTAGCGGAAGTTAGAGAAGTCGATGTTCATGCCATCAGGTTGGAGGCTACCCAGACGGAATATAAGGTGTTGTTCCTCCAACCTGAGTGTGGCTTCATCTTTACAGTAGAGGAGGCCGTGGATAGACATGTCAGAATGGGAATGGGATGTGGAATTAAAATGTGTGCATGTCAGAATGGCATGAACATCGACGTCTCAGTGTGGTATGACAATTGTCCTGTATCGAACCGCAAAGCACTCCAGCAGGTGGTGAAAACTACCCAGCAGATTATCAGCACCCAATTGCCCACCACTGAGAACATCTACCATAAACGCTGCCTAGTCAGGGCGCGAAGAGCATTATCAAGGGTGCATCTGACCCTAACCATGGACTTTTTACTCTCCTCCCATCCGGCAGGCACTACAGGAGCCTCCGCTCCTGCACCAGCAGGCTCAGGAAGAGCTTCTTCCCTGAGGTTGCGACCCTGTTGAACCTCACATCACAGCGCTAAGCAGTATTACACGCATATTGCACTGTCTCAGTACTTCTATATTTGTATGCTGTAGCACTTACTTTTTATTCGCAGTTATTTTGTAAATAATACTATTCTTTTGCACTTCTGGTCAGATGCTAATGCATTTCATTGGCATTGTATCTGTACTCGGCACAATGACAATAAAGTTGAATCTAATCTAATGAAATAAGGTGGATGATCTTGTTGTACAGCTATAGATTGGCAGGTATGATATTGTGGCCATCACTGAGACCTGGCTAAAGGACGCATGTCTCTGGGAGCTGAACATTCAAGGATACACGGTGTATCGGAAGGATAGGAAGGTAGGCAGAGGGGGAGGCGTGGCTTTATTGGTAAGAAATGATATTAAATCATTAGAAAGAGGTGATATAGGATCGGAAGGTGCAGAATCTTTATGGGTTGAGCTAAGGAATAGCAGGGGTAAAAGGACCCTGATGACAGTTATTTAAAGGCCTCCAAACAGCTGCAGGGATGTGGACTACAAATTACAACTGGAAATAGAAAAGGCTTGTCAGAAGGGCAGTGTTATGATAATTGTGGGGGATTTTAACATGCGAGTAGATTGGAAAAATCAGGTCGGCACTGGATCTCAAGAGAGAGAATTTGTAGAATGTCTGCGAGATGGCTTTTTAGAACAGCTTGCTGTTGAGCCCACTAGGGGATCGGCTGCACTGGATTGGGTATTGTGTAATGAACCGGAGGTGATTGGAGAGATTGAGGTGAAGGAACCCTTAGGAGGCAGTGATCATAACATGATTGAGTTCACTGTGAAATTAGAAAAAGAGATGCCGAAATCTGATGTGTCGGTGTTTCAGTGGAGTAAAGGAAACTACAGTGGCATGAGAGAGGAACTGGCCAAAGTTAACTGGAAAGAGACACTGGCGGGAAAGACGGCAGAACAGCAGTGGCTGGAGTTTATGCGAGAAATGAGGAATGTGCAAGACAGGTATATTCCAAAAAAGAAGAAATTTTCGAGTGGAAAAAGGATGCAACCGTGGTTGACAAGAGAAGTCAAAGCCAAAGTTAAAGCTAAGGAGAGGGCATACAAGGAAGCAAAAATTAGTGGGAAGACAGAGGATTGGGAAGTCTTTAAAACCTTACAAAAGGAAACCAAGAAGGTCATTAAGAGAGAAAAGATTAACTATGAAAGGAAACTAGCAAATAATATCGAAGAGAATACTAAAAGCTTTTTCAAGTATATAAAGAGTAAAAGACAGGTGAGAGTAGATATAGGACCGACAGAAACTGATACTGGAGAAATTGTAATGGGAGATGAGGAGATGGCAGAGGAACTGAATAAGTATTTTGCATCAGTCTTCACTGAGGAAGACAGCAGGATACCGGACACTCAAGGGTGGCAGGGAAGAGAAGTGTGCGCAGTCACAATTACGACAGAGAAAGTACTCAGGATGCTGAATAGGCTAAAGGTCGATAAATCTCCTGGACCAGATGGAATGCACCCTCGTGTTCTGAAGGAAGTAGCTGTGGAGATTGCAGAGGCATTAGCGATGATCTTTCAAAAGTCGATAGATTCTGGCATGGTTCCGGAGGACTGGAAGATTGTAAATGTCACTCCGCTATTTAAGAAGGGGGCAAGGAAGCAAAAAGGAAATTATAGACCTGTTAGCTTGACGTCAGTGGTTGGGAAGTTGTTGGAGTCGATTGTCAAGGATGAGGTTACAGAGTACCTGGAGGCATATGACAAGATAGGCAGAACTCAGCATGGATTCCTTAAAGGAAAATCCTGCCTGACAAACCTATTACAATTTTTTGAGGAAATTACCAGTAGGCTAGACAAGGGAGATGCAGTGGATGTTGTATATTTGGATTTTCAGAAGGCCTTTGACAAGGTGCCACACATGAGGCTGCTTAACAAGATAACAGCCCATGGAATTACAGGAAAGTTACATACGTGGATAGAGCGTTGGCTGATTGGCAGGAAACAGAGAGTGGGAATAAAGGGATCCTATTCTGGTTGGCTGCCGGTTATCAGTGGTGTTCCACAGGGATCAGTGTTGGGGCCGCTTCTTTTTACATTGTACATCAACGATTTGGATTATGGAATAGAGGGCTTTGTGGCTAAGTTTGCTGATGATACAAAGATAGGTGGAGGGGCCGGTAGTGCTGAGGAAACGGAGAGTCTGCGGAGAGACTTGGATAGATTGGAAGAATGGGCAGAGAAGTGGCAAATGAAGTACAATGTTGGAAAGTGTATGGTTATGCACTTTGGCAGAAAAAATAAACGGGCAGACTATTATTTAAATGGGGAAAGAATTCAAAGTTCTGAGATGCAACGGGACTTGGGAGTCCTCGTACAGGGTTCCCTTAAAGTTAACCTCCAGGTTGAGTCGGTAGTGAAGAAGGCGAATGCAATGTTGGCATTCATTTCTAGAGGAATAGAGTATAGGAACAGGGATGTGATGTTGAGGCTCTATAAGGCGCTGGTGAGACCTCACTTGGAGTACTGTGGGCAGTTTTGGTCTCCTTATTTAAGAAAGGATGTGCTGACGTTGGAGAGGGTACAGAGAAGATTCACTAGAATGATTCCGGGAATGAGAGAGTTAACATATGAGGAGCGTTTGTCCGCTCTTGGACTGTATTCCTTGGAGTTTAGAAGAATGAGGGGAGACCTCATAGAAACATTTCAAATGTTAAAAGGCATGGACAGAGTGGACGTGGCAAAGTTGTTTCCCCTAATGGGGGAGTCTAGTACGAGAGGGCATGACTTCAGGATTGAAGGGCGCCCTTTCAGAACAGAAATGCGAAAAAATTTTTTTAGTCAGAGGGTGGTGAATCTATGGAATTTGTTGCCACGGGCAGTAGTGGAGGCCAAGTCATTGGGTGTCTTTAAGGCAGAGATTGATAGGTATCTGAGTAGCCAGGGCATCAAAGGTTATGGTGAGAAGGCGGGGCAGTGGGACTAAATAGGACAAAATGGATCAGCTCATGATAAAATAGCGGAGCAGACTCGATGGGCCGAATGGCCTACTTCTGCTCCTTTGTCTTATGGTCTTATGGACATCATAAAAAATATGGCTAAAAGGTTTGTAGCCGAACAAAAGACATCATTTCTCTTTGCCATCTAGTTCACAAAGCATGTGATGCATAAGAAGCCATAAGCCCACCCAGATATGCAAAATAAATAGTTCAAGAAAAGCAGTTGACAATACTAACACCCCATGCACCACCAAAAGCATACATTCTCTCAACCATATTGAAAAAGTGACATTCCTCCCCACAAACCTTGTTTATGTTCAAGTAACACTTAAGGTTTATCTTAATAATTCTAGATCTTCAAGGAAGTTATTTAAAGTAAACTGGTTCTTCTGAACGAAGGAACATGAACAAATAGCTCCTGACACTACACTAATATAACTTCAGAACTGAAGTTCTTTCTAACACAAAATCAAAATACTCTGGATTCTTGAAATCTGATATAAAACAGGAAATGCACAAATAAAAATACAGGAAATACTGGAAATGCTCAGCAGGGCAGAGATCATTTGTTGGCAGCAAATGTTTCAACTTAATGACCTTCCAGCTGAATGGTTATTTAATTTATTTATTTTTTGGGATGTACACATCACTGGTAGACCACAAGAGAGAGGAGCAGAATTAGGCCACTCAGTCCATTGACTCTTCTCCATCATTCCATCATGGCTGATCCCGGATCCCACTCAACCCCATACACCTACCTTCTCACCGTATCCTTTGATGTCCTGACCGATCAGGAAACCATCAACTTCCAGCTTATATATACCCATGGACTTGGCCTCCACCGTAGTCTGTGGCAGAGCATTCCACAGGTTCACCACACTCTGGCTAAAAAAATTCCTCCTTACCTCTGTTCTAAAAGGTCACCCCTCAGAATTGAGGCTGTGCCCTCTAGTTCTGGATACTTCCACCGTAGCAAACATCCTCTCCACATCCACCCTATCTAGTCCTTTCAACATTCAGTAGCTTTCAATGACATCCCCCTGCATTCATCTAAATTCCATTACTACCTCACCAGCATCATTTTCCAGTGGTCCAGTATCAACTCTCACCTCCCTTTTGTTCTTTATATAACTGAAAAAACTTTTAATATCCTTCTTTATATTATTGGCTAGTTGCCCTCATTTTTCATCCCTTCTTATGGCTTTTTTAGTTGCCTTTTAAAAGCTTCCCAACTACCCAACTTCCCACTCATTTTTGCTACTTTATATGCACTTTCCTTGGCTTTTATGCAGTCCTTAATTTCCCTTGTTAGCCATTGTTGCCTACCCCTGCCATTTGAGAACGTCTTCTGTGGGACAGATCTATGCTGCGCCTTGTGAACTATTCCCAGAAACTTCAGCCATCTCTGCTCTGCCATCATCCCCACCAGTATCCTCCTCCAATCCACCTGGGTAAGCTCCTCTCTCATGCCTCTAAAATTCCCATTATTGCATTGTGATACTCATACATGTGAGTTATGCTTCTCCCTCTCAAATTGCAGTATGAATTCAATCACATTATGATCACTGCCTCCTGAGGGTTCCTTTACGTTCAGCTTCCTAATAAGATCTGGGTTATTACACAACACCCAGTCTAAGATACCCTCTCCCCGAGTAGGCTCAAGCACAAGCTGCTCTAAAAAACCATCTCGTAGGCATTCAATTCTGACACCACCCTGATTTCCCCAATCCCCTTGCATATTGAATTCCCCCATTACAATTGTGTCGTTACCCCTATTGCATGCCTTTTCCAGCTCCCTTTTCAATCTCAACCTCACATCTTGGCTACTATTTGGAGGCCTATATATGATTCCCATAATATTTTTTTTCACCCTTGCAGTTTCTTAACTCCACCCACAAAGATTCAACATTCTCTGTCCCTTTGTCACCTCTTTCTAAAGATGTATTTCCATCTCTTACCAACAGAGCCACACCACCACCTATGCCTTCTGGTCTGTCCTTTTGATACAAAGTATATCCTTCAATGTTAAGCTCCCAATTATGGCCTTCGTTCAGCCACAACTCAGTGATGCCCACAACATCATACCAACCAATCTGTAATTGCGCCAGGAGTTCGCATCACCTTATTCCAAATGATACATGCACTTAAATACAGCACCTTCAGTCCTGCATTCTTCGCCCTTTTAAATTTTGCCTCTGTGGTACAATTTAACTCTTTGCTCTGTCTACATTTGTACTCAATCATTGGCTTGTCCTTCCTTACATTCATGTTACACCCATCGTCTACTTGTAAACCTGCTGGCTCATTCTCAGCTCTATAATCCTGGTTCCCATCCCCCTGCCATCATAGTTTAAACCACTCCCAACAGCTCTAGTAAACCTGCCTGCAAGAATATTGGTCCCCCTTGGATTCGAGTGCAACCCATCCCTTTTGTACAGGTCACACCTGCCCCAGAAGTGGTCCCAATTACCCAGAAACCTGAATTCCTGCCCCCTGCTCCAATTCTTCACCCACACATTTATCCGCCACCTCATTCTATTCCTATCCTCACTGTCACATGGCACAGGCAGCAATCCCAAGATTACTACCCTTGAGGTCCCACTTCTCAGCTTCCTCCCTAACTCCCTGTATTCCTCCTTTTTTCTACCTAAGTTGTTGGTACCAATATGTATCATGACTTCTGGCTGCTCACCCTCCCTTTTCAGAGAAGGCCATCATTTAATATCAATCTCTTATCATCTTTGAGAAGATGTCAATAAACCACTTTACGCCATGGTCCATCTGAAGTCCAAAAAAGCTGCTGGGGGTGAGTTTCACACTTACATGCAGTTACAATGAAGACAATATATTTTCAAGAAATCCAACTATGCATTTTGGAGGGGATCGTGCAGATGGAGTTCTGATACACCATTACCCTTGGTGATATGGTGATATGGGTCAATAACTGAGGAGGTGCTAAGGGCTTGGTTCTTGTGGGTATCTATAGTGTATTTTATAGACAGTGTACACTACAGCCATGTGTGACAATGAAAAGAATGTTCAGAGTGCTGGATGAGATAGAAGTCATGTTGGGTGTTTTGCCCTTGATGCTGTTGAGCTTCTGGAGAGTTGTTGGAGTTGCACTTATCAAGCAAGTAAAGAGCACCCATCACACTCCAGACTTTTCCTCCAGCCTTTGGATGGAGGAAAAGTCTTTGGAGTGCCATGAGCGAAATCAATCATTGCAGCGTGCTCAACTTCTAGCGTACTCTTGAATATATACGGCAGATGTAGTTGAGTTTCAGGATAATAGCAACCTTCTGGATGTTGTTGATGGGAAACTTAGCAATGGTGCTTTAAGAAATTGAATACTTGGATTAAAATGCATTTTTATGAAAAATCTATTTTCAGCTATTTGGAGCAATTTAGAGGTTGTCCACCGTGTACGGCGATGACAGAAAACCTGTGCAGGAGTGTTTCTAAAGCAGAGAAGGCATCGCTCTGGGGCAGCTCCACTCTCTTGACCTCATTAGTCCAGGTCCAGTGGTGCGATTTAATTAATCTTTATTAAGTCATTCATCATAAAGGAATATTCTTTCAAACTAAATTTATCATCATTACATTCTGAGTGCAACCCAGCCATATTAGCTGAAGGTAGATAATATAATTGAAAAATGCAAATAATGTAAGAAAAAAAAACTTTTCTTCAGTCTTGTCCTAATTATAACAAGTTTAAACCTTGTCACCCACTATATCCAAAGAGATAAAATCAACTCTACAACTTTTCTAAAGTCAATAAATAAATACTGTAAATGGAATGCAGTAATATAGTTACAAGACTATTTAAACTTGTTCGTCAAATGAACCTCATGCATCAAACACAAGGCTCTAAAAAAGACTTTTCACAAATTAATGTTTATAGAACTCTTAATATCGTAAATTTACAAATCCAGAGCGTACACAGTTCTACTCAATAATGGCTATCTACTTTAAATCATTGCCTTAAAAGACAATGTTTCCTTAAAGACCAAATTTGCATTTTTCCAAATAATCTTAGATCTCTGCTGGCTTACAGTGTGACAAAATAAGATAATGCTCATGCCACCACATGTCGATATTCAGGAAGTGTGGCTCCATTGATGTATTTCTGTTTCACTTTAAAAGGAAATCAACAACTCTCAATGCAAGTCTTTGTCCATCAGGAACAGAAGACTTTTTTTCCAGTGTACTGTGCAATTATCTATTATGAAATAGCTTACAAATGCAAATGACACAGTGATAATGATTGCAATCAGAGAGCATGTCATATTGTGAAACTATTTTACACATTTGTTTTCTTATCAATCATCTGCTACATAATCCTCCTGCCTGCTTTAAATAATTCAACTTTTTTTTCTCTCTCTGTTAAAATGAGGAGGTAAATGCTGTTCACAGTTTGTAAAGAATGAGAATTCCTTTGGAAACAAAACTGTAAAATCTGAATAATCCTCAACAGACTATTCAGACTTTTACATTTTAATTGTGTCACAAAACTACATCTGAAAGAAATATATGGAGATGCTGAGATGGTGACTGGTTTTAGAGATGGAATGTAAAAGAACTGACATAAAATAGATGGTTAATTAACATATAATAGATATCACAATATGTTATCTTTGCAGCCACCGCAAGGGCCCGGTGGGGAAGGACCACGGTATAGGTTTCTCCACCCGTGGGAGTGGGAGGGGTCGGTGGGCAGGGAGTATACCCCTCAACAATGATATGCTGAGCTGAACTACTGGAGTGCCACGTGGGTGGCTATAAATACGGATATGTACTGAGTATAATGGAAACGTATGTAAAGGATGAAAAGTTATTGAATGGTTTATTGTATATATTTATTTTTGAATAAAGTATATTTTGAAATAAAAAAAAGTTGTGTCACAAAACTACATCTGAAAGAAATATATGGAGATGCTGAGATGGTGACTGGTTTTAGAGATGGAATGTAAAAGAACTGACATAAAATAGATGATTAACTAACATATAATAGATATCACAATATGTTCTAAAACTGAAAAGTCCCAAGTACATTAACACGTTCAAAGGCACTTAAATGCGGAAGCCGGTGCTACGTTGCCATGGAGGAAGGTTGTTGGCAGGTCAAAGGGCCTTATTGGGGACCTGCTGCTGAGTCGCATAGAGTGAAGTCACAGGATCAGAGCAAAAAAAAACCCTCATGCAATGCTGACACTAACTGCCTTAAACATTCTTTAAGAAGTTTACTTGAAACAGACCATACAATAGTGGAGCACAAAAACAGACCCCAGGGCCCTAGGTACCTTTGCCAACCACGATGGCAATTTAACCTAATCCTATCTACTATCCCATGGTTTATCTCCCTCCAATTGCAGCTGTAGTCTATTTAATGTTTCAGTAACATTTGAGCAATATTGTAAATATATTGTTTGATTAAGCATTTTGTTTGTTCACATAATTCCAGACATCCCACCCTGCAAAAACTTATTTCAGGGAGGTAGCACCATCAACTTGTGGGAGACTCCCGGAACTTCCAGGAGAGCTGGGATGTCTACAATAGAGTTGCTCCTTAGAGCTAGCCAGCTAGTTTAAATAACATTGGCTATGCTAATGAACGAATGACACCTGTTAAACTCAACTCAACATGTCTTTCACAGTCTTAACCCACCATGGGCAATAGAAAATTCACTGTTGCAAACAGTGCAGCAAGCAATACTGTCATTATTTTTGACCTCTATTAGGCAGGGGCACACTTTAGTGTAGTCTGAGGTGATGTATGTTTTATATTTTCTTTTTTTGGATCTCTCTCTCTCTCTCTCTCGTGGTCACTCTCGCACTCTGTCGCTCACTCACTCGCTCTCAAAAAAATTTATTTCCGTGATATTGTATATAATTTGCGGGCATCAGGGAGCCACTATTAATATGCGGGAGACTCCTAGAACTTCCGGGAGAGGTGGGATGTCTGTAATTCATTATGTAAGAAGTATGCGAATGGCCTACATCATTACACCACAACATATGTGAGCACCTCACTAAAAGAAAAACTAAGTAGTCACTCATCTCCCGGCTCCTATGTTTTTCTTTCAATTTGTTTCCGGCGACACGAAATATATCAGCAGACTGATTATGTCTGTCTAAATGCATCTTAAATGTTGCAGCTGAATCTGTTTCCACCATCTCCCTTGGCAACACATTCCAGACACCTACTAATCCTTACATAAAAATCTTGTCTCACAAACCTCCTTCAAACTTTCCTCCACTCACCTTAAATCTATGTTCTCAAGTGCAACAAACACTGTTAAAGGAACTGGGTAGTTCAAACAGCATCTGTAAGAGGAAAGAAACTGTCAAAATTTCATATTGAAACCCTGCATTAGGGCCTGTCCTGATGTCCTTGTCCATGTCTTAACTGGAAGTGCAGGGACAAGAGTGCATTATGATTAAGGATACCGTCATTTAATTTGATGTTCATTATTTAAGATGTACTTTTTAAACTGACTAAAATAGAAAATAGGAGAAAGAGCACAAAGTTTGTTTATTTGATAGCACTAAATTAACTTGACATCTTCCAGACTGGCTTGTGAAAAGGAGAAACTGAGATAAGTTTTCCTTGCAACTGGATGGTTAAAACAAAATGAATAAATATGACCCAGAATTGTTCAGTTGAAACCAATAGTGGAAAAGAAATACAGTAAATTAAGATCCCTGATCTTTTATTTGTGGGGTCAGTGTAGGAACATGGCACTGAGGTAAATGGCCAGCCATAGCCTTCAATGTATGGCCAAATCCTACTATTTCTTATGCTCTTGCAGTTCAACAATAAACTAAGACACACTACAAGCGTATCGATCAATCACAAGAAATAAAACAATCAGCCATTGGAGATAGAAGAGTGAATTAGGTATACTTAAAATTTAAGCAATGTTACCAATAATTACTATGTAAAATCCATGCAGCAAGACAGCGAAGTGATTAAAGGTGGAAGTGGAGGCCTTTTCTTTGTTGTTCCTCTCCGTGCCTTGCAGCAATCAGGTGGCAAACTTGCCATTTCTTTAGCATTTGTCTGCTTTTCACAAGGCGCTCAGCCTAGCACAGACAGATGCAAGAAGCCAGCCAGATTCAAACCCAGGATCGCTCACCTTTAAGTCCAGTGCAGATGTCACTACACCACTGGCCAGCTTTGTTACTGGCTTGAACCAATTCCTGCGAACTGCCAGTTAAAAACAACAGCATATCTTGTGACATAAGAACATAAGAAATAGGAGCAGGAGTCGGCCATCTGGCCCATCGAGCCTGCTCCGCCATTGAATAAGATCATGGCTGATCTGGCCATGGACTCATCTCCACCTACCTGCCTTTTCCCCATAACCCCTTATTCCCCTACAATGCAAAAAATCTATCCAACCTTGCGTTAAATATATTTACTGAGGTAACCTCCACTGCTTGAGTGGAGAATTCCACAGATTTACCACTCTGGGAAAAGCAGTTCCTCCTCATCTCCATCCTAAATCTACTCCCCCAAACCTTGAAGCTATGTTCCCTAGTTCTAGTCTCACTTACCAGTGGAAACAACTTTCCTGCCTCTATCTTACCTATCCCTTTCATAATTTTATGTGTTTCTATAAGATCTCCTCTCATTTTTCTGAATTCTAGTGAGTACTCAATCTGTCCTCATAGTCTAACCCTTCATCTCTGGAATCAACCTAGTGAACCTCCTCTGCATCGCCTCCAAAGCCAGTATGAAAAGCCAAAGTCTCAGGTGAGGAGACCAGAAATGCAGGCAATACTCGAAGTGCAGCCTCACTGGTACCCTGTGCAGTTGCTGGTCAGACTGCACATGGAGTACTGCGTGCAGTGACCAAAACAAGGTATGTTTTCAGAAGAAGTTTTAAAAACAGAATGACACAGCAGTTAGCGCTGCTGTCACACAACTGCAGGCATCTGTGTTCATTGCTGTCTTGGGGCAGTGTCTGCCTGACCGGTTTCATCGCAGAGATGCACTAGTTGATACGTTAATTGGTCATTGCGCATTATCTTCAGGTCAGCTGGATCAAGTCAAAGAGAAGGGAGGCAGTGGTGTATTTGTTGAGGGAAATAAGTGGAAGAATAGGACTGATGGAAATGACCAAAGATCTATATTGTAAGAAACTAGAAGCCTGAAGTACCACACCACAGGGCTGTATTGTAAAATAACAGAGAAATAAGGAATTTGACAGAGGACCTTCAGGTTGAGGATATACAGTTTGTACTTCATGTTGTCTGCTGTTCAATCGAGCTGACTAACTTTTGAAGCAAAATTTAAATTATTTGGGGCAATTGATTGTCTAATCAGACACTAAACATGAGACCAAGTTATGTATTTCTTATAAAAACATTTTAAAAATGTTGGCGTGAAAGGATCAATGTCAACACTGGAACATAAATACTGTAATTGTTACCATGATAAAAGTATTTCCACTTTTTAATGTCAGTGCCTTGGGAATTTAAAATATTTTAAAAATACAATAGATATCTAGCTCATCAGGAGATAAATTGCAGATGACATTAAAATTCAAAGGAGAATGCTTCACATATTTCTGAAGTGGACAAAGTGTTGTTCTTTAGCTGACCAGTGACCTACATTCATGTAAAACTGACAAAACACAGAAACACTGTAAAATACATTTCATCAGCTAAATACTCCTTCTCAAAGCACTTTAATCATCACTACTTCTTCTGTGTCCTGTCTTCTTCTTAACTCAACAGATCTGAACAAAGCTGTGCTGGCACTCTGCCTTCTTTCCACAGAAACAACCCTCTGTGTTCCTTCAATTGATATGCCTGGACAAAAAGGCGATTATACTTTCTTTGGTCTTAGCTACGATCTGGTGCAACATGAATAGGAATACAATTCTATTCACTATTTTCTTTCATACGATATTTTTATGGTTCTGGCAGTTTAATGAAGCAATTAAATGTCCATGTAGAAGTGCCCTGACTGACTGCATCGTGAGCTGGTGTGGCAATTCCAGGACCACAATACGCTACACAGAGTAGTGGACATGGCCTAGGCCATCATAGTTCAGCGCTCACCACCATTTATAACTTCTACAACAGTGATTCCCAAATGGGGGCAGTACCGCCCCCCCCCCCAAGGGGGCCTTAGGGGAAATAAAAGTCGTCAAGGGGTGTTTAAGATTCTCTTTGGGAAAGCGGTAAGTGGCACCCTAACTTGAGGCAAAAGACCTGACCGACTGTTAGTAGAGCAGACACTTCCAAAAAAAAGGATGAGGCACTGGAACACAGGTGAAACCATAGCTCTGCAGGTGGTGAGCACTCGTCATCACAACGCGTCTGAAACTCAGCAAAATCATCCGACCTTACCAACCAAACAGACACCATTCAGGATGCATTAATTGTCAACCAGGGAGCCAAAAAGTTCCCTTGACTCACAGCACAGAACGAGTTGGTAAGTGAAGTATACCCTCTCAACTTTCTCTACAGATCTACGGAAAGCAGGTTGCACAACAACACGGCGCTGGCCAGAACCAAAGGGTGAAATAGAGGCAATCTGTGAACCTGCCGACCCCAAGGGTTCCTTCTGAGGTGTTCAAAGTGACCTCAGCTTCATACAGTCTGTGTGATCAAGAACCATCCTTGGAGATTATGAGACCTTCTGTGACTGGTCAATCGTGCTAACAGGAATGGTGTAAAGGTAGCCTGCCAAACACCAGCTCTACCCTGACTAACATTTAGATTCCAAGCTGAATCCTCGTTACCACTACCATTGTTCCATCCGTGTCAACTCGCTGCCGTCTTCAACATCCGATAGGCATTCCCAGTTTGTGTTATTTTCTATTTTAATTTAGGCTCATTAATGATGGATAAATACATACAGCGTGATCTCTATGAGTCTTAAGGAGGTGAAGCCTTGAATTCTAATCCTGTTAAGAAACAGAAACTATAGAAAATGTGTCAATACGATGTTCCATACCTAGAGTATGGTTTTATTCTATTCCCATTAGATCAGCGATGCCCCATGTGTCTTATTTGTAATACTGTACTGTTGAATGAAACCATGAAACCATCAAGATTGCAAGAACACTTCTGTAAAAGACACCCTGAAAAGGCTACTTATGGTACTACTCAGTTCTAGAAGATGAGAGAAGCATTTGAAAAACATCGCACACTCAAGTCATTTGCCAAGAAAGCTAAAAATGGCCTTGATACTGGTCTCATTGTTTCTTATAACATTTTCAAAATGATAGCAAAGTGTGGAAAATCTCATAGAATTGATGAAAGATTAATAATGCCTGCTGTATCGGAAGTGCTCACCATTGTTCTCAAAATAGATACCAGTATTTTAAAATCAATTCCTTGGAGTAATAACTCTGTTGCTGATTGTATTGATGAAATGAGTGAAGATATTGAGTATCAGCTATGCACAGAGCTACAAAAAACAGAATTTGGGATACAAATGGATGAGTCAACTATGCAAGACAACAAGACATTGCTAATGGCATATGTGCAGTTTATCAAAAGTGGAAACATTTTTGAAGAGATTCTCTTTTGCAAGAAGTTAAAAACAAATATCAACTGAGAATCAATCTACAATGAGCTCAAAATATTGATCAGGAACATGATTTCTTTTGCAATAGATGGAGCACCATATTTGACAGGTCGCCATGCTGGTTTAGTGGCATTTATGAGAGAAGAAATTCCAAGTCTGTTTGCAATCCATTGTGCAATTCATCGTCAACATCACGTTAGCCAACAACTTTTTTCAAGCATGACGCTTGTAATATCTGCTATCAACAAAATTAAAGCTCATTCTTTAAATAGCAGAATATTTTGCCAGTTATGCCACGATAACAACAAAGAGTTTGAACAAACAAGAGAAAATCTGCAGATGATGGAAATCCAAGCAATACACACAAAGCCAGGCAGCCAGGCAGCATCTATGAAAAAGAGTACAGTCGACATGAGGCAGGATTGGAGAAAAAAAAAGCTGAGAAGTAGGTTTAAAAGGTGGGGGAAGGGAGAGAGAAACACAAGGTGAGAGGTGAAACCTAAAGGGGGAGGGATGAAGTAGAGAGCTGGGAAGTTGATTTGTAAAAGAAATACAGGGCTGGAGAAGGTGGATTCTGATAGAAGAGGACAGAAGTCCATGGAAGAAAGATAATGTGGGAGGAGCACCAGAGGGAGGCGATGGGCAGGCAAAGAGATAAAGTGAGAGAGGGAAAAGGGGAATGGTGAAGTGGGGGAGAGGGGCATGAGTGGAAGTTCAAGAAATCGTTGTTCATGCCATCAGGCTGGAGGCTGCCCAGACAGAATATAAGGTGTTGTTCCTCCAACCTGAGTGTGACCTCATCATGACAGTGGAGGAGGCCATGGATAGACAGATCAGAATAGGAAGGGGAAGTGAAACTAAAATGGGTATCCACTGGGAGATCTCGTTTGCTGTGGCAGATGGAGCTTAGATGCTTGGCGAAGTGATCTCCCAATCTACGTCAGGTCTCACTGATATACATCAGGCCACACTGGGAGCACTGGACATAGTAAATGACCCCAACAGACTCACAGGTGAAGTGTCACCTCACCCAAAAGGACTGTTTGGGGCCCTGAATAGTAGGGAGGGAAGAGGTCTAGGGGCAGGCATAGCACTAATTCTGCTTGCAAGGGTAAGTCCCAGGAGAGAGATCAGTGGTGAAGGATGAATGGACAAGGGAGTTGCATAGGGAGCTACATAGGGAGCGATCCCTGCGGAAACCAGAAAGTGCGGAGAGAAAGATGTGCTTGGTGGTGGGATACCATCGAAGAATTATGTGCTGGACACGGAGGCTGATGGAGTGATAGGTGAGGACAAGAGGAACCCTATCCCTGGCAGGGTAGCAGGAGGATGGGGGTGAGTGCAGACGTGTGTAAAATGGAAGAGATGTGGTTGAGGGCAGTGTTGATGGTGGAGGAAGGGAAGCCCCTTTCTTTGAAGCAGGAGGATATCTCCTTCATTCTGAAATGAAAAGCCTCATCCTGAGAGCAGATGCGGCAAAGATGGAGGAATTGAGAGAAAGGAATGGCGTTTTTACATGTAACTGGATGGGAGGAGGTATAGTCCAGGTAGCTGTGAGAGTCCGTGGGTTTATAATAGACATCAGTAGATAAGCTGTCTCCAGAGTTTGTACGGGTTGCTCCTTCACACCGAAGTGTGTTGGCTCTCAAAAGGCTGCTGCTTAAAACACTTCGTTGATCTTTCCGTCACTGTGGTTGACTTTTTTCTCAATGTCAACAAGAGCTTGGGAAACAAGATTGAACTTCTACGTGGAGATGTGACATACCTAGCCGATCTATATGACAAAATGAACAATTTAAATATGAAGCTGCAGGGTGAGAATTTCAACTTAATCCAGACAAAAAGTTTAGTGTCCACTTTTATCAGAAAATTGGAAATATATAACCAAAATATTGGGAGAAGAATGTTCTCACAGTTTCCCTACATGGAATGAATAGCACTCTCTTTCACATGCGGTGGTTTGCAAGAGTACTGCTTCCACTTGCAAACACTGAAGAAGGATTTTCAGAATCGATTCAAGGATTTGAGTGATCTGGAAATTCCGGACTGGGTAATTAAGCTTGCAAGAAGAAATTATCAAAATTCAGAATGATGAAGAAGCAAAAATATTTTTCAAAAACATTGGCTTTTGTGGTATGTGGCTATACCGTCATACAAAGTTTACTGGTCTTTGGAGAAGAGCCAAACTGCTGTTTATTTCATTTCCATCCTTCTACCTTGTTGAAAGAGGCTTCAATACAGTGAACTACATATTCACAAAAAACAGAAACTGCTTGAACACTGTTATGCATGGAGACTTAAGGCTTTTGCTTGAACCAGGTATTTCAAATCTTGCTAAAACCCATCAAGCTCATCACATTGATACCGAAGCTGCTGTACATCACACAGGAAGTGTGTAAGCTAGGTTTAAAGACAAATAAAAATTTAAAGCAGAATCATTTTTCTCATGTTAGCATGTGGTAGACATGTTTTTACATTATGGGGGTGCCAAAAAGTATATTGTGCCTAAGAGGGCATTGGCAAGTATGAAGGTGCTTTAAGTGAGCGTTGGCAAGTATGAAAGTGTATTAGTGAGGCGTTGGTCTAAAAATAGGTTGGGAAACACTGTTCTACAGGAAGTGCTACTTCCAAAAGATCAAGGACCCCCACCATCCAAGCCATGCAGCTAAGCCATGTCTTCTGATCATTGCTTCCATCAGGTGGAGATATAGAAGCCTGAAGTCCCACACCACCAGGTTCACAATCAGGCATCATCAGGTTTTTGAACTGGCTTGCTCAACCCTAATCCTACCTGAGCAATGGAACACTACTGACCAACTTTTGCCCTTCTATGGACTGGGGCTGTGACTGTGTTTTTGCACTATTATCTTGTTTTACACAGTCAGAATCAAAAACAAAAACAGAATCAGGTTTATTATCTCCAGCATGTGATGTGAAATTTGTTAACTTAGCAGCAGCATTTCAATGCAATACATAAGCTAGCACAGAGAAAATTAGTAATAATAATCAATAAAATAAAACATCATAATAAACAAGTAAATCAATTACATATATTGAATAGAATTTTAAAAATGTGCAAAAAGAGAAAAACTGTAAATTAAAAATAAGTGAGGTAAAGTCCAAAGCTTCAGTGTCCATTTAAGAATTGGATGGCAGAGGGGAAGAAGCCGTTCCTGAATTGCTGAGTGTGTGTCTTCAGGCTTCTGTATCACTCTCTCCACTTCTGATCCCTCTATGAGGATTGGTATGTGCTCCTTCATCTTACCATTCCTGAAGTCCACAATCAGCTCTTTCGTCTTACTGACACTGAGTGCCAGGTTGTTGCTGCGGCACAATTACACTAGTTGGCATATCTCACGCCCTCTCGTCACCACCTGAGATTCTGCCAACAATGGCTGTATCGTCAGCAAATTTATAGATCGTATTTGAGCTATGCCTAGCCACACAGTCATGTGTATACAGAGCGCAGAGCAATAGGCTAAGCACACACCTCTGAGGTGCGCCAGTCTTGATCGTCAGTGAGGGGGATATGTTATCACCAATCTACACAGACTGTGGTCTTCCAGTTAGGAAGTGGAAGATCTAATTGCAGAGGGAGGTGCAGAGGCCCAGATTCTGCAACTTCAGGATCGTGGGAATGATGATATTAAATGCTGAGCTATAGTCGATGAACAGCATCCTGACGTAGGTGTTTGTGTTGTCTTGGTCGTCTAAAGCAGTGTGGAGAGCTATTGAGATTGCGTCTGCCATTGACCTATTGTGGTGATAGGCTAATTGCAACGGATCCAAGTCCTTGCTGAGGCAGGAGTTCAGTCTAGTCATAACCAATCTCTCAAAGCACTTCATCACTGTCGATGTGACTGCTACCGGGCGATAGTCACTAAGGCAGCCCACATTATTCTTCTTTGGCACTGGTATAATTGTTGCCTTTTTGGAGCAAGTGGGAACTTCTACCCATAGCAGTGAGAGGTTGAAAATGTCCTTGAATACTCCCGCTAGTTGGTTGGCACAGGTTTTCAGAACCTTACCAGGTACTCCATCAGGACATTCCTCCTTGCGAGGGTTCACTCTCTTTAAAGACAGTCTAACATCAGCCTCTGAGACAGAGATCACAGAGTCCTCAAGTGCAGCAGGGATCTTCACAGCTGTAGTTGTGTTCTCCCTTTCAAAGCGTGCATAGAAGGCGATGAGTTCATCTGGTAGTGAAGAATCGCTGCCATTCATGCTATTGGGTTTCGCTTGGTAGGAAGTAATGTCTTGAAGACGCTGCCAGACTTGCTGTGTATCTGATATTTCCTCCAACCTCGTTCAAAATTGTCTCTTTGCCCTTGACGTAACCCTCCGTAAATCATACCTAGTTTTCTGGTACAGGCCTGGGTTGCCAGACTTGAATGCCACAGATCCAGCCTTCAGCAGACGACGTACTTCTTGGTTCATCCATGGCTTTTGGTTTGGGAATGTACAGTAAATGGGAGGGGGATGGTAACAATGAGAAAAGGGCATGCCCTGGGTGCTGGAGGTCCTTAATAATAGACGCTGCCTTTCAGACACACCGCTCCCTAAAGATGTCCTAGGTACTTTGTTGGCTAGTGCCCAAGATAGAGCTGACTAGATTTACAAACTTTTGCAGCTTCTTTTGGTCCTGTGCAGTAGCCCCTCCATACCAGACAGTGCCGCAGCCTGTCAGAATGCTCTCCATGGTACAACTATATAAATTTTTGAGTGTATTTGTTGACATGCCAAATCTCTTCAAACTCCTAATAAAGTATAGCCACTGTCTTGCCTTCTTTATAACTACTTCGATATGTTGGGACCAGGTTAGATCCTCAGTGACCTTGACACCGAGGAACTTGAAGCTGCTCGCTCGCTCCACTTCTGATCCCCTCTCTTCACTATTCTGGGAGTTGTCTAAAGCTATGTTGCCATGATGCTCTCTCAAACAAGTTTTTATTATCCCAGCACTCTCCATACTTGTACATATGGCAATAACCTTGACATGATTTGAAGCATCTCACAGTCATACACCACAGGAATAGGCCCTTCATCTCACTGTGTCTAACTGGCTATCAGATACCTATCCATATTCTGTTTCTCAGCATTTGGCCTATAGATTTCTGTACCATGGTGTTTCATGTGCACACCAAAATACTTGTTAAATACTTTAAAAGTACCAGCCTCTGGTTTGTGATGCATATTCACTGTTCAGGGCTGGGGGTTATTTTTTGCCAAGCTCACACTTCTAGAGATCAAAGAGTTTTTCTGAGTAACTTAAACTCCCAACTGATGTTCTTTGTTCAACTTCCTTGTCATAATGGGAGCCAGCCTTCAGTTCTTAATGTAAATTGTAAACAATTATCCATCTGAAATTAAAAGGAAAGCTTTTCAAACAAAACAGCATTGTTTACAGAGTACAGGATGCTGAACCACAGCACAGGACTGGTTGCAGTATAAGATAAAGAGGTTATGTTAATTAGTCTGTATCAAACTAGACAAAACTTGATAAGTTATTTAATTCAAGGAAGTTTGCAGACCATACTGATAATATCATCTAACGTATCAAATAGCTGTTCTATTAATACCTTATGCATTCTTAGAGTCAGCATTCACAGTATTAATTGTGGGCATCTGGGATATTTGTTTTCAGAAGCTTTTAAACCCCCTGCGTGAAAAGATATCACACATGTGTGAAGTCACCCAAGTAGCAAAAAATATAAATGTAAGAGAGTAAGCAGGCTTGTTAGGAATGGTCAATGAGCAATAGGAAGAATGACAGAAAGACAGGGTGAACTAGAAACTATGCTTCTGTCTTCAATTTCTGCAACAGATAACTTGTTCATCTGCAACTGTTGGTATGTCTTTTTTACCTTATAGGAAATATACCTGTGTCTTAGAAAACCTTTGTGATTTAGAAATCATTTTTAATTTGGAAATCATTTATAAGATAGATATCCTCTGTGAGTTTTAAATACATTTCAAGAGTTTTATTTTAATTTGAACATGTATCACTAAAAATAAATAAACTGTGGCGGCCTGCACACGCGGGACTCGAACTGCCATCAGCAGCCGCGGGCAGAAACGCGGTAGTGCGTTTGGAACTACTCGCTCTGGGCGGACCTTCTGGGGACAGTCTGACGTCACGTCCGCCCCGCGGGTCGCTGGGGCCCATGGGAGGGGAGATTTAACTGCGCAATTTTATATCAGTTAAGGCATTCTGAGTTCAGCTCTCTCTGCCTCCGTGTGTTTCTTTAGTAGCACGTTTGCACGTGACTACATAGGTGACAGCGACATTCCAGACGGGATCTGGAGCCAGCGACTCAGCGACCAGCCATGAGTTCGAGCAACTCGCACAGTGCGGTCTCTCTGAAGCTCCCGACTTTCTTTGCCACTCAGCGTCACATTTGGTTCGAGAGGCTGAAGCCCAGTTCAATATCAGAGACATTACAGCCAACGCCACGCGGTACTACTACGCGGTCAGCACGCTTGACCAGGAGACGGTAGGCCGGATCATCGACTTCCTACGCCAGCCACCAATGGAGGACAGGTACACTAAACTTAAGGCTCTTCTGATCTGTACCTTCAGACTCTCCCACCGTAAATGGGCCGCGTGGCTCCTACACATGGATGGCCTGGGCGACAGCACGCAATCCGAGCTCATGAATGATATGCTGGCGCTCATGGACGGCCATAAGCTGTGCCTTTTATTTGAACAGTTGTTCCTCGAGCAAATGCTAGAGGGCATTCGCCTCCTTCTCGCAAGTGAGGATTTCAGCGACCCATGCAGGGTCGCAGTTAAAGCAAACGTCCTTTGGCAGAACAAGCAACGTGGAGCAGCCTCCATTGGCCTAGCCACAATCGTGCGTCCCAAAGCCCAGACCCCGTATCCGAAACCATCGAGACCCACGGGGGAAAAAGACAAAAGTTCAGAACAATGGTGTTTCTATCACCAAAGATGGGGCTCAGGCGCACACCGCTGCCATCCACCATGTGCTTTTCCGGAAAACGCCAGGGCCAGCCGTCGCTAATGGCTACGACGGCTAGCCACCGAGACAGCCTCCTGTATCTCTGGGACTGACACTCCGGGCGGCACTTCCTGGTAGACACCACGGCCGAAGTCAGCATACTCCCCCCCCACCGAACATGGACACTCGTAACGCGGTCCTAGGCCCCGAACTCACCGCTGCAAATGGCACCAGTATTCGGACGTACGGCCTATCTCACTGCATTTCGGGTCCAGCCGTTTCACTTGGACTTTCACATTGGCAGCGATGTCATAGCCACTACTACGAGCCAACTGCCTCCTGGTCGACCTAAAAGGCCAGTGTTTGGTCCACGCCGAGACGTTCCAGACTTCCCAGCTCGGAGAAGCTAAGCTACCGGCCCTCCACCTGGATTCCGTGACCCTCCCGGGTAATGAATTCGCCAGGGTGTTGGCTGAATTCCCCTCCATAGTCACCCCGCAGTTCTCCATGGCCGACCCCAAGCACAGCGTGCAGCACCACATCCCCACGCAAGAACTGCCGCTGCATGCCCGAGCTCGCAGGCTCCCACCTGACAAGCTCCACCTCGCCAAGGAGGAGTTCCGTAAGATGGAAGAGATGGGCATCGTACGCCGCTCAGACAGCCCGTGGACATCCCCACTACACATGGTGCCCAAGTCCGCAGGAGGATGGAGGCAGTGCGGAGACTACAAAAGGCTCAACGACGCCACAACCACCGACAGATACCCGGTACCCTACATCCAGGACTTCACAGCGAACCTGCACGGAGCGACCATCTTCTCGAAAATTGACCTGGTCAGGGGATACCATCAGATCCCAGTGCACTCCGACAACGTGCCTAAGACAGCCTTCATTAGCCTGTTCGACTTGTTCAAATTCCTGAGGATGCCTTTCGGTCTCAAGAATGCAGCCCAAACTTTCCAAAGGCTCATGGACTCGGTGGGACGCGGCCTGGATTTCGTTTTCATTTACTTGGACGATATCCTGGTGGCCAGCAGTTCGCACCAAGAGCACGTGGCACATTTGCGCCAGTTCTGCCAATGCCTGCGCGACCACGGACTGGCAATCAATCTGGCGAAGTGCCAGTTTGGTCTGACGGAGATCGACTTCTTGGGCCACAGGGTCAACCGACATGGCGCAGTTCCCCTACCGGACAAGGTCCAGGCCATCCGCCAGTTCCCCAAGCCCAGCACGGTCAAGGGCCTGCAGGAGTTCGTAGGGATGGTCAACTTTTATCATCAGTTCGTGCCGATGGTGGCACGCATCATGAGACCCTTGTTCAGCCTGATGGCCGGCAAGGCCAAAGAAGTGGCACGGGACGCGGAGTCCACGGAGGCATTCGAGCAGGCCAAGGAGGCGCTGGCAAAGGCCGCCCTCCTAGTGCACCCGAGAGTCGATGTACCCACGGCACTCACAGTCGACGCTTCCAACACGGCAGTCGGCAAGGTCCTGGAGCAGCTCATCGAGGACCAGTGATGACCACTCACTTTCTTCAGCAGGCACCTATGGCCACCAGAGGTGAAGTACAGCACTTTCGACAGAGAGATGCTAGCACTCTACCTGGCTGTCCGGCATTTCCGGTACTTCCTCAAGGGAAGGGAGTTCACCGTGTATATGGACCACAAGCCCCTCACCTTCGCACTGGCCAAGGTATCGGAGCCATGGTCGGCTCGGCAGCAGAGGCACCTGTCCTTTATTTCAGAATTCACCACGGACGTCCGCCACATCGCAGGGAAGAACAACGTCATCACCAACACACTGTCTCGCCCCTGCCTCCACTCAGTAGGCATATCGTCCTCAGGAATAGACTACGCAGCACTGGCGAAAGCGCAATGGTCGGAGATCCCGGCTTACCACACCGCTATTTTGGGGCTCCAGTTCGAGGACGTCTCTATCGGCCCAGCAGCAGAACAACTCCTGTGCGACGTGTCTACTGGCAAACCCTGACCCGTGGTACCAGCAGCATGGAGGCGTCGGGTGTTCGACACGCTGCACGACCTGGCCCACCTGTCCATCCAGGCGTCCATCAAGCTGGTAGCAGACAGATTCATCTGGCACAGTTTGCGCAAACAGGTCGGACACTGGGCCAGGACCTGCATACGCTGCCAGACCGCCAGAGTCCAGCGGCACGTGAAGGCTCCCCTCCAGCAGTTCCAGCCGACACACAGGAGGTTCCAACACATCCACGTGGACATCGTCGGCCCTCTGCCAGTCTCCCAAGGCACCAGGTATATCTTTACCATGGTAGACAGGTTCACCAGATGGCTGGAAGCCGTACCGCTCGCAGACACGTCCACTGAATCCTGCGCCAGGACGCTCATTGCAAACTGGATCACCAGGTTCGGCCTCCCAACGGACATCACCTCCGACAGAGGGGCGCAGTTCACACCTGGTTTGTGGACAGCACTGGCGCAGCTCCTGGGCACCCAGCTGCATCACACCACAGCATACTATCCCCAGTCCAACGGTTTGGTAGAGCGATTCCACCTGCATTTCAAGTCGGCCCTGATGGCGCACCCCAGAGGCCCTAACTGGACAGATGAGCTTCTTTGGGTCCTACTGGGCATCCGCACAGCCCTCAAGGAGGACCTGGACACCTCCTCGAAGGAATTGGTCTACGGCGCCCCCCGATGGTCCCAGGCGAGTTCGTACCAGAGGCCCGAGGTTCGGAAGAAACTCCAGCAGCCTTGCTAACGAGGCTGCGGGACAAGGTAGGGACCCTGGCACCGGTCCTGACCTCCAGGCATGGTCCCATGCCATCCTTCAACCCTAAAGACCTCTGAGACCTTAAGTATGTTTTTATTCGCAGGGGGATGCACAGGTCACCTCTACAGCGGCCGTATGAGGGACCCTTCAAGGTGATCCGGCACAACGGAACCACGTGTATCGTGGAGGTCGGTGGCCGGGAAGAGACTTTTATGGTGGATCGCCTCAAACTGGCGCACTTGGACATTGAGCAACCAGTGAGGGCACCCACACCGCACCGGCAAGGCCGGCCACCCTGGCAAGCCACACAGACTGGGGTCTTCACTCCCCCGATGGATGTTTCTGGGGGGGGGGGGGCGGGTGGCGGCCTGCACATGTGGGACTCGAACCGCCATCGGGAGCCGCGTTTGGAACTACCCACTCAGGGTGGACATTCTGGGGACAGTCTGACGTCATGTCCGCCCCACGGGTGGCAGGGGCCCATGGGACAGGAGATTTAAGTGCACAATTTTGAATTAGTAAAGGCATTCTGAGTTCACCTCTCTCTGCCTCTGTGTGTTTCTTTTGTAGCGCATTTGCATGCGACTACAAAACTATGTTTAAACTACTTTGTTAGCTGGAAGTATCTCCTTCTTGGTAGGAAGAGGGAGACAGACAGCTCAAATAGTGGTTATTGGCAGCTAAAATCGCCATAGAGGATAATAGAGAAGTGAATTAGTCTTTGAAGAAGAGGTGACTACAAGAAAATCTCCCTTTAGTGTGGGTACCCATAGCTATCAATATCAGATAGGGTTTAAGATCTTCGTTTGAGTTTAGAACTTTGCAGTCAGCAAACCCAATACCATCACAGGTTGAACGACTGGATCCGCTCCAGTTTGCCTACTATTACAAGAGGTCAACAACAGGCACCATTTTATTGGCTCTGGAACCACCAGATACTGAAGATGCATACATCAGATGCTCTTCATTCACTATAGCTCAGCATTCAACATCTCCACAAAACTCATCATTAAGCTCCAAACCCGGCAGACTCCAACTAGTATGAATTGGCAACAACATCCCCTCCACACACACCATCAGCACACGTGAACCACAGGGCTTAGCACCATACTCCACACAGTTTATATTTATAAATTTACGTATTTAAGTTTGTTGGCACCGCTGTTTGCTAGCGAATCAAAGGTGGTGACGAACCAACATGTAGGAGGGAGACTGAAGACCTGGTTGAGTGGTGTTGCTACAACTCTCACTCAATGTTAGCAAAACCAAAGAGCTGATTACTGTCTACAGGTGGAAGAAGCCGGTTTTCCACGAGCCCGTCCTCATTGGGGGAATGGAGGTAGAGAGAGTCAGCAGCTTTAAATTCCTTGACATCAACACATCAAATGATTTGTCCCGGAACCAACACATACATGCCATCACAAATAAGGCATCACAGTGTCTACTCTCTTAGAAGTTTGTGTAGATTTGGCATTTCACCTAAAACTTTGACAAACTTTGAGATGCACAGTAGAGAGTATCCTAACTGGTTGTATCATGGCTTGGTACAGAAACACCAATGCCCAGAAACAGTAAAGGCTGTAGAAAGTGGGGACACAACCCATTCCATCACAGGCAAAGCCCTCCCACAATAGAATGCATTTCCATGAGCGCTACCAGAAGAAAGCAGCATCCATAATCCATCCAGGCAATGTCCTCGTCCCACTGCTATCATTGGGTAGGAGCTACAGAATCCATAGGTCACACAACACCAGGTTCAGGAACAGTTATTACCTGACAACCATCAGGGTCCAGAACTGGCATGGTGTTCCAGAGTCAGTATTTTCAGGATTGAGTTCCACATGCTATTCCTCTGCATCTTGCTGACTGGTCAATATCATTCTGTACCTGAAAACTACTTCCTAACCAGCCCTGGCAATGCCTCAGAGTTAATTATTCATTATTAAATATGAAATTTAATGTGTGTTTTAATGAACATTTAATGGAAACATTAAACATTAATTTGAAGGAAAATAATTAAATGCTGCTTCCCAAACTGCAAGTCTACAATCCCTATCGAAAAGAATAGGCTCCCAGATTACTGCCTCAAATGATTTGCAGAACATTGTAGAGGCAATTCCCCCAGCACCATTCCAGGAATTCCCGACAAGTCTGGCCCCTACGGTTGGACTCCATGTGTAGTTAACTGTAGAGCAGAGCGACGTACTTGATTCTCTGAATTTGTCAGCATGTCTCGGATTCACAGTGTGCGCATAGTAGCCCAATATTCACACAGCTGGCAAAGTTTGGTCGCGAGGGAAGGACACTTCCATCCGCCTGTGACACTGGACTCACAAATGGGGGACTGACACTTGGCAGCCCATTGACAAGAACTGGGAAGCAATTCATTTCAAAGGCATGCGGGAATGGTCACTGGATATGGGCTTTGCCAGCATTGCACAGATATTGTAAATAAATAATTTGCTCATTGCTAGTGAAGCACTAATTAAATGGATCTGGATAAAGATGAGACATCTTCATTTTATACAATAAGGAGCAATTGAAACGGCAATATTATCTGAAGCAGTAACCAATAAATAAGCCAGTTTGCTCATGATAATATGATTTGTTTTGCCATTTTAAAAATAGGTATATACGGCAGTTCTTCCTCTCCACGGCCCATTTCTTTATCAGCACTGGAACAGTTCTATACTGCAGAGGCAGACTCCTCCAAGTAGTTCCCCATATGTGCGCATAGCAAAATTTTTAAAAAACTCACATTCCCTGCCAGCAAAAGTCCAATATTGACAAATAAAGCAACATAAAGTAGTCCCTCTCAATTTGAAAAGACAAACTTTCCCTTTAAATATAAAGCACAATTCTGTGAGAACCATAAAATGCTCATGGGAATAGAATGGAGGGAAAGAAAGTAATGACTGTACACGACAAGGACATCTGTCCTTAATCAAGCCTGAATAGCTGGTGGTTCAGCAGTATAATTACCAATTACAAAGAAATTCAGCACGTGAAGTTGATAATATTGTTGGTTAGGCCTTTGTTTTGCATAAAAAGCAGGATGACCTTATTCGAATATTTGGTACTCTGAAAGTTGTTGCAAGGGAGCAGTAGCGTATCTGCAAATCTGCTTGTTTGTTTGTGTGGTGCATTATCACTTCAATGATCAACATGCACACTGGTCACTGTGAAAACCAAGACGTTGTCCTTCATTTGCTCTGCCCGCCCATCACATTAACTTCAGTCTCAGAGACTTCATTTTAAATGAGCGTATTCTTTTGGGGAATATTTTCTTTGCAAACTTAATGTTTCCTCATAAATGGAGCATCCAATGAGGGGTGTACACCACTGAGGGGTACTCCAATGAGGGGTGCACACCATACTCCAATGAGGAGTATGGATAGGGTAAATGCAAGCACTGGGGTTGGGTGGGACTGCAACCAAAGATCATAGCGTGAAAGGTGAAAAGTTTAAAGGGAACATGAGGGGAAACTTCTTCGCTCAGAGTGTGGAATGAGCTGGCAGCACAACTGGTTGGACAGGTACATGATGACGGTAGGGCTATGATCCTGGTGCGTATCAATAGGAATTGGCAGGTTACGTGGTTTCAGCATGGATGGACTAGACAGGCTGAAGGGCCTAGTGTTGTGTTGTACTTCTCCACGACTCTATGCCTCAAAGTCTAGGAAAGGGGGAAATTTTATTTTTCATCCTCGTGCACATGATAACTTCTGTTAAATAAGATGTTACTAGCCACTTATAACTCATTTGTAACTCAGTAATACAGGCAGCCAACTGTAAGCCCAGCATGCATCAGCTGGATTCACTGAAATTGGCAGCAAAAAAAGAGACCATTCCTGGCAACTGGCTGTGATCTTATGATAACAACTGGCAGGGACAATAAAGTCCCACTTCTATTCAAGGCAGTGATTTATTATTTCTATCAATCACGGTGGAAGGCTATTTGGTGTTAAAGTGACAAACACAAAATGCTGGAGCAGCATCTATGGAACAGAGTACAGTCAACATTTCAGGCCAAGACCCTTCAGCAGGACTGGAGAAAAAAAGACGAGGAGTCAGAGTTAGAAGTGGGGGAGGGGTGAAGTAAAGAGCTGGGAAGTTGATTGGCGAGAGAGATACAGGGCTGGAGAAGGGGGAATCTAATAGGAGAGGACAGAAGGGCATGGAAGAAAGAAAAGGGGGAGGAGCACCAAAGGGAGGCGATGGGCAGGCAAGGAGATAATGTGAGAGAGGGAAATGGGGATGGGGACAGGGAATGGTGAAGGTGGGGCCATTACCGGAAGTTCGAAATATCGATGTTTATGCCATTGGGTTGGAGGCTACGCAGACAGAATATAAGGTGTTGTTCCTCCGACCGAGTGTGACCGCATTACAACAGTACAGGAAGCCTTGACTGACATGTCAGAATGGGAGTGGGAATGGGAAGTGGAATTAAAATGTGTGGCCACTGGGAGATCCCGATTTTTCTGAAGGACAGAGCATAGGTGCTCAGCGAAGCTGTCTCCTGTTCTACGTCGGATCCACAGGAGGCCACACCAAGAGGACCACAACAGGTTAAGTCTCGCCTCCCTTGGTAGGACTGTTTGGGGCCTGAAATGGTACTGAAGGAGGAGGGTAGGAGTAAATGTTCCACTTGAAAGGATAAGTGCCAAGAGGGAGATCTGTGGGAGATATGAATGGAAAAGGAAGTTGCGGAGGAAACAACCCCTGTGGAAAGCAGAAAGTGGGGGGGGGGTGAAGGTGTGCTTGGTGGTGGATCCCATTGGAAGAGGCAGAAGTTACAGAGAATTATGTGCTGGACACAGAGGCTGGTAGGGCGGAGGGAAGGACAAGGGGAATCCTATCCCTGGTGGGGTGGCAGGAAGATGGGTTCAGGGCAGACGTGTGTGAAATGGAAGAGATGTTGTTATGGGCAGCATTGATGGTGGAGGAAGGGAAGTCCATTTCTCTGAAGGAGAATGACATCTCCTTCATTCTGGAATGAAAAGCCTCATCCTGTGAGCAGATGCAGCAGAGACAGAGGAATTGAGAGAAGGGGAGGGCATTTTTACAAGTAACAAGGTGGGAAGAGGTATAGTGCCGGTTGCTGTAAGAGTCAGTGGGTTTATAATAGACATCAGTAGATAAGTTATCTCCAGAGATAGAGAAAGAGAGATCAAGGGGAGGGAGATGTTGGAAATGGACCAGGTAAATTTGAGGGCAGGGTGGAAGTTGGAGGCAAAGTTGATGAAGACGACGAGTTCAGCATGGGTGCAGGAAGCAGCGCCAATGTAGTTGTTGAAGTAGCATAGGAAAAGTGGAGGAGAGACACCAGTGAAGGCTTGGATCATAGACTGTTCCACGTAGCCAACAAAAAGGCAAGCATGGCTGGGACCCATGCTGGTACCCATGGCTGGTACCCATGCTGGGACCCATGGCTGGGACCCATGGCTGGGACCCATGCTGGTACCCATGCTGGGACCCATGGCTGGTACCCATGCTGGGACCCATGGCTGGGACCCATGGCTGGGACCCATGCTGGGACCCATGCTGGGACCCATGGCTGGGACCCATGCTGGGACCCATGGCTGGGACCCATGGCTGGGACCCATGGCTGGGACCCATGCTGGGACCCATGGCTGGGACCCATGCTGGGACCCATGGCTGGGACCCATGCTGGGACCCATGCTGGGACCCATGGGGTAAGTGGGAGGAGCCAAAGGAGAAATTACTGAGAATGAGGACAAGTTTCACTGGGCGGAGAAAAGTGGTGGTGGAGGGGAACTGGTTGGTTCTGGTGTCCCAAATGAAACGGAGAGCTTTGAATCCTTCCTGTTGGCAGATGGAAATGTATAGGACTGGACATCCGTGCTGAAAATAAGATGCATGAACATCAATTGCTCGAACTTTCGGTAATGGCTCCACCTTCACCATTCCCCACCCCCTTTTCCCTTTCTCACTTACCTCCTTGCCTGCCCATCGCCTCCCTCTGGTTCTCCTCCCCCTTTTCTTTCTTCCATGTCCTTCTGTCCTCTCCTATTAGATTCCCCCTTCTCCAGCCCTGTATCTCTCTCACCAATCAACTTCCCAGCTCTTCACTTCACCCCTCCCCACTTCACCTATCGCCTTATGTTTCTCCTCCCCTCTCCCCACCTTCTTTTTTACTCCAGTCCTGATGAAGGGTCTCAGCCCAAAACGTCCACTGTACTCTTTTCCATAGATGCTGATGAGTTCCTCAGCATTTTGCGTGCGTTGCTTAGATTTCCAGCATCTGCAGATTCTCTCTTGTTTGTGATTGCTGTTGAGTGGCTGGGATCAATCTGCTATTCACTACATTTTATTTGAGAAATTACATTGCACTATCTGAAACAGTGATGAAGGAGCCCTGTTCATTGCAGCAATATTAAAAGCAACTTTTAGAATTTATGTAAAGAGACGAAATTAACTCCAATTGTATTAAATTACATAGTTTGCCTACAGGTCCCAGCAACAATATGAAGGGTCACTCTTGTGGTGTCAACAGACACGTTACCCAAGAACTGTTCACCTCTGCAACAAACACACTCACAGCATATCAGAGAACCAGGGTAGTGCACTCTTTATTGAACCTAACAGTGAGTCTTCCAATCTTTTACAATATATAAAACAAGGGTGGTAATCCGGTGGCTTCTGAATCAACAGCAGATGGTTATAACACCAGTATCACAAACTGTATTCAAGTTAGCTCACACCAAGCTGCACACTTCTGTTTTCCTTGACAAAGTGATAAACTTCCACCTTTATTGAATGATTTTACACTTTCCTGACAACTTGATTAAAAACATGCGCAAGTCTGCAGATGATGGAAATCCAAATCAACGTACACAAAAAGCTGGAGGAACTCAGCGGACCAGGCAGCGTTTATGGAAATGAGTGGACGTTTCAGGCCGAGACCCTTCTGCAGGATTGAGAAGGAAGGGGGAGGATGTCAGAATAAAAAATGGGGGGGGGAGGGGGAGAAGGCTAGCTGGGAGGGGATAGGTGAAGCCAGGTGGGTGAGAAAGGTAAAGGGCTGAAGAAAAAGGAATCTGATAGGAGAGGAGAGGAGAGTGGATCATAGGCGAAAGGGAAGGAGGAGGGGACCAGGAAGAAGTAAGAGGCAGGTGAGAAGAGATGAAAGGTCAGAGTGCGAATTAGAGAATTGGGGGGAGATTTATTTCACTGGAAGGAGAAATCATACCATTAGGTTGGAGGCTACCCAGATGAAATATAAGGTGTTGCTCATCCACCCAGAGGGTGGCCTCATTTTGGCACAAGAAGATTAAAATATAAATGTTAATACAACTTGATTAAATTCACATTTGAATTGTATCTTTTATTGTGGTTAAATATTTTTCAAGATATTCCACTGGTTTGAGACAAAAGTTAACTTCAGGCTGGCTACATTGAGATTATAGGACAAGTAACCAATAGCTTGATCAAACATAAGGCTTTACCAAATTCTTAATGATCCCTGTGGAACACCACTGGTCACTGTCCTCTATGCAGAATATGAACCATCCACAACTACTATATGCCTTCTTTGGGCAAACCAATTCTGGATCCTCAAAGCAAGGTCTCCTTGGATCACATGCCTCATTACTTTCTGAATGAGCTTTGCATGGGGAACCTTATCAAATGCCTTACTGAAATCCATACACACTACATTCACTGTTCTACCTTCACCAATGTGTTTTGTTACATCCTCAAAGAATTCAGTCAGGTTTGTAAGGCATAACCTGCCCTTGACAAACCCATGCTGACTATCCCTAATCAGATTATGTCTCTCCAAATGCTCATAAACCCTGCCTCTCACGATCTTCTCCAACAATTTGCCCACCACTGAAGTAAGACTCACTGGTCTATAATTTCTTGGGTTATCTCTACTCCCTTTCTTGACAAAGGAACAACATTTGCAACCTTCCAATCCTCTGGTACTTCTCCCATCTCTATTGATGATGCAAAGACCATCGCAAGAGGCTCAGCAATTTCCTCCTCATTTCATTTCCCACAGCAGCCTGGGGTATATCTCATCCAGTCCTGGTGAATTATGTAACCTAATACCTTTCAAAAGCTCCAGCACATCCATTTCCTTAATGTCTATACACTCATGTGTTTCAGTCCACTTTAAATCATCCCCACAATTGCCAAGGTCCTTTTCCCTGGTGAATACTGAAGCAAAGTATTCATTAGGTACTTCTGCTACCTCCTCCACTATTCCACTATTGGTCTTATTCTCACATGGCTCGTCCACTTGCTCTTGACATACTTGTACAGTGCCTTGGGGTTTTCCTTAATCCTGCTCGCCAAGGCCTCTTCATGGCCCCTTCGAGCTCTCCTAATTTCATTCTTGAGCTCCTTCCTGGCACACTTGTAATTTTCTAGAGCTCTAACAATACCTAGCTTCTTGAACATTTCATAAGCTTTTCTTTTTAACTAGATTTTCTACATCCTTTGTACACCATGGTTCTTCTACCCTACTATCCTTTCCCTGTTTCAATGGAACAATGCTATGCAGAATGCAATGCAAATGTTCCTTAAACATTTGCCACATTTCTGCTGTGCATTTCCCTGATAACATCTGCACCCAGTTTATGTTCCCAAGTTCCTGCTTAATAGCATCATATTTCCCCCTACCCCAGTTAAATGTTTTCCCAAATTTTCTGTTCCTATCCCTCTCCAAGTGCTATGGTGAAGGAGATACAGTTGTGATCACTACCTCCAAAATGAGAGATCTGACACCTGACCAGGTTCATTTCCCAATACCAGATCAAGTACAGCCTCTCGTATTGCGTCAGGAAACCTTCCTGAACACACCCAACAATCTCCACCCCATCTAAACCACTTGCTCTAAGAAGATGCCAGTCAATATTAGGAAAGTTAAAATCACACATCAAAACAACTCTTATTATTGTATTGTTCCAGAATCTGCCTCCCTATCTGCTCCTCGATGTCTCTGTTACTACAGGGGAGCCTAAAAAAAACACCCAGTAGATTTATTGCCCCCTTTATGTTTCTGACTTCCACCCACAATGACTCAATAGACAATCCCTCCATGACTTCCTCCTTTTCTGTAGCTGTGATACAATCCCTGATTAGCAGTACCTCTCCCCCACCTCTTTTCCCTCCCTCCCTGTCCTTTTTGAAACACCTAAAGCCAGGCACACTCATCAGCCATTCCTGCCCCTGAGTCATCCAAGTCTCTGAAATGGCGGCAACATCATAGTTCCTCATATTGATCCACCCGTCTTGCTCAGGATACACCTTGTATTAAAACAGACACTTCTCAAACCATCTGGCCGAGTGCTTCTTGGCTCTTATCGGGTTAAGCAGCCTCATGTGTGGCACCTTGTCAAAGGCCTTCTGAAAATCCAAGTAAACAACACCCACTGACCCTCCTTTATCTATCTTGCCTGTTATTTCCTCAATGAATTTCAGCATATTTGTCAGGAAAGATTTCCTCTAAAAGAAACCATGCTGACTTTGGCCTGTTTTATTACGTGCCTTCAAGTACCTCTAAACCTCATCCTTAGTAATAAAGTCTAACGTCTTGTTAAATATTGAAGGCAGGCTAACTGGCCTAAAATGTCCTGTCTTTTGTCACCCTCTCTTCTTAACAAGTGGAGTGACATTTGCAATTTTCCAGTCCTCCGGAACTATTCCACAATCTAGTGATTCTTGAAAGATCACTATTAATACCTTAACAATCTCTTAGCTACCTCTTTCAGAACCCTGAGATGCAGTCCATCTGGTCCAGGTGCCTTATTTACCTTCAGCCCTTTCAGTTTCCCAAACACATTCTCCTAAGTAATAATAACTACACTCCCTTGCCCTGGCACTCTTGAGTTTCTGGCACGTTGTTTTGTGTCTTCCATAGTAAAGACTGACACAAAGTACTTATTCAGTTCGTCCACCATTTCTTTGTTCCTCATTACTACCTCTGCAGTGGCATTTTCCAGCAGTCCAATGTCCACTCTTGCCTCTCTTTTATTCTTTATAACGTACATCTGAAAAAAAACCTTGGATATCCTCTGCTACATTATTGGCTAGATTACCTTCATATTGCATATTTTCTCTACTTATTGCTTGGTATATGCACTATTTCAAAAAAAATAACAATAAGTTTTGATCATGTTGAATTTGGTGTGGTGCGGACAGTTTCAAGTGATTAATAATGAAGGATATTGAAGCCTTAATATCAGGAACAGACGTACAACGGTGATGCCAAGAATAAGAAACTGATTATTTTTTAAATAACGTTATTTTTATAATGAAATATTCCAAAGTACAGAAAACTAATAAAATACACTAAACCAGATGTTTTTAAATTGTGAAGAAATTTAACAGAGTGAGTAGGGAAACATCTTATTTGTTGAATTAGTGATAATGTGTTAGCAATATAAAATTAGTTGTGGGAAATGTCTTTATTCAGAGAATATTAAGGGATATAGAATGCATTTCCAGGAAGACAATTGAAGCTTTCAAGAGTGAGTTGGGTCAACAATGGAAGCAAAATAAAATTCAATGCCAAAAAGAGAAAGCAGGACAGTGAACTCAAGTCAGTCGTAATAAACCAAGTCAGTTTTGAACTGACTATGCATCCCAAGTAACTTAATCTTCTAGATCAATCAGCCGTGCAGGACCTTAGTGAAATGTTTACTGAACTCTATGTAGACAACATTCACTGCCCTACTTTCATAAATTGTTTTTGTTACCTCCTGATGATCACCACCCCTCCTCCACCCCCCACCCCCCACCCCACACACACAGAGCTATGCTGACTATCCCCAACAGGACAAGAAACAGGAGACTGAAGATGTTATAATCAAGAGCAATGAACGATGCACTGGAGGAGCAGTAGCATCAGTTGGGAGGATAGGAGTCAAACAGTCTCCACATGTACTGCTTGCTGTGCTGAGTTCCTCCCACAGGTGGTTCGTTGGGGAGAGTACATCTGGCTTTAGGAATTGAAAATCATATTTGGCAAACCAGAGGGAATTTTTTAATTGGTAACTAACCAAATAGATTAGTGTTACCTTGTTGATGTGATAGTGTCATAGAAAGACATAGCATAGAAACAGTCTTTGGAGACCACACATCAAGTACTTGCATGAGTGCTATCCTAACCCATTTTAATCTCCCCCCCATTCCTATCAAGCTTCCCCAAATTCTATCACTCATCTTCACACTTGGGCCAATTTTACAGTTACCAATTGCCCAACCAATCCACAGGCGGGACATGCAAGCTCCATTCGGACAGCTCCTGAGGTTAGCATCAGACTGGAATGGCAGCTCTACTCACTGCACCACTGTGCCGTCCCATGATCTGGCTTGTTCTAAGTATCGAAGTACTTTATTGCCAGGGAATTACTTTCCAAATCTATGTTGTCCAGAAGGAAAAAAAAAATCATTCCAATCAAAATGCACAATACAAATGTATAACCGCCTCTCAAAGTCCAACTCTACATACCAGCCATGAGAGGTACAAACGGGTAAGGTCGGCCATCAGGGCAGTTGTGAAGCTGTACAGGCTAATCCCCTGTGCAGTAGATACAATGTGTTATAGAAATATTGATGAACTCCAACCATACCATCGTCTTTGGTCATCAATGGCCACTGGGAGCTAAGGGCCCAAGAGGAAGAAGGTGTATGACCAGTTAATCTTTTATTGCTGCAGCATCTTCTGTAGATAAAATCCTGGCCAAGATATTAAAACCATTGCTCTTCAAACGCATAATCTAATCTTTATTATCCTTCTGAATCGATAGACAGGAATTTGAAATAATTTCTCAAGTTAAAGACAGTGGGCTAGAAAGTCTCTCATATTGCATACTTTTGTGCAATACGTCACTGGAATGTATCTAAAAGCTGCCACTAAACACAATTGGGTCCTTTATGCCTGCATGGCACATTTCTGGAGACTTAACTGTGTTCTCAGTATGTATAAGCACCATGCAAATGCCAGCTCCTGCACATACAATAGAGTCATAGGGAGTGCAGTGGAGTTAGGTTTTGATGATCATTTGTTAGAAATTCATTTGTGTTTCCATCCGTGCTGGGTTAAGAGCTGGTGATCCCTTTGGAAACTCACCTGGCAGAAGGCAATGGCAAACCACTGCTGTAACTTGCCTCGTACGCGGTTCCTCACTACGTCAAAGAGGTGTGGAGGGAAATCGTCCGCTAACCGGAGAAACTCTGGATGCGACGTACCTTTCCTTTTTCCTCGACTCGGAGTACAGTAATCACACTGAGACAGGCTTTAAATAAGGAGAAAACCTGCACAATTTGGAACTTATTTCCTTGCTTATCAGCAGATCTTTCAAAAGGACAGCACTATCCAACTTGCTATCATAGTGTTACATTTAGATTTTGAGTGAATTTAAAATGTAATGCAAAATAAGTGGGTGTAATATTCTGGCATGGATCAAAGATTGCCTCATGGACTGCAAACACTGGGAATATACAGTATATTTTCAGGTCAGGAGGTGGTCTGGTAATGATTTGTGCTTAGGCACCAGCAATCACAATCCACACCAATGATAGGGGTGAGCAAATTAAGTACAATTTAACCAAACCTGCTGATGATACAAAACTAGGTGCCAGCATGGGCAGTGAACCTGATGCAAGAAGGCTTCAGGAAAATATAGAAAAGCTAATTGAAAAGACAGACGAAATAATGTGGAAAATTCAAGATCAACCACTTTGGCAGGAAGAAATGGGAGAGATTGAAAGGTATTAATATTAAGATATTACTCGCCATCCTTGTACACACAGTAGTGTAGTGGTCAGCCCGACGTTTTACAGTACAGGTGATCTGGGTTCAAGTCCCCCCCTGGCTGCCTGTAAGGAGGTTGTCCCTTCCCTCCATGACCACGTGGGTTTCCTCCGGGTACTCCAGTTTCCTCCCACAGTCCAAAGGCATATTGGTTGATAGGTTAATTAGTCATTGTAAATTTAGCCTAGGATTAAATTGGGGAATTGCTGGGCAGTGTGACTCAAAGGGCCAGAAGGGGATAGATACGTATCTAGATAGATAGATCACTTAAAGTTAGCATGCAGGTCATGAAACATTTAGGAAGGCAAATACACTCTTACACCAAAACATTCCAGCAATGTGGATTGCATAATTATATAAGAGTCCTGGTGAGAAGTACTGAGTACAAGCCTGTTCCTCCTAGACTAGAACAAATATTGTGGAGGAAGTGCAGCAAGAGTTCAACAGATTGGGAAAGTGGGTTTGACATATTATGGAGAGAGTAAACAGACTAGGCCCATGGATGGTCATCTCACTAAAATGTATGAAATTCTTAACAGATCTGAGAGGATAACACCAGAAATAATGTTTCCCCTGGGAAGGGGGTTCCAGATTGGGGTCACAGTCACAAAGCAAGGGGTCAGCCATTCAGGAAAAGGAAAAGAAGGAATTCTTTGCCCAAAGGCAAAATATTTGTAATTCTTAAACTCCTTGAGCTATACCGCCTCAGTTCATTATACATAATCAGGAGAGTTTTTCAGATATTTGTTTTTTTTTGGAAATCCAGCAAGATGGATTTAGTACTAGAAAATAGCACTTTAAAAAGATGACTTCTGATCTCACTTAATGATAGAAGGGTTGAATGGCCTATTTCTGCATGCAGGATGCCAGGAAGGATTCGGTAAAAGAACATCACTGACTATTCCTGGGTATATGAATGCGTATTTTTATCTATAGGTCTACTGAAAAAGCCTCCAGGAGGACCACATCTTGTCAAAAGGTCTGGAAGCTTACATGCCTCAGCGACACGGAGAGCTACGCTGGCTGGGGTCAGGGTTTTATGCTTTCGCTCTTGGTAGAATTACCCATGCCAAGCAGTTCAATGGTAGATGCCAGACTAAGAGTGGTCCACTGACCCTCCAGGTTCAGGGGTTCAGCTCAGGGCTGGTCAACCCTGACTGGCAAAATTAAGTTGTTACGTAAACAGCAATGAAGAATCCTTCTACATCTGAGTATGATGGTATTCCTGAGTCTCCACCCGGGACTTGCATGACTGACAGCAGTGAAAACCAAGAGGAATCAACTGAAGTGATGAAGGAAGCCCTGAGCACCACCAGAGATGAAGCACCTTCACTACTGCCCTAAACACCAGCGGCATAATGGGCAGTAAGCAAGTTACTGAAAAAGAGCTTGCAAAAAGGTCCTCATCTTATATGTTCACAGCCAGGAACAAATTTTATTATTACAGCCAGGTTTCACAGCCAGGAAACTTTTTAATGTATTCTGCCAGCTGGTCTCCACCAAGTTCAAAACACAACAGACTTGAAAGGCCTGTGCTGGTCACATGGGATTCACTGGCCTGGGAGCACAAAAAAAATTCTTATGAAAATAAAATTAGGCTACCAGAGCTAAGCATTTAAAAAGAATTAAAAACGGCAGCTGTAAACATTCCTTACAACATTAAAGGCCAATGTGAATATAAAACAATGAACATAGAACACTACAGCACAGCAAGGCCCTTCAGTCCATGATGTTGTGCAGACCCTGGGTTTACATTCCACACACTCTCCGTGTAAAGAACATATTTCTGACATCCCCCCCAATCACCTTAAAATTATGCCAGGCATTAGCTATTTCACTCTGGAAAAATGTCTCTGGTTATCCACTCAAACTATGCGTCTTATCATTATGTACAGCTCTATCAAATCATATCTCATCCTTCTTCGCCCCAAAGAGAAAAGCCCTCGCCCACTCAGCCTGTCCTCATAAAACATGCTCTCTAATCCAGGCAGCACCCTCGTAAATTACCATTACATCCTCTCTAAAGCTTCAGCGTGCATACTATAATGAAGCAGCACGAACTGAACACAATAAACCACAGTCTCATAGCTCTTGAACTCAATTCCCCGACAATACACCATATGCCTTCTGAACCACCATATCACCTTGCTTGGCAGCTTTGAGGGCCTTAAGAACATGGATGCCAAGATCCCTCTGTTCCTCCACGTTGCCAAGAATTCTGTAATTAACCCTGTGTTCTGCCTTCAAATGCAATCTTCCTAAGTGAATCATTTCACACTGGGTCGATCTCCATCTGCCACTTCTCAGCTCTTCATCCTGTCAATGTCCTGTTGTAACCTACAACAACCTTCTACAATATCCACAGCTCCACCACCCTCCATGTCATCACCACACTTAGTAACCCACCCATCTACTTTTTCATCAGTCATTTATAAAAATCACCCAAGAGCGAGGGTCCCAGAACAAATCAATGTGGAACAGCACTCGTCACCAGTCTCAGGGCAGAATATGCACCACCTCTGCCTTCTGAGGACAAGCCAATTCTGAATCCACACAGCTAAGTGAGCCTGGATCCTATGTCTCCTGACTTTCTGAAAGAACCCACCATGGGGAACCTTATCGAATGCCTTATTAAAATCCATGTACACCACGACCACTGCTCTACCTTCATCAATGTGCTCTGTCACAATCCTCAAAGAATTTAATCAAGCTCCAGAAGCATGACCTGTCCCTCAGAAAGCCATGCTAACTATCCTTAACCAGACTATGCCTCTCCGAATGCTCGTAAATCCTTTCTCTGAGAATCTTCTCCAATAATCTGCCCACCACTGAAGTAAGACTCACTGGCTCATAATTCCCAAGGTTATCCTGTACTCCCTTTCTTGAACAAAGGAATCGGATCTGCCACCTTCTAAGTGAAGTGATTTGACAGGGAAGAGATGCAGGAAGTAAACTGCTTACAAAAACCAGGTGCCACAGGCAAAACAAAGATCATATTTCTCATAAGGGTAAATCACCTTTGGTGTCCTGGACTACGTTTATTCCTCATTCAACAATTCAAACAAAATATATGGTAATTACTATGCTGCTGCTTGTGACAGCAAACTGTGCACAAAACAACTGCTACAAATCCTACACAACACAAAGCAGTGTGGTATTCTGTAGTACCTAGAAGGACTTCAGAGCTGCAAAAGGTACCTTCCGAAAGGATGTGAAAACGAATACCTGTTTTTATTCTCCCTCTCCAAAATGATCATAGAAACCACATTACTGAATCTTCTTTCCTCCTCAGATGCTATCACATTAGCACAAAATATATGAAAATAACTTCAGAATTGCACTAAATGCAAGGAAATTGCTGCAAACACAAACATTTCATAACAAGCTGGAGGAAGCTGACTTGATGAATAATTTAATTCTAAAAAGGAATTGTGCAGCTGCTTTCAATTGAGGAACTTACAGCATTATGAACAAAAAAAATGGGCATGACAGACAAAATATCTTTCAAAGTATCCATGATTAAATTGGTCCAAATTTATTTTAGGAATTGCTTGTTCTGGCAAGAGTCATAGAGTCATAGAAAAGTACAGCACAGAAACAGGTCTGGGCCAAAACATCTAGTCTGGGCCAAAACATTTAAAACTACCTACTCCCATCAACCTACACCAGGACCATAGCCCTTCACATCCCTGCCATCCATGTATCTATTCAAACTTCTCTTAAACATGTAAATCGAGCTCGCATGTACCACTTCCACTGGCAGCTCACTCCACACTCTAATGACCCTCAGAGTGAAGATGTTTCCCCTCATGTTCCCTTTCAACTTTCACCCTTTAACCCATGACCTCTAGTTGTAGTCCTACCCAACCTCAGTGGAAAAAGCCTGCTTGCATTTACCCTATCTATAGCCCTCATAATAATTTTGTATACCTCTATCAAATCTCCCCTCAATCTTCTATGTTCCAAGGAATAAAGTCCTAACCGATTCAATCTTTCCTAATAACTCAGGTTCTCCAGACCCAGCAACATCCTTGTAAGTTTTTTTTGATACTCTTTCAACCTTATTTATGTACATCTTTCCTGTAGAGAAAAGATACAAGCCAATGGAAGCATATCAGTGCCAATTAGAACAATATGTATGTACACACACGCACACGCACACGCACACACGCACACGCACAGTTAGCATGTTTATTTCTTCCAGCTTCTAGATAGAGAGGGACAATGCAGTGTCTTACATGGGATATGAACACTATGTGTAATTGTAATAGCCAGTGTCACATCGGGTATTCCTGTATGAGAATACAGACTGATTCCCATGAAATGTCAAAATCCAAAAGCTCAAACACAATCCAGTTCTGTGGCACAACTTCTGCAACTGCTAGCTTCAGGCCAAATCGTTATGCTGAACAGGCAAAAACAATCAAGGAAAGGCATATCACTGGGCCAAATGAAATGCACTTATGAGCAATTATCCACGCATACCACTCTGCCTTGCCTCCCATTCAATGGTGCTTAGCGATGATCAATAAATATTTGATAATTTATTGCAATTAGAACTAGAGTTGGCACATTTCTGTAATCTCTTTCTATTATCCAATCTTTGTTGGCTAGAGAAGGCTCTTAAATACTTAAGGGGAAAGTTCATAATTTTAAGGAATATTAAAACTTGGAAATAAGTGGAGCATCAGTGCTCAAATCAAGCTCCCACAGATTATGTCTAGCAAAATTAGATGTAGAGTAATGATCTCTGCATCATCTGAGTTACGAATACCATCATGGCTTTTCTCAGTTCCTGCAACTTCTTCTTGTGCCCCTCTCAATAAGACCATGAATTTAGTTCAAAATGTGCCACCTAAATAGTAGATTAAAATCAACTAGATACCAGTCAATAAAATTTTACAAATAAAAACTTGGCTGGGCATAAAAAAAAAGTAATTGTCAAATCCAAAAAGCAGCACATAAGCCATTATATACAAACACTTCCAGGTTTCTTGGTGCTTTTTGATCCTCTGATCAGTGGTAGCAATGTCTGGTAGGAAGAAATCTCATGGATCAGCACCAAAAAAACTACCGTTGTTTGAACACTGCTGTAATGATACTGCTGTACACAGCCAGAGGAGGCAATAAGCCTGGTTACCTGTATTAGCTTGAATATGATTGCAAATGACCACAATTGATTTTATGAACACGGTTCCTATGTAACTATCCCCATTCATTTCACCCTATTTTTACTGATAGAGGTTGCTGGAATTTTTACCATAAATGCTGTTTCGTCTGATCATTAAGACTTTTAGTAAATGGACTTTGGTTGCTGTACAACTGGCTGCTTACTCTGACATTGTCACATGCCTGCCTCACCTCCCTCTCAATGGCTGACACAATCGAGACAATCATTTGGATTAGTGCAATGGACAAACTTGTCCAAGATTAGGAAGTAAAATGTGAACTTCACTCAAGTTTTTGTTCTAAATGGAAATGAGAAGTACCAACACTATCAAAGCATGCCTAGGTAAGAACATGTATTTTTTGTCATTAAGTCAAAGGAGAAAATATTCTTAGAACCAGGATAATGTGTGCTGTGCCATTAAAACTTCACTTATGGTGCTTGCAAAATACAAGTGTAAATGTACCAAAATTCGCCCTATTCAATATAAACTTTTCTCTTATGTGCTTGTCATTAAACAAATCCCTTCATGAAACACACCCTTGAGCATTCATTTCAACTTTGTACTATTAATTTTAAATCTTCAAATCCATTGCTTTCAACATATGCAAAAATAGAGCAATAGTAATAGATTATGGGTGGTTATAATTACTTACCAACCCAGATATAAAAGGGGTTTCCCTTGAGTTAGATATATAATGCATTCAAACGTTGATGGATCCTATATTAGTCTATTAAACTAACAATTAGAAAACCAAGTTTTATTCTGCTTTGATAAATTGGACTCACCTTGCAATACTTCTGAATTTCAAATAGATTTTACGATTTAGCCCTATACATAATTCATACGATTTAGATATGGCTCTGACATAAACAAAACTTTCACAATAAATCCTTCCTTGGTGGTTAATACTTTGAAAAAGGAAGCTTCCATGATTTCCCTAACTGTCTACTTGATAACTAAACTTCATAAATGTAGACCATTCACACAGGGTGATACCAAACTCAATCATATACCTACTGCAACGAGGTTAAGGGGAGCAAATAAAGAACAAGCAGGCTAACACTTCTAATAACCATCTAGTTGCAACAACAAAAAGACAACATGTGGGAGACTCCATGACAAAACTGAGCATTACCAAAGTTGGTCCTTAACTTGTTAATGTTCTCGCTGAGCATCGTTAGCCACGTTCAAAAGTTTCTGGCTTTGAGAAACCCCTTCTCAAAGTAGTAAAATTATGATTCAAAATTGAAGTTTATTTACCACGTGTACATTTGAACATACAGTGAAATGCATTGTTTGCAAGAACAATCAACACATGTGGGCAGCCTGTAGTAAGTATCACCACACATTCCGGCTCAAACATAGCGTGCCCACATTGCTCAGCAGAACAAAGACAGATTTTTAAATATTTTACATTGCACTCATTTAATAATATTTTTTCTCTAGTTACATTCCACATATGAAATCAATGTTGTTCTAACAGATTCAAATCTCAGCAGTTTCAAGTAAAAGAGAACTGAATATGCAAAGCTTAAACAAGCTGCTTGAGCAACCCATCCATGTCAGGCAGCATCCATGGAGGCAAAAGGACAGTTAACATTTCAAGATGACCCAGGATATTAACGCAGGGTGTCGATCTGAAAGGTCAACTATCCCCTTGCCTCCATGGCTACTGCCTAACCCAATGAGATTCGCCAACAGCTTGCGGTCTGTAGAAAACAGTGCTCCAGCATACATGTGTAGTCAGAGACACGCTTTGTTTATGACGAAACAACAAATGCATTCCGGAATGTGAGTAGGCTGTCCCTCCTCAAACATTTGAATGCTTTAATGGATTATTTACAGTTTTACACAAACAAATTAATTGCTGGGTTAGGTCACGCCAACTCTCAAGTGTATCTGCCATTCAATATGATCACGGCCGACCTGAACACAACCTTAGCTGCATCTCCCAACCCATTGCTTAACAAGTGTCTATCTTGTCTATCCGCCTCACAAGGCCCACAAAACTCAGAGGGAAAAAGCCTATCTGTTTAAAAGGTGAACCCCCATTTTACAACTGTGACTTCTACTTTCAATTTCACTTACTAGAGTAACGTCCTCTCTAGATCCAGATTATCATTTCTAACTTTTGCAAATCCAGTAGATCAATCTTTTGTCTTTTGACATCTCAAGCAACCACTCCAAATATTAGGTTTGTAAACCTTCTCTGTCTGCTTGCAATGCATTAGCATTGTCATTTTAATATGGAGGCAAATATTGTACATGATGTAATCTGACCAATGCCCTATGAAAAGGAATTACAACCTTCCTAATTTAGTATTCAGTTCCCCGAGAAATAAGCAACATTGTTAGCCTTCCTCGTTTGCTGTAGCTGCATACAAGCCCATTGTGAGTCATATACTGGGTCACACCAAACTTTTACCATCTGGATAAAATGCTTCTTTTATATTTATATTTCCTGCTAAAATAGGTAAAGTTCACTTACTCCTTTTTAAACAGATCTTTGCCCATTAACTTAATCTAACTGCATCCTCTTCACAAACTACTACTTATCTTTGTATCGTAAACAAACTTAGTGATTATACCAATGTCACCATCCAAGTCATTAATATAAACTGTACAAGTTTAAGGCCCTTATGCTGATTGGTGCATCAATTATCGACTTTTTGAGTCAAAACCCTGGATCTGTTACTAACGGGTTGATGGCTGCTCCATGAAAGTAATGTGCACATGGTTATTTTGAAGAAATGTGATACAGATGGAAAAGATCCACTGGGGCCCACAACTAGCAGAGTCTTTGCCTTGCAGCACCACAGACTCGGATTCACTCCTGCTTTCAGATGCTGTCTGCATGGAGTTTGTATGTTCTATCTGTGACTCTGTGAGTTTCCTCCAGGTGCTCTGGTTTCCTCCTACATTTCAAAGATGTGTGGTTAATCCGAGGGGTAAAAGGATGGTGTTGGTTGAAAGGAATGAGGAAAGAAAAAAAACGTGGGATTAATGTAAATGGGTGACTGAAGGTTTGCGCAACTCAATGGGCCGAAGGGCCTGTTTCTGTGATCTATCTCTCTATAGTGCTACGATATTGAATCCAAAAATGACCGAGTGCTAACCTAACCTTTCACTTTCTATAGGTCCTTAAATTAAATACAAGCAACTAAGTTTGCAGATCAACTGAGCCATGAATAAATATGTAGAAGGAGCCAGCTCTGTAACAGATCATCTCACTCCACACAGACTTTCCTGGGAAAGTACTTCATTTTACTGCCTCACAAACTGCCAAGAAATCTTTATACTAAATGCTGCTCTATAAATCATACCAACATTTATTAAGGAACGCCCTTCTGCTAGATACGTAACTTTGCCACTTCTAATTTCTGCCCTCTCATTTAACATTGATTCCTTTGGAACTTGCATCTGAAACTTCATCTGCATCCCAGCTAAAGTACCTGCAGAATTCATTTTATATCACCCTAGGCTACAGTATTTTATCTGACTTGTAGAGTCAGCTGAAATTCCTTTTCCATCAAATTTTAAGTTTAGAAGTTAAATATCTATTGTTCACAATATAATGCATTGTGCGACAAGCAGTAGAGTGGAAAGAAACTAAAATTTAAAATATACTTTATCTGACATATTCTTTGGCACAGCCATTCATTTGAGACAAACTTCAAAGACATCATTATTAACAAAAGTCCAATTGTCATTTAAAGAAAGTTCAGTATGAAAGCACGCACACACACACACACACACACGCCCGGTTTCACAAACTGGTCCCAGATTCCCTTCTGTGCTTAGGATGTACTTACCTCCTCTTTCATGAAAAAGTGTGCACTTACACAGTGTCCTTCACATCCTTTTCAAATTGTTCAAAAGTGTTTTTTTGTAGTGTCACCCTTTGATAATTGATTGAAGAGTGATCAATGTTTCTCTTCAGAACCAACCATGAGGCCATCAATGGCTTCACTAAATCCTTCTGCACCATTAGCAGGGAGGCACTGTGGATCTAATTCAGTGGCCTGGAGAAATTTGACTCTACCTTAAGCCTCGAACCTATCCAGCTGGTCCATAACAGAGCCAATCCCAGTGAAATCCTGGTGTCAGGAAAGGCTGCGTCATTGTGGCAAAAGTTGTAGCTATCTTTTTTTTGTCATGATGCCACGTTGTATTTCCAACAAACAACCTGATCCAAAATCGCATTACCCTCAAAAGATGATCTTTGCTTTTGCACACAAACTCCAAGCCATCAACTTGTTTGTTGAAGTATACAAGAAAATGGGCTTTACACTCAATATCTGCAGAACAAAGACCTTCTATCAATCTCCCTCCAATGCATTTTATCCATGCAGCATGATAAGAAAGTAAAAATTCTGTTCCCATGATAAAAATGCTGTTCTACTCTCCATAGTTAAATCCAAGAGTAGGATGCACTAATAACATGGTCCCTCAAGACCAAATGAAGAATTGTATTAGAAGTGACTTAAAACTAGACAGTCTGTCCTAATACCTGCTACACTGCAGTTGTGTGCAGCCCACACCAGGATGGGAAGCAATTCAGATGCCTTGTTCCTCTGTTTGCTTGGGAAATTAAGCCAAGGTGCAAAGTGTATCTCAGTTGCAGAGCGACTTTTACAGAAAAGTCAAATCCTCATGACGTTTATCCTTTCACCGCTGTCAAGTCGGATGGAACAGCAAAACAAGAACCAACCACTTGAAAAAAAATTTGGTGCAAATTTGCGAGCAGTTTTTAAATAACCTGAGAATGCATCCAAGCTTCTACTCATTTATTTCATACCTATCACAAATAACAAGCTTACGATTTTACTAAAGTATCAGCACATTATAATGCCTATTTGTTGTCCATCCTTCAATTTCCAAACCATCTGCATGTTTCAGCCATGGATTAACAAATCACTATTTTTGAACCCAACATTTCTGGCAGTAACAATAAATGTTGCTGAGGGGTTTCTCATAAAATTCGTGTTCAAAGATTTCCACGGTTTTCAGACAGAAAAATAAACATGCAAATACAGTAAGTGAAGAGTAATACAAGTCTAAAACAAAAAGTTGATGCAATAATGGAAGACATTTGAATGGAGAAAAACAAAATGACCATCACCAATTAGCAAAAGATGAGAGTCTTTGCTAAACTGAATGTAATTTTGCCTGAAATAAGTCCATTCAGTACTAAATATATCTGTATTTTAAATTGAAATGACATCATACGTTCATGTTTCTGGAAAATGTTGTACTAATTTAAAAGTAACCTTTACTACAAGCTTCCCATAGCACTCTAATCTCTAAATGATTCTACCATCAGAATGAATCAACTACATTTAGGAGTTTTTTTCCTAATACTGCCAATTGTTTGGTGATATATAAGTGCAAATCAGGTTACACAAGAACTCAAGGGGGAAAATTGGAGGAGCTTTGACATAATTTGTGCAGAGATCATTAATATGCCCAAAACAAAAAAATCTTTCCCAATAAAACAAAAATCATAATGGAACCTTCACAATTTGTTCTGTTGTTTAAGAAAGGCTCTAAAAATAATCCCGGAAATTATAGGAAGGGACTGGATATACAAGTATCCAGACAGACAGGAAATGATTGGTATGGTCAACATGGCTTTGTGTGCAATAGCACATGTCTAACCAATAATAGAGTATTTTTTGAGGAGGTTACCAGGGAAGTTTATGATGGGAAGTTAGTGGATGTTGCCTACATGGACTTCACCAAGGTCTTGGGGGTGACAATATCCTGATGGGAGGTTGGTCAAGAAGGTTAAGTTGCTTGGCATTCAGTGTGAGGTAGTAAATTGGATTTGACATTGGCTTCATGAAACAAGCCAGAGAGTGATAGTAGATGGTTGCGTTTCTGACCAGAGGCCCGTGACTAGTGGTGTGCTGCAGGGATCAGGGCCGGGTCCCTTGTTGTTTGTCATCTACATCAACAAACTGGACGATTACGTGGTGAACTAGATCAGCAAATTTGCAGATGGCGTCAAGATTGGGGGCATAGTAGACAACAAGGAAGGCTATCAAAAATTGTCGCAGGATCTGGACCAGCTAGGAAAATGGGATGAAAATAGCTGATAGAATTTAATGCAGACAAAACTGTAAGTGTTGCATTTTGGAAGGACTAACCAGGATCGGTCTTACATGGTGAGTGGTAGGGAACTGAGGAGTATGGTAGAACAGAGGGATTTTGGAATACAGATCCTTGAGGATGGCATTACAGGTGGATAAAGTTTTAAGGAGAGCTTTTGGTGCTTCAGCCTTCGTAAATCAGGGCACTGAGTACAGGAGTTTGAATATCATGTTGCAGTTGTGTAAGGTGTTGATGAGGCCTAATTGGAACATTGTGTGCAGTTCTGGTCACCTACCTAAGGGAAAGATATCAATAAGTTTGAAAGAGTACAGAGAAAATTTGCAAGAATGTTTCCAAGAATTGAGGACCTGTGTTCCAGAGAAAGGTTGAATAGCTTAGGACTTGGAGCATAAGTGAATGAGGGAGACGTTTGCTAGAGATATACAAGATTATGAAGGATATAAATTGGGTAAATGCAAACAGGCTTCTTCCACTGAGATTGGATTAGAGTAGAACCAGAGGTCATTTGTTAAGGGTAAAGGGTGAAATATTGAAGGCAAACATGAGAGGGAACTTCTTCACTCAGAAGATGGTGAGAGTATGGAACAAGCTGCTAGTAGATGTGGTAGATGCAGGTTCAATATCTACATTGAAAAGAAAAGTGGATAGATACATTGATTGGAGTGGTGTGGAAGGCTATGGTCCACGTGCAGGTCGCTGCGAATAGGCAATACAAAACTTCAGCATGGACTTAATAAGCAAAAAGACCCGTTTCTGTTCTGCAGTGTTCTGTGATTCCTTCTTCAGTTTTGAAACAAAATAAGCCTTGAACAGTCTATTCAATTCAACATTGCAAAACTCTAAGTAGTATGTTGAATTTGGTACAGCAAAATCAATAAACTGATGTAAAACAAGTTTTTCCCCTCAAAGTCAAAGCAGCTTGTATACCTCAACTAACTCAATCTTCACTAGTCAATCCTGATAGAGACATAATCTGATTAGAGATAGTCAGCATGGCTTTGTCAAGGGCAGATCGTGCCTTCCGAGCCTGATCAAATTTTTTGATATAACAAAACACATTGATGAATGTAGAGCAGTGGATGTACTGTGTATGGATTTCAGTAACCCATTTGATAAAGTTCCCCATGCAAGGCTCCTTCAGAAAGTAAGGAGGCATGGGATCCAAGGAGACCTTGCTTTGTGGATCCAGAATTGACTTGCCAACAGAAGGCAAAAGGTGATTGTAGATGGTTCGTATTCTGGATGGAGGTCGGTGACCAGTAGTGTTCTGCAGGGATCTGTTCCAGGACCCCTCCTCTTTGTGATTTTTATAAATGACCTGCATAAAGAAGTAAAAGGGTGGGTTAGTAAGTTTGCTGATGACACAAAGGTTGGGGATGTTGTGGATGGTCTGGATGGTTGTGAGAGGTTACAGCAGGACGTCAATAGGATGCAGAACTGAGCTGAGAAATGGCAGATGGACTTCAACCCAGAGAAGTGTGAAGTGGTTCACTTTGGTAGGTCCAATTTGAAGACAGAATATAATATAAAAAGTAAGACTCTTGGCAGTGGGGAGGATCTGCGAGTTCTTGGGTTCCATGTCGATAGGGCACTCAAAGCTGCTGCGCAGTTTGACAGTGTTATTAAGAAGGCGTATGGTGTGTTGGCATTCATCAACCATGGGATTGAGTTCAAGAGCCGTGAGGTAATGTTACAGCTATATCAGACCTTGGTCAGACCCCACTTGGTGTACTGCGTTCAGTTCTGGTCATCACACTACAGGAAGGATGTGGATACTATAGAGAGAGTGCAGAGGAGATTTAGAAAGATGTTGCCTGGATTGGAGGGTGTACCTTATGAGAGTAGGTTGAGTGTACTTGACCTTTTCTCCTTGGAGCAATGGAGGAGGAGAGGTAACCTGATAGAGGTGTATAAGATGATGAGGTGCATTGATTGTGTGGATAGCCAGAGTCTCTTTCCCAGGACTGAAATGGCTAACTAAGGGGGCATAGTTTTAAGGTGCTTGGAAGTAGGTACTGAGGGGATGTCAGGTGTAAGTTTTTCCACACTGAGAGTGGTGCGTGCATGGAATGCACTGCCAGCAGCGGTGGTCGATGCGGATACAAGTCGGGTCTTTTAAGAGACTCTTAGATAGGTACATGGAGCTTAGAGAAATAGAGGGCTATGCGCTAGGGAAATTCTAGGCAGTTTCCAGAGTAGGCTACATGGTCGGCACAACATTGTAGGCTGAAGGGCCTGTAATGTGCTGTAAATGTTCTATGTTCTATGCTTAATGCAGCTACAGTACAAGATTATATATTTAAACATTTTATATGCCCAAATTTTTAGGATTTTGCAGTTTTGAACTACAAATCATTTTAACCCTGTTCTTCCACCACTCTCAGGCCTTGGAATTTGACTCAATGTTGTGTCCTCCATATGTGATCAATTCTAATGTGGACAGTTCTCTTTCCTATACAGTGTTATCTTGTTAGTAAATCATTTGCTGATTTCTTACTCTGGCAAGGATTAAGGGGTGCACCCATTTTATTATCCTTTTTTATGCACTGGTGTGTCCACTAAAAACAATTTAATGCTAAATGGTGGATGGAAAATAAAAAGTGACAATCTTACATACTGTATCTCTCCTTTTAACCATATTTACTAAATAACCTACAAGATTTAAAAAGTCAACAAATTACAATACTGTTCAGCAAATGAGGCGTGGACAGGAATAAGTGTCTAGATTTTAAATGTCACTGCATTCGAAAGACAATTCCTGCAGTTTGCTCAGACCATAATTTACTAAGTATATTGGAAAGCAAACCTTGACGGGCCTGCACTACACAAATCCAAGGCACTTCTTTAAAAATGGGAAAGATCTCAAATGATCTTTACTGCTTATCTAACAAGACAGGTTTCAACTGTCCTGTACATTAAATTGACATCCGGAAATGGCCCCAGTCTTCCTTATCTATAGAGGTTGCCACACAGAAAAATAATCTGTCATGTTACTACGTAAGTTAATGATCTACACAAGTACAGACCACAAAAAGCTGAAACACACTGTGCCACATCAGTTGATTACTAAAATAAAATAAAGGGTTTATATTGCAAGTAATAATGCAAGACATTGGAATCAGGGATTATTAAATTTAACATTTAAAGTAAGTATAAAGAATAACATTTGCAGCTAGTGTTAATAGCTGATACAGATATCACACAAATTTTATTTAGAAATGAAAGAAACTAAAACCCAATTTCAAACCTGGTTGATAAATATAAAAATGTTACAAAGCACAAAATATATTCTTAAAGCCTATTTTAATCAAAGCCATAAGCTTTACATTTAAAATGAAAGTAATGTTTACATTGTTGTGCTTAAGAGAAGACATCCATCTACTTTTCAGAAACCTTTGGCATTACAGTAATTGTTTTCAGTAGCAGCATCAGTGCACAGTAAAGGAGAACAGAAAATAAGTCACACCCCTTCAATCCTTCCCAGAATTATGAAATCTCAGACCAGTTTACCAACAAGGAAATAGAAAGTTCAAACTGCTGATTTACAAATCAGGTGACCAAACATTGCATAAACTAGAACTCTCAGACCTGAATTTCAGGAATTACAACTAGTTACAATGTAACAATTTTTGTCAATAAAGAACTAATGAACTGAAAGAAGGAACTTCACAATTCATGGCATCATATCTAATATGGAAATAGTAAGCCGCATAAAAAAATGTCTTTCCATAGAATTACATGTTGGGACGATAGTTTTGAGAAAGCGCTCTATAAATAAATATTGCTATAGATTTAGATTCCTGCTAATGACAAAGAAATTTGAGTAAATTCATAATACATTATGAAATGTTTTACTCTTCTAGAATTAAGTCTGTTTTTAAGTTCTAAAGCATAACATTATGTAAATTGTTCCTAGAATGAATCATGAAACATATGACCATTATTGATGAGTTAACATGCTGATGGCCAAGCTGCTCCAATACAACCTCAAGATTGGCACCTAATGGACAATGTGGATCATTGCCCAGATATACCTTGTCCAGAAGAAGCAGGACAAATTGAACCCAGCCAATTATTCCCATTTGTTCGCTTTCAAGCATCAGCAAAGTCATGGAAGGGATAATGAGGGTCTCAGCCCGAAACACTGATTGTACGTTTTTCTACAGATGCTGCCTGACCTACTGAATTCCTCCAGCATTTTGTGTGTGTTGCTTGGATTTCCAGCATCTACAGATTTTCTCTAGGACAGTATAATCAAATGGAATCTGCTTAGCAACAGTCTGATAACTGTACAATGCTCAGCATCTTTCGTGACTCCTCAGATAATGAAGCAGTCCGCATGCAAACAGAATACCTGGACAAAACCAAGGCTTGGAATAATAGGTAGTGAGTAATATCCATGCCACACAAGTGCTAGGCAATGATGATATCCAGCAAGAAGAAATTCACTATCACAGCCGACACTGAATGTCATTACCATCACTGAACCCCTCACTATAATATCCTAGGTGTTACCATCAACCAGAAACTCAACTGCAGTAGCTGTATACCCAATGTAGCTCGGAGGCAGGAAGCAGAGTGTGGTGGTTGAAGGTTGTCTTACAGAATACAGGCTGATCAGAACTGTGCCTCAAGGGTCAGTATTGGGATCATCTTATTCAATATTTATGATTTGGAAATGAATACACCTGCCTCGATCAGAAGGTTTGTGGATGATACAGCTTTGGGAGGTGTTGCTGACAGTAAAAAAGGTTTTTAAAGAAAGGAGATCCTGCTCAGTGAGGGAAGTGTGCTGAAGGAGGGCAAATGGATTTCAGTGCAGCCAGGTGTGAGGTGACACATTTTAGGAAGTCAACCCACCCTAGGACTTGTACTATGAACAGGGGGACCCAGGAATACCAGTGCATTGATCATTGAATGCTGTGTCACAGGTAGAAAGAGTCATGGAAAAGGCTTTTAGCACACTGGCCTTCATCAGTCAGGGCAGTGAGAACAGGAGTATCAGGACTGAATTATAGGGAGATGTTGGCCAGGCTATGTCTTTAGTCCTTGGAATATAGAAGAGCAAGGGATGGCCTTACAGAGTGTCTGAAGTTTTGAGAGGCATAAATAAGGTGGATAATGACAGTCTCTTTCCCAGGGTCAGAGAGTCCAGAGGGCACAAGCTTCAGGTAAGAGGGGAAAGATTTAAAAGAGACCTGAAAGGCAACACTTTCACACACAGGGCAGTGATTATATCAATGAGCTGCCAGAGAAAGTGTTTGAGGCAGGTACAATAGTATCATTTAGGAAGCACTTGATTTGGTACACGGAGGGGCAGGGCTTGTAAGAGTATGGGCCAATGCAGAAGATTGGTACTAGCTGGATGGATATCAGGGTCGACATTGACTCATGGGGCCATAGGACGTAATTCATTCTTTATTGCTCTATGACTCTATGACTCAGACCTTCAATATGTGTATTAACACAAATGTAAATAGCAGTTACACTTACTGCAATAATTAGTAATTTATGATTTGGATGATATATCCCAATGTCAAAATAGTAGTTTATAAAAGAAATGTCAAAGTAGGACTGAAGTTACACAATGCATTGTAACAGTTTTTAAAATTATATTATAGTGATGTCAGGAACTCAGTTTAGTTCCTGTTGATAATATTTAAACACAAAATAACTCTTGACATCCTGTCTAATCTAGTGACAGATACGCTCCATCTTTCTGACATATTCAATTGAATACCAGCCCATCACAGATATCAATCCCAGTTATACCTTTATCACACTCTCAGCCCTTCTCCCAACAAAACTACCATCCCTTCCCCCAAGGTTCATAACTCACTTCCTTGTTTATCTTTTCTCCAAATTCTTGCTGTTTTTGAGTTGCCTCCCTCATTTCATTATTCTAAATACCATAATCATTCAGATCAAGACTTCCCAATTTTCCCCTTTTCACCTTCTAAATCAGCCAAGACCATCTTTAAACTTCATTGAACCCTTTCCAGAAGCAGTTCTCTTTCTTTGCCACACTTCCAGGAGACATATCATACCATCCAATTCCAAACTGAGCTCTTCACCTACCCCACTGGCTCTCTACCATTCATCCTGCAACCTGCACATGATCTACATTGAAATTTATATTGTTGACACATTAGGTTGTAAAATTTTCATTCTCTTTGGTTTATTACACTTCATGAGTTCAACAGTCCACACCTCCATGGACTTCATCTGCCCTACGTATCCCCCTTGCTCCCCTTCTCTCTCTCTCACACACACTCTCTCTCTCTCTTTTCACGTCTGTGGTTTATGCTTATTCTGTTTACTCCCTACTTTCCAATTATTTTCATACTGCTCCATTTATTGGTTCTCTAAAGTAATTTCCCACTCACTTTCTGATAGATTCTCTCTTCCATTTCTTACTTCCAGGTCTCTCCATAAACCCAGTTGTAGTATTCTTCTCTTTCCCTTCCTCTCCTTGCACTCATCCATATTTTACATTTCTCTCCTAGAGGCATAGAGTCATAGAAAAGGACAGCACTGAAACAGGCCCTAATCCATGCCAATCTATTTAAACTGCCTAGTTCCACTGACCTGAACTCAGACCATAACCCTCCATACCCCTTCCATCCATGTACCTATCCAAACTTTTCTTAAATGTTGAAACCAAGTTTGCATGCATCACTTGCGCTGGCAGCTTCTCCCATACTGTCTTGACCCTCTGAGTGAAGAAGTTTCCCCTCATGCTCACCTTAAACATTTCACCCTTTACCCTTAACCCATGACCTGCATTTGTAGTCCCACAAAAACTCAGTGAGAAAAGCTGCTTGCATTTACCCATCTATACATCTCATAATTTTGTATACCTCTATCAAATCTTCTACAATCCAAGGAATAAAGTTGTAAATTTTGTCTGTACTCATTCAATCTTGCTTATAACTTTCCTGTACATCGGAGACCAAAACTGCAAACAACTTCTGCACTTGCCTCCTACAGGGCTCTGAGGGAATGCCTTGTCAGGGACTGGGGATTTATCCACCCTAATTTGCCTCAAGACAGCCAACATTTCAATTTTTGCAATCTGTACAGGGTCCACGATCTTGCTGCTGCTTTGCATCACTTCTATAGACTCTGTCTGTTTCCTGAGTAAACACAGGTGCAAAAAATCCAATTAAGATCTCCCTCATCTCTTTTGGTTCCATGCACAGATTACCTTTCTGATCTTCCACAAGACCAATTTTGTCTCTTGCAACCCTTTTGCTCATAACATATCTGTGGAATCCCTCAGGATTCTCCTTCACCTTGTCGGCAGGGCAACCTCGTGCATTCTTTTAGCCCTCCCAATTTGTTTAAGTGTTCTGTTGAATTATTCGTACTCCACAAGTACCTCATTTGTTCCTACTTGCAATGCATCTCCTTTTTTTTCCCTTAGCCAGGGCCTCAATATCTCTTGAAAACCAAAGTTTCCTTTTCCTTTTAAATCTTTTTATGAATTTTTAAAATTATAAACACAATAACAAAGTTAATACAAAGAGATTGGAATAATCTTATTATAAATAAACATATACAAAAAAGATTTCAAATAACATAGGTATAATAGACTTACAAACTCATGATAAAATTAATCATAAAGAAAAAAACAAAAAGAAAAAATTTTTTATATATATATATACACACACACACACACAAAGAACTCCCCCCTCCCCCAAGAAAAAAAAACTAAATACTAAACCCAAGAAAAAGCAAATGGAACAAAACAGGGCTAGACAAATATCTTAAATCGACCACATTTAGTAATGTCCTCTATTCATATATTTTAAATTAATAAATTAGATTTGGAAAGGTCAAATTACATCATATGAAAATATTGCATAAAAGGTTTCCAAGTTTCTTCAAATTTAACCAAAGGATCAAAAATATCACTTCTAATTTTTTCTAAATTTAAACTTAATATAGTTTGGGAAAACCATTGGAATGTAGTAGGAGGATTAGTCTCCTTCCAGTTCAATAAAATATATCTTCTGGCCATTAAAGTAACAAATGCTATCATCCAACAGGCTGAAGAAGACAAAGATCTGTGTTCTACCATTGGCAATCCAAAAATTGCCATAATAGGATGGGGTTGTAAATCAAAACATAGAACTGTTGAGATAATATCAAAAATATCTTTCCAATATTTTTCCAAGAGAGGACAGGACCAAGACATATGAGTTAAAGAAGGCACCTCAAAGTGACATCTGCAACAAATAGGGCTTATATGGGAATATAAACAGGCTAATTTATCTTTAGACATATGGGCTCTGTGCACTACTTTAAGTTGTATTAATGTATGTTTAGCACATATAGAGGAAGTACTAAGTAATTGAAAAATTTTATCCCATTTCTCTATAGGTAGACAAAGTTGAAGTTCCCTTTCCCATTCATTTTTAATTTTATCAGATATACCTGGCTGTAATTTCATAATTATATCATAGATAAATGCTATTAATCGCTTCTGGAGAGGACTTAACCCTAAAATTTTATCAGTGATATCAGTAGGGTATGAAGTCGGAAAGGTAGGTAACGTAGTACTGGGTATTTAAAAAATTTCTTATTTGTAAATATCTAAAAAAATGGATCCAGGCAAATCAAATTTCTTAGGTAACTATTCAAAAGACATGAAACAGTTATCCAGAAATAAGTCATGAAAACATGTCATACCTTTTGTTTTCCATATCAAAAAGGCTTGGTCCATAACCGAGGGTTGAAAAAAGAAATTAGATATAATAGGACTTGATAACATAAGTTTGTTCAAACCTTCAAACCAAAAAATTTAAGAATTTGAAACCATATTCGCAATGTATGTTTAACTATTGGATTAACCATCTGTTTATTCAATTTAGATAGTACAAAAGGAAGTGAAGTTCCTAAGATGGAAGCTAAAGAGACCCCTTGTACAGAGGAAAACCAAGGTTTCCTAAACCTATTATCTTTACCTTTTATTCTGACAGGCACAGACAAGCTTTGTACTTTCAAAATTTCACATTTGAAGGCCCCCCACTTGTCGAGTACACCTTTCCCAGAAATCTGCCTGTCACAATCCACACTTGCCAGATCCTTTCTGATGCCATCAAAGTTGGCCTTTCTCCAATTTAGAATCTCAACCAGTGGACCAGACCTAACCGATTAACGAAACTTTCCTAAACACATTTGACAAGCTCCATACCTTCTAGTCCTTTTACAGTATGGGAGTCCCAGTCAATATGTGGAAAGCTAAAATCACCTACTATAACAATCTTATGTTTCTTTCAACAGTATGTAATCATTCTACAAATTTGTTCCACTAAATCCCACGGACTGCTGTGTGATATATGATTTAGCCCCATTAATGTGATCATACCTTTCTTAACCCTCAGTTCCACCCATAAGACCTCAGACGAGTCATCCAGTCTGTCCTGACTGAGCACGGCCATGGCATTTTCCCTGAGCTGTCGGTCTTGCCCCTCCTGCAACCAAATCTCACTAATGGCAACAATATCATAATTCCATGTGTTGGTCCATGCCCCGAGCTCGTCTGCCTTTCATACAATATTTCTTGCATTGAAATAGACACAGCTCAGAGCATTAGTTGCACCATGCTTAACGTTTTGACTCCTGACTTTATCTGTGGAATTAACAACATCTATCTCCACAACCTCTTCACTATCCCACTACCTGTTCTGGTGCTCTGGTTCCCTATCCCCCGCCCCTGTGCAGCACTAGCAAACTTTCCCTCGAGGATATTAGTCCCCTTCTGGTTCAGGTGAAAACCATTTCTTCTGTACAGGTCAAATCTTCCCTGGAAGAGAGCTCAGCGATCTAAAATTCTTATGCCCTCTCCTACACCAACTACCTAGCCACATGTTAAACAGTATGACCTTCCCATTTCCGGCCTCATTAGCACGTGGCACAGGTAGCAGTCCTGAGATCACAGCCCTGAAGATCGTGTCCTTTAACTTAGCACCTAACTCCCTGAACTCACTTTGCAGAACCTCATCCCTCTTCCTACCTCTGTCATTGGTGCCTACATGGAATACAGCCTCTGGCTGCTTACCCTCCCACCTAAGAATGTTGAGGACCCAATCTGAGATGTCCCAGAACCTGGCACCCAGGAGGCAACATACCATCCAGGAATCTCATTCTTGCCAACATTAACCTCCTTTCTGTTCCCCTAATTATTATATCTCCTATCACCACAGTTCGCCTCTTCTCCTCCACTTCCCCTCTGAGTCACGGAGCCAGACACAATGACTTATGTCTGTTAGGTCACTTCCCCCCGCAACAGTATCCAAAGGGGGATGTTGTTGACGGGGTGGCCACAGGGGTACACTGCACTGGCTGGTTAACCCCTTTCCCCTCCCTGACTGTCACCCAGTTTTGTGTCCCGGACCTCTCCTTTTTTCCACCAAATTCGCATAGTGGTATTGGTGCCGGACTTCGGGACAAAAGGTCCCGAGTTCGAATCCAGCCGGCTCCCCTGCATACTTTCCATCCGTGCTGGGTTAAGAGCTGGTGATCTCTTTGGAAACTCACCCGGCAGAAGGTAGTGGCAAAACACTGCTGTAACTTGCCTCGTACGCGGTTCCCCACTACATCAGAGAGGCCTTGAGGGGAAATAGTCCGCTAACCAGAGAAACTCCGGATGCCACGTACCTTTCCTTTTCTTGTTACCCATAGTCTTCCTTTTCATCTGAACCAGTTACTTTCTGTCCTTTCCTTGTTCCCATTCAGTACCAATTTCCAGTGTTTTCTTCTCCGACATTCAGTTCGCCTTGATTTAAGCCACTTTGGGTTTTTTTCCCTTGTAGCAACAAGCTACTTGTTGCTATGTTTCCCTTGCTTAACCTAATTTTATCATTTTTTTCTTTGATTCATAATTTACTCATCCTCCCTAGGGTACTCATTCACGTTTTCTATCTTCACCCCCTGACCCTACCCCATGCACACTATCTCTGTCATTCATATGGCCTCTCTCTGCCACTCAGTCTCTTTCTATGTCACTCACAGTCTCTGCCACACACTTCTTTTCTCTGTTACTCAGAGTCTCTCTCTCTCTCTTCCCCTGACCTATATTCTACATTATTCTAAATCCCTACCTGTCATTCACATATAATTTCTGTGGCTCGCTGGTTCTCTGTCGCTGTCATTCATTCATTCTATCTCTCTCTCTCTGACCATAACTCGATTGTTTTCTCTCCCTCTTTCTCTCTCCTTCTCTTCGTGACACACTCTCGTTCTCTCTCCTTGTGACACACTCGCAACATGCCTGTCAAGTCGCATTGTCCCCCTCTCTCTCTGACACTCACACCGTCTGTCTCTCTCCCCTCCCCCACACCACCACACTGGCTGCCTGTGTTTCTCTTTCCCACTCAAGTACTCTCTTACTCCTGCTCATTCACTCATTGTTCGTCACTCCCATCACATTCTCCCTCTCTCTCTCTCCCACACAAAGGCACGCATGTTCTTACCCTCATCTCATTCAGTCGCTCTCCTTCTCTCACACAGACTCTGAGTCTCTCTCTTTCTCTCTCTTTGCTCACTTCTCCCTCTCTCTCAGCCACACACTGTCTCCCTCTGACTCCGCTCTGTGAGACACACTGTCAATCTCTCCTGTCACTCGGCATCTCCCGAAAACTCGCCCACAGCCGAGCTGGGAGCAAGAATAAGCGGAACTAGGAAAATGCCTGATTCCTACCGTACCGGGCCAATCCTCGTACCGTCTTTGGCGAAAAGTGAACAACCGAAGTGACAAAACTTGCCCAACTTATTGGAGTACTTCCGCTTCCGTTCGTTTACTGTAAACACTGCCTGAAAGGAGCCTTCCTGCGCCGCTCGTTCATCCAACCCGTTTCTGGCACCTAACGCGCGCACTGCAGCGGCATCGAGCGCGGGGCCGGGGAGGTCACGGACGGTCTGGTGGAGCCCGTAGGTGTTGCAGCGGTGACCGCTTTTACTGCACACCTTTCCCGTGCCTAATAGTATTATTTGTGACTGAGACTTTGAACCTTGTTGCCTTAAGTTAGTTTTGTAGTTTTGCGGGCAAAATGAAAACACCAAAAGAAATTCAAAATTAGACATGGGGGATGTACGGTTGTATGAAGGCGCATTTTATTTAAAACTGTAAGGCAAAGGGAAGTAAACAGGGAGAGTAACCTGGTATTCATTAATAATAATTGATTCATTAATAATAATCTCTAATATTGAACCGCCCTGACTTTTCACGCGTTGTGACTAAATAATGTTGAAACGAGGATTTGCTGTTTTGGTTACCATTGTTTAGTAGGGGTTTATTTCCATTGATCTCATCTGTGTGTGAAAAGGTGAGCTTGTCGTTGCGTGTGACACGAAAGATCCCTCGGTAATAAATATACTGTTATAAACGTCTCAATTACACACATCTAGATTATTGTGCCACATTTAATTGGACCATGGATTGCACTTCACACATTTCGGATCTGACCCTGATCCAACCACCCAAGGAGAATGTGTGCCTTTGAAACATGAAAGGGTTGAAGGTCAGATCCCATGGTAAATCACAAACAAGAGTTTGTGGTCGAAGGGTTTCGGCCCGAAACGTCATCTGTTTACCCTTTTCTATAGATGCTGCCCGGCCTGCTGAGTTCCTCCAGCATTTTGTGTGTGTTCCTACGATAAGTGCACGGTAAAGGAACAAAGGGCGATGAGAAAAAAATATTGCTCATCTAATCACATTTTAACTCCATTTTTAAAGACTGGAGAACTGACTACAGCAACAGAATCAGGTTGGGAACATCTCCAGGAAGCCCGCTACCCAATCAAGGTTAGATTCGCTGGAATGGTCAGCAGGGAAAACTTGTCAGATCTCCTTTCCTTTTTTGGGTGTGTGTGTGTGGGGGCGGGGGGGAAGCGGTGATATCTCTGAAGATAACCAGGAACCATTTGAGCATTTGTGCTAAGTAGAAGGTTGCGGAGGAGTAATATTCCCAAGGGCCGGTAACTCTTCTATCGGTTTGTAATACTGCGCTGACCAAGGCGTATTTAACTTCGCCACCCACCGAATTCAATGTAAGGTTTCACAATTTCCTCTGTAAGCAAACAGTAACTGAAAGTTGACAGTGCTGAACATGAATTTGAAATAAGCGTATAAAATGAATTTCTATTTATTTTGCTTTATCAACGCATTGATAAATTGAACAGACCTGCAGAACGCATGTCGAATAGTTTAGATTAAAACATCAAAAAAGCTGGGAGTCTGGACCTTCATAAAGAGGCACAGAATCCACACATATAAACTGTAATATAAATGATTAATTATAGCTTTGGCCGCTAGGGAAAATCACATCTGTTTCATTTTAAAATTTGCTGCAGTTTTACAATTGTGCCATATTAAATTGAATTCCCATACTCGTCTTTAAATGCATTTAATCACATTAATTCTGATATGTTTATTTTAATTAAAAGCAAAAATTGAATAATATTAATGCATTTCGATAGAAGCATTTAATATGATAATTATCAAAGGCACTATAAAAACAATTACTCAGCTTCAAACGACCAATCTTACTTTGTCAAACCAAGTTTGTGCATGGGAATTCAAATGTATTGCCAAAAGACAACTGCACATTAATCTGTTTTTATAGTGTGTCTGACTCCAGACCCATAGGATTTGCCTGCCCATACTAGTGGGCAGCTTCAGCAACTCTGGCAAGTTTATTTGGAAGCTGCCCCTAGCTATACAAGGCCCACACATGAAGAGATATCAGTGCCAGTCACAGTTCTCAAAGGACTGCAGCCTGAAGGATCTTAATTATCGTTTAAGCTTCTTCTTTCAGCAATTGGACACCAGGAGAAATCCCCCCACACAAATATATTTGCATGGCAGCTACTTTTTAATTCAGAGAAATGAGAACTGAGACAATGTCTGCTTTCCAGTTGAACTGAGTTTAGAAACAGTGTTTATGATATCCATTATCAGCCAAAGTATGCTGTAACAATGACTTCTTACCAAACCAGAGGTTCACTTGGAGCCAAATTTTAATGGTGCAAAGTAGATATTTTTCAAATGTAATTTGCTATCGAACAATAAATGGAAACTTTTCAAATTAGTTTAAAAATAACATTCTTCGCTCCATATAATACTATTCCACAATAGACGTGCCTGTAAAAGAAATCAAGTAGAGGTCTAGTGTTAAGTGGAACAGAAAACACGATGGAAATAGGCCATTTGAGCAGTCTTTCACTATACCTTACATCATTTTGCTACATTACAGTTGTTGTTGACTCTGGCAGCATGGGTGAGGCTGCATTTCTGTCCAAACTGGTCAAAGATCACAAATGACAGGAAACAGAGCCATTGGCACAGAATGTCAGCCATCAGGGTTTACATGAAACAAATATAAAGTACCAGTTACTGTATCTGGATTGCAACATGCACCAACATGTGCAGAGACCATTTCTGGCATGAAGGCAATGCATTATATTCAGATATTCAGCCAAACAGCAACATTTAAACAACATGGTCAGTGAATGTAAATTGCAACTTTTCATTAAATTTCCATTCTGCTGAATCAAAGAGACAGATTCCACTGAAGAAACAAGAGACATCAAATGCTAGAATTTGGAGCAGAGTTTAAACTGGTGAAAGAATTCAGTGGAGGTCAAGATCCTGTCCCATCAGTACAAAATAAATTTGGCTATTTGACTTGACTATAAATCACAAATGACCTGACTTGGTCCAACCAAGCAGAGTTCACTGCCAAGAAGGCCCACCAGTGCCTTTACTTCCTGAGAAAACTAAAGAAATTTGGCCTGTCCCCTAAAACCCTCACTAATTTTTATAGATGCACCATAGAAAGCATTCTTCTAGGGTGCATCACAACCTGGTATGGAAGTTGTCCTGTCCAAGACTGAAAGAGCTGCAGAAGATCGTGAACACGGCGCAGCACATCACACAAACCAATCTTCTGTCCGTGGACTCACTTTACACTGCACGCTGTCGGAGCAGTGCTGCCAGGATAATCAAGGACATGACCCACCCAGCCAACACATTTTTCATCCCTCTTCCCTCCAGGAGAAGGTTCAGGAGCTTGAAAACTCATACGGCCAGATTTGGGAACAGCTTCTTTCCAACTGTGATAAGACTGCTGAATGGATCCTGACCCGGATCTGGGCCGTACCCTCCAAATATCCGGACCTGCCTCTCGTTTTTTTTGCACTACCTTACTTCCCATTTTTCTATTTTCTATTTATGATTTATAATTTAAATTTTTAATATTTACTAATTTTAACTATTTTTAATATTTAATATTTGTAATCTAGGGAGTGTGAAGCGCTGAATCAAATTTTGCTGTGATGATTGTACATTCTAGTACCAATTGTTTGGTGACAATAAAGTGTAAAGTACTTTGAAGTCTCTTTTATTCATGTATTGGACTTTTGACTTGACCTCTGATAACATGCAAGTAAGAACACAGCACCCAGTAATTCAACGTACCACAGGCTCTCTCTCTGTCTCTCCCTAATAAGGGAAAAAAAGATGTCTCCATTTCACAGCGAGAGGGGAGACAGAACAAACAACTCGCTGATTTAAGATGTTAAAAGTCTATTGCTTGCTTTTTTCAAGTTCTGTGCCCAAAGAACTCGGGTCTCTGGGCACACAGCCAGCAGCCAGCTTGCTGCTTACGATCTTCCGTGTATTCCCACGACACACCGATTTGCTGCAGAGGCACCAACCTGGAGTCCGCCCGCCTCCAGAGCCACGAAATCCCGAAGCTCCGAAGGCCAGCTAATCTTCTAGGCCGCATCCTTGGTATGTCAAATAATGGCCAGTCGTGAGACCCCGAGAGTGGGTCCCATTCCTGTAAAGAACCAAAGTCAGTGTGTAACAATTTGAGAGCTGTTTAATTAGCCAATCAGCTTCTAATGTCAAATTGGATAAATGTTTTGTCACTGAGGCAACATTGCTTTCAGCAATCTTTCATATCTGTTGAACTCTGCATATTGTTATTAATGTGATGTCATCTGATCATTCCTTTGCTTTGGCTAACAGCAATGGTTCCCAACATGGGGTGCATGGACCCCTCAAGTTAATGTAGAGGGTCCATGACATAAAAAAGGTCAGGAACCCCTGTACTAGAGATAATTGTCTGTTTTTGCAAATATTGAGTTATTTCTATTTAATCTTAAATTTGATATTGCCCTTTCACTCATTCAGAGATAATGAACATCTTTTGCAAGGTTCACCCTAGATGCCCTTGACCATTAGACCATAAGACATAGGAGCAGAAATGGGCCATTCAGCCCATTGAATCTCCTCCATCATGGCTGATCCATTCTCCTCCTCAACTCCATTCCCCTGCCTTCTCCCCGTAATCTACATCTGGTCTCATCGATATACAGGAGCACCGGATACAGTAAATGACCCCAACAGACTCACAGATGAAGTGTTGCCTCACCTGGAAGGTAGTGAGGAGGAGGTGTAAGGACAGGTGTAGCCTGTGTTCAACTTGCAAGGATAAGTGACAGGAGGCAGATCAGTGGAGAGGAAGTAATGGAGAAGGGAGTCGTGTGGAGAGTGATCCCACTGGAAAGCAGAAAGTGGAGGGTAGGAAAAGATGTGTTTAGTGGTATAGAGTCCACTGATTCTACTTTGTCTATCCTGCCTGTTATTTCCTCAAAGAATTCCAACAGGTTTGTCAGGCATGATTTCCCCTGAAGGAAACCATGCTGACTTTGATATATTTTATGTGTCTCCAAGTACCCTGAAACCTCATCCTTAATAATGGATTCCAACATCTTCCCAACCACTGAAGTCAGGCCAACTGGCCTATAATTTCCTTTCCTCGGCCTCCTTCCCACTGACATTTGCAATTTTCCAGTCATGCAGAACCATTCCAGAATCAGGTAATTCTTGAAAGATCATTACTACTGCCTTCACAGTCTTTTCAGTGACCTCTTTCAGAACCTTGGGGTTTAGTCCATCTGGTCCAGGTGACTTACCTACCTTCAGAACTTTCAGCTTCCCAAGCACCTTCTCTTTAGTAATAGCAACTACACTCACCTCTGCACCCTGACATTCTCAAATTCCTGGTGTACTGCTAGTGTCTTCAACAGTGAAGACTAACACAAAATACTTACTATGTTCATCCGTCATTTCCTTCCCCGGTTACTACCTCTCCAGCATCATTTTCCAGCAGTCCATGTTCCAGTCTTGACTCTCTTTTACTCTTTATATTTCTGAAAAAACTTTTCATACCCTCATTCATATCTCTTTTCTCTCCTTATGGATTTAGAAACCATAGAAACCATAGAAAAACTACAGCACAGAAACAGGCCTTTTAGCCCTTCTTGGCTGTGCCGAACCATTTTCTGCCTAGTCCCAGTGACCTGCACACGGACCATATCCCTCCATACACCTCCCATCCATGTATCTGTCCAATTTGTTCTTAAATGTTAAAAAAGAACCCGCATTTACCACCTCATCTGGCAGCTCATTCCATACTCCCACCACTCTCTGTGTGAAGAAGCCCCCCCAATGTTCCCCTTTGATTCCGTGGACTGGACAATATTCAAGGATTCACCCTTGAAACTGAATGAATATGGCACAATTGTCACCAACTTCGTCAAGAGCTGTTTGGGTGAGTGTGTGACTTCAATAGACAATAGGTGCAGGAGTAGGCCATTCAGCCCTTTGAGCCAGCACCACCATTCACTGTGATCATGGCTGATCATCCACAATCAGTATCCAGTTCCTGCCTTATCCCCATAACCTTTGATTCCGCTATTTTTAAGAGCTCTATCCATCTCTTTCTTGAAAGCATCCAGAGACTTGGCCTCCACAACCTTCTGGGGCAGAGCAAGTACCTACTGGACATACCCAAACCAAAAGCGTTCGATGAACTAGGAGAATCGTAGTCCACTGAGATCTGGACCTGTGGCATTCAACACCAGTGATCCAGAACTATACAAGAAGTCCAGGTATGACCTACAGAAGTTTATTTTTTGAGCAAAAAAAAAGCCAATTCTGATTGAAGTTAGAGACAGAATCGGATGCACATCAGCTCTGGCAGGGTTTGCAGGCCACTACTTCCTACAAAGTGAAGCCTAACATCATAAATGGCCGTGATGCTTCACTGCCACTTGAGCCAAACACCTTTAATGCACTCTTTGAAAGGCAGAAAAAAACTACACCTGTGCGAATCCCTGCAGCATCTGGTGACTCCGTGATCTCTGTCTGGGAGGCCAAAGTCAGAACATCTTTCAAGAGAGTGAATCTTCTCAAAGTGTCAGGCCCTGATGGTTTACCTGGTAGGACACTAAAAACCTGTGCCAACCGACTAGTGGGTGTGTCCAAAGATATCTTCAATTTCTCACTGCTGCAGTTGGAGGTTCCCACCTACTTCAAAAGGGCAACAATCACACCAGTGCCCAAGAGAACAGTGTGAGCTGCCTCAACAACTATCACAGAGATGCACTCACATCTATTGGTATGAAATGCTCTGACAGGCCAGTCATATCCACAATCAACTCCTGCCTAAGCAATGATCTGGACCCACTGCAGTTTGCCTCTAATCACAGTAGATCTACAGCTCATGCAATCTCACTAGCTTTCAACTCGGCCTTGGATCACCTAGACAACAGCAATACCTACGTCAGACTGCTGACTATTGATTACAGTTCAGTGTTCAACGTCATCGTACTCTCAAGAAGGTCCAAAACCTGGGTGTCTGTTGCTCCCCCTGCAACTGGATGCTTCACTTCCTCATTGGGAGACCACAGGCAGTGCATATTGGAAATAACATCGCCACCTCTCTGATAATCAACCCTGGCGCACCTCAAGGATGCGTGCTTAGACTGATACTCTACTCTCTCTACACCAATGATCGTGTGGCTAGGCATAGCTCAAACACCAACTATAAATTTACCAATGACACACTATTGTTGGCAGAGAATCATATGGTGACGAGGATGCATATAGGAGCTGCATAGATCATCTTATTGAGTGGTGTCACAACAACAACCTTCCACTTCACATCAGTGAGACCAAGGAAATAATTGTGGATTTCAGGAAGGGGAAGTTGAGGGAACACACACCAGTCCTCATCGAGGGATCAGTAGTGGAAAGAGCGAGCAGTTTTGATTTCCTGGGTGTCAACATCTCTGAAGGTCTATATTGGGCTCAGCAAATTGATGCAATTACAAAGAAGGCATAAGAGCAGCTGTATTTCATTAGGAATTTGAGGAGAATTGGCATGTCACCAAAGATACTTGCAGATTTCTACAGATGTACCATGGAAAGCGTTCTAATTGGCAATCAGCAAATTCTCACATTGTTTGAGTACTCATTGTCATAGAATTCTAACTGGTTGCATCACCATCTGGTATGTTGGAGCCATTGCACAGGATCAGAGAAAGCCACAGAAGATTACATACTTCGCTAGCCCAATCACTGGCACTAGCCACCCCAGCACTTAGGTCATCTTCAAAAATCGATGCCTCAAAAAGGTGGCATCCATCATTAAGGACCCCTATCACCCAGGACATGCCCTTTTCTCATTACTACCATCTAGGAGGAGGTAGAGGAGACTAAAGATACATACTCAACATTTTAGGAACAGCTTCTTCCCCACTATCATCAGATTTCTGAATGGACAATGAAATATATATTTTTTCTTTTTTTTAAGCTCTCTTTTTCCATTACTTATTTAATTTAACTTTTAGATATGTATATTTCTAATTGTAATTTATAGTATTTTAATTATACATTGAAAATATTGCTGCTGCAGAACAACACATTTCACAACATATGCCAGTGATATTAAACCTGATTCTGATTCTGATTCTATCATCACACTAATTTGTGTATATTATACACCCTCACCTTTGCTCTTATGTTGTCTTTGACTGCCCTTCTCAGCCACGATTGCGACATCCTCCCTTCCAAATACTTCTCATTTTTGGGATGCACCTTCCGAATGGCTCCCAGAACTTCAGCCTTACTATTCTGCCATCATTCCTGTTGGTATCTCCTTCCAATCAACTTTGGCTAGCTCCCCTCTTATGCCTCTGTAATTACCTTTACTCCACTTTAATACTGATACGTCTGACTTTAGCTTCTACCTCTCAAATTCCATCATATTATGATCACTGTCTCTTAATGGCTCCTTTACCTTAAACTCTCTAATTAAATCCAGTTCATTACACAACACCAAATCCAGAATTGCCTTTTTCCAGTGGGCTCAACTACAAACTGTTCTAAAAAGCCATCTCATAAGCATTCTACAAATTCCATCTCTTGGAATCTCACAGCAATTTGATTTTCCCAATCTGCCTACATATTGATATCCCTATGACTATCATAACATTGTCCTTTTGACATGCATTTTCTGTCTCCCATTGTAATTTGTAGCTCACATCCTGACAACTGTTCAGAGGCCTGTGTGTTAACATTGATCTTAAGGGCATAAAGATGTGATATACTTTGAGTTTGTGAGCCGCTACTGAGAGTGTCTCCAGAATGATACCTGCTTGAATAGACTTCTAAATCACTAACTCCAGTGTCTCTCCGGTGATTTCAATCACAGTCACAACATTTGGGTTTCAATAATTTCAATGACATTGTTTACTTCAGTACTTTGGGTTGACAATGCTTCCTTTGAATTGCATGTGGAAGACACCTCTGAACAGTCAAATACCTTGGCTGGGACGCTTCCCTGAACTCACACAGTGGTGCAAATTCCTTAAACTCATAGTTGATGCAGGGCAATTAACACAATCCCATCATTTCAATGTATGGCTGATACAAATGCAATGTCTTCGTTCGAGGAGCAGCTTATGCCTGCAACTTCAATTTACTGCTTGCATTTTACAGCAAAAATATTTGAAGAATATTTGTAGCTTCTTGAACTTATTTACATTTACAATAAGAACTGAAGCCTGGTTTTGTTTGAATTAATATTTGCTACATTCACAGGGCTCCACGACAATTTCATACACAGTATATGTGATCGATTCTATCATATTTCTGGTCATTGGGGAATCATCTTACCTCCTGACAAAAGATTTGATGTTCAGCAGAAAAAATATTACCAAATGTAAGTGATTACACCAGCTACTTAACAGCCCATGCTTGAATGTTACTTGACTCTGCTGCACACAGGCCTGGATTGATTCTTGATATGAAGACATGTAATCCTTAGCAGCATTCCCTGTTATGACATCATCATTTGGAGGGAAGTTTCTTTAAATGAAATCTCTGAAGATAGTTGGTCCAAATTGTTGATACTGGTCTAAGAAACTCCTGCACTGATGGCTTGGCTGAGACAGGTGACTTTCAACAGTCACGGTCATATTACTTCATGGTAAGTAAGAACTGAAAGAATGGAATATTTTCCTCTTGATTCCCAAATAATTCATTTGTTCCAGGGCTTTTGTGCACTTGGCCATCAAATGTACATTAATGTTAATGGTACTCACTTTCAGCCTGCTTCAGGAATTCAAACTTCTCATCATATTTGAAGGAAGGTCTGAATTCAAAGCTGAATCATCCTGACCAAGACAAGTAGAACATCAGTCACCAAGGTATAAGTGATCAGATAGCACTGCCAAGGACACCAGCTCTCACTTCACTGATGAGCTGGAATGGATTAACAGACAATAATTGGACAGGTAGTATTTATTGTGAACAGAAAATACAACAATTTTGCACATGGTTAGAGCTGTAATGAATCAGCAAAGCTAGGAGTGCAGCTGGGATATGATTGAAGCCCAAAGCTGCTTATTCTGGCGAGTCCGTTCACCCTGCAACACGGGTGATTATTATCGGATAATCATCTGTGTATTCTCTGGGAAACTTGTCACACTTCAGAAAAAGACACCAAGCAGAGTGACATATTCCTGACAGCTAATTTTGATTCACTATACATAGATGAAGGCCTTTCAGCCCATCAAGTTAATACGAGTTCTTTAACTTCTTCTTGTGCAGCCCATTGGAGTGGAGTGGAGAATGATTTGCTTTACAAAGCTATTCCACGGTGCTCTTTGTCTTCAGTCAAGTATCTTCTCTCATGGCTTTCCAATTCTCTTTTGAGAGCCCTGTATAAATCGACCTTACAGGTAGGGAGCGCCGTGCTATCTTATCCATTCTGTTTTATTCTAGTTACTGTGAAGACAAATCTGTGCTTATTTTGTTCCCAGCAATCTTCGGCTATTCATTCTATTCTTTGACTATGCAGGGTTGTGGTTCATGTTCATATCTGCAGCTCTAATAGGTTAAAAATTAAATTTTGATAATGTAGCAATGTGTTCCTGATAGGCAGGATTTACGTGCCAATGTCAGTCTACAAAAAAAAACATTGGCCATAGATAAGAAACTAGAGTGGAGCAAATAGATTTCTATGCCAAGGTACACAATTCACCGAAATTCAGTGCACAGGAACAAAATGTATTCAGAAATGTTAATGGAGAGTTATATTGAGAAATTTGTTTTTGCCAGGTTAAAAAAGGGTATTGCAGGTACAACAGTCCCTGACATACTTCTGGGAGAGTTAACTTATTTTATTTGTCACTATAATCCTTTTGGTGAAAGATTTTTGGTGCTGTTTATTTATTGTGCAACTAACCTCAATGACGTAACCAGTAGGACAACTCCCAAAATGCATTTCCAGCAGGACTTTCAGCTGCATTAGTCCAAATAATACTTGATAGAGTTCACCCAAGGACAGTGTTTCACTGATACCAAAGGCTATGAAAAGAGACTGATACACATCTCTGCAAATCAGATCTCAAATAAGTTGACCTAAATTGAGTTCCCCAATCCATCTTCCCCTCCTGTCAGATTCCATCAGCTTCTGTGTTTATCACTTCCACCTATCACTTCTCTCTGTTTGATGCTATTTCACTCCCCCCTCCCCTGTCTGCCTATTTTTTCCTCATTACCTATGGAATGCTAGCTCTTGCTCTACCCCTGTGGTGAAAGCTGGGGAAGGTGTGGAACTGATAGGTTGGTCTGCTAGAAAACTGACCCTTACAAAATGACCTGAGCAGCCTCCTACCAGACTGTAGATATTCTACAATTGCATGGAAATTGCACTCTGTTCCTCACTGCTGCATTGTGCAGTCAACAAAAGGTGAACTTTACATTTTTGGTTCATGTGACATCAGCATTATGTCTGTACTGGGGGCTTAATGAAAAAGCATGCAGTCTGAGGGAGCACTCATGCCCATACAGATACATTGCCAGAAACTCTTGCCAGAAGCTGTCCTGCACGAGGAAACATCCCCCAGTGCTGTTCCTCAGCAGATGTGCAGTTTCTGCTCTATGATTGGAGCAGTATTCATTCACAGAGTTATAGAGCACAACAGCATTGATACCGGCCCTTCGTCCAAAGACTCTATGCCAAGCACATTGTCCACCAAACTAGGTGTCAATCCCATATCCCCCCAGGCCCATCTACTCCATGCGTCAATCCCAGTACTTCTTAAATGACACAACTGTACCTGCCTCGTGCAACTCATTTCACATACTCACCAACCTCTGCATGAAAAAATTACCCATCAGGTCCCTGTTAAATCTTTTCCCTCTTACTCTAAACCTATGCCCCCTAGTTTGGACTCCTTTAATCTAGGGGAAAAAAGACTGTTACAATCCACTTTTATGTTTCTCATAGTTTTAAATATTTAAAGTCGTTCTTTATGCTCCTTTGTTCCAAGGAATAAAGAGCTAGCCTGGATAATGTCTTCCTTTAACCCAGGCCCTCTAGTCCTGGCGACATGCTTGTAAGTATTTTCTGCACTCTTTCCAGACAGCGGCTATATTTCATTAGGAGTTTGAGGAGATTTGGTTTGTCACTCAAAAATTTCCACAGATGTACTGTAGAGAGCATTCTGACAGACTGCATCACCATCTGGTATGTGGGGGTGGGAGTGGGCTACTGCACAGAATTGAAAGAAGCTACAAAAAGTTGTAAAATTAGTCAGCTTCATCATTGGTACAAGCCTCTGTAATGTTGAAGACATCTTCAAGGAGTGATGCCTCAGAAAGGTGATGTCCATTATTAAGGATCCCCACCATTCAGATCATGCCCTTTTCTCATTGTTATCATCAGGATGGTGGTACAGAAGCCTGAAGGCACACGTTCAGTGATTCAGGAACAGCTTCTTCCTCTCTGCCACCTGATTTCTAAATGGACATTAAACCCATGAACACTACCTCACTTATTTATTATTTTTGTTTTTGAGCTACTATTTTTAATTTAACTAATAGAAATATATATACTTACTGTAATTCATTTTTTCTCTTTGTTGATCATGTATTGCATTGTACTGCTGCTGTTGTACAATGCAATACATGACATATGCTGGTAATATTAAACTTGATTCTGATTCTGAACTTATTTAAGAAGGTCTTTAACACTGAAAACTGCCACAAATAAACTTTTGAGCTTCACCTAAAGGGGTGTGATAGAAAAAGGGAAAATAATAATGTTTTGTTTGTAGCGCTCTGCATTCAGATCCATTCCAGAAATTGAATTAAGTTGCTTTCAGTGATTAAATGGTGAAACTAATAGAAGCAAATGCTTTTGGTTGAGGAATCAGGAGCAAAAGGCACAAGACTGAGATTTTTTTTTAAAAAAACAGGTGTTCTTTCACACAAAAAAACAGGAAATGTGGAATTCTGTCTCCAAAAACACAAAAGCTGTTGGATCAATTAAGGTTTTGAAAACAGACATTGACAGATATTTTTGCAAGGTAAGAGGCATCATTTAGGCATCACCTATAACTGGCAGATCAGGTACATGGGGTGAATGTTTGATGTTCTGCTGCTTGATGTTAATATTGAAGCTGTACAAACAAATGATTTTGCATAAAGTAAGTGTAATTTTTGCCATGTGTGAAGACATTATACACAAAGAGTGTTAAATGTTATCTTAATTAATGCTCTACTACAGTCTCTTTTTCTTACTAATTCTAAATAAATAGTGATATTGTAGCCAAAAGGTATTAAATGTATAACTACAAACAAATTTTCTACAGATTTGCACCATAAATAATGTTTTCACATTGCGGGTCATAGACTTTACAGATATACTGTTGAAAATATCCCAGCTGGTTGCATTATGATCTGGTATGGTGGTTTGAAAGTGCAGGAACATCAGAAGCTGCAGAGAGTTGTAGATTCAGTTCAAAATATCACGGGTACATCTCTCCCAGCCATCAGAAGTATGTACACGAGGCACTGCTTTAGGAAGGCAACATCTGTCATTAGAGATCTCCACCGTCCACGCTGCACCCTTTTCTTGCAACTGTCATCAGGCAGGAGGTACAGAAGCATGAAGTCCCACACCTTCAGCTTCAAGAACAGCTACGTTCCTTTAACCATTCAGTTTTTGAACCAACTGATACAACTCTAATCATTAAGTCAGGATAGAAACACTATGACCTCTTTGCACTGCAATGGATTTTGTGTTTTTATTCCAATTGTGTTCTTTATTGTATAGTTTGTGTTTAATTTATGTCTTTCTTGTAAATGTTGTGTCTCGAATGCTATGTGCTTATCATGCTGCTGCAGGGAAGTTTTCCATTGCACCTGTGCATACATGTGGATATGTCAATAAACTTGACTGCGACTTTGGTTTTAACTTGAGATTAGAGGAAGGTGTTCATCTGTGCCAAAGACCTATCCTGAGTGGTCTTGACAGGATGTCCATTCAATGACCATTTTATTAGTTGCCTCCTGTACCTAGTAAAGTAGCCACTGAGTGTATATTTGTGGTCTTCTGTTGCTGTAGCCCATCCACGTCAAGGTTTGATGTGTTATGTGTTCAGAGATTCTCTTCTGCACACCACTATTGTAATGTGTGGTTACTTGAGTTTCTGTTGCCTTCTTGTCAGCTTGAACCAGTCTGGCCATTCTCCTCCGTCCTCTCTCATTAACAAAACGTTTTTGCACACAGAACTACCATTCACTGGATGTTTTTTTTTGGGGGGGGGTTTGCACCATTTTCTATAAACTTGCTGTGACTGAGATTGTTCTGGCTCTGTTGAGACTGATGTGTATAAAAATCCCAGGAGATCAGCAGATTCTGTGATTTCAAACCACCCTATCTGGCATCAACAATCATTCAACAGTCAGTCACTAGATCACATCTCTTCACCCACTCAGATGTTTGTCTAAACAACTGAACCTCTTAACCACGTCTGCATTGTTTTCAAACATTGAGTTGCTGCCAGGTGATTGGCTGATTAGATATTTGCATTAACAAGCAGGTGTACAGGTGTACCCAATAGAGTAGCCACTGAGCGTACGTACACAAGCATTGAAAATCTGCAGATGATGGAAATCCAAAGCAACACACACAAGCTGCTGGAGGAACTCAGCAGGCCAGGCAACATATACAGAAAAGAGTAAGCAGATGATGTTTCGGGCCAAGACCCCTTCATCAGGACTGGGGGAAAGAAAAAGAGAAGTCAGAGCAAGAAGGCGGTAGGAGGGGAGGAAGACGTTCAAGGTAGTAGGTGATAGGTGAGACGGGGAGAGGGGGAGGGATGAAGTAAAGAGCTGGGGCGTTGATTGGTGAAAGAGATGAAGGGCTGGAGAAGGGGGAATCTGATAGGAGAGGGTGTAAGACCATGAAAGAAATAAAAGGGGGGAGCAGCATCAGAGGGAGGCGATAGGCAGACAAGGAGATAAGGTAAGAGAGGGAATCGGGAATGGGGGAATGGTAAAGAGGGAAGCAATTACCAGAAGCTTGAGAAATTAATATTCATGCCATCGGGTTGGAGGCTACCCAGAGGGAATATAAGTTGTTGCCCCTCCAAACTGAGTGTCGCCTCATTGCAGCAGTAGAGGAGGCCTTGGACTGATATATCAGAATAGGAATGGGAAGTAGAATTGAAATGGGTAGCAACTGGGAGATCCCGTTTTTTCTGACAGAGGGAGCATAGGTGCTCAGCAAAGCAGTCTCCCAATCTATGTTAGGTCTCACTCTCCCCCCACCTTCTTGCTCCGAATTCGTCTTTTTTTCTAGTCCTGATGAAGGGTCTTGGCCCGAAACATCGACTGTTTACTCTTTTCCACAGATGCTGTCTGGCTTGCTGACTTCCTCCAGCATTTTGTGTGTGCTGTTCGTAAATGTAAGCAGATTGTTCACAAGCGAGGAGGATGAAAGGTCAACAGGAATGTATAGGAACACGCAGAGTTAAGGTTATAATCAGATCAGCCATGGTCTTATTAAGTGATGAAGCTGTCTTGAAGAGCTGAGTGCCTTTCTTCTACAGTTAATTTATATGCTCATGTTCTTTTTGCTGTACTTCTCTTAATCTGAAATTTATAGTCTCCTCTCTCCACAGATGTTATTGGAGCTGTTCAGCTTTCTCAGCATTCACTATTTTCTACCACTTGTGTGTGGTACAGTTGATTACTAAGGCTTAAAATATCTTGCAAAGGCCCATCCCATGTGTTCTGAGTAGAAAACTGACCCTCTTAATTAAAAATGGTGTTCCACTTAAATCATGAAAGGCAAAGACTTCAACACCTGATGTGTTACCAAACTCTCTGAAAAATTGCCACATTTCAAGATTTTAAATTTGCCTTTTCTATTTTTAATGTCACAGTTATTTTATGCCATGTGTTGTGTGAAATCCGGGTTTCTCAGCATTAACCTGTACAAACCATGATATCATGCAGAACAATCAATTGGAGTCAATTCACACAAAAGGTGTGATGTAATTTTGGAAATAAAACAGGCAGTGAAGATCAAGGACGTGGATTTTAAACACTGGTTTTTAACAAAGTCTCATTAACGCTAAAAGATATACTTAGATAAAGTGTTTGTGTAGATTCCTGCCACTGATTGATTCCAATTAGCATATGTACATATTGATGTGTATTTAATATTTCAGTAATACCAATTTTATATATATAAACTTTTTATATATTGCTTAATTAATCAATTTTTGTCATTTAAATAATTCATTATGGGTTATACATAAAAGTACGTAAATGGCATACATCATAATGCCACCCACACCATAACAAAACTAAGATGTGTTCTCCTGGGGTCTCATCTTTTTCTTGATATTGGCTTTATCTTTTGGAGTGACAAAACATAAAATGTACAACATCCAGATTTGTCTGCTAATGACCAAAAAAAATACTCCTTACAGAGTATGCCATGACTTTCTTATTGTAGCTTCTACCTGATCTTGTTTTCCATGATAGTGATGGAAAACTGCAGCAGGTAACACGTGGTATTGGATGCAACCAGGAGTTGCTGGATTCTTCGTGTATCAGTCGTCAAATAAAGTAAACAATCAGTATTTTTATGAGCGATCTATGGAAGTAAAACTAATTGACAGGACTGCTAGTTAATGTCCATCAGCTGGCAAATATGAAACAACACAATTATTTCCAATAATCAAACCAGCAAGTGCAGGAAAAGTATATCTACGTTTTATAACATATTCTAAATTGTTAAAGAAATTATTTTACTCAAAGTTCAAAGTAATTTTCTGGTCAAAGTACATATATGGCACCATACACATAGATTTGTTTGTTTGTGAACAATCTTTGTAAATACAACAGAGACAATAGAATCAATGAAAGACTGCACCCAACAGGATGGACAAACAACCAATGTGCAAAGAAAAACAACAAACTCTGCAAATACAAAAAGAAAGAAAAAGAAATAATAATAATAAAAAGCAATAAATTTCAAGAGTATGAGATGAAGAGTTCTTGAAAGTGAGTCCATGAGTTCTGGCAACAATTCAGTGATGGAGGCGTGAAGTTCTCCCCTCAGATTCATCAATATTGAATATATAAGCTATATATTATATTGTTGTACACATTTCCTTCTACTCACAAAGAAGCCTAAACAGATGGACCTTTAAGATAAAGAACTACCTCCCTATTTCACCAGAAGCATTTATATAATTTCAGTACTTACATACATAAGAGCAGGGCATAATATGAATATTTTACCAATTTCTATTGTACCATTATGTAGGAAGGTCCAAGAACATATCCTGCTGTGTTTGCCATAATACAACTCTGTGAATGTGTAGAATTCTACAAAGTGCCTACCTTCACAGATCTAGGGGGGAATCCCCATTCAGATCTTTCCCAATATTTTTCAGGTCAGAAAGTCTAGTCTGCCGCCCCAATCCAGGCTTGGCCTAGCTGGTTCATCGAACAAGAAGGATGTAGGTGTCCCATTTTTCTGGGCTCCTTTACAAAAGGGCTTACCTTATAAAATTAAATTAAGTATATCTGTAATTGAAGGCAAGGTGGACTTCTTCAGAATTAAAGGTGGGGCCCAGTACTTAACTTACATTAACTTAAACCTAGCCTGGAATTTTCTGGAAGTTTCACAACCACCATAAGGAAATAGGATTTCTGCAGGATTAGTGTTAATGGGTGCTTAATGGTTGGTGCAGACTCAATGGGCTGAATAGTCTGTTTCTCTGGTATATATTTATGCCAATACACTCCTATAGTGACCAAGTGTATTTGGGTTGAACCTATACCAACTCTACTCATCACCTTGTATGGGGTAAACAGAGGGCCTACTTACATAACCTTACTGAGGGAGCAATGGCAAATTTAATTCCTGTTCAGCTTCTAATGGCTTCAGTGGGCTCCCATTAAAGCATCCCATTCAATGACAATGGACTTTCAAGAGCTCTTGAATTTTTATCTGGATTCTTTTGGTGCAAACATACATCCATCCCTTATTTTCACAACTCAGTACACACAACAATTGCTGAGAATATCACAGTCGAAGAGTGAGCATCTGATATATATTGAATCATTGATGAGAAAAGCAGGGTGGTCCATGCTATAAATACTTCAATACATTTATACAAACTTTAAAATTAAAAAATACAATTTAATATCTTCTGAACAGTCATGAAGATGATACATTTATAAACGAACACAAGTAAATTCTGTATATTCAGTTATATTTCTGCTTACTTACACAATGCCCCAGGGTCTCAAAACATGGTGTTGGGCAGAGGTATTGAAATACAAATCCTTCCGTTTAGATGATGCTGCAAATAGGTTTCTACAGTTTTAAGTACGGTAAGGGATTCTTATCTGCCAAACTATGTACTGTATTTAAAATATATATAAAGTATAACATGTATCTTGGCCCTGTGTTTTTTTTTGTCCATCGTTTATGTTTTGTATGTAAATATGGACCATAAGCATTGAGGAACTAAGGAGATCGCAAAACAGGAGTGCTCCTCCTCTGCATAAACAGGCTTCCTGCAGGATTTGTGGAGGGCAATCAAAGTGAGAAACTACTTTCTTTGCAGCTGCCCAGCTGGGAACACTAAGGAGAATTGAAAAGCAATTCCTCTTCCTGACGAAGCTAATTTGTTCTTTATTGCCAAGAGACTGAAATCGTAGTAGCATCACATTATTGCACGTTCACTCTCAGCAACTGGGGAGCTGAAATGTTCAGTTTTGCCTTTGGGGAAAGAATTTGCAATCCAATTGAGAAATGTTGAAGAAATGACATAAAAGTACTGGTGATCAGATCTGATTGTGATGGTGGTATAACATATGTGTGAATTTCTGACTGCTGCAAAACTCATGAATGTTGAAATCATACAGGACAAAACAAACCATCTCAATTGGTTTCCCATGTACTCTCTTAAATATTTGCCCACTCTTGACTCTGATGTGTGCTCTCTATACTATCCAGGACAATGACTCAACAAAGTCTCTTTGCCACCATCTCACAATTCATGACACCCTTTTTTCTGCCAAAATTCAATAAGAGGGAATCAACACACTTCCTTTGATATTTGGTGGTAGGAGGGTGCCCCTCACCTCTGCCACTCCGACCCTCAACACAGGTGCCCCTTAGGACTGTGTCCTAAGCCCCCTCTCTTACTCTCTGTATACCCATGACTGTGCCGCCACCCACAGCTCCAATCTGCTAATTACATTTGGTGACAATACTACTTTGATTGGCCTAATCTCAAATAATAATGAGGCAGCCTACAGAGAAGAAGTTATCACCCTACACAGTGGTGTCAAGAAAACAACCTCTCCCTCAATTTCGCAAAAACAAAGGAGCTGGTTGTGGACTACGGGAGGAACAGAGACAGGCTCACTCCTATTGACATCAATGGATCTGGGGTTGAGAGGGTGAACAGGTTTAAGTTCCTTGGCATACACATCACTGAGGATCTCACGTGGTTTGTACATACCGGCTGTGTAGTGAAAAAAGAACAACAGTACCTCTTTCACCTCAAGACGATTGAAGAAGTTTGGTATGGGCCCCCAAATCCTAAGAACTTTCTACAGGTGCACAATTGAGAGCATCCTCACTGCCTGGTATGGGAACTCAATCTGCAGAGAGTGGTGTGGACAGCCCAGCACATCTGTAGATGTGGACTTCCCACTATTCAGGACATCTACAAAGACAGGTGTGTAAAAAGGGCCCAAAGGATCATTGGGGACTCGAGTCACCCCAACCGCAAACTGTTCCAGATGCTACCATCCGGGAAACAGTACTGCAGTATAAAAGCCAGGACCAACAGGCTCCGGTACAACTTCTTCCAGCAGGCCATCAGACTGATTAATTCACACTGATACAATTGTATTTCTATGTTACATTGAAATAACCTGTTGTACATACTATTTATTACAAATTACTATAAATTGCACATTACACATTTAGACGGAGACATAATGTAAAGATTTTTTACTCCTCATGTACGTGAAGGATGTAAGTGATAAAATCAATTGAAATCAATTCAATTCAATTTGACAAAATTACCATTGTTGAATCCCCCAAAAGAGAGTCATCACTGATTGCAATCCAAACCTCCATACCCTATAGCACTGTGGAAGTACCTTAACTTTATTCAGTATAGTGGTTTGAGAAAACATCTTACCATTAACTTCCCAAGAATCATTAGGAAATTAATGGATACTGGTTTTATTTATGACCCAAAAAAGAACCAAAGAATACGTTTTAAAATTTGACCACAAAAATACTATCTTTTCTTAAGGTCCAAAGTTAAAAGGTCAAGGTCAATTTATTATGAAAGTACAGTACATATATGTCACTATATACTACCCTGAGATTCATTTCTTGTGGGAATTCAGGGTGAATACAAAGAAACACGATGGAATCAATGAAAAGGCACACACAACAAAGGCAGACAAACAACCAGTGTGCAAAAGGTAACAGACTGTGCAAGTACAAAAGATAAAATAAAACAAAATAATAATAAAACAATAAGCAATAAATATTGAGAACATGACTGTGAAACTGAGTCGATAGGTTGTGGAATCAGCTCAGTGATGGGTGAGTGAAGTTATCCTCTTTGGTTCAAGAGCCTGATGGTTGAGGGGTAATAACTGTTCCTGAACCTGGAGGTGTAGGTCCTGAGGCGCCTATATTTCCTTGCTGTATGGTAACAGTGAGAAGAGAGCAGAGTCTAGATGGTGGGGGACCTTGGTGATGGATACTGCTTTCCTGTGATAGTGCTCCTTGCACAAGAATGGTGGGGAGGACTTTACCTGTGATGGACTAGGCTGTATCCATTATTCTTTGTAGGCTTTTCCTTTCAAGGGCATTGGTGTTTCCATACCAGGCCATGATGCAACCAGTCAGGATACTCTCCAATGTGCTCTATAGAACTTCATCAAAGTTTTAGATGACATGCCAGATCTTGCAAATTTCTCAGAAAGAAGAGGGTTCTTTGTAATGGTAGTTACATGCTGAACCCAGGAACAGACCCTCTGAAATGATAACACCAAGTAATTTAAAGTTGCTGACACTTTCCACCTCTGATCCCCAGATAAGGTCTGGTTCATGGACTTCTAGTTTCCTCCTCCTTTAGTTAATAACCAGCTCTTTGGTTTTGCTGACATTGAGTGAGAAACCAAAGCCATACCATATTAAAAATCTTCTACAAATTAAATGTTCACAAACCAGGGAATCATGGTCTATCACAAGAGAAGAAGCAATTGTTAGTCAGAATGGCTACAGATTCTTCCTCAATTCCCAGCAGGGAGCTTGCCAGATGTCTATTTCCACTATATTATATGAGGGGTGATTGATAAGTTTGTGGCCTAAGGTAGAAGGAGTCAATTTTAGAAAGCCTAGCACATTTATTTTTCCTACATTTACACACTTAGTCCAGCGGTCATGGAGCATACGGATCCCTTCTTTGTAGAAGTGGTCCACAGCAGGGGTGATTGATAAGTTTGTGGTCTAAGGTAGAAGGAGATGGGTTATACAGCTCTCGTTACATGCACATGCAGTCCAACTCTTTGAGTGAAAATGCAGAAAGTTTGAAGTTTCTCCTCATCTCCTTCTACTTTAGGCCACAAACTTATCAATCACCCCTGCTGTGGACCACTTCTGGAGGTCCAAGACACCGACTTCTACAAAGAAGGGATCCGTATGCTCCAGGGCGGCTGGACTAAGTGTATAAATGTTGGAAAAATAAATGTGCTAGGCTTTCTAAAATTGACTCCTTCTACCCTAGGCCACGAACTTATCAATCACCCCTTGTATGTAAATATCAATAACTAGGCAGTGCCCAGCAATCTCCTCAATTTTCTTACCTGGGGATTACTGCTGTGATGCAAAATATATGCTTACTCCTACTGCCCACTGGCCTCAACCTCTGACTTATAAATATCCTTGGGATAAGTCAAGGTCAAATATCCTTGATTTACTGTACAAGTACTCCAGGTGGCCTGGTTAATGAAGTTGGTGCCTCACTGGGCCAGTGTCCTAGGCTCAAACCTGACCCTGGGTACTATCTATGTGGAGTTTGCACATTCTCCTACAACCGCGTAGGTTTCCTTTGGATGCTCCCACTTCCTCATGGCCAAAAGGCACGTAGGTTGGCGGGTAAACTGGCTGCTGTGAATTGCTCCTTGTTTGAAGGTGAGTGGTAGAATCTGGGGAGAATTTAAAAATGGGATTAATGCCGGATTAATGTCAATTAGGTTGCTGGTCGATGTGGACTCGCTGAACTGAAGGGCCTGTTTCGGTGCTGTGTCTCTCTATGACTCTATGACAGTTCAGATCAAACCATCCAACCATGTCCTCACTGACTGAGTTCTCCAGCTGCTCACTGACCAATAGTCCCACAGCATCTTCACGTGCAGGCCACTTGTTGCTTACTTCCCTACCCATTTACCAACAGCATGGGAAATCCTTATCTTTCTTGCCCACAACTACATGAGAAAGACAGGTAAGGATTTCAATGGTCAAGAGGTTCACTTGTTCTTCAGACCGAACATTAGAATGGTGAAGAAATGTGATCTAAGTGACTTTGACCACGGAATGATTGTTAGCGCCAGACGGGATGGTTTGAGTCTTTCAGAAACTGCTGATCTCCTTGGATTTTCACAAGCAACAGTCTCTAGAGCTTACAGAGAATGGTGCTAAAAACAAAAAAAAAAAATCCAATGAGCAGCAGTTCCGTGGGCAAAAATGCCTTATTAATTAAAGAGATCAGAGGAGAATGGCCAGACTGGTTCAAGCTGACGGGAAGGTGATAGTTACTCAAGTAATGACACTTTGGAACAGTGGTGTGCAGAACAGCATCTCTGAATGCACAACATGCCCTACTTTGAAGTGGATGGGATACAGAGACAGAAGCGTACATGCAGTGGTCACATTATTAGGTACAGGAGGAGCCCAATAAAGTGGCCACTGAGTGCATCTTCAAAGACAACTGACAGAATAGCACTTTCTTCACAAGTTTCTTCATAGATCTCCATGGCAACAGGATAGAAACAAATACAAAATGTTATTCATAGTTTAGGAAGTCTCAGTTGGCTTCTTAACCCAATTTCCATCAGACACCTTCAATATCCAGCAACTTAAACAGTTAGCTCCTGCAGGTGTAGAAAGGAAGCAATGTAAAATGACAGAACTTTCACAAAACTGTGTGAATTTCAGCAAAAATTATGTAATTACTTGCAAACATCAACTGAGAAATTGATGTATTCATTCTCTGCTAATTAAAGTTCTGGTGAAAAAAATTAACTTGACTAAGTTGATTGTCGGCCAGTGTAATTCCAATATTCATTGCTGAAACTGAATTTCCTAATCAGAAAACATATAATCATTTCTGCAAGATTTAAAATAATTTAATCAGAGAGTGGTTTTATTTTACGTCTCATTGTCTGGGCAGTTATCTAAGGTTGCAGGCTGCCTGTTGGTGCATAACCAGCCCCTTCTTCATTCTGTTGGGCTGTGGGAAGGAAAAGTTAAACACATGACATGAATGAAACCACAAGACATTGGAGGAGAATTATGCCTCTCTGCATATCAAGTCTGCTCATGTCACAGACTTCTTTCTTCCAGTTACTCTGGATTTCTGACAAGGTTTGAAGTTTTGATTTTGAAATCATACTGGTTGATTAATACAGTGTTTGTTTCCTCAATTTATTCTCAGAAAATTATTGAGAAGCATTTCTCACAATTATTAAAATCCAACAAATATTTTTTCTTAAACAGGGAAGATTTATGACACACTGAAACTGTGTACTTTGATTGTGATTAAGCAATTTCATGAGATTATTTTGATTAAGGTAATGGAAAATTTTAATTTTCACAGGCTTGTACAATGTAAAGAAATCCAGTGGAGCCTATTTGAAAGCTAAAGGAAACAAATGTCATTAGATCTGTTTTTGTCTGGGATATTAATTTCTGTTAAATTTATGAACACATAAAGAAAGAGAAATTGTACTGGAGATTCAGCAGGGTGTTGCCTGGGTAAGGGCTTCAATTATGAAATTTTCCTTGGGTGAAGAAGGCTGAGGTGGGGTTGTGTGACGGTGGGACCTGACAGAGAAATACGTACAAAATTATGAAGTGCATAGGTAGGGCAGATCAGGGTTCCCCAACCTTTTTCATGCCATGGGCCATTACCATTAAGCAAGGGGTCCGTAGACTGCAGATTGCGAACCCCTGGGGCAGATCATGAGAAATGCTTCCGATTAGGAGGGCCGCCCATAACCAGGGAGCACAGGAGAGCAGTAGGAGGTTTTGAGAGGCTTTGAGAAGAATCATATTACCCTGAGGAAGATTGAAATTCATTGGGCCAATCAAAGCAAGGAATCACACAACATTTAAGAAGAATTTAAATGAGCGCTTGAAGCACCTTGCCATAGAAAGCTATGGGCTAAGTGCTTGGAATTAGGTTTAATATAGTTAGATACTTGATAGTCATCATGGACACAAGCCTGTCTTCATCTGTATGGCTCTGTGATTCTAGCATTCATGTATGATAATAAATAACTAATAATGTCTATTACAATGGCGTTGCTTAATTCATTGTGCAGTTATGCATCACATCCTACTTCTGCCAACTAACAGCAAGCAAAAAGCATAATTGCTTGTAAAATAAGAATAGCAAAATAAGAAGTAAAATTCAAACACAACCAATGAGTTTCTTGTTTATACATTGCAAAACTCTTCTTTGTGAAATAACCATAGCTTCTTCAATGAGTTAGCTGCAGCCCCATTTCCTTATATTCTGACAGATAAGAAGCAGTTTAGCACCATGGCTGCATTCACAGTGGATGACAAAGGACAGAGGTTTATTGGACTACTTGTTTCATTTTAACCCTATATTGAATGATTAAAGTAACACACAGGAATTAATTTAAGAATTTTTGGCAGAACAATGTATCCAGCAAAAATCAAAATAGATCCTGAAAGGAGTAATATTCCTTTGCCAATACTCTTGGGCTTCTTGGAAGAAGGATGGAATATCCCAAATAGTATACTTTACACCGTACATCCTACAAAAGCTGTCCAAATGTACTGGAGAAAAAGTTCTGTATAAATTATAAACTTGAGAAAATTTGCAGATGCTGGAAATCCAAAGCAATAGATGCAAAATTCTGGAGGAACTCAGCTGGGTAGGCAACACCTATAGAAAAAAGTAAACAGTTGAAGTTTCAGGCCGAGACCCTTCATCAGTCTTGTTTACTCTTTTCAATAGATGCTGCCTGACCTGCTGAGTTTGACCAGCATTTTGTGTGTGATGCTTTATAAATTGCATTTGTTGAGTTGGCAATCCAAGTTATACAGCAGAATCAGATAATAATTTAGTTGAAAAAAAAGCTGACATTAGGCAGAGTGAGTGATGTCCAGTATTGGAACCATTACAGTTTCTGAGTAATTTCAATAATGCACAAAGAAACTAAAAAAGTTATGTGCAGTTGAAGGAGAAATTACAGAAAGTGTTGAACAAAACAAGAGAAATAAATCAGAAGATGCTCGAAATGTTTAGCAAGCCATGCAATAAGAATGTGAAGAGAAAGACACGTCAGACCAATTATCTCTATCAAGTGGGTAGAAAAATGTTGGAAAACAATTAATGAAGCAAGTAGAAAGGAAAGTTGTGCATTTCCCAGACTGGGCGATGTGATTTCAGAACCTAAGCAGGAAAGGACCATTTTGCCCCTTCTGCCTGCTCTGCCATTCAACAAGATTATAACTGATCTTTTACTTGGCAACACTTCATTCTATTAATGTCATTAATTCCCCCACTACCTGTTTTTATTACTAATGCTCATTTCTTTCAGCCTCTCATTCACTCAAGATCTATTATTTTCTGTTATTTCCAGGGTTTCTGTGTCAGCTTCAGTGAAGACAGAAACTCCTTCCCTCCTTGGTTCCTCAATATACTGACCTAAAAATTCTGATATACACGCCATTAATCCATCCTCTGCACTGTTACTGACAACCTGCTTTGCCCCGACAATATCCCATTAAAGACCCCCATGATTATGTATTACCCACGTTATACACATCTCTAACTTGCTTATGTCTGCTATTACCATGACTCTAACTGTCACTACAGATGGGGGCCTATACACAAAGGAAGCGTGACTAACTATACCTAAGTTAGTAAGGCTGGGCAGCTTTATGCAGTGAAGTCAAATCCAGAAACTAATCAAAAATGCAATATCCCAGCATGGCCCTCGAGAATCATTTCCTACAAGTGTGTAAAGTGTGAGGACTGAGTGATAGAGTGACCATTATAGAGTGAGGCAAGCAGACATAAAGAAAAAGGCAAACATGTATTTGATTCTCCTGCCCTGAAGTTTTTGACAGTTCATACAACAATAACATTCACCATCACATTAGAAAATGGGCTTCTTAAATCTAAGTTTAGCCTTCAGAAACCTTTATGAATCCTTCTGCAGGCTTTTTAATGGCTCCTAATTGAGTCAGAGATGATGAACTCAATTAGAAGCCCTTAAAAAGTGTGCAGAAGGATTACTTGTGTTGCACATGGTACTTCACTAAAGCGGGCTGTCAGATTAGTTTGAATTGAGAGCAGGTGTCAAGAATCTTACTTCCCCCAATCCACATGTAACCACATTGTGAATATATAATCCCATTGAAACTGTTTTCCCACTTGTAGCCCTATTGATGTGGAGTAACATTTAAACCATTTTAACAGAACAGCTGACATTGATACAAGACTGGAGAAGGAGAAGAGAGCTAAGGTCTGTTTGCTCAGGCTCATGGGGGCTGGGTGGGAGGGTGATGGAAATTAACAAAATCTCAAAATTTAGTGTAAACTGGAAGGGGAAGCTCCTACACAGTTGTTTCTGGCACACAGGGTTTTACAAAAAAAAACTTTCAGCCACGAAGGGGAAGTGTGCATTTTGCATATCCTTTTAATATCAGTGGATTCACACCAACTACACCCCCATCCCAGCCTCATCCTGAGGCTGGTTTAGAGTATCTGGAGAGTACTGCTCAGCCACAAAGTATATAGAGGTAGAAAGAAAATGAGAGGGACCCTATTGTCCATGGTTGCATTAGGATTACCATAATCTCCCAACCTGTAACCCCACCCCTCCCCACTAGCAAGTGTATTTCATCACAGAATAAACAATTAGAAACATTGACTTTACTTAAAACGCCCTAGTCAGGAATTTCTTGTGGGCAGACGTAATCCAATTAGTGGCCTTTGGTAAATGTAGGCAGGCAGCAGAAGATATCAGTCCTACAGAATTAATGCTCCATCTCGAAGCAGGCAGGCAGATAATGACAGTCAGTATTCTTTTGGGCAACTAGGTGGTAATGTACTGAATATGCTAATAAATTACCTCTCAAGAATGGATTATCCTTGAGGTGGATAATCCATAGTGTTAGGTTGAGTCGCACACACAAGGGGTTCATTTTGGAATCTCCACCGGAGAAAACAGTGTGTCAATTCATACAGAATATCAAACACAAAGAGACTGGGGTGAAAAGGAAACTGTTTTCTAAACAGGGAGCAAATTCAGGAATCAGAGGCGCAAATGGACTTGGGAGTTCTGGAGCAGAATTCCCTAAGTGTTAACTTTCTGGTTGGGTGGATAGTAGAAAGGCAAATGCAATGTAAGCACTCATTTCGAGAGGACTAGAATAGTTGAGAGAAGTACCTTAGAGACTTTCAAGTCTAAACTGACTAGCTATTTCAACACACAATAGGAATTTGGCAAGCTTTGTCGGACCAAATGGCCTGCTTTTGTCAAAAACTTTCAAATAAAAGCCAGGATGTACTACTGAAGCTTTGTAAGGCATTGGTCAAACCACATTTGGGGCATTGTGAGCAGTTTTGGGCCCCGTATCTAAGAAAGGATATGTTGGCAATGGAGAGGATCCAGATGAGGTTTATAACAATGACCCCAGGAATGAAAGGAATGAAACAGTATAAAACGCGTTTGATGGCTCTGAGCCTACAGTCGCTGGAGTTACGAATAAGGGGGAATCTCATTGAAACCTACTGAATATTGAAAGGCCTAGAAAGAATGGATGTGGAAAGGATGTATCCAATATTCTGAGAGTTTAGGACCGAGGGGACAGCCTCAGAATACAAAGATATCTCTTTAGAACAGAGATATGAGAGTCTTTTTTTTGCCAGAGGATGGTGAACCTGTGGAACTTATTGCCACAGTCAGCTGTGGAGGCCAAGTCGTTGGGTATATTTAAAGCGGATGTTGATTGGTTCCTGATTGGTAAGGGTGTCAAAGGTTATGGAGAGAAGACAGGAAAATGTGGTTGAGAGGGAAAATATATCAGCCATGATCGATTGGTAGAACAGACTTGATGGGCTGAAATGGCCTAATTATGTCTTAAGGAAATGGCCAAGCTACAGTGACAGATAGCTGTGTTCGCAAAGAGTTGAAAGGTCAGGAGACAGTGGTAGAAGGATGTGGAAAATGATTGGCTGAGGGGAGATTCTAAGAAGAATTAGAGGAAGTTCGTAACATTGAAAGGGAAATGGATCTGCAAGAGATATTCATCGAGAAGTTGCATGTGTCCAATAAAAATATTCAGATTAGAAATAAACAGAAAGAAATCAATCAGAGAATCAGGAAAAATATCACTACCCAAATTATATGATGCAAAGGCTTCAAATCATAGGGTAATGCAAGGTTGAACCCGATGGAAATTGGCAGTCAAACAAACATGTGGGTTATAGCCATCAAATTAAGAACCTGCAGGATAAAGCTGTGCATGTGTTGAGCCCAGAAGAGAATCAGATATGCAGCGTGGGTGAGGAATAGACAGGAAGTCAAAGAGCCAGACAGCAGAGACCAATATTCTTTCAGGCAGGTTTGCTAGAGCTGTTGAGAAGGGTTTTAACTAATTTGGCAGAAGGTTGGGAACCAGAATGATAGGATTGATGATGGGGCAGTGGGTATACAAGAAGATGTGAGGAAGGACAGGTAGATGATGGGGCAAAATTGCAGTCTAGTATAAGCTGAAGTGTAGCATGGGGGCAAAATCGAAAAAGTGCTGAATACAGGACTGAAAGTGTTAAATTTGAATGCACACACTATATGGAGTAAAGTACATGATCTTGTAGCGCATTTCGAGATTGGCAGGTATAACATTATGGGCATCACTGAGTCATGGCTGAAAGAAAGTTATAATTGGGAGCTTAGCATCCAAGGATACATATTGAATCGAAAGGACAGTCAGGTAGGCAGAGGGGGTGGGATGGCACTGTCAGTAAAAATGAAATCAATCATTAGTAAGAGGTGACATAGGATCAGAGGATGCAGAATCCTTGTGGAGTTAAGAAACTCCAAGGGTAAAAAGACCCTGATGGGAGTTATATACATGCCTCTGACCAGTAGCTAGGATGAGGTGATACAAAATACAACAGGAGATAGAAAAGGCATGTAAAAAGGGCAATGTTACAATAGTAACACACATCAAAGTTGTTGGTGAACGCAGCAGGCCAGGCAGCATCTCTAGGAAGAGGTACAGTTGATGTTTCAGGCCAAGACCCTGTTACAATAGTCATGGGGGATTTCAATATGCAGGTAGATTGGGAAAATCAGGTTGATCCTATCAGGGATGATGGTAGAACAGCAATGACTGGAGTTTCTGGAGCAATTCAGGAAGTTCAGGATAGATACATCCCGAAGATGAAGAAATATTCTAAAGGGAAGATGAGGCAACCGTGACTGACAAGGGAAGTTAAAAACAGTATAAAAGCAAAGAGAGGGCATATAATATAGCAAAACTTAGAGGGAAGTTAGACAATTGGGAAGCTTTCAAAGACCAGCAGAAGGCAATTAAAAAGCTATAAGGAGAGACAAGATGAAATATGAAGGAAAGTTCAACAATAAGAAGCAAGAGTGGATATTGTTCGGCTGGAAAATGACACTGGAGAGGTAGCAATGGCAAGAGATAGAAAGGAACATTCAAACTTTTAAGCTTTGTGTTTGCTCGAATCATATTTACCCCGGACATATTAATTTATTGGAAATAGCCTTCTCATCATTCTTCCCATTCATTGTCGAATTATGTTGCTTTAGTTTGTAGTCACAGTAATAGTTAACTCATTACGAGCCTACAGTGACAGGGTTACACTTAGATTTTCAGAAAGTGCTTGACAAGATGCCACACATGAGACTGATTAACAAGAGCCCACGGTATTACAGGAAAGATACTAACATTGATAGAAGATTGTCTGACTGGCAGGAGCCAAAGAGTGAGATTAAAGAGGCCTTTTCTGGTTGACTGCTGGTGACTAGTCATGATCTGCAGTGTTCGGTGATGGGACTGCTTCTTTTCTTGTTATATGTAAATAATTTGGATATCAGAATGGATAGCTTTATGGCCAGGTTTGTGAATGATTTGAAGCTAGGTGGAGGGGCAGGTAGTGTTGAGGAAGCAGGGAGTCTGGAGAAAGACTTAGACAGATTGGAATAATGGGCAAAAAGGTGTCATATCGTGTAGGGAAGTGTATGGACATGCACTTTGGGAGACGGAGTAAAGTCATAGACTATTTTCTAAATGGGGAGAAAATTCCAAAAATCAGTATTGTAAATGGACTTAGGAGTCCTCCTATAGATTTCCTTAAAAGTTAACGCAGGTTGAGTCGATGGTAAGGAAGGAAAATGCAATGTTAGCATTCATAAAAAGAGGACTTAAATATTAAAGCAAAGATGTGATGCTGAGGTTTTATAAGGCATTGGTCAGACCACACTTGGAGTACTGTGAGTGGTTTTGGGCTCCTTATCGAAGAAAACCTGTGCTGGAGAGGGTCCAAAGGAGGTTCATGAGAAAGATTCTGGGAATGAAAGGGGTTAACATGTTTGATGATTCTCCGCCTGTAGTCACTGGAGTTTAGAAGACTGGGGTGGGGGGTGGGGGTATCTCATTGAAATCTATTGAATATTGAAAGGCCCAATTGTGTGGATGTTGAGAGGATGTTTCCTACAGTGGGGGAGTCCAGGATCAGAGTGTACTGCCTCAGAATTGAGGGAGCTCCATTTAGAACAAAAATTAGGAGGATTTTTTTTGGCCAGAGGGTAATGAATCTGTGGAACTTATTGCCATAGACTGCTGTGGAGGCCAAGTCGTCAGGAATATTATATTTGATAGGTTCTTGCTTAGGCAGGATGTCAAATGTTACAGAGAAAAGGCAGGTGAATGGGGTTGAGAGGGATAATAAATCAGCCATAATGGAATGGCAGAGCATATTCATTGGGGTAAATGGCCTAATTCTACTCCTATGTCTTATGGTCATATGGTCTTATGGAAAGAAGACCGTCAGCCACCTTCACTCAACTGTTTACACTGATCATATTTTACACTTCCCAAATTGCTGTCAACTCCCTCCAGATTCCAGCAGACACAATTTACAGTTGCCAATTTACCGACAAATCTCACCTGGGACATTAGAGGCCACCGGAGAACCCAAAGGATATGCACATGATCACAGGGTAAATGTGCAAACTCCATGCAGACGGCACCTGAGATCAGGATTGAACCCACGTCACCCAGCTCTGAGGAAGCAACTCTACCGGCTGTTCCACTTCACCACCAACACCCCCCACCCCCACCCAAGAGCATGGGATAGAAAAAGGGGACAAAGATCTGTGGCCAGGACACCACGGCTTTGCCTGTGGTTCCCTCCCATACAGGAGATACGGTATCGCTCTCCAGCTAACAAAGTATCTGAGGGAGGTTAAAGTCTGTAGTTTGTGAGCTTTACTAATCACCTAAAGCACAATTAAATTAAAACAATGGCATGGAGCTGTCAAAGGATAGAGAGAGACTCTGTTAGCAAATGATGAGGGAGAAAGAAAATGATTACTATTCGCACTTCGTACTAACATATGCATGGGGTCAATTGGTGACACCAAGCTGTGCGAAAAGATCCATGAGAATTTAAAGCAGAGGGTTGAATTAGCCATGACAAGCTGTATGGGAAACCCTTTCAAATTCCTGGATAGTGCCCAACAGGCAGATTCACGTTGCCTTTGCTCTCCAGCTGTAGTCAACATATTGGGAAGCCGTGGGAGAGGTGATGGGAGACAGTGTACAGTTACAAGGAAGTATTTTTAAAATTGCTGACTGCTGACTCAGCAATTATTGCAAGCCATTTTTAAAAATTCTCATCCTGAAACTAATGATACACTGAAAGGAATATGGTTTGCTCTGTGACAGGTTGATAAGGAAACCCAAGAGTATTGGAGAAACTCAAGATGGATGCTTGTGAAGAACGTAGAGGTCAAGGGAAAAACACAAGCTGGAGCCAAAAGCTGAAGTTTAGTGAGATAATAAAATTGTGGGGGAAATAAAAAGCTGGTTTGACATTAGAATGCAGACAGTCATTAAATTGACAAACATGGCCCCATCCAGTAAACTGACCTTGATGAGAGAGGTACAAGTCACCAGAGCTGGAGTCCTCCCAGGGGAAGGTTCACACAGCACACAAGAATGAATGCAAAAGAAAAGGAAACATGCCAAGATTGCGTACTTCTGCCTACTCGGGGTGTGGTCATTATTGTTGTGGAGAAGAGAAAAAAAGATCATGCATGACACCATCCTGTCAAGTAGGATCATGTGTATCCCAGTGTCTGCTAGTATACTAACGTTACTGCAATCCCTCAGTTCCAGTTATTTCACTACAGCATAAGGAATCCTCTTTTCTTGTTACTTAGTTGGCCATTTCAAATGTGGATATGTCCCAATCCAAGTTCTTCTCCGAGCCCATGGAGATGTCCTGCACCCAGTACTGGCTGGGCAGGTAACGTAGCCTTCAGGACCTATGTTCTCAGCAGTTGAGAACCAGATGTATCCCCATCGTTTTACAGTCCCCTTCACTATTTTCACTTTCTCAAATGGAAGGGACAATGTAATTGCTTATCCATGGGTGTGTGCACGCATGCCTAAAGAAGTGAGTTGGACTTTAGATCTGATTGCAATAAAATCATTTGGTATTTTAATTCTAAAACAGCATTGAACTATTGATATGCCGCCACCTACTGGCAATGAGCAAAAATACACTTCCACAGGAGTATTGCAGAAGATCCATTTTTTGCTTTCCCTTTTAATTTGCACAAGGTAACAAACGATGTAACTCATCCATTTCCTTTGCATTCTTGTATCAACTATTTGTGGATGATATGAGACTTGTGACAATGACTTATTTTATTATTTCAAATTATTAGTAAATTATTACAGGAGGAAACATTCCAATGTACACAGTCAGGATACAATTAACAACTTTGAATCACCAGCACTTTATTACATGCCTGATGACAGAAAAAACTGTCATGTCTTTGTGTTCTGGTCCCATGACCAGCTATACAACAGTTTAAATGTCTTAACATTTGATTTGCAATATGTTGTCATAAGAAGATGTCCCATTGCTAAATTTTATAAGTGCCATTACTTTCAAGAAGGAACTTCAGAATTCAGCTAGCAATTAATTAATTCTGAACTTCAGCTACTATTTTTACAGTTTGTACCCAGGTGTGTTTCATAAACCATCAATAACATTGATAATCAGTTATTCTATAGTTGATTGAGAGAAATATGTTTGGCATACTCCAGCAAATGCAACAGATATTGACGTAAATTTTATTTTTCCCCCTTCTAAGCAAAGTACAGTTAATGTCTCAATGGATGACAAGCTCCTCTCATAGTCCAGCAATTTCTTAGACTCAATTATGCTCTCAAATCTTAGAGCAGATCTTGTGATTCAAAAGTAAGAGGGCTACCAACTGAACTAGGATGACATCTAGAGGAAGGATTTGTATGGTTGATTTGACTTAAAAAAACAAAGAATCAACATACACAGCACTTTATCCTGTTTCAACCCATAGAGCTCTAGCCATAGAGTCGTGGAGCTATGCTACATGGAAGCAAGCCCTATGGTCCCACTTGTCTGTGCTGAACGTGAACAAGTTGTCTTGTGGATTTAGTTCAGTTTGCGTGCAATGGGCCTATATCCCTCTAAACCTTTCCTATCAATGCAACTTTCCTGTTGTTCCATATATCAACCAACCTCTGTGAGAAAAATATGCGTCTCAGCTCCCTTTTAAATTTTTCCTCTCACATCCTAAACCTTTGTCCTACAGTTTTGGACACCCCTATCTTGAGGAAAAGACTTAGCTATTCACCTTATCTATGCCCCCTGTTGTGCATCTTCTAGCGTACTGCAGTACTATTTCAGTACTCTAGTTAGTAATTGTTATTTTCTTACCAGTTTATCAATTACCTTTTTGTATTTTATGTAACTACTTATATACATTTAGCTGTTTAGTATGTTTTCCAGTGGACATAGTATGTATATGCAATTTTTCAGTGTATTCCCTAGTGATTACAATTCTTTCTTTCATCCTGGAAAGTTCTGGAAGCTTCTCTGGTGTTACATTATTTGAGCAGGGGCTATCTGATTGGTTAACTCTTATCTATGAATTTGAATGGAAAGTTTCTCATCTATAGGGTATAAAAAGGGCAGAATACCCAGCTCCACCACCTTTCTTTAGTTCTTTCTGTCCTCTGTTCTTAGCAACTAGACCTTTGCAGCCCTACATTTCCAATTCTCTTTGTCCTCTTTGCACTTAATAAAATGATTATGGAGCAACAACTTTTATGCCTTTTTTTGACTTCCAAAAAAACTTTGATCAAAAACATCAGAATCCAAGAGTCCAATAGATTTTATAAACCTCTATAATGTCAACTCTCAGATTCCTATGCTTCAGGAAAAGAGTTTTATAATATCCGGCCTCTCTTTACAATTTACTCCCCCCCCCCCCCCAGTCCAAGTAACATCTTCATGAATCATTTTTGCACTGTATGAGGAATATTGTTACATAGCTTTTCGGTTTAAAGCAGATAACCCCACATTTACCTATAATGAAATTCAAATACACAGCTTTTTTATGAATCCATTATCCATTATTACATTTTACTACACCACCTATCTTTTTCAACAAACTATGATAGATGGCTTTTAATCTCATTACCTCTTTGATTTATAAATATGGTAAAAATTTCCAGCCCGTGATGTTTGCAAAAGCTAAAAATTTGGAGCTGTCTATTACCCAGCTGCATACTAATTAGGCTATTACACACCTTTAAAATCTAACATAGTTTTTAACCTCTATATATACTTTTCCTGTGTTCCTGTTGTCTGTTTATAACACCCCCAAAAATTGCTGCACTACTGCCTTGAAACAATCACAACTGACTTTAAAAATAAATCATTAGTTCTTTAAATTCATTTAGAGAAGGAATAATAAATGTTGAGAACAAGTATATTTTATTCAACATAAGTTTTAATCTTTTCTACCTTTTTAATGTCAATTTACAGTAAAATCCTGTCTACTGTACATTACAACGATCTATAGCCTTTATTTCCTGGGTCAGTTTTTTATTGAATTTTGTACTAAGAATGTTGGTGATTTGAACATCTCTATTAACTTTTCCAATTTAACTGGTCTGCTCAGAGGGGAGTAACTTAAGTCCTTTTACCCCCCCACCCCATGAATGAGGGGCATCACTCTTCATTGCTGAAAGCATTTGAAATCTTTCCATAAGTGTACTGTCCAGGTTTGGACAACACATTCCAGCCAGTGCTGAGGCACTGATTTATAATTTCCTTGCTTTTGTACATGATATCTCCATTTACAAAGACAAGAACTGTGGTTTTCTAATGGCCTTCTAAATATTTATACACCTTCAAGCAATTAAGTATTATTAAGCACTTAAAAATATCTAATGATTTGTTAATTAAGGTTATATTGGAAAATTATTGTCACATGCTCTGAGGTACAGTGGAAAAACTTCATTTTTCTTGGCAACCATACAGGTCACTTCATTGCAATAATGCATTGAGGTTGTAGTGCAAGGGGAAATAATAACGTCATGCAGGTTAAAAATGTTACAGTTACAGCAAAAGTGCAGTGCAGGCAGACAAGAAAGTGCAAGGCCATAAGGAGATAGACTGAAAGGTAAAGAGTCCATCTTCTCCTACTACGAGACAGCTTAATGGTCTTATTTCAGCAGGACAGATGCTATCCTTGGGCCTGGTGGTATACGCTTTCAGGCCTTTCTACCTTTTACCCAAGGGGAGGAGGGAGAAAAGAGAATGCCTCAAATGGGTGGGGCCTTTGATTATCTTGGCAGCTTTACCAAGGAAGCAAGAAGTGGCGGCAGAGTCCATGAATGGGAGGCTGGTTTCCATGATGTGCTGAGCTGTGTCCAAGATTCCCTGATGTTTCTTGCAGTGCCGGGCAGAGCATTTGCCATCCTGAGCCGTGATGCATCTGGATAAGATGCTTATGATAGTGCATTGATGAAAATTGGTGAGGGCCAATGCCAAAATTTCTGCAGCACCCTGAGAAAGTAGGGGTGTTGGCATGCTTTCTTGGCCATGGTGTCTACGTGGTAGGACCAAGAAAATCTACTATTGATATTTACTTCTAAGAAATTGAAGCTGTCAATCCTCTCAACCTCAGCACCATTGACATAAACAGCAGCACATGACTGATTGATTTCTGAGGTAATTTACCCGCTCTTTGGTTTTGATGACATTGAGGACAAGGTTGTTGTCATGACACCATGTCATTGAGCTCTCCATCTCCTTCCTAAACTCTGACTCATTGTTACTTGAGCTTCAGGCCACTACGATGGTATCATCTACAAACTTGTAGACAGAGTGAGAACAGAACCTGGTCATATCATTGTGAGTGCAGAAGGAGCAAAGTAGAGGGCTGAAGATACAGCCTTGTGGGACACCAAAGTTTAGGATAGTCATGGTGGAGGTGCTCTCGGTGTAACGTCCTGTACATCGGTGAAACCCAATGTAGACTGGGACATCACTTCATTGAGTATCAACAAGCAGGATCTCCCAGTGGCCACCCATCTTAATTCCACTTCCCGTTCCCATATGTCCATCCATGACCTCCTCCACTGTCATGATGAGGCCACATTTAGGTTGGAGGAACAACACCTTGTATTCCGTTTGGGTAGCCTCCAACCCAATGGCATGAACATCGATTTTTCAAACTTCCAGTTAAACCACACACCCCCCCACTCCATTTCCCATCCCCCTTTCCCCTTCTCTCTCTCTCTTTCTCTCATCTCACCAATCAACTTCCCAGCTCTTTACTTCATCCCTCCCCCTCCAGGTTTCGCCTATCACCTGGTGGTTCTCTCTCCCCTTCCCCCACCTTTTAAATCTACTCCTCAGCATTTTTTTCTCCAATCCTGTTGAAGGATTTCGTCCCAAAACATCGACTATACTTGTTTTCATAGATGCTGCCTGGCCTACTGGGTTCCTCCAGTGTTGCAGAGTGTTGTGTCTAGGAGGTTGCTTGGAAATATAGCATTGAAGGCTGAGCTGTAGTCAATAAGCAATAGTCTGAAATAAGGTGTCTTTACTGTCAGATTCTCCAGAGATGAGTGTAGGGTCATGGAGATGGCATCTGCTTTGGACTTGTTTTGGCAGGAGATGAATTGCAGAGTGTTGAGGTTGTCTGGGAGCCTGGAGCTGATGTGGGCCACGGCCATCCTCTCGAAGTTTAAAAATATCATCTGTAAATCTTTCTAAATTAACAGACTCCTAACCAAGGCTCAAATAGCCAAGCCCTTCCTTTAAAATCAATAAGAAATACCCCCTGTGCCTCCTTAGACCCAGAACAGATACCTCATGAACGTTTACAATGCAAGTGTCAAGTATTTAGCTTACATTTTTGTACAGTGATTGAATTCCATGATAAAGCCAGCATCATAGTGTACACTGCTATCTGATGGCAAACTGATGATAGTAATTCAGTGATCGGTAACTTCCCATACAAGTATGCAGATGTCTTTCTTATTCCCAGTTTCATTGGATCACAGAAACAAGTCCAGCAGTGTAGCTAATTCGTCGGTGAAGTGCAGGCCATAAATTTCTTATAGTAAGACTTCTATATACTTGACAACAGAGATAACTTGTAACAGAGATACAAGATTCCAATTCTCAGCAGTAAGCAGATCATGCCTGCAACTAGTTCTAATTTCCTCCATGTTGTCAAAACACAATCAAGTTTTTGAAATTATGTTGTTTTAACTTCATCTATCTGGTGTATTCCAGACCATAAAAAAACATGTTATTTTTATGTCAAATCTGGTTCTTTTGCCATTTACATTAAATTTATATTCTTTTGACTACCAACCTTTTCTGCTACTGTGGACAGTTTCTCCTAATGTACTGTACGCAAAGTCAACTTTCAACAGTCCTTTCACACATCCCTTCAACCCCCTGCTCTCAGGAGAAAAGTGAAACAGTTTAGCTTCTTTCCATGTTACGGAATACCTTCATGTCTGGTAATATTTAAAACTTTACCTTTTCCCTTTCTGAGATTTTTATGGGTTGGTGCCCAGTAACTAGCCACAATATTCCCTATGTACATAACAAAGTTTTATAAATATTTTCTTTGGACTTCATACCTCCACTTAGAAAGCAAAGACCCCTGATGTGGCATTTTAACAGGTTCCTCAACTTGTCCTGGCACATTGTAGCATTTGTGTACTTACACCCAATGTTTCTGCACTTGCTTCGGAAATATTCCATTTAATTTACATTGGCTCTCTTCATTTTTCTTACCAAATCAATTTACTTCACACTTCTCCACAGTTACCTCTATCTGCCTTGCTGCTGCCATTTCATTCACTGCACCACTGCCTATTCATCACCTTTCCAAAACTCAAAGTCAAGTCATTAACCTGTCACGGTTCCGACCGTTAATTCCCCATTTTCCCCTAATTCCCTTTGATGGAGGCACACCTGGTTCTCATCAAGACCTGCAGCATAAAAACCCTGGCTTTGCATCCACTCATTGCCAGATTGTTGTTTAGTCAGTTTGGTAATTACCGTTCCTGGCCACTTAGGATTGTGTATTCTAAGTTTTACTTCAGTACCGAGGATTACCTGTATAACTCTGTCTCTCCGTGTCAAGATAAATATTCGAAGTTTTACTTCAGTACCGAGGTTTACCTGTGTAAATCAGTCTCTCTGTGTCAAGAAAGGTATTATCTCCCACTTGCCTTTCTACGCTCCGTGTCAAGATAAGTTCTGCCTGCCCCCTGCTTTCCTGTTCACCCTCCTGCTTGCCGTTCAGCTCCAGCCACTCCCACACCCTCGTCTGTGTCCTAACCCAATCTCCATACCAGTGTCCTGTGTTTGGGTTTGCTCCGTTCTCTACAACAGAATGATCTGGCCATCATGGACCCAGCAGACACAAACACCCTTCAACAAGCCCTCGCCAGCCAGGGTACTATACGGGACAGCACGACCATCTCCTCCGGGAGGTCATGGAGACCCTCCATTCCCTGTCTGCTCACGTCGTGCAGATCAGTAACCAGGTGGACCGTGTCCCCACTCATTTCACTCAACCCACTCCTGGAACCCAGCCAAGCCAGCCCAGACAGCCTATAGCAGCAAACCCCCATGTATCACCGACACCCCCGCCCAGAGAGCCTCACGTACCTGAGCCAGAGCACTACGCGGGAAATCTGGGGAAGTGCCGGGCCTTCCTCCTTCAGTGCTCCCTGGTGTTTGAACAGCAGTCGTCAACTTACTCCACGGATAAGTCAAAGATTGCTTATATCATGGGGTTACTGCGGGGAAGTGCATTAGTGTGGGTCACAGCAGTCTGGGGCAACCATATGGATATCTGCTCTTCTTTCGCCACCTTCATCGCGGAAATAAGGAAGTTCTTTGACCACCCCGCCTGTGGTAAAGAGGCCGCCAAGCGTCTACTCATTCTCCGCCAGGGAGTCAGTCCGGGGGTGGTTTTCTGAATGGACTCAGTGACCTGGTGAAGGACAAGTTGGTGGCAAGAGACGATACCGACAGCCTGGATTCCCTGGTCTCCCTAGCCACCAGGTCGGAAAATCACCTCCGAGAACGCCACAGGGGAAAAACTGGTCGTCCACCACCTTTGGCCATTCCTCGGCACTCATTTCCGCCTCCCGCCAGAACAAGCCTCTCTCCCGCTTCTGTATCCCGAGTAGCTCCCAGTCCTGTCGTTTCCACCACCCCGGGAGAGGAACCCATGCAGCTAGGGTGGAACCGCCTTCCTCCCGCTGAACGATTCCGGAGAAAGAGAGCGAGTGAGTGTCTATTTTGCGGCCAGTCCGGTCACTTCCTTGCCACCTGCCCTCTTCGGCCAAAAAGGGAAGGCTCACCAGTAGCAGGGGGGACCCTGGTGAGTCAGACAACATTCCCTTCCGTCCTCCAACCCTGGATGCAGCTTCAAGCCACTCTGTATTACAACCAGCAGTCCGCGCCTCTGTTAGCACTAGTGGACTCTGGCGCAGAGGGAAACTTTTTGGACGAAAACTTAGCTTTCCAAGCCGGAGTTCCTTGTGAGCTGTTGAGTACCCCCCTGGAAGCCTGGGCACTGGACAGTAAACTCCTGGCCCGAGTCACACACTGCATGGAACCCCTGCTTCTCCTTCTCTCCGGAAACCATCAGGAACAGATATGATTCAATTCAATTTCCTCTCCTCAAGCCCCTATTCTTGGTTACCCCTGGTTAAGCCATCACAACCCCCACATTGACTGGTCCACCGGGAAGATAGTCAGCTGGAGTTCGTTCTGCCATTCCACTTGTTTACAATCAGCCCTTCCCCCAGTGGAGGTCACCGCGACCTCGTCCGCCTCTGAGCCTGCTGACTTGTCCAAGTGTCCCGTATAGTATCACGATCTGGGAGAAGTGTGTAGCAAGCAACGGGCTCTTTCCCTGCCTCCACATCGCCCTTACGATTGCGCAATTGACCTTCTCCCTGGAGCCTCTCTACCCACCAGTCAACTGTACAACCTGTCCCGACCAGAAAGAGAAGCTATGGAGACTTGCATAAATGACTCCCTCATGGCTGGCATTATCCGACCCTCATCTTCCCCTGTAGGCGCAGGTTTCCTCTTTGTGGGGAAGAAAGACGGTTCACTGCGCCCCTGCATTGGAGCAACCACTCTCCGCTGAACATCGACAACTCCTCCGTAGAGATCATTAACAACACCAAATTTCTTGGTGTTCACCTGGTGGAGAATCTCACCTGATCCCTCAACACCAACTCCATAGCAAAGAAAGCCCAGCAGCGTCTCTACTTTCTGCGAAGGCTGAGAAAAGTCCATCTCCCACCCCCTGTCCTCACCACATTCTACAGAGGTTGTATTGAGAACATCCTGAGCAGCTGCATCACTACCTGGTTCGGAAATTGCACCATCTCAGATCGCAAAACCCTGCAGCGGATAGAGAGGTCAGCTGAGAAGATCATTGGGGTCTCTCTTCCCGCCATTACAGATATTTATACCACACGCTGCATCCATAAAGCAAACAGCATTATGAAGGACCCCAAGCACCCCTCATACAAACTCTTCTCCTTCCTGCCATCCGGCAAAAGGCACTGAAGTATTCGGGCTCTCACGACCAGACTATGTAGTAGTTTCTTCCCCCAGGCCATCAGACTCCTCAATACCCAGAACCTGGACTGACACCAACCTACTGCCCTCTACTGTGCCTAATGTCTTGTTTATTATTTATTGTAATGCCTGCACTGTTTTGTGCACTTTATGCAGTCCTGGGTAGGTCTGTAGTCTAGTGTAGTTTTGTGTTGTTTTATGTAGTTCAGTGTAGTTTTTGTATTGTTTCATGTAGCACCATGGTCCTGAAAAACATTGTCTTGTTTTTACTGTGTACTGTACCAGCAGTTATGGTCAAAATGACAATAATAAGTGACTTGACTTGATTTGACTTGACATCGACTACCGTGGCCTGAACAACATCACCATAAAGAATAAGTATCCCCTGCCCTTAATCAACTCGACATTTGAGCCCCTTCATGGAGCCACAATTTTCTTTGTTGGCCTTGCGGAATGCCTATCACCTGGTCAGGATAAGGGAGGGAGACGAATGGAAAACAGCTTTTAAAACCCTCCTTGGTCATGCCATTCAGTCTCACCAATGCCCCCACCATCTTCCAAGCCCTGATAAATAACATCCTTAGGGTCTTTATTAACCATTTTGTTTTCATTTATTTGGACGACATCTTAATCTTCTCCTGAAACCTTCAGGAGCACACCCATCACGTCCGTCATGTCCTTCAGCAGCTTTTGGAGAACAAGCTATTTGTTAAGGCAGAGAAGTGTGAGTTCCATGGCAGTTCTGTCAGTTTCTTGGGGTACATCATTGAGACCGGACAGTTGAGGGCGGATCCCAAGAAGATCCGGGCAGCAGCAGGGTGGCCAAAACCCACGATGCTCAAACAACTCCAGTGATTTCTGGGGTTTGCAAACTTCTACCATCGCTTCATCAGGGATTACAGCCGAGTGGCAGCGCCCCTTACTCAGCTCACCTCTCCTGCGACCCCCTTCCACTGGACCCCCAAAGCGGACTCAGCCTTCTCGGAGCTGAAGAGGCGTTTCGCCTCCGCTCCCATCCTGGCCCAACCTGACCCCTCTCGCCAATTCATTGTGGAAGTTGACGCCTCCGACTCTGGGTGGGAGCAGTCTTCTCCCAGCGCCCCGGCCCAGACCAAAAGCTCCATCCCTGCGCCTTCTTCTCTCGCCATCTATCCCCTGCTGAATGGAACTACGACATTGGGAACCGGGAGTTGCTGACCATCAAACTCGCCTTAGAGGAGCAGAGGCACTGGCTGGAGGGAGCAGAACATCCATTCATCGCCTGGACAGACCATAAGAACCTGGCATACATCCAGACAGCTAAATGCCTTAACCCCCGCCAAGCCCGTTGGGCACTATTTTTTTGTCCGTTTCAATTTCACCCTCACCTATCGTCGGGGTCCAGGAACAAGAAGCCAGATGCCCTCTCACATCAATATGTCTCTAAGGAGGACCTTTTCAACCCTGATATGATCCTTCCACTATCCTGTGTTATGGCAGCTCTCACCTGGGAGATTGAATCCATAGTCATAGAGGCCCAACAGACTCAACCTGACCCAGGCAATGGCCCCCCCAGTTGTCTCTTCGTGCCTCACTCTGTCCAGTCTCAGGTTCTCCAATGGGGGCATACTTCCCGTTTCGCCTGCCATCCTGGAATCGATCGAACTCTGTCCCTTCTGAAGCGACATTTCTGGTGGCCCACCATGGATGCTGACACTCACTCCTTCGTCTCTGCCTGAACTGTGTGTGCCCACGGAAAAGCCTCCCATTGGCCACCTGCTGGGCTGCTTCGTCCCCTACCTGTCCCTGGCCGCCCTTGTTCCCACATTGCTCTGGATTTTGTCACTGGACTACCCCCTTCACATGGTAACTCTGCTTTACTCACTGTGGTGGACCATTTTTCCTCAGCCGTGCACTTCATAGCCCTTCCTAAACTTCCTACAGCCTGTAAAACAGCCGACCTCCTTGTCCATCACGTCTTCTGCCTTCATGGAATTCCCTCCGACATTGTTTCTGACCGGGGCCCCCGATTCATCTCTCAAGTCTGGAAATCCTTCTGTCAAGCCCAGGGAGCTTCAGTAAGTCTGTCTTCCGGTTTCCATCCACAGACTAACGGTCAAACAGAGCGAGCAAATAAGGATTTTCAAGCAGCACTGCGCTGCATATCCGCCAACAACCTGTCATCCTGGAGCACCCATCTCGCTTGGGTAGAGCACGCAACAACTCCCTGGTCAGTACCGCCACCGGAATGTCTCCCTTCGAATGCTCCCTTCGTTATCAACCCCGTCTGTTTCCTGCCCATGAAGACGACATTGCTGTGGCTTCAGTTCAGGTCGATCTCTGTCAGTGCCGCAAGGTCTGGAAGGATGCACGTTCGGCCCTGCTCCGCTCTGCTTTCCGCAACTGGAGGATCACCGATCCCCACCAAATTCCAGCGCCCAACTATCGGCCTGGTTGGAAGGTTTGCCTCTCTTCAAGAGACATCCCCCCCAAGAATGAATCCAAGAAACTCGCCCCTCGTTACCTTGGACCGTTCAAAATTGAGAGCATCATTAACCCCTCGGTGGTCAAACTCAAACGGCCCAGATCTAAACCCGTGTCTGTCAGCCCTTTGTGCCCTCCTGCTGAACATTCTCCACCCACCCGGGTCATCGACGACTACCCCACTTACATCGTCCGGTGAATTCTGAATGTGCGCTGCCAAGGTAGGGGTCTCCAGTACCTGGTCGATTGGGAAGGATACGGTCCTGAGGAGTGCACCTGGATTCCCCGCCCCTTCATCTTGGACCTTCCCTCATCCAAGATTTCTATCGAGACAATCCGGACAAGCCTGGTAGTTCACCTGGAGACTCCCGTTTGGCGGGGGTACTGTCATGGTCTCAACTGATAATTCTCCATTTTCTCCTAATTCCCTTTGATTGTCTCATAACAGACCCAAACATTAAGCAATCCTGAATCACATATTGTAATAATAATCATTATAACTACGTGTGGAATATAAAGGGGAATAACAGACAGCTGTTACAAAGGCAAACACCACCGTTCAGCCATTCAATCTGAAATCCGCTCCACATGTAATCATATAAGCTGAAAGTCAGCATCCTATGCCTAGATCAGAAACTCTACTGGGCATTGGGCATTTCCCATCAGCGGATTAGGAGACCGGTATATTAAAACTGTAAGATTAGAGAAATGTAAATATAATGCTTCTGATTTTTTAAGAAACATTAGAAAACTTATAAGCAATGAGGGCTTTGGCAGGGGAAGTTCTGGTCTCCAGATTTGCTCAGTATTGGCAGAGCTTGAGTGCAGGGCTGCACCAGGCTGCTCCAAGTCCATTCAATGCAAGGTCCTTACCATTTCATTGAAGGCAAGTCCTCAAGGACAGCCTCTGCACCCACAGCCCAGGTAAGTACAGTTTGTGCAAAATGCAGACAGTGCTCCCAGGTGCCAGTCAGACCAGTCAATGCTTCAGCACTCTGACCCCCAAATGGAGTCCGGTTTTAGGTAACGCTGCTCAGGTGGGATATAGAGGAAGCAGATTAATCAGAAACCTACTGAGCTAAGACCACGTAATTTATGAGCTGATTTGTTATTTTTTTGTTTGCTTGAACTTATGGAGTGATCATTCTGTTGAAAGTCCTTAAACAAGGATTGACAGGGAAATTAGTGTTGAAATTTTCCAGTGCATAATTCAGAACAAGGAAGCATAAGTTACTAAAACTGAGTTAAACTCGTCAAAAAAAAAGAAAAAAAGAATAAGAACCAACCTGTTGAAAAATCGACAAATCAAACAAAATTATTTTCTGTCAATGCATGTGGCCATTTTTAAATGTCTCTCATATTAAGTAGCATTAAAACTGGTGTAAATAATTTTAATTATTTTAAAATATAAAGTTTATTGACATCCACAAAATCACTTAAAATTATTTAAAACCTTAAAGTATTTTAATAAAATCAATTATTTATCTCATAGCCCTTGAATTCCCATTGCCATGAATGAATTATTAAAATATATCAGGTTTAACCTGGTGTGATAATCCGGGTGACAATATATCAAAGTTCAAAGTAAATTTATTGTCACTAAGTATATATATGTCACAATATACAATCCTGAGATTCATTTTTTTGCAGGCATAATCAATAAATCCAATTACCATAATAGAATCAATGAAATACCACACCAACAGGACAGACAACCAGAGTACACAAGACAACAAGTCGTGGAGATATAAAAAGAAAGAAAAAAATAGAAATAATATTAATAATAATAATAATAATTATGCAATAAGTATCAAAATATGAGATGAAGAGTCCTTGAAGGCGAGTCCATAGGTTGTGGGAAATTTCAGTAATGGGGCAAGTGAAATTTTATATATTCGATACAATGCGGATCCATCACAATATTTGAGATTTTGCAAACTAAACTATTAAGAAAGAGACACCTATAAATTCTTACACAAGCCACCAGATCTATTTGCACATAGATTTCCCAGATGAAGCTGTGGGATAATGTGAATATTGTTTCATAAATAATTGACAGCTACCATAATTATTACAATACAACCTCAGACAAACTAGTGTGATAATTTGCCAACATTGGATCAGTTAGTTCAGCAGTGAGCAGAGAGACGTCTCAAGCTGGACTGAGGTACTAAAGTTTACCTTTGCGAATTTCTTATTGGTCAATATTTTCAAGCTGATCAAGGGGTTTCACGTCAAGGGTAAAGCAAGGTAAGGTCTGGTTTAGCTGCCATGTTTAAATCTTCATGTATTAGCACTAAAATGATACAGTTACCTGTAAGTTTTTCATTGTGTTTGTGCATGTATGTTCTAGTGCATATGACTATAAGGTCAACTTGATTTGATAAATATTCCATTGGTTATAACAGCCTCAGCATACTAGTGGATCAATCATTAATGCTTTAGCAATATGTTTCTGTTTCCTCTCCCTTCTCTGCCATCACTTCTCATGGGTTTTTGCCTTGTCTTATCTCAGCAACTACCATTCTTGTGGCGCCAACATTTCACTTATTTGTCTTATCTGTCTAAAGGTATTGCATCTACAGTTCCCGCTTCACCTATCTGCATTCTCCCCCATGTGATATACTTTATTTTGCCATCAGAAGAATCTGGTTTACCCTTGATCAAACTGAATGGCACAGTTAACTCCAGAGCTGAATGGCTCACATTTGTTTTTAAGTTCCTGCTGTATTTAAAGCTAAGCTAGTTGCGTTTGTCAACATGCAAACTCCTACCAACCACCTAAACCTCCATTGTGCAACCTCAAGTCCTGGCTACAAGGCGTACCTGCCTTCTGTAAACTTAAACAAGCCTCTTTAGATTGACCCCCTCCAAGTCCCCAGGCCCTGCATTGGTGACACCTTTCCCCGCGCTTCCTGGCATCCTGAATCTACTAAACCAGAGTCTTCTGCATGTGACAGCTTTGATTCAAACAGAAGACTCTGCTTTAGTAGAATCAGGATGTCAGAAGTTCTCATTTCGGGTTCCATTCCAGAGATTCGAGCTTAGCATAAACGCTTAGAATGATAATTTGATGCAGGACTGAGGGAAACGTGCACTGTCATAAGTGCTTATCCTTCTGAAGAGTTGACAAATAAAGTAGATCTTTGGTTAATGTAAAAGATCCCATGAAGGAGAGCAGCACAGTTACCCCTGGGGTCCTGGTCAGCACCTATTCCTCAATAACATGAATGAAAACTAAAAACATGCAATAAGACATATGTGCAGAATTAGGACATCTGGCCCATCAAGTCTGCTCTACCATTTGATCACGGCTGATTTATTTTCCCTCTCAACCCCATTCTCCTGCCTTCTCCCTGTAACCTTTGACACCTTGATTAATCAAAAACCTATCAACATCTGTTTTAAATATACCCGATGACTTGGCCTCTACAGGTCAAGTATTTGTAAGAGAAAACCTTTCTCCCTCTTAGTCCACAAAGTGCATGAGATTTTACCTGAATGTACATGGAGCAGAACTGTTTCTACTGACAAGAGAAGGGGCAAAGGCAGACCACTGGCGCCTCAAAACCAGTAACCTTGGGCAGGTGGGGCTCATCAGCCTTGGATGGCAGCCCACCTAGAAGAAGAAAAACTCTGATTTTAAACTTCCACTGCCTTGCGGCCATACCCACACATGGGAAAGGCTTTGGGAGTAAATCCCGAGGGAGAAATTCGGAGCCACGGTCCCTCAGGTAGTTTGATGTGGTTTACAACTTCACTCTGGCAACCTCTGCAACGACACTGGTACCAAGCTGTATCGGTGCTTGCCCTTCCCTTGAACTACATCAGTGACATGGAGAGGGGGAACCCACTGCATGGGCAACAGCCTGTTCTTCAAATCTTCCCGCCCAGGCTTGTGTCCTAGAGAGGACACAGTCCACCAGAGGTGCAAACCCATGATACCCTGGGATCGATTGTCTGCCTACTAACTGTATATAAACATCTGGGAAGTACCACATGATTTCTTCTGCAGGAGCCTGATGTGTGCAACTTCAGAAGATAGAACATAGAAGTGTATAGCATAGGAACAGGCTATGCAATCCACCATCTCCTTGCTGACCTTGCTGCCAAGATAAACTAACCCCATCTGCTTGCCCAAGGTCCATATCCCTCCCTTTACTGCTTGTTCACATGACTGTGTAAATGCTTCTTAAACATTGTACCAGCTTCTATCACTTCCTCTGGCAGTGCTTTCAAAATACCTACCACTCTGTGTAGAAAATTTGCCTCATAAACCCCCTTTAGACAACCCCCTCCTAGTATTTGACATCTTCACCCTCTGAATAAAACTATGACCATCTACCCTATTCAGGACTCTCATGATTTTATACATTTCTATCAGGTTGCCTGTCATCCTCTGATTCTTCAGTTAAAACAATCCGAGTTTGTCCACCTTCGGTATATGACTTATACTCTCCAATTCAGGCAGCATCCAGGTGAACCACTACAAGCCCTCCACATCCTTCCTATGCGGCCTACAAACATCCACACTCCAAATGAGTCCTTACCGAAGTTTAATATAGTTGCACCATGACTTGCCAACTTTGATACCTCAGGGCCCCAGCCACTGAAGACAAAAATGTCATTCACCATCTTTACCACATGATTCACTTGTGTTGTTTCTATCAGGAAGCTATAGACCTGCATCCCATATTCCTCAGTATATCAATGCTCCTAAAGGTCCGGCTAATTACTGTAGACTTTTCTCTTGCATTTGACCTCCCAAAATGCCCAACTTCATATTTCTCTACATTTAACACAATCTGCCATTGTATCTGTATTGCTGTGTTTGATCTATAGTTTTGGACAAAGCTCAGCACATCACAGAAACCAACCTCCCTTCTATGTCAATACTTCTTGCTATCTCAGTAAAGCAGCCAGCATAATCAAAGACCCTACCCACCCCCGTCATTCTCTCTTCTCCCCTCTCTCCTTGGGCGGAAGGTACAAATTACCTCCCCTCTCTCCTTCAGGTACAAAAACCTGAAAGCATGTAGCACCAGACTCAAGGGCAGCCTCTATCCCACATTATCAGACTCTCGAATGGACAACTTGTATAAAAAAAGATGGACTCTTGACCTCACAAACTAATTTGTTATCATCTTGCACTTTACCACTTCCCTGCAGTGCACTTTTTTTGGCAGCATTTGCACAATATTCTGCATTGTTATTGTTTTACCTTATTCTAGCTCAATGCACTGTGTAATGATTTGATCTGTATAAACAGTACACAAAACAAGCTTTTCACTGTAACATACATGTGGTAATAATAAACCAATATCATGCTGTACCTTTTGACAAGCTTCATGGAAACTTGCTGATGAAACCCAGTGGGCTTCACCAGCTACTCTCTTTCCCCTCTTCTAACCTTTCTATTCTGACATCTTTCCCCTTTCTCCTCAGTCCTGAGGAAGGGTCTCAGCCCAAAACGTCAACTATCTATTCATTTCCATAGATGCTGCGTGACCTGTTGAGTTCCTCCAACACTGTGTGTATTGTTTTACATTTTTACTCAAGTCATTTATGTCCATTACAGACAACAGAGATCCGAGGATCGACCTTTGCAGGACGCACTGGTCACAGACAGAATCAATCCTTCAGTCAACCTTCCAACTAACCGTGAATCCCATGTGACTTAATCTTCTGGATCAGTCTACCATGACAAAAGATTTACTTAAGCCCTTGCAGACAAGATCCTTTGCCCTACCCTCAGCAATCACTTTTGTTAGCTCCTTTAAACATTCAAGTTTGTGAGTCATGACTTTCCCATGCTGAGTCATGCTGACTATCCCTAATAAGACAAATTACAATAGACTACAATGTTTTGGGTGAAAACACTCAAAATACTGCAATGAATGTCTGAAGCCCTGGCATGTTGAGAAAAGAGCCAATGGCTAAATAAATACCAGAATTTCTTTCTGGAATGAATCAAATCAATGTGAACAGCCACCATCTTTTAAAATAATGACAACAGGTTAGTGGTTACCAATAACCAAGTGGGAGTGTTGGCCTCTTAAAACAAGGAAGATCCTTAAATCCACAAATAATATTTAACCTTATATTCTTTCAAACTGACAAGCGCCCTTTGGAATCCTATTGATGACGACAGTCTCTAAAATCCTGCAGAACCTTCACATGGAGATGGCTGACCTGCCTTGGAGCCCTCATAAAGATTGCATCCACTTTCTCCAGGCCCTGTTGTGATAAACTGAGACCCACTTACACATCAGAACAGTAAGTTCCACCACAGTCTAGAGTCTAGACCAATGTTTCATATCTTGTGACAAAGGCTGCAGAGATGAGGTATTTATGGATGCTCTGATAGCAGCCTTGGCGGCAATAGGAAGAATCTTGACTGATCACTCTGTGACTGAGTGGTGCTACATCTTAACCTCATCTCTGCTTCATCAGAACCACAAGTGTCCCCAAGATTTTTTGGGGCCTGTGTTACCTGAGATGGAAAGGAATGCATAATCCTGCTCTTCACTTTCTCCACCATCTCCGGTAGGAAACTGAACAGTTGTATTAATTCTGACGTGTTTCAACAGCAGTCCATCTCAACCAGGGAGATGGTTTGATCCCAGCATCTGCAGATTATTTTGTGTTTACGATTCGCACAACCAGGGACTCATAGATCCTTTACGAATAATGGAGGTAACTGATACAGAGATTGAAAAGATCAAATAAGGATCAATAAAATTATCCATTCATGGCATTGAATGCCCAACATTGTGATCCTCAATGTACTTGAGTTGAAATGAATTGTGACAATTGCTTCCTTTCAACAAAAATTATTGTTAGGTAATGAAGAAAAGCAGGCAAAGTAAACTATTAAAATCAACATCCATTATTTAATTCCAGTGAGTGCAAGAGATTGATGATTATTGTTGAACAAAAGTGCGTCCCTCATTGTTTGGCACTGTGTGCTGTCTGATTACAGCAAGAAAAACAGTTAACTGCCCTTACGTTCTGAGTAGATAGTGTGCAAAATTATTGAAGGTATCAGACTGCAGAAGCTTGTTTGTGGGAGTCACTAATAGAAAAATGAATCTTCTCTGGAAGACTTTAGACCAAAACCCAACAGTATATTTGCAGGCTAAGGCATTAACATTACAACCTCTCTTTAACCTAAGCAATAGGTTTCGCTGTCTAACCTTTCTAGAACTTTCGCATCTTCTGAATTTTTGATATTCTGCTTGGGTATACAATTCTCCCTGCACGTTTCACGTTTCCTTTTAAAGTACTCATTTGGAACTGCGCCCAGGAATGGTTCAGGTTTATTGTCATTAAACAGTGGTACGCATTGCATGGCCTGAGGGCTATTTTTGTGGCATGCCTCCTCTTCATCTGTGGCTCTTGGCAGCAGCATATGCCTCTGGGTCTCCACTGAAGGCTGGCCCAGCTGTGGAATTCTGACTAATTTGGGCCAATGCTCTTCTCTTTCCTTGTCTGACTCTCCGGCAAATGAAGATAAGGAAATGTTTTGAGGAAACACGTTTACTCTAAAGAACAAGGAAACTGCCTTTAAGAATACAAAGCCAATTAACTAAACTGTCTGTGGCATAGATAGATTCCTTTTGTTATCCTTTCCATGGATAATTCTGCATTTTTTCCAATAGCTCAGAATGATTATTTAGTTTACTAATGTCTTTTTTCCCATACAAATTGTATCCAGTTCAGACAACTGTGGACAGAACTATGACTGTAGTACGACTAGCAAGAAGTTGCACTATGATTAGTAGCCATAGGGGATGAGTGAAAAAGCTAAGGAAAAAATTGTCTTGAAATCCTGGGTTTATCTTCAGCCAACCTGACTATATCGGGAATGCATAACCAAGGGAAAAATCTATAGGTTCAATAGATGCTGCATTTACAAATGGTGTTTTTTGGAGCATCTCAACATCAATGAGACCCACCTGTGGTCAGAATATTTAGAGTGTAAATTTCAGGAAAAAAAATGTTGCCCGATTATGTTGTTCTAATTTTTTTATTTCTTCCCTTCTGGAGTTCTTACTTTAACTTTAATTGAGCAAATCCTAACAGTGTGGAAACACTGCCACTGACTCCTTCAATTTTATTAATGATACACTAACTTTATGCATCACACTAGCATCGTGGCTAGCACAATACTTTACAGTACCAGCGACTCAGGTTCATTTCCCACTGCTGTCTGTAGATTCTAAAATAAAATGAGTGTATCATATATTAATGAGGACAAGTATTAGTGATATAATATAGGTTGGCAAAACAGGACTCTTAATAATATGTATAAAATACACAATATTCATTGTCTATTTGTACCTGCCTTCTATGATGAAATATTGCATATGCCCACAAGATAATGAATCTCAGGGTTGTATATGGTGACATATGTACTTCAATAATAAACTTACTTTGAACTTTGAATGTGTCAAACGGGAGTCTGAATCATGCTTACCAGATGTCAGTCACTCCGTATCCAAGTCGTCTAGGATTTGGTCCATGTGTGTTGAAATCAGAAGCACCAAAAATGTCCTGAAAGTCAGATGTTGCCACTTCTGAACTGTTAGTTCCCCACTGGGTTTCCTGTCAGGTCCACTGGAGGGTGGAAAATATTGGATACCATATCCAACCCCTCAGATTTATGCTAAAGAGAGGTGGCATACAAATAAGATTCATTCTTCTCAGTGGGACTGCCAATTATGTGGAAAAAGGACTAGTGCTTCAGTTATTTTACCTTTATTGTTTCCAATTATTTGTTAGTATTTTGATTAATTAGTAATCTCTTTTGTAAAGACTTTTTCCTGAAATTGTATAAATATATTTGAATAGTTTCTAAATGTCTCTGTTAATTAGAGACACTAAAGTACTATAAAATAAATGGAAACATACAGCTTCATTTTGGAAATTGTTCAGAAACCTTTGACAGGGCTTCAAGAATCTGCCACTTGAGGCCTAGTCATTGCTCAAAGCCTACTCCACCCAACCCAGTAAATCCAGCCTAGCTGGTTCCATTTGCCACATACAAATAATTAATCAGGTTAGGATGTGAGTGGGCGTGGTATATTCCTTCAGTTCCAACAAAATCCATCTCATTAAATTTCTATGGAAGCCCACTATAATAGTGCTTTGACAAATGAAAATCAATATTCTCAGCTAGCATGCTACCTTTATTTAACATAGCTTTTATACTGTAGGTGCTACATCTTTGGCTTGAATGGTCTACTTTCATTCCTAGACAATTTGTTCTAAGTTATTTTTCAAACTTGCTATTGGCTAAGTGGACCCCTGTTTCCATCCAGGGGGTCAGTGTGGACATGGTGGAGGATTACAAATACCTGGGGATACGAAATGACAATAAACTGGACTGGTCAAAGAACACTGAGGGGGTCTACAAAAAGGGTCAGAGCTGTCTCTATTTCCTGAGGAGACTGAGGTCCTTTAACATCTGCCGGACGATGCTGAGGATGTTCTACGAGTCTGTGGTGGCCAGTGCTATCATGTTTGCTGTTGTGTGCTGGGGTAGCAGGCTGAGGGTAGCAGACACCAACAGAATCAACAAACTCATTCGTAAGGCCAGTGATGTTGTGGGGATGGAACTGGACTCTCTCACGGTGGTATCTGAAAAGAGGATGCTGTCTAAGTTGCATGCTATCTTGGTCTATGTCTCCCATCCACTACATAATGTACTGGGTGGGCACAGGAGTACATTCAGCCAGAGACTCATTCCACCAAGATGCAGCACTGAGCATCATAGGAAGTCATTCCTGCCTGTGGCCATCAAACTTTACAACTCCTCCCTTGGAGGGTCAGACACCCTGAGCCAATAGGCTGGTCCTGGACTTATTTCATAATTTACTGGCATAATTTACATTACTATTTAACTATTTATGGTTCTATTATTATTTATTATTTATGAAGCAACTGTAACGAAAACCAATTTCCCCCAGGATCAATAAAGTATGACTATGACTATGACTATAACCAGGAGACATTCAAATGATCACCAGGGCAATAGAATAAGCTGAAGAAGTGGTGCTTCTTTCCAATACTGCTGGCCATTGTCTGTTCAAACCCAACCTTCTATTTTACTTTAAAGACCGTAAGATATAGGAGCAGAATTAGGCCATTTGGCCCATCGTGTCTGCTACACCATTTCATTATGGCTGATCCATTTTCCTTCTCAGCTCCAATCTCCTGCCTTCTGCCCGTATACCTTCAAGCCCTCACTAATCAAGAATCTATCAACCCCCACCTTAAATATACCCAATGATATGGCCTCCACAGTCGACTGTGGCAAAGAACACCACTCTCTGGCGAAAACAATTCCTCCTCAGCTCTGTTCCAAAAAGACGCCCCACCATTCTGAGACTGTGTTCTTTGGTCTTAGATTCCCCCATCATGGGAAACATCCTCTCCATGTCCACTCTATTAAACTGTTCAACATTCGAAAGGTTGCAATGAGATCACCCCTTAATTCTTCTGAATTCCAGTAAGTATAGACCAAAAGCTGCCAGATGCTCATCATATGACAAACCTTTCAGTCCCAGAATCATTTTTGTGAAGCATCTTTGAACCTTCTCCAACGTTAGCACATCTTTTCTTAGATAAGGAGCCCAAAACTGCTCACAATACTTCAAGTGAGGCATCACAAGTGCTTTGTAAAGCCTCAACATTACATCCCTGCTTTTATATTCTTGTCCCCTTGAAATGAATGCTAACATCACATTTGTCTTCCTCACCACTGACTTAATCTGCAAACAAACCTTTTGGGAATCACCTCACATTTTTGAATTCTCTCTCCATCTCAAAAATAGTATACCCTTTTATTTCTTCTCCCAAAGAGCATGACCATACACTCCTGACACTGAGTTCCATCTGCCACTTCTTTGCCCACTCTCTCAATCTGTCTAAGTCTTCTGTAGCCTCTCTAGTTCCTCAAAACCACTTGTCCTCCACTTATCTTCATATCATCTGTAAACATGGCCACAAAGCTATCAATTCTGTCACCAAATCATTGACATATAACATAAGAAGAAGTGGTCCCAACACAGACACCTGTGGGACACCATTAGTTACTGGCAGCCAATAAGAAAAGGCTCCCTTTATTCCCACACTTTGCTTCCTGCCAATCAACCACCGTTTATCCATGCTAGTATCTTTTCTGTAATACCATGGGCTCCTAATTTATTAAGCAGCCTCATGTTTGGCATCTTTTCAAAGGCCTTCTGAAAATCCAAGTACACAACATCAAAGATTCTCCTTTGTCTGTCCTGCTTGTTACCTCTTCAAAGAATTCCAACAGATTTGTCAGGCAAGATTTTCCCTTGAGGAAACCATGCTGACTTTGTTCTATCTTATCATGTGCCTCCAAGTACCCGGAGATCTCATACTTAATAATCAATTTCTACATCTTCCCAACCACTGAGGTCAGATTAACTGGCCTTTAGTTTCATTTCTTCTGCTTCTCTCCCTTCTTGAAGAGTGGAGTGACATTTGCAATTTTCCAGTCCTCATGAACCATGCCAGAATCTAGTGATTCTTGAAAGATCATTACTATTACCTCCATGATCTTTTCAGCCACCTCTTTCAGAACCCTGGAGTGTATACTTATGTACCTTCAGACCTTTCAGTTTTCCAAGAAACCTCTCCCTAGTAATGACAACATCCCACACTTCTGCCTCCTGACACTCTCGAACCTCCAGCATACTACTAGTGCCTTCCACAGTGAGACAGATGCAAAATAGTTATTCCATTCATCCACCATTTCCTTGTCCCCCATTACTACCTGTCCAGCACCATTTTCCAGCAGTTCGATAGTGAATCTCACCTCTCTATTATACTGTATATATTTGAAGAAACTTTTGGTATTGTCTTCAATATTACTGGCTAGCTACCTTCGTATTCTATCCTTAACTTGTTAATGACTTTTTCAGTTGCCTTCTTTTGGTTTTTAAAAGCTTCCCAATCCTCTAAATTCCCACTAATTTTTGCTCTATTATATGCCTTCCTTTTGACTTTTATGTTGGCCTTGACTTCTCTTGTTAGCCACGGTTGTGTCAACTTGCCCTTAGAATATTCTTCCTCTTCGGGATACACATATCCTGTGCTTTCTGAATTTCTTCCATGAATTCCAGCCACTGCTGCTCTGCTGTCATCCCTGCCAGTGTTCCTTTCCAATCAATTTTGGCTAGCTCCTTTCTAGCCTTTGTAATTCCCTTTACTCTACTGTAATACTGACATATTTAACTTTAGCTTCTCCTTTTCAAATAGCAGGGTGAATTTGATCATATTATGATCACTTGCCCCTAAGGATTTCTTTACCTTATGCTTCCTAATCAATTCCAGTTCATTGCAGAACACCCAATCTGGAATAGATGATCCTCTCGAGTGCTCAACTGTGAGCTGCTAGAAATCTAGAAATTCCTGCTCTTGGGATCCAGCATCAACCTGATTTTCCCAATCGGCCTGCATATTGAAATCCCCCATAACCATCGCAACATTGTCCTTTTGGCATGCATTTTCTACCTCCCATTGTAATTTGTAGATCGCATCTTTACTACTGTTTGGGGATCTGTATATAACTCCCATCAGAGTCTTTCTACCCTTGCATTTCCTTAGCTCTACCCACAATGATTTAGCATCACATGACCATATGTCACATCTTTCTAAAGAAGTCAGCTTGACTTAAATTCGATCTGTTGTACAATAATTAGCGTAATTGGTGATTTAGACACCAGGCATTTATACATTGTGGCATTGTACAATTCGGTATTTATACAGAATTGACATATTCCTGCTAACGGAACCCCCCCCCCCCACTATGATGAACAATGATGCTGGAGCATTATTGTTCACAGTGCCTTGACAGAAATGAATTCTTGTTAACTGTGATAAAAAGTGAACAAGTATTCACTGGGACAACACTGTAGCATAGTACTTAGTGTAACTCCTTTACAGTACCAGCAACCCAGGTTCAATACTATCATGATCTGTAAGGAGTTTGAATATATTCCCCGTGACCATGTGGGTTTCCTCCGGGTGTTCTGGTTTCCTCCCACATTCCAAAGACATGCGGATTAGTAGGCTAACTGGTCACATGGGTGCCATCGGGCAGAGCTGGTTTGTTAGGACCATACTGTTTCTCCAAATACAAAAAATATGAATACTGTATTCTGCTGATTAAAAATATCATTGTTGGGGATAATTTTAATGTGCTTATGTGAAAGAAGTGCTGATGCCATTCCATTTGCAGTTTGATTACTTGTTAATGTGTGAATTTTTTCCAGTTACTTTAATTTTCTTCAATTTAAATTATTTTCCCATCATTAGATCCTCTGTGACATATTTCATTCCCCTTGTGAAGAAGGTGGTGATTCATTTATTTCAAGCTTTTGAGTCAGCAATCAAAAGATGCCTGAGAGGTATGTGGGCGATTCAGCCTTGAAGTGAAAGCCTGCCAAGTGGAGAATCACAGGAACAACCTCCAACTTCATACTGCAATTTAATAATGTCACATGTAAATTTAGAGTATTTGCACTTGCTTAAAAAAATCAGCTTATCCCTTTATAAGAAAACATGAATTACAAACTGTCAAACATTATTGTATTTTTAAGCAGTTTAAATGACCACAGGCAAATATTGCTACTCACTTCCCTGATAATTATGTTTTTTGAATTTACTAATATATTGATTTGTCTCTGGGCATATCTGTAATACATCAATTCTGCATACAAAGCTTAAGATTAACCATAGAGGTAAATTATTTATATATATATTCAAATGTGCAAAAATGCGATCAATGATGGATGGAAAACAATTTCTTTTTATGCTGTTGCCATTTTTAATAAATTACATTGTGGAAACTTGCCACCCACTAATAAAAATCTAAAAATTATTCTGTGCAAGAAAATACTACTTAGAAGATTTGCATAGAAGCTAGAAGAGAGACAGAACTATCATTATTTTCCATAAGGTCTTAGGGGATTTTTCATTAAAATTCATGTTGCATAGGAAGAAGCAGATGGGAAAGTTTATTTTTCAGTGGAACATAACATTGATATTTTTGCCTTCCCTTGGGAAGATTAAATTTAAAAATATTTGGAACATTGCCATATATAATTAGCATTTCATGGCAATATCTCCTAGAACATACATATTAACAAGAGTTTGTAAGCATCATATCCTTTTGGGCAAAATGGAAGTATAAGAATTTTCTTGATGAAGGGAAAATAATAATAGATATTAATTATCTTTGCTGCGGGATCCTGGTGTTTCTGCCTTTGTCCAATAAAGTAAGCTTGAAATATTTTGTGGCCTTTTAGAACCATGGCATTGATATTGAGTGTAAGAAAGAAAGTGGTTCTCACTTAAGTACCAGCAGTAACACACAATTTCTACAGCATCATTCCACAGTAGTAAGTTATTAGTTCTGGCTTTAGTTTCCTGCTTCTTTTCCGGACTCTACAGATTATTAATAATTTTCTTTTTTTCCCCCTTAAGATGCCAGTGAAAAGTTAGTAAATTAATATTCATTGAGCTGTTCACTACTTGAATTTCTGTGGTTTCGACAAATGAGGTGCTCAGGCTGAACAAGGTGAAGGTGACTCTCCCAATGCTAACACAGTCTCTGAAATGATGTGTGCACAAGTTGCTGAGAATGTTTTATTTCTTAAAATTCTAATGAATACAACTCAAATGGAAGATTATAAAGAAATTATGAGAATGATAATCTAATTTTGGTGGCAATCCTTTTACAGGCTATAAACTACCAATCATATTGGCCAATGAATAAACTCCACTTGAGGTTCCAGCCGGGTACAGGTTATTGATTTTAACTGACATTTCGATGACAAACTCTACCGTTTGTCATTGAAATGGTAGTTAAAATCGATACCTACACCAGGCTGGAAGCCTGAGAAGAGTTTATTCATCATATATGCCAGGAAAGCACTAGATCCTATTTCATACTGGCCAATGTTCAATCAGAGTCACTTACTCAGATTCCCTGGTGATTATCACATGGCTTTTGTGGTAAACTAAGTTTGTTAATGGGCTGAAACATTTTTTAATATCCAAAGAGTGACCATACTTCAAAAAGTACTGTGAGAAGTCTAAGGTTCTTTGTGTAACCCTGTGAGTAAGGAACTTCACAAATACAAAAGCTCTAACAATAGCATCATACTTATTCCAAAGACCTCTCTAGACTGGTTGCTTTGCTAAAGATGACTATCAATCATATGATCTTGTGCTTAACAAAGTAACAGACTTAAGGCTACAGTAATAAAAAAGATGATACTAGAGCACTATACAGTAAGTGGGTTATGATGTCCTGAGGTTGTAAAGTATGATTTATACTTACAAGTATTTAGACCACAAGACCATAAAATATAGGAGCAGAATTAGACCATTTGGCCCATCAAGTCTGCTCCACCATTTTATCATGGCTGATGCAATTTTCTTCTCAGCCTCAATCTCCTGCCTACCCCCCAACCCTCGTATCCCTTCATGCCCGACCAATCTAGAATCTATCAACCTCTGCCTTAAATATATATAAAAACTTGGCCTCCACAGCTGCCTGTGGCAAAGAATTCCACAGATTCACTACTCTCTAGCTAAAGGAATTCCTCCCCATCTCTGTTCTAAAAGGACGCCCCTCTATTCTGAGGCTGTGTCCTCTGGTCTTAGACTCTCCCACCATAGGAAACATCCACTTCACACCCATCTCTAGCAAGGCCTTTCACCATTCAACATATTTCAATTAGGTCTCCCCTCATTCTTCTGAATTCTAGTGAATAGAGGCTCAAAGCCATCAAATGCTGTTTGTATGACAAGCCATTCAATCCTGGAATCATTTTCGGGAATTTCTTTTGAAGTGAAAGGTGTAGTTCAACAAAACTACCTGATTCCCCCACTTGGCAATCCTGGCCTCATGACCATGGAAAAGGAACTTTTGGATGGTCACGAGCATCCTTGTGGTTATGCAGAGGTAACACACAGAGGCCCTGTGGAAACAACTGAAGAAGTACATCACCTCCCAAACTACCCACCTATCACATCAGTTGCTCGCCCTGCCCCATCTGTGTAAAAGTCTGCTGTTCCCACCATGGCACGAGCAAATCATCCTCAAGCCTGACTCACTGTGTAAGAGTGTACCAAGTGCTACATCCAGTCGAGTCACTGCCTCATGAGTTCTGTGAACTGGGTTCAATTTTGACCTCCAGTGTTTTTCTGTATGGAGATAACACATTCTCCCTATGACCACATGGATTTCCTGTAGGTGGTCTGGCTTCTTACCACATCCCAAAGGTGAGTAGGTTGGTTGGTTAATTAGCCATTGTAAACTGCTCCTTGTATCTACATGAATGGAGACCATAACTGATGGAAGACCATAATAAAGACACTAAAAGCTGTAAGTAATATGTTCCCTCAACCTGTATCCACATTCAAATGGATGTGGGTTATCTGTCCTATCTCATCTCTAATCCTGTGCCCAAAAATTATTTTCCATATTTCTTCATGATATGGAAAGAGTCCTTTAGCATATCGTCAGCCCTCAGATTTCCCCCACTGTCCAAAAATGTATTTATTTCAGCCTCAGTGTGACAACAAGGCAAGGGGACAATAACTAAGGAGGGAAAACTGGTTAACAATCTTAATTAACTTGGTGCTTGAAAGGGAATTTGGATGTCAATTGTTTTGCAGGACTATAGAAAGCAGAGGAGATGGGTCTCTGGGATATGGCAAGTTTGGGAAAGCAGAGGAGATAACAGAAGAAACAGGACAGATGCAAGTTCAGTACTAGATCAGGGAAAATAGGGCCAAGTACACTAAGCAAAGGGGTGGTGAAACAAGCAAAGGCAGCTAAATGTCTGAATCTTGTTAATCCTAACAAACCTTCATGTTTGTTGGGCATCTTTATAAATGAATCAGAATATAAGGGTGAACAAGTTTGAGGTGGTAAAGAGAAACAGTGGGTTTTCTCTGCATTTCAGGATGATGCTGGCAGAATGAAATCATATTTTGGAACAGAACAAAGCATGACTGTGGTTCAATTTCACTTGGCAATGAATGGTTAAATTAGTTGTCTTCCATTAAGCTCAGGCTGTCTGGAGACTTAACTGAGTAGAAATGAAAAATGGTGTTTTCAAAGAGAAGTGGATTATCAGGTAATTTGAATTGGATGTTATTGGGGCAGAAGCGATACCCTCGTGTATGCATCACTATGATTGCAGCCTGTGTTCTGAAGTATGTTAGACAGAAGACTCTCATCATTGCCTACAATGTTGCTGCCGTTGTTGTTTCTTTTCATGCCTTGTGGCTTAGCACTTGTCTGTTTTTTTAAAAAAATGAGGCCAAGTTGCTAGCTCAACACTCAACCCAGCACAGATGGAAAGCATGCAAGGAGCCAGCCACAGCCGGATTCAAACCCAGGACCACTTACCTCAAGGTCCGGTGCAGATGCCATTACACCACCTGCCGGCCACAACATGCTGATATCCAATTGAATATAAACAAACCGGCGCATTAAGCATTGAAAGACAAAAGCAAACCTTAAGAAAAGTGAGAACTGGCCCAAATTTCATTTCCAATGTACAATTTCTATTGCTAATTCTGTATCAATCCTGCATTACGGTTCCACGGGGGCATCCTTTGGAAATAATATCCTGCATGCCAAATGACAGGAAATAACTCGAGCAACACCATCTCTCCAGAACAACGTTTAATTGAAATGTCTGCCTGTTATAGACATGGGGTTTTAATGCCAATGTTTCTAACCTTCTCAAGATTACACTGCATTCCAAATAGGCATGTCTAGTGTAGCTGAATTCCAACATACGTAAATTATCTCATACTGGCTGGCTAATTTATGTCACTGCAACTCATTTAGGCTTCTATATCATGGAGCCCTCCATGTCCATATGGGATGTCACTTCCTTGGAAAAAAATCAAGGACATAGGTCAACCAGGTCTGTGTCCTCTGAGGCCTTGTTTTCTGCTACTTAATGGGTTATTTTTCAAATAGAGACTCTCCAATATTTCCTAATGATCCATTCCATTATTTTGACAGCTACTGATGTAAAACTAATGGGTTTCTTTTATTACCTTTCTTGAGAGTAGATAACATGTTGGCAGGTTTAAGTCCAGTGGGAAATGCCTGTATTAATTGATTGTATACTATTCTCTGAAAGCTGTATATATTAGAGTACAATATCCCAATTTTTCACCAGAGTATGATCTGAAAGTCATAACATTTTGTAATATGCAACACTGTATGATGGTGGTTCAAAAACTATTTAAACTTTGTGAAAGCTTATTTGTGCAGAAACTAATGTCCAGTTATCTATTTTGTGGTTTAAAAGAAATTCTTATAATTTACTAATTTTAACAAGGAACTCAGGGCTTTCTTTAAGCCAGTACACACTTCAAGGTTACTGGGTTGAATCATACTGTTCTCTGTGGCTGGTGGCTCCAAATAGAACCAATGATGTTCCGCCTTTTAAGTGAAAGTCCTGGATTTACGGTATGCACAAAGTAGGAGTCTAGGACATCCAGAAGTCAAGGCCCAGATCTGCGAATCTCTGTGAGTCCTCTGGGGTAATTGAAGACCCAGTGTCTGTGTGTCCATGTCAGAATCTGAGTCTGCTGGAGACTGGAGGCTGAAGAATATGGACAGTCTTGCAGTTAGAGCACTGTTTATGTCTGTGGATGTGTGGGAGGGAGGAACGAGACTTGGTTTGCTTTTGCTGCTTTGTTGCTTGTTGTGTTCTGTCTTGTTCTGCTGAGCATTGTGGGCGTACAATGACGATGCCAGAATGTGTGACAACAATTGTGCGATGTCTCGAATCACTGCAGATTTGTGGCGGTGAGGGCATTTGAATCTGCCAGTTTGCCTCACTACACATTGAAAACAAAATGAGGCCTACTGGGATTGTCTGGATTGCTCAGGATTTGAAATCATCATTGGGATCCTACAAAAGTCATGCATTAGCATCTAAAGTGGCACTAATTTGAGGTAAAATAAGTTACTTAAAATTATTTTGCTTTGGATTAATGTTTATTATTCCAATTTATATCTTTTAATAAATTTTATTTTTTAACTATTTACCTCAATTCTAGAATTAAATTTTGAAATGGCAGTGATATTTCAAAACCATTGATTAAAAGCAAGGCTGCTCTTCCAGCCTTGCAGTCAGCAGCATTTCATGGTGTGGTACCTCTATAATATACTACAGTGAAATTGGCCCTCTGCAATCAGCTCAGCTAAATGCAGCAACACAAGGATAGCAGTAGGGATTCTGGCTGCTGAGCTCGGTTTGGCATGACCTGGCCAACATTACTCTCAGGCTAATGCCTGTTTGGTCACTTGTCGAAGTACAAGGGGATTAATCTTACAGATATGTCATTATTGTCTTCCATTCTGACACTTCCTGTGACACTTTATTCTGCATTCTGTACTTATCTGAAGAAGTGATCTGTATGGATGGCATGCAAAACCAATTTTTTAAAATCTATACCTTGGTGAGATGATGAGGCCTCTGTCAGTCAGGGTCGACCATGGATGTTGTGTCCTAGCTAGGGCAGTACGATATGGAGAGCAAGCTGTTGCTCATGGAGCAAGCTCCCTGTCCACGCATCTGATGAGCTCAAAGGAACAGCAAAGTCAGATATAGTTTGGCACCAGTGGTGTCACAGGAGTTTCCAGTCAGCACTGAACTCAACGTAGGACTGCCGTTGGCACTCGGATTCCAGATTTTTCCTTCTGAGTCTACACCCGATGAGTTGGTTTAGCTGCAAGGCAGCAGAGGTTTGAGATCAGAGTTTTCCTTCTCCTAGATGAGCTGCCAACCACGGCTGATGAGTCCCATCAATCTGAAGCGATTGGCTTTAAGGTGCCAGTAACCAGCCTTTGCCCCTTCTCCCGTCGGTAGAAATGGTTCCGCCGGGTTTAGTCGCTAAGTCACACGTGAAGGCCAGGAGCTGGACTTAGTTGTCAGAGGCTATTTGAGGCACACGCAATTGGGAGTATTTAATTGGTAGAGGGAGCTTTTCCCTTTACCATTCCCGGCTATAACAGGGAACCAATATACCTCGGTGCATGTAACAATAATAAGCTAATTTATCAATTTACCATCTGATATATTACTGTTCCTCAGGGAAAGAAAATTGTCATTCTGGCCTATTTTTGACCATATGAGTAAGATTGATACTTAACTCCCACCTCACTTTAGAAGATACAATGCTGGGATTTCTACCTATGTTCATGTCAATGTGAATGAATAAATAAATCAAAGGAAGTAGTAAATTATTTCTAGTGTTATTTTTGGTGCAGTAGTCCTTTGACTTTATTTAGGTTTTGTTTAATTAGTTTATGAGGTTTCCTCTGGGATATTAAAGTTTAAACATTACTTAAGTTATGCCTAGGGATTTCTACCTTTCAATGGGGCTTAAGTCAGCATGCCCCATGAGTGTAATTACTTGTTAATTACATGTGGGATTCTCACCTGAATCTCAAACATTGCAAGTGAAGATATGGACACATATATTGGTCACTAAAGGTTCTTTTCTGAGCAAAATTAATTGAAATGACAGCTGTATCTCAAATAAATGCTATCTAGGGAAAGGCTGCAGTTAATGCTGTTTAATCAAAATGGCAATAGCAATTAATAACACAATTGCCTACTTAGTGAGAATACACTTGATCATGTCTTGAGTTCTGCTTTGGAAGGTTTCCCTCAATCTTCCTGATTTTTTCCCCCCAACTATTATTGAAGAAGATGGACTTCATGACAAAGAAAACACTCAGAGCTTAATCTCCTTTTCTATGACAATTCCCCATAGCCTTCAAATATGCATATACACATGCCCTTATCAGAGAAACAGTTAATTGTGGAACTAACTCTAAAATAATATATATCTTAAGTACTTGTATTATAGATTATTCCACTGCATTAATTTCACCTCTGTGGGTATAATTGTTATGACTGTAATTATTAGTATTTGCCTGGAAGCTAGTTGCATCAGCTTTCATACAGGAAGTGATAAGATGTTGTGTCAGTACCTCGATAATAAAAACAGATCTTAGAACCCAAAACTTGTGTCTCTGTACTGTGTGCAATACAACAAGCTATCACCTCGTGCCCAGTGTATTTCCTCCTCCTGTGTCATCAAAACAGATGATCAAACCCGGTTTAAAACGTATAGCCAAAAAGGATACTGAATAAAAAAGAACAGGACAACCAGCAGAGTGGATTTGAGCTGTTGTCATGTGGTACCTAACTATGAATAGATACTTAACAGGAGGAGGAACTTTTTAAATATCCCTGTATACTGGAGAACAAATCTACAAGCATGTTTAGGCAAAGGGGCCAATCCTCAATTTACTTCTCTGATTTACATCAGTCTAGGTGCTAATCTATATCCACTTTGCTTCTTCTCATTTATCTTCAGAAGTGGTTGATGTTGACAAGGATGATAGCAAAGGTGCCTGTATGTTAGCTTCAAGAGACTTCACTGCATATCACCTTGCTAAAGTTTCTTCAGCAACACCTTCCCAACCCACAATCTCCACTTTCTAGAAGAACAAAAGAAACAGGTGATTTGTAACACCACCATCTCCAAGTTTCCCGCCAAGTCACATTATCATTTGGAAAGTTAACACGTTTCCTTCATCAGTGCTGGGTAAAGGTCCTGGAGCTCCCTATTGAATGGTATAGCAAAAAAATTTTATATTCAGGAAGGTACTTTACCATCGCCTTCTCTGTTGGGTGTGAGCCACGTGTACAGTACTGGCTTTGCTGGAGGTTTCCTGTGGCATGTTATTCCCATTCATGGTTCATTTATAGTCATACACAGAATTGAAAGAGTATTTATATTAAAAAGGAGTATTGGTAGAGCATTGATATAACTGAGTTTGCTGTACATATTAATACCCATGACATTCGTGCATATATATGTGATAATAACTTCAGATCCTTGACCATACAGCATACTGTTCCAAATAGAATGAAGTTAACAAATTAATTTCATTCTTCACAAAGTATTTAGGGAAAAAATCAAGACTGCTAAATATATCAAGGTTGTAGGTTGAGTATCAGAGTTTTCCTTCTCCAAGACATATTGCCTGGCAAGGCTAACGAGTCCCATCCACCCGGGTTTGAAATTGGAGTTGTCCTTCTCCTGTCTGGCTGCCAGCCAAGGCTGACGAGCCCAGCCTGCCCACCCAGCTATACTGCTGGACACTCGGTCGTGCCGTGACATAACAAACTCAGTAAGAACAGGGATGCCACGTGAAGGCGTTGCTATGGGCACAGCAGTGTAGGACAGGCCATGTGTGAGCAACCGCCTGCATGGCAAGCCAAACAATGGTCCTGTGGTGATCACTACACGTGGAAAAGAGAGGCTATGGGGGATGCTTCACCTTCCTTATGTGAGCAGGATGCCCAGCCCAGGACTCATCTGTCCCCACTGCTTTAGTAAGGTGTTATATATCTAAATGCATTTTGTATTGATGCATACTAGATCAAAACAGGAAAGAAATTGTGAGATTAAATAGAATTTTTTAATACAGTTTGGGATCTGAAACATTAATAATATGGTAATTTAAAGCTCACAATAGACATGGAGATTGAACATTTTAGCCTTAGATTTAATTATCTATTCTCTGTAAATAGCCAGGCAATAATCTGGGACGCATATGTTATTCTACCCTTGGTACAGTGAAAGGTGCTGCATCTCATTTCCTCTGTAAACTTTTCCATTTATGCAATTATCAGTAATATCACAATATTGCATATGCACTAATATCAAGCAAATGGCGAAACACTTCAAAGATGAGGCTAGGGACACCAAATGAGCCGAACTTCATCAATTGATTTTAATTAATAAAATTAGAGACAAATATTTGAAGAGAACAATGTAGTTATTTATTCAAATTAGTGCTAAGCATAACAAAGACAATGGGGAGCTATTTAAATATCTCAAAATGAGGTATTTGATTTATCAACCATTTATAGACAATCCTGAGAACCTGAGCTGTCTTCTACTGCAGAATTTCCTGGATGACCTGGCAAACTAAGCATCCTAAATGTGGGAGGAGGGAGCAATCCTGATCAATGACTAGCGCTAAAGCAGGAAAAAAACTAGAGTTAGACTAATTTATAATTATAACTAGATTGTAGAAAGTACAGAAGTGATATCTTGACTAGCCTTCATTGTTGAAATGTAAAAACAGAATTCTGAGTTGGTATTAATCCTAATTTACCCTGAATTATGTTTTTGACTCCAATAATAGCACTTGAAAAATATCTGGCTTTCTTTACATTTATTGTACCCCATAGAAATAAAAGAGTGTTAAGTATTTTGTTCAAACAAAATGATATTCCATTTGATTTATATAAGAAATGTTTCACTTTATTATACTCAAATTGAAATGTAAACTTACAGTTAATATTGAAGTTAATATTTAATGGAAAATAAATAATAATTGTTCCTTTATTGGGCTCCAATTTGACTGTCGGTGAAAAAAATACAAAATAATTAAAACAGAACCAAATCAAGAAGGAATTGATTACTGAAGGGAGCATTAAACTCCATTCCAGTACCAATCATCTTCATTTTAGGCCAGCCTACACCCTAACTCACAAGAGAATTTGGTTTTGGATGAATGTTCTGGTGTGAAAATGCAAATAATATTGGAAGACACAGGTTCATGGAACTGATAGAAAAACTGTGAAAATACTTTTATTCAAGGATAATACTTAAGGAGCTAGAAAGAATTCCCTGTTCCCAATAATAACTAGTGTAGCATATAGGAAGACAACTGAGTGAGAAAATGACACAGTTAAAATGAATCTATCTTCCATCATTTTGCACAAGGGTCAATTAAAGGGAATTGTCACTCTTTCTGTAATTAACGCTCTCTCTCATTTTTGTATTCCCCCTCTCTCTCTCTCTATCTCCTAATATTTGTCTTTTTCTGTAGTTACCCTCTCAATGCCTTCCTCTTTCTTAGGGTTAGAGTCATAGAGCAAGCTCAGCCAGTCCATGCCGACAATGATCTCACCCAGCTAGTCCCAAATCCCCATGTACAGCCCATATTTCTCCAAGCCCTGACCATCATTTACCAACAAAAATTTCCTTTAACATTGCTTCCAGATCACTTTCACCAAAAGAGTCTCCAGAAAACTTTGTATTGTTCTCTTAATTTATATTTTGTGTCTGTGTAGCAAACAAATGCACCAGGTGGACTAATTCCTGCTTGAGTCAGGAAAATCGACTGTCTATGCAGGCTTGCTTCCACACACCTTACTGTTCTATTGATTCATACAATTTCATGCCAGCGTTGCTAAAAGGCACTAATTACCCATTCCTTATTGTCATAGGGTTTTGAAAATTACACTGTAATCTATGATATCTTTCCTTAATGCTGCATTGACATTTAATCATCGCATTTCATTTAATAGACAGTGCTACAATCAATAGGATTTACAAGGAAACTATAATCTCCCACATAGGACTCATTCAAGACTTGGGCAAGGTTATCAAAGTTCAAAGTAAATTTGTTATCAAGGTACATATAGGTATACAAAATTATGAGGGGTATAGATAGGGCAAATGCAAGCAGGTTTTTTCCACAGAGATTGGGTGAGACTACAACCAGAGGTCATGAGTTAAGGGGTGAAAGGTGGCAAGTTTAAGGGAAACACGAAGGGAAATCTCTTCACTCAGAGGGGTATGAGGGTATGGAATGAGCTGCCAGCATAAGTGGTGCATGCGAGCTTAGCTTCAATGTTTAAGAGAAGTTTGAATAGGCACATGGGAAACAGGGATATGGAGGGCAATGGCCCGTTGCAGGTCAGAGGGCATAGGCAATTTAAATGTTTTTGGCATGGACTAGATGGGCCAAAAGGCCTATTTCTGTGCTGTAATTCTCTATGACTCTATATGTCTCCATATACAACCTGAGATTCATTTTCTTGTGGGCCATACTCAGTAAATCCAAGAACCATAAGAGAATCAATGAAAGACCAGACCCAACAGGGTGGAAAGTTAGTGTGCAAAAGACAACAAACTGTGCAAATACAAACGAAAACATAATAATAATAACAATTAAATAAGCAATAAATACCCAGAACATGAGATAAAGAGTCCATAGGTTGCAGGGATAGTTCAGTAATGGGGCAAGTGAAACACTCAGCAAGTCAGGCAGTTTCTGTATGAAGGGAACCAGAGTTGATCATTAAGATCAATAAGTTTTCATCAAAATTTGTAAAGTGAGAAAGTGAGATGGCTCAAGTGGCAGAGAAGGTAGGTGTGGTAAAGGGAATACTCCAAATAAAATATTGGTACCATTACTGTAGGGATAAGCTATAAACAAGGTCATCTGCTCAGTACCAAGTGAAATGATAAACTGCAGCTTAATCAAATTGCTTTTTTTCTTCTAATCTTAATAACAACAACAACAATATCACTAATTTCATCAATCAGTCTGAACCATCCACCATTCTCTCAAGCCAAAAGTGATGCCACAGTTTTCGGTATTTCCTGCCTCATTTTATGGTTCTCTATCTGCTTGCATGACATGGACATCAACAGCAAGGCCAGTACTTCATTGTTCTTCAGGTGAGTTGCTTTCCTGAGCCACTACCAAAGGGAACTCCTGCAGAGCCGTCAGATTGTGGAGTTCCATAAACATGAAGATAATAAAGAATAAATGATACAATTCCAAGTCAGAAAGTTGTGTGATTTGGACAGGGCCCTGCCGAGTATAGGGTCTGCCCTTGTGCCTGCTGGATTTGCCCTTCTACATGTTCCAGAAAGTGCTGTTGATAAAGCCTCAGCAAATCAGTACGTATTTTGTAAATCATGCAGTCTGTAACCGTAACACTGCAGTGATGGAGGGTGTGCATGTTAGGATGGAGGACAGGGTGTCAATCAAACACAATGTTTTGTCATGAATATTGAGTATTATTGGGGTTGACCCCATTGATTAGCCTCCCAAGTTGTGTCTGATGAGTGGTAATAATAGCTTTAAGGGCAGACAGGGTGGGCACTTGGTTAAAGGCTGAGCCGGATGCCGAGATTACATATCTTTTGCTTTTGTAGCCACAGTTGTTGGTGGTGATTGAATATCAAGATGGTGTGGTTAGGCTTTTGTTGCAGATGGGTGACATCTGGCAGATGGTCATATTGCACATGTTTCCTATTTGTCAGCTTGTCCTTGAGTATTATGCAGGTTTTGTTGCAAACAAATACTTGGTGGTGTAAAGAACTATGAGTGAAACTGAACTGTGTGCAATCATTACAATTTTCCTTGAAGGTAAGATCATTTTCAAAATGCATTATCAAAGAATGTATGAATTATACAACTTTGAAATTGGTTTGGTTACAGGCAGTCAAAAAGCAAGGAACCCCAAAGAACCCAATAAAAAAAAGACCAATGCCCCAGTGCCCACAGAGAAAGAAAACAAACACAACAAATCATGTAAACAACAGAGGCGAGCAACAAGAACATCATTCTGAACCAAATTGATCCAAATCCCCGGAGCAGCCCTCACTATTCCATTCATCATATTAGCAGGGCAAATCACCACAAAGTTCACAAACATGAAGCACAGCAGCTGGGGGCAGTCTCACAGCCTTAGCGTCACTGAGAGAGGAGACTCAGACTATCTGGGTCTGTGTTTAAATTGTCCAAACCTTGCACTAGGACCTGGGCCCCACTGCTGGCGAATTGCTCTGGGCCTAGACACTCCACCCGTCGATTCATATTGGACCTGGATTTCACTGCCAAAAAAGCTGTTCTCAACCTCTCCAGTTTGGCTCGGCATTTAGAGTGACCCACCCTCAAACCGGGTTAGTTGGATGGGCATCAAAACTTCTCTGTCCCGTCTTCTCCCCTCCGAATCGTTCACTCCAACCAGCACGGCTCCAACTCCAAGTGCATTGAATTTGCAGCACACCAGCAAGGCACATCCTGCAAATTCGCTTTGCATTTGCCCGCTTTTTCATTGCTTGTGGTGAAGTTTACCATTATTTACTTTTTAAAAAAGTGTTATTACTCCAACCTGATGGCACGAACATCGACTTCTCTAACTTCCGCTAAGGCCCCACCTCCCCCTCGTACCCCATCTGTTACTCATTTTTATGCACACATTCTTTCTCTCACTCTCCTTTTTCTCCCTCTGTCCCTCTGAATATACCTCTTGCCCATCCTCTGGGTCACCCCCCCCCTTGTCTTTCTTCCCGGACCTCCTGTCCCATGATCCTCTCGTATCCCCTTTTGCCTATCACCTGTCCAGCTCTCGGCTCCATCCCTCCCCCTCCTGTCTTCTCCTATCATTTTGCATCTCCCCCTCCCCCTCCAGCTTTCAAATCTCTTACTCACTCTTCTTTCAGTTAGTCCTGACGAAGGGTCTCGGCCTGAAACGTCGACTGCGCCTCTTCCTACAGATGCTGCCTGGCCTGCTGCATTCACCAGCAACTTTGATGTATAAGTGTTATTACTAATGGTTTTAATCAAATTCCTTTGCTTTTGAATACCAGTAAGCTATTGAATGTCTTCGGTTGCACCATCTTAAACCAGAAGCTTCTCAGTGATTAAATATAAAGAGGCCCACGATATGGCCACATGAAACTCCTGCAGTGACATGTCAAACCTGAGATGACTGACAGACCTACTGATTAGAGTATTTACAAACATATTCAACCTCTCACTTCTGTAGTCTGAAGTTCCCAGCTGCTTCTAAAAGCCATCCCTTGCACTGTTGCCCAAAAACTACATGGTGACATGCCTTGAAGGCTACCATCCAGTATCACTTACATCAACTCTAGTAAAGTGCTTTGAGAAGTTGGCTTTGCTATGAATCAAATACAGCCTCACAGATGACTTGGATCCACTCCAATTTGCCTACTGCCATATAGGTAAACGGTGGATGTGATTTCTCTGACACTTCACTCTGTTCTAGATCATTTGATCAACATGAGAACATACATCAGGCTGGTCTGCATTAGAACCTGGTGTTCAACACAATCATACCGTCTAAATGTGTCAACAAGCATCATGACCTAGGCCTCTGAACCTCCCTCTGCAACCAGATCTTTGACTTCCACATCGACTGACCTCGGTAAGTGAGGCTTCGTAACAACATCTCCTCCTCGCCAATCATTAACACAGCTGCACCTCAAGGCTGCATGCTTAGCTCCCTGGATACACACATGATTGTATAGCTAAGCACAGTTCCAATATTCAGATTCACCGATAACACTACTGTGGTTGGATGAATCACAGATGGTGGTGAGACAGCAAGATAGGTCAACTGGTTGAGTTGTTGACCATTCATCAGAGGAACTAGATTAGGAAACTCACTACACAACTCTAATTAATCAAAGCTTGCACTTTATTGCCTCTGCACAAATATCAACTTAACTATGTTGACTCCAGGCCAACAACTTAGAATCTGAATTCTACTGTTCCCTATGTGCCAATACTCACACAGACCACCTTTTCCAATTTATAACACCGAAATAGGGGATCACCCATTGGCCAAACAATTGACCCCTCCTCTCTCAGCCCCCGCCATGGGAGTTCTTCCTTGTGATGGCGAATCTTCAAAGTTATTGCTACTTTGTATTTGAAGCCTCTGCTTTTATATTTATTCCTTACCAGTTTAAATGTTGCATTTCATTGTTATTGGCCATGGGTCATCTGACTGACCTACAACACTTTCTTATTGGCTCTGGTCCAAGCTAGCAGCCATTTATTGCCCTCTTCTGCAGAAGACAATTGGTAATTTATGGCTGATTGTTTTAAATCAGTTTGAATCACTCAGGGCAGACACAGACCCCCACCATTCACCAACCCTGCATGTTATGTTTAACTAAAGAACACCTCACAAATAATTTTTTATTTGCAAATAATCTCCAGTCCAGCAGATTACTTGGAGCATCATCAGTATGTCTACTTTAAAACACTGATCAAGCCAAGTAATTCCAGTTTACAAAATGGAGGATACAGAGCAGCTTCACAAAATGGCAGCCTCCATTCCTTCGACCTTATGACAAGAACTAAGGCAATTGGTTTTTCTGTTTCCACTGTCTTTAACCCATTTGAGTTCAACTTTTTTTTTCATATTTAACTCCCCCATGGCCAATAGAGCGCTGCCATAATAACAACCCCTCAGTGTCAGTAAAGTTAACAAAAAGTGATTGTTGACTTTAAGGAAAAAGAGGGTGGACATGCGTCAGTCTATATTAATGGATCAGAGATGGAGATCGTCAGCAGCTTTACTTTCCTGGGCATTAACTTATTATATGTCCTATCCTTGGCCCAGCACATGGACACAATCACAAGGAAAACACATCAGCACCTCTATTTTCTTAGAAGGTTCAGGAGGTTTGCATGTTATGGAACCCTCTAATAAAGTTCTATAGATGTGCTGTTGAAAGTACATTGCTGACTGGTTGCATTATGGTTTGGTACAGCAGTTCAAACGCAGATTAATTCCAAGCACCTGCAGAGATTAATAGACTCAGCTCAATACCTCTTAGATACATCCCTCCCCACCATCAAAAATATCCACAGGAGGCACTTCCTTGAGAAGGCAATATCTATCATCAAAGATTCCTACCATCTGGACCATATCATCTTATTGTATCTACCATTAAGCAGGAGGGACAGAAGCCTGAGCTGTGTATCGGGGTGTCTGTGGAGAGGTAGCACCACTGGTGAAGGGGCTTGTCATGTCCATTTTGGGGCAGCTTGCTCACCTTTGGTAGCCAGTGTACACTCAGCTGTTTGCACATGAACAGCAGCCACGTCCCAGTACACCACTTCAGCAGGCAAGCTAATCCAGGTAATGGTAGCCAGCTGCCTCTTATCCTGGTGAGATAGGAACATGCCTGTCCAGGCATGCGAAGTTAGCTCTGTTGGACTGCACAGGTGAGATCTACAGTGAGATCCAATGGTCAGGAAGGAGGCGGTTCGGCAACGTAACATGTACAGCGAAGGGCATGATGAGGCACAGAAAAGTAATGGTCATCCACTGCAACCAAGGAAGACCACATTGTGATGATTGTTCGTGCCACTGGACCCAGACTTAGGCGTCGAGAGAATGGAAATGCACCAGAACAAAGGGTCTTCCACTTTAAATCATCTCCCACACGGGTTTCCTGTCATCGCCAGACACAATGGACAACCACCAAAGAAGCCTGAAGTCCCACACCACCAGGTTGAAGAACAGCTACTTCTCATTGATGATTTAGTTCTTGAAACAACTCTAATCACTACCTCAAAAGCAGCAATACAATAACCACTTTGACCATTTTGCACTACAATGGATTTCGTTTTTTTTGTTCTAATTTGCTCTTTCTTGTATACCTGTAATTGTGTACAATTTTTACACTTTTTCTTGTGAATGTTGTGTCTCTAATGCTATGTGCCTGTGATGCTGCAGCAAGAATGTTTCTCATTACACCTGTGCACGTGTACTTGAACATATCACAATAAACTTGACTACGATCAACTTTGACTTTGGCCAACTTTGATCATAATCATTTTCCTTTGGCTAGGTTACAATACATTCTGAATGAAACAAAGGGAACAATTCATACAAATCCAACTCGCTGTCCTCTTAGTCCATTCATGAGTTAGCAAAACAGAGATCTAGCAGTGAAATTTCACAAGTAATCACTGTTATTCCTGATCTACTGTAAGTAGTTCCTTACAGTAGCCAGGAGCCTCCAAAGCTGGGAATATGAACCCTGGTTCACTTCCAATTCAATCAAAGGGCTCTGCCTGGGGATGTCCAATCCTAAGGCGTCACCCAAAACATACAGGCTAAAAAATAAAGTAAATCACAGTCCTTCCTTCACAGGCATAAGACAGTGGGATGCTCAAAATCCTTTCAGGTAATAATCTGTGGGAAATAAGCAGCCTTTATGCCTGTAACAATCAAAATTTTGATTGGCTTATTTCTTACATGGTCTGGAGACACCCAAAGAATATTAGCTGATTTCCCAGGTTGCAATAATTGGAAGTGTTTTTAGAGTATTATCCTTTCAAAAGGCTTGTTTCTAAACAATAGCAAGTACGTAGGAAAAGCAAGGACAAATATTCCATTTTTGTCCCAGTAACACTCAGAGCTGGGGGTGAGAAAATATTCCTTTTCTCTGTTCACGCTGTCTTGACGTCATTAATTCTTGCAGGGGTATATAGTTTTCTAATTGTTAGCTGGACTTGGTCAAATGATCATTCTTCACGAGTGAGCACAAATACTCAGTAAGTAGACTACTCAAATGCAAAGGGACATCAATATCCTGTTTGAACCAATCCTCAGTTAATATTAGCACATACACTTTCTAGCAAAGTTAAAAGGAACTGAATGCTGCATTTTTATGACAAAACATTTTTATTTAGTGTCTTTTACTTACGCTACCTTTGAAGTAAGAAATAGATTCAATTTAATGGGAGTATTCACAAATTTCATAACAGCAGAGGTTAAAAAAAAGCCCTAGATTCTCTCCTGTAAATCTGAAATTAGGCATGTAATTGGAGTATAATGCAAGAATTCCAGGATTGAAAGTCTTTGAAGCATTTGATGGCTCTGGGCCTCTACTCACTAGAATTCTAAAAAATGAGGGGTGATCTCATTTAAACCTATGAATGTTGAAAGGCCTTAATGGCGTGGATATGCAGAGAATATTTCTTATGGTGGGAAGATTAAGACCAGAGGACACAGCCTCAGAATAGAGGGGCATCCTTTTAAAATGGAGATGAGGAGGAATTTCTTTAGCCAGAGAGAAGTGAATCTGTGGAATTCGCTGTCACAGGTGGCTGTGGAGGCCAAGTCACTGGGTATATTGAAGGTAGAGGTTGATAGATTCTTTATTATTCAGAACGTGAAGGGATACAGGGAGAAGGCAGGAGATCGGGACTGAGGGGGAAAATGGATCAGCCATGATGAATTGGCAGAGCAGACTCAATGGGCCAAATGGCCTAATTCTGCTCCTATATCTTATGGTGTTATGGAAACTGAAAGGCTCCAACATCAACTAGATAAACTGGTCTGGAATTCTTGAGCCCCCTAATTTTCCATTGAGACTTCCCTATTCCTGATCATTGCAGTTCTTCTCTACCACGTACCTATATTCAATGTTATCAGGGAGATGATGATGGTAACCTTTGGGAAACAGGAGGACTCTTATCATTGCCTTGTTTGGTCCCCACTTCAATTTCTGTTTAAGCCGATTTCTTCAGGAAAATGCAGGACAGTTATTTTCCCCAGTCATGAGAAAACTTGCATCACTTCAGTTAGACCATAAGACATAGAAGCAGAATTATGACATTCAGCCCATTCAATATGCTCTGTTATTTGATTGTAGCTAATTTATTTTCCTCCTCAACTTCATTCTCCCACCATCTTCCCATACCCTTTGACATCCTAACTAATCAAGAACACATCAACCTGTGCCTTAAACATACCATTGACACTTGGATTTTTTGAAGTGCCTCACTGACACCTGGACTTAGTGCTCAGCAAATGGCAGGTTCATGCTTGGCGCCAATGGTCACACCAGAGCCTTGCTTGCTGTGCTCAACAGGTGAATCTTAGCCTGGGATACTGAGGACATATTCAAACACCATGACTGGGAGGTACTAGAGACATTATTGTATTGGTATAATGAATATCATAAATCTCAGGGAGATGTGAATACATAAGTGAGCTAAATTACAAGTCTCTTTTAACTGATATATTCTTGTTCCAGCAATTCAAAGGCACAGACAGGACTATTTGATTGCCTTGGTTACCATTAGTCCAACCTTGTTCTTTGAATATGTTTATTTGCATGCATTTCCAGATAACTAGTCATAAACTATAAACTCAGGAGCGTCAGAAATTATCACCTTGGTCACAGTCTCCAGGAAGTTCAGCAATTGCCTTTGATATCTGCAAGGATCTTTAGCAGCTCAGTGTAGCCAGGAAATGGTGTCTTTGTTCCTTAGCTGCAAAGAGGTTGGAAATTCCCTGCAGCTGAACAGCAAAAATACAAACGGTAGATGCCCCGTTTTTTTGACTGCACTATGAGGGGGAAAAAACAAACAAGAAGTATTTAGTTATTTATTTAGAGATACAGCACAGAACAGGCCCTTGCAGCCCTTTGAGCCTCATCACCCAGCAACTCCCTCCAGACCCAATTTAACCCTAACAATGTACAACGTACAATAACTGATTAACCTACCCGGTACATCTTTGGATTCTGGGAGGAAAACAGAGGTTCTGAAGAAAACCCGTGCAATCCACTCCAGGGAGGGTGTACAGAGGTTCCTTACAGAGGACACCAGATATGAACTCCGAGCTGCGAAGCCTCAAGCCGTAATTGCATCGCACTAACTGCTACGCTACCATGACCATCCTTAATAGGTGGAGCCAGGAGAGGAAATGGGACAAGAATAGGTGAAGAGGAGCTAGGGGAGAGGGCAAAAAGTAGAGACTAAAAAGTGAGAGGACCACAACATCGGAAAGAGAACGAGGATGTGGGGTGTGGGGGGAAAAGAAAGGGGAAAAAGAAAAGAGGTGGGGTTATGCACTGTAAGATAGGAAAACTCAGTACTTCATGCCATGTGGCTGTAGACTAATGGAGGATCCTTTTCCAATACATCTGTCAATAAAATTGATTCCCATTCTCCACTTGCAGCTCCATGATAACTGCAAGCATCACTCTTGCCATTGATCCACCCAATCCAAGAGCAAAATAGACTCAAAAGAATATATCCACACAAAACTTATAAAGGAAGATAAACCATATTGCCCCCATCTCTTCTCTGTCATTCAGTAAATTATGGCTGATTTTTTTTTTACATGAAAACTACTTTTCTACACTAACCCCACTTTTTCTACACTAACCCAATAACTCTTTCTTGACTCCCTTAATTTCTAAATATTTGTCTATCACTGCCTTGAAGACAATTACTGGCCAAACTTCCACAGTCCATTCGGTTAGAGAATTCTAAAGATGCACTTTCTCCCCAGGTGAAAAAAAAATACTTTCTTAGTTGAGTCTATGACCCCTGTTTCCAAACACCCTTGCCAGAGGAAACATTTTCCCTATATCTTCTCTATAAAGCTCCAGAAAATTTTTCAAGGACATCAGTCCTCATTTATAAAATGCATGTTGTCCCAGTAATCATTTTGGCAAATATTCACTGTTTTCCTCTCAAAGAAATGTCTCTTCAGGATTGTCAAACAACTCTGAAATGTTGTCAACCGGCACAAATTCTGCAGGATTATCTATATGCCCCGTTTCAGTTAGGTAAATCATCTTCTACCTCAACAACCCAAAAAAAGACCATAATCAGCCTTGTTATACAACCATAGAATATTATTTCACAAAAGAGTTACATTCAGTTAATTTTAAATTGAATGAATTGAAAACCTTTTTTCATTATTACTCTAGTATTCTCACTTTCCTGTGTGTGAAATGTTCCACGATATATCCTCAAAATGGAAGCACATCATTAAACCAACCTGAGATGTTTTGTTCACCTTATATTAGTTGTTCCAGGTTAAGCAAACTGAGCCCATTTAAAGTGAATTCTAGGACTTATTAGGATATGTTTCAATGAGATGCTCTTTTTAATTTTCTGAGCCTACTGCTTAGAAATCACTTGACTACGGTTTTTCCTGTTTTGTTGAAACATATAAAACTGCTGGGAAGTGGGGAATTCTTTCTCTTTAGCTGTTGATCATTCCTATTTTCCTTGAGAATTTTTTTCCCCCACAAGAATTTTTTTCCTACAGTTAGGGTTTTCACCTGGAACTTCTCTACTGCTGGCATTGCAGATACCAGGTCAAATACAATCAGACATAAACACCCTCATTTAATGGACAAAGAAATGTTGTAGTGACTTTATGGTGGAGTTATGATCTTAACAGGTACAGTATTGTTCACTAGAGAGATATCTGGAAGATTTGTACACTGATGCAGGAAGATCTTCATTATTTTCATCCCGAAAAGTACTCTTGACAGTAGTGAGTTGGACACAGCTTCTAATATCTTTACCCTGATAAATTTTAAGAAGATTTTCCACATATACAAATTAAGTTGGAGATCAATCATTCACTAAAATTGTGTGCCAACATTAAGTTTCTTGTGAAGTCCAGGAAAGTGATGGTCCAAACATACTATATCTGCTGAGTGTGAATGGATTTCTTAACACTCATGAGATCACATACACGAACATCGACTTCCCTAACTTCTGCTAATGCCCCACCTCCCCCTCGTACCCCATCTGTTACTTATTTTTATACACACATTCTTTCTCTCACTCTCCTTTTTTCTCCCTCTGTCCCTCTGACTATACTCCTTGCCCATCCTCTGGGTTCCCCCCCACCTTTGTCTTTCTCCCCGGACCTCCTGTCCCATGATCCTCTCATATCCCCTTTGCCAATCACCTGTCCAGCTCTTGGCTCTATCCCTCCCCCTCCTGTCTTCTCCTATCATTTTGGATCTCCCCCTCCCCCTCCCACTTTCAAATCTCTTACTAACTCTTCCTTCAGTTAATCCTGACGAAGGGTCTCGGCCTGAAACGTCGACTGTACCTCTTCCTAGAGATGCTGCCTGGCCTGCTGCATTCACCAGCAACTTTGATGTGTGTTGCTTGAATTTCCAGCATCTGCAGAATTCCTGTTGTGTACTGCACTCATAATTTGAACTCTAGCCTGGAAACAGAGAAGACGCCGAAGTTGTGACACAAGTAGTTGGATGATTACTGTCTGATGGTTGAAAAAGTTAGAGATTAGGGCATGGATCTTTTGAAAGATTTGTGTTGGCAGCAGAACGTTGGCGACACATGCAGGCTGCCCCAGCACAACCTTCAGCGTGTTGGTTGTTAACACAAATGACAAATTCACTGTATGCTTTGATGTAAATGTGATACATAAATCTGAATCAGAATCTTAAAGATATTTAAGTGGTTTGAATCTTGTCACTCTGGCATAACCATAACTTTATATTAGAAATATCAGTAATGCAGCAACTTTCAAAGAATTTAATGTGGAAATGGGGAGTAAAGTTAGGTATAATTAAAAGACTTCATGGGAATAGGAATGATGAACTTGATTTGCTCATCTTATCCTGGTATTTAACAAACAGATTTTTCTCCTTATCTACTGTCTTTTTATTAGAAGGCTTTCTTAACAACTTATATTTGACAGTCTAGATAACATTAACTTTAAAAGGGAACATCAAAGTGGGTGTCATATCAGGAAATATATATTTAACTGAATATAGACGAGGAAAGGGTAGGATCTGCGAATAAACCAGAGTAAGGAAGAAATACATTTTTAAAAAAGGAGTGAAATATAGAAAAATACACCGACTGAAAGCAAAAAAGGTACGGTCTACATTAGACACAAGAGAGATTCAGATGCTGGAAATATGAATTAACACATAAAATGTTGGAGGAAATGGAAGAACTGAGTAGGTCAGGCAGCATCTATGAAGGAAAATAAAGTCAACGTTTTGAGCTGCAACCCTTCATCAGGACAGGAAAAGAAGGGGCAAAAGCCGGAATACGGAAGCAGCACATAGACAAATTTGGTAGTCTTGGCCTAATTGTCAAAAAGAGTTGTATTTAGTTTTACTTCCTTTCAGGATGCCATATTTCTTTTCCTTTAACTTTTTGATAATACATCACTACCATTGTATATTTAAAGACAGCAACTAGATTCATTAGTTTTAGGAATATGCCTGGCAAAGGAGTATTCTAATCTGCATCTTATATCTCTTGCTTTAAGGTGCACTCTATACAATCCACAAAAGAAGTTGATGCAGAACATCACTTTCCTCTTCACATCACCAAACAGTTAAGTTCAATTCACAAAATACTCTGCAGATGCTGGGGTCAAAGCCCTATTTCCCTCTGCCCCTCCCCCAGCTGCCTATCACCTCCCTCATGGTTCCACCTCCTTCTACTACCCACTGTGTTTTCCCCTATTCCTTCTTCACCTTTCCTGCCTATCACCACCCAGATTCCCCTCCCGCACCCCTTTACCTTTTCCCTTACTGGTTTTTCACCTGGAACCTACCAGCCTTCTCCTTCCTACCCTCCCCCCACCTTCTTTATAGGGCCTCTGCCCCTTCCTTCTACAGTCCTGACGAAGGGTTCCGGCCCGAAATGTTGACTCATTGTTTCCACGGATGTTGCCCGATCTGCTGAGTTCCTCCAGCGTGTTGTGAGTTAAGTTCAACTAAGGTTTTTTCAATTCTAAAATTTCAAAGGTATTCAGCCCAAATCAAAAGACAGAGATAAATGGTAATCCAGTTAAGGCTGCTTTTCCGGTTTGTATTTTCTATTTTGGTAACACAATGCAAACAAAAAATACCATCTGAGCTATTAGGAGGCAAAGTCAACAAACTAATGAAATGATTAATTATCTTAATTTCAAAAGTAACTATGGCTCATCACCTTAAATTAGATTTTGGATTAATATGCATTGCCACCTACAGATAACCCAATATATATTGGTATACATTGTTAATTCAATTTAACGTAATGCATCAATGTGAAAGCACCAGTACAAAAGAACCAAACTACTTCAGCTGTGTTTTTTTGAATGCATATTACAAAATTGTTCAAGTGGACAATACTGCATCAATATCCTAAAAAAAAACCCTGGAACATCCACTCCTTAAGTTTCTTCATAATGATGACTTGGCACCAAGGAAAAAATTTATTTAGTATGACTAATTTATACTATAGTGTTTTCAGATGGTATCTTAACGGTACAGTGACACCAGAGAAAGCTGTTTGTAGCATCATTAATGAAAAATATCTACCCATTTATTCACAGTATAGAATATACTCTACATCTATGGTTCACTAGTGGCTGTCTCAGTCTTGATGCAATATCCTATGGGTCTTTTCAATATCTTCCTATAAAGGGGTTCTATTGAGCATCCTCCAGATAAAGTTTCATCATTTTAATAAAATATATTGTTCTACTGACTTGCTGCTGAAATTAGATTTTGAACTAAATTTTATTGTCACTCATGGATAATATCTGATCAAACATGCAATTTAAACTAATAATTTCAAAATAGTCACCACCAATTTGTTCCACAGAATTTGTTTTCCCTCTTTTTCAGTTTTCAATCTGAAGCAATAACTGTTTCATTTTCCACAAATTTTGCCTGAATACTGGGTGTTTTCAATATGTTTGGTTTTACTTACTGCAAAATATATAAATTTATTGAAATGCAGGTTTTCCATTGCCGTCATTACTGTTAATCTTGCAGTAGGTGCATTGATTGGCAAGTTTCAAACTGCTTAAAAGCATTTTGAATTTTCACAAGTGGAAATAGTACAACAGAACTAATCTTACTTAGTCTAATTGACTATATTTATCTAATTACATAATGTTATACAACATAATTTTATTGGTATGCCTGTGATATTTTCTGCCTGTGTGTTAGGATGGATATTATCAATACTCTGGAAAACAAATGGGTGAATCCCTTCCTTAAAGTTCTTTAATGGAAATAAGCTACTCCTGCAGAAGATTTAAGTGTGGCCTGAAGTAACCGGTATGGTTCAAGTGTGGGATTAAAATACTGGCACAGTAAATATCAGATATTGGCATACTACATTATAATCGTAGTGTAAAAATATATTAACCTGATGATGAAAGTCCATTAAATGCCAACAATGCCCACAGATCAAAACTTCGTGCACAATTAACTGAAGCGCTCCTTGCTTTTTATTCTCGGGCACGTTAAATAGAGGAACAATCAGTGACCTATGCATTCAGAGAAAAACTTCCAGAAATTCCTTTAAAACACCATGAACTCAACATTGCTTCTAAATTTTCTTAATCATAATCAACAACTTTAAAAATAATCTCTGTGGAATATATGTGTTGCTGGCAATTCCAGCATTCATTATACATCTTGTTCTCATCAAACCAGTTATGGAGTCATAGAGAAGTACAGCACAGAAACAGGCCTTTGGACCATGTAGTCCTTGCCAAAACTATTTAAACTGCCCAGTTCATTGACCTACACCGGGACCATAGCCCCCCATATCCCTTCTATCCATGCAATCTATATCCCTACCCATATCCCTACTATCCATGTAATCCATATCTCTATCCATATCCCTACTATCCATGTAATTTATGTCCCAAATATCCATGTAATCCCTAACCATATCCGAACTATCCATGTAATCCATCACTATCCATATCCCTACTATACATATAATCCATATCCCTATCTATATCCCTACTATCCATGTAATCTATATCCCTATCCATATCCCTACTATCCATGTAATCTACATCCCTATCCATATCCCTACTATCCATGTAATCTATATCCCTACTATCCATGTAATTCTATCCCAACTATCCATGTAATCTACATCCCTATCCATATCCCTACTATCCATGTAATCTATATCCCTATCCATATCCCTACTATCTATGTAATCTATGTAACTGTTGTCTGTGTAATCCATATTCCTATCCATATCCCTACTCTCCATTACTCTATATCCCTATCCATATCCCTACTATCTATGTAATCCATATCACTATTATCCATGTAATCCATATTCCTATCCATATCCTGACTATCCATGTAATTCAAGTCCCGGCTGTATATCTACACCTAAAGGACAAGGGGCACTGCTTTGACGATTACAATGTGCACATTTTGGACAGGGAGGACAAGTGGTTTGAAAGAGGGTTAAAGGAGCCAACTCTGTCAAACTGGAAACCCATCCCTGAACAGAGGGGATGGGGTACGGCATCACTTATCAGCCACTTACAATGCAGTCCTAACATCTCTGCCCCGGCGTCTCCACAACAGTTCACACCTCCAGTCGTGAAAAGATAAGACTAACGACCTTCTCATTACCTCTACGACTCTTAACAACCCCATGTCATTGCTATAACTTTCAACAACTGGCTGAGTTTAGAAGCTGGAAAACTACCCACCATGGATCAGAACAGAAGAAGACTCCCGGTGAAATGTCTTCTAGACAATATGGCAAGTCCAGTTGCCTTGATTTACTACAGCTTGACAAACAAGGTGTGTGTTATGCTGAGGCTCTACTCCAAGTATTTTGTTAGAAAATTGACCCTATTAGAGTTAGTCTTCCCCACTCCTATCTTTTCCATCATCCTTTGCCACCTGCCTCATCCTGGGGTTGAAATTGCCCAATAGAATCATCTTATTTCCTTTTGGAATGCAGAATAGGGTTTTATTTTTCAAAATTGCAGTCAAAGTCCTTCTTTGCCTAGTCTTTAGCATCTAGCTTATATCTCCTGCCTTGCTCCTTCCTCCCAAAGAAATGTTTTTCGCCCTGTCAGTGATGTATCTGACCCAGGCACCATGTGCTGAACCATATTAACATAGCACAATGACCAAGAGCCACTTCCTCACAGTGCTGGTGCCACAGTTCAGTCCTGACCTTGGGTGCTATCTGTGTGGATTTTACATATTCCCTAGCTGACTGATTTGCTAGGCTAAAGGCCCTGCTTCCAAGCTGTATGACTCTATGCCACTATATTAAGATTGCAAGAATGGCAATCCCCCAAACTAATGCTGTTCTTCTGTGTAGTAATTTGCCCAATAGTACCATGCTCAGGACTGCACTCATTCTGGGTGTCATCAGTTCCAATTGTCTCCAATTTTGAATGCTGGTTTGAGAGTGGCACATGTTGAAGATTCCTGTTCTTCCTGCCTCTCCTTGTCCTTGAGTCCTGAGCTTTTCACCTTCTGAAATGGATGGTGGGTCCGAACACCAAATATAGCATCAGCTCCATGATCCTGGAAATGCTCTGTCAGTTAGATGCACTTCCTACACATGATCTTGTTCAACATATGAAGGGTCCCTTTGCACTAAAATTGACACTTTTGTTTGAAATAAAATTGACTTCTTTGTGTTCTAATTCTGTTCTTTCTTGCAGAAATTGTGTATTTATATTTTATGCCTTTCTTGTAAATCATCTTGTATAATGTGACGCTGCTGGCAGTAAGTTTATCATTTGCGCCTTTGCATACATGTATTTGTGCATATGACAGTAAACTTGACTTGAAATTTCCATATGGTGCAGAGGTTGCACATAATGTCGCCCTTGGCCATTTATTATCAATTGTATTCCATTTTTAGATATTATTGTCAATTAATCACCCCTCATTAAACCTTCCTTATCTTTTTTGTAACCTTTTGATTCCCATCTTAAGTTATACATTTAAGTTAGTGATTAAGTGTACCCAACAGTACCACTCCCCCACCTCACTGAAATTTCTTGATTACCCAGTTTCAATTCTTTACAATCATCAAAAGCTATACTCCATGGAAAATCTTTGTGGCAAATACTCCAACAATAAAGGTCTTTTTTTTCCCAAATCAACTTTTAACCTATTGTTTTATACTACCCTAATAGTTCTGCTTAAATGTCTTATGTAATAAAGTCGAGCAGCTTATTTAAGCATTTTCACATGAAACCTACAAAGAAAATCTTTAAGGATAACATCTATTTCCATGATTGCAATTAGTTATTTGTTCACCGTTCAGCTAAACTTCAGTTCCGTAAGATCTACATACTTACTAAGTAATTTATTGAAATTAAGCATACACAATCCACTGCCATAAACTCCTGATTTCATTCCTGTTGCACAAAAGGTTACTTGTTCAAAACCACCCCTCAGTATATAGTTTTACAACTTGATTTCGCATCAGGTGCATTAGAACGCCAACCACTCTGAAGCAACATTTTTTGAAATCCCCTGCTGCTTCATTAGATCTCCTGAAAAATGTATAAACTTATTCTTTCATGAAAATGCAGGCACTTCCATCTGTGTTTTCAAGCATGAAAGATTAATCACCTGGGGAAGCATTCAAACAGACTGGTGTGTTCCTTTGTTATTCACCTCAGTAGTAATGCAATCACCAGTATAACTGCAGTTTAGAATGATGTAAGACAGCATGCGTTGTTTATTGTGTTCTAGTTGTGGTTATGACTTACACTGTTATCAAATCTATCAATGTCAACTTGCTGTTAAGTTCCATCTCAATCGAAATTCTGTTGCTATGCATGGACGCAGGGCCTTGTGTGATAAATAACCATCACATAGGTCAGAATTAGCCTGGACCATGAAACAGCTGAAAAAAAAACTTTCTCAATCAGTTAAGCCATTGTCACTGGCAGTAAAACTTGTCAAGGACTTTGACTGTTGCAGAATCTCCCTGACATTCAAAAAACATTTAAACCTAAGAGACAATTAAAGTAAATTAAAAATTAAATACTATTAAATATTAAAAAGAATATTGAAACAATTTTACCAATCAAGGTATTTAAGTCAATTATTTGTTTAAAAATATACACTACCTAATTTTTATCATTTTTTCTCATAACCACATCTCTCCATTGAAATGAAGGAACATCCTGCTCTTGACCTAACCTGAGGCAGGTTCAGTGTGCATTTCCCCAAAGTAACTGTGCAGGAATTGTACCACTCTTGTGTTCCATTTTTTTTTTGGATATTCCATGCAAGGTTCAACATTGGAACACAGTTGGCAAACAGCCAGCAAACATTAATATAGGAATCTTGAACTTGATGGTGTTTATGTGAAGACATCATGGCATCATCTCTCAGCAAGTTTTACAATGAAGTTCAAGTTTAGTTTATTAACTGAGGTTTGTTTACAGTGTGTTACAAAATTATAGCTATCAATGGGATACAGTGACTAGAACAGCCTCAGAGATTTATAGTGCAATGTATACCTGGAAAAGCTGAACTAAAGAAATTACATTTTACTGCCCTGCATAAGTGCAAAATATCAAAATGTACAGTATTTTCAAAGCTTTCAGGATCAGATATGCTCAAACAAAATGCTCTGTTGTTAGCCATCCTATACTGAACCTTTCAGAAACATAAGTTCAAAAGCAAAAAGTGCCGTCATTTACTGACCTACACTAGACTACAAAAGGGCTTTGGGATTTTTACTTGAAATCAGAAATTCTATGGACTCTTTTGCTCTTTTAGGAACATTAGAGTCTCTTTTACTATTTAATTTACAACTCCAGGGAGTTTCATTGTTGTGTTCCATAGTTTCAACCACTTTCCAACACATATCAGCCAAACAAGTACAAAATTATAAGGTTCTTGTTCCAGTCCTATCACAGGGCTAAATATGCCATCCAAGATTTTGTCCATTAGCTTCTGCTACCACAGATGCTACTTTTGATTATAAATCATCCATTGCTTTGCACTTTGTTGCCCCAAATTCTGAACATATTGGTAGGATTATGCTGGTATGTTTGCACAACAGTTCTACTCCCTCTGTTTTCACATATTGATGAATCTCTAAGAACATCAATGACAGAATATAGTTCCTTACCTCACATTTTCTCATTTCTGGAATGTCTGGAGGAATGGCAATCTCTGGTAAAGAAAACGATTGCCAAATCATTATCTTTGTAAATATGAGGTTATACTACTTTGGTAGTAGTCCAGTGGTTAAGGATCTTTAGATGCAAGATTTTCATATATTTAGCAAAAAAAAACTTTGTTTCTACAGCCTCTGCCCTTTTAAAGTGGCTTTCAGACTATAAGGGCTCAAACGAACTTTAGTCACTAATGTCGTTTGGGCAACAAAGGCATCAAATTGCTCGCAGCAAATTTCCATAAAAGGGCATGTGATAGTGTCCAAGTTATCTATACTTTTTGTGTTGTACCAAGAATAAAAAATAGGATTAAGATAAATAGTATTGACTCATTTATGGGGAAATGGGGTCATGAGAAGGAAAGCGGCAGCTGGTCAAGATACAAAGCGTTGTTTTTACCGATCAACGTGTTCAAGATAGCACCGGCCTTCCACGAACAGCCAGCAGCCTGAGCCTCACCACTAGATGGCGCGCAGCTCTCTCGAGGTCTTTGCGTAGCGGACTGATGAAGCCGCTAGATGACGCAATGCAATTGCGGACGTTCTTTACCCCCTTCAATTGTCATTCAGTTGTTATCTCATACAGCAAGATATCTGCTGTGTCTTTCGTTTATTTTCCTCCGTCGAAATCTAGCGTACGTTTGCATTTGGAAAATGTAACAGTCTTTCTGCTGTATCTCCTGCAAAGAATGCAATACACTTTGTCCGAATCGAAGTCAATTTATTGAAAGGACGAAAGTAAACTATGTGGGTGCTGTGTCAGTGCAGTATGCCATATGTTCACCAATTACAGTGGTGTTGTCAGTACTTGCTTGATCGAAGTGTAATGCATTGGTTACTTAGATACAGCTTTTTTTTTGTCAGGGAAATGCAGCCCCAGTAATGTCGGTTAATCTGCTAGTAAGGAAGCTGTTTTATGGATGCCTTTATTACCCTCTCACGGATTATTATTTGACTCGAAAACAGCTTTCAATGACAAATCACTTGATGGGAAAAAGCATTAAAAGGACGAGGCTGATCAGCAGTTTGTTATTAAATGCAGAGCTGCGATATCAGCTTTGGCGCTAAATGCCCATGACCTCTTCTGTAGGATCCCATTTAAACAGCGGCCGCCGATAAACTTCGGCTTCCAGCTCCACCGAACTGGGTTTTAGGAATGATCTCTTAACTTGCCTGGATATCTCTCAATATTGAGAAATGTAACTATTTTGTGAAGGGGCAGAACTCAACTTTCAAGACGTTGAAATTAAACTTTAGCTCACATCTCAACCTGAATGTAACACAACCGAATTCGCCCTTTTTTTGGTCCTGTCACACCAAAGCGACGAGAAATCGCTTGTTTCAAATGTTCTGATGGTTTCATTCCATGATGTTAGTTCAGAGCTTCGCAGGTCGCTTTGAGTTTTGACGAGTGAAGTGATTTGATATTGTATGCTATGCGAACTAAAAGGGACCGAGATGTAACCACGGCCGCCTTATAATATAGCCTTAACGTAAACGGTCTCAGCAAAGGGAACTCCCGGTCTCGGCTCAGTTAAGTTTGTAACACTTGGGAGATAATCGCGCCGTGTTTCTATGCAGTTAAAGTTCAAGCTAAGTAGTTATCGTGTGTCCTGTCCGGCTGACGTACTGCCAATAATCAGCCCAGGACAGGAAGTCTGTTTTAATCACCGGTCAGATGAAGTCTTTGTAAGAGAAGGTTTTTCTTTTTAGTTTCGATCCAGGTCTTTTGTGATTTCAGAAAGGAAAACCGCCAGAAAGAAGCACTTCGCTGCAGCAAACAACATAGGTTTCACAGCCGCCATATATCGTGGAGAAAGAATATACTTACATAAATTAAATGTGCGTTTTCCTCATTTAGAAAGCAACAATATTTCTGTCTGTAATTTTAATAGTATTGAGAAAATTATCAATACTTCACATAGAGCAATACGTCGCTCCGTGCGTTTCGGGAATCCCGTTATTGTTATTTTAAGCGTTCTATTGAAATTGATAGGAAATGATAAAAAGGAGGCAATCACTTCGAGTTCAAGATAATAATTAGACGTCGATTTAAATCCGCCGGGCCACGCAGATCTGGCTTAAATTACACATAGCCTTTTCTTTGCAGGGTTCTGTCATTTTGGACTCCAGAGGATTCATTTTTCACAATAGCCCCAGCCAGAAATATGGATCTTTTCCGCTCTGCAAAGGAAGAAAGTTGCACAGTGGCAGGTGTCTGCAGCAGGTGTCTACACCTGCAGTAAAAAGTGCGCTCACCCTGGGCTTTTCAATGAATCATTGCTGCTGCAGAGAGCCACCGCAGTTGAGTTTCCATTGAATGATGTGCCAAAAATTCTCACGTCTGTCTCTCTATTCCAGCTTGATTTATTGCAGAAAAATACCAAAGAAGTAATCACCAGAGTAATTAATTAATACAAAACTGCAGTTTTGCATAAGCAATTAGTAGAGAAGGGTGCAGTAAATTCATCCGTTTGATTTAAATGCTCACTCAACCAGAAAGCTACCTTGGACAACGGTGGTAATATTCTATTTCATTTCCGTTTTTTAAACTACATAAACTACTAAATATTGCATGGATAGTTAAGGCACCGTAATATATTTTGAGCATTGTTGAAAAAGAAATAACAATAAATCTGAAATGCAGGTTCTCTATCTTTATATGGAGATTGCTGAAGCAGGTAGCAGTCTAAATCCCCCTGCTCCGTTCTTTACAAAGTCTAATCCCTAAAAATCGAGCGAGCGCAAGCGTCATCCGGTATTTCCTTGGCTACCCGTCTTGTTGCTGCATTTATATATTTTTCTCCAACAATTTGTTGCATTTTCCAATTCGAAATAAATTTCACTCGTACAAAATGGGCTCAATATTAAGTCACGATCGGATGGTAAATCTGCTGCAGGTGCTAGGATTAAATATCGCCAACTTCTAAAGTTACACGGAACTCGTCACGTGCTGATCGCCTCCTGTTTCTGGTCAACAGGAGCTGTTTGTGGTGCTGCAGTTCAAACTCGTTTATTTATGGGATTTCTCTCAGTCTATCTGCGCCTGTGATCGTGCGTGTGCTTCTCTGCTAATGTTCCTGTATGTTTATGACATGAGTAGATTTCCCGTCTGTTTATCTGTGTTTATGGGTCCGTATGTTCCTATGTCCTCGTGTGCGTATGTGCAGACGCGTGTCACTGTGTGCTTTTTATTAACGTGTCTGTGTCATTCGTGTGCGTTTATTTGAGTGTGTGTGTGTGTGTGTATGTGTGTGTGTTGGCGGTGGGGGAGTTGTAGTATGCGTGTGTTCAACTGCCTGTTTCCGTATACCTCTGTATGTACAGATAGCGCCAAACCTTTGGAAAATTGAATCCAAATAAATGGCAAGATGGGAAGAGACGTTGAAGAGTCAGAATAGAACATCCTTCCTGATACATATCAGTGTGATATGGTAGCGATTAGTACTGCTTACGATGCGCTTTATCCGGTGAAAACACTTAGCGGGTACCAGGTTATTTAAACCCGAGCAACATAGAGCTACTGCTTTTCGCCTAGAACTTCTTGCCTCTGTGCCTTATTGATCGGAAATACGCTTCGAGCGCAGATAGTTAATTGATAGTAAAACGGGACACACCGCTAATATTAAATCAGAGCAAATCAACTCTCAACACAAACCACGGAGCGGGTTTCCTTTTCTGTCCGTTTGAAAATCTGTGCACTTGTGATTTCGTTTACTTTGATCGTTGAACGATTGAATTACTATTAAACAAGAGCAATATCTAGTATGGAGTCTACGTTCTATCTGTATCCTCGGGAAATTCGGTAATTAACTTATACAAGTAAAAAAACGATTAAAATATAACACTTGATTTGAAAATATAATTAGCGCACCTTTCCAAACGGCAGAACCTGCGATGAACATTAACGCAATAATGATTTAAATTACTGAGATAATACTTCTAATTGGGGCCAATTTTTCTGGTACACGATAGCTTACAGCATTTTTGATAAATTCTATTTTTTCGTTCTCGCAGGTGCAATATGAATCAATTATCTTAATTAAGATAATGCCGTGCACCCAAGAGGTTTAAATCGGATGAATTTTGCACGGTGGACAACTGGATTGGATCTTTAATATGATTCCTATCTGTTCCAAGTGAAGCAGACGTTGAGGGCACAGAAGGAGAAAAGTTGAAAAAATCTGGTTACTTATATTTATTCATTTATATACATGCAAACATTTTAAAAACGCAGTTTGTCCCAGTAGCAACGATTAATGTTTTAAAAATCCAGGCAAGCCTGTTAGCGAATTATGAACTCCCGCCCAGTTGTAAACCGACATAATAATGAAAGACAATAGAAAACATCCACGAAATACACTTTGGCACAACACTTTGCCGTTGATCGTTTGACGAAGTCAAAACGCACACCGCACACATCCAAGCAAGTTTCGAACTGATCGGACAAATTGTGTGTTTGGGCCAATTCTTGGAAATCCTTTATTTCCAATTAGGGAACAAGGTCAATCTTTTTTTTGGAGCGGGAAGGTGGGGGTGATGGTTAAGGCAGGGTACAGTTGGTACTTAGAATAATAATGGGGGAGGAAATCAATTGTATTTTGTTCCAATCAAACGGATGCCTTTTCACATTTCCCCCTTCTAACGGTCAGTTTGGCGACCTTTGCATTATTATTTAAAATCCCAACAGAAGTGAGCATATTTGGACGTTGGATTTGTTTGCCCAGCCGTGAAAAGGCTTTTGTTTGTGTGCGTGCGGCTCGCGTGCCGGGAAGAAAGCGGCTCATTAGGGGGAAAGCCAAAAACTTTCTTGCATCAATGTCTCTCCGATCTCTTCATTTATCCTTTTCCCAAACGAATTCGCTCGTTCGAAAAAAACACATTTCCACTGTTCTGTTTATATGCAGAACTTCAAATATAAATATATAAAGAAATATAAATGCAATCTCGCTTCTTGTAGGGTATGACCTGCCCTCCATACGATGGGTCAACAGATTTGTGGAGATCTTGGGTGAACAAAATATACAGCAAGAACCTTTGTTACCAAGTTTACAACTCAATTCCAAACTATTATAACGTGCAGGCTGCTTGATGTTTGAGTGGATCAGCTGCATTGCTTTAAAATAAAAATTGTGTTCCACGAAGGAAAACTGCCGGCAGCAACCAAACCAAAAAAAAATCCAATATTCAAGACGCCGCAATATGCGGGTTGAAAAGCCGTTTGTAGTCCGTCTCCATTCATGTCTATTTATATTTTGGAAGGAAGGAGGGGAAAATAAAGAGGTTGTGATGGGTGCGAGCGGCTGCCCGTTTCCTGCGGGTGAGCAGGTCCACAGAGCTTCTCGCGGGCGACAGATGGCCACAAAAGGCAATGGGGAGCCGCACGCGCCGGCGGAATACAAATCGCCGGCCACGTGACGCGGGCCGTTCGCGTGACGTCCCGCGCACCATATGGCGCGAGGGCGGAGGCGTCCGCCTCGCCGCCGCGCCCCGAGTGCGCACGCGCGCCACCTTGGCGACGGGCGATGGGGCAGAGACGCATTTTTAGCACCTTCCCCCTATAAAACGGCGCGGGCTGCTGCCAGCGGTAGTCCGCAAGGAAGCTCGACCTGCAATTGCACAGCGCAGGCTATGAGTCTACTCTAGACATTATAATTCGCAAGGTATTCTCTTTTTGATGTCTTAACATTGGATAGTAAATTACTTATGATGTTTGAAAATGTTTAATTTTATCCCATAGCAAAAAAAATGTTAGCCTCTATTTTGCCTTCAATTTGCTTAATCTAGGTTGCGAAATTACGAATTAAATCGTGACTCCTCGCTGGTTTGCTTTCTGTGGCCGGTGAGGAATGACATGGAATGCTGCAACAATTTGCGCAAACTATGTCTCTGTATACATTATTAATTTGGGTGCAACGTGGAGAAGAGTGGCGTGAAAGATAGGAACATATGCTACCTGTTACAGTATCAGGAGACGGCGGCGCGGGCTAGCAGCAATGAATGAAATTGTTGCTTGGCTGGTGCACACACCGAAATGCATAAGTACATATAGCTGTCGCCGCGAACCAAGATGCCCAGCTGTAGCATTTTTAAACAAGGATTTAGTTGGGCATTGAAGCTGCCGCAGTAAGATCAGCGGATGGGGATGTTTATTAAAGAGCCGATTGTGCACCTGATCCCAATGGATTACAGCGCTTGCGTACACATTTAGGATTTCCTGAGATGTTTCTGCGCCGCAGACCCATCCTAGAAATCCTTCCATACGGATTCTATGGTGGCTTTTAAGAAATCGTTCAATTTTATTTTTCTACTACTGAAAAACATTTTATTTTAGAAACAGCTGTGACTCGCAGCTTTGGAGATTTTGAAATAACAGTTGCGCTGATAGACACATGACCGGATTAGATCTGTCAGTCATATTTTATTGTTCCTAATCTTCTTATACACGTCAACAAAATCATCGATTTATATAACAGTGGTTGGGATCATAAACATCACTGAGCGAAATAAGGGTAAATTAATACCGTAGACTCCGCGCGTAACTACACAGTGCTTCCACTCTAGTATTCAATTTTGTTGAAAAGGAGTACACGTCGTAACAGAAGTGCTGGTTGTGAATTGGATTCCGTTTTTTCTCTGATAACAAACGGATAGAAATGTTGCATGCTTCCAACCTCGTCCGGTCCCTACGAAATTGTGATTTATTTTTGAGTTCCCTCGTATTTTCCTATTGACATTCTGCGGGGCATGTCATTTATCAGCGAGACAACAGCAGATGTTGGGGCGACCCGGCGATGCCTTTTAGACATCCCATTTCATTTTAAGTGCATTTGAAGTTTCACTTGTCATCAATAAATAGGGTTTTATAAGATTCCTTGTTGCTCACATTGATATGCACGCTTTGACATTTGCGCCGCTCTGATCCGCCTCACACTGCCAAATGCTCTTGTAGGTTCGTAGTGCACACAATAAAAGTGCCCACGGTTTCAGTTTATAAGAATGAAACTTTGTAACTTAGTTGCGCATTGGAGGATGATATAACTGATGACCTGGAGTTTCCATTCCGCTGATGAATATTCCTTTTGTGTGCTTTTAATTGTTTAGGATTTTAACGATGACCAAGTCGTACACGGAAAACATGATGCCAGAGACCCAGAGTAATCCCAGTTGGACTGATGACTGCCTCAGTTCCCAGGATGAGCACGAAGTCGACAAAAAGGACGATGAAAACGAAGCCATGAGTCTTACCTTCAAGGAAGAGAGGGAAGAACTTGATAAAATGGGGGAAGATGATGACGAGGACGAGGAGGAGGATGAAGACGATGACGGTGATGAGGAGGAAGTGGACGAGGATGAAGATCAGAAACCGAAACGGCGGGGGCCGAAGAAAAAGAAAATGACTAAAGCCAGACAGGAAAGGTTTAAAATGAGGAGAATGAAAGCTAACGCCAGAGAGAGGAACCGCATGCACGGCCTGAACGCAGCATTGGACAGTCTGCGAAAAGTCGTGCCCTGTTACTCGAAAACCCAAAAGCTCTCCAAGATCGAGACTCTGAGACTGGCAAAGAACTATATCTGGGCTTTGTCGGAGATCCTGCGTTCAGGAAAGAGCCCGGACCTTGTATCGTTCGTCCAGACGCTTTGCAAAGGGTTATCCCAGCCCACCACTAACCTAGTCGCTGGCTGCCTTCAGCTGAACCCGCGAACTTTCCTTCCAGAGCAGAACCAGGACATGCCGCATATGCAAACGGCCAGTGCTTCCTTCTCCGTACACCCGTACACGTACCAGTCCCCTGGTCTTCCGAGTCCGCCCTACGGTAACATGGACAGCTCCCACATATTTCACGTCAAGCCGCACAGTTATGCAGGGGCACTGGAACCTTTCTTTGAAAGCACTCTCACTGAATGCACTAGCCCGTCCTTCGACGGGCCGTTAAGCCCACCCTTAAGCATCAATGGGAATTTCACTTTTAAGCACGAGCCTTCTCAAGAGTTTGACAAGAACTATACTTTCACCATGCACTACCCCGCAGCCACGCTGGCCGGGCCCCAAGGACACAGTTCCATGTTTTCTGCCACGACCCCTCGGTGTGAAATCCCCATAGACAACATCATGCCATACGACGCCCACTCGCAGCACGAGCGAGTTATGAGTGCCCAGCTTAATGCCATCTTCCACGATTAACATGGAAACCAGCAACAATGTATTGTAAACGAAACGGTTTAAATGTACTTCTTGAATAGCTTGTTTACGCACGGCAGCACACTGGTATCACTTGCTGCGGAGTGCAAATGTTTCACGCTTAAATTAGTACTTGTATTATTATTGTTACTGCCTTTAGAAGGAACGGGAATTAAACAGCTTCCTGTTTGTCTTCTTAACAACATTAGCGTTTCTCTTTGTGGGCTACATAAGGAAGTCGATGTAGCGCCTGTTCAGAAAATGGTAATTATCGATCCACATGACAAAATCACAAGCAATAATTAGGAATCTATGCAATTTTTAAACTAATAATGGGCCAATTTAAAATATATTTTTCAACCAACATTTTACTACTGTTACCTTTCCCATGCTGAATTATTTTGTTGTGATTTTGTACAGAATTTTTAATAAATTTTTATAAGGTCGATTTCCTATTTTAACCATGCAGCTCCATCACTGTTTTATATCAAAAGTAGGATTATCTATAATTTATACAAAAGTAATTTAATTTTTAACCAGCAGAAAAGTGCTTAGAATAATATTCTGTTGCCTTAGCACTTCCTACCTATAAAATCACGCAAGGTTGCACAATCCTAACATGTTATTTTTCCCGCTTCAATCTTAGATCCTTACCTACGAAACTAACAGGATGCAAATCGAAAACAAATTAAAATGACATATCTTTCGTAGATCATATCAAAATGATATGGCAGTTGCACAAATGTGTATATAATGTTATCAAATACCAATTTCAGTTTCTTAAAACGGTTGCTTGACTATCACGAATCATTTGCACTGCATTTCGTTAAATCATCTCCATCAAACATTATCAGAACAGCGAGGCTAATTTGACTCTAAAACCAGCGAAGGAATTGTTCCATGGATCAACTAATTGACTTGACATAATGCACACGTAGATATACACACATGCACACATAACACCGCATCTTATCATGAGAGTTAAAAGCTACAGCTATAATCAGGCTTATTAATGTTGGGCTATATATTAGTTAATTAGTGCAGTAGCTGAAAAATCTCACATTTATTCAGTAATTAGAACAATAGATATTGCATGTACAATGCAGTCCAGATGAAGTGCTGTTTAAAGTGTAATGCTGGTTCAACTGAAATAAATTGGTACTGTAATTTTGTTTGTAATCCTGTATTTTATGATGTAATGCCACAACGCATTGGGAATTGAAATCACATTCATCCAGTCTTTTATTGAAATAGTAATCTCATCTTTGTCAAATGTTGCATTTTCATTAAATGTGATTTTCCTTAGTGTATGTAATTCCTATGGGATTATTGTTTTATTTTGATAGATCATGAAAGGTGCAAAATTTATTATTTGTAGAATAAAAGCTGATTATAACAAATATTTACTTACTTGGTCTGTTTTATTTTCATTTTGCAGATCAGATCCAAAGATAACAATCACATTTTAACTTTTTGGGCTTTATAAATATGAAATTATGAATACTTCCTGAAGAATAATATTGCCCACAGAATTCCAATCGGTGTCTCTTTTCTTTATGAATAGCTTCAATAATCATGATTTGCTCGTCTGAAAGAATTTTGTTCTTCAACACAAAATATGAAGTCTTCTTACAATCACGAACTACTATCAATGTATAACAATTACCTCATTTCTTCAGATTCTCTGCAACTGGGAGGAACAAAGTTCATTTCCTCAAACTTAAGGTTAAATTTAAGGTTACTTATACTTACTGGAAAACCCTTGAAGTATTAATGATATATTTTACACAAAACAAATAACTTGTATACAAGAAATAATGCACAGTAACAGTACAAAGCAATTTAAATAATTAACACTGCAAATTCCTCTAAACAGTTCTGAATATGTCTAATATTTGATAAATGTTTGATCCAAGAAAATAAAATAATTTTTGTAGCCAAACTTTCAAACTGCAGCCAGGTTTAAACTCATCGATTGAAGAGAAATACTTAATGCCTTGAACTTTGTTTTACAAAAAAGCTAAAACTGAATGTTAGTCATCACTTTTTTCAATGTTGAAGAGCTGAGAACAACATTTCTGTTCAACAATTTTTCTTCATACCATAAATAGATTACAAGATGCAATTTTTAAATAAATTTGAGATTTTTAATTCAGTGGAATGAAAGTATTACAGCAAGCCAATATGTTGTAAAGGACTTCTACCGTATAATGGTTCAAACTACAAATTAAATACATACAGATTCCAATGCAAAAATGTTACTTTTTCTTGGAATATATGTTCCAATAGAATTTAAAAACATTTGAATAAATAGATTACGATACATTAATAATTTGTGTCTTCAAGTTCACAGGGTGTGTTTATTTTTAAACAAAAATATTGTAAAAAATTAATGTGTGAGATTCTTAACATCATTATTGACAAACTATTTGTTTTACAACAACAAGGAATGTCACATCTCCAGAACAGGTGTAGGGAAAGATTTTGAACCTGGTAAAGTCTGCTGTTTCTATGAACCAGTCGGATGTACCAAGTATGGATTCAATTGCTTTAAATCGATATTTTACAATTGCCAGGAGTGAAATGTAAACTTTAGTGTTGATTTTTTTAAATGAAAAATCATATCTATAAAATAGACACATACATTTCAAATAATCTCATTATTATATCTTAGGCTTAATATGCAATGTATGATATCTACTAAATATCTAAGACGTTTTGATAAAATAATATTTTATCTGCTATATGCATATTAGTTAACTGATTGGTCTGAGATGCTCAGGCTCTTTTAATTCTATCAGATATTTTTTTGTCCAGATTTCAAATTGATTTTATTTTGCCCAAAATCAGAATTTTCAGTCTTGATTCTGACATTCCATACAGATGCTATCTGTTTTTTTTCTGGAAAGCATAATTCAGCAAGGGACAACTCTCTTGTCCTGTCCAAAATATTTTGCCATTTTTCTTTGCCATATATGCAGTGGCTCGAATTAGGTGTCTGGAGAATATGTACTTGGCAGCATTCTCACTTTCTTGCCCCTCAGCGGTCTTTCTGTTCTCATTAAAAGCATCTGTGTCTATTATGGTGTATTTAAGAGTATGAAGCTGCAACCACTGCAATGTATTCAACATACAATGTTCACCTTAAATATGCATGGACATCTTTTAATTTTTTATTTAGTTTTTGATGCCTTTCATGGAAGCTTCTGACACCTAAGTGGTACAAAGTGATAAATTATTAGAAAAAACTTGCATGAAAGAAAGACTCCACATTTAGACAGAGGTCAGTATTAACACCCTGCCTCTTTAGAATAATCTCCAATGTCAGAGTCAAATTTCTGAGAGAAATATCAGGTTTTCCATTTGCAAATTGATGTAAGTACTATCACATCATAGGCAAACAGTTCATTGCTAGCTGAGTACATGCACCGTCGCAACACAAATTCATTCAGCTGTAGTTGGACCTGTTCCATCTCTATTCCCTTGTGTCTATTGACAGACTCATGAACACCTAAGCATAAGAGAACAAAGACAGGAGTTAGCTACAATTAGAATTAGCATACTTTTTGAGCGATCTGGACTGAATTATTATGTTTAAAAAGTAATTAGTAAAAAAGAAAGGATTTAAGAGTAGCTAGAGCGATAACAATTCAAAATAGTGCATCCATCACATAAACACCAAATGTAGAAATGATAAAAAGCAAAAGGAAAATTAATAGATTTGCATTCTATCATCTTCTGCGAAAGGAAAATTTACCTATCCAGCCTATTATAAGAGGCTAATTTAAGAAACCCTATCACATTAGTGGATAAATGACCTTTGGTTATGCCTAGATTTCAAAGCATAAGGATTCTTTCAGTCAGTTGAGGGGCAACTCACATGCCACCATCTTTTATTCAAACCTAGGCAGGCACAGATGCTGCTTCTGCAGGGGAGGTTTTAATTTATGAAAATGATATTGTTTATGCATGAATGCACTATGCATAACACACAGTCCTTCCATCTGATCAGAGAAATACCACAGAACCTGTGCCAAAGTCAGGAACATATTCTGCAGATTTATTCGCTTAAATGTTTAATGACTATCTGGAAAGCATCTTCAAACCACAACAAACCTTTTCAAACAATCTGATTCTTTTGGCATTTGTGCTTCTATTGACTACACTTACTGCTGTTGTGTATCATATATTTTACATGTAATCAAAAGCAAATTAAATCACTGAAAATGGAACATATTCTGAATATAGACCAAATGTTAGCTGAGTAAAATCCAACAAATGATCAAACAGAAAGGCAGAAGTACTTGTGACTCAACATTTAAGCACCAGGTAATTTTAAAAGCTAAATTATATTCATCAATATTTGGTGGAGTCGGAACTTAAGAAGCTCTAACAGGATTTCTGTCTTCAATGAAATATCATGACTCTTCCTTATTCGAACATTTGGAGCAGGCTTCACTTGAGGCATTCTTATTATAACACAAATATTATAGCGACATTATTTTGATTGTTTTAAAAAATCTGCACTTTTTATTTTGATCTAAGCTGAATAACTATCCACAAACTATACTCAATGAGAAACACAACATACATGTTTTATACTTAGAGAAATAACTATTGATTTGACAAGTACCTATCTTCAAATTGTTGTAGCATGGCCCAAAAGTCTTTTCTTTTTTGCAAAGATATGCAATCATCTCAGACAAATTTTCATTGTATAGTAAAAATCAGTGAAGAAAAAGGCATTTAAGTTGTGTATTATCTTTAAATGAGTTGCTACAGTAGGAAAGTAAATATTAAACTGATTAAACTTTTTATATGCAAAGGTTCTGAAAAAATGAGACAAAAATGAGAGAAGCATAAAAAACTAAGAAGTTCCTATTTTAGATGTAAACCTCATTTATTTATGAACAGTTGATATATAAATGTTAATGCTATGTATTAATAAACAGGAACTGTGACAATAGCAGAAATATGACTCAAAATTAAGCCTTTGCTCTTTACCTGATGGTCTTTGACAAAGTCATTAATTATTTTTTTTTACTGATCAGCTTTGCACAAAGATTTGAAAAGTGCTTAATATTTCTTATGGTGTAATGCAATTTCACAGGACAGTTAGGAGTGGACATTCCAAGCCAATACTTGTCAAGTAGTCATTGTACTCAAATAAACATCTGAATCAGCATCTACTTGGTTACTGGTGAGTGCTACAAGATTAAATTCTGGGTCACATAGACATTAAGTACATTTTTTTCATAAAAGCAGTAGTACATACAGTGATCACCAGCTCATACAAATTCAAAATGGATCTTGATATATGGGTGGATAAATGGTAGATAAGATTAAATTGAAGGACATATAAAATTGACAAACATGTAGTAAATAGGAATGTGTTTGAAGAACTGTTGCAGGGAAAGAGAACGTGAGGTTTCAATAAACAACTCACTAAAATGAGAATAATGCTTTCTGACTATTAAAATTATTCAAGTAAAAGGCTGGCATTAATATTGAGGGATTATAATATAAAAATCTAAAGATGTCATTTTAAACCTGTATCTGGCGCTGGTGGAAATCTACCTAAAACTTATATCGTCCTATTTGAAAAATAATATTCAGTAATTCAATGTGGTTTGGGCAGAGTAGTTAAATTTGGGCTTAATATTTATAAAAATTCAATAAATTTATAAAATTGGACCCAGCTCCAGTCGATCCATATTGAGAAGTTCATGTGAAGTGTTTCAATTTTACAAGCCACAAGTGAAATGGCATCTGGAGTCTTCAAATGAATCTGCCTCATTATGCACCTTATTGCCTGTCTGCACTGCAATTTCTCTGTAACTGCAGCATCTTATTCTGCACTCTAGTACTGTTTTACTTTATATTACCTCAACACACTGTTGTAATAAATTGATATCTATGAAGCAGTAAGACTGACAAGATTTTCACTGTACTTCAGTACATGTAAAAATAATAAACCAATTTACCAATATTTATAAATGTGGAATTCAGATCAATGCAAACATTAGCAGGGAATCTCATTTATCATTAGCATAAAGTCTTTACTGTTTTCTCTTCATTGCTACTGTCCAATTGCTGAATATTTCCACAATTTCATTTTTGTTTTAAACTCCAGCATAACTTGCATTGATTTTGATCCATCCAACTTTATTGGGGTTTTTCATGACCCTTTAACTGAATTTCAAAATTTGCCAGGTTTTCCCTCAAATTCCTTTTGTGTATTAGAGTTTCTAGTTTTTCTTTTACCATTCAGGTGATCATTTCTATTGCTGTTTATATTGCTATTTATTTATATTTGCATTTGCACAGTCTGTTGTTCATTGATCCTGTTTACAGCTACTTTTCTATAGATTTGCTGAATATGCCCGCAGGAGAAAGAATATCAGGGTTGTATGTGGTGCCATGAATGTATTTTGATAATAAATTTTCCTTTGATCTTTGACTTCTGTGCATTCCTTTCATTAAATTGAAGAATACAGATAGCCATGCTTGCATTTCAATACTTGTGTTATAATTTATATTAAGAAAATGTAAAATATGTTTCTTTAGGTGATATAAAATCATGTCCAGTGCAATAAGATTTGATAAACTGAATGATTTAGGAGGAATGTAATTCTTTAACTATTCACTATTAGATTGAATATATACAAAGTGCTAGAATACATGTTTGCTTATTTATTTATCTAGACCCAGTATGGAATAGGTCTTTCTACCACTTTGAGTCGCACCACCCAGCAACTCTCGACTTAACTTGAGTCTAATCATGGACACACGAGGACATCTGCAGATGCTGGAATTTCAAGCAACACACATAAACGTTGCTGGTGAACGCAGCAGGCCAGGCAGCATCTATAGGAAGAGGTACAGTCAACGTTTTGGGCCGAGACCCTTCGTCAGGACTAACTGGAAGAAGAGCTAGTAAGAGATTTGAAAGTGGGAAGGGACAGTTTACGTTGAGCACCCAGTACATCAATGGACTGTGGGAAGAAACTGGAGCATCCGGAGGAAATCCACTCAGTCACAGGGAAAACGTACAAACTTCTTACAGACAGTGGCAGGAATTGAACCCAGGACATTGGTACCGTTGTGATAACCACCACTCTACCAGCTATCAGATTCTTTCCTTCTTTGCAATGCTATTCTTTTCATTGAAAGTGATGTTATATTTTCATCTACAACAACAGAAAATTAAGCACTCCACAGAGAATGTGTTAAATGATACAGCTGAACTTGAGTATAGTCAAGTCCATGTTAAACCAACTTTTTTTCTGCTGACCCATGCTAAACTTAGTGGAATAGTTGTTTAATGTAGCGTACTGGAAGTTCTCCTGCATGAACGACGAAAGCAATATTTCTTTAATTCTTCAGACACACGAGGAATAGGCCCTCCCAGCACTTCAAGCCACACCACTCATCAACCCCTTACTTAACCCGAGCCTAATCATAGGACAATTTACAATGATCAATTAACCTACCACCTAGTGCATCTTTGGACAAGGGAGGAAACCCATGTGGTCACAGGAAGAATGTACAAACTCCTTATAGGCAGTAGACAAAACAGGTTTTTATTAAAACTGTATCATGGTTTTTTGTTAGATTTTCAGTCTTGGTCTGTCCTGTGTTTCTGTGATATCACACCAGAGGAATATTGTATCATTTCTTAATGCATGCATTACTAAATGACAATAAAAGAGGACTGCGTGTCCTCATAATCTAATCTAATCTAATCTAATCAGTTAATTAATGTGTAGAATATTTTGCCATTCTGGATAAAAGTCATGCATCATTGTATTCTCTATGTTAGTTTGAGCTCTTCTGAAAAATCCTCTTTCTTTTGTCTTTACTAGGGCACTCAAGCATTTAAAAGGCAAATTACACTAAATAAGCAACCAATATTATCGTGAGGAAAGAGATCATTTTTAACTCTTACTTTTCAGCGATATACTTGGATATCTAGATTTCATAATGCTTTGAAGATGCAGTATACTTGGACACTAAAATAGCTGGCATATAAAATTGAATTTTCTGGCTTTGTGCATCAGGTTGACAACTTGAAATTCTAACAGATTTTAACACTCCATTCCCTCCACTGGCGACCGTACTTAAGAAATAATTGACTTACTGTAAAGTGATGTTCAAAATTTGTGAAAGGTACTTTACAATGACAAGCAATTTATTATTTTAATACAATATCTCATGGGGAAAATGTCCACTCATTCATGCTTTGAAGTCAAGGCACTTTGGATAAGTTTCTTTCATCAAAAGATAGCATTTTTTTTTTAAAAAATGGTGATGTAGTTCCATCAGCTGATATTTAAACCTTACATCAGGCATCTCTTGGATCAATGGTGGTTTGGGTTTCAATCTAAGAACACCACAGGCCTCTTGGAGGCTGCATCTTGGCATTGTGAATGTTTTCCTCAATGACAGTGAGGACAGCTTCCCTGGCAGCAACATGGATTATATTGGCAATCTTCCACAGCTTACCCATAATGTGATACTGATAACTGGCACAGTGTACCTGGTAGCTTGCCACTCTCATCTAAAGTGTTGGCTTGGAGCTGAAATTGTACATGGAGGCACTAATATATTTGTACTCCCATCTGGAAGCTGTATTCTCAAAGAGCCTTAGTGCTATGACTTGCTGACTATAGATTGAACCAAGGTAAAGATCAAAAATTGTGCTGAGGGGATAGAAGTTGTGAATTAGTCCTAAGGGATCTTGTAAAGCATGCCAGCTCCAGCTGAGTGAGCAACAGCTTTTCCTATTCACATGTCCAGGTGTCCAATGGATATGTGGCATTCCAATTACGCAATAACAAAAGGATCCTAGCAGTACATTTGGACAACCCAAGACCAAAAGAAAAATAATAGGTTAGATATTATTGGTGCTCTTTTGCAATTTATGTCTGGTAAAGTGAACAGATACATGTTCAAAGTGTGGTAATTATACTGAATGGTAGGAAATTCAAGGTCCGAATTTGTAAACATTCTTACACATTGAATTTAATAGCTGGCTCCTGGGACTCTAACTGGAATCATAAACTTATGCTTCCAAAGAGTCCCTTTGGTAGCTGCTAGGGATGATGCAATAACTTCAAAATCCAATAACAAGATACATCCTTTTATTAAAAGTATAACATAAAGATAAGGAGGCCAAACATTCTTTGAATGAAGAATGTTGAGCTCTCCATTCTTCTCAGTGCAGGACAGGAGATTACTTATCACCAAATGCACTTAACTACTTTAACGCCTATCGTGATAATGATTGAAAATATTGGGGGAATTGAAATTGTACAGAGAAAACCAGGGAATACAGTCGACATCATTTTATGTCTCCTCTAGCAATACTATCAATAAAAAAACAATCAACATTCATTAATCCCAATCTACTCAACTTTAGTAGCAATGACATAAAGGAGAAACTGAATCAAATCATCTAGATTGCTCTTAAATGGCCTTACTAAGATTTCATTGCACAAAATAACATGAACGTTCAGGAGATTTGTTTACTGATTTTTCCAAGAGTTTAAATCTAATTATGTTTAATTTTGCTACTCTTCATTTTTTACTTACCAATGATCACAAATTAAAATGTTTAGAAGCAATTTGTTCTTACTTCGGTATTGTTATAATTCAATTGCATATTCAATGACTCAAATATTTTAAATTTAAAAGTACTTTCATAATTGCACTTGAAAATACGTTTATTAGTACAATGGATTCCAGTTAATTGTGGCACATCAGGACCAGTACATTTTGGTTGAATTGAATGGTTGCCCCAATCAGCAGAAGTTCCATGGAAGTAGTTAAAAGGATATTAAAAAAGATAAGCTACTGTTTAAGCAACACACACAAAAAGTGCTGGTGAAAGCAGCAGTTTCAGGCTGAGACCCTTCGTCAGGACTAACTGAAAGAAGAGATAGTAAGAGATTTGAAAGTGGGAGGGGAGGGGAGGGGGAGATCTGAAATGATAGGAGAAGACAGGAGGGATGGAGCTAATAGCTGGAAAGTTGATTGGCAAAAGCGATAAGAGGCTGGAGAAGGGAGAGGATCATGGGACGGGAGGCCTAGGGAGAAAGAAAGGGGCCGGGGGGGAGCCCAGAGGATGGGCAAGGAGTTATAGTGAGAGGGACAGAGGGAGAAAAAAAGAGAGGAAAAAAAGGGATAATAAATAAATAGCTAGATAGATAAATAAATAAATAAGGGATGGGATACGAAGGGGAGGTGAGGCATTAACAGAAGTTAGAGAAGTCAATGTTCATGCCATCAGGTTGGAGGCTACCCAGACGGAATATAAGGTGCTGTTCTTCCAACCTGAGTGTGGCTTCATCTTGACAGTAGAGGAGGCCGTGGATGGACATATCAGAATGGGAATGGGACGTGGAATTAAAATGTGTGGCCACCATATCTTCATTTTCATTGTAACATTCAAGATGGTTGTCAATACCTTCAAATTCTTCATAGTCCCTAACTTGTTGAAATAATAAAATTGTTTCATTTTCACTCGGGGCCATTTCTGGCATCTGCAAGCCTGAATGCTTGAAACCTCAGTGAGCAAAACAGTTCTGATTTGTCTTACTGCTCATTTCCTGGCAACTATCACTGCTTTATGAACATAAGCACACACAACTGATGCCATTTAAAACTTGTTTGCTCTAAGCACGGTGTAGTGTCTAAAGGCCACACAAGTGCATGTGAATGATGTTAGTTGGAAACTGTTGGGCAACAGTCCTCCGTTTTAATTAAGCAGCATAGTGTCTCAAATAAACGAAGTGATCCCCAACTATTTTCTTGATTAACTTTTGTTCTTTAAGAGTTGTCCCAAATAAGAGGTTGTTCCAGTTATCTGATGGCTCAATTCACTGGAATCCACTATATTTATAATCAATCCTTCTCTTCATAGTCATAGAGAAGTAGAGCGCAGAAACAAGACCATTGGCCCATCTAGTCCATGCTGAAGCCATTTATACTGCCCACTCCCATCGACCTGCAGTGGATCCGAGGCCCTGCATACCCATACAATCCATGAATCTATCTAAACTTTTCTAAAACGCTGACATCGAACTCACATGCACCACTTGTGCTGGCAGCTCATTCCACACTCTCTCACTTTTCTATTCAAGTTGAGCTTCCATCTATTTGTTCATTGAAGTCTAAACAGTTATTCGCCAACTATGTTCAAGAGAAAGGATATTGTTTGCACTTGAAAGTGCACAAGGAAATCTTATTAATAACTTTCTTGCTCATTACTTTGATGAAAAATTGTCCCAGAGTCAGTCACAAAACTGAGAGTGAAATTCAGAAGTGTATATGAATGAAAGGAACAAATTAGTATTTCTCTGTTCATACACTGTATTGGTCACAATGAATTAATCATGATTTAATAGAGGTGCTTAAAACAAGATCTGCCTGATAGTTATGAAATGTCAAGAAGACAAAAGCAAACAGTAAAGGATTTTCAAATGCCTATTCAAACATACAACTATGTTATCAGAACCTACATATCTGACCCAAGAGAGTTCAATGCGTATTGACTGTGTAATCTATTAAGTATTTAAGCATGGAGAAGGTAGACAAAACAATTGATGAGAATATTACTCATTGTGTTAATGCCGACCGATTTCATTAATGGAGTGAACACAATACCAATGAGAAGAGAAGGAATATGGTTTATTCTGCACCACATATAAAATTCCTTCAGACGACTCTCCATTTGGCCTTTCAATTAGAAATAAATTTCTTGTTTAAAAATAGTTCTAAATTCTTTAAACTTTTTTTGTAGAAAAGCATGAACATGTGAACATGCCTTTCTGTAACGCTTAAGAAAACACCAATGCAATTTACAGATTTTTAATTAATTGAAATGTACATAAGATCAGATTCATTTTGTTCAGAAAGGACTCAGTATGGCAAATACAAAAGGGTTGTCAAACTAATCCCATTCTTTGTCTCTCTAATGAAGAAGACTGGATCTGTTCATAAAAAGTAAAAGCATGACCAGATTACAACGCACAGGTCAGAGGACAAACACCAAACTCCAAAACTCAATCTGATGAACCATTGTTGTTGCCCTCTTTCAATTGAAATGTAGGGAGGTCAGGTTTGTGCACAAAATTTCACTTGAGTTTTCACCAGCACCCTGTGTAATTTCAGTAAGACATTAAAATTACTCAAATTATGTGTTTGCTTTCTAATTGCTTGATGTGTCTGAATATTAACCACTGATGATTTTTGTACAGGGATGCACAAATTTCTCCAAACATTAATATCTTTCAAACATTGAAAAAATATTTGTACTTAAAAATTGTTTGGAAAAATGTGTATTTCAATATTCAACTCCATATGCCATGCCTTCGATTATGCACTTAACTTCTCGTAATAACTCTCGAGTCTCTTTGTATTCTCCTCAGACCCAGGTTATATCAGCAGGAAACTTCGATATATGAAACATGCAAATTGTGAACAATTTTACTTCCAAAACTAATTCTTGTTGCACTTTACTGGTTAAAGATTTCTGGCCTAAAAATGACTTGCCTAGACCTCCTCTATTTCTTTCCATGAATACTTAGTTAATACTTAGTCATCACAAATCCCAATCACATGTACATTAATTTTGTCAATGCTTTCTTGAGGGGAAACTTACAGAAGGTCTTCTGGAAGTCAAAAATGCGATGAATGGATTGTTTTATGAAATAGAATTGCAAAACACAATATTTATTTATAACATCGTATTGGCTTTGTTCAATTTTATTATTGCTTTTTTTTACATAAGTGCCTCACAATAAATCACACTCAAAGTTGGGTTTATTATCATTTCCATTGCACAGGTGTAATAAAAATCTTACTTGCAGCAACATCACAAGCATTATATAGGTAGCATTCACTTGAAAAAAAACATAAATTATACACAATTTTACAAGAGCACAATTACAACAAAAAGTCCATTTTAGTGCATTTTAGTGATAAAAATAGTTATAGTGTGGCTAAGTATTAGTGATTAATGGCAGTAGACTCAAGAACTGGATGATCGAAGGGAAGCAGCTGTCTAGGAACTTGTGGTGTGGGACTTCAGGCTTCAGTACCTTCTGTTTGATGGTACTGTGAGAAAATGCATGGTTCCAGATGGTGGGGATCTTTGATGATGGATGTTGCCTTCTTGAGGCAGCACCTCTTGTAGATACTATTGATAGCGGGTCGGGATGTGCCATGATGTACTGTATTAGGCTGAGTCCACCACTCACTGCAACTTCTTACGTTCCTCAGCATTTGAATTGCCGTCCCAGATCAGGATGCGACCAGTCAGGATATTTTCAATGTACATTGGTAGAAATTTGCTAGAGCATTTGGTGACAAGCTAAACTTCCTAGAAAAAAATAGATGCCATTCCTTTCTTAGTATTGCATCTAATGCTGGGTCAAAGACAGGTTATCCAATATGATAACACCCAGGAATTTGAAGTTACTGACTCTCGCCTTTGCCGATCCCCAAAATGTAGATTGCTGCATGTTCACCCTCCTTCACCTTCCTGGTCAACAATCAACTCTTTAGTCTTACTGACACTGAGCAAGAGCTGATATTGTGGCACCACTCGACTAGGCATCCTATTTCACTCCTGTACAGTGAATCGTCACCATCTGTGATTCATCCGGTAACTCTAGTGTGACTGGTGAATTTGTTAACTTCAAATTTGTATTTACTTTATTACTAATTGATCAGGCTCAGACATGGCACTGAACTTATGGTCCATCAGTCAACAGTGATCCCAGAGAATCCACCAAATACAATAGAATCAGTGGAAGACTGCACCAACAGGACATACAAAGAATCAATGTGCAAAATGCAACAAACTGTGAAAATACAAAAGAAAAAATGATAATAAATAAGAAATAGATACTGAGAACATGAGATGAAGGGTCCTTGAAGGTGAATCCATAGGTTGTTGGAACAGTACAGTGATGGGGTGTGTGAAGCTGAGTGAAATTATCTCCATTGATTCAAGAACCTAATGGTTATGGGGTAATAACTGTACCTGAACCTGCTGGTGTGGGTCCTTGATGGCGGATGCTTTGGGGATGCTTTCTTGCAACAGCACTCCATGTAGATGTGCTCAATGGTGGGTAGGGCTTTACCCATGATGGACTGGGCTGCATCCACTACTTGTTGTAGAATTTTCCATTCAAGGGCATTGTGTTTCCATGATGCAACCAGTCAACATACTCTCCACCACATATCTATAGAAGTTTGTCAAAGTTTTACATGTCATGCCAAATCTTCACAAACTTCTCAGGAAATAGAGGCACTGCTGTGTTTGCCCTGTAATGGCATTTATGTGCTGGACCCAGAACAGATCCTCTGAAATGATAACACTGAGGCATTTGAAATTGCTGACGCTCTCCACATCTGAAACTACAAAGAAGACTGGATCATGGACCTCTGGTTTCCTCCTCCTGAACTCAATAATCGGGTCTTGCTGACTTTGAGTGAGAGTTTGTTGTTGTGGTGCCATTTAGCCAGACTTTCAATCTCCCTCCTATATGCTGATTTGGCCAATGATAGTGATGTCATCAGGAGACTTAAATATGGCATTGGAGCTGTGCTTAGTCATAAGTATAAAGCAAGTTGAACAGGGGGCTAAGCACACAGGTTTTTGCTGCAGCTGGGTTGATGAAGTTTGTGGAGATGTTTTCGCCAGTCCGAGCTGACTGGGGTCTTCAGGTGAGGAAACCAAGGATCTACTTACACAAGAAGGTACTGAGGCAAAGGTCTTGAAGCTTATTGATTAGTCTTGAGGGGATGATAGTATTGACTGCTGAGCTGTAGTCAGTAAAGAGGATCCTGATGTATGCATCTTTGCTGTCCAGATGTTCCAGGGTTGAGTGAAGAGCCAAAGAAATGCCATCTGCTGTGGACCTGTGGTGACAGTAGCAAAATTGGAGTGGATCCAAGGCACTTCTCAGGCAGGAGTTGATATGTTTCATCACCAACCTCTCAAAGCACTTCACCACAGTAGATATAAGTGTTACTGAATGATAGTAATTAAGGCAGATTACCTTGTTCTTCTTAGGCACTGGTATAATTGAACCCTGCTTGGAGCAAGTGGGTATCTCAGACGGCCGAAGAGAGAGGTTAAAGATTACAGTGAACACTCCAGCTCGTTAATCAGCACAGATCTTTAGTACTCAGCCAGGTATCCCACCTTGTCCGAATGCCTTCCATGGGTTGACCCTTCTAAAGGACACTCACACGTCCGCCTTGGAGACTGAAACACGGGGTCATCTGGGCCTGAAGGAGCTTGCAAAGGTTTCTCTTGTTTTGACAGTCAAAGTGAGCATAGAAGGCACGAAGCTCATCTGTGAGTGAAGCCTGTCGTCACATATGTCGCTTGGTTTCACTTTGTAAGAAGTAGTAGCATTCAAACCCTGCCACAGATGTTGCGCATTAAGCGATTCAAATTTGGTCTGGAATTGCCACTTTGCACGTGAGATGGCTTTCCAAAGAGTGTACCCAGACCTTTTAATCACCAGATTTGGATGCTACTGATCTGGCCCTCAGCGGATTTTGGATCTCATAGTTCATCCACCGCTTCTGGTTGAAGAAGACTCTGGATAATTTTGTGGTGACACAGTTGTTTACAACTGTTTTTATAAAGTCCGTGACAATTTCAGCCTCTGCCTGAGAGGCTAAAGAGCAAGAGAGTTGTGAGAGTGCGGAGTGCAGGGAACCACAGCAATATTCTGTGGGCTATGTACAATACTTCTAAATGTACCTCTTGAGTTACTCTCACAGCAACTTGCTGCATGTAATATCCCTTTAAGGAACGTACTTTTAAATTGCATTAATGAACTGTAGATATCATGATCTTAGTGCACCATGGTTGTCACAGACTTTATAAACATAGTGGAATATGAGGGTGTCCCCACAAAATCATTCAGTCTTCCTAAACCAGAAGCTCTGGATGAACCATGAGATCTGCAATTTTTTGAGGACCAGATCAGAGGCATCCAAGTCTGGTGACCAAGAAAGTTACATTAGATCCAGGTATGGTCTCCAGAATGCCATCTCATGGGCGAAGTGGCAATTCTGGACTATACTTGAATCAATGAAGGATGCTCACCAGTTTTGCCAGGGCTTGAGTGCTATCACCTCTTACAAAGTAAAATCAAGCAACGTAAGTGATAACAAGGCTTCACCTCCAGATGAGCTTCACGCTTTCTATATTCGCTTTCACCATCACAGCATGGAGGAACCATCATGAACTCCCACAGCACCCGATGATCCTGTGATTTCAGTCTCTGAAGCCAATGTGAGAGCACCCTTCAGGAGAGTGAAAGCATGGAAAGCATCCAGCCCAGGTGGGGTAGCTAACCAAGTACTAAAGAGTTCACTGAGATCTTTAACCTCTCGCTTCAGCTGTCTGAGGTACCCACCTGCTTCAAGGAGGCTTCAGTTGTAATGGTCCCTCAGAAGAATGAGGCAACCTGCCTCAATGACTGTGATCTGGTAGCCCTTACGTTCACAGTGATGAAGTGTTTTGAGAGTTTGGTGATAAAACATATGATCTCCTACCTGAGAAGTGACTTGGATCCGCTCCAATTTGCCTCCTAGTACAACAGGCCCATAGCAGATTACATCTTATTGGCTCTTCACTCAACCCTGGAAAATCAAAGATAGATCAACCCTGGACAGCAAAGATACATACATCAGGGTAGTCTTTATTGATTACAGCTTGGCATTCAATGCTATCATACCCTCAAAACTAATTAATAAGCTTTAATATATTGACCTCATTACATCCTTGTGCAATTGGATCCTCAATTTCCTCACATGTGGACCCCAGTCAGTTTAGATTGGCAACAACACCTCCTCCACAATCTCCATCATACAGGTGCACCACAAGACTCTGTGCTTAGAAACCTGCTCTACGTTCTTTATACTGATGACTGTGTGGCTAAGCATAGCTCCAATACCATATTTACAGTAAGTTTGCTGGCAACACCACTGTCACAGGCTGAATAAAACATGGTGACGAATCAGCATATAGGAAGGAGATTGAAAATCTGGCTGAGTAATGCCATGACAACCTCTCACTCAATGTCAACAAGACCAAAGAGCTGATTATTGACTTCAGAAGTAGGAAACTGAAGGTCCACAGACCAGTTCTCATCAGGGGATCAGAGGTTGAGAGTTTCAGCAACTTTAAATTCTTTGGTGTCATCAGTTCAGAGGACCTGTCCTGTGCCCAGCGTGCAAGTACAATTATGAAGGAGGCACGGCAGTACTTTCCTCCTGAGAAGTTTGCGAAGATTCGGTATGGCATCTAAAAATTTTCCAAACTTCTATAGATGTGTAGTTTAAGTATATTGACTGGTTGCCATGGTATGGAAACACCAATGCTGTTGAACAGAAAGTCCTACAAAAAGTAGCGGATACCACCCAGTCCATCACAGGTAAAGATTTCCCCAACATTGAGCACATCTACATAGAGCACTGTTTCAGGAAAGCATCTCTAATGCATCCACCGTCAAGGACCCACACCACCAGGTTCAGGTACAGTTATTACCCCTCAACCATCTGGCTCTTGAACCAAAGGGGACAACTTCACTCACCCCATCACTGAACTGTACCCACAAACTATGGACTCATTTTCAAGGACTCTTCATCTCATGTTCTTGATATTTATTGTTTATTTATTATTTCTTTTTTTTCACTGTATTTTTCTTCTGTATTTGTACAATTTGTTGACTTTTGCACATTGGTAGTCTGCCCTGTTGGGTGTGGTCTTTCACTGCTTCTATCATGGTCATTGGATTTATTAAGTATGTCCCCCAGAAAACGATTCTCAGGGTTAATATATGGTGACATATATGTACTTTGATAATAAATTTGCTTTGAAGTTTGTACTTTGTCTTGTAGAAGTTTGACATCACATCCACCTTTGTTCTGCCAACATTTAAGCACCTAAGTTAATGACGAGCAAAGAGCATAACCGGGAGGAACAATTCTCTCGCTCTGACCCTGACAGCAGCAACAGCCCTGCTATGAGAGTGACAACTTCCTCTGACCAGACCCTCGGAGTCACACATGCTCCTGCCCTGTCCCTGAGAATAACACTGTTCCCTTTGCCCCGGCTCTGAGTGTAACACTCCTCTCTTGTCCTAACCCTGACAGTAACATTCCCCCCTTCGCCCTGACCCTGAGGATAATGTCCCCGAGACTGCCCCTCGCTGGGTGCTGGGTGCACCCAAGGTGGAGGGTGGATAGGGGTGGGAGCGCGGAACGCCCGGAGCTCGCGACCCACGGTCGGTGTCGCGCGCACGCGTCGTTGCTCGAGCACGAGCAGGAAGTGTTGCCACGGCCGTAACCGCATACAAACAGGTCGGGTGGCGAAGTTAACTGGGGGGTGTAGAGCGGGTAGGATGTTTGAAGGTCGGCGGAGAGTAGCCCCCGCCGTCGATGCGTGGTCTGAGTCGGGTGATAGTTGCAGCCAGCAGCGCCCGGTCTTGGATGTCCGGAGGAAGGATCCCGGAGGGGCGAAGGAGACGGCCCAGAAAGGCAACAGGAACTCTGGCGGTCCAGAGGAACCCATCTGTAGGGGTATTTTCGAGATTGAGAAAAGGAGCTGCGACGTGGTGCTGACACCCAACAGGTTGGAGTGGACGGCAATTGAACCGGATAACCCCACAGGTACGTGGTCATGGTGTTTGCAGCGGCAGGCATTGCCCAGCGACCCGGACCTGACGCTGGGACGGTAATGAACGTGGGCGCCTTGATCTCACTCACCGCCACACAGGTGCAGCAGTGCAACAGTTGGAGCAGCTAACTTAGTTATTATTGCGATTTAGATTTTCAGATAGCCAAAATTACGAGGTATCCAAAATCTATTTTTTAAAAAAAGTATTTGTTTTGGAAACGATGCAACTCCCGCGATATAAAACGCTTTGTGTAACATCATCTGTAGCTCGAAGCAAAAGTGTAATTGAAAAGGCCAAAGAATAAAGCAGGAATGTACTATGAAAGTTGTTCTTTAATTGATCATTCTGTAAGTTAGAAATTTGCATAAGTTTTTCAGATCACTATGGCACATTCGATATCACTACTGTATATCATAATTCGATTATCAAGTTCGTACCTGCTCTCTGGAGCAACTCCGTAAGCCCCATTTCCCAATTTAATCCTTGTAACCCTGCAAGTTTATTTTCTAGTCTTCAGCCAATTTCTTTTTGAAGTAAGTACAGAAAAGAGCAGGAGATAACCATTTGACCTCTAATGCCTTCAGCCATTATATGATAACTAATATTTTACCTTCTTAGTATTTCCCTGTACTAATGTAATATTTCTTGATTCCAGTCATATCTTAAAAAAAATGTCAAACTCAGTATTCAGTAACTGAAGCTATTGGAGATAAAATTCCACAGATTCACTGCATTGTGTGTCTTAGGCTGAATGGCCGATCCTTTACTTTGAACACAAGAGATTCTGCAGATGCTAGAACTCTGGAGTAACAGATAGACAATGCTGGAGGTACTCAGCAGGTCAGGTAGCATCTGTGGAAAGGAATAAACAATGTTTTGGCCTGCGACCCTTTATCAGGATTGTAAAGAAAGGGGGAAGAAGCCAGACTAGATTATGCCTGACCCTCTGAGATCCTCCATTCTTTATTTTGAGATGGTGACAGGATCTCAAAAATGCAACTAAGGGAAACATCTCCATTGCATCTACCCTGTCAAGTGCTGTAAGAATTTTATACTTTACAATGAGATCTACTCCAAAGACACGAGGTTACAGGTTAATCTCTCTTTATATGACAAAATTGGTATTACTGGAATTAGACTTGTTAACCTTTGTTGCACTTCCTTAATTGTGAATATGGCTATCTCTAGGCATGGAATTGGGCCCATTCACAATATTCCAGATATGAACCCAGCAATACCTATCTAGCTGGAGCAAGATATCTCTGCTAATGTATTCGGATTCACTTGGGACCCCTGCCTCCCGACTGCCCCCCCCAACACACCTCATCACTTATCTATTCTGCTAGTTAATACACAAGAGAATTCCAGCATATTTGTCAAAAATGAAGTCCAGATTGAATTAGCTCAGTACTATTATTACTTTCAAAGTGCTCTTTCCAATGCATTCCAGTCTCCCATCTCCAGTCAAGTCTATAAAGGGATCCACAGTAACTGGAGGTAATATTTTCAAGTTTATGCATTCACAGGAACGATTACAGTCTTCGGAGTTCTACTTTTGCTTTCTTCATCAATGCCTTGGTCCTCCTTTGCCCATTCTAAAATATTCCCAATCCCCAAGTTTACTGCTGTATTTTTGACAACACCTTTATAAACAATTTCCTTTGATCCCATTTAGCGCTCTGATCTGTTTTAGGTGACAGGCCAAATCTTTTCAAACTCCTAATGAAATATAGTCACTGTCTTGCCTTCTTTATAGCTGCACCGATATGTTGGGACCAGGTTAGGTCCTCAGAGATCTTGACACCCAGTAACTCGATCTTGCTCACTCTCTCCTCTTCTGATCCCTTTGAGGATTGGTTTGTGTTCCCTTGCCTTACCCTTCCTGAAGTCCACAATCAGCTTTTTCATCTTACTGACATTGAGTGCAAGATTGTTGCTGTGACACCACTCAACTAGCTGGTATATCTCAATCCTCCATGCCCTCTCATCTCTGTCTGAGATTCTACCAACAATGATTGTATCATTAGCAAATTTATAGATGGCATTTGAACTACACCTAGCCATATAGTCATGGGTGTAGAGGGAGTAGAGCAGTTGGCTAAGCACATGCCCATGAGGTGCGGCAGTGTTGATCGACAGCGAGGAGGAGATATTATTACCAATCCGCACAGATCGTGGTTTTCCGGTTAGGAAGTCGAGGATCCAATTGCAGAGGGAGGTACAGAGGCCCAGGTTCTGTAGCTTATCTATCAGGGCTGTGGGAATATTTGTGTTAAATGTTGGGCTATAGTCAATGAACAGCATCCTGATATAGGTGTTTGCATTGTCCAGGTGATCTTCTGCAGTGGGAAGAGCCATTGAGATTGAGTCTGCCATAGACCCATTGTGGCAATAGGCAAATTGCAGTGGATCCAGGCCTTAGCTGAGGCAGATGTCCATTCTAGCCATGACCAACCTCTCAAAGCATTTCATCACTGTAGATGTGAGTGCTACAGGGCGACGGTCATTAAGGCAGCTCACACTACTCTTCTTAAGCACTGGTATAATTGTTGTCTTTTTGAAGTAATTGGGAACTTCCGACTGTAGCAGTGAGAGGTTGAAAATATCCGTGAATACTCCTGCCAGTTGGTTGGCACAAGTTTTCAGAGCCTTACCAGGTACTCCATCTGGGCTTACCACCTTGTGAGGGTTCATCCTTCTTAAAGACAGTCTGACATTGGCCTCCAAGACAGAGATCACAGGGTCATAGGGTGCTGCAGGGATCTTCACAGCTGTAGTTATATTCTCCCTCTCAAAGTGGGCATAGAAGGCATTGAGCACATCTGGTAGTGAAACATTGCTGTCATTCATGCTAACATGGATGAGCATCTTTGGTGCTCCTGTCACAAAGAATCAACTGTAACTCACTGCAGACAGGCCGACTGTGAGGTCTTGTGTTGTACAGGTTGGAGTAAGTGGTGCAGCCAATCTGAGCTGAGACGTGGGGCTTTTGAGGATTGGCAACCTGGCAACATCTGTTCCATGTGTTTGACAGGTTGTTGAGATCTGGCAGACTTCCTCGTTACCTCCTCGAAGTGATGGAAGCTGCTGATTTTCTTCTTTGACTTGCTGCACAGTTCTCCCCGCCCCAGATATTTCTCAGTGCTATCAAACTCAATGGTGGGCAGCTTCCGTTGTATCCAACAGAGGTGGTGAGAGAGACCATATGATCCAGGCGGTCTGCCAACATATGGAATAGCTGCTGCCAGTTCCCAGAAGTGCTTTGAACTCATTGTACCAGCCAAAGTGCAGCCCTGAGTCTGGCATCTCAGTGCTGGAACCTGCCCCAGTCCACCCCAGCACTTGATCTCAAGAACAGCCTCTTCACATCAGCCCATGGGTGATTTATTACTGTATGAATAGTGGTGAATGGTTGAGATTCACACCAGGTTCCTGGCCTAGCAGCATGCAGCAACACAGGTAAATGGGGTTTGCACCAGGTTCTCAGAGCTGCAGTAGGGTTAATCCCGGCTTCCACCTTGAGTCCTGATTTGACTCACATTATTGTTCCTGAGTTTGTCTTTAACGTGTGAAGTGAATTACCAGTGTGCTTTCTTTAATGTCTCTTAAAAGTTACAGCTGGATCATGTTGGATTTTTTTTTGCCTTTACTTAAATGCTAATTTATGGATTGAAAATGTAGCCATTAAAGCAATTTCCTAGTCTACAGCAGTCAACTCAAGTTTGCAGAATTTCCTTTATTTAACTTTTAAGATTCTGGTGCCAGATCACTAAGGTTTTTATCTTAAGTCTGTTTTATATTAACTGTCACATCCTTATTTAACCTATTCTTATTACCATATATTCTCAATATTGATTGTTTCTATTTTCATCTCCATCATAAGCAGAGAGTTTTCAGTCATTTCTAATATTGGATTGAAACCCTGCAGTAGAATCAAATGCTTCAGATTGCAGCATCTGCAGTCTCTTGTCTCCTTAAATCCATGTCTTGTCTGTGCTTTTATTAGCTAACTTGATCACTTCTTTATTTACCTTATCTGTCACTTATCATAATGATGTGCACATCTGTTCAGACTCCTTGTTTCAGTGTAAGCCCTATGTGGATATTATTTCCTCATTAAATTCCATCTTTTACTGAAGCCAGTACTCAGAGACATAATAGTATGTGAAGAGTAGCCATCGTACTGGGCTGTCTTCTTTTGTATTGTCTGGCATGGAATAGACTGATTGAATATGACATCTGAAAATTAGATGTTCATGTTGCATTGTAGACCATCAGAGGTCGAACAAGTACATACTGCCATCATCTGTAACATGGTGGCCTGGCATATCTCTCATTCTCTTTTTGGGCAGTCCCTTGTGATCGAGGGTGGCTGGGTTTTAATGTGGCAAATGAGGCCATAATGTGACCTGCAGCCTCTGGTATAGATGGAGTAGTAGTTACTTATTGGGGTGATGTGGGTATTTGGGAGTCCATGTGTTTCTTCTGGCATTAATGCTGGGTTTCTGTGTATTGCAGTGTTTTGAAGTGTTTGTTGTAAGTAGTCTATGGCTCATAGAAAAAAAATTGATGATTGCAAAGCTACCAGATTATTGTAAAATCTCAGATAGTTCACAGCAGTCTGTCCTTGCCTGGTCTGGACTTTATGTGACTCCAAACTCATTTTAAGATCACCTGACATATTCTGCAGTCTACTGTAATAACCAAGCCAGATGATCAACGTAGTTCAATAAGATGTCCAGAGGTATATGCCTGGAGCAACATCACCCATATTGAAAAATGAGATGCCAACCTGGTGAAGCTTCAATGTAGGCAGGTTAAGCAGCATGACAAAGATGGAGCTAAGTGTTGAGTCTCACAATCAATGGAGCAGATTGAAGTTCTGCTGTCATTCATATCTCATTGTGACCAGAGGTGAACAATTGTACAGCTAATAGGAAGAAGGGGCTGTAAGAACATCATAGAGTCATAGAATACTGCAGTACAGAACCAGAACCTTCAGCCCATCTAGTTTATGCTAAACCATTAATCTACCTTTTAACATCTTTCAACAAAAGCAGGATTCATTGCTAAAGGTGAGAGAAAACATTCATGACTGTGTTCAGCCAGAAATGTTCTATCCTGAACAAAAAAAAAACTGCTGGAGAAGCTGTGAGTTAGACACATCCGTGGAGGAAAAAGGACAGTTAACATTTGTGGTCAAGTCCCAATATTTGTAAAAAAAAGCATAGAGGGAAGATAGCCAGTTTCAAGAGGTGAGGGGAAGGATGGAGCAAGAGCTGGCGAGCGATAGATGGATCCAGGTTAGCAGGGTTTTATAGGCACATGGGGAAGGGAAGAGTGGAAATAGAGGCTGGGTGGTGATGAGAGGAGGCAGCAAAGGGATGCAGATGATAAAATCTGATAAGAAAGTAAACTGAAACTAAGGCAGGTGGCTAGGCAAATTGGAGCAGTGGGGAGAGGGGATGCAGGAAGTGGAGTGGGTGCATGATGGACAGAAGGAGTAGGTGGAGGAGATGAAAACAGCAAAATGATCAGGAGCTCCAGGAACAAAGGACATTAAGGACATCCTGAACGCTAAAAAGAGGACGTTTAGAGATGGAAATAGGGAAGAGCTGAGGGCAATAAAGATGGACCTGAAAGCCAGGATCAGGGAGGCTAAAGACAGGTACAGGAGGAAGCTTGAGTGGAACTCCAGCAGAACAACATGAGAGAGGTCTGGAGGGGGATGAGGACCATCACTGGGTTCCGGCAAACTAGCAACAGAGGAGCTGAAGGCAGTGTGGACAGGGCCAACGAACTTAACCTGTTCTTTAACAGATTTGACATTGTGGCCCCTGCCCATCCCCCACGAGTCATCTGTTGTTTGCCCCCAACCAACACATATTCCACTCTCCCCTCCTACCCCTCCTCACAGTCCTCCACCCTGCTCTCATGATTATACCCCTTCCCCACACGAAACCACCACGGGGGGCTTCACAGCTGAACAGGTGAGAAGACAGCTGAAACGTCTCAACCCGAGCAAGGCTGCAGGACCGGATGGTGTCAGTACCAGGGTGCTCAAAGCCTGTGCCCCTCAGCTATGTGGAATACTTCGCCATGTATTCAACCTGAGCCTGAGGCTCTGGAGGGTTCCTGTGCTGTGGAAGACTATCTGCTTCGTCCCTGTGCCGAAGACACCGCGCCCCAGCGGCCTCAATGACTACAGACCGGTGGCATTGACCTCCCATAACATGAAGACCCTGGTGAGACTTGTTCTGGAGCTGCTCCGGCCTATGGTCAGGCCACACTTAGATCCCCTCCACTTTGCCTACCAGCCCCGACTAGGAGTTGAGGATGCCATCGTCTACCTGCTGAACTGTGTCTACGCCCACCTGGACAAGCCAGCGAGCACTGTGAGGGTCATGTTTTTTGACTTCTGCAGTGCGTTCACCACCATCCGCCCTGCTCTGCTGGGGGAGAAGCTGACAGCGATGCAGGTGGATGCTTCCCTGGTGTCATGGATTCTTGATTACCTGGCTGGCAGACCACAGTGCGTGTGCTTGCAACACTGTGTGTCCGACAGTGTGATCAGCAGCACTGGGGCTCCACAGCGGACTGTCTTGTCTCCCTTTCTCTTCACCATTTACACCTCAGACTTCAACTACTGCACAGAGTCTTGCCATCTTCAGAAGTTTTCTGATGACTCTGCCATAGTTGGATGCATCAGCAAGGGAGATGAGGCTGAGTACAGGACTACGATAGGAAACTTTGTCACATGGTGTGAGCAGAATTATCTGCAGCTTAATGTGAAAAAGACTAAGGAGCTGGTGGTAGACCTGAGGAGAGCTAAGGTACCGGTGACACCTGTTTCCATCCAGGGGGTCAGGGTGGACATGGTGAAGGATTACAAATACCTGGGGATACGAATTGACAATAAACTGGACTGGTCTAAGAACACTGAGTCTGCCTACAAGAAGGGTCAGAGCCGTCTCTATTTCCTGAGAAGACTAAGGTCCTTTAATATCTGCCGGACGATGCTGAGGATGTTCTACGAGTCTGTGGTGGCCAGTGCTATCATGTTTGCTGTTGTGTGCTGGGGCAGCAGGCTGAGGGTAGCAGACACCAACAGAATCAACAAACTCATTTGTAAGGCCAGTGATGTTGTGAGGATGGAACTGGACTCTCTGACAGTGGTGTCTGAAAAGAGGATGCTGTCCAAGTTGCATGCCATCTTGGACAATGTCTCCCATCCACTACATAATGTACTGGTTGGGCACAGGAGTACATTCAGCCAGAGACTCATTCCACCGAGATGCAACACAGAGTGTCATAGGACGTCATTTCTGCCTGTGGCCATCAAACTTTACAACTCCTCCCTTGGAGGGTCAGACACCCTGAGCCAATAGGCTGGTCCTGGACTTATTTCCTGTCATAATTTACATATTACTATTTAACTATTTATGGTTTTATTACTATTTATTATTTATGGTGCAACTGTAATGAAAACCAATTTCCCCCGGGATCAATAAAGTATGACTATGACTAAGGGTGGTGTTGGGTGAGTGTTGGTTGAACTGGACAGGGGGAAAAGGTTACCTGAAATTCGTGAGTTCAGTGCTCATGCCATCTGGTTTTAGACTACCTATGCTGTTCTTTTAGTTTACATTTGGCCTAGTCCTGACATTGGAGAGAAATGAACGGTGTCCTTGCAAGAGATGGAGTGGGAAGAAGTAGTTTGTGTTGCTGTGGGTGTTAGTAAGTTTGTAGTAAATAATCAATAGATAGTTTGTCTCCCGAGTTGGAGACTGAAAGATCAAGGAAGGGAAGGGAGGTGTTGGAAGTGGCACCATCATTTAAGGATCTTCACCATCTGGGCCGTGCCCTCTTGTTACAACTGTCAGGGAGGAGGTATAGTAGCCTGAAGACCTACATTCAAGAACAGCTTCTTCCTCTCCATCATCAGATTTTTCACAGTCCTTGAACCTATGAACACTACCTCATTATTCTTTTTTTGCACTATTTGTTTTATAAGTTTATGTCTTTGCACTGTACTGTTGCTGCAAAACAACAAATTTCATGTCATATAAGACACTGATAATACTTCCGATTCTGGAAGTGGTCCAAATGAATTTCAGGGCAGTGTGGAACTGAGCAAGCTGATGAAGTTGACGAATTCTGCATTTCTGCAGGAGGTTGCACCAGTAGTGCAGTTGATCTGGCAGAGAAAGAGGTGCCGAGTGGTGTCAGAGTAGATCTGTGTAGCAAACAAAAAGACAAATATAGCTGGGGCCTACATGGCTACATTTTTGATTTTTAGAAATTGGGAAGAATAAAAAGATTTTGTTCAGGGTAAACACAAATTCTGTCAGTTGGAGAAGAGTGCTGATAGGGATGAGCTGGTTGGATCTTTGTTTGAGGAAGAAACAAGGCCCCAGAGTTTTTCTAATGGGAAATAGAAGAATGTGGGGATGGGACATTCACCATAAAGATGAGCTGGTGGGAGTGAAGGAACTGGGAACTTTTAAAATAGTGGAGAGCGTGTGAGGGGTCTGGTATGTAGGTAGGATGTCTTGGAGCCTGTACTCAAGGGAGTTCAGAAGGAATGTGGTTGGGGGGGGGATCTCATTGAAATTTACTAGATATTGAAGACCTAGATGGAGTGGAAGTGGAGAGGATGTTTCCATTTTTTGGAATATAAGACATATTCGTAGAATTAAGCAAGTCTGCTTTGCACAGCTTTTGAACAAAGGGATATCCTTTAAAAACTAAGATGAGGAGGAATTTCTGCAGCCAAATTTTGGTGAATTTATGGAAGGGTTGTGGGACAAAATCATTGGGTGTATTTAAACAGAGATTGATAGGTTCTTGATTGGTAAAGGGGTTAAGGGTTGTGGGCAGAAGGCAAGGGGATGCGGCTGAAAAATAATCAGCCATGATTGAATGTTGGAGCAGACACAGTGGGCCAAAAGATCTAGTTCAGCTCCTGTGTGACATATGTAGACAAGGTGAGGAGGTCCTGAAGAGAGATTTTAGGGAGCAAGCTAGAACACTGGAAAACAGCACCTCCAGGGTAGTAATCTCTGGATTGCTGCCCATACCATAAGTCAGTGTGGATAAGAATAGGATGATTTGGCGGGTGAATATGTGGCTGAGGAACTGGGGTAGAGGTTCAGATTTATGGGATCTCTTTTGGAGAAGGTACAACCTAGGCAAAAGGGACAGGTTACACCTGAACCCAAGGAAGACCAGCATCTTTGTGGGCTGGTTTGCTATGGTTATTTGGGAGGGTTTTTGGCAGGGGGCTAGGAAGTGGAGTGATAGTGCTGAGGATGAGGTAGCTGGTTTACAAATAAGGCAGTGTGTAGTGAGACTTCTAGCAAGGAGAGGCTGAAGATAGGGCAAATTTGTAGTCAACACGATGAGTTGCAATGTAAAAAGTGGACAAAATCTAAAAGAGTGAATACAGGACTGAAGGTGTTGTATCTGATTGTACGTAGTATACGCAAGAAGGTAGATGAACCTGTAGCACAGTTACAGATTGGCAGATATGATGCTGTGGGCATCACTGAATCATGCTAAAAGAAGATCATAGCTGGGAGTTTAACGTCCAAGGATACACATCGTATCAAAAGGACAGGCAGGTAGGCAAAGGGGGTGACGTGGCTCTGTTGGTTTAAAAAAATGAAATCAAGTCATTAAAAAAAAGGTGGCATAGGGTCGGAAGTTGTTGAATCTTTGTGGGTAGAGCTACAGAACCACAAGGGTAAAAAGACCCTGATGGGAGTTATATACAGACCCCCCAAACAGTAGTAAGAAGGCGGTCTACAAATTACAGTGGGAGATGGAAAATGCATGCCAAAAGGCCAATGTTACTATAGTCATGGGGTTCATGGTTGAGCCAACTAGGGGATCAGCTGTTTTGAATTGGCTATTGTGCAATGAAACTGAATTGATTAGAGAGTTTAAGATAAGAGCCCTTAGGAGAAAGTGATCATCATATGATAGAATTCACCCCAAAATTTGAGGAGGAGAAGAAAAACTCAGATGTATCAGTATTACAGTGGAGTAAAGTGAATTACAGAGGCATGAGAAAGGAGCTGGCCAGAATTGTTTGGAAAAGAACACTGGCAGGGATGAAGGCAGAGCAGCAATGATTGGAATTTCTGGAAGCAATTTGGAATTAGATATTAGATTAGATTAGATTGTGAGGACACTCAGTCCTCGTTTATTGTCATTTAGAAATGCATGCATTAAGAAATAATAGTGTTCCTCCAGAGAGATATCACAAAAAAAGCAGGACAAACCAAAGACTAACATTGACAAGACCACATAATTATAACATATAGTTACAGCAGTGCAAAGCAATACCATAATTTGATAAAGAGTAGACCATGGGCATGATTAAAAAAGTCTCAAAGTTCCGATCGACTCCCGATATTTCCGATAGCAGGTGGCAAAAGGGAGAAACTCTCCTTGCCATCAACCTCCAGGTGCTGACAACTGCCGATGCATTGGAAGCACCCGACCACAGCTGACTCTGAGTCTGTCTGAAAACTTCGAGCCTCCGACCAGCCCCTCCGATACAGCCTCCTGAGCACCATCCTCTGCCGAGCGCTTCGACCCCGCCCCAGCCGCCAAGCAACAAGCAAAGCCGAGGATTTGGGGCCTTTCCCTCCAGAGATTCTGGATCACCCGGTAGCAGCGGCAATGAAGAAGGCATTTTAGAAGTTTCTCCAGATGTTCCTCCGTGATCTCACATCTGTCTCCATCAAATCAGGATTGTGCACGGCACCCTACTTGACAGATAACAGATATCATTCACCGGAGTGGCCGCTGCATCGCCATCTTCTCCCAAAGAGGAAGTAGTATTCTAATGGTAAGATAACACTTGTGGCCAACAAGAGAAGTTAAAGCCAATATATAAACCAAAAAGAGGACATATAATAGAGCAAAAATTAGTGGGAAGTTAGAAACTGTTATAACCAACAGAAGGTAACGAAAGTGTCATTAAGAAGGAAAAGATGGAATATGAAAGTAAGCTCACCAATAATATTAAAGAGGATACCAAAAGTTTATTCAGGTACATAAATTGTAAAAGGGAAGTGAGAATGGACATTGGACTGCTGGAGAATGAACCAATATCAACAGGATTAACTGATATTGGGTGCCAGCAGTCCAGGAGGACAAGGAAATGGAGGAAAAACTGAATAAGTATCTTGCATCAGTCTTCATTGTGGAAGACACCAACAGTATGCTGGAAGTTTGGGAGTGTCAGGGGTCAGAAGTGTGTGAAGTTGCCAATACTACGGAGAAGTTTCTTGGGAAACTGAAAGGTCTGAAGGTTGTTAACAGAATTATAGACAGAGGTATGACGGATAATTTTCTGTAATTTTGTAAGATAGAGGTTAAGATGGTGCTACAGAATGTGTGTGACAGTTTCCTGGTTGTCAAAAAACTAAGAAATCCAACTGAAAACATTTATTAAAAATACCTTTTCAGAGGTAAATTGTGTTAAATTATCGCTGCAAACAGTGATGGAGCGAGTGATAGCAAGTGGAGTTCAGGGGGATGAATCATTGCAGATGGAATTTCAATGCCCATACAGCTGCTTAGGTTCGAAGCTGGATTGCTGTGGGTGCTGTAAGGAGAAGTGGGGCAGAGGAGACTCTGTTTTGATGCTCTGGGCACCCAGCTGATTTGAAGAGCTTTAGAGTGGCTTCAGGTTGGGTGTTGAAAACTGGGCCCGGAGTGAGTCACTGGGTGGTGTGGCCTAGGCCTGGGTCCTAGTGTGTGGTACCTTCTGCTGTTTGGAGAATTTAAATGCCGGCCCATATCAGAGGGGGGAGCCGATTTCACTAACTCTCGATGATTTTCACTCCTCTCTCCAAGGTGCTGGAGCCTTTTGCTGTTCCTTTGTTGGGTCAATTTAAACACTGATCCAGATAGAGTGAAAAGACAGGGTGTTGGTCAGGATGAGAGCTGATTTCGCACATTCGCTGTGATCGATGTTCATCTCCCTGGCACTGAAGCTATGAACATTGCCCCGGCTATTGGGCTCTGTGCCTGCTAATGTGATGAACTGATAAGCGAGGCTTTTGGCCTACTCTGGGCTGCTCCAGGGTTTAGATCTGAGGGCTCAATTTTGGTTCTGACTGTTGTTTGCTTCAATTGCTTGCATGACTTGTATTTTTTTCTTCTTTCTGTTGTGCATCGGGTGTTGGTCTTTTATTGTTACTATTACTTTTTTTCTTTAAATTGGCTTCTTTCAGGTTTCTTGCTTTGTGGCTACCTGTGAGCAAGCAAGTTTCAAGTTTGTATAATTTATATATTATTTGATAATAATACTAGAATCCTGACTCTGAAATTATGTCTTGTAGAGAACTTTGCCTTCCATATTTAATGCCGTGGTTCCCATTAAAGTTTTTGCTTTCCTAATAATGATTGGAATCCATGATACCACTCATCTTCGCTTCTCTAAGTACCAAGGGTGAAGAGCTGTATTTGCCAATGTCTCCATAGCTAGGCAGAGTATACATCATAGCCAGCACCCCAATCTTGCCTTTCAAAAGGAGTTCATTATCTTAGAATTGCCACAGAATGCCAAAATAGTTCTAGTTCTTGCAATCTGTGACTTGAAACTTCTCCCATATCAATACTGGTCATGGATGATTTTGTTAAGATCATCTGAATCTGTTGTATCCTTATTTTCCTTTCATATAGCATAAATGTTTTTTCTTGTATATGAACTTAACAATTACAAGCAAGAAAAGTCATTTTTCCTTCACTCCCAAGCATCCTCACCATTTAATACCAATATGGCTGATTGGCTGATTGTAACCTGAAATCCACATTTCCATCTATCCACAATAAACTATCTTCACAGTACCACTTTAAATATCTATCTGCATCTGCAACAGTCACTCAGTTTTTGCCACCCTTTAAGGAAGAGAATTCAAAAGGCTCATGAGTCTCTGAAAGGCAAAATAAAATCCTCACTTCTGCCTTAAATAGGTGACCCCTAATTTTAAATCTCTCCCATGAGAGGAACATCCTCTTTCGTATCCACCCTGTCAAGACTATTTAGGAATTTGCATTTTTACGTCAAGTCTCTTGTCATCCTTTTAAGCTCCAGTGAATAAACCTGTCAAACCTTTCTTGATAAGTCAGCCACCCATTCCAGGAGTTCATCTGGTAAACTTTCTCTGAGTTGCCTTTTTTTTTATTATTAAAAATGGAGACCAGTAGAGCACACAGTACTCCAGATGTGGCCTCACCAATTTAACTGAAGCATATTTTTATACTATTGTATTTATGCCCCTTTGGTCGCTTAAACCTCATTCTCTCTGAACTGTTCCTTTTCCTGTCTCCATATTAGCTAATGTCTTTTTCCATAGTATTCCCTCTGTTTCTTTCCTCCCTTTCAAATTGACTGTCTTAATGCCTCTCAAAAAACCTACCTCTTTGAAGTCAAAGTTGTTGCTTTATAATATTTTGCCTGTCTGTCCCAGCATATCCAGTTGTTTTTATAGCCCTTCTGTAATATCAAAGAGGCTCTTACAGTTACAAATAACATTCCATATGATTACTTCAGAGGTTAAACTATCTATCCTCTTGGTCCTTAACACGGCGAATGCACAATTTCCTTTATCACCTTTCCACTGTCATATGTTTCAGTGTAATCGTACTTGCTGGTTCAATTCTCATTTGCAGCTGATGCCTCATTAGCAATGGATTCACTTCCAGTACCTGAGCTATTATATCTGGAAATCCTCAAGGACTGGTCTTTAGTCTCCTCTCTTTTTTATATATGTTATATCCCTCTGTATCATCCCACAAGATAATTATTAGTTTCCAGTTGTATAATGATACAGCTTTCACTCACCACTGCCTTCTTGAATGCTTCACTGTTGCTAACTTGTTGGATTGTTTGCCAGATGAATAGAATTGGGATGAACAGAAATTTCTGTCAACTACATGCAGTAGTCACTTTATTAGGTACACCTGTGCACCTGCTCGTTAATGCCAATATTTAATCAACCAATTGTGGGGAGCAACGCAATGCGTGAAAGCATGCAGACATAGTAAAGAGGTTCAGTTGTTCAGATCAAATATTAGGATGGGAAAGAAATATGGTCTAAATTACTTTGATCATGGAATGACTGTTTGTGTCAGATAGGGTCGTTTGAGTATCTCAGAAACTGCTGATCTCCTGGGATTTTCATGCACAACAGTCTCTAGAGTTTACAGAGGATGGCGCAGAAAACAAAAAAAAACATTGAGTGAGTGACAGATCTGTAGGCAAGACACCTTGTTATTGAAAGAGGTCAGGGGATAAGTGTGTACTTAATATTTCAGTAATATTTGAGCAATTTTATAAGTGTGTTTGATTAAGCATTCTTGATTGATTATATAATCCATTATGATTAAATGTAAATTGTAATACGTGGTGTCTTGCTAAAGTAAAGAACAAACTTGAGACTTGCATCTCTTAGCTCTTCTGTTTTCCTTTGAATTAGTTTAATGTATTGAAGTTACAGAACATAACAGTCGTGATCAGGTATTTTTGAAACTAATCCGAGACGGCTACTGACCTGTTGAAAAGCAGCGAGACATTTGTGTTTTTTTTACAAAAAAGCAGTGTACACATGTTCTTCGGAAGGGAAGACATGGTTGTTTTTTTTATATAAAGGCAGAAAATGGAAGAATTCGCGGGTTCATAAAGAGTGAGTACCGGTGTTAATAGTAAATAAAAGCAGAAATGGTTGCTACATTGGAAAGATAAACACATTTAATTGCTCAACTGGCTCATGTATACTGAGCTAATTCAACAGTGTTTTGAAGCAAGTGAAATAGCCAGTGAGAAACTAGTACCAATTTTGCTGAGTGCATGGGGTTTAAAGGCATACAGTTTGCTTCAAAGTTTAACTGCTCCAACCAAGCCAGCAGAAATGAGTTTTGCTGATATTGTTAAAGTAATGTAGGAACATTTAGAACCAAAACCATTGCTGATTGCAGAATGCTTTAGGTTTCATAAGTGAAATCAAATGGAAGGGGAGACCATTTTAGCATATGTGGCTGAATTGAAGAGATTGTCTGAGCATTGTCAGTTCGGTAATGGGCTTAATGACACACTGAGAGTTATTTAGTTTGTGGAATCTTACAAGACCATAAGGCATTTCAGCCCATTGAGTCTGCTCCGCCATTCTATAATGGCTGATCCCGGATCCCACTCAACCCCATACACCTGCCTTCTTGCCCTGACCAATCAGGAAGCTATCAATTTTTGCTTTAAATATACTCATGGTCTTGAGCTCCACAGCTGTCTGTAGCAGAATATTCCACAGATACACTAATCTCTGGCTTAAATAAAATCCTCCTTACTTCTGTTCTAAAGGGTCACCCCTCAATTTTGAGGCTGTAACCTCTAGTTCTGGACACCCCCACCATAGGAAACTTCCTCTCCACACCCACCGTATCTAGTCCTTTCAACATTCAGTTGGTTTCAATGAGATCCCCCGCATTCTTCTAAATTCCAGTGAGTACTGGCTCAAAGCTGCTAATCGTTCCTCATCCTCACGAAAACCAATTTCCCCTGGGATCAATAAAGTATGACTATGACTATGAATGTCCTCTAGATTCTGTCCAACAACGCATACTTTCTGAGATATGGGGTCCAAAACTGTTGACAATACTCCCAAGTGTGGCCTGATTAGTGTCTTATAAAGCCTCACAGTTATCCCCTTGTTTTTATATTATATTCCCTTTGAAATGAATGCCAACATTGCATTTGCCTTCTTTACCGCAGGCTTGACCTGTAAATTAACTTTCTTGGAGTCTTGCACAAGGACCCCTAAGTTCCTTTGCATCTCTGATGTTTGAATTTTGCTCCCCATTTAGATAATAGTCTGCACTTTTGTTCCTTTTACCAAAATGCATTATCAGAATCAGGTTTATTGTCACCGGCATGTGACGTGAACTTAGCAGCAGTAGTTCAATGCAATACATAATCTAACAGAGAGAAAAAAATAAAGTAAAACATAATAATAATAAATAAACAAGTAAAGCAATTATGTATATTGAAAAAATTGTAAAAAAAAAAGTGCAAAAACAGAAATACTGTATATTAAGGAAAAAAGTGAGGTAGTGTTCAAGGGTTCAATGACCATTTAGGAATCGGATGGCAGAGGGGAAGAAACTGTTCGTGTATCACTGAGCGTGTGCCTTCAGGCTTCTGTACCTCCTGCCTGATGGTAACAGTGAGAAAAGGGCATGCCCTAGGTGCTGGAGTTCCTTAATAATGGACGCTATCTTTCTGAGACACTAAAGGTGTCTTGGGTACTTTGTAGGCTAGTGCCCAATATGGAGCTGCCTAGATTTGCAACCTTCTGCAGCTTCTTTAGGTCCTGTGCAGTAGTCCCTCCATACCTGACAGTGATGTAGCCTGTCAGAATGCTCTCCATGGTACAACTATAGAAGTTTTTGCGTGTATTTGTTGACATGCCAAATCTCTTCAAACTCCTAATAAAGTATAGCTGCTGTCTTGCCTTCTTTATAACTACATCGATATGTTGGGACCAAGTTAGATCCTCAGAGATCTTGACAGGATTGTATTCCCTCTACCACTTTTTTGCCTATTCTTCCAATTTGTCCAAGTCCTGCTGCAATCACATTGCTTCCTCAGCTCTACTTACCCCTCCATGTATCTTTGTATCATCTGAAAACATTGCTACAAAGCCATCAATTTCATTACCTGAATCATTGACAAACAAGGTGAAAAGTAGCTGTCCCAATACTGACCCCTGAGGAACACCGCTCGTCACTGAAAGCATTCAAAAACAGCTCCTAACTGAAGCACAACGTATATTTTAAAGAGCAGTTAAAATAACTGTATAAATGGAAACAGCAGACATAAACAGAATTGCGTTCCAGTCAGGATTGAAAATGAGCATGAACAAAATTGCTATGTCCAAACAGAAACCGAACAAATTGTGTTACCGTTGTGACAGGGACTCGCACGCATCAGACCAATGCAGGTTTAAAGACGAAACTTGCAGAAAATGCAACAAAGTAGGACACATACAAAGAGCATGTTGAGTAGACAAAGGTAAATTTGAAGATCAAAGTAAAATTTATTATCAGAGTACATACATATCACCACATACATACAACCATGAGATTCTTTTCTTTTTCTGTGGGCATACTTAGCAAATCTATAGAACAGTAACTGTAAACATCAGAGACTGTTAACTGTAAACAAACTGCAAATGTAGATATAAACAAACAATAAATTGGCTGCACAGAGAAGAGAGAAAGATAAAAAGTCAAGCTGTAGTTTCCAAAAAAGCATTAATCTGTGTGCTGTTGATGAAAAATCTGAAAATGATGAGAGCTAAACAGACTGGGTAACTTTGAGATTTACAATGTGATGACTAACAATAGAGAAGCAACATGGCTTACACCAAAAGTGAAAGACAAATTAATGTAAATGGAATTGGACACTGGTTCGACTGTTTCAGTCATAAAAGAGCTTGAATGGCATTTCAATGATACTGAACTGAAGCCTGCAGATATCCAACTAAGAACTTATACTGGAGAAAAGAAAACTGTGGGAATGACATTTGTAACAGTGAAATACACCAACCAACAAGCTACATTGAGCTTCTACGTGGTAGAAACAGGAGGGTCAGCATTGTGGGGATATGATTAGCTATGACAACTACAACTTGGTTGGAGATCCATCCAGCAGTTTTGCATTCCACATTTCTTGCAATAGAGTCAACTGAAAGTGAATAAAATAGATACTGGATGATGCCACAACTGACTCCATGCTGTACATCACGGGCTGTTGCTCAAGCACTGGTCTGACTACAACAGTTTTTTCAGTAATATATCTGAGAAAGCTTCTGATATGTTAATCAGGCAGTTACTTGCGAAATGTGGTTTGATTTTAAGCTGGAAGAGAATTCAAGGAGCTCCAGGAAAGATGCAAGCATTTGGTTTTTGTGAGTATAAAGAACCCAAATCTACTCTGTGTGCATTAAGATTATTGCATGAAATTCAAGTGGCAGACAAAAAGGTGCTTGTAAATGTATATGCAAAGGTCAAAGCTCAGCTGGATGAATGGAAAGCCAAAAAGAAAGCAGTGAGTGGAGATATGAGAACAGAGGATTTTGTCAGATGATTCTGTGGATGAAGAAAAAGGAAAAATCAGATTGTAAAGGGAGAAATAGACAGATTAATAAGAAAATATTCCAGTAAACTAAATGCACCTTCCCAAGATCAAGATGCACAAACTAGAAGAAAAAGGAAGGAGAAGAAAGTTGTCCAGACTCCAGAGCTGTAAGAACCACTTCTTGCAGTCTCAGAACCAATTCCTACAACCACCATGGAGGAGGCCACAGAGCCTAAGATTGTTTTTACAGCCACAAGTCTCACCTGCCAAGACAAGTGGTCCCTCTTGTCAGGAAAGGTGTTACCCCACAAGGGTAAGAAAGCCTGCATAGTGATTAAATGTTTAGTCCCGAATGGGACAATTTAAAAATGTTACTCTCTTGTGAATGTCTGTATAGTAGTTGCATTAAATAGAGTAGCATACTGTGAATACAGTTGAGATACCTTTTCTATTGTATTGGAGTTTATAGCTAAGCCAGGAGGAGTGTTATGTATTTAATATTACAGTAATATTTTAGTAATCTTGTAAATGTACTGTTTGATTAAGTATTGTTTATATAATTCATTATATGTTAAAAAAATATGAATATCATACGTCATGATGCTACCACATGATACGTAACACCTTGCTAAAGTAAAAAAACAAATTTAAGACTCTCATCTCTCTGGTCTGTTCTCTTCCCTTGAATTAGTTTAATGTTCCGAAGTTACAGAACATAAGAAGAATGGCCGGACCGGTTTAAGCTGACTGGAAGGTTACAGTAGTTCAAATATCCTTGCATCAAACTTTGAAGTGGATGGGCTACAGCAGTAGAAGATCCCATTGGGTTCCACTCCTGTACCTAATTAATTGGCCACTGTGTGTGTATTTCATTGTTATCGGTTGCCATGGACACTGTCCTTTCACTTCCAAATCACAGAGCTTAGATTCCTTCCCTATGTGTTTTCATCTCTTTTTCCTCCTTTGAAATAATGCTGGAAATATTTAAGAGCTGGAAATGGGAGCAGGAATGTGCTGATAGCCTCTGAGAGAAGTTTCTCCAGTTTTCCATCTGAAGTGTGTGACCCCTCACTCTGTAACTAAGCCCAATGTTGCTAGGTACCTGGACTAGGGGAATAATCTTCTCAACATTCGCTCTGTCAAGCCTTTCGTCATTGCCTTAATTTAGTTATTTTTGTTGAAAAGCTATATACAACTGGGGTGGGAGATATTGAACTATGGGCCACAGTCTTAAAAAAAACACTAATCTCTTCAGAGTATGTAAGGAAGCATTTTAAATCTTTAAATTCTTGCAAATAGTGATTATTGTTGATCACAATTTTAAACATCAATTGATTTTTGTGAATTAAATGTATGGTATGGCATAGAACAATGGTGACTATGTAGAATTAGATCTTGGCCACTCACAAACTCATTAAATGGTGTGATGATCTCAAGAAGCCGAATAGCCCATCCCTGTTGAGTATTTTTGTTTTTTGTCTAGACAATACTTTATGGCTTACAGCACATACCAGGGGCTCTCAAATTGTGTAAAAGAACAAAATTTGGCAAAATTCATTGACTTAACTCATGGACTTAATTTTGTTGTAAGGAAATTAAGTTTTCTGTAGCTAAAATGATTGTGATTTTGCCGTGTACGAGCTTCCATTATTCATGATGGAAAGCAAAGAATAGATTTTTTATAATTAAGGATAATTATTCTCTTGGTACTGTTCCCATTCTGTATAGTACAATGAAGTGTTGAAGATGTCCATGAAGACATCAGTGGGCTGGTCTACACACTCAGTCTGGGATGTTGTCTGGTCCAGCTGCATTATGGCGATTACTCTCTGCAGAGTCCTTCTCTCATCTGCTACTGTTTCCTCATTATTTGTGTTTTAGTATTTTGCTGATTTTTGTAAAGAAAATGTATATGGCTACTACAGACAAGATTATGAGAATCGAAGTTCTGTTGCCTATTGTTCAAAGAAGGAAAGCAAGACCTTGAGACTTTGCAAGTCAGAATGAGATAGCCTCACAACAGCATTAACGTATAAGATGTATGTTGTTGATAACTGAGGAAACTGAAATAACAAATATAGGCAGTTCCAAAAAAATGGTGTGTGATAGGTGCAATTTCAAGGTGACTTTTTATGATCAGCAGCCCAAAATCCACGAAATACACCCAAGAGTATTCAGGAAGCAAAATCGTTGTTGTCCACTATTATAGTTAACATCACTAAAACCTTGAATTTATAATGTTATTGACTAATTTATAATGCTTTAACGTAATTCCTGGTAGCTACTGGAGATAGAAATGATAGTTGATCTGCAGTGAACAATTGCAGCAGTGTAGTCACTGATTGTCCACTGTTGTTTGCCGTGTTACAAGAGTGCAGAGAAAGAGGTTACTAGATTACCTTTGAAGCTGCCATAGCAGGCCGTGTAATAGCAGCAGCAGCAAGCCTGAGAGCACAGGCATAAGGTGTGTCGAAAGAGTAGGTAAAGCAATGCGCACGGCAATGGAGTGCTTCATAACAGGATGTTTTAGCCTCATGTGATATGGGAGCAGTGAGAAAGCTTCCTTCAACAGACATTAAACAACACACACAAAAAATGCTGGTGAACACAGCAGGTCAGGCAGCATCTATAGGAAGAGGTACAGTCGACGTTTTGGGCCGAGACCCTTCGTCAGGACTAACTGAAAGAAGAGTTAGTAAGAGATTTGAAACTGTGAGGGGGAGGGGGAGATCTGTAAAGATTGCCAATCAACTTTCCAGTTCTTAGCTCCATCCCTCCCCCTCCTGTCTTCTCCTATCATTTCAGATCTCCCCCTCCCCCTCCCACTTTCAAATCCCTTCCTTCAGTTAGTCCTGACGAAGGGTCTCAGCCCGAAATGTCAACTGTACCTCTTCCTATAGATGCTGCCTGGCCTGCTGTGTTCACCAGCATTTTTTGTGTGTGTTGCTTGAATTTCCAGCATCTGCAGATTTCCTCGTGTTCAACAGACATTATTCAGCTATTCACTTATCCTGCTTGCTGATCTACGAATTGGAACAAAATAGTATAGCACAAGCAACCCTGCCTGTGCCTGTTCTGGTACAACGTGTCCTGGACTTCTGTAATACAGGGCTTTTCCGTGTTTAGAAAGGTAACAGGAGTAAAAATATTCCACTTGGGTATTTGTGACAATCAAGTGACATACTTGTTTTTGCAAGGAGGCCTCAATGCATCATCCTCTGTGAGCAGACTGCTGATTCAGTAAACCAGCTGCTGGATTTTCCCACATCACTAGGTTCAATAATTCAGTTGAATTTATTGTCATATGTGGTGAAGTAAAAGATGTTACTTGTAACAGTATCACAGGCACATACAATTCTTTCATTGCATGTAAGTTGTTGTCTATCATCATCACCAGGAACATTTTGTTATGGGAAGAGTTCCACTTTCTTAAAGGTATGGCTGCATTTTGACTACCATTGTGTGCAAATTCCCTGGCAAGCTGTCCTGGGTAATTTAGAAGGTCCTCATGTAAAGGAATTCATCTTTCAATAAAGAATATGTCCTTGAGGTCTTTAACTATGCCCTCTATAGCACAGCAAGGATGCAAGCGCCTTGGTACAATGTTTCTTGTGATGTAACTTTCCCTGTTTGTTGTCCTGCAGACCTCTCTAGCATTTCTAGTATAACGTAGATAATTTTTACTTCAGCAGATAAAGTTGACTGACATTGTTGCTATTAAAATTGCTTTATAGTTGTTCCTCAGCCTAAATTTGCATCATCTGTAAGATTACTGAGGGATATGATTAGCATTTGCATTGGTTATCAAGGATAATCAGAGACAGATGACTGTCTTTGGCAGTTGGACGGAATTGTGTATTGAAACAAATTGATTTATTAAAAATAAATTGACAATTGGCTACTTGTAATGCTGGAGAGATGGAGTTTGAGTACCAAGCTACAGATCTTTAGAAATAGATTGTTCATTGCCGTGAATAATATATCTCTCAGCAATATGAATAATTCTGGAAATGTGTCATGGGGGCATACAAGTTTTAAAAATAATTAGGCAAACATTCCCAGATAATCATTGTTGGAAAAGGCAGAGAATTAGAGAAAGGTTGTAATTCTACGAAGGACAAAGATGCAGCCAGATCTTATTTACTATCAAATCAGTGGAACTGAAACATTTTAGCTTGCCCTCAAAAGGTTCATTATCATTGTCAGCAGGAACAGACATTTTCACTTCCACCTCATTAACCACTTTCCCCTTCAAGAGCAGGCATATGGTGGTACAAACCAAGGTATTAAAGAAGAATGGTTCTTACAACATAAGTTGCAGCTAATATTTCTGTTTTTTTCCACTTGAAAAAATTATGATGTTTGGAAAAAAACTCAACATTTCTGACTGGCACTTAATAGCATTTTATAATTTATCTGCATCAGTGTCATTTGTAGTCTTTAGTGAAGTTCATTTAAGAAACTTGGAAACTAGTTACACATGAGGAAATATAGTATGTTCAATAAAGGTTCAGTTCCTTTTGGATTGAGAAATGTGATAAGCAAATAATGAGTTATATACTAATGAACAATAGCAAAAATATTGGACCCAATTTGTTTCATTCTAGTTAAAATATGCTAAATAGTGTTATATTATTATCAATCGAGTCAAAGAGGAAAGCTTATTTATTGCTTATTTAAAACTAAAGTGTATTGGAAATGAAATTACCTTTTATAACTAGGGCATAAATAGAACATATTCATAAAATACAATATATTGGTAATTATTAAAACAGTATTGTGGATTTAGAATATCTGATATAAAATACAAAGAAACTGGAAAAAGCTCAAATAATGATTGAAAATCATCATCTGAAACTTCTAATCAGTTTCCCTTCCTCTGAATGCTGCTTGACCTGGAAAGTATGCTAACTTCGCTGCTTTTACTGCAGATCAAAATTGTTGACCTGGACTAGAGGCTTGTCAGTTCCTGTGCTTTGACAGCCACTTAATAAGCTAACTAATTTGTTTAGTATATTCATTTTCTGAATATAATATCTTAAAATAATATTTTCAAATCTACAAACCCCATTTCCAGAAAAGTTGGGATATTTTCCAAAATGTAATAAAAACAAAAATCTGTGCTATGTTAATTCACGTGAACCTTTATTTAACTGACAAAAGTACAAAGAAAAGATTTTCAGTAGTTTTACTGACCAACTTAATTGTATTTTGTAAATATACACAAATTTAGAATTTGATGGCTGCAACACAAAAGTTGGGACAGAGTTAAATTAAGATTGAAAAGTGCACAGAATATTCAAGAAACACTGGTTTGGAAGACTCCACATTAAGCAGGCTAATTGGTAGCAGGTGAGGTATCATGACTGGGTATAAAAGTAGCGTCCATCAAAGGCTCAGTCTTTGCAAGCAAGGATGGGTCATGGCTCACCCCTTTGTGCCAAAATTCGTGAGAGAATTGTTAGTCAGTTCAAAAGGAACATTTCTCAATGCAAGATTGCAGAGAATTTAGGTCTTTCAACATCCACAGTACATAATATTGTGAAAAGATTCAGAGAATTCAGAGACATCTCAGTGCGTAAAGGGCAAGGGTGGAAACCACTGTTGAATGCGCGTGATCTTCGAGCCCTCAGGCGGCACTGCCTAAGAAACTGTCATGCTACTGTGACAATTATAGCCACTTGGGCTCGGGAGTACTTTGGAAAACCATTGTCACTCAATACAGTCTGTCGCTGCATCCAGAAATGCAACTTGAAGCTGTATTATGCAAGGAGGAAGCCATACATCAACTCTATGCAGAAACGCCGGCGAGTTCTCTGGGTCCGAGCTCATCTCAGATAGTCTGAAAGGCTATGGAACCGTGTGCTGTGGTCAGATGAGTCCACATTTCAGCTAGTTTTCGGAAAAAACGGGCGCCGAGTTCTCCATGCCAAAGATGAAAATGACCATCCAGATTGTTATCAGCGAAAGGTGCAAAAGCCAGCATCAGATGATGGAGGTGCATCAGTGCCCACGCCATGGGCGAGTTGCATGTATGTGAAGGTACCATTGACTCTGAGGCGTATATTAGGATTTTAGAGAGACATATGTTGCCATCAAGGCGATGTCTCTTCCCGGGACGTCCATGCTTATTTCGGCAGGACAATGCCAAGCCACATTCTGTACGGGCTACAACAGCGTGGCTTTGTAGACACAGAGTGCGTGTGCTTGACTGACCTGCTGCCAGTCCAGATCTATCTCCTATTGAAAATGTATGGCGCATCATGAAGAGGAGAATCAGACAATGGAGACCACGAACTGTTGAGCAGCTGAAGTCTTATATCAAGCAAGAATGGACAAAATTTCCAATTGCAAATCTACTACAATTAGTATCCTTCGTTCCAGAATGATTAAAAAGTGTTATTAAAAGGAAAGGTATTGTAACATAATGGTAAACATGCCTCTGTCCCAACTTTTGTTAAGTGTGTTGCAGCCATCAAATTATCAAATTCTAAATTTGTGTTTGTTTACAAAATACAATTAAGTTGGTCAGTAAAACTATTGAAAATCTTTTCTTTGTACTTTTGTCAGTTAAATAAAGTTTCACGTGAATCAATATATCACAGATTTTTGTTTTTATTGCATTTTGGAAAATATCCCAACTTTTCTGGAAATGGGGTTTGTATTTTACTAATTCATTCAATGGGCTAGACCTATTTAAAATTTGCACATGCTATTCCTGTAGATGGTGCTATGACAGCTTATTTGTAAAGTATGATAAAATTCAATTGATTTTTAAAAAAATTGCAGAGGATTCCAGTTAATTGGGACACATTGGGATCAGTACATTTTGGCCCAATAAGCCACAATTAGTTGAAGTTCCATGAAAATAATGAAAAAGGTATTTTTAAAAAAAGACAAACCACCATTTAACTGAGTAACAAATAATATATTTAAATAAAATACAGAACAAATTAGAATGCTACCAAAACTACTACAGTGCTATAAAACTGTGTTAGTTCCTAATAGTTAATGATGGAGGAATGCATTCAGTGTATGCTGATGTATTCTTTTGATCGACTGTAAATTAACAAAATTAGTTGCAGACACCTAGTGCAGATAGTGGACTTCTTTCAAGCAGTGCTTTTGATGGTTGCATCCTCCAAATCTTCATTTAAACTGTAACATTAAGATGATAGGTTATACCTTCAAATTCTTTGTAGGTCCTAACTTGTTGAAGTAGTAAAATCATTTCATTTTCACTCCTGCCTGTTTCTAGCATCACCAAGCCCGAATGATTGAAACTGCAATAAGCAAAACAGTTCTGAATTGCCTTATTGCTTATTACTTACAAATTATCAGTGACAAAAATCATTGCTGTTTGAACACAGACAAGCAAGTGATATTATTTCTTAAAAATCAAAACATGAGAAAACCTGCAGATGCTGGAATTTCAAGCAACACACACAAAAGTTGCTGGTGAACGCAGCAGGCCAGGCAGCATCTATAGGAAGAGGTACAGTTGATGTTTCGGGCCGAGACCCTTCGTCCGAAACGTAGACTATACCTCTTCCTATAGATGCTGCCTGGCCTGCTGCGTTCACCAGCAACTTTTGTGTGTGTTATTTTTAAAAAATGTTCACTCTAAGCAAGGTATGATGCCTAATGAACACACGACATGCACATGACTGACACTAGTTAGAAAATGTCCTGCCCCAAGTAGGTGGTACTTTTCCCAAATGAAGAGAATCCCAGCTATTTTTTTGTTTTGTTTTTGTTCTTCAAGAGTTGTCCTAAATAAGCAGCTGCTCCGATTAGCCGATGGCGCAATTAACCAGAGCTTACTGTATATAGTATACTTCACTCTGCAATTGTCCAATTAGTCCACTGGATTTCCCTACATGATTCAAAAGCTTCCAGAAATTAGTTTTATATCCACTTGTTTAGCCAATGTTCCTTCTGTAATGGAAATGATCACTGTCTGAGATAAAGAATAAATCAACATCATGCATATTTAACAATATGCTGATTAAAATTTATGCCTTAAATTGTCTTATTTAATTTCTTCATTGAAGTTATTTTTAAATTCTGTAAATTTGGCGTTGGACATTGCTTATTACTCTTGAGTTAGGACAGTGAGTTGAATTTGAGTTTGTAATCTGCACACACAAGAGGTTTTCAGGAAGCTGCTATGCAGAGGTGCATGTGTTTTTCTTCATTTTGATTATATCATTGTCAAAGAACAACTGCGCCCACTGAATTTAAAAGAAAAAATAACTTTCTTTTATGTAGCGTATTTCATGAGTCAGGATGTTGATTTAAAAGTCCCTATTACTGCTACTAGAAGAGAAAACTACTCCACTGGGGCAGATTCCATTTAACCAGCTTGGGGTTAGTGTCCAAGCACATCAGTTCTGTTGCTTCCACAACCATCGTGGCTTTTCAGTTGCCGGAGTTTTGGATAAAGCATACTGTACCATATAGCCTACATCAGTGGTCCCCAACCTCCGGGCCGCAGACCGATACCGGGCCGCGAAGAACTCAGCTGTGCCGCGGTAGCCGGAACGCAACCGGCACATCTTTAAGATAAAAGCCGAAATAAACAAGCTAATTAATTAGGTGCAGCCCGGCATGTAAATGTCGGCTCAGATCAGAGGCGACAGGCCGACATTTACCTGTCGGGTGGCACCTAATTAATTAGCTTGTTTATTTTGGCTTTTATCTTAAAGATGTGCCGGTTGCGTTCCGGCTACCGTTGCACAGCTGAGTTCTTCACGGCCCGGTATCGGTCTGCGGCCCGGAGGTTGGGGACCACTGGCCTACATTATAATAAGGGACTACTTTATGTCTGGTAGCACGTCATTGAATATACTATTAGGCGCATATTGAGCATGCGCTATTATGCGCGTATTGATCTGTACACATGCGTTCAGTTTGGTTTCAGTCAGTAAAGAACCCTGTTAACTTAGCTCCCATCGCCAGCGTTTTTATTTATAGCTTTGGTGTGTAACCCGGCCACATAGACAACAAATTGGCGACGAGGTTAATGAACCTACATTGTACTGGAACGCCGTGTTTTAATTGATAACGACACTTGGAAGAAGAGCACAAGGTACGAGCCAAGGCAGAACGAGGCCGTGAGTCCAAAAGGAAATGGAAGCACAGCCGCTGGTCGGGAACGTCGGGAGACCAAGAGACACAGCCAGCCGAGACCACAGCCGGCGCTGACCCCAGGGACTGAGGGTCTGCCTGCTCCAGAAGGGAGATAAAAAGAAGCGACATACACATCTAGACGGAGTGCGCTTGTGGAGCTGGCAAAAAGGACACGTGAGTCAAAAAGGAAAACAAGGGGAGAATGGGGCTTAATTAACATAACAAAGATGGTGGTGATTGGAACCATTACAGCATTTGATAGTGGCATTGAAGACTGGGCAACTTACATTGAAAGAGTGGAGTTATATTGTGAGGCTAATGGTGTTAATGATGAAAAGAAAAGGCTGATTTATACTTGTGTGTAGGGCTATGCCGTTGTGAACATTTATACTTGTGCGTTGGTATGTCTGCGTCGCTCTGCAATTCACCGAAATGCTAGTTGGCGGTGGGGTTTCTATGCCACTGTGTTGAGTTTCTTCCTGTACTTAAAACAATGGCGATTGAAACTGAGTGCGTCATGTTGGAGTTGGAGCTAATAAATGTTGAACAAGCGTTTCTTCTCTCTCAATTCTGAAATGGCGGAGAAGAAGCAACCGGAAATGCGTAGGAGGAAATGCGATGCTACCAAATGGACCAATCACAGTTGTTGCAGTCTGCGTCACCGTAACGCATAGTTACATTTTAGGAGAGGTGCGCGTTAGGCTACAGCGTAGGGTTCGGCGTGGAGTACAGCATAAGGTGCGCGGCTACGCCATACCTCCGGCGTACATTTGACGCAGAAGTATAAATTGGGCTAAAGCCAGTGTCTTACTCAGTATTATGGGAGCAAAGACATACGGGCTGCTGCGGAGCTTGGTAACCCCTGAAAAGCCAGCTGACAAAACGTTCAAGCAAATAGTAGACACCCTCCAACAGCACTTAAGCCCCAAACCACTGGTCATTGCTGAAAGATTTAAGTTTCACAAGCAGAATCAGAGCAAAAATGAAAGCATTTCTGAATATAATGCTGAATTGCGCAAATTATCAGAACATTGTCAATTTGGAGCTGGTCTATCAGACGCATTGAGGGACAGGTTAGTGTGTGGCATGCACTGTGAAACCACACAGAAGAAGCTCCTGTGTGAAAAAGACCTTACATTCGGGAAAGTGTTAAACATTGCAATATCAACAGAAACGGCTGCACGAGGTGCTTCGGAGATACAACAAAAATCTCTGCAATACGCCACAAATAAAATGTCACTGAACAGAAATGAAGGAAAGAAATGTTACTGTTGTGGGAACATGTCACATGACCCTGATGACTGTTGGTTTAAAGACAAAGAATGCAGAAACTATAGCAAACAGGGCCACATTGGCAGAGTATGCAAAGCTAGTAAACAGCACAAAAAGGCCAAAATACAAAGAAACAGGAAACCTCAGAAGGAAAATACAACAATGTGCACAAAATGAAAGAAAGCAATTCTGATGAAAACAACTCAGACAAAAGTGAATTGTCTTGTCTGCAACTTCACAGCGTGAAAGAGACAGATGATCGAAGAGTAATATGGATCACTCCACAAGTGGCAGGCATGAGACTGAAGATGGAGTTGGACACAGGCTCAGCTTTAACTGTGATCTCTATACACGACTACAAACGCCTGTTTTTGCACATACCTATGAAACGAACTAAACTACTGCTAACGACTGACACAGGACAGAAAGTGTGTCCCGAAGGTAAAGTTAAAGTGACAGTGACCCACGGAGGTAAAACAGAGCAACTGATCCTATATGTACTGAGAAAGGGAGAAACACCATTGCTGGGACGTGAATGGCTCAGGAAAATCCAGTTGGATTGGCACACCATCAAGGCACTAGATGTGTCAACAAAGGAAGACAGCTCAGCGGGGAAAATGTCTGCTGCTCTTCTCTCACCCATTGTTAACTATTACAATGACGAGGAGGAGCTAGGCAGCGTCGACGATGAGGACGAACGCAGTATCTGTGGCCGCGACTCAGATGAAGATACAGAGGATGCAAGGGAGACAAATATTGCCAATAAGCAGGATGATGAAGACTACCTGGAAGTAAAAGAGCAGATGTACCAGGAGAAATTGACATCTCCCAAAAGACAGCTACAGCAGTTACAGGAAAGCACTTCTCAGGAGTACAGGTTTCCCCCGCCATCCGAAGGTACAGTGTTCCTATGAAACGGTTCGTAAGCCAGAAATTCGTAAAGTGAAGAAGCAATTATCATTTATTTATATGGGAAAAATTTGTGAGCGTTCGCAGACCCAAAAGATAACCTACCAAATCATGCCAAATAACATATAAAACCTAAGATAACAGTAAAATATAGTAAAAGCAGGAATGATATGATAAATACACAGCCTATATAAAGTAGAAATACTTCTCTACAATTTTTAGATTAGATTAAATTAGATTCAACTTTATTGTCATTGTGCCAAGTACAGATACAAAGCCAATGAAATGCATTTAGCATCTGACCAGAAATGCAAAGAATTGCGTTATTTACAAAATAACTGCAAATAAAAGAAGTACTACAGCACACAAATATAAAAGTACTGAGACAGTCTAATATGGGTGCAATACTGCTAGCACTGTGATGAGAGGTTCTGCAGAGTCACAGCCTCAGGGAAGAAGCTCTTCCTGAGCCTGCTGGTGCGGGAGCGGAGGCTCCTGTAGCACCTACCGGATGGGAGGAGAGTAAAAAGTCCAAGGTTAGGGTGAGATGCATCCCTGATAATGCTTCTCGCCCTGCCCAGGCAGTGTTTATGGTAGATTGGTAGATGTTCTCAATGGTGGGAAATTGGGTGCTGATAATCCGCTGGGCGGTTTTCACCACATGCTGGAGTGCTTTGTGGTCCGATTTGGGACAATTGCCATACCGCACTGAGATGCAGTTGGTGAACAACAGGAATTCTGCAGATGCTGGAAATGCACCTCTTCCTACAGATGCTGCCTGGCCTGCTGCGTTCACCAGCAACTTTGATGTGTGTTGCATGCAGTTGGTGAGTATGCTCTCAATGGTACAGCGGTAAAAGTCCGTCAGTATCCTGGGACAGAGGTGAGCTTTCTTGATGCTCCACAGGAAATAAAGGCGCTGTTGCGCCTTTTTGATCCGGATGGAGGAGTTCAGGGACCAGGTGAGATCCTCGGAAATGCGGACACCAAGGTATTTGAAGTTTGATACACGCTCCACTACAGTGCCATTGATGTAGATGGGGACATGAGTGTAGCTCCTTGCATGCCTGAAGTCCACAATGATCTCCTTGGTCTTCTGGGTGTGAAGGGCCAGGTTGTTGTTGGCACGCCACGCGGCCAAGTGCTGGACCTCATCCCTGTAGGCCATCTCGTCAGCCCCTCTGATCAGGCCAACCACCGTGGTGTCGTTGGCGAACTTGATTATGGAGTTAGAGCCATGTACAGGAACGCAGTCATAGGTGAAAAGGGAGTACAGAAAAGGGCTCAGCAAACAGCCTTGAGGCATGCTGGTGTTCAGGGTGAGAGTGGAGGTTGTCTAACCTAACTGATTGGAGTCTGTTAGTTAGAAAGTTCAAGGTCCAATTGCAGAGGGATGAGCTGATACCAAGCTGGCGAAGTTTGGTGATCAGCTTGGAGGGGATCACAGTATTGAATGCCGAACTAAAGTCAATGAACAGCATTCTGACGTAAGAGTTGGGGCTGTCCAGGTGGGTCAGGGCAGAGTGAAGTGCCGTGGAGATGGCATCCTCTGTAGACCTGTTGGTGCAATAGGCAAATTGATGGGGGTCCAGGGTAGAGGGTAGACAGGATTTCAGATGTGATAGAACCAGTCTCTCAAAGCACTTTGCAATGATGGGGGTGAGTGCAACTGGACAGAAGCCATTCAGGCCCGCACTACAATCTTTGCCGCACTGTCCGCTGTAGCGAAAATCTCACGCAAGTGCTCTTGGCAGAAACACTCTCTCCAGTAACCTTTAAGCTATGAAGCTGCCAAATCATACCAAATATCACATAAAAATACACAGCCTATATAAAGTAGAAATAATGTATGTACAGTGTAGTATCACTTACCGGAATCGGGAAGACAGCGCCGAACACACTGATGATGGTGTGTTAGGCTGAGTCGTCGGAGGTTGGGGTGGTGCACTGGTCCCTAACCCCTGGGCCGCCGACCGATACCAATCCGCAAAGCATGCAGTGGTGCAGCAGTAGCCGGGACGCACCCAGCACATCTTTAAGAAAAAAGCCAAAATAAACAATCTAATTCATTAGGTGCCACCCAGCATGTAAATGTCGGCCCAGATCAGAGGTGACGCAATCGGCAATCGCCTCTGATCTAGGCCGACATTTATGTGCCAGACAGCACCTAATGAGTTAGCTTGTTTATTTTGTTTTTTTTTCTTAAAGATGTGCTGGGTGCGTCCTGGCTACAGCTGCACCGCTGCATGCTTCGCGGCAATGTATCGGTCCATGGCCCGGAGGTTAGGACCACTGGGGTGGTGGGACACTGAGGTGTCATCTCATCGTCATCTGTTTCCATCAGGGCAGGCAGGTATTCTTCTTCTATCTCTGCCTGCCTTGATGTCGAAGGTCGAGGTTCGTCATCTGCTGTGGCTGATGTGAAAGGCTTGAAAAATGACAGTATGCTTGACTGCTTCGCCTCGCGCATTTTTCTGTCATACAGTTCTTTGTAAGCACTCAAACCATCCTGCAAATATGCCCTAAGCCTACGTACCCTTTCAAAATTAAAGTCGTACTTTTCTGCAATCATTGCAGCGAAAATCTCATGCAGTTGCTTCACGTTCAGTTCCTGGACGACTTCACTTTCGGTCTGTTCGCTACTGCATTGGGTTTCGATTGTTATCCTTTCCTCTTCCAATTGCATCAGCTCTTCATCTACTTCATCTATCAGTTCTTGGTCATGGGATGTCAAAACCTCTTCAATATCATCTTCATCAACTTCCACAAGCCAAACTCACTTTGTCCTTACTTCGTTCACCATGATCAAAATGCTTAATTATGTCTAGTTTTAGGCTAAGTGTAACACCCTTACGAGCTCTTTTAGGTTTTTCCAATACCTTAGAACTCATCTTGCAAACGGATGCTCAAAATAAATTCACATAAAGCATGGATTCTCACAGGCATGTGTTTAAGCAATGCCGGTTAGAATGCAGTTCCGGAGGAGGAGCTTGGCTGCTCAGGGTACGCGCTGCCTTTTTTTGTAACAGTGAAAACACCTGTTGTTAGCGAAAACAAGTAACTAGTGTAGGTCTTTCGTAACAGCGAGGTGTCGTAAAGCGAACGTTCGAAAAGCAGGGGACACCTGTATCAGAAAAGAATGAAGAAACTAGATCAACAATACAAGGAAAGAATACGAAATGCCGAGCTTTTTCTGCAACAGGAGACAGAACAAGTGGAAAGGAATTATATTAAAGAGAAGAAAGCATCAGTGAAGGAATTTGAAGATAAAAAGATTGAGTTAGAAGAAAAGAAAAAGATGATTGAGAATGAGAGGCTAACAATGGAACTCACAGGATATTCTATGGAGGTAAAGCCAGTAATGACTAGGAAACTAAGAAGGAGACCTAATGACCCTGTTCCAATTACGGACAAAAGACGAAAACCTGCACCTGCGCAGTTAAATTGCTTGTTAACAGATGAATAGATAATGGAAGATCTGCGAACTCTCTATAAGAAATCTCTGAAAAGACCAGCATCTCCGTCTTCTCCTGAATAATTTTCTTGGGAAAGATCCATGAAAATTGGTCATCACTTAAAAGCTCTTGGACAGAATCAATTCCATTCAAACAGAACAGCTTTCGCACAAGGTAAATCTTGAACCAATCATTTCCTCCATTGAGAATCATACACTTAATCCTTTGCAGGGAAGTTTCTTTTGCATGTATATATTCTGAATCCTCAGCCAATGTGTCTTGTTTTGCACAAAGAAGTTGGGAAGCAGCATCAAATCAGAGGCGAATTCTGGCAACAAGCTGTAAGGTTTCTATTGTATTTTCACACTTGTGCTGAATGTGCATCTGAAGGAATCCTCCTTCTTGAGCCAGGTCTGCAATCTCGTCTTGCACTGTGCACAATTGGGATTTTTCATACATAGAATCCTCCAGACAATTCTGAAACAGTGCATAGAATTCAGTCTCATTTTCTTGACCAAAATTTGTTTTTTTTGAACTTCAGACAGATAGTGCTGCAGGTAATCCTTAATGTCAGCAAAGCTGTACTTTAACAGCAGCTTAAGAACAATGGAATGAACAGCAGGATTTTGATCAACTGCTTCTTCAAACGGTGGAAGATTACTGGTAAAGTATTGATCTTTCTGTGAGTCATTGGGTTGCCCCGACTTTTGAATAACTAGCAGAGACAGCAGATCACCAACCACTTCCTTGGAAACCAAAGCTACGAAAAATGCATCACACCTCTTGCGAAATATGACTAATTTTGCTACAGCTTCACTGATTTCTTCTGTTACGGCTGGTACATAATCACCATCTAGAGAAATGTGGCACAGTGGGCAGAGTCCCCCCCAGAGACTTGAGTTATAAATGGGTCTTAGACCAAAAGTAAAAAAAAAGCTTGTTATAATTTGATATTATTATGTTACTAAGTAAACAAGTGGTAGGCATTTGTATGTTAGGCGTAAACATATTTATTTAGCACAGTGCCCCAATTAAAAAAAAAGTTGATACACTATTAAAATAAAAGGAGAGGAGTGTACTGTATAGCCTACATTATAATGATAGTGCTAGTGCGCATGCGCCGGTTGTGCATGCAGCCTGTTACAGCCGTTCCGACTAGGATTCTTACTTTTTAACTTACGTTATTTTTTGTATTTTTTTTCACGGTAACACGTTGAAGCTGCACCCTCTCTAACATGCTGGTAGAGAGAGTTTTATTTGGATTTTTAGCGCTGGAAATAGTTACATTCCGACACGTCTCATTAGCGGGGCAGAAGCATGGTCGCATTGTTTATTCCAGGGACCAGCTGATTGAGCTTATGCCGGCCGGTGTAGCGAACAGAGCGGCAGACACCCCGGCTGAAATCCGGAGGAAAGCACACAGAGGTTGCAGAGCAGGATCACAAAGGCGAGGAAAGAGGATCGGGTCGAGACAACAGAGACTTATGGAGAAGAGGAGTTCAGTGGGTAATAAAATGGACGAGTTCACGGCGCTAGCCAGGCGTCAGAGAACATTTCGGGAGTGCAATGTTATGTGTTTTACTGGAACGGGGCTGCACGAGGACATACCCGATCAGACTTTTCCCTGGACGGCTTCCAGACCGTTCGGGCTGACCGGAAGTGCACTGAGAGCGGTAAGCGTAAGGGAGTTGGGGCTTACTGTTTTGGTTAACGACAGATGGTGCAATCCGAGTCATATTACGATTGAGGAATGTGTTTGTAGACTGGATATTGAACTTTTTGCTGTTGGACTCCGGCCATATTCCACCGAGATACAACACTGGGCGTCACGGGAGGTTGTTCCTGCCAGTGGCCATCGAACTTTGCAGCTCCTCCCGTAGAGGGTCAGACACCCTGAGCCAATAGGCTGGTCTTGGACTTATTTCCATCTGGCATAGTTTGCATTTTGTTGTTTGATTGTTTGTGGTTTTTGTATTGCTATATTTATGCTCTATTGGTTGGTGCGGCTGTAACGAAACCCAATTTCCCTCGGGATCAATAAAGTATATCTATCTATCTATCTATCTAATAAGGGACTACTTTATGTTGTAGTAACACGTTGTTGAATATGCTATTAGGCATATATTGAGCATGTGCTACTAGGCGCGTATTGATCTGTATGTGTGTGTTCAGTTTGGTTTCAGTCAGTAAAGAACCCTGTAACTTAGCTCCCGTCTCCAGTATTTTTATTTATAGCTTTGTTGTGTAACTCGGCCACATACACAACACATAGCAAACCATTTTGGCAGTCCTGCAAATTGTTTATCATATGTTGTCTCAAGTTTCAGGCTTGATTAAGTCACTGGTAAGCAATAGAAAAATTATGAGTTTCCAAAGTGGAAACAGTAATTGAGCTGGATTTTCAACTAAAACCACAATGTTTCAGTTAGAAAATGCATTTTTTTGCTTGTTGGAAATTGAGGGCACTCAATTGAAGGCAGAATCTCTACACAGGTGAAGACCGCTGATAGAATTACTGCATGCTTCACTATCTGTTCATGGAGCTTGTGGAGCAGAACATAAACTTCCAATATTTGCCAGCTTGTGTGCTAAACCTGAATAGGTCTAGCTGGCCCATGGGTTAAGATGGTTCAAAGATCCATTTTATTATCAAAGTATATATGCAGAGTACAACTCTGAGATTCATCTTTTCCAGATAGCCAGAAGAACTAACGAATCACCCACACAGTGAAACAGCGACAATAACATCAAACCCCACACCCCCATCATCCTCCCTCACACAAAGAAAAATAATACATTGCCCACACAGAGGAGCAGCAACATGAACGTGACACACCAAACCCCGCCCTCACACAAAAAAACTAATATATACTCCACATGAAGAAACAGCAATAAGAACATCAAACCTCAAATCCCCAGCCAGCTAATTGGCAACAAGAAAGAATGGGCAAAAATATGAAAGAAAACATAGAACTGAAAGACGTCAATATGAACACAGTCCAATCCATAAATCTTCGAATTTCAATAACATCTTCGAAAGCATTGAGAAAAGTAATTGCTCCAACACAGTGGCCTTTCTGAGGGGAGCGACAGATCCAGCGGCCCCTCTGAGGGTAGTGACCACTCACTCTCCTCCACATTTGCCTTGATATTTCAATCTTCCTCGATGCTTTAATTGGCGAGAAATGTCATTGATCATGGCCCTGTGCCTTGTCTCTGAGCTTCTCCTTGTGGTAGCTCATGCTCCCCCTTCTCTCCTGGAATTTTCTTGGGGATAGCAGGGCACTAGCTCACTTGATCAGAATACAGACTGTAAGTCACAGGCTACAACAGTCTCAAAAATAAAATTAAGATGAAAAGAATGAGTAGAAGATGCAGAAAAGCTGAAATAATTGACTATCTGGAAGATGTCGCCCAAGGAATCGTTGTTTGCTAGCAAACGGGTTAGAAAAGCAAACGTATAAGGTTAAATTTAATCACTTACAATGAAATTTTTAATTGTACAATATACCTAATTGTTTTCTTTTCAAAGTACAATTTGAAGAATTGTTTTTAAATAGTGTTTCAATAGTTTCTGGATGTTCTTGAATCATTGTGAATACCTCCGGTGTGTACAAAACAGTTGTGCTAATTTATGCTTCCTTTTGTTCCAATCCTTGTGCATTCAGCAGAGATGTTTTAGACAGCCTTGATTGCTTAGGACTTGCTTAACTGGAGATGCTGGGAAGTGGGTGATTGGAGGTGTGGATGAAACTGAAAGTAGTTTAAGTGCAGTTTTCCTTTTGCATGAGCAACACATTTCTCTAGCTATATTACCGAAGGGCACCAGCTACCCCCACTGCTAGTACCAGTATGTAGCATTCACAAAACTCAGCCAGACTACATCAAAAACACCCCCTAAATCATCTACTGCCAATACGGCCAGGAGTAACAACCATTTGAAAACACTACCACATGCAGCTTTCTCACCAGTTATATACCATCTTGACTTGCAGATGAACCAATGGCCCTCGTTTGCAATTTAAATCTTCAAACTGCCTTTCTAACAGCAACAGAAGCCCTAGAATGGTTCAAGATGAGTGTTCATTATTAGCTTTTCATTGCACTTGGGATAGGCCCATTCCCTATTGAGAAAGCCCAAATATTGGGAATGAATATTTTAAAAATCCCATGAATATGAAGTGGGCCCAATGGAATTACAGGTATTAGTGCATAATTGATTATCTTGAGATAGTACACCCTAGAAGGAACTAGATTCTCCTGTCGTCTTGTCCATTTCCTCTGTATCTGTAAACTTCAAGTTTATTCCATTCCATTCTTTTACTTGAGTTCTACACAGACTTCAGGCGAGAAAGAAGAGACCAACAGAAAATTGAATGTTATTGATTCACCCAGTGATGCAGTAGATTTAGTAAATGTGATTCATTGTGGCATTCACCCTGTTGATTCAGGGTCAGTGGAAGTGACTGATGTTCATGTGGATTTTTGAGAAGTGTGTGGAATATGTAGGGCAGTAGTTGTTGGAAGTTGAGTAAATATGAATGGTTGTATTACAGAATGCAGTCAGACAGAATGTGTGTAGAGATGGGTCTAATCATGGTTTTATTGACCTGCTTGGCTTGCTATGCACCTCCTACACTGCATTGAAGAATAGAGAACAGTGCTCTTTCTGCTCTTTTCCGTACCTGTACATGCCAATTCATATATACGTATTGATCAAATGTACATTAAAACATACAGTGAAATGCGTTGTTTGTGTTAATAACCAATGCAACCTTAGGCTGTGCTAGGGGCAGCCCACAAGTGTCGCCACAGATTTCATTGCCAAAGATTAAATAGGTTAGGACTTTATTCCTTAAAATTTAGAAGACTGAGAGGAGATTTGTTAGAGGGATACAAAATTGAGGAGTATAGATAGGGTAAGTGCAAGCAGGCTTTTTCCACTGTGGTTGGGTGGGACTACAACTATAGAGGTCATGGGTTAAGGTTAAAAGGTGAAAAGTTTAAGGGAAACATTAGGGAAACTTCTTTACCCAGAGAGTTTTGAGTGTGGAATGACCTGCCTGCACAAGTGCTGCATGCGAGATTGATTTCAATATTTAAGCAAAGTTTGGATAGGTACAAGGATGGTAGGGGTATGGAGGGCTATGGTCCTGGTGCAGGTGGTTGGGAGTAGGCATAGTTTAAATGTTTAAATGATTCGGCACAGACTTAATGGGCCAAAGGGCCAGTTTCCATGCTGCACTTTTCTATGACTGTATACCATGTCCACAATGCAGAACAACAGACACACAACAAGCAACAAAACAACATCAGCAAAACAAGGCCCTTCCCCCCCCCCCCCCACATACCCATGCACATACGGAGCCCTCCAATCCTGGGACAGACCATTGCCGCCCTCTGGCCTCCAATGGACTCATGGATTCACACACATGTTTATTGAAAACAAAGTACTTTATTTTATCTTTACTGAGAATGAGTAGTGAGCAGTTTTGGGACCCATATCTAAGGAAGGATATGCTGGCATTGGAGATGATCTAGAGGAGGTTTACACGAATAATCCTGAGAATCAAAGGATTAATGTATGAGGAGCATTTGATGGCTCTGGGCCGGTGCTCACTGGAGCTTAGAAGAATGGGGGTGGGGCGGTAAGAGTCTCATTGAAAACCACTGAATCAAAATCAGAATCAGAATTGGGTTTATTATCACTGGCATGTGTCATGAAATTTGTTAACTTAGCAGCAGCAGTTGAATGCAACACATAATATAGAATAAATAAATAAATCAATCAATCAATTACAGTATATGCATATTGAATAGATTAAAAATTGAGCAAAAAACAGAAATAATATATATTAAACAAGTGAGGTAGTGTTCGAAGATTCAATGTCCATTTAGGATTTTGATGGCAGAGGGGACGAAGCTGTTCCTGAATCGCTGAGTGTGTGCCTTCAGGTTTCTGTATCTCCTACCTGATGGTAACAGTGAGAAAAGGGCATGCCCTGGATGCTGGAGGTCCTTAATAATGGATGCTGCCTTTCTGAGACACTGCTCCTTGAAGATGTCCTGGGTATTTTGTAGGCTAGTACCCAAGATGGAGCTGACTAAATTTACAACCCTCTGCTGCTTAAACACAAAATAATCTGCAGATGCTGGGGTCAAAGCAACACTCACAACACGCTGGAGGAACTCAGCAGGTCGGGCAGCATCCGTGGAAACAATCAGTTGACATTTCGGGCCGGAACCCTTCGTTAGGACTGTAGGGGGAAGGGGCAGAGGCCCAGGTGGCTATAGAAGGCAAGTCATTGGGAATATTTAAAGTGGAGGTTGATAGATTCTTGATTAGAAAGGGCATCAAAGGTTATGGGGAGAAGTCAAGAGAATGATGTTGAGAAGGAAAATAAGTCAGTCATGATTGAATGGCAGAGTAGACTCAATGGGCTGAAAAGCCTAATTCTGCTCCTGTGTCTTATGATCTTATGGTTACATATGTTCCTCTTGCTCCTGCTCACAACCAGTGTTAATTCAAATCAACGATCATGGAATCTAGGTGCTGAGGCAGCTTTTTGTGGAGTCAAGGTAAACACCTCAGCAGATTCCATGTGCGCAGAAGCATTTTAACTGTTGAACTACAGATGAAGTTGCATAAATGCTCATCATATAGCATTTATTGATTCAAAGACGAGAACTAGATTTACTTTCACCACCTTTATTGGAATCCACCTTTGCATTTGTATTTTGAGATTTATGGTTGAAACTATAATCGAATGATGACTTCAAAAAGAGTTTGATTACTGCAAAACAAATAACAATAAAAACATGTCTTTTTATTTGTGGTTGTTGTGAGCAAAACTGAGCCCACAGTTTGTTCTTGTTGTTTTTATTCTTTTCATCAGGATGGTGTTCATATAGATAGAGTGGAGCAATTCAGTATTTTGCAAATGTATCCTTGTGTTTATTTTTATAAATGTGCTCTTGCATTAAACAAGAATAGGAAATTTCAATTCAACGAGCTAAACCCATTGTTATCTTCCCATGCATCCAGAAGGACACAACAGGGAATCAATGTGATATATGAGTAATAACTCTGTGTCCCCTCTAGTACGTAGGCAGCAATATCAACTATTCAATGTTATTTGACTAATTAAATAAAAAATGGGAATCCAACTTAGGATCTAATGGTTTATATTATTAAGTAATAAAATTGTGAGGTATATTATTTAAAGATTAGAGAGGCTTATGATTTTATTCTTTAAAATCAACAATATAAAAAACAACTGATATATTTTCTGAAATTCTTTTGAATTTTGTAGGGAAGATAAAACAGATGGCACTCACAGTAAGCCTTATCTGACAGTTGAGCATATCTATGCTGTCCATTGTTCTTGCATTTTTGATTAGAGAACTTGATTATTGCTGTTTCACATTGCACCAGAATACTTAAATGACCATAAGGCTTATTACCAACATATATTTTGACATTCTCTGCTAAATTTGATGTCTTTAGGATTACTGTTAAAAGGAACTTGCACTCTCTCTAACTCTGAATCAAGAGTATTGATGATTCACCAAACTGATTCCTGTGGTGCGGAATTTTGATTTGAGATGGTTTGTTTTTTATTTTGTAAGAAAAAAATCAGGCAAATTACACTTATAGTCTGGTTATCTCAATAAAATCTTCCTGGGTCTTGACAGGGTAAAAACAGGGATGATGTTTCCTGTGGCTGGGCAATGTAGAATCAGGAGCCAGAGTCTCAAAGTTAGGGGATTGGCCAATCAAGAAAGAGATGGGGAAAAATTCAGCTGGAGTGAAGACAGAGTTCAGAAGAACGAGGAGTGATCTTAATTGAAAGATATAAGTATAAGAACCTAAATGGATAAATGACAGGGTAGGTGTACAACTGTTTCCACAGGAGGGAGAAAGATGAATAAAGGCCATGGTTACAAGAAAAATTGAATTTCATAAGAATTTCTTCCTGAAGAGTGTGATGAATTTCTGTTTAGTTGTAGATGCTAAATCATTAGGTGTATTTAAAAAAAGGAAGTAGTTTTTTTCTTATAAGTTCAGGGCTATGGGGAATTGGCTGAGAAGAGGAGTTGAATCTTGAGATAATCAGTTATAATAATTTTAAATGGCAGCATCAATATATTTTGAAAGTATTTCCTATCTTTGTTTTTCTCTAAAATGAAACATTATTAAATATATGTAACATAATGGCTTTCAAAAATGGATGGATTTTTTTTAACTGTACTATTTTATTCCAACCGAAAGCAAACCATTTAAGTTGCTGTGCAGGTATATTTGGAAAACCAGTGTTAAGTCTTCATGACATCTTTTTGGCATGATAACTCCACTTATGATTAAACAGTAGCAGCCACTGTGTTTGTAAATTAGACTAGCGGTTGTTGCCGTGTGTCAAATAGATTTTGCCAATTTTTTGCATTACAATCTTGGTTACTCCATGCATACAGTAACATAATTAGTATTTGATGAAGCCGATATCCATCTGGAAAGAGAAACTTCTTTTGGAGATTGTGCACTTATAATATCTAACTGTGTTTGAAATTGACATCTGATCCAAGCATGATCGGTCATATTGATAATAATAATGGAAAATGTGGTATTGTGTGATGAAGCTCAGTTCATTGTAATTTCTCAATTCATCTAACTGTCAGTCATATAATCCAGGCAAATAAATTTGTCAGTAACATTCACCAGTTTCATCTGTATACTAAAAAAAAAGCATAACAAAACCTCGCAGATAAAATTGTTTTCATTATAATGTGTGAAAATTTTACTAAGAATAATAATTCTAATAAAATAGGCAATAATTTAATTTTTAAGGAAACTGATAATCAAAAATAATTATTTTGGTCTTCTCGAGCTCATCCCATTTGCCTGTTTCTGGCCCATATCCCTCTAAAAATTTCCTATCCATGTCTCTTTCCAAGTGTCTTTTAAATGTGTAATTATACTTATCACCACCACCATCCCTAGCTGCTTTTGAGCTGAGACTACAAGAGATCTTTGATTAACTCTTCCTACTTCGCTCCACTGATAGACTATCAGTTAATTTGTTTATCCACAATTTCATTAAAATAGAATTGCTATCCATTTGCGTCTTGCAACCTTACCTCCTCCTCGATCTAGTAAAGAGAAAAATATGCTTGCCTTCATTTTCTAAGCTGGTTTAATTTCTAAGATGCTCTTTTGCTCTATTTAGACAAATGTCATTGCTTATCACCAGTAACAATCAAAAGAGATGTTCAATCATTAAACTTGAATACTTCAAGTATTCCTATACTTCTGTAAGCCCTTATTGCTGGAGGAACCAACATTTATTGCCCATTCTTCATTGCCCTTTGCCTTTTCTTGTACTGCTGTGGTCATTCAGATGAAGGAGCTCTCTCGGTACTGAATTTACAGCCAACAATTATGTAAATTCCAGAAATGGCAATATACTTCCTGAGTCAGTACGGCATGCGACTTGAAGGAGAACCAGTGCACTGCTGGCCTTGCCCATGTTAGTGATGGAGGTCGTAGGTTTGAGAGGAGCTGTCACAATAATCTGGATGAGGTCCTCCCCAGTTTATGGGCACCTGATTTCCATATAGCCTGTGGAGAAAAATACACATTTGGGAGATTGGTGGGATGGTGCTACACACATCTGCTGTATGAAAAATCTTCTTGGCCACACTTTCAACTTGCAAACTGACCCCTGACTCACATTCCACGGAAACGGAATGTCATAACTTGTATGTATATGCCCTGTAACTGCAATGCATTTTACAGATACTGATGCATAGTAGCAGCAGTGTGCACTGGTGAAAAGCATGAGTATTTAGGATATTTGATGGAGTGTTAATCATCCAGTGTGCTGTATTGTAGATGGCACTGAATTTCATTCATCCAGGCAAGTGAAAAGTATTCCAGCAGGTCTCTGACTTGACTTGATATTTAGGATGGTGGATCACTTGCTGCAAGATATCTGATTCCTGACCTCTTTGTCACCATGGTATTTCTGTGAATTGCTCATAAAATATTGCCGTGTACTGCCTGCAACATTTTTAATTGCCGTTGACAGTGACTCTACTTTCTTGGAAGTTTGCTTAGATTCTACATCTTTTCAAAAACTTTTGAAACTTTTATAGCTGCACATAGAGAGTGTCGTAACTGGTTGCATCGCAGTCTGGTATGGAAACACCAATGCTCATGAACAGAAAATGCTACAGATAGTCACAGACGCAACCTAGTCTATCACAGGTAATGCCCTCCCTGCTACTGAATATATTTACATAGAGCACTGCTGCAACAGCAGCATCCATCATCGAAGACTCCCACCATCCAGGCCATGGCCCCTTTTTGCTACTACCATTGGGCAGGAGTTACAGAAGCCTTGGGTAATAAAACCACTATGTTCAGGACTGTTGTTACCCCACAACCATCAGGCTCCTGAACTGGTGAGGTCACCTTCAGTCACCCCTACTCTGAACTGATTCTATGAACTACACACTTGCTTTCAAGCACCCTTTAAAACTCATGTTCTCAGTATTTTTATTACGTGCAGTTTGTCGTCATTTACCCATTGGTTGTTTATCAGTCTTTGTTGTTTATATGCAGTTTTTTTGCACATTCTATTGTATTTCATTTTTCCCTGTAAATGCCTGCAAGTGAATGAATCACAAGAATGTATATAGTAACGTATAATTGATTTCCTGGATGTTGATAAAGGAAGACTATGGCAAAGACTATGAAGGGCAGATACTTATCTCTCTTGTTTTAGATGTTTGGACCAAGGGCAGAACCAATGAAGTCTAGTTCCTGGTAAAACTCTTAACTGGGTTGGTTATTGGTGTGTAAATGTGACAGTTGGCAATAGTTACTGCAGATTGATCAAAGAGTACAGTATAGGCAGTGCAAGTTTATATTTTGTCATATGTTGTTCAGATAGTTTGATGGAAACTCGAAGTTTCCATAATATATGAAAAACAAGTGAACTGTATTGGTGATATACACTTGTACTCCTTTGTGATACAATTTATACCTATGTTGGCACATCCAGTAATTATTATTGTTGAAACCAGTTACCAAAAAATGGCTGAGAAGGTGACATTCATTATTAAGGACCTTCACCATTTAGGACAAGATCTCTTCTTTTTACTACCATTGAGAATGATCCTGAAGATCCATATTCAACATTCTTTACTTACACACACACACACACAAAATCAGGGGCGACGTGATAGTGCAATGGTTAGCACATTGCTTTACAGTGCCAGCAATTACTGATAGGGGTTCATTTCTTGCTGCAGCCTGTACATTCTTCCATGACTGTGTGTGTTTCCTCTGCGTGCTGTGGCTTTCTTCCAAATTTAGGGTTAGTATATTGTGGGCATGCTATATTGGTACCAAAACACAGCAAAACTTGCAAGCTGCCCAGCACAATCCTTGCTGATTGTATGTAACATGATGGTTTTCACTGTATGCCTTTCTGGTCATGATGGCGCCTGTGTACAGTGCTCCTTTGGTTGACATCTTCTGGGTAGAGTATGAAATCTATAGTCTATGAGGAGAAGATGGCGTGACGGCAGTGCGCTCGGCCTCTCCGGTGATGAATATCTGTTATCTGTCATGTAGGGGACCATGCACAATTCTGATTTGATGGAGACGGACGTGAGAGTGCGGAGGAACATCTGGAAAACTTCTGAAATGCCCGCTTCGCTGCCGCTGCTACTGTGTGGTAACCGGAATTTCTGGAGCTGAAGGCCCTGAATCCTCGGCTTTGCATGTTTCAGCGGCCGGGGCGAGGTCGAAGGCGCTCGGCAGAGGATGGCGCTCGGGAGGCTGCATCAGAGGGGCTGGTCGGAGGCTCAAAGTTTTCGGACGGATGGACTCAGTGTCAGCTGTGGTCGGCTACTTCCAAGGCATCGGCAAGTTGATGGTGCCTGGAGGTTCATGGCAGGGAGTTTCTCCCTTTTGCCGCCTGCTATCGGGAACTCGGGAGTCGATTGACTCAGGGACTTTAGAGACTTTTTTTTTAACCGTGCCTGTGGTTTATTCTTCATCAAATTATGGTATTGCTTTGCACTGCTGTAACTATATGTTATAATTATGTGGTTCTGTCAGTGTTAGTCTTTGGTTTGTCCTGTTTTCTGTAATATCACTCCGGAGAAACATTGTATCATTTCTTAATGCATGTATGCATTTCTAAATAACCATGAGAGAGGACTGAGTGTTCTCATAATCTAAAATCATATATATCATTTTTTAAATGTCTTTTACATTTGTTTTTTTTTATCTTGGGTGTGATCTTGGAACTTCTGGAGCCTGCGATTTGCTGTTTGCAGATCGCTTGGGTGTTCCAGTGCCCTGCAGTTTCGAGAGCATTCAGGGAGGCAGAGGCAGAGTGTGTGAACCTCATGACGGGCAGGCCATGGGATCCAGCGCGAGCTGATATTCGACTCCATTTTGCTGATTAATGCTTCCATTGTTCGCTGATTAAAGCGACAAGGGAGCTTGAAACATCGAGGCGAATGTGGAAGTTTGGATTTCATTTGGGTGCTTCAGTGCTCTGGAGTCTCCGAGAGGATTCTGAAAGGCAGAGGCAGGGTGCGTGAGCCTCATGATGGGAAGGCTACAGGATAGGCGTGAGTCGATGTTTGAATTCATTTCGCCAGTTAAAGCTTCCATCGTTCACTGATTAAAGCGAAAAGGGAGTTTGAAACGTCAAGGCAAATGCAGAAGGTGTGCTCCAGCTGCCTGCCTTTTGATTGCTGAGGGTTGCTCTGCTATGATACAGGAGAGGGGAGAGCCTGCCACTGTGTCCAGAGAATGTTACCCAGGTTTTCTGCATTTTGGATGTGGACTTGGACCATAGAAACCATAGAAAAACTACAGCACAGAAACAGGCCTTTTGGCCCTTCTTGGCTGTGCCGAACCATTTTCTGCCTAGTCCCACTGACCTGCACAGGGACCATATCCCTCCATACACCTCCCATCCATGTATCTGTCCAATTTATTCTTAAATGTTAAAAATGAACCCGCATTTACCACCTCGTCTGGCAGCTCATTCCACACTCCCACCACTCTCTGTGTAAAGAAGCCCCCCCCAATGTTCCCTTTAAACTTTTCCCCCTTCACCCTTAACCCATGTCCTCTGGTTTTTTTCTCCCCTTGCCTCAGTGGAAAAAGCCTGCTTGCATTCACTCTATCTATACCCATCATAATTTTATATACCTCTATCAAATCTCCCCTTATTCTTCTACGCTCCAGGGAATAAAGTCCTAACCTATTCAACCTTTCTCTGTAACTGAGTTTCTCAAATCCCGGCAACATCCTTGTAAACCTCTCTGCACTCTTTCTTATTGATATCCTTCCTGTAATTTTGTGACCAAAACTGAACACAATACTCCAGATTCGACCTCACCAATACCCTATACAACCTCATCATAACATTCCAGCTCTTATACTCAATACTTTGATTAATAAAGGCCAATGTACCAAAAGCTCTCTTTACGACCCTATCTACCTGTGACACCACTTTTAGGGAATTTTGTATCTGTATTCCCAGATCCCTCTGTTCCACTGCACTCCTCAGTGCCTTACCATTAACCCTGTGTGTTCTACCTTGGTTTGTCCTTCCAAAGTGCAATACCTCACACCTGTCTGTATTAAACTCCATCTGCCATTTTTCAGCCCATTTTTCCAGCTGGTCCAAATCCTGCTGCAAGCTTTGAAAACCTTCCTCACTGTCTACTACACCTCCAATCTTTGTATCATCAGCAAATTTGCTGATCCAATTTACCACATTATCATCCAGATCATTGATATAGATGACAAATAACAGTGGACCCAGCACTGATCCCTGTGACACACCACTAGTCACAGGCCTCCACTCTGAGAAGCAATCCTGTACTACCACTTTTTGGCTTCTTACATTGAGCCAATGTCTAATCTAATTTACCACCTCTCCATGTATGCCTAGCAACTGAATTTTCCTAACTAACCTCCCATGCGGGACCTTGTCAAAAGCCTTACTGAAGTCTATGTAGACAACATCCACTGCCTTCCCTTCATCCACTTTCCTGGTAACCTCCTCGAAAAACTCCAATAGATTGGTCAAACATGACCTACTATGCACAAAACCATGTTGACTCTCCCTAATAAGTCCCTGTCTATCCAACTGCTTGTAGATTCTGTCTCTTAGTACTCCCTTCAATAACTTACCCACTACCGACGTCAAACTTACCGGCCTATAATTTCCTGGATTACTTTTCGATCCTTTTTTAAACAACAGAACAACATGAGCTATTCTCCAATCCTCCGGCACCTCACCTGTAGACACCGACATTTTAAATATATCTGCTAGGGCGCCTGCAATTTCAACACTAGTCTCCTTCAAGGTCCGAGGGAATACCCTGTCAGGTCCTAGGGATTTATCCACTTTAATTTGCCTCAAGATAGCAAGCACCTCCTCCTTTTCAATCTGTACAGTTTCCACGATCTCACTACTTGTTTCCTTTAATTCCATAGACTACATGCCAGTTTCCTTAGCAAATACAGACGCAAAAAACCCATTTAAGATCTCCCCCATTTCCTTTGGTTCTGCACATAGCGAACCACTCTGATCTTCAAGAGGACCAATTTTATCCCTTACAATCCTGTTACTCTTAATATACCTGTAAAAACTCTTTGGATTATTTTTCACTTTGACTGCCAAGGCAACCTCATATCTTCTTTTAGCCCTCCTGATTTCCTTCTTAAGTATTTTCTTGCACTTTTTATACTCCTCAAGCACTTTATTTACTCCCTGTTTGCTATACATGTCATACAACTCTCTCTTCTTCTTTATCAGAGTTGCAATATCCCTTGAGAACCAAGGTTCCTTATTCCTATTCACTTTGCCTTTAATCCTGACAGGAGCATACAAGCTCTGCACTCTCAGAATTTTTCCTTTGAAGCCTTCCCACTTACCGAACACATCCTTGCCAGAGAACAACCTGTCCCAATCCACGTTTTTTAGATCCCTTCTCATTTCTTCAAATTTGGCCTTCTTCGAATTTAGAACCTCAACTCTAGGACCAAATCTATCTTTATCCATGATCAAGTTGAAACTAATGGTGTTATGATCACTGGAACCAAAGTGCTCCCCTACACACACTTCCGTCACTTGTCCTAACTCGTTTCCTAATAGGAGATCTAATATTGCATCTCCTCTAGTTGGTACCTCTATATATTGATTTAGAAAACTTTCCTGAACACATTTTACAAACTCTAACCCATCTAGACCCCTAACAGTATGGGAGTCCCAATCTATGTGGAAAATTAAAATCCCCTACCACCACAACTTTGTTTCCTGCAGTTGCCTGCTGTCTCTCTGCAGATTTGCTCCTCCAATTCTCGCTGACTATTGGGTGGTCTATAATACAAGCCCAATAACGTGGCCATACCTTTCCTGTTTCTCAGCTCCACCCATAAGGACTCAGTAGACAAGCCCTCTAATCTGTCCTGCCTGAGCACTGCTGTAACATTTTCCCTGACAAGCAATGCTACCCCCCGCCCCCACTTTTCATTCCTCTGCCTCGATCACATCAGAAACATCGGAACCCTGAAATATTAAGCTGCCAGTCCTGCCCCTCCTGTAGACAAGTTTCACTAATTCCTACAACGTCATAATTCCACATGTCAATCCACGCCCTCAACTCATCCACCTTCCCCGCAATACTCCTAGCATTGAAATATATACACCTCAGAAGATTTTTACCACCACTCACAACCTTTCTATTTGCGGATTTGCTTGAACTTTTAACATCATTTATTTTCACCCCAGCCCCACTATCAGCTTTGGCACTCTGGTTCCCATCCCCCTGCAAATCTAGTTTAAAGCCTCCCCAATAGCACTAACAAACCTCCCTGAAAGGATATTGGTTCCCTTGTATTTCAAGTGTAATCCGTCTCTCTTGTACAGGTCCCACCTGCCCCAGAAGAGGTCCCAATGATCCTGAAATCTGAAACACTGCCCCCTACACCAGTTCCTCAGCCACTTGTTCATCCTCCAGAGCATCCTATTCTCACCCTCATTGGCACGTAGTACAGGTAGCAATCCTGAGATTACCACCCTCGAGGTCCTGCTTTTCAACTTCCTGCCAAGCTCTCTATAATCACTCTCCAGGACCTCCTCACTCTTCCTTGCTATGTCATTGGTACCAATGTGCACCACGACATCTGGCTGATCACCCTCCCACTTCAGAATGTCATGCAAACGATCAGAGACATCCTTGACCCTAGCACCCAGGAGGCAACAAACCATCCTGGATTCTCTGTCACGACCACAGAACCTCCTATCTGTACCTCTAACTATCGAGTCCCCTATCACTACCGCTCTCCTCTTTTTCCACCCTCCGTTCTGCACTGCAGAACCAGACTCAGTGCCAGAGATCCGGCTACTGCAGCTAGTTCCAGGTAAGTCATCCCCCAAAACAGTATCCAATGCGGTATACTTGTTGTTGAGGGGAATGGCCACAGGGGAACCCTGCTCTGCCTGCCCATTCCTCTTCTCTTGCCTGACAGTAACCCAATTTCCTGTGCTCTGCTCCTTTGGCGTAACTACCTCCCTGTAGCTACTATCTATAATCTCCTCATTCTCCGGAATAATCCGGAGGTCATCCAGCTCCTGCTCCAGTTCCCTAACGCAGTTTGTTAGGAGCTGCAGCTGGATGAACTTCTTGCAGGTGTCGTTGTCAGGGACATTGGAGGTCTCCCTGACTTCCCACATCCTGCAAGAAGAGCATTCCAACATCCTGCCTATAGAATTTTTTTTGTATTCTGTGTTTTTTGCCTGATCTTTTTCCTTTTTTTTGTGGGGAATGGGGGGGGGGTGGGGAGAGGTAGATCTGGAGGTTGATTTGCCTTTCTTTTCTTTCTTGGTTTCATGGCTAGCCAGAGAAGAAGAATTTCAGAGTTTTAGACTTTGATATAATCAATGAACCTTTGAACCTTTGTATGTTTCAATGCAAATGTGACAATTAAGGCTAATCTCTTTTTAAGATTTCTTAATGATCTGAAAACCTGGAAACACCACTACGTTATTCCTCTTTAGCACCATTTGTTTGGTTTTGCAACTTATAGTAATGTTTGTCTTGCACCATATTGCTGCCGCAAAGCAATGCATTTCATGACATATGCCAGTGATAATGAATCTGATTCTGATTCTGAATGGCGGCACCATCAATGGCCAGAGTTATTGAAAAGTAAAGGGGGCAGCAGGTTTCAATATTAGCACATGCACAACTAAATGTAGAAGATTGGCCTGTATGTATTAAGAGATTTTGTGCTTTATTATTAATCAACATTTGAAATTTAATCCTGGCTAACCAGGGATTCTGGACTTCAGAAATTCCACCAGCTATAGGAAGTTGAGGGCTGTTTGGTTATAGATGGTATAGTACAGGGTTCCTTCTTGAAGCTATGCTTTAAGTCTTGACTGATAGGTGTGAGCTTGTTATCATAAAGTTAAACTACTAGTTTCCAGCTGTGGGCTGTATGAAAGCTCACTGGCAGTTATGGCTTTCTCAAACCAAAAATTGTCTGCCCTCCATGGGTCTCCCACCTTTCTCTGCATAGTGGTCCAGGAACTTGTGTTGGAGCTCAGTGTGTCAACAGAAGCTCTTGATACTTGTGTCAACAGGTAGTGCCTCTAACGGCAACTTGGGCAACACCAGTGTCAGTTGACTACCACTTCTGAATAGTGGCAGGTCATGCATAAGGAAATGCAGGCACTGAGAAAGATTAATGTCAAGTTGGCGTCGGGCTGTGATGTCCATCAAGGTCATGGTTTAGTGTTAATTGTTTTTTATTTTTGTAGAGATGGGTTTGGGGGCAGTGAGGGCAGTTAGGGAACAGGTTAGAGTTTAGGAACAGGAATGAAGAGGCACAGTTGGAGGTCAGGGGCAGTCAGTAAATGGGCAGTAGCTGATGGTCAAAGGTCAATGATCCCTGTGGACCAACTTCAGGTCGGCAAATGCTGAGGACGAAGACCAGTGATCCCCATAGTTATTGATCGAGGATGGCAGACCCCAAGGATGAGAACTGGTGACCCCCCGCCCCCCCCCCCCGGTCGACAAGTCCCAGTGTTGGAGGTCTGTGTGAACTGTGTGAATCCAGAGGTCAGATCCTGTAATCAGAGAGTCCAGGAGTTGATACACTGAGGTCAGTGAAGTTTGGAGGTTGAAACCCCTGGGTCAATGTTTATGGAGGTCGGAGACCCGGTGTCCATGAGTCTGGACTGGAGACTGGAGATTAGAGGCTTGAAATCTGTAAGTCTGAGAGCCTGGGGTCAAGGATTGGATGCTGGAGCCCTGTACTGGGGTTGGGGGCCTGTCTGTATGTGTGAGTAGGAAAGGGTCTTCTTATGATGTTGTTACTGTTTCTTGTTGTTGTTGTTATATTCTTGTTTTGTTGTTTGTATTCTGCTAAACATGGAGGACATGCTGTGTTGGTGCTGAAATGTATGATGACACTTGCGGGCTGCCCCCGGTGCATCCTTAGGTGGTGTTGGTTGTTAATGCAAATGATGCATTTTACGGTATGTTTCACTGTAAATGAACCCTCTCACTGGGGCCTGTGTAAAAACTTGGCTCGTTAACTAACCCTGCTAACAGCCACGTGACTGAGTGGGTAGAAGGCCACCTTCCATAAGTCTGAAGGTTAATATGATTTGGGTTCAACTAAACAGGAAAGTTGGAATGTTCCATGGAGGGATGTGAATCATGGTGAATGCTGTGTAAGTACTTGCCCCATGTAAAGTTATCATTTGCCAGAAAAATTACAGATCATACACTGGCATAAAATTACAAAGGAAATATACTTGCCAAATATTTCAACTTTAACAAACAATTAACAGAAAAAGAAAAAAAATAAAGGGGCCCAATACACGTAAATGTTGGAGCTCATTTCTGGAGTAGTTGGGTGTATCGCTTTACTCATATGCTGAACCCATGTTCTGCATGAAAGACACCAGCCACAGTTCAAACATCCCTTGAAGACCTTCTCTAATGAACTGGCTAACTTAGCATTATTGGCAGTTCCTCCTTGGAACTGTTCGTCTGCACAAAGCATTTCTTACAATGGAGTCTCTCCTTCGAGTGGCTTTCTGCAAGCATCTTCCCTTGTGCTCCACTCCACAGCTCCTGACCCCAAAAGCCCCCAAACCAGACTTCCATAGCATCTCACTGGGCAAAAAGTTTTAACACATTACCAAAACAAACCTGATTGGCTGAAACAGCATTCCTGAGTTGGGCAAATGCTCCTTACCTTTAGCCAAAGCCGAAACACTAGTCTATGAAACTTACTAACAGGATACACTGCGTTTGCAGAAAACTGCTAAAATTAAAATACCTCATAGCGTAGCAGTAGAAATCTTAACTGGGCCATTACATGCATATAATAAATAAATGAATGTGAAAGTAATTAATTTTACAGTTTACTTGGAGTAATATTTTGGACTGTGGATGTGCATTAGTATAAGGAAGTGAACATTATTTCAGACATGAAAGTTAAAAAAAAAAGCAGCAAAATCTGGCAATCTGAAAGCAGAAATTGCCAAAAATACTAAGCAGGTGATGCATTAAAAGTGAGTCACAATACATTTCAGATCAAAGACCTGAAGGGGAAAAGAGAAAACAAGAAAACAAATGACAGGTGTATGGTTGGCTATGGTCTGGGTGCATGTTGATTGGAGTAGGCAGTTTAAATGGTTCAGCACAGACTAGATGGGCCAAAGTGCCTGCTTTTGTGCTGTGTTTTTCTGTGACTCTGTAAGTTAGTTTCAGCAGTAAGGAAGGCAAGAGCATGATGGCAGGACGAGTAGAACAAACGGATGCCTAATAGGGTGAGACCAAATGGGTTAATGTGATACTGGGAAACACATGCTTTGTTATGTGTGAAACAAAGAAACATAATTTCCGTTTGACTGTCACTTTAACCTTGTATTCATCATAGCAGAGAGATTTCCTCTGTTCTTTTATTCTCATTCTCTCTTGCTCTCATTTTCTACTTTTATTATTTTAATCATGTTCATCATAATCCTGAAATTTGCCTTGGTCTAGGTCTGAAGGTACAAAGTATTATAATTTTCCAGTACGCACTGGATCTCCAACCTCCTCTGGCTGTTGTGATATTTATCCATTGTCCCAGCTTCCTTCAACCTTTTTGTTTTTTAGTATTGTATTATAGTTTGGTTCTATTGAAGCTGCACTGATATTTAAGGGGAGCCTGTTGCTGTCTGAACAGTCTTGTACTGAACATGGTTTCATCAATTTTCTGGGTGTCTGCCACCTGTCAGGAGTTAAAGCAGGCAGCGTGCTGGTAGAAACAACGTGATCTCGGTAGTGTGAGATCAGTAAGCTCAGGTGGCTTGCCAGTTGTCAGAAAAGCTGGTCCCATAGGTAAATAACTTGATATTTAAGTCACTAACATTGATATACAATATACACTGATACTACTTACATTGAAAATAGGTTACTTTTTCTGTCCCTTTTTGGTTGTTTCAAACAGATAGTTCAATTTTTAATCAGTTATTCAGATAAACGGCTCTTGAAAAGTATTACAATATTTGGAAGGTTATGACAATGTACATATTTTGTAACTACTTAAAATGGGGTCTGTACAAAATATATTTATGAGCCATTTTAAACAAAATATGGGCATGTGCAAGAGCTCTCAACACAATTAGCATCAAGCGGATAAATCCGACTCTAATCCTGTTTACGGTCTGCATTGGACAGATGTGCCAAGATTGGATCAGACGAGGCCTCAGCTTAGTAATATTTAAACCGGCAGTAGTCTGTTGTACCTTCATTTAATGTCTGTGTAATATTACTGCCATTGTTAATACACATTGGTTATGTCTGTCGTAGCTCAATTTAGCTAGATGATTTTTGAAATTTACTAGAAATAGTGGGCTAATGAGACTTGTTATTCCTTGCAATTAAATTACCTTGTTTTAAAGGAATAGTAAAAGTAAATAGTTGCTAAAGAATCTTACGTAACTGACATTAATAGTTGTACCAAATCATTTTCAAGAACAGATGCTACCAAATAATTGGGCGGGCACTTTGAGTGGAGAGCTTTTGATCACATGAACTCTCAAAATAAGCCAACTTTCACGTAAGAGAAATAAGCTGCCCATGAATGATTGTTTCATTAGCCCTGTTTTCAGACTATACCAAGAAGTTGATTGCAGAATGTTTTCAGTTTGTTTTGTATTAATTCTTTTGGTTCCCTAGTCAAAGGACAATAAGAAGACTAACATTGTATATATAAGTGGCTCTACATGCCATCAGGACAACTCATTAGATGTTTACCATACCAATGAATTCCTTGTGGAATGCTCTCACTTAATTTTAGTCAAGTTCAGCAGCCTAGTAGTGAATAACCCACCATCCATTCTTAAAGTCTTAACAAAATATCATGTAATTTCTACATGAAGTAACATTTATAAAGCAGTCAGAGTTTTATCACGTTACCTGCAAGAACTTGACTAATTTTAAAGTATGTGATATTAATTTACTATACAAATTAATTGTTTATGTGTCTTAAGTACACCATACCTTAACCATTTCTTCCAGGCTAAAGCACCTTCCTGTCTAATCTTTCCTATTAATACTCTGTCATTTTGCATCTGGAATTACTTTTGTTAACAGAATACTTTCCAGATCAGTTCTGATTGCATAGATTATTTTAAACCTTAATGGGCAGAATCTAATTCAGTTATTAATTTTGTATTTCTTTTGGTGGTTATTTATTCATTCAAATATAATTGGTTATGAGAAGGACAAACAATTTAACTCTTCTGGATGTTTACACATTTTCATGTGACAATGCGATAATGCAAAACAAGATGTATTGATGTCACCCCAACTCTCAGCTGTTGTGAAATAGATTTTGTTTGATTTTTGATTGATGTTTGAAAGTATTATCGAAGTACAGATATGTCACCATATTCCAATAGCCATAATAGAATCAATGAAAGACACACCTAACAGGGCAGAGAGCCGGTGTGCAAAAGATGATGAACTGTGCAAATATGAAAGGAAAGAATAAACAATAAGTATGGAGAGCATGAGATGAAGAGTCCTTGAAGGTGAGTCCGTAGGTTGTGAGTACAGTTCAGTGATGGGCCGAGTGAAGATTAGTGAAGTTATCCACTCTGGTTCAAGAGCCTGATGGCTGAGGGGTAATAATTGTTCCTTAACCTGGTGGTGTGAGTCTTAAGGCTGCTTTACCTTCTTTCTGATGGCAGCAGTGAGAAGAGAACATGACTGGGGTGTGGGGGGTGGGGGGGAGTCCCTGATGATGGAGACATGGTGAGAAAATACCAGCTGAAATGGGACTAGCTACTGGATTCATAAATAAATATCTTGTATTGAATGAATGAATAGTCACATGATTAGACTGATTTAATTTGGTCTATGTACCTGTGTAGCTCGGTAATTGTGGAATAATAATTGCCCATTTGGTTTGTTTTATCTGTGTGGTATCTATTTTGGAGTCAATAAACTGGACCCACTCCCTGCTCTTTCCAGCCTGCCAATATTTATTCAATTCTCTTCCAAATTTGTTTTTTAAATGTTCTCTCATTGTTCTTTCAGGTAGTGTATTCAGGAACTTAATAACTTGCTCTATAAAATAATGTTTCCTAATGCTCTCTTCTGGTTTGGTGGTCAATTTAATCAAATATTAAGGTGCTTACTTTCAGGAAAAGGCATTCCATCTTTAGTTCATCTGAATTTTAATAATTTGTCTAATATTTAAAAGAAGCCCATTCTCAAATTCTTTTAATGGAGTCAATAAAATCCCAAATTCTGGGAAAATGACAATAGAGCCCAGTGAATTCTGATGAATCAATTGTGGTGTTTGGAGATTTGGATCATAGTTATGCTTTTCTGTCTTAGATATCCATTAATGTTTTACCAATGTAAAATTGGCTTGAAGAAACCACTTAGTTTGCATAAGCCTGATGATATGAAACACAAATTGTGTAAACATACATGTTTCATTAGAAGAAGGGTAATATATCTGTTCTACTCATCAATCAGTTTGACTATAGCAGTGAAGTCCAGTGAAACTTCCATGATTTAAGGTAGCCTATCCTACTTTAAGGAGGATGTCTTTCAGGAACACAGCCTTTTGTTTTGGATTTCTGAAAAATAACTTCTGTCAGTAATCCTCATTTCTCCTCTTGATTCTTCAAAGTAGTTTTGCAAGTCTTACTGGAGAATTCACCCATTTGAATGTATATGCCCCACCCTTTGACCACCAATTGCAGGGCATGTGAATAATTTAGGTTCTACTCCTAGAACCTGCCAGCAGTGCAAGAATTAAAACAGAAATTTCATCAAAGATGCTAACAGCTATTTTTTTTATGCAGCTGTGAAGAACTCCATAATAGTTAAACAGCAACTAGGCTCTCCATACCACAGAACCTTTACCCTTCACATCACCTCTTTAGCAATAATGGTTCTCTTGCAATTACAGTCCCTTTTCCTGCACACGTTATTGCCTGCTCTCACCATGCACCCTATATTAAGCACCACAGAATCTTTTCAACCTGTCAATAACTGCACACTAACACAATCTGACTTTTCTTGCTGGCAGACAACAGAAGGGAGATGTCAGAAACTGTAGGAGGGCCAGCAGTTAAGCAAAGCAATGGAAGAGGCTACCATAGAGATTGTTGGCAGAGAGAGAGCATGAAATCAGGCAGATGGCATTGACAGAGGATGCATCCTGAAGGAAATTTTGCAATCTTTTTTTTTTGTTGGTTACAATAAATCATTAATCTATTTGAGGATTCTACTGATCTTCCATTGTCACCCTTGGGGGAATTCAGCAATACCCTCAGGGAATTAATGATCTGATTGTAAGGGATTATGTTTCTGCATATTCTGGGAGATTGGGTGGAGTGCTGGCAGATGGAAAGTGTTAGGTGATGCATTTTAGGAAATCGAACTGGATAGGGCATGCACTGTAAATGGTAGGGCACTAAGGGCTGTTGATGTATGACGGTTTGGGGTTTAAGTCCAGAATTCCCTGAAAGTGGCAACAGAGATAGGTAGGCAGTGAAGAAGGCCATAACATGCTTGCCTTCTTAGGTTGAGGCACTGAATATAGAATTTGTAACAGGTCTACAAAACATTTAAGGTATTGCGTGCAGTTCTGAACATCACACTTTAGGGAAGATGTGGTTGAAATGGAGTGAGTGTGAAGGAAATTAGCCAAAAATTTGCCTGGAGTGAAGGACTTTAGGTAGGAGAGAGAAGGGTCTTGGCTGAGACTTTGACTGTTCATTCCTTTCCATAGATGTTGCCTGAACTGCTGAATTCCTCCTGCATTTTGTGTGTTGCTTTGGATGGATGGGGTTTGTTTTCCTTTGAGCAGGCTGAAGGGTGACCTGTTAGGTATATAAAATTGTAAGAGATATATAGACGGATTTAATTGTCAGAATCTTTTTCTATAGCAGGGGTATTAAAGTCAAGAAGGCAAAGGTTTAAGATGAAAAGGAGGAGTTTTAAAGAAGATTTGCGAGAAAGTTTTTACACAGAGGGTGGGAACTTTCTGGAGGAGATAATGGAGTCAGGTACAATCATTATATTTAAGAGAAATTTTGGTAGGTACTCAAATAGGCAAGGTATAGAATGTTAATGGAGAGTGGGATTACATAGATGGGGAAAAAGGATAGTATTTCTGTGCTATATAACTCCCATTCTATGACTCTATTTCTGACTACATTAAATGCCATTCAACAACTGCACTTTCTTGTTGGCTCATCACTTGTTTCCCTTTCAAGCATTTTACCAATTCTCCTTTGAAGATTACAAATAAGCCCAGTTCCAATAACCTTTCAGGTAATTTAGTTTAGAATGCAATAGTTTTCTCAAAATTCCCTTATTTGTTCTTGTTATTTCATGCTCAATATTTATTACGATAGATTAATATCTGCATTTGCACAATTTGTTGTCATTGTTTACTGTTACTTTTCTGTAGATTTGCTGAGTATGCCACAGAAAAAGAATGTCAGGGTTATATGTGGTGACATGTATGTACTCTGATAATAAAATTTTACTTTGAACCCTGGATGCATAGGGTTATCATACAGCTACTTTTGCTTGTCTTGCATCTCTTTTTCCAGCATTGCTTCAGCTGGAGTAAAAGAATGCCTTCCAGGAGACGTGGTGTTTCTCCCTAAGCCATCATGGCATCATTCAGATTGAGCACCCTATTACGCTTGTCATTGGAGACTTTGCATATAGTTTTGCCTAATACAGAGGGCTCAGTTGAGGAGCTCTAGAAACTTCATGTGAGTGGCAGTACATGCTTTCTGTAGTAGAAAAGAGGCTGACTAGCTCATAGTACCAAGATCTAGACTGCTGTCCAGCAGCTTTGGTCAAGCTTCTTGAGATCATTTGACTATGGGTATTGTTTTATATAATACCTAATATACTTCCACCTGACTTGCTGAAGTTACATGCAATGTTCCCTCTATTTTTTTTAACAACTGTGCGAACCAACCATTGCTCTGAGCAGGAAATTTTTACATGGCCTGAAAATTGCGCAGCAATTTAAATGTTTAAATGTGAAGAAAATTCCAGCTGTCTGTCAACAAAGGCTATGTGCATGGAGCATTTCAGTTACTGCATGGCTGTGCACCCACGCAGCTCACAGGGAACAGTGGTTACAAGCATTGTATCTTGCCATACAGAAGTTCTCTATGAGAAGCCTGAACCAGAATGAGCACATTAAAATGTGGATAAGTCTATTCAATCTAGAATTCATGATATTTGTTGATACTGTGATTAGGTAGAAATATGCACTGGTGTTTGAGATGAGTGTAGTTCTAAGGTGGGAATGATATTATTTCAACAGTTGATGGGAAGGAGTAGGTTTGTAATGCTAAAGAAATTCTTGATCCATAATTGAAGAGCTGAATTTGATGTGCTTAATTTTTTTATGGCATCTAATGTGTCCTTTGCTTTTGTAGATCTTAAACCATGTACCTGGCTTTACCAGCTATAAGCTCTTGATTTTTCCTGAATATTGACTTATTTTTAATAAATGGAATTATTTTTTCAAAGATCAATTATGTTTTGAAATTAATGTAAATTTAAATACCTCCTAGAGAACCACAGCCTTGTCATAGAGTTTGGAGGCTGGCATGCCTCAATAACTAGGAGAGCTATATTGGCTGGAGTTCGGGCCTTGTGCTTGGCTGTGGTAGGGTTACCCATGCCAATCAGATCAAAGTTGTAGCCCAGACTAACAGTGGTCCACTGGTCCATCAGGTTTGGGGGTTCAGCTCAGGGCTAACAACCCTGACTGGTCAAAAAACAGTTGTTACGGAAACAGCAATGAAGAATCATTCCACACAGACAGAGATGGAGGTCCTTCATTTCTGCCTTAAACGCTCGCGGCATAGCAGGCAGTAAGTAAGTAAATTTAAATAAGAAACACTGAAATACAAAGAGGCATTTGAAAATATGAAAAAATTAAAAATAGTAAATTACTTAATACCTCTGCTGACATCAGTTTTATCTCTGTTCTTAGCAAATATCAGAATATCAGAAGCTTAATAAGATAGTTCTTAATCTCAGGAAGTTGTGGATCATGTATACACACAATGAACAAGTCCCCTAATTTCCCTTTTGGTAACACTGGCTTAGCCCTTACCTTGGCTCATCCACTGAATGCTATCCATGCCTTTGCTTTCTCTGGAATTCATAGTACTCCAAGTTGGTCTCCTTTCTTCCATCCTCTGTAAAAATGAAATCATCCAGAAGTCTCACACATAAAAGTTGCCAGTGAACACAGCAGGCCAGGCAGCATCTCTAGGAAGAGGTACAGTCAACGTTTCGGGCCGTGTGTTCGCCGGCAACTTTTATGTGCGTTGCTTGAAATTCCAGCATCTGCAGATTTCCTCGTGTTTGCGTCATCCAGAAGTCTGTTGTCCACGTCCTAACTCACTGTAAGTTTCCTTTGCCTTTCACTCCTCTGCTTTCTGAACCACATTGGCTCCCTGTCAGCAGTTCTTCACTTCGAAAAGCTCCAGAACCTTGGCCTTCATGCCTCCCTCTACAGCTGGATCCTTAGCTTCCTAACTGGAAGACCACAATCTGCAGATTGGAAATAATATCTTCACCTCACTGACACTCAACACTGGCACACCTTAGGGAATTGTGCTTTGCCCACTGCTCTACTCTCTCTACACCCATGAATGTGTGGCTAGGCACAGTCCAAAATCTACCTATAAATTTGCTGACGATATAACCATTGTTGGCAGAACCTTAGATGATGACAACAGGGCATATAGGAGTGAGGTATACCAGCTAGTTGAGTGGTGTCACAGGAACAACCTTGCTCTCAGTAAGACCAAAGAACTAGTTGCGGAATTCAGAAACGGTAAGACAAGGGAACACACATCAGTACTGTGAGAGGGATCAGATGTGCAAAGAGTGAGCAATTTGAAGTTCCTGGGTGTTAATATCTCTGGGATCTAACTGGGACCCAACATATTGATGCAGCTACAAAGAAGGCATGCAGCGGCTATATTTCTTTAGGAGTTTGAAGAGATTTGGTATGTCACCTAAAACATTTACAAATTTCTACAGATTTACCGCAGAGAACATTTTAACTGATTGCGTCACCTCCTAGTATGGGGGGGTGGGTGCGGTTTGCTACTGCACAGGATTGAAGTAAGCTGCAGAGAGTTGTAAACTTAGTCAGCTCCATCATGAGCACTAGCCTCCATAGTATTCAGGATATCTTCAAGAGTGATACCTCAAAAACCCAGTAAAGACCCCCATCGCTCAGAACATGCCTCCTTCTTATTGCTATCATCAAGAACGAGGGACAGATGCCTGAAGGCACGCATTCAATAATTCAGAAACAGCTTCTTCCCCTCTTCCATCCAATTTCTGAATGGACACTGAACCCATGAACACCATCTCACTACTTTTTTTATTCCTATTTTTTGCACTAATTTAGCTATTTAATATATATATATATTTGCATATTATCATTTGTATTTTTTCTCTATTATTATGATTTGCATTGTACTGCTGCCACAAAGTTAACACATTTCATGACATATGCTGGTGATGTTAAACTTGATTTTGATTCTGATTCTGAATTAATTCATTGATGTCCGCAGTCCCTAAATAAGTCCTTTTATTTTATCCACACAACTATGAAATATTCTCATAGTGGTTCATCAGTTGGAAACACTGATATTATGTTTCTGTCCACATAAATGCTCTCTCACCTTAATTTTGGTATAGATTTTCATGTCGTTCATGTTCTACTTGCTTTTTAAAAACAAGTCTTGTCTGACCAATGTTTGTTGAGCTAATCTTTAATACTAAAATGAAGTTGATGAACATTCTATACAGTTCCATACCTTTAATAATGCCCTTTGTGTAGTATATTTTTGTGGCATAGTAAATGCACTTGCCCAGTTACTGATTTATAATTACTTCATAAAAATATAGTCTTAGTTTTTTTTCAGTTCGTTGGACTGTGTAATCCACAACAAATGTGGTGCTCACTTATATGGTAAAATTGCACCTTGAATAATTCATTCTTCTGTTTGAGACATTTTAAGGCAGGAGTTCCCAGGCTGGGGTCCACAGATCCCTCGGTTAATGGTAGGGGTAAGTGCATATAAAAAACGGTTGGGAGCCTCTGTTTTAGAGGCAAGAGCTATAAAAAGCCCCTTTTTATGGGAAAACAGATAGCTGAGAATATCAATACTTTAAAATTTTAAAATCAGTTGCTTTTTAGAAATTTATAAAATTTGAATGAAAATTTAATGCATATTTTCCATTAAGTTAAATCGTTTATTAGAGAAAAAATTGTAATGAAGAGTAAAATTAAATGAAGGGGAAACAAGGCATGGGAATAAATGTATCTCTTTTAGGATTGGCAGTGGTGACCTGTGGGGTATTGTTAGGAAGAGTACTTGGGTCCCGGCCATTTATAATCTATATTTGGCTGACGGGACAGTTGTCATATTTCCAAGTTTGCTAATGATACAAAACCAAATGGGATTCTGAGTGGAGCGTGGGGTGTAAAGAGGCTTCAAGGTATTATAGACAAACTAAATGAATAGGCAAGGACATAATAAGTGGAGTCTGATGTTGAAAAAATGTGAGGTCATCCACTACAGTGCACAAAACAGATTTTTGGAATGGTAACAGATTAGCAAGTTAATGTTCAAAAGGACTTAACAGTCCTTGTACATAAATTAGTGAAAGCTATCATGCGGATGTAACAAACTATTAAGAAAGCAAGGAACATATTTTATTCAGATACAGCGCAGAATAGGCCCTTCTGGCCCTTTGAGCCATGATGACAACAATCCCCCAATTTCATTTTAGCCTAATCACGGGACAGTTTTTTTTTTACAATGACTAATTAACCTAACAACCAGTATGTCTTTGGACTGTGGGAAGAAACCGGAATGCCCAGAGGAAACCCATACAGTCATAGGGAAAACATACAAACTCCTTGCAGGCAGTGATGGGAATTGAACCAGGGTTGCTAGTACTGTACCACTACACTACCATGCACTACCATGTTAAATTTTATTATGAAAGGATTTGAGTATAGGAGTGAAGATACTTCACTGTAATTGTATTACTATTGCCACATGTAGCAAAATGTTTGGTTGTGCATGCCATCCAGACAGATCTGGGTTCTATAGTGCTGCTGTCAGTAAGGAGTTTGCATGTTCTCCGTTTGACCATGTGGGTTTCCTCCAGGTGCTCTAGTTTCCTCCCACATTCCAAAGATGTACGGGTTAGTAGGTTAATTGGTCACATGGGTGTAATTAGGTGGCATGGGCTCATGGGGGTGGAAGGGCCCATTACTGTGCTGTATCCCTTAGAAAATAAGCATATTTACACTGAGGTTGTAAAAAGACAGGAGAATACAGAACATTTTGTTGCAGGTACAGAGAAAGTGCAGTGCAGGGAGACAAATAAAATGCAAGGGCCATAATGAGGTAGATTGGAAGTTCAAGGGTTCATCTTTTAGTGTCTGTTTAAGAGTTTGATATAGTGGGATAGAAACTGTCCTTGAGACTGGTGGTCTGTGCTCTCAGGCTTTTTTACCTTTTGCCTGAGCGGTAAGGAGAGAGAATGACCAGGGTGCAAGTGATCCTTGATTATGTTACAAACACAAGAAGATCTGCAGATGCTTGAAATCCAAAGCATCACACTCAAAATGCTAGTGGTCATGGAGTAAACAGTCAATGTTTCAGGCGAAGACCCTTTTTCAGGACTGAGAAAGAAGGGAGAAGATGCCTGAACAACGTGGGAGGGGGAGGGAAAGAGGCAAGCTGGAAGGTGATAAGTGAAGCCAGGTGGGTGAGAAAGGTCAAGGGCTGGGGATGAAAGAATCTGATAGGAGAGGAGAATAGACAATAGGAAAAAGAAAAGGAGGAGGGGACCCAGGGGAAGTAATAGGCAGGTGAGAATAAGTGGAAAGTCATAGTGGGAAATAGGAGGAGTGAATTTGTTCACCGGAAAGAGAAATTGATATTCATGCTATCAGGTTGCAAGGTACCCATTTGGAATATAAGGTTTTGCTCCTGCACCCTGAGGTGCTCTGCAATTTCTTACAATCATGGGCAAAATGTTTGCTAAACCCAGCTCAGATGCATCTCAATAAGAGGTGCATCTATAAAAATAGGTAAAATTTTAAAGAGCACATGGAGTAGTGTGTGTAGCTTTGATGTCCTTACTGAACAATTAGGCTTGCCATAGTGGGAGTGCAGTAAAGATTCACTGGATCAGGCCCTGAGATGGCATGCTGGACAAGGCAAGATTGATACAGTATGCCTGTATCCTTCCAGAGTTTTGAAGAATGAGAGGAGATCTCAGTGAAACTTATAAAACTCTAACAAGGCTGGACAGGGAGAATTTTATCCTGGTTGCCATGGCCACCCTCTATCATAAGGGCTAAGTCATTTAGGACCAGTAAAAAATTTTTCACTCAGTGATGAATCTTGCAGGGCTTGCAGTGATGTGGTCATTGACTTCTGTCAAAATGGAGACATAGATTTCTGGATAATAACAAAATCCAGGAATATGGAGATAGTGCAGGGAAGAAGTTGAAGTTCAACTGCAATGTTTATCATTTTGGGTATTATTTGCAGCAATGTAGTCATGCACAAAATCCAATCTAGCGGCTATGTAACATATGGAACACAATTTAAGAAAGAGCCACCTTTTGTGTAGAATATATTAAACAATAGATGTGTACAAGTTGTAACATAATAGTATTTCATTGTTTACACATTATATTGAAACATTCCAGTCTGAGCTCAAATCTGATTTCATTTATGAATGATTTAGAGGTTTACATTATGTTATGATGATCATCACACATATTGCAGTGTGTTTTGGGTTTAAAAATTGAAAAAAAATTAAGTATATTACTAATTTAATATTAGACTGCTGCAATCAATAGCCTGTAACTTCCCTTTTGGACCTGAGGTTTGGTTGATTTAAGCGCCAGGCCAGATTGAAAAGGTCAGGGTGTTCGGGGCTAGAGGTGAGAGACGGGCCGGTGTTCAGCTCACTGCTCTGCAAGGTTTACTCATTTCTGCAGTGAACTGAGTCTGTGCCCTGGAATTAGTGGGCTCCTGAATCGTCTGTAGTGATGACTACTGTCTTTGAGGCTGTGGATTCACTTTGGTGAACTTCACTTATGAATGTTATTTACTACTACTACATCGACTCAGGCCTAGGGGGCCGGCGTTGGGCAAGGCAATGTTATTTGCTTATTTTTATTGTTTGCGCGATTTCTTCTTTTTTTCTGCACATTGAACGTCTGATGGTCTTTTTTAAAATGGTTTCTATTGGGTATTACTGTTTTGTGGCTGCATGTAAGGAGATGAATCTCAAGGTTGTATATGGTATACGTGCTTTGATAATAAATGTACTTTGAACTTAAGTGAACAAAGCATCTTATAAGATGTTTCTGGAAGAAAAATACAATACTGTACAGATGTATAGAAAATATGAGGTTAAAAAAGGGCAAAGTTACAGTAAAACAATGTGTGAGCTTGTGAAAGACAATGAAAGCTCAAAAAAGCAAAGAATCAGACACGGGAAAAGTGAATGGGAAAGCTAGGAGGAAGACATTATTCTTGATCAAACCCTTGTGCGATAAGATAGTAGAACTTTCAGGTGAGGCAATGCTTCACTTGTGAATCTGCTGGGATCATCTATTGTATCTGGTGCTTCCGATGCCGCCTCCTCTACATTGGTAAAACCCATCGTAAATTAGGGGTCCGCTTCATTAAGCACCTCCGCTGCTTCCGCCAAAAATGAAACTTCCCAGTGGCCAAACATTTTAATGCCAATTCCCATTCCCTTTCCAACATGTCAGCCCATGGCTGCCTCATGTGCCAAGATGAGGCCATCTTCAGGGTGGGGGAGCAACACCTTATATTCCATCTGGGTAGTCTCCAACCTGATGGCATGAATATTGATTTCTCCATCTGTTAAAAAGTTTTTTTCCCTCCCCCTCCCCACTTCTTCTATTCCCCAATCTGGCCTTTTACCTCTGATCAATCGCCTATCACTTACCCCCTGGGTCCCCTCCTCCCCTTCCCTGTCTCCTATGGTCCACTCTCCTCTCCTTTCAGATTCCTTCCCCTTCAGCTAATTACCTTTCCCACCCACTTGTCTTCACCTATCTCCCTTTAGCTAGTCTTATTCCCATCCCCACAACTTTTTATTCTGGTGCCTCCCCTCTTCCATTCCAGTCCCGAGGAAAGGTCTCAGCCTGAAACGCTGACTGTTCATTCATTTCCATACATGCGGCCTGACCTGCTGAGTTCTTCCAGCACTTTGTATCTGTTGCTTTGAATCTTCAGCATCTGCAGACTTTCTAGTGTTCATAACAGAGCGGGTAACTAATTGATTTGTAAATGGCAAAATATCTCCAGATTGATACTACGTTTTTTGATGCAGGTGATGATGCACTCATTTCCCAACGTCATGCAGAATTTGTGGAACTAAAAGAAGTTTTTGCTGTGAAGATGAAACGTCGACGATCGGTGAAACAGTATAAAGGAGGAACTCTGTTAGGAATCGCCATTTTTGTGTGTGTTAGCAAAGGGCAAAATAAACTCAAACACCGTATTATTCACCTAAGCAACTTAAGTGAAGACCACTGCAACCTTTGGTTTAAATATCTGAAAGATATTCTGAATGGTAAGTACTGAGGCTTAGTGTGACGATGATATGCCTAAGAATATATATTGTACAGTTTCATAGAGAGTGGTACTGTTTCTCAGCAAAAGAAGTTGCAAAATTAGATATATCTGTCGGATAACTTATTCACATGTCACCAAAACAGAAGAGAATTAATAGTCATCTAAGAATGTTCCCTTCTGTTTGTTCATAACGTATAACTTCATGAAAGTTATTATGAAACTAAGAAAGACTCATGCAATATAAGAAATGCTGTGCCTGTAAGAAAAATGTTTTGCTATTCTGCTTTTACATTCCAGGTTCAAAATGTACTGCAAGAAAATATTGAATTGCAGTCTGTGGATTGGGTCACTGCTATTGTATTATTTATTGTTCTTTACTTGGGCTTCACACAAAGATACTGTTAGACTTAAACTGGAACTTCTATTGATGGAAAAGTAAAATGCTGCAGTCTAGAACATGGCCGTTCAGTTATTTGTGTTTGTGCTAAACTATTTTTTAAAAATTCAGTAATTATTGACCTTAAATTTCTTTATAGTTTTCTGAAACTTATCTTATTTGCTTTTGCATTTTAATTTTTAATTGGCATCAACTACCCTTTCAGCCGTTTGATTCCAGATCACTGTTTAAGAAACCCACATCATATGCAATTATGTTAAATCTACATCCTTTGGTTATTGACTTTCCCACTGGAAATAGTTTCTCCTTATTTAATGTATCTAAACCATTTCTTGATGCTGAATAGTTCCATAACCTTCTTTGCCTTGGGGAAAGTGGAAAACAGTAACTACTTCTCCATTTAATTAATGTTCATTAGTACTGAAGTCATGCAATAAATCTCTTCCACGTTCCCTCTAAGCCACTAACATGCAATCTAAATTTTAACCTTCAGAGTTCATTGGAAACTTGTATCCAGAAACCATGTATCTCCATAGCAACACACATAAAATGCTGGAGCAACTCAGCAGGTCAGGTAGCATCTATGGAAGTGAATAAACAGTGTATGTTTTGGGTTGAGATCCTTCTTTAGGATTGGAAAGGAAGGGGAGAGACACCAGAATAAAAATGTGGGAGGAAGGGACGGAGGGTTAGCTAGAAGTTGATAGGTGAAGCAAGGTAGGTGCGGGGGGGGGGGAATGAAGAAAGAAGTTGGGAGGTGATAATTGGTAGAGCAAAGGGCTGGAGAAGAAGCAATCTGATAGAGGAGAGTGGACCATGGGAGAATGGGAAGGAGGAGAGCACCAGGGAGAGGTGATAGGCAGGTGAGGAGAAGAAGTAAGAGGCTAGAATGGAGAACTGAAGAAGAAGGAAGGGGGAGGGGAAATTACTGGAAAGAGAAATTAATGTTCATGCTATCAGGTCAGTAACAATGTGCTTCTCACCTGATCTCATGACTTCCATTGCAAGCATTGCCAATTTTAATTAGCTCCCCTATTTTGTTCTGTGTGTTGTTTCTATTGCCCTCTATTATAATGACAACTTTGCCTTTTCATTCTTCTGCACCACTGCAATTGTGACCTTTTGCACATTTCTGCTTTTACTTGCTCCATAAGGATTACCAATATGGAGTAGTTAAAGGCAGAGAGATGCAAATGGTCAGAATCGCCAGAATGCAGAAGATCTGGAAAGGGATGCTGACCGTATAGGAGAGGGGAGCTGCAATAGCAGATGTGTGCTGAGCTCTGAATCTGCTGCTCTAGCTGGGTGAAACTTGTTCTAATAACAAAAAAAATGCTGTCAAACATTGGTTTAACCAGGGTTGAGCAATTTTGTGGAGTTTTCTGGATGTTTAAGTGCTCATTAGGAAATTTTATTTCCTTCTTTTCCAGCAGCAATTTCTTTTTCTGTATTTCTAAAACAGAATAAAACTTCAAATAATGCCAGCATTGTTACAACATTCAAGATCAATCTACAGCAAGATTTTAAAAAATCTGATTAGTTTGAAGGACACCAGTTTTTATTTATATATAGTACACTCCAAACAGAAATGGTGTCTACATAGAGTAGGTTAATCTGTGAACCATTAGTATGTGGTATAGCAGAAATTAAAACACAAATAAGCACAAAATTGAGGCTTGCTTTCCTGTGAGATGTATCTCATCCATAAGATGACGTTAATGTGCGATCCTTCTGAGGTGGATGTAAGAGATCTCATGTCCCTATTTGGAGAGAAGCAAGGTAGTTCTCTCGAAGTTGTAATATAATCGATTTATGAACGGTTTATGGCACAGAAGGAGACCATTTAGCCCACAAATCTGTGGCTCTTTATGGAGCAGTTGTTGTGACTGTTGTCTGAGTCACTGGACAGATCCTGAAGCTGGTGATACTTTATATTCATTATTCATCACGACAAGCAGGCATTCTCCTGCAGACCCTTTTAGCAGAATCTTCCAAACGAAAAGTACATCATCCTTAAAAATCAGGTTGGTGCTCTGTCCCAAAAGAAGGACTTTGTAGAATTCCTACAAGAGGGCTTTTTAGTGCAGCCTGTGGTTAATCCTGCTAGGGGAAAGGAAGTTCTGGATTGGGTGTTGTGTAATGAACCAGATTTGATTAAGGAGCTTAAGGTAAAGGAACCCTTTTGAGACAGTGATCATAATGATAGAATTCATCCTGTAGTTTGAGATGGCAAAGTTAAAGACAGATGTATCAGTATTACAGTGGAGTGAAAGAAATATGGAGGCATGAGATCGGAGCTGCAGGTGAGATTCTTTCCAAAGAATAAGAAATATTCTAAAGGGAGGATGAAGCAACTGCGGCTGACAAAGGAAGTCAGAGACAGCATAAAAGCAGAAGAGAAGGCATACAATAAAGCAAAAATTAGTGGGAAGTCTGAGGATTGGGAAACATTTAAAAATGAAAAGAAACAATTAAAAAAGAAATAAGGAGAGAAAAGATGAAATATGTAGGTAAGCTAGCCACTACTATAAAAAAGGATACCAAAAGGTTTTTTCAGATATATAAAGATTAAAAGAGAGGCGAGAATGGATATCGGGATAATGGAGAGGTAGTAATGAGGGACAAAGAAATGGCGGACAAATTCAATAACTATTTTGCATCTTCACTGTGGAAAATACTAGTAAGTATACTAGAAATTTGAACGTGTCGGGTCAGGTGTGAGCATAGTAATTATCACTAAGGAGAAGTTGCTCGGGAAGTTGAAAAGTCTGAAGATAGATAAGTCACCTAGACCACACCCCAGGGTTCTTAAAAGGCTAGCTGAAGAGATTGTGAAAGTATTAGTAGTGATCTTTCAAGAATCACTAGATTATGGAATGGTTCTGGTGGACTGGAAAATTAAGAAGAGAGGGAGGAAAAAGAAAGGAAGTTATAGACCAGTTAGCTTGACTTCAGTGGTTAGTCAGAGTTTGGAGTCCATTTTTAAGGAAGAGGTTTTGGGTATTTAGAAGCCCATGGTAAAGTAGGTCACAGTCCATGTGGTTTCCTAAAGGGGAAATCTTGCCTGACAAATTTTCTGAAATTCTTAGAGTAAATAACAGGCAGAATAGACAAAGGAGAGTCAGTCAATGTTGTTTGTTTGGATTTTCTGAAGGCCTCTGGCAAAGTGCCATACAAGATAAGAGCCTATGGTATTACAGGAAATATGCTAGTAAGGATGGAAAACTGGCTGACTGACCGGAGGCAAAGATTGGTTAAGGGGGCCTTTTTTAGTTTGCTGCTGGTAACTATTGGTCCACAGTGGGTGGTTTTGGGACCTCTTTCTTTCAAAATTCACAGTAAATTTATTATCAAAGTACAGATAGGTCATCATATACTACCCTGAGATTTTTTTTTGTGGATATTCAAGATACAAAATTGTTTGATGTCTTGTGCACATGTGTAAGTAGAATGAAATAATTGTAACTTTGGATCCGGTGCAGCACAAAAACACACAGGATAAAGAACACAAAAAAATACACACTAAATATAAATACAAAAGATAGATTATATACATAGATTGATTGCGTGTCCATAACATGGCTCTGGCTGTACATAAGGTGTCTGAAACAAAATAATAAAAGTAATGGTGGAGTTAGTGGGTGAAGATGTTGATCAGTCTTACTGCTTGGGAAAAGTAACTGTTTTTGAGCCTGGTTGCCCTGGCATGAATGCTTTGTAGCCTCATCCCTGATGGGAGTGGGATGAACTGTCCACGAGCAAGATGTGTTGAATACATCGGGATGGTACTGGCCTTTTCTAGAACCTTTCTATACATATATGTCCTTGATGGTGGGTAGGCTGGTGCCAGTGATATATTGGGCAGTTTTGACTACCCCTTTGTAGAACCTTCCTGTCCACTGCAGTGGTGTTTTGGTACCAAGCAGTGATGTACTTACAGGTGTTTGAAGATTCTTGCAGTTTCCACTGCTGTGTCACTGATGTAAAGGCGGTATGAGTGATCAAGTTCTTGTGAAATTGATAACCATCTCCTTTGTCTTGCTAACATTAAGGAAGAGGTTATTTGCCCAAAACAAGGCCTCGAGTTCTTCCACCTCCTCTCTGTAGGCCATTTCATCATTGCTGATGATGAGGCCCACCGCTTTGTTTCATTGGAGAACTTGATGTGATTGCTCAGGTGTTCGGTCATGCACTTCTGTGTGAGCAGAGTGGTACAGCAAAGGGTGCAGCACACAGCTCTAGGGGCCACCTGTGTTGAGGATGATGGGGAGGGAGGATCATATGTGCATCCTGACTGTCTGAGATCTGTTCATTCGGAAGTCCAACACCCAGTTGCACTGAGGAGTAAGAGATTGTTCACCAACGTCTGTGGGAGAAGTGTGTTGAATGCTGAACAGAAATCCAAAACAATATTCTGACATAAATGTCCTTATTTTCTAGGTGTGTCAGGATCAGGTGTATGACAGATGCTATGGCATCTGTGGTAGAGTTGTTCTGTTGGTAAGCATATTGGTGAGTGCTAATGTGGCAGGAATGAACTTTTGATATGTGCCATTATCAGCTGTTCACAGCATTTCATGGTGATTTGTGTCAGTACTACTGGGCAGTGTCGATTAGTTCTGATGGTGTAGAATGCTTTAATACAGGGACGATGGTGGCTGATTTGAAGCATGTGAGGACAGCAGCCTTGATGACTGAAGTGTTCAAGATGTCTGTAAAGACATCAGTGAGCTGGTGTGCACACACGGAGTACTTGGCCTGGGATGTTGTTTGGCTTAGCTGCCTTATGGAGGGTGTTTCTCACATCTGCTGCTGTTACAGCCAGTGGTTGTTCAACTGGGGGGGCGGGGGGGGTGGAATAGCACTTGTGGCTGGCATTGTGTGCATGCCTTGAAGCCTACATAAAAGTTGTTTAGAGCATCAGGGAGGGAGTTGCCACTGGTACAGTCAATGCAGTTTTTCCTTGTGTAGTCAGTAATGCCTTTGATGCCCAGCAACTTATGCTGGGGATCGTTATCAAACTGGTGTTCCAGAATTTTTTGTGCATAGGTGGTCTTTGCCCTCTTGAATCCTAAGATGAGGTTGCTGTTTGCTCTGAGGGCTATTCTGTCACCAGTCTTGAAGACGGTGCCCAGTGGCTTTTAGTGTGAAGTGCACCTCTGCATTCAGCCAGGTTTTCTGGTTGGGCTGTGAGATGACTGCTATTGAGGTACCAAAGTTGCCTACATAATTACTGATGTAACCGATGATAGATGAGCCATATTCCTTGAGTTCTGTGTGTAATCTGTTTGTGGCGGTCTCCTTGAACATCTGCCAGATGGTCCTTTCAATACGGTTCTGAAGCATTGAGATAGCCTCATTAGGCCATGCAGTGATGGTCCTCTTGATTGCTTTCTACATTTTCAGCAGCGGGATTAACATTATGGAGATACGGTCAACACTGGAGATCAAAATGAGGGCGTAGGATGGTTTTGTAAGTACTGCGTCTGCTTGTATAGAAATTGTCCAGTCTGTTTGATGCCCAAGTGGCCATGATGACACGTTGGTGGAATCTTGGTAGAATGTCCTGCAGGTTAACATGATTGAAGTCTCCTGCAGTTATGAAGAAACTGTCCAGAGGCTTGTTGGCATTCTGGATTAAAAGGGTAGAACCTTGCTGTAGTTTTTCAGAGTTGGGCTGCAACCAATCACTGAATGAGATTCACTAGAAAGAGCAAATAAAAATAAGGCAAGAACAAGTGGAGCAGCCATTGTTGTGACTGGGGTAATGTTTGGAGTAGCTTTGGCTCATCAGACTTAGGTGAAATTAAGAAAAAAGATTTTCTCTTCCTTAATTTTTCATTCCTCATCAGTAGGTGCACAGTTAGTGCAGTAAGAATGGTTTCACAAGCAGTGTTTTGTTCTGTGTGTGAGATGTGGGAATTCTGGGAGTCCTCCAGTCTCCCGGATGTCCACATCGGTATCAGGTGCACTGAACTAGAGTTGCAGCTTGATGACCTTCATCTCATTCGGGAGAATGAGGAGGTGATAGATAGGAGTTACAGGGAGCTAATCACTGCTAGGTTGCAGTAGGTAGGTAACTGGGTGACTGACAGGAGCAGGAAGGGAAATGGGCAGCCAGTGCAGAGAACCCCTGTGGCTGTTCCACTTAATAATCAGTATACCACTTTAGATACTACTAAGGGGGACGACCTACTGGGGGAGCTGCAGTGACCAGGTCTCTGGCACTGAGTCTAGTGCTGTAGCTCAGAAGATAAGAAAGGTGAAGAGGACTGTAGTGGTGATAGGAGATTCCATAGTCAGAGGAACAGAGATGAAATTCTGTGAGTGTAATAGAGACACCTGGATGGTCTGTTGTCTCCCAGGTGCCAGGGTCAGGGAACTCTTGGAACAGGTCCACAGCATTCTAAAGGAGCAACATGAGCAGCCAGAAGTCTTGGTACATACTGGCACCAATGACATAGGTAGGAAAGATGAAGAGGTCTTGAAGAGAGATTTTAGGGAGCTAGGTAGAAAGCTGAAAAACAGGACCTCCAGGGTAGTAACCTCTGGATTGCTGTCCATGCCATGCACCAGTGAGGGTAAGAATAGGATGGTTTGGCAGATGAATGCATGGCTGAGGAACTGGTGCAGGGGGCAGGGGTTCAGATTTATGGATCATTGGGAAGGAACAACTTGTACAAAAGGGATGGGTAATACCTGAACCTGAGAGGGACCAATATCCTTGAGGGCAGTTTTGCTAGACCTGTGTGGAAGGGTTTAAATTCATTTGGCAGGGGGATGGGAACCGGAGTGATAGAGCTGAGGATGAGGTAGTTGGTTTATAAACTGAGGCACTCTGTAGTGAGACTGCTTGCAAGGAGAGGCTGATGATAGGGGAAAATTGCAGTCAACAAGATGAGTTACAATGTAAAAGATGAACAGAACGAAAAAGGATGAATACAGGACTGGAAGTGTTATATTTTAATGTGGTACAGAATAAGGTAGATGAACTTGTAGCACAGTTATAGATTGGCATGTATGACAGCCATCACTGAATCATAGCTGAAAGAAGATTATAGCTTGGATCTTAATGTCCAAGGACACACATTGTATTGAATGGTACGGTAGGCAGGCAGCGGGGATGGGGTGGCTCTTTTGGTAAAAAGAGAAATCAATTCATTAGAAAGAGGTGATGTAGGATCAGAAGGTGTTGAATTGTGGTACAGCTAATGAACTGCAAGGGTAAAACAAACCCTGATGGCAGGCCCCAAACGGTAGTATAGATGTGGTCTAAAAGTTACAATGGGAGATAGAAAATGCTTGCCAAAAAGGCAATGTTACGATATCATGGGGGATTTCAATATGCAGGTAGGTTGAGAAAATTCAGTTCATGCTGAATCCTAAGAGGGGGAATTTATAGAATGCCTATGAGATGGCTTTTTAGAGCAGCTCATAGTTGAGCTCACTAGGGGATCATCTAGTCTGAATTGGGTGTTTTTCAATGAACTGGAATTGATTAGAGAGCTTAAAGTGAAGGAACACTTGGGGAAGAGTAATCATAATATGAAAGAATTAACCCTGTAATTTGAGGAGGAAAAGCTAAAAAGCCGACTATGACTATGACTATAACTATGACTAAAAGCAGATGTATTAGTATTACAATGGAGTAAAGGGAATTGCAGACACATGAGAGAGGAACTGGCCAAAACTAATTGGAAAAGAACACTGGCAGGGATGATGACAGAGCAGCAATGGCTGGAATTTCTTTGAGTAATTCTGCAGGCTCAGGATATATGCATCCCATAGAGGAAGAAGTACTTTAAAGGCAGGGTGACACAACTGCGGCTGATAAGAGAAGTCAAAGCCAACATAAAAGCCAAAGAGATGGCATCTATTAGAGCAAAAATTAGTGGGAAGTTAGAGGGTTGGAAAGCTTTTAAAAACAACAGAAGACAACTAAAAAAAGTTATAAAGGAGGAAAAGGTGGAATATGAAGGTAAGCTAGCCGATAATATTAAAGAGGATACCAAAAGTTTCTTCAGATATGTAAAGTGTAACAGAGAGGTGAGAGTATATATCGGACCACTGGAAACTGATACTGGAGAGGTAGTAATGGGAGACAAGGAAATAGCAGATGAACTGCGTAAGTATTTTGCATCAGTCTTCACTGTGAAGACACCAGTGGTATGTTGGAAGTTTCAGTAGTGTTCTGGGGGCAGAAACGTGTGAAGTTGGCATTACCAGGGAGAACGTGCTTGGGAAACTGAAAGGTCTGAAGGTAGATAAGTCACCTGGACCAGATGGCATGCACCCCAGCTTCCTGAAAGAGGAGGCTGAAGAGATTGTGGAGTCATTAGTAATGATCTTCAAGAATCAATTGATCCTGGTTTGGTTCCAGAGGAATGGAAAATTGTAAACGTCACTCAACTCAAGTTAAGAGCTCATGGCATTTGAGGAAAGATACTAGCATGGATAAAGCATTGTCTGATTGGCAGGAGGCAAAGAGTGGGAATAAAAGGAACCTTTTCTGGTTATCTGTTAGTGACAAGTGGTGTTCCATAGGGGTCTGAGTTGTGATCACTACTTTTTACATTATATGTCAATGACTTGGATGACAGAATTGATGGCTCTGCGGGCAAATTTGCGGACAGCACGTAGGTGGAGGGGCAGGTAGATTTGAGGAAGTAGGCTACAGAAGGACTTAGACATATTAATAGAATGGGCAAAGGAGTGGCAGATGAAATACGGTATTCAGAAGTGTACGGTCATGCATTTTGGTAGAAGAAATAAAAGTGTAGAATATTTTCTAAATGGTGAGAAAATTCAAAAATCTGAGGTGCAGTAGGTCTTGGGAGTCCACATGCTGGATTCCCTAAAGGTTAAATTGCAGGTTGAGTCTGTGGTGGGCAAGGCAAATGTAATGTTAGCATTCATTTTGAGAGGATTAGAAATTACAGTACCTATAAAAAGTATTCAACTCCCTTGGAAATTTTCATGTTTTATTGTTTTACAATGTTAAATCACAGTGGATTTAATTTGGCTGTTTTGACACTGATCAGCAGAAAAGATTCTGTGTGTTAAAGTAAAAACAAATTTCTACAAAATGGTCTACCTTTTTTTACAATTATTAAACACAACAATTGATTGCATAATCGCACACCTCCTTGAGGTCAGGGTTTAGTTGATGCACCCTTGGTAGCAAATATAGCCTTGTGTCTGTGTGGATAGGTTTCTATTAGCTTTGCACATCTGGACACTGCAATTTTTCCCCATTCTTCTTTACAAAACTGTTCAAGCTCTGCCAGATTGCATGGCGTTGAGATTCCAAGTCCAACCACAGATTGTCAATTGGATTGAGGTTTAAGAATAAGATCTACGAGCACTTGGAGAGGTACAGTCTACTCAAGGATAGTCAGCATGGTTTTGTGAAGGGAAGGTTGTGCCTCACGAGCCTAATTGAGTTTTTTGAAGAGGTAACAAAAGAAATTGATGAAGGTAGGGCAGTAGATGTGGTCTATATGGATTTTAACAAGGCATTTGACAAGGTCCCCCACTTGAGACTCATCCAGAAAGTCATGAGGCATGGGATCAGTGGAACCTTGGATGTTTGGATAAAAAGTTGGCTTAAAGGAAGAAAGCAGAGGGTAGTAGTGGAAGGAAAGTATTCTGCCTGGAGGTCAGTGACTAGTGGAGTGCCGCAAGGATCTGTCCTGGGACCCCTGCTCTTTGTGATTTTTATAAATGACCTGGATGAAGAGGCGGAAGGATGGGTGAGTAAGTTTGTGAATGACATGAAGATTGGAGGAGTTGTGGATGGAGCTGTAGGTTGTCGAAGGTTACAAGAGGATATAGACAGGATGCAGAGTTGGGCAGAAAAGTGGCAGATGGAGTTCAATCCGGATGAGTGTGAGGTGATGCATTTTGGAAGGACAAACCAGAAGGCTGACTACAGGGTTAATGATCGGTTACTTAAGAGTGTGGATGAACAGAGGGTCTTTGGGGTTCAAATCCAAACATCCCTCAAGGTCGCTGCACAGGTTGATAGGATAGTTAAGAAGGCCTATGGGATGCTAGGCTTCATTAATAGGGGGATTGAGTTCAAGAGTAGAGAGGTCATGTTGCAACTCTACAAATCTCTGGTGAGACCACACTTAGGGTATGTCCACACTACGCCAGATAATTTTGAAAATGCTGGTTTCGAGTAAAAACGACAGGTGTCCACACTAAGCATTTTTCAAAATATTTCTGTCCACATTAGACGGATATTTGGGCGAATCTCCTTCTACTGGGCATGCGCAGGACACACAGAAAACAAGCAAAGAGGAAACGATATACTTGGTGCGCATTTGTCCAGTTACAGAGTAGAAAAACTTAAAAGGAATTGCTTTTGGCTCTTGCGCAGGAGGACTTAAAACTAAAAAAAACAAATACTGGAGCGTATGGAGGCAACCGACTGGGAGTTCACAGACAGTATGACCCGGCTGACGACGAACATTGAAAACTGACTAATTCTGTTGCATTAATAAAGCACCTTGTTAAATGTATAAAACTTGTCTGCATCAGTGTGATCTTGTATTTCCATACAATGTTACATTAGACTGTTACACATCTATTGTCAGAGAAGTACTTGCATAAATAGGTAAACCACCTTCATACAAGCAAGGACAGAAAACAGGGCAAAGTGAGTATTCTTATTTATTCAGTAAGCTATGGGTCAAAGTATTTGGTGAGTACATTTCTAATTCTTCTGGCTTCAGTATTGTTGCCGTCTGTTCTGAAATTGTTGGGTTCTGCGAAGCACAGAATCAAATATCGCTGTGATGATTGTACGCTCTAGTATCAATTGTTTGGCGACAATAAAGTAATAATAATAATAATAATAATAAGAAGAAGAAAACAATGAAATGCCGTGCTGCCACCATCTGTTCCAGCATGTCATGACAGTGGTTTTAAAAAGCTCTGTTTACCATGTCCCCACTGCAACGGATATTAGGCGTTTTCAGATTTATTCACTCTGGAGACCGTTTCTGAAAATCTCCGTTTTTGGGAGATGAAAACACTGTTTTAGTGTGGACAGAGGGTCAGAACGAAGAGAAAAAGCTTTGTTTTCAAAATTATCCAGCATAGTGTGGACGTAGCCTTACAGTATTGTGTTCAGTTCTGGTCACCTCATTATAGGAAGGATGTGGAAGCTATGGAGAGGGTGCAGAGGAGATTTACCAGGATGTTGTCTGGTTTGGAAAACAAGTCTTATGAGACAACACACATCAAAGTTGCTGGTGAACGCAGCAGGCCAGGCAGCATCTCTAGGAAGAGGTACAGTCGACGTTTCAGGTCGAGACCCTTCATCAGGTCGGCCTGAAACGTCGACTGTACCTCTTCCTAGAGATGCTGCCTGGCCTGCTGCGTTCACCAGCAACTTTGATGTGTGTTGCTTGAATTTCCAGCATCTGCAGAATTCCTGTTGTTCTTATGAGGCAAGGTTAGCAGAGCTGGGACTTTTCTCTTTGGAGCGTAGAAGGATGAGAGGGGACTTGATAGAGGTCTACAAGATTATGAGAGGCATTGATAGGGTGGATAGCCAATACCTGTTTCCCAGGGCATGAATAGCAAACACCAGGGGGTATGTGTACAAAGTTAAGGGAGGGAAGTTTAGGGGAAAGATCAGTGGTAAGTTTTTTACACAGAGGGTTGTGGGTGCCTGGAATGACTTGCCAGGGATGATGGTGGAGGCTAAAACATTAGGGGTATTTAAGAGCCTCTTGGACAGGCACATGGATGAAAGAAAAATAGAGGGTTACGGGGTAGTGTGGGTGTAGTATGTTTTTTTAAGGAATATATGGGTCGGCACAACATCGAGGGCTGAAGGGCCTGTATTGTGCTGTGCTGTAGTATTCCAGTGTCTAGTGTCTAGTGCCTCCACAAACTCTTCAGCTACCTCTTTCCGAGCCTTGGGGTGTAGTCCATTCGGTCCAAGTGACTTAGCAGCTTCCCAAGCACATTTGCCTTAGTAATAGCAACATCGCTCACTTCTCCCCCCTGACACGCTCGCATTTCTGGCATTCTGTAATGCCTTCTGTACTGAAGACTGACACAAAATACTTACTCATTTCCTCTGCCATTTCTTTGACCCATTACTACCTCTCCAGTGTCATTTTCCAGGAGTCTGATATCCACTTTTGCCTCCTTTTTACTCTTTATATATCTGAAAAATCTTTTTGATTTGTCTTTTATAGTAGTGACTAACTTACTTTCATCTTTTCTCTCATGGTGCTTTTAGTTGCCTTCTGTTGGATTTTACAAGTTTCCTATTCCTCTAACTTTCCACAAATTTTTGCTATATTATATACCCTCTCTTTAGTTTTTATGCCGTCTTTGACTTTCCTTGTCAGCTGTGGTTGCCTCATCCTCCTTTTATAATGCTGCTTCATCTTTCGGATGTAGTTTTCCTGCACCTTCCAAATTTCCACCAGAAACACCAGCAATTGCTATTTTGCCATTATCCCTACTCATATCCCCTTCTAATTAGCTTTGACCAGCTCCTCTCTCGTGCCTCTGCAATTCCCTTCACTCCACTGTAATACTGACACATCTGATTTTAGCTTCTCCTTAAACTGTAGGTTGTATTCTATCATATTATGATCATTGGCACCTGAGCGTTCCTTTACCTTAAGCTCCCTACTCAAATCTGGGTCACAACATAGCATCCAATGCAGAATTGCTGTACTGTAGTGGGCTCAGCCACAAGCTGCTCTCAAAAAGACATCTTATAGGTATTCTATAAATTCCTTCTCTTGAAATCCAGCACCAACCAGATTTTTCACAATCTACCTGAAAATTGAAATCCACATGGCTGTGGTAATATTGCCCTTTTTACTTTCCTTTTCTATCTTCTGTTGTAATTTATACCCCACACCCTGGCTTGGAAGCCTGTGTATAATTCCCATCAGTGTTTTTTTACCTTGCAGTTTCTAAACTCTACCCACTAGGATTCTACAGCTTCTGCTCCTATGTTACCTCTTTTTAAGGATTTGATTTCATTTTTAACCAACAGAACAACCCTGCCCACCTGCCTGTCCTTTTGATACAATGTATATCCTTGGATGTTAAGCTCCCAACTATGATCTTCTTTCAGCCACAACTCAGATGCCTGCTTCATACCTGCCAATCTCTACCTTCGCTACAAGATCATCTACCTGTGCATTCAAATATATCACCTTCTATCCTGTATCCATCACCCTTTTTGATTTTAGCCCCCGATACACTTCAACTCATTCCACTGACTGCAATTTTGCCCTATCATCTGCTTGTCCTTCTTCACAGTTTCACTACGCTCTTTGTCTAGTTGTATCCCAACTGCCCCACCCTCAGCCCCATAAACTCTGATTCCCAACTCCCTGTTGATTATTCTTCATTATTTCCTGCACTTTCTATTAAAGATTAAAGTTGTGGCCCATCAGGCCAGTGCTTATGCCGGTTTCCATGGCGTGAAGTGACTGAGATTAAGAGACTCCCCCCTCCCCCCGGATAGGATGCCAATCTATCGCAAGGTTAACCCCCGGCATTTTTGCCGGTACCCATTCTCAGATGGGTAGACTGGAGCATTGTGTGGTTAAGTGCCTTGCTCAAGGACACACACGCTGCCCTGGCCGAGGCTCAAACCCACGACCTTCAGATCGCTAGTCCAACTCCCTTACCACTTGGCCACGTGCCACAATTTCTATTCTAGAGTCATTTTCAAATTTTACCTACCATCTTCCATCTGAGAAACAACCCCTCTACCTTCTAAACCTGCATCCCTGTATTCCATTGGTATAATTTTGCTACCTTGCCTTCTATGTAGGTCTTTTTATAATCACCTTCTTAAGAAATTTCATATGGTCAACATCTGCTGAATCCCATTTATTCAACAGCCTGTGCCGACTCTTTATTAACCAAAACTTCTCCAATACTATGTCCAATAATCCCATTGATTATTTTTGTATATCAATTGTGCTTGCTTTTACTGTTTTTCTGTGATGTTGGCAGCATTCCTTTCCGTGATGTGATGCAAGTTGGTTATTGAGTATTCTAGTTTGTCCCTCTACCTCTAACTGTGGCCAATTTGTGAACAAGCATAACCACTAGAGGTGAACATCTGGTCATTGGTCTGAATAAGCCGTGGAGGAACCTGCTGTGTGCAAATTGGCTGTCACATTTACTTACATGACAGCAGTTGAAAACTACAATCTTCACCATTTACACTACTCGTGCATATCCCTGGCACCCATGTTTTTCATAAGTGGCATGAACAATTTACAATTACTATTGCAATCAGTTGCAGGTACCATTATAACAATATAGTCTAATACCTCCACTCCATCCGCCAAAATTGGAATTTCCCACTGGCCGAGCATTTTAATTCCTATCTTTATTCCCATTCCAACATGCTGGTCCTTGGCCTCCTCTTTTGCCACGATGAGGCAACTCTCAGGGTGGAGGATCAACTCTTCATATTCCTTCTAGGTAGCCTCTAACCCAATGGCATGACATTGATTTCTGCTTGCAGTCATTTTTTTTGCTCCTTTCATCTCTCTTCTTTTACCCCCCACTTTGGCTTCTACTTCTGCTACTCACCTGCCTATCACCTCCCCTGATGCCCCTCCTTTTTCCATTTCTACCAACGTTCCTGCTCCTATCAAATTCCTTCTTTCCCAGCCCTTTACCTATCATAAGACCATAAGACAAAGGGGCAGAAGTAGGCCATTCGGCCCATTGAGTCTGAACCGCCATTTTATCATGAGCTGATCCAGTCTCCCATTTAGTCCCACTCCCCCGCCTTCTCACCATAACCTTTGATGCCCTGGCTACTCAGATACTTATCAATCTCTGCCTTAAATACACCCAATGACTTGGCCTCCACTGCCGCCCGTGGCAACAAATTCCATAGATATCTGTCTCCACTTATCACTTTCTAGCTAATCCTCCTTCCCCACCTTGTTCTGCTGGCATCTTCCTCCTTCCTTTCTAGACCTGAAGAAGAGTCTTGGCCTGAAATGTCAACCGTTTATTCATTTCCATAGATGTTGCCTGGCCCGTTAAGTTCATCCAGCATTTTGTGTGTGTTATTATGGTAAACGTGAGACACTGGGCTTTTCTTCTGAGATTTTGTTTGTTCTAACTTGTGTAATATGAGTATCAGATACATTTGACAAGAAATAGCAAAATTGGAAAATCTCACTGAGCAAATGTTCTCAACTAGGAAGTAAAAAGCAGGTAAATCAAAGTGGATTCATATAATGTCCATAAAGCAAAATAAAAATTAGGATGCAAATAAGAAATTAATTAAGAGAAATAAAGAAGTTGAATGACAGAAAGAGTATATTTTAAAAGAATCCCATAATTTTCAGCGTTAACAAGATTTTCCACATAGTTATTTTTTTCAAATCCAGAGAGGGTTGCAGTAGAATGATAATATTCTAACTTTTTGAAAGTTCATTCAGACTAGATCTCAGGTATATGAGTGTATGCAGTAAATTCATGCTGTTTCATTTACTTGAAATTTAAATGCTGTTGATAGTGGCATACCTCATGAAGGAGCATGGTATCTCTGCACTTACAGTATTTATACCTCAGTAATTGCTAGGAGTAGCCGACTTATCTGCTGCATAGTAAGGACTAATGGCCCTACCGTTATTGCCACAAAATCTGGATCATTAAGTAGTCTAGCTTTATTAGGCAATTTAGTAAGTTTTCTTTTGCACTTCATTAAGTTCAATTAACCGCTGTTAACTATTTACTTAATCAGTTGAGTGGTTTCGAGTCCTGTCTGACCCTTTTATTTAAATTGCACTTAATTATAAATTGTATTGCTTTGCACAACGCAAAATGTATGCCAGCATAGTGCAAAATAGTTTTATTGCTTTGCAGTATGTGTGAAATCGAATTACTATTCAAAAGGGCAAAGGCCCATATTTATTGAAATGTATTTTTACAGCTGACTGTACAATTCTTTTTTTTGTATTAGTCTCTAACGCCCCAGGACCAGTTGACCATAATTGTCAATTTCTGCCTGCAGTAAACAGTTAGAAAGCAGGGACTGACAATATGAGAAACTATTTGCCAAATACCTTTGATTATTTGATATTTAGCTGTTTTTATGTTGAGTTTGTGCAATATTGTTCCCACCAATTAGTTTAATTTAGAAATTCTAATCTCAAATGTATTATTTACCTTTTAAATATTAGGCAGAAGGAAATTCAATAAATTTAGTGCCACTGCTATATCAGGTGTAAGCTGTATTTTAGTGGCTGTGAAACATTTTAGGATACAGTATCTTACAGACATGAGAAATATTATATAAGTGTGGTATTCTATCTGATCCCACATTCCCATCAGCTCCCACTCCTTGTCCCCCTCTCCCCCACCCTCCCCCCAACACCAAGGACAATTTACAGTGGTCAACTAATTAACTAGTCACAATAAAGTTGTAAATATGAATAGAGGTAACTGCAAAGGCAGGAAGTGGGAAGCAGGTAATTGGATTTGGTAGATAGGGAAAATGCTTTACCAAAATATACAGTGGCATGCAAAAGTTTGGGCGCCCCGGTCAAAATTTCTGTTACTGTGAATAGCTAAGCGAGTAAAAGATGAACTGATTTCCAAAAGGCATAAAGTTAAAGATGACACATTTCTTTAATATTTTAAGCAAGATTACTTTTTTATTTCCATCTTTTACAGTTTCAAAATAAAGTTCTATCCAAAATAACAATATTGTTATAACAACATTTGAGATGGTGTCAGTGATTAAGGTTGTGCTTAGGAGGAATCAGTTAATGTGATTTATTTGTACTTTTGGGAGATTTTCAATAAGATGCCAGCAAAGTATTAAATAGAGTTAGAGTGTATGATATTGTGCCAACATGGACTGAAGATTGGTTAGTAAATAGAAAACAGTTGGAATAAACAGATTATTTTTTGGGTGGGAGTCTATTTAGGGTGCTATAGAGATCTGCGCTGTTCCCTCAGCTGTTCACATTTTATACCAATAATTTGGATGAAGAGACCAACAATAATATATCCAAGTAGTTAAATCTAATTTTAACTGCTCTTCAACTAGTCACATTAGGCTATCTGATGTTACCTAGTAGAAATATTCCCTTTGCTATACCTTCCCTACCATTTCTGTTACCTAAGACTAACCTGACTAATTGAGTGTTTCAGGTATTTTCCTTTTTAATTTCAAATTTGCAACATCTGTAGATATTGTATATTTTAAATCCACAAAGCTTGGTGGCAATGTGAACTTGGAAGATAATGCAGAGTGGCTTCAGGGGCCAATAGACTGGTTGCATGGGCAAATAATGACAAATGAAATACAGCGGTGCGGGAAAGATTGTGAACCCTGTAGATTTTTTTTCTATTTCTGCATAAGTATGACCTAAAATATGATCAGATATTCACGTAAGTCCTAAAACTAGATAAAAAGAAACCAATTAAATAAACAACACAAAAACATTAACGCAAACATGAGGAATTCTGCAGATGCTGGAAATTCAAGCAACACACATCAAAGTTGCCGGTGAACACAACAGGCTTCCTAGAGATGCTGCCTGGCCTGCTGTGTTCACCAGCAACTTTGATGTGTGTTACGAAAACATTATACTTGTCCATTTATTCATTGAAGAAAATGATCCAATATTACATGTATTTGTTGGAAAAATTATGTGAACCTCTGGGGTAACGCCTTCTACAAAAGCTATTTGGAGTCTGGTGTTCCAATCAATGAGGTGAGATTGGCGGTCTGGGTTGTTGAGGTGCCCTGCCCTTTAAAAAAAGACACGCAAAGTCAGGTTACTGATGTAGCCTGCTCTTCTCAAGAAAGATCTGTTTATGTGCACCATGCCTTGATCAAAACAACTTTCAGAATACCTTAGGAGAAGAATTGTAGAGATGCATGAAGCTAGAAAGGGCTACAAAAGCATCTCTAAAGACCTGAGTGTTCATCAGTCCACAGTAAGAAAGATTGTCTACAAATGGAGGAAACTCGGTACTTTTGCTACTCTCCCTGGGAGTGAGCATCCTGTAAAGATCACACCAAGGACACAACATGCAATGCTGAAGGAGGTGAAAAAGAAACCATAGGTAACAGCAAAAGACCTGCAGAAATCTCTTAAACTTACTAAAGTCTCTGTTCATGTGTCCACTATAAGAAAAGCACTGTATGATAATGGTGTTCATGAAAGGATACCATGGAGTCCCCCACTGCTCTCCAAAAAAAAATTGCTGCATATCTCAAGTTTGCAAAGGACTACTTGGATGTTCTACAACACTTCTGTGACAAGGTTCAGTGGGCAGATGAAACAAAAGTTGAACTTTTTGGCAGAAATACACATTGCTATGTTTGGAGGAAAAAGGGCATTGTACACCAACACCAAAACCTCATCCCAATTGTGGAGCATGGTGGAAGGAGCATCATGGTTTGGGGCTGCTTTGCTGCCTCAGGACCTGGACAGCTTGCAATCGTTGAGGGAACAATTAATTCAAAATTGTATCAAGACATTTTACAGAGAATGTCAGGGTAGGAGCCTGTCACCTGAAGCTTAATAGAAGTTGGATAATGCAACTAGACAGTGATTTGAAAAACAAGAGTAAATCAACAACAGAATGGTTTAAAAAGAGAAAATTTGTGTTCTGGAATAGTCAAGTCAAAGTCTTGCCCTTAATCCTATAGAAATACTGTGGAAGGACCTGAAGCAAGCAGTTCATGCAAGGAAGTCCACCAATGTCCCAGAGATGAAACATTTTTTCAAGGAGGAATTGCCTAAAATTTCTCCAAGCTGATGTGCAGGACTGTTGAACAATTAGCAGAAATGTTTGGTAGAAGTTACTGCTATACAAGGGGATCACACCAGTTACTGAAAGCAAAGGTTCGCATACTTTTTTCAACAAATACATATAATGTTGGATCATTTTTCTGAATAAATGAATAAACAAGTATAATGTGTTTTGTGTTATTTATTATATGGGTTCCCTTTATCTAGTGTTAGGACTTACGTGAAGATCTGATCACATTTTAGGTCATATTTATGCAGAAATAGAGAATATTCCACAAGATTCACAAACTGTCAAGCACCACTGTATCACGTTAAAATTATGAAGTAATTCACTTTGTTAGAGGTGTGACGAAAGAGGGTTACAAAAAGTACACATAGACTAAGATGTTAACTGTCCTGTGCTGGCACCAGTGGGATCAACAGTTGATCTGCCACCTGTCTTCAGGAGAAAGAGAGATAAGGAAGACAATGGGGCAGCATTTGGAAATGTTAATGAAGAGACGGGAGAGTTTAACAGAAGGAGACACCGGTCTGAGAGCTGTCAAGATCGGCTCCTTTTTGAACCCTGAACTGTTTGAAGTGTGATGGACAGGCGATACTCCAGCAGGGGGATAAAAAGGGACAGGTTCGCTAAGGCAGGACACACACAACACCACGAGGTAACGAGACCCTGGAAGCGGTGCGCCTCCCACAAGTCGGTGGGAGTTGTTGGAGGTCTGGTTGCGGGACCAGCCAGAGACACACAGGGTAGAAAGGTACGGATCGGCGGGAACCTGGTGTGTGTGTCCACCCTTGCCTGGGTGCTGGGTTCACCGTGGAAGAACGATCGTATCTGAAACGGAGGGGTCACAGTCGGTGACCTCAGAAGACATTACAAAGGGCTCGCCCGAAAGCTGACTGCGAAGAATATCGAAGGTCTGTGTGGAAGCCGTTTTGAATATTCATTCGCTTTCGCCCTTTCTCTTCTCCACCCCCCCCCCCCGTCCACCGGCACGACGGTGATTACTGTGAACTGAACTGAACTCAATTGAACTGAACTTTGCGTCACTTTGAAACTGGTCATTTACCCCTAGACGACGATAGAGCTTGTTTGATCCTGTTATCCTAGTTCTGTGTACATGTGTGTTTATCATTGCTGAACTGTTGTATTTATTATCCTTTTGATTAGAGTACTGTGTTGCTTATTTCTTTAATAAAACTTAGTTCCAGTAATCCAGACTCCAACTGAGTGATCCATTTCTGCTGGTTTGGCAACCCAGTTATGGAGTACGTAACAGAGGAAATAGAATTCTAGAGTATTTCAAATGATGAGACATTAGATGTCAGTGTTCAGAGGGACTAAGCTGATCATGTATGTCAATAACTAAAAGTTACTATGGAGGTACAGCAAGCAATTAGGAAGACAACAGTCAGTTGGGCTTTATTGCAAGAGAATTTGAGTAGAAGAGTAAACATGTTTTGTACTAATTATACATTGTTGGCAGAGTTTCAGATGATAAAGAGAGGGTGTACAGGAGTGAGATATACCAGCTTGTTGAGTGGTGTCACAGCAACAACCTTGCACTCAGTCAGTAAGACCAAAGAGCTGACTGTGGACATCAGAAAGGGTAAGATGAGGGAGCACACACCAATCGTTGTAGAGTGAGGAATTTTAAATTCCTGGGTGTTAATATCTCTGAGGACCTAACTTGGTTCCAGCATGTTGATGTAGCATTAAAGAGGGCAAGACAGCAATTAAATTTCATTACGTGTTTGATGAGATTTAGAGTGTCACCTAAAACACTCAAATTTCTACAGGTATACTGTGGAGGGTATACTGATGCATCACCGTCTGGTATGGGGATGGGGGTGGGTGGTCTACTGCACAGGATTAAGGTAAGCTGCAGAGAGTGGTAAAATTAGTCAGCTCCATCATGGGCACTAGCATCCATAGTCTCCAAGACATCTTCAAGGAGTGGTGCCTCAAAAGCTGGTTTCCATCATTAACGACCCCCACAACCCAGGATATGCCCTGAAGGAACTGGAGCCTGGTGGCACACAATCAGTGACTCAGGAACAGCTTCTTTCCCTCTGCCAACTGATTTCTGAATGGACACTGAGAAAATGAACATTACCTCACTACTTTTTTATTCATGTTTTTGCACTACTTATTTAATTTAACTATTTGACATACATTTATAAATGTACTGTAATTCACAGCTTTCCCCCTATATTATCATATATTGCAATGTACTCCTGCCACAAAGTTAATAGATTTCATGACATTTGCGATTGATAGTAGACTCGATTTTAGTTTTGATTTTGATTCTGATTTTTTGGCATTGTGAGATTGCATCCAGAAAATTGTGTACCAATAGGTATTCTTTATCTAAAAAGGTGTAATCTTGTGACTGAAGAAATAGAAAAAATGTAATTGGCTTCCAAGAATGACTGCTTTGACATAAAGAATGAATAAACAGATTGAGCCTCTATTCTCGAGTTTTAAAAAATAAAAGTATCTTGTGGAACATGATGGTGTGCATATAGGGATCCCTGGTTGGAGTACCTAGAATCAGGGTAGTGTTATGACCTCAACATAAATGTTCAGCCATTCAGGTCCAAGAAATAATTTATTCACACAGTACCTCCATCCATCTGCATAAAGGGCTGTGGAGATTCTTACTGGGGATGTTTGAAACAGACATAGACTTTATAATATGAAGGGATGTTGTATTAGCAAAGGAAAGTAAAATGCAGAAAAAAGAACAGCCTTGTTATTCAATGGCAGAGCACGATGCTATTAATTTCCCATTGTACCAATACACATGGCAACATTATATAGCATCTAGAAACTGACATCATATCCTTACCTCTCATTCTCTATCTCTTAAGGCAAGGGTTTCAGGAACACAGGATTACCAATGCCTCTAATTCACACAAATCCTCTCTCGTACCTTCATTGTCACTGTGTCTAAATTCAGGAATTCTTTACCTAACTGCACTATGGGATATCTATCTGAAGGATAGTGGCTCACTAGCACATTCACTCAGGCAACAGGAATGGCCATTAATTGTTGGTCTTGTCGGTGATGCCCAAATTCTGATTATGAAATTTTAAAACATTTAATAGCATGCACACGAGGTGTAAAATGGAAATAACAGACTTGGCACCAACAATCATTCCATGGTGAAAGTCACTTAGATCATATTTCTTCCCCATTTTGATGTTTGAACAGAACAACAACTGAACCTCTTGACCATGCTTTTATGCATTGTGTTCCTGCCACATTAGGTATTTGCATTATTGAGTAATAATCAGGTCATTGTGAATACCTACTTTAAAAACCATCCAAAACGCTTGTTGGCCTGGAAGAGTCCAGGTGATAACACTAGAAATCAAATTGACTTTATTACTATAAACCAAAGATTTAAACTCAGTGTCTCAATGCAAAACATATCCAGGTGCAGACTGAAATAGTGACCATAACCCAGTGGTATGTCATGTAAAAGTAAAACTTAAAAAACTGAAGAAGCAAAAACCTGAACAATCCCTTGACAACTTGTAATTAGTTAAAGAAGAAAACTTGAGACAAAAATTTACAATTGAAGTAAGGAATAGATTTCAAAGTCTAGAAATAGAATCTGTTGAAGATGATAGCAATCATGCAGAAATGAAATTTAACTCTCTAAAGGAGGCCTTGGTAGAATCAGCAAAGTCAGTGATTCCTAAAAAAGAAAAAAGCACAAAGAATAAATGGATGACAGATGAAATCAAAAATCTTATGGAAGAAAGGAGACGGAAGAAAGCAAATCCTATAGAATATAAGTCCTTAGATAAAAAAGTTAAAAACTTATGTCAAAAAGCCAAAGAAGAATGGTTAAACCAGGAATGTGAGCAAATAGAAAGAATCCCTATTACTGATCCAAAAAGGTTACATCAACAAATTAAAAATATCACTGGTAAAAAGCTCCTCTGTTCTTCAGGTGGATGTTTGAAAGCAAAGGACGGTAACGTTATCATAGAAAAAGATGAGATTATGAACAGATGGACTGAATATATTCAGGAATTGTTTGAAGACGATCGAGACGAAAAACCAGAAATTAAGAAAAACGTTGAAGGTCCAAGTATTTTAAAATCTGAAGTTCATAATGCAATAAATAAGATGAAGAAAGGAAAGGCAGCAGGTCCTGATGAATTAGTAATAGAACAAATTATCGCCATCAAAGATTATGGAATTGAAAAACTTACTGATTTAATCAGTGACATTTATGAGACTGGGATAATACCAGAAGAGATGAAAAAAAAAATCAGTATTTATCACTCTTCCTAAGAAACCTGGAGCAATAGAATGTGAATTACATAGGACCATAAGTTTAGTGAGTCGTATCACCAAGATACTTCTAAGAATTTTGATGACAAGAGCTAAAAGTAAGATACAAGCTGAAATAGGTAAAGAACAATGTGGTTTTCTGAAAGACAAAGGTACAAGAAACGCAATATTGATATTAAGGATATTGTCAGAATATGCTATTCAAGTGCAAAAAGATTTGTTTGTTTTATTGACTACACAAAAGCATTTGATAAAGTGAAGCACAATAACTTATTTCAAATATTACAGAAAAATCTAGATCTAGATTTGAAAGACCTCCACCTAATCAGAAATCTGTACTGGGAACAAACTTCCGCTGTAAGAATAGATGGAGAAGTGAGTCAGTTTACGAAAATCAAGAGAGGCTTTAGACAAGGGTGTGTTTTCTCCTCTGATTTGTTTAATGTGTACAGTGAAGCAATATTACAAAAAATAAGAGACATCTTGGGAATCAAAGTTGGTGTTGAAAACATCAATAATTTCAGATATGCAGATGACACTGTGTTAATTTCAAGTACAGAGGAAGAACTACAAAGCTTAATTGATATAGTTGTTGAAGAAAGTGCAAAGATGGGTCTATCTATCAATTGCAAAAAGACAATGTATAGTGATATCCAAAAAGGAGAATCCTATCTGCAGGCTGAGAATACATGGGGAAGACATAAAACAAGTACAGAACTTTTGCTACTTAGGAAGCTGGGTGAGATCAAATGGCAGGTGCGATATGGACATCAAAAGAAGAATAGGAATGGCAAAAGACACCTTTATGAGAATGAAGAGTATACTGACCAACACTAAACTAGGCATGATAACCCACCTCAGAGTACTGAAATATTACGTTTATCCAGTTATGTTATATGGCTCAGAGTGTTGGACAATATCTAGTAACATGAGGGAACGAATTGAAGCAGCAGAGATGTGTTTTTTGAGGAGGATGCAAAGAATATCATGGACAAAACTAATATCTAACGAGGATGTCATGAACCGAGCAAACACAAAAAGAGAAATAATGTTTGAGTTCATGAAAGGGCAACGTAACTTCATTGGACATGTGATTAGGAAAGAGGAGTTAGAATGCACGGTAATTATGGGAAAGATTGAAGGGAAGAAAGCAAGAGGAAGACAAAGACAAATGATGATGGAGACAGCAGCCAGATAACTGGAAATGAATACCAATGAATTGATCCACTTGACCTGAAACAGGAGTGTGTGGGCCATGGCAGTTAAAGCTCAAACTGGGCATGGCACCTGATGATGATGATGATTATTATTGTGCAGGTGTACCTAATAAAGTGCCTACTAAGTGTATATAAAAAAAACTCCAAAGTTAATCTAAATGATAGCAAAATCTACTATAAAACTATTACCCTGTAGGCAAAAAAGAGATATTTTCACTGTTGAAAGTGTTTTGGAAATTAGGTTTACTAGTTGATTTGGTTTAAGTATTATTTGAAAAACAAATGAGGTTTCTATAATAAAATAAATTGGTTGCAGACAAGTACAAAAATTAAATTGCTTTGAGTTGAAATGACATTAAAACTGCATTGACACTTAATAATTCCTTTTCAGAAATAATAAGTCTCCTAATTAATGCAAATTTGTCATCAGAGATTTCAAGTGCAAAGATGAACAATATTCTTAATTCACAAGATAATATGTCACTTAACTCATGACGTGAGTACTGATTTTATTTATCAGTATTTGTCATAATAGAGAAATTTCTTTTTGCAGGTCGTGGATTTGTTATTATTTAAATTGGGTGTGCATGGGTCATAGGGCTGGGGTAATTAATTAAAGCACAGTAAAATAAATATTGATACTTAAAAACTTCTGGTGAAAATCTTGGAAGTACTTTACGATACAGAGGTAATATTAGTTGTATGTTGTGACACATACACTTAAGTTGTTTTAAAATTTTACTTTCTGAATGGCCTGTGGAGTTGATCAACAATTAGAAAGTTTTTAAAAGTTTGTAAAAGTGGACAGTGGGAGCCATATTTTTCACTATATTTTGTAATGTTTATCAACTCACAATACATTTATTCTGCCTTTTGTTATTTTTTCATTTTCATGCCTTTTGCCAATGGCAGTGTATTTTGAAGACAACACTCATGAGACTAATGCCTGTATTTATTGTAGTCATACACAATCTTCCATTTGAATGTTATATATTAACTTCGGCCAGTTTTATATTAACAGAAGGTAACTGACATTCCTCATATCCTTAGATACATTTTATTGAGGCTTAGCTTTGTTGATTTAAACCAATCACATTTTACAAAGTCTTGGACTAAGTATGAAAATATAAGATTTATGCACACTTGCCGATTCAGTTTTAGTCTACAGGTACCAAAGGCGATTGAGAAAAGGGTGTGAAGAGAGGCACAGATGTGAGGCTGAAAGTAGCGTCTCTGCTGGTCTGTCACTCTTTGTTTCCCGGCACCCTGATTAACCCTCCGTCTTCATGGTTCAATAGCTCTCTCATAGATCAAGTTTAAACTAGTATGTATTAACGCATTTGTAACTCTTGGAGGAACAGTTGGTCGTTCGTTATGGGCTGCTTTTCTTCCCCAATATAGAGTAGTAAACAGCAAATGTTAAATTATTTATTAGTGGAATTATTGCCAATATACCAAAATGTAACACCTTGCATAAGGTATTTAGATTGTCCAAACCACCTTGCTGTAAAATAGTTCCACTATATGCTTTGCATTCGTCACCAATTTTGATATTTACCATTGATATGTCTTCTCTACAAAAATGTATATTGGAAAATCCATACTCCTGTGTGATTCTGAAGTATTCAGAATTTTAAGAGTTTGGCTGTTAAATGTGAGCAACAAAGTATAAGGACATTTGAAGCTGGAAAAATTGAACACTCATTGCTTCATTTGAAGCTTGCATCCTGGGTTTAAAAGTGCTAATGTTACAAAACCAAATGTGCATTTTAACATATGTAGTTCTATTTGAGGGAGGCATGGAAAATCTGCTCCAGATGGGTATTGCAGTATTTCTTGTACAATTCCCAATGGACACATCTCATTTTATGTGTACCATAGCATGCTTTCAATTGCGGTTTCTTATTACATGAAACAAAACCTTTACAAATGTCTTATTGACAGAATACTCTAATGGAAACCAAGGAAACCAATGTGAAGGATACTTTTTAGGTCATTTTTCTGAATAAGGGTTTTGGGGAGCAAGAAGACATGTTGCTTGGGCATTAAGACCATTTGGCACTGAAGAGATATTCTTCAAAGTGGATTTCTGTTGCAGTTTCAGTATTCTCATTGTTACAAGCAACATACAAAAATGGTGAAAATAAATTATCAAAGTACATATTAGAAATATTTTATGGTCAGTATTGGCTCATAAACATGAAGTATGTAAAATGGCTTAAAAACTTTTAACAGTACAGGTTGAGTGCCCCTTATCTGAAAATCCAAAAGAGTTTTTTTGAATGTTGACATGGCATCACAAAAGGAAAATTCCAGAAGTAAATGAAAAATAGAATAATACCACATAAAGTGAAGAATGAAGATCTCGATAGCGTATTCAAAGAATGGATTCATCAGCGTCGGAGTGAACATATGCTGCTTCATGGTATGCTGATCATGAAACAAGCAAAGATCTATCATGACAAATTGAAAATCGAAGGTAGTTATAAATATTCAGCAGGCTGGTTGCAGAAATTTAATAAAAGGCACACATTAAGTTTTTAAAGATTTGTGGTGATAAAGCATCTGCTGATCACAAAGCTGCAGAGAAATTCATTGATGAGTTTGCCAAGATCATTGCTGATGAAAATCTAAAATGCTGAATGGCTACATAAATACACATGTGTGAAGAACAAGTGTAAGATAAAGACTGTTTACCAGTAGCATATACATTCAGAGTCAGAAATGATATTGATGCCAAACAGCCTCTGACTGTCCAGCTGGGCAGCTGAGATAGTGATAGCTTACTTTTCTGATGGTTCAATGGACACATTATTGTTTCATGCACAAAATTATTATAGTATTATACAAAACTACATTCAGGGTACATGTTCAAGTGGTATATGTAATGTAAATGGATTTAGATTTGGGTCCCCTCCCCAAGGTATCTCATTGTACAATTGCAAATATTCCAAAAACTGAAGTCTGAAACACTCCTGTCCCAATCGTTTCAGATAAAGTGTGCTCAACCTCCGTGTTCCTTTAAGCTTGTGTCTGTTTGGGCCACTGGATAGTCTCTGGACCAAATTGGATCACCTATATTCCTATGGAATAGTAAATAAGCTTGAGGAGTCAGCTGGTCTAGTACTGCTTCTGTTTCTTATTATGAATCAGAAATAACGTGTTCGGGTATTGGTATTGGTTAACATTGGTTTATTGGCAAATGAATGGAAAAAACAGTGAAAAACTTTTATGTGCCACCTAGGTAGATGCCATACAAGAGGGCACTGAGGAAATAAAGAGAAAACTGAATTCAGAATAAAGTGTTGCAGCTATAGAGAAAGTGCAGTGCTAGTAAACAAGTAAAGTGCAGGGCCCACAATGAGGTAGATTTTGAGATCAAGAATTCATCTTTGGCATATAAGACAAGGATTAGGTGGCCATACAAGAGACATTAAGATGGCGTGCTGCCTTGTGTGTGCCATGGTAAAGGATGTCTCTCTGAGTAGCTGCAGAAAAGGGAAATGGTTAAGCAGGTTGCTATACATGTACATAGGTTGTACATGGAAAAAAGCCGTGGCCAGCAAGAGCATGTCTAGTAATCAGGATAACCAGAGACAGAGTAAAGATGGAAGGAATTTTGAGGGGCTGATCATTTAGAGTCTAATTAGGAGGAATTGGCATGGCTTTGTGCATGGGAAGTTGTTCTTGCAGAACCTTTTGGAGTTTTTTTTTAAAGAAAACCAAAAGCATTAATCCGTTTGGAAAGTGGACCAAGGAGAGCAATTGGATTTTAATACAGGTAAGAGTGAGGTGATGCATTTTGGGAAGTCAGACAAGTGTAGGACCTGTACTATGAATGGCAGGACTCCAGGGAGTATAATGGAATAGAGGAATGCATGAGTACAGTGAATAGTTGGATTGTAACTGCCTTTTCCCCAGGGTATGAGTATCGAAAGCTGGCATAGATTGAGGGTGAGAGGGGAAACATTTAAAAGGGACCTGAGTGGTGGTGAGTATATGGAATGAGCTGCTAGAGAAAGTGGTTGAGGCGGGTATAATAGTTTCTTTTAAGAAGAATTTGGTTAGGTACATTGATGGCCGGTCTGAAAGAAATATGGGTTAGGTGCAGGAAATTGGGACTAGCTGTGTGGTACCATGATTGGCATAGGTACGGTGGGTTGGAATGCCTGTATTAATGCTTTATTGCTCTATGACTGAGAAGCAGGCTTCAATTATACTGGAGCCCAAGAAGAGCAGTGTGACCTGCCTCATTGACTATTGACCAGTAGCACTTGTATGCATAGTGATGAAGTGTTTTGAGAGGTTGGTGATGAAACATATCAACTCCTGCCTGTTAAGCAAATTAGATCTGCTCCAGTTTGCCTAACGGAGAAACAGGTCCACAACAGATGTCATCTTATTGGCTCTTCACTTAATGCTGAAACATCTGGACAGCAGAGATGCAGACATCAGGATGCTCTTTATCAACTACCGCTCAACATTCAATACCATCATCTCCTCAAAACTTATCAATAACTCCAAGACCCTGGCCTCAATACCTCCTCATGCAATTGGATCTTAGAATTCCTCACTTGCAGACCTCTGTCAGTTCGGATTGGCAACAACTTCTCCATGATCTCCATCAGCACAGGTGCACCACAAGGCTAGGTACTTAGTCCCCTGCTCTACTTGCATTACACTTATGAGTGCATGGCTAAGAACAGCTCCAATGCCACATTCAAGTTTGCTGATGACACCACTGTTGTAGGTCAAATCAGAGGTGGTGATGGGTCGGGATTATAGGAGGAAAATTGGAAATCAGGCTGAATGGTGCCATAACAGCAACTTCTTACACAATGTCCACAAGACCAAGGATTTGATTATTGACTTCAGGAGAAGGAAACCAGAAGGCTATGAATCTGTCTTCATCAGAGGATCAGAGGTGAAGAAGGTTATCAACTTTAAATTCCTCAGTGTTATTATTTTGGAGGACCTGTCTGGGGCCCACTGCATAAGTGCAATTATGAAGAAAGCACGGCAGTGCCTCTACTTCCCTATGTGTTTGTAGAAATTTGGCATGCTATCTAAAATTTTGACAAGCTTCTATTAATGTTTAGTGGAGAGCATATTGACTGGCTGCATCACAGCCTGGTATGGAAACACCAATGCCCTTGAATGGAAAATCCTACAAAAGGTAGTAGATAGGGCCCAGTCCATCACAGATAAAGCCTTCCCAACCATAGAGCACATCTACATGAAATGCTGTTACAGGAAAGCAACCACCATCATCAGGGACCCCCCACCACCACCACCACCACCCAGGACCTGCTCTCTTTTCACTGCTGCCATCAGGAAGAAAGTACAGGAGCTTCAGGACTCACACCACCAGGTTCAGAAACAGTTACTACCCTTCAACCATCAGGCTCTTGAACCAAAGGGGATAACTTCACTCAACTTCACTTGCCCTACCAATGAAGTGTTCCTTCAAGCAGGAATGCTTCATCTAATGTTCTCGATATTTATTGCTTGTTTATTTATTATTATTATTTCTTCCTTTTCTATTTGCACCATTTGTTGTCTTCTGGGCTCTGGTTTAAAGCCCTAGTTGCGGGTGGTCTTTCATTGATTCTGTTATGGTTATTATTCTTTAGATTTATTGAGTATGCCCACAAGAAAATGAATCTCAGGGTTGCATGTAGTGATATGTAAGCTGTGATTTTAGCTTCCTTTGGGTTTCTGGATGGTGTTAGTCTGGTATTTCTTCAGGATCCTGGCGATCGTCCCAGAAACTGTGCAAGTCCACAAACCCATAAGGAAGCTCAAGTCATAGCTTATGAGGGTCAAAGATGACCTGGGACTCAGGATGGCTGGCACTTACAGGATTTCCTGTGAATGCAGAGCAGCTAACGTCAGCCAAATAAGGCGCATGTTGTAAACCCGCATCAAGGAGCACAGGAGGTCTATCCATTTGGACTACCCATAAAAATTGGCAGTAGCAGAACATTACATTCACAATGGCCATAGGATTGTCATCAACACCACAAAACTACTGTGCCACGCCAATGGATTTTGGGACTTTCTGGTGAAGGAGGCCATTGAAATAAAACTAGAGAGAAAGAACTTTAACAAAGATGAAGGTCTCGCTCTAAGTAAGAACTGGAATTCAATTATAAACAAGATTTTGTTTTGCTGATATTGAGGGGGAGATTGTTATCTTGACACCATGCCAATAGGCTCTTTATATCCTTCCTGTACTTTACCTTGTGGTTTGAGAGCTGGCCCATTATGGCAGTGTCATCTCTGAAGTGCAAACTTCAGAGTTAGAGTCAAATTTGGTTATGTCGACCTTTTTCAGCAGTAGGCAAATTGAAATTGATCAAGCTTGTCCTGAATGGAGTTGATGTGTGTCACGACCAGCCTCTCGAAGGACTTCATAATGATGGATGTCAGAGCTACTGGCAGTAGTTGTCAAGGTATATTACCTTAAAGCAGATGGGAGCATCACTGGAGTAGAGATAGGTTCAAGATATCCATGAATACTTCTTCTAACAGGATCTGAGGATGTAGGCAGGGTACTCCATCCAGGCCATTTGCTTTCCAAGGGTTTACTCTCAGGAAGGCTGATCTGATGTCTGACTTATTGACCTGGGAATGGCATGCCACCTCTGCAGTATGAGAGCATTTCATTATTGAAGGCACTGTCTTTAAGATGAGATGTTGAAACAGTCTGTGTGGAAAAAAATTTCCATTGACAAAGTGCTCTCCCAGTGATCTGACCAACATTTGGCTTTCAACCAAAGTCACAAGAATGATAGATTAATTGGTCCCTAGATTTCTTGCTTTTAGGATTTGAATGTGCACAAATGGCTACCAGACAGTGATTTTAAACATTTCACAAGTAATTGATGAAAAAGTATATAAAAGCAATGATCATCACTTTTTCCCTATTACTAGCCGTCAAGTCTTGTTGGTGACAAGGCATTAGGTGATGTTATGCTGGGTTGTCTTTGACAGGCTTTGAAAGAAGGCAAAGCTGGGTCAGAGGTTTATTTTCTGGCAAAGCTCCCAAGATGTTTACAGTTTCTATATATCTCTAGAATTTGCTGACACAAAAAAATGCAAGTGAAGAAAATTATTAAAATAATGAACATTTTGAAAATAAATTTAAAACTGTAAATAAAAATATTAAATGTAAAAATATAATTCAAATGAAGTTTGCTTCCTCTTTTCCTTTGAATCCACAGGCTTAGAATCCCCAATGAAATCAATCCTTTTTCAGTTTTTGTGCCAGGTCTGATCTGGCATGGGATCAGAGTGCTGATGCTCTGGCATAATGCTGGGGAATCCCAGCAAGACTGAGCTCTCCTGAGTCTAGTTACAGACGAAGAGAACAATTCTGCATTAAACCACATCTAAAAGGGCTTTCAAAAGATTCACCACAGCTATTGTCAACTACCCTTCAGGTGAGGAAATCTATTGTCTGAAGCTTTGAAATAAATAATAGAAGTAAAAGATAAAAACAGATTTTTGCAGAGTGCTAAACTTCTTGATGCTTTCAACCATAGGATGATTCTAAGGATCAGCGGATTTGATTTGGCTATGTGAAATGTGGACACATTTGCTGGTCACATTCTCTAAAGCAGTGGTCCCCAATGCGAAGCATGCAGTGGTGCAGTGGTAGCCGCGACGCACCCAGCACATCTTTAAGAAAAAAGCCGAAATAAACAAGCTAATTAATTAGGTGCCGCCAGGCACGTAAATGTCGGCCCAGATCAGAGGCGATTGCAGATTTCACTTGCTCTACGCAATGTTCACTCCTCTTTCCAGGGCGCTGGAGCCTTTAGCTGTTCCATTGTTTGGTCAATTTAAACGCCAGCCCCGACAGGCTGAGAAGACAGGGCTGTCAGGATCGAGGTGACATGTTGAATCTACACAAACTTCTAATAAAGTATAAGGGCTGCCGTGCTTTCTTTGTAATGACAATTATGTCCCAGGCCAGATCCTCTGACCCTTTTCAGAGAGAGAAACATCAATCCTTAATGCCAAAGGATTTAAAGTTATTGACCTTCTCCACCTCAGTTCCTCTAATGAAGACTGGCTTCTGGGCGGCACCTAATTAATTAGCTTGTTTATTTCGGCTTTTTTCTTAAAGATGTGCTGGGTGTGCTCTGGCTACTGCTGCACCCCTGCATGCTTCACAGCCCGGTATCGGTCCGCGGCCCGGAGGTTGGGGACCACTGCTGTAAAGCTTTAAGCTTACCAGGTGTTGTCAGTTTAACCAATCTTGCCAGCTGAGACAGTTCTGAGCTGATGAAGAATCACGTGCCTCATGTACTTTAAACTCGTTAGCTCCTACTTGTTATTAAATACCAACTTTGCCTTTATCACTTAAAGCACAAAATCCAGATTAGACCACTGTCTCAGAATTGCTCAAATCTTTAATTTGTCCATTGTCTGCGTTAACTTTTTCAAAATTTCACCTGCAGCATATGAGACCACAAGACATGGGAGCAAAATTGGGCTATTCGCCCCATCGAGACGGCTCTGCCATTTCATCATGGTTGATCCATTTCCCTGTCAACCCCATTCTCCTGCCTTCTCCCAGTTACATTTCATGTCTTCTCCAATCAAGAATCTATCAACTTCTGCCTTAAATATACCCAATGACTTGTGGCAACTTATTCCACAGATTCACCACTCTCTGGCTAAAGAAATTCCTTCTCATTTCCTTTCTAAATAGACGTCCCTCTATTCTGAAGCTGCATCTTCTGGTCTTAGACTCCCCCACAATAAGAAATATCCTCTTCACATCCACTCTATCGAGGCCTTTCTGCATTTGATAGGATTCAATGGGATCCTCCCTCATCCTTCTGAATTCCAGTGAGTGCTAGCCCAGAGCCTTCAAACACTCCACAAATGATATCATTTTTGTGAACCTCCTTTCAACCCTCTCCAGTGTCAGCACATCCTTTCTTAGTTAAGGGATCCAAAACAGCTCACAATACTCTAAGTAGGGCTTCACCAGTGCTTTATAAAGTCTCAACATTACATCCTTGCTTTTATATTCTAGTCCTCTTGAAATGAATGCTAACATCACATTTGTCTTCCTCACCACCAACTCCACCTGCAAGTTAACCTTTAGTAATTCCTGCACAAGGACGCCCAGGTCCCTCTGCACCTCAGATTTTTGAATTTTTACTCCATTTAGAAAATAGTCTACGCTTTTATTTCTTCTACCAAAGAGCATGACCATACTCTTCCTGACACTGTATTACATCTACCACTTCTTTGCCCGTTCTCCTAATCTATCAAAGTCCTTCTGTAGCCTCTGCTTCGTCAAAACTATCTGCCCCTCCACCTATCTTTGTATCTTCTGTAGACTTGGCCACAAAGTCATCAATTCCACCATCCAAATGGTTGACATACTGTCTAATGTAAAAAGAAGCAGTCTCAAAAGAGAGCCCTGTGGAATATCACTAGTCACCAGCAGCCAACCAGAAAAGGCTCCATTTATTCTCACTTTTTGCCTCCTGCTTATCAGCCAATGCTCTAGCCATGCTAGTATTTTTCCTGTAATACCATGGGCTCTTAACTTGTTAAGCAGCCTTGTGTGTGCCACCTCTGAAAATCAAAGTACACAATATCCACTGATTCTCCATGTCTATTCTGCTTATTATTTCTTCAAAGAATTCCAACATATTTGCCAGGTAATATTTTCCCTTAAGGAAATCATGCTGACTTCAGTCTATTTTATCATATGCCTCCAAGTACCCTGAAACCACATTCTTAACAATACTCTCCAACATCTTCCCAGCCACTGAGGTCAGAGTAACTGGCCTATAGTTTCCTTTCTAAAGCCTCTCTCCCTTTCTCCCTTCTTGAAGAGTGAAGTGACATTTGCAATTTTCCATTCCTCTGGAACTGTGGCAGAATCCATTGATTCTTGAAAGATCATTACTAGTGCCTGTACAATCTCTCCATCCTCCTCTTACAGAACCCTGGGTGTAGACCACCTGGTCCAGGTGACTTTTCTACCTTGAGACTTTTCAATTTCCCAAGCACCTTCTCCCTAGCAATGGCAAATTCACTCCCTTCTGCCCCTTGACGCTCTCGAACTTCTGGCTGGCTTCCACAGTGAAGACTGATGCAAAATTCCTATTCAGTTCATCCACTATTTCCTTGATCCCCATTACTACCTCCCCAGCAGAATTTTCCAGTGGTCCAATATCTACTTCCACCTCTCTTTTAATCTTTATAAATCTGAAAAATTTTTGGTATCGCCTTTGATATTATTGGCTAGTTTGTCTTCATATTTGTCTTTTCCCTCCTTATGGCTTTTTTAGTTGCCTTATATTGGTTTTTAAAAGCTTCACAATCCTCTAACGCCATTAATTTTTGCTCTATTATGCCCTCTTTTTGCTTTCATGTTAGCATTGACTTCCCTTGTCAGCCTCGGTTTGTTCATCCTGCCTTTACAATGCTACTTCTTCCTTGGGCTGTGCCTGCCCTGCACCCTGCAAATTGCTTCCAGAAACTCCAGCCATTGTTGCTCTGCCATCATCCCTGCTAGTGTCCCCTTCCAATCAACTTCAGCCAGCTCCTTTTTCCTGACTTTGTAATTCCCTTTACTCCATTGTTATACTGATGCATTTGACTTTAGCTTCACCTTCTCAAATTGCAAAGTGGATTTTATCATGCTATGATCACTGTTTCCTAAGGGTTCCTTTACCTTAAGCTCCCAAATCAAATCTAGTTCATTACACAACACACAAACCGGAATAGCTAAGCTCATAATGGGCTCACCTACAAGCTGCTTTAAAAAGTCATCTTGTAAGCATTTTACAAATTCTCTCTTGGAATCCAGAACCAACCTGATTTTCTGCATATTGAAATCCCTCATGACAATTGTAACATTGTCCTTTTGACATACCCTTTCTATCTCCCATTGTATATTGTAGCACATCCTGGTGACTGTTCGGAGGCCTGTACATAACTCCCAACTTTTTACCCTTGCAGTTTCTTAACTGTATTGCAGAGATTCTACATCTTTGGATCCTCTGTCAACTCTTTCTAATGATTTGATTTCAGTTTTTATCAACAAAACCACACACACCTTTTGCCTACCTGCTTGTCCTTTAGATACAATGTGTATTCTTCAAAGGTTTCAAAGGTACATTTAATATCCGAGAAATGTATACAATATACATCCTGAAATGTTTTTTCTTTGCAACCATTCACGAAAACAGGGGAGTGCCCCAAAGAAACAGAGGAGTGCCCCAAAGAGTGAACAACAGTCAAATGTTAGAACCCCAAAGTCCCCCCTCAACTCCCCTCCCTCCAGCATGTAAGCAGCAGCGAGCAACAATCCCTCCTCCCCCCATCGGCAAAAAAAAGCATCGGCACCCGGCACCGAGCCCTCAAGCGTGAGCAAAGCAACAGCAAAGACGCAGACTTTCAGTACTCCAAAGACTACACTGTTCATCTGGCATTCAACATACCACAGGCTCTCTCTCTTTCCCGAATAAGGGAGAAAGAGATGTCTCTGTTTCACAGCGAGAGGGGAGACCTCTGGAACTTTCTGGTTTACGATGTTAGAAGTCTGTTATGTCACTTTCTTTCGAGCTCTGTACCCAAAGATCTCGAGTCTCTGGGCACATGGCTGTAGATCTTCCAACTCCCTCAATGACACACGGATCTCCTGCCGTGATACCGACGTTTGATTCGCCCGTCTCCAGAGCCCTGAGATCCTAAGCCTCCAAAGGTGAACTGAACTCTTGGGCCGAGTCCTTGGCGTGCCGAACAACAGCCAGTTGTGAAACCCTGAGAGCAGGTCCCATTCCCGCTAGGAACCGTAGTCAGCATGTAACTCCAGGTCATGGTCTTCAAAAGAACCCTGAAAAGGAAAATTTAAAGATATTAAAGATGGAAATAGACCTGTTTCCGAAGATGTGAGCAAAGGAGTCGCCATTTAGTGCCAAATTCGATTATAAGCTCCCAACTATAATTTGCTTTCAGCCATGACTCAGTGATTCCCCTGACATCATACCTGCCAATCTCCAACTTTGCTACAAAATCATCTACCTTATTCCATATACTGCATGCGTTCAAATATAACATCATCAGTCCTCTATTTGTCACCCTTTTCAATTTTGTTGCCGTGTTACACTGCAACTCATCTCACTGATTGCTATTTTGACCTGTCATTTGCCCATCCTTCCTCACGGTCTCACTACACACAGTTTCTGTATGTATATCAACAGTCCCATCCTCAACCCTATCACTCAGGTTTCCAGACTTCTGCCAAATTAGTTTAAGCCCTCCCCAGTAGTTCCAGCAAACTTGCCTGCAAAAGGATATTGGTTCTGCTCTGTTCCATGTGTAGCCCATCCCCTTTGCACAGGTCGTACTTTCCCCAGAAGAGATCCCAGTGTTCCAGAAACCTGAAACTCTGCCCCCTGCACCAATTCCTTAGCCACACATTCATCTGCCAAATAACCCTATTCTTACCCTCACCAGTGTGTAGCGCAGGCAGCAATCCAGAGACTACTACTCTTGAAGTCCTGCTTTTCAGCTTTCTACCTAGCTCCCTAAATTCTCCCTTCAGGACCTTTTCCCTTTCCTACCTATGCCATTGGACTAATATGTACCAAGACTTCTGGCTGCTCACCCTCCCCTTTTAGAATGTCTTGGACCTGATCTGAAACGTCCTTGACCCTGGCACCTGGGAGGCAACAGTTTATCCGGGTATCTCTATTGAGGTCTACAGAATCTCATGTCTACTCAGGTATGGAATCCCCTATCATTATTGCAGTCCTTTTCTACCCCCCCCCCCTTCCCTTCTGAGCGACAACACCAGATTCAGTGCCACAGACATGGTGCTGCGCACCACCACCCCCCCACCCCCACCCCGGCCTGTAGGTAATCCTACCCCAACAAATCACAGAGGTAGTCCGTACTGGCTGCCCATTTCTTTTCCCTTTCCTGACAGTCACCCTGCTACCTGTCTCCTGCAACTTCGGCGTGAATATCTCCCTGTAGCTGCTCTCTGTCATCTCTTCAGTTTCCTGATGAGTCAAAGGTCATTGAGTTGCAGTTCCAGTTCCTTAATGGGTTTTCTGAGGAGCTGCAGTTTGGTGCTCCAGGTGAAGATGTGGTTATCCGGGAGCGAGGAGGTCTCCCCAAATTCACATATCTCTCACAAAGAACACAACACAACCCTGCAGCCATTCTCACTGCTTTAGCTATGTACTAACAGACGAAGAGTGAAGATGAAACAACTTGCCAGATACTTACCTTGCCCAGGCCTGTTCTCAGCCAAAGCCTCCCCACTCTAACACCGGTCTCTCACACAATGGCCACTTCACCAATGGCCGTTCCACTTGTTCCTGCTAATGAATCATGATTTGATTGGACAGCCAGAATCCACTGAAAGCCTGTGAATACAACTGTCATTCTCAAAGCTATAATTTATTGCTGATTGTACTTGTCTTTGAGAAGTTGATAGTGAGCTATTATCATGAAGTGATGTCATTCTTCTATTGAAAAAATTTCTAGCGTTGTTGGTTAAGGGTGTTCCAAGATTAGAACAGCAATATAGATCCAAGTCAGAAAGATATGTGACCTGATAGGGTGTTTGCAGTTGATGGTTTTTCCAAATGCCTATTGTCTCTATCTTTCTTGATCATAAGGTTCTACTGAGGACATGTTGTTAGAAAACTCTGAGTAAATTTAGTGCCTTTTTAGCTGGAATACACTGAAGCTGTGGTGACAAATGAGGAGGGCTATTTCAAGGGCAAAGAGACAATTTTGAACAAAGTTAGAGGCAGTATCAGATGCACGGCAACTCTGGCAGGGTCTGCAAAACATTACTTCCTACCAAGCGAAACCCAATAGCATGAATGGCAGCGATGCTTCACTACCAGATGAACTCAACACCTCCTATGCACACTTTGAAAGGGAGAACACAACTACAGATGTGAAAATCCCTGCTGCACCTGATGACCCTGTGATCTCCGTCTCAGAGGCTGATGTTAGCTTGTCTTTAAAGAGAGTGAACCCTCACAAGGCAGAAGGTCCCAATGGAGTACCTGGTAAGGTTCTGAAAACCTGTGCCAACCAACTAGCGGGAGTATTCAAGGCATTTTCAACCTTTCACTGCTACGGGCAGAAGTTCCCACTTGCTTCAAAAAGGCAAAATTATACCAGTGTCTAAGAAGAATAATGTGGGCTGTCTTAATGACTATTGCCTGGTAGCACTCACATCGACGGTGATGAAATGCTTTGAGAGGTTGGTCATGACTAGACTGAACTCCTGCCTCAGCAAGGTCCTGGACCCATTGCAATTTGCCTATCGCCACAATAGGTCAACGGCTGACACTTTCTCAATGGCTCTCCACACGGCTTTACACCACCTAGACAACACAAACACCTACGTCAGGATGCTGTTCATCGACTATAGCTCAGCATTTAATACCATCATTCCCACAATCCTGATTGAGAAGTTGCAGAACCTGGGCCTCTGTACCTCCCTCTGCAATTGGATCCTCGACTTCCTAACCTGAAGACCACAGTCTGTGTGGAGTGGTGATAGCATATCCTCTTCGCTGACTATCAACACTGGTGCACCTCAGGGGTGTGTACTTAGCCCACCGATCTACTCTGTATATACACGTGACTATGTGACTAGGCATAGCTGAAATACCGTCTGTAAATTTGCTGACGATGCAACCATTGTTGTTAAAATCTCAGATGGTGATGAGAGGGTGTACAGGAGTCAGATCTGCCAACTAGTAGAGTGGTGCCACAGCAACAATCTGGCACTCATCGTCAGTAAGATGAAAGAGCTGATTGTGGACTTCAGGAAGGGTAAGACGAAGGAACACATACCAATCCTCATAGGTTATGTATTGCATTGAACTGCTGCTGCTAAGTTAACAAATTTCATCTCACATCCTGGTGATAATAAACCTGATTCTGATTCTGAATGTTTCTGGTGGTGAATAAAATGCCAATTAAAAGGCTGCAGTGACTTGGGTGATGTCTTGACTTGCTCAGGCAAGTGGATAATAGTCCATTTTACTCTTGATATGTCCTGTAGATTTTGGAGTTGTCAGGATGTTTGTCACTCGCTGTTGGGCAATTAGCCTCAGATCTGCTCATAGTCATTGCACTTAAATGGCTGAATAGGATAAGTTTCTGATTAATGGTAACATGCTAAATATTTTTAATCGTGATCTGACGATAGTGAATCCATTGAATTGTTGATAGTTGGTGATTAGACTCTGGAGTTGGTTATTGCCTAGCCCTTGTATAATACTTCTGGTTCTAGCCATATGTCTGAACTATTGTGGTTCAATTGCAGGAGCTCTAATGAAAGTTCTTTTCTGACAAGTAGTAGACTAGGCTGGTGGCTAACATCGAATGATTGCCCCCTTGCATAAAATCAGTCATTGGTTGAAGAATTCATGATTAGAGTTCAACAGAATCTGATTAATTCTATGCAACCCACATAAAAATTGCTGGTGAACGCAGCAGGCCAGGCAGCATCTATAGGAAGAGGTACAGTCGACGTTTCGGGCCGAGACCCTTCATCAGGACTAACTGAAAGAAGAGATAGTAAGAGATTTGAAAGGGGGAGGGGGAGATCCAAAATGATAGGAGAAGACAGGAGGTGGAAGGGATGGAGCTAAGAGCTGGAAAGTCTGCCAAAGAAAGCAGGATCTCCCAGTGGCCACATATTTTAATTCCACGTCCCATTCCCATTCTGATATGTCTATCCATGGCCTCCTCTACTGTCAAGATGAAACCACACTCAGGTTGGAGGAACAACACCTTGTATTCCGTCTGGGTAGCTTCCAATCTGATGGCATGAACATTGACTTCTCTAACTTCCGTTAATGCTCCACCTCCCCTTCGTACTCCATCCGTTATTTATTTATCTTTTATTATTCTATATTTTTTCTCTCTCTCCTTTTTCTCCCTCTGTCCTTCTCACGATACTCTTTGCCCATCCTCTGGGCTTCCCCCTCCCACTTTCTTTCTCCCTAGGCCTCCCGTCCATCCCATGATCCTCTTATATCCCTTTTGCCAATCCATTTTCCAGCTCTTGGCTCCATCCCTCCCCCTCCTGTCTTCTCCTATCATTTCAGATCTCCCCTCCCCCCCCCACTTTCAAATCTCTTACTATCTCTTCTTTCAGTTAGTCCTGACGAAGGGTCTCGGCCCGAAACATCGACTGTACATCTTCCTATAGATGCTGCCTGGCCTGCTGCGTTCAGCAGCAACGTTTATATGTGTTGCTTGAAATTCCAGCATCTGCAGATTTCCTCGTGTTTGCTGATTAATTCTATGTCTCTTATGAATACATGGATCATCTTTCCTTTTTATATAAACTAATTTTATTTCACGCTTCTGACCAATGTCCTATTCTTTATGCCAGTTACTAAAACACAGTTCATATGCAGATTGAAACAACATTGTATTTTATTGAACAGCATTTTCCTTGTTGTAACAGCTCTTTTCAGTCAGCTATGGTGCTGTTTTATCCTTGGGGGTGATGCTACCATTAATATGTTCATGCGGAGTGTATTTTGATTGTACTGGCTGCAATAGAGAAATTACTTCCTGTCTGTAAGTATTGCATCTATGTCCCCCTCCAAGATGGTGCACCTAAGTTGGCTAATATTAACAGAATTTGTTCACTTTTCCCTTTTCAATTTCAAATCTGAACCGTGACCCCACAGTGCTTACATATCTATGCCCTTCCATACACTAAAAATGATTATGGAATGGGTCATTTTATCTCTCCTGTCAGCTTCCCATGCTCATTAACAGGTTGAGTTGTAAGTAGCCTGAGGGTCATTCAGGTGTTGGAGCACTTATGTGAACTGACAAAATTAGTTGAATATACACTCAACAGCCATTTTAGGTATTAAATCATGCTAACCTTAATCATGATTTTAATCATGCTAACCTTAAATCAGTGCTCCCCAGATTCCATCAGAACATGGACTTTGCAATGAGGAGGGAGACCTTGTTTACACAAACATTCCCGACACGTACTGGCAGAACCCTGCCCTCACCTCGGCTACTCAGACCACATCTCTGTTATGCTAATCCTAGCATACAGACCGCTGGTCAGGCGCCCCAGACCAGTTCAGAAGCAGGTGAGAACCTGGCCAGCAGGAGCCATCTCTGCTCTTCAAACTGTTTTGAACACACTGACTGGCACATGTTCAGGGAGGCTGCAACCGATGACGACTCTACCAACGTAGAGGAGTACACGGCGTCAGTGACTGGCTACATCAGCAAGTGCGTCGATGATGTCACTGTGGCCAAGACCATCACTACACGCGCTAACCAGAAGCCATGGATGACCGCGGAGGTGCCTGCGCTGCTGAGGACCCGTGACTCCGCCTTCAGAGCAGGCGACAAGGCAGCCCTAACAACAGCGAGGGCCAAACTGTCCCGGGCCATCAGAGAGGCAAAGCGTGCACATGCCCAGTGGATCCACAGCCACTTACAGGACAGTGGCGACACGTGGTGCATGTGGAAGGGCATTCAGGACATCACCAACTACAGGACAACATCACCTGACTGTGCGTGTGATGCTTCACTCCCAGATGCATTGAATAACCTCTACGCTCGTTTTGAGGTGGATAATGACGTGGCGGCAAGGAAGACCACCCCACCTCCAAATGACCAGGTGCTATGTCTTACCGTGGCCGATGTGAGGAGAACCCTGCACAGGGTCAACCCATGGAAGGCTGCTGGACCAGACAATATTCCTGGCAGAGTGCTGAGAGGATGTGCAGACCAGCTATCAGATATTCTTACTGACATCTTCAACATCTCCCTGAGCAGTGCCGTCGTTCCTACGTGCTTCAAGTCCGCCACCATCGTCCCCATGCCGAAGAAGTCTTCAGTGTCCTGCCTCAATGATTACCATCCTGTTGCACTTACATCCATCATCATGAAGTGTTTCGAGAGGCTCATCATGAGGCACATCAAGTCCCTGCTGCCCCCCCTGACTGGATCCCCTGCAGTTCACGTACCGTCCCAACTGTTCAACAGACGACGCCATTGCCATCACCCTCCACCTGGCCCTAACCCACCTGGACAAAAAAGACACATACGTTCGAATGCTGTTCATAGACTTCAGTTCAGCATACAGAGAGGAGGTGCAGCGGCTAACAGACTGGTGCAGAGCCAACAACCTGTCTCTGAATGTAAACAAAACAAAAGAGATGGTTGTTGACTTCAGGAGGACACAGAGTGACCACTCTCCACTGAACATCGATGACTCCTCCGTAGAGATCATTAAGAGCACCAAATTTCTTGGTGTTCACTTGGCAGAGAATCTCACCTGGTCCCTCAACAGTAGCTCCTTAGCAAAGAAAGCCCAGCAGCATCTCTGCTTTCTGTGAAGGCTGAGAAAAGTCCATCTCCCACCCCCCATCCTCACCACATTCTACAGAGGTTGTATTGAGAACATCTTGAGCAGCTGCATCACGGCCTGGTTCGGAAATTGCACCATCTTGGATCGCAAGACCCTGCAGCGGATAGTGAGGTCAGCTGAGAAGATCATTGGGGTCTCTCTTCCTGCCATCACAGACATTTACACCACACACTGCATCTGTAAAGCAAACAGCATTATGAAGGACCCACGCACCCCTCATACAAACTCCTCTCCCTCCTGCCATCTGGAAAAGGGCACCGAAGCATTCGGGCTCTCACGACCAGACTGTGTAACAGTTTCTTCCCCCAAGCCATCAGACTCTTCAATACCCGAGCCTGACTTGAGACCAACCTACTATACCCTCTACTGTGCCTACTGTCTTGTTTATTATTTATTATCATTTATTGTCGTGCCTGCACTGTTTCGGGCACTTTATGGAGTCCTGGATAGGTCTGTAGTCTAGTGTTGTTTTTGTGTTTTTTCTTACGTAGTTCAGTGTAGTTTCTGTATTGTTTCATGTAGCACCAAGGTGCTGGAAAACGTCGTCTCATTTTTACTATGTTCTGTACCAGCAGTTATGGTTGAAATGACAATAAAAAGTGACTTGACTTGACTTGAGGTACCTCCTGTACCTAATAAGATGGCCGCTGAGTGTACATCAAGGTTTGACATGGTGTACATTCAGAAGTGTTCTTCCGCACACAATAGCTGTAACATATGGTTTTTTGAGTTGTGTCACCTTCCTGTCAGTTTGAACCAGTCTGATCATGCTCCTCTGACTCACACAAAATGCTGGCGGAACTCAACAGGCCAGGTAACATTTATGGAAAAGAGTAAACAGGCGACGTTTCGGACTGAGATGCTTCATCAATCCCAGATCAGCAGTTTCTGAGATACTTAAACCACCTTGTCTGGCACTAATAATCATTCCACTGCAAAGCCACTTAGACATTTCTTCCTCATTTTGACATGTGTTCAGAACAATGGCTGAACCTCTTGACCATGTCTACATGCTTTTATGCATTGAGTTGCTGCCACATGATTGGCTGATTAGATAGTGTACAGGAATGCCTAATAAAGTGGCCACTATCTATATATCTCCTCATCATTCCATAGTTTGAACAGAAAGCAGAGCTGAAAACTTGCTCAGTTACAGTGATACTGAATTCTTAATCCTTAGGAGCTAAGTTCAGTTAAAAAAATAGTAAGTAGAAAAATAGAAAACCATATGCTTGTTTCTCTATAAGTAATGAAGGAAATGTGGTTAGTAATATAAATGCTAGGAAAAATCTAATTAATCGGAACAAAACTAAAGAAAGTAAGTACTAGTAAAATACTGCTTCTAATATTGTATTGAATAGGTCTGAAAGCTGATAAATTTTCAGGGCGTGCAAATGTAGGTCACAGAATACTAAAATGTAGCCATGGAATTAGTGATTGCATTGATAGTGAAACTGCAGAATTTTATAGATCATTGAATGGTTCCTGCAAATAGGAAGATGACAAAGATAAACCCATTATTTAAAAAAGAGGGAGAGAAAATATACTTACTGACCATGTTTCATTATATCAGTGATGGAGCAATGCTTATAAAGAAAGTGGTAACAGGACACCTAGAAAATATCAACTTGATTAGACAACAGCAGAATGGATTTATGTGAAAGATTTTAAATGACATACCCACTTGAAATTGTTTCATTGTGAAGTAAATAATTTTATTGCATTGAAGACTACTAAGAATTAAGTGTACTGCAATAGTCAGTTTGCAGATTGACCTGTACTTGGTCATTAATCTATTGTTTTACTGTGGTCATATAGTAGAGTTATTCTGCTGAAATTTGTTATTCTAACTGCTACACATAACTTGTTGAGAATTCACAAGTCAGAAGATTTTTGGCAATATGATATTTTCCCATGGACAGCACAATGGCATGGGGAAAATTATCACAACTTGGTAGTGATTTGTGTGATCTACATCAGCTTGAAGCTTGAGGAAAGGCCTTATGTTGTTTAAGTTTAGATTTTCTATGTTTCTAATTCAAGTTGCATTTTTGAGACATGATGTACACCGGCTGCAGGAAGAATGTTTAGATCATCTGCATGATTAACACTTATTGTTCTTATTTCAAAGGCGATTGAAAATAAGGTGATATACACACAGGAGTAATTCACATCCACAGTCTAATTGAGAAATATTTTACCTTTAAAGATTTAGCTTAACCACCTAATGGATTTTAAACAAGTGGTATTGATCTACAAAATAAGTGCTTGGCAATTAAAAGAAACTCTACTGTTCAAATTTGCTGTTTGTTTAGTACTTCCTTACTAGAGGAAACTTACTGCAAGCTAATTTTTTTGCTTTTCCAAATAGGTGTTTAATTTGGCCAGATTAGAGAGCTGCTATGTGTCCAGAAATCAGATGAGGCTTTCACCTGCCTTTAATTCTAAAGCAGAGACACAAGTGTGCAATGTAGCATATGTATATTGTGAATGTTGCATGTCGGATCTGTACCAGTGATATTCTGCAGGGATCCGTTCCAGGACGTCTGCTCTTTGTGATTTTTATAAATGACATGGATGAGTAAGTGGAAGGAGTGGTTTAGTAAATTTCAAGATTATACAAAGGTTGGTGGAATTGATAATAGTGTGGAGGATTGTGATAGGTTGCAATGGGACATTAACAGTATGTAGAGCTGGGCTGAGAGGTGGAAGATGGAGTAAAAACGTGAAGTGATTCACTTTGGAAGATGAAATTTGAAGGCAGCATACAGGGTTAATGGCAGGATTCTTAACAGTGTGGAGGAAAGAGGGATCTTGGAGTTCACATTAATAGATCCCTCAAAGTTACAGCACAAGTAGATAGCATTATTAAGAAGGCGTAAGCTGTGTTGGCCTTAATTAGTCAGGGTATTGAGTTTGAGCCATGAGGTAATGTTGCAGCTCTATAAAAACCCTGGGTAGACTACACTTGGAATATTTTGTTTAGTTCTGATCTCTTCATTATAGGAAGGATGGGGAAGCTTTAGAGGGTGCAAAGGAGATTTATCAGAATGCTGTTTGGACTAGAGAGCATGTCTTATGAGGATAGTTTGAGTGACTTGGAGCGCTCCTTTGGAGTGAAGGAGGATGAAAGGTGACTTAATAGAGATGTACAAGATTATAAAAGACATAGATTGAATGGATAACCAGTGCAGAATCGGCTAATATGAGGGAGAGGGGCATAATTTAAAGGTGATTGGAGGAAAGTATGGGGAGAATGTTAGAACTAAGTTCTTTACACAGCTGGTGGCTTATGTGTGGAACACCCTGCTAGGAGTGGTGGTAGAGACAGATAAATTAAAGGGCATTTAAGAAACTCCTAGATAGGCATACAGATAATAGAAAAATAGAGAGCTTTGTATGAGGGAAGGCTTAGATTGATATTAGAGTTGGTGTAAAAGCTGACACAATATTCTAGGTCGAATGGCTTGTACTGTGCTGTTATGTTCTATGTTCTTGCAAAGAAAATGCTATATTTTTAAAATGACAGTGAAGAAAGCCAAGATGGAATATGGCAAAATTATTTTCTTTTACTTACTTTACAGGATACTTTCCAAAGAGACCGAAATCACTGAAAGTTATTATCAACCCATATAGTCACAAAAAGGAAGCTAAACAAGTTTACTATGAACGTGTTGCACCTCTTTTCAAGCTGGCTGATATTAAGACAGACATCACCAGTGAGTTGACCAGATTTTCGTATGCTTATCTGCACATCTGACATTTAAGTATTTCATATTTAATGTAATACGGTAAACTGAATGGTCCGGGTTAGATGATCTGTTATGTGCATACCAAGGAACTTGGTGCTCTTCACTCTCTCCACAGCAGAGGTGTGCATTGGAGAGTGGTTGACTTGTGCCCTCCTGAAGTCCACAATCATCTCTTTTGTCTTGTCCACGCTGAAACTCTGGTTGTTGTTCTCACAACATCTGACAAGCCTCTCTACTTCCTCTTTAAATGCCGACTAATCATTGTTGTTGATGAGGTGATCACTGTTGTATCATCAACAAACTTGCAACAAATGATGCAATTTCAGCTGGATTTGACAGTGCAGTCATGAGTCAGCAGTGTGAATAGCAATGGACTGAGCTTACAGCCCTGAGGAGGTGGGGGGTGGTGGGAAAGGAAACAGTTCTTAGAGTAATAGAGCATGAGATGTTGCTGCCAACTCAGACTCACTGGGTCTTCCTGTCAAGAAGTCCAAGATCCAGTTACAGAGAGGCATGTTGAGTCCCACTGAGGATAGTTTGCCCACTAGCTTCTGTGGGATAATGATTGTGTTAAACACTGAGCTGAAGTCAATGAACATCATCCTTGCATATGAGGCATTGTTTTCTAGGTGGGACAGGCAGAGTGGGGGAGTGAGGCTATGGCATCTTCAATGGGTGGGTTTGAGCTGTAGGCAAACTGGAAAGAGTTCAATGTAGCTGGAAGGTGTGATTCTGAATTAGAAATCAAATATGATTTAAATTGCAGAGAATGGAGAAGGTGGAAAGTATAAAGGAAGTGTTTGCATTAGACCAAGAGAAACGGAATGACGCGAGTATTGTATGGTGCCAACAGGAAGATTGATGAACTTCATCAATGGGTCAGATCTGTCTGAAGGAGATGTTAGTGGTTGAAGATGAATGGGAACAGTGTGGCGTGTGGCCAAGTGGTTAGGGCGTTGGACTAGTGATCTGAAGGTCATGCCTTGGCCGAGGCAGCTGTGTGTCCTTGAGCAAGGCACTTAACCACACAATGCTCCAGTCTACCCAGCTGAGAATGGGTACCGGCGAAAATGCTGGGGGTTAACCTTGCAATAGATTGGCGTCCTATCTGGCGGGGGGTGGGGGGGGGGAAGTCTCGTACTCTCAGTCGCTTCACGCCATGGAAGCCGGCATAAGCACTGGCCTGATCAGCCACAAGGCTCATGACAGACTGTAATGAATGGGAACAAGGAAGAAAAGAAAGTCAGACTGGAACTGGGGTTACAAATCATGGTAGTTTGTGAAATAAGAGGATATTTGGAAATAGTAGTTACAGCAATGTTTATGGAGAGAAAAAATGATTAAATGCCATCAACCTATGAGGTTAATTTCAAAGTGGTCAGTTCTGAATCAATTTGAGAAGGCTACTTGTCTGATTTTGTTGAATTCAGTGTTAAATTCTAATGGTTTTAGCATGCCATTTTTGTAGTTGTAGTTGTTCTATCTTAAACTATGTGGGTTGGAGAGGGATTGATAAAGACTTAAAATAGTGAGTTAGCAATATTTTAAAAAATCCAGCCTACATGTTCATGCTATAAAATGCCTATGAAAAGTGCCACCACGATTTTATAAACGCAATTAATACTTTTTTCATGATTTCTCTAACTTGAGCAGTTTTCGGTTATTCCTCTGCATGCATAAATATGTGTGGCAGAGTTTAATGGCATACCACAAAGTTTATGAATTGGTTTTTTTTCTCTTCATTCCCATACAAAGCATTTATTAAATGAACAAAGTAGATGAATTGCAGAACAGTACTTTTCAGATTTAGATGACATATTTTGATTAAAAGGACAAGTAATCTATATTGTTCGATTTTTAAAAAAAATTTTACTTTTTCTGAGAAGCTGGCTAATGTCGGATATGTCAGTATTCTGCTCAGCAGTTTTATTTACTGTGCCACAAATGCAGTGGATGTCATTGTTTTTAGGTGTCTTAATCCAAATAATTTAAATGTTCACTGCTCCCCCTACAGTTATATTGAATAATTTACGCTAGGGTGTTCTGCATTTATTTTGTGATACAGATAGACTTGCTGGCAATTAAATGCAAAATGGAGTTTGTCAGTTAATTATTTTTTCATTGCTAATTCTTAAAAATAAAAATTATTGCTAATCCTAGATGCTACAATTTCAAGCAGAGGTGAAACAATTGTTCAATATGTTAAGCATTTTTAAGAGTATTTGCTAATAGAAGCATTATAAGCCATATTTGCAATTTTTAAGTAATTCTTTCAAATAATCTCATGGACAAATTTAATGCATTTTTAAAGTAGTGCTTTGCTGAAATTATGACCAGAAGCACACTGGTACCGGGAAACAGACAAGCATGAAAGATTAATGTAATCTTGCAGATAATGATGCACATTCTTACACAAAAAATCCATCTGCAAGTGTCATGTCAGTCATCAGAAATCTTTGATGGGTAGATACAGCTGGGCCGTCTCTTCTGGCAAAGCTGCTCTAGAAAATGCTAAATGTAGTTATGATGCTTAGTGCCATCTGCAGCATGCCAGCTCATCCCTTCTTCATTGGCATTTAGAATGCCACATAGGGCATAAGCAGTAGAGATGACAATATGGAGTGACAGATTCGGACCCTCTGGAGACTGTAAACTCTGGTGTGTAGCTTTTGCCACCTTCCCACTACTTCCATTTGATGATGTTGCTGGTGTTTTCGTGTACTTTATACTTTTTCATTCAAAGTAATGTTTCTTTATTCCTTTAATTATAAGATTACATACTTAAAAATAAACCTGAACAGAACTAAATCATGGCATGATAAATGTAAAAATGAGTAATTAGAAGATTCTATACAGATGTATTCAATTTTGGTAAAATCAGTACAAACTGCCTTGGCATCTAATTATATGTTTTCATTGCTTTTTCCCCTTAATTATAAAATAGATTTTCTAGTAAAATTTGCCTTTTATTGCCTTACCATATGTTCATACATATGGCAACCACATTCAACAGTCCCAAATTTTTTTTAAAAAAGTGTTCTCAAATCTTTAGATCATTTAATTTTTATATGCCTGATTTTCTTTTGTAGTTACAGAGTACCAAGGACATGGATTCTTGATTCTCAAGGAGTGTGATTTTCAAGAATTTGATGGGTATGTTCTTCTTGAAACATCATTCTCAATGTATTTTTTGGATGTTGTCAGTCTGTGATAAGTAAGGAAAGGAAATGTACGTCGCATCCAGAGTTTCTCTGGTTAGCGGACGATATCCCTCCATGCCTCTCTGACGTAGTGGGAACCGCGTACGAGGCAAGTTACAGCAGTGGTTTGCCATTGCCTTCTGCCAGGTGAGTTTCCAAAGAGATCACCAGCTCATAACCCAGCACAGATGGAATGTGTGCACGGGAGCCGGCTGGATTCGAACTCGGGACCTTCCGTCCCGAAGTCCAGCACTGATGGACTAGTTTGGAGTAATATGGCTTTTAGACAAAGAATTTCTCATGTCTCAGTGGGTATGAGTTTAATTACCTGTTCTGGTGTGGAGGCTGAGCATTGCAATTATTGTAATATTTTTCTGTTCTTATTTACAATGGTGAAACTTGTATACAAAGCCAAGGCAAACCACCTAACCTGTTAATGAAAAGCAATTGATAAAACTACTTTCACCTGTATCAGTATTTACATCTTCAATGTATTCTTCCAATAGTTTGTCCCAAATAGGTTGTATGAAATTCAGTCTTTTTGGTAGTGAATAGCACATCAGGTTTCAGATGAAATGAAGTTTAATAAAGACAATTCAGTGTATGTTTTTATTATGTTAATCTGCAGATTGTCACCTTTTTTGTGACCCTGCTAACATGGTTTTTGTTCACTCTTGAGAATAGTATATTCCAACTTTTAGAAGAGGTAGACAAAATGGAAAAGGGGGATGGTCTCCTGATGATAAATCATGAGAGGAAGGCAATTGAGAGAAAAGATCTTGGCTCTGAAAATCATGAAGCTGAATCAGTGTGGGCGAGGCAAAGAAACAGCAAGGAGCAGAAGACATCAGTAGGAATTGCCTGCAGGCCTTCAAACAGTAATTGTAATGTAGGGCATGGTATAAATCAAGAAATTACGGATTCATGTATTGAGGGTAATACAAGTGACCTCTGCATTAAGGCCATTGAAGAATTAGAAATGTGTCCTTATGGAATTCACAAATGACTACCTTAAAAACTTGAGATACAGAATAAAATTCACTCAAATAGAATTAATCTTGGGGGAAAATTTAAAAATATTTCCAACTTTAAATTCTTTTCATAGCTTTGTGCTGCGGCAAATCAAGATATGGACTGTATTCGAGGAAAGGAACACCACCACCCCATAATGCAAGAATTGCTGATATAATATTAATGGCCACTTGAATTACTCTTCAGCATGGCAAACAAATTGGCAATAGTAATGTGAATGATGTGTGAATGATGACTTTGTGGACTCTATAAATGATGAATTAAATAGGTTAGTGCTACAGAACCCATGAGGGAATGGGCTATCCTGTAGTTCATACTGATTTTATCAAAAATGAACACAGGTCTTCCCCAATTTGTTGGTGCCTGACTAATGGATAACATTTGGAAGACTGGTAGGATGGATGGGATGGATTTGCCAGCTGCTGCAGTGCTGTAGGCATTTTTGCCAGGCGGTAACGGAATAGGGTACTTCCATTCTCTTCTCTCCCCACCACACCCCTGCAAGCTGTAAGATTGAGAACTGGGTCAAGCTGAGCAGAGCTGGGAGCGCTGAGCAGACTTGATCACTTAATGAGTCAGTGAGGCTGGATGACAGCCGCTCTTTCCATGTCTGCTCACTCTCCCATCACAACTGCTTCTATGAACTCCTCCCATGCATCTTTTGTTTAATTCTGACTTACAAACCATACTTAGCAATGGACCCATATTGTAACGATGACTGTGTATATGTCAATAGACCTCATCTACTTCTATTTCCTTCTTGTTCATCATACTACAATTTGATTTTGTTCAGTTTTACTTTTAAGATATTTTTCTAATATTTATGATTGTAAAAAAAATTACCCTGGAAAAAGTGTGATATACAGGAGTGCTCTGGTTTGGTTCAGTGAAAAAAGATTAATTAACAATATGTTTTTAAAAGACGCTTTTAAGGAAGACTAATATGGTGGAAATTTATATCAAGGTTGAAAGTGATTTCTTCCATCTGAAACTGCAGTATTGAGACTAAGCAATGTACATTACGTCTCTTGAAAATTCATGAAACTACATTAAAAGCTACAATGGCAAACAAGCAATGGATAACATTTAAAGAATTTGTGTTTCATTTACAACAAATATATATTCCTTTATAAGGCAAAATATCTCAACAGTTTGATTGGTCCTGTCAAGGCTAACAAGAGGGATTAAAGGCTGTATTAGATCGGATTATAATGTTGTCAGAAGTAGCTGTAGACCTAACTAATAGGAAAATTTCAGGTTTCAGGAAAAGGCAAACCAGAATGTGAATGAGGAAAGTGAAAATAGAATGCAAGAATAAACTTCAGAAAGACACAAAATCAGGTTGCAAATCCTAGAGAAAAGAATGACAAAAGCTAGTGTGTCTGCATTACATATCAAGACAGGAAAAATAGTAATTGGTGAATAAAGGGCAGAGAAAATAAGTGAATATGTTTTTGTCTGTCATCATGGAACCTGTTGAGCTTAGAGTGGAGTGTTACTGAGGAGCTAAAAGAAATTGTCCCTCTTCATGCAGCTGATGAATCCAGTGGAACAGCAGAGACCAATACAGTTTGACACCAGCAGCGATGTTGGATTTGCCAGTCAGTGTAGAACTCAGTGTAGGATTGCCTTAGGGACCCCAACTCCAGATTCTTTAGGGTTTACTTCAAAAGCCTTTCCCATGACTGGGTATAAGTGCAAGGTAGTGGAGGTTTGAGATTAGAGTTTTCCTTCTCTTGGATGAGCTGCCAGCCACAGTTAACAAGCCCCATCTGCCAGGAGCAACAATTTTAAGGCACCAGTAATCTGACTTTGCCCCTTCTTCAGTCAGTAAAAGCGGTTCTGGCAGGTTTCGTAGCTAAGCCGCACATGAAGGCCAAGAGCTGGACTCGGTGTCACAGACTATTTCCAATATTAGAAAAGATACACTTAAAGAAATTGAAGGAAAGTTTCAGCAGATTGACTCATGTGTTTGGAGTTTATCTGGTACAGAGCAATTAAGTACATGGAGTCACAAAGGATCTCATTGAAATGTGCAAAATTCTCAAGGTCTTGACAAGGTAGATATGGGGATGATTTTTGCTTTAGCTATGTTATCTAGAACATGACCTCCCAGTCACAAAATAAGATTTTGGCCAGTGTGGATCTTTGGAATTCTCTGTACATGAGGATTGTAGAGCTTTAGTCACGGAGTATGCTCAAAACAGAGTTCAGTACAAGTTTGTTTAGAAAGAGAATTATTACTGCCTCCCAGTTCTGTTTCTACGCTCATAATCTCTCCCATAATCATGCTTTTTCTTCCTATGCCTCTTTTCAAACTTGTCAGTAGCTGAGCAGTTTCATCAGCTCTGAGGGTTTCAATAATAAACAGGCAGTTCTCCATCTATCAGTCACTTGTGGACATATCTGGTTCCTGCTGGATACTTGGGCATTTGCCTCCTCATCTACATATTTACTTACTTTCCCTTTCAAAATGTAGTGGCATCCTGTGTAGTCTTCATTAGCAGTTTCAGACTGTGCATCTGCCTTGTTCATCACAGGAATCAATCTTCTGCAATCTTAAATGTACTCTCTATGTTGCAGCCATAGGTAGGCAGACGATAAATGACTCGTTTGTGAGACTATAATTGTGTCCAGTATTCCAGCTATGGTCTCACCAAGGCTCTACGAGGGGTGATTGATAAGCTTGTGGCCTAAGGTAAAGGAGTCAATCTTAGAAAATCTAGCACATTTATTTTTCAACATAGTCCCCTCCTACATTTGCACACTTAGTCCAGCGGTCGTGGAGCATACAGATACAGCAGGGGTGATTGATACGTTCATGGCCTAAGGTAGAAGGAGATGAGTTATACAGCTCTCGTCAAATGCACGTGCAGTTCAACTCTTTGAGTGATTGTGCAGAAAGTTTGAAGTTAATAACTTATCTCCTTCTACCTTAGGCCATGAACTTATCAATCACCCCTGACGAGTTATTAACTGATGAATTATTAACTTCAAACTTTCTGCATAATCACTCAAAGAATTGAACTGCATGTGCATGTAATGAGAGCTGTATAACTCATCTCCTTCTACCTTAGGCCACGAACATATCAATCACCCCTGCTGTGGACACTTTCTGGAAGTCCAAGATCTGTACACTCCATGACCGCTAGACTAAGTGTGTAAATGTAGGAACGGACTATGTTGAAAAATAAATGTGTTAGGTTTTTTAAAATTGACTCCTTCTACCTCAGGCCACGAACTTATCAATCACCCCTGGTATATAATTTAGTAAGTCTAAGAGTTAGTCATCTTAATATACAAAGCTTTTCGTAATATAGTTCTGCATATAGTTTGCCTTCCTAATTTCCTTCCCTACCTGAATGTTAACTTTTATTGTACAAGGACACCAATGTCTCTTAAGAAAATCAAAATCAAAATCTATCAACAGAAAAAATGAATCTTGTTTTCTATTTTCTTATTGCAAAGTGGATAACCTCACATTTTTTTGGTTATATTCCATCTACTTAACCTGTCTATCTCCCATTTGAGGTTTCTTTGCATCTCCCTCACATTTCATATTTCTATCCAGCTATGTTTCATCAACAAATTGGAATATATTACATCTGATCCTCTCTTTCAAACCATTGATATAGAATGTGAGCAGCTGAGGCCCGGGCATCATTTCCAGCAGCACCCCACTAGTTCTATTCTCCTAACCTATAAATGCCCTGTTTAATTTCTGCCTTTCGTTTTCTGTTTATGAATCAACTTTCAATTCATGCCTGTATATTATCATTATGTTCTAAGTAACCCCTCCTGTGACACCTTTTCCAAGATCTTCTGCAAATATTTCACCGCATGTATTACATTAATTGCATGCTTTCTCTAAGATGCAGGTTATCAAGACCTTGGGGTTTGTTGCCTTTAAAGCTATCAATTAATGCAATGCTAATATTCTTATAGTTCTTTTCGGTTGTTCATAGCTTGTATTTTGTTTGTCCTTTTTTATCAGCGTTTCTCCTTGTGCTGAATAATGAAAATTTCTCAGTTACAGGTGTCCCCAGCTTTTCGAACGTTCGCTTTACGAAACCTCACTGTTACGAAAGACCTACATTAGTTCCCTGTTTTCGCTAACAGAAGGTGTTTTCACTGTTACGAAAAAAGGCAGCGGGCGAAAAAAAAACAGCGCGCGCCCCGAGCAGCCGCTCTCCCCTGGATTCGGAACAGCATTCTCACCAGCATTGCTTAAACACGTGCCTGTGAGCAGCCGTTAGCAAGATGAGTTCTAAGGTATCGGAAAAGCCTGAAAGGATTCGTAAGGGTGTTACATTTAGCTTAAAACTAGACATAATTCAGCGTTTCGATCATGGTGAATGAACTAAGGACAAAGTGAGTTTGGTTTGTGGAAGCTGACGAACCTGATGTTGAAGAGGTTTTGGCATCCCATGACCAAGAACTGATAGATGAAGAGCTGATGCAATTGGAAGAAGAAAGGATAACAATCAAAACCGAATGCAGTAGCGAACGGACCAAAAGTGAAATCGTCCAGGAACTGAATGTGAAGCAACTGCGTGAGATTTTCGCTGCAATGATAAAGTACGACTTTAATTTTGAAAGGGTACGTCAGTTTAGGGCATATTTGCAAGATGGTTTACAAAGAACTGTATGATAGAAAAATGTGCGAGGCTAGAGGTCAAGCATGCTGTCATTTTTCAAGCCTTCCACAGCAGACGACGAACCTCGACCTTCGACATCGAGGCAGGCAGACACAGGCAGGGGAAACCTGTATTGGGGTTACTTTTTTGACAACATTGTAATTTTCCCCCCACCAGTTTTCTTTGTTTTTTGCCTTAAAATGTGTTAATTATAAATTCGGTAATGTTTCTTTAAATATTATAAGCACTTGTTTTATGGCTAATATTGCATGCAGTCAGATTATAGAAGTAAGGAAAAACTACCTGTAATTGCATTTCATAAGCAGTACCTCAGGATTGAAGCTGACTTTAAGGTAGCTAATGAGGGAAACCTGTGACTTAAAGTATCTGTCACAGGTAGGGCAAGAGGGGTATGATGAAATAGGTGACTAGATTGAGATGGGTGTGTTGTTTCAAATGGACTTTACTATTTCAATGTCATCCCAAAATCTTTTTGAGACTTTTGGTACCTCTAAATATCCTGCAGGAAGAGTCAGTGAGACACCAAATCATCTCATTTTTGACAGCAAAGTCCACTCCATGAAGGCATCATTATTTTACTGGTTTGTCCTTCATGTTCTTTGAGTTGGCCAACTTCTGCCTATTGTGTCTTAAAAATGCTTCTGTTCCCAGTCTCTGATGGTGGAATAGGGTTCTGATGTCCTCCAAGGGCTGTCTGCAATGAGTACAGATATTGCTGGTCATGGCCTCTTATTGGGAAGAGCGGAATTAGCTGTTTAATTTGGGTAGTTATTACCAGTTATCACATGGGCTTGATGGAGCAAGTTGTGGTTCAGTGACAAGGTCATCTGAGATGACTGGAGAGAAGATTTTCTTTTATTAACAGACACATATCAATGACTATGAATATGTATGCATTCTCACACGTTGTCAGTTCACTCCTTGTTCATCCACCACCTTGCGATGGCTCAGTTCTTCACAACATTTTTGCCTTCAATGTATCTTTGGCCCAACAACCTCCATCCAGTTGTCCCATGAACCTTTATACCTCCTCCCCCCCTACAATTTCTGCAACGTATTTCCATTGGCATTCCTCTTCCTCTCTGCAGGCATGCCCCTACCTCCACCAATTTTTCTCTAGGCTCTCTGTTGCTTTTCAAACCCCTCTTTCCCAACCCTGCACCACCATGCACTACTGCCGAGTTGCTTTTCAGAAGTTCTGGCTGGGATATGAGATGGCTGATGACAGTGGTCTTGGTTCAATTGATGATTCATTTGGCCACAGCAATGCTGTTGTTCTCAACAACATTGGGCCTAGAGTGCTATATGATGAACTTGTCATTGTGTGAAATTCATACATTTTCCTGTGGCTACACAACACTTTCACCAGGTGTACTGGTTTCCTCCCTCATTCCAGGGAAGTGAAGATTAGTCACTGTAAATTGCTTCAGACTGTACATGCTTGGTAGAATCTGAGGGAATTTATGGGAATGTGGAAAAGGATAGTGGGATTGCCTGGTGAGCCATTATTCTCTCAATTAGCCAAAATGACCTCACCTATTGATAGGAAATCTTTTGATAGAGTGGATGGTGACAACTGTTTTCTTCACCTCACAAAACTAGAACTAGAAGGTATAGTCTCGGGCTATTACAGTGGATAATTAAGAGTGAGGTGTTTTTTCATAAAAGATGTAAATCTTTGCATGCTTCCTTCTCGCTGCTGCCATCAAGAAGAAGGTACAGGAGGCTCAGAACCCACCCCACCAGGTTCAGGAGCAGTTATTGCCTCTCAACCATCAGGCTCCTGAACCAGAGGGGATAACTTCACTTGCCCCGTCACCAAAATATTTTCACAACTATGAACTCACTTTCAAGGGCTCTTCATCTCATGCTCTCAATATTTATTGCTTATTAATTAATTAATTAATTATAATAATAATTATTATTATTATTTGCACAGGTTGTTTTCTTTTGGACATAGGTTGTTTGTCCATCCTGCTGAGTGCGGTCTTTCATTGATTCTGTTGTGTTTCTTGGATTTACTACGCATGCTTCAAGAAAACGAATCTCAGAGTTGTATATGGTGACATATCTGTACTTTGGTAATAAATTTTAAACTTTGAACTGAATATTTCAGCGATCATATGGGAATGTGGAATTCAGCTATAGGATTGGCCATAATCTTATTAACTGGTCCTCATGGACAGATAACTTACTCCTGCCTCCATACTCAGAATCAGAATCATCAGAATAAGATTTATCACCACTGATATACTGTACATTGTGACAATTGTTGTGGGAGCATAACAATGCAAGGCATAAACATGACTAAGTTACGATAAATAAATAGTGCAAAACATGAATATGAGGTATTCAGGGAATCATTCCAAACCTGAAACTTTGTGACTGGGTCTTCAAGCCCCTGTACCTCCTCCCTAGAAGAGGGCATGTCCCGGATGGTAAGAGTCCTTAATGATGGGTGCCACCTTCTTGGGGCATTGCCTTTTGAACATGTCCTTGATGGTTGGGAGGGTAGTACCCATGTTGGAGCTGCCTGAGTCTTCTGGTCTTGTGCATTGGAGTCTCCAGGGTGTGGTGTAACCATTCAGAAGCTCCTCAAATTTGTAATGATGTATAGCCACTTCATGCCTTCTTTGTGATTGCATCAATGTGCTGGGCCCAAGATAGATCCTCTGAAAGGTTGATACCCAGGAACTTGAAGCTGCTCACCCTTTCCACCTCAATGTTCCGTGTCCAAAAAGGAAGCATTGCTGGAAATATATATGTGCATAAAATTTATGTGGGAAGCATTTGGAAAATAGTGATTATAAGATTAGGGTTAGTGTGGTCGTGGAAATAGAAATTGCAAGTGTGAAAATGTAAAAGAGATGTCAAGGACTTGTGGAAGTCACTGAAGAGACTTAATAAATTGATTGAAAAGCTACAGTGACATGAAACAGCAAGAGCAGAGCTTTAAGTACAGGAGACTGATAGAAATGATGAAATAGATGCTAGATTGATGACTTGTGTGAATTAGGAAACACTGCTTTTAGTGCAGAAAGTGTTGGCAAGCATTGAGTACAAAGTTTTCAAAAAATGGCGAAGGAGATGCAAGGAATAATGTTACGAACATGTTGTAATTTGGAATGTCAAACAAGAAAAAATCTGCAGAAGCTGGGAATCCAAGCAACAGACACATAACACTGGGGGAGCTCAGCAGGCCAGGCAATATCTATGGAAAAGCGCACAATCCATGTTTTGGACCAAGAACCTTTGGCAGGACTGGAGAAAAAAAGTTGAAGAGTAAATTTAAAAGTGGGGGGAGGGGAGAGAGAAACACAAGGTGATAGGTGACACCTGAAGGGTGAGGGATGAAGTGAAGAGCTGGGAAGTTGATTGGTGAAGGAGATACAGGGTTGGAGGAGTCTGATAGAAGGCCATGGAAGAAAGAAAAGAGGGGAGGAGCACCAGATGGAGGCTATGGTTGAGCAAGGAGATAAGGTGAGAGAGGGAAAAGGGAATGGGGAATGGTGAAGGTGTGTGGGGGGATGTATTACTGGAAGTTTGAGAAATCAATGTTCATGCCATCATGTTGGAGGCTACCTGGCCGGAATATAAGGTGTTGTTCCTCCAAACTGAATGTGGCCTCATCTCAACAGTATCTCAACATGGATTGACATATTGGAATGGGAAGTGGAATTAAAATGGGTGGCCACTGGGAGAACGCACTTTTTCAGGCGGACAGAGCATAGGTGCTCTGCGAAGTGGTCTCCCAATCTACGTTGAGTCTCACCGAAATACAGAAGGCCACACCGGAAGCACCGGCCACAGTATATGACCCCAGCAGACTTACAGGTGAAATGTCGCCTCACCTGAAAGGACTGTTTGGGACCCTGACTAGTGTAGTGCTTGTTGTGCTTGCAAGGTTAAGTGATGGGAGGGGTGAGCGGACAAGGGAGTCGAGTAGGGAGTAATCCCTGAGGAAAGCAGAAAGTGTGGGGGAGGGAAAGATGTGCTTGGTGGTGGGATCATATTGGAGATGGTCTCGGCCTGAAACATCGACTTTACTTGTAAAATTAGTGGAACTCTGCTGAATTTCAGTTCTGATTAACTGAACAGTTTCAAAAAACAGGCAAAAACATAACAGACTGAGTGGTCCCATTGGTTATATCATGCTAAAATTTTATGAAATGCAGATTTTTTTTTTTACAAGATTTTTTCATATTTAAAGCACTTAACATTTTTCAAGTGTCTTAATATTTATTCATCAGTGAATTCAACTGTCAAATAACAAGACATTGCTTCATCTTTGTTCTGCCTTACATGGATCCTATATGTTCTTGTATATTTTCCTTACACTGTCTGCCTCTGCAGCACACACAACATGTTGGAGGAATTCAGCAGCTCAGGCAGCGTCTGTGTTTATGTTTTGGGCCAGGACCCCTCATCAGGACTGGAAAGGAAGGGGAGGAGACACCAGAGTAGGAAGGTGGGGGGAGAACAAGCTAGAAGGTGATAGGTGAAGCCAGGGGCAGTGGGGAGGGGGAAGAAGCTAGGAGGTGATAAATGGGAAAGGGCTGGAGAAGAAGGAATCTAATAGGGGAGAAAAGTGGGAGAAAGGGAAGGAAGATGGTCACCGGGGGAGGTGATTGGCAGGTGAGGAGAAGAGCTCAGAGGCCAAAGTGGGAAATGAAGAAGAGGGATGGGGGAGGTGAAGTAAAAATTACCAGAAGTCAGAGAAATCAATGTTTATACCATCAGTTGGAGGATACTTGGATGGAAGATGATGTGTTGTTTCTCTAAGCTGACTGGCCTCATCGTGGCACAAGAGTAGACCATAGACTGGCATGTGGGAACAGGAATGGGGATAGGAATTGAAAAATCCGATCACTGGGAAGTTCTGCATTTCGTGAATGGAGCTGAGGTGCTCGACAAAGCAGACTTCCGATCTACATTGGGTCTCCTCAAAGTAGAGCAGGTTGCACTGGGAGCATCGGTTACAGTAGAAGACCTCCAACAGATTCACATGTGAAATGTTGCCTCATCTAGAAGGACTGTTTGAGGCTCTGAATGGAGGTGAAAGAGGGGGTGAATGGGCAGGTGTAACGGTTCTGCCTCTTGCAGGGATAAGTGTCAGGAGGGAGATTAGTGGGGAGGAATGAATGAACAAGGGAATCAGGGAGGCAGCAGTCCCTGCAGAAGGTAGAGAGTGGGTGGCGGGGGGGGGGAGAGCTAAAGATGTGTTTGGTGGTAGGGTCCAGTTAAAGAAGACAGACGATGCTGAGAATGATGAATTAGATGCGTAGGCTGATGGGCTGGGAGGTGGGGGTAAGAGGAACTCTATCCATGCTAAGCCAGCAGGAAGATAGGGGTGAGTGTGGATGTTCAGGAAATAGAGGAGATGTGGGTGAGGGCAGCATCAGTGGTGGAGGAAGGGAAACCCCATACATTAAAGAATGAGGACATCTCCAATGTCCTGGAAAGGAAAGCCTCATTATGCGAACAGATGTGGAGTAAAGGAACTGAGAAAAGGGATTGGCTAGTGAGATAGGGATGTGCCTGTCCTAGCATGCAAAGTCAACTCTGGCAGACTAGGCAGATGAGATCTACCCAGTAATTAGTATTACTGTTAATTACTTTTATTCACCAGGTGTGCTGGCGAACCTGAGAATCTGCATCATACCAATATACAGTATGACACTGAGATCTCTTTACTTAAGTTATAGATACGGAAAGTAATGTCAGAAACAATAATTCACGCCACACACTAGAATCAGAATCAGTTTTAATATCACTGGCATATGTTGTTTTATATGTATATATAAAATCCTTCCGGTAAGATGGCAGATTGCTCAGATGGATGGTCACTCCGGATCCAATCACAGATGCATGTAAGTCTTTTTTACGATCACAAGACCATGTTGGTCATTGGTAACGTAGAATACTGCAAGCCTGGTTCACTGCTTCACTGGTGAGATTGATGGCAGGGGTTGCCGAGGCGGTGCTCGCCCATGTCTGCTCGGTGCTGCCCTCTGGTGTTTGCTTGGTGAAAGAACAAGTTGACCAGGGTACCTTGCCATCAATTGTGACCGTTTTATCTGAAATCATCACCATATGTGCTATTGGTGCTGTGTGCTGTTGGTAATGTGTTTAGCACCTTGGCCCTGGAGGAAAGCTGTTTTGTTTGCCTGTATTCATGTATGGCTGAATGATAATTAAATTTGAACTTCTGTTGCACAGCTATATATATGGCCCAGAATACCAAAAATTTTTATCTTACTCAGCTTCGTAAATATACACCATATTATACCTGTGAGGACAGAAAAAAATTATATTTTTTCTACTTTTGATTTCTTCTCTTGTGTTGGTAATAAAGCTCCGTTTATTCAATACTTAGCCAGGATTTATTTGTCAATATTGTAGCAGCATGAAGAGCACCCATTTCTAAGGCTGCTAAACCTGCAAGAATTGCCAATGAAACCTCAATGTATAGTTTTTGAAGACAAAATAAAAGGATTCACAGTTGATATGTGGCTGTAAGGTTCATTAGTAGTCACTCATGGAATGAAAATCAACAAACTACAAATAGCATATTGAAGTTAACCTACCTCAGACTGCTGCAGATTGAATCATGACATTTAGTATAAATTTTAAATAAAATTCTGGAGACTGGGATTTGAACAACAGCTGTTTTGCTTTAATTGTAAATTTCATCTTGAAAATAAGCTTTATCTGCTCTTTGGGCAATTGTTTTCGCCCTAATATGGCAGCATATGGTTCATTTCCCAAGTTGGTGGTATACCTGGATGCATAAACATCTGATAGAGGACTTGGTATACTCAAGTATACGTCTTCAGCGCTGTGCTCACAACCCCTCTTCTCAAATTTGTCTCCATATTGCTTGAAGTTAAGTTCTTATCCCTTTCTAAACTTTATTTATTCTGGATACTTCAGTAACCTCTCTTGTAAGGAGAAGAATTTCCTTCCCTTTTACTTTGTCTGTACCTTTCCAGTCTGTTGAATCCAACCCCTACTATTTGAGTTAAAGCCCTATCCACAGCCCTGGTTATGAGATTTGCCATGACCCTACTCCCATCCTGGCTGCAGTAGAGCACTTCCCATCAGAACAGCTCCCCCCTTCCCCAAAACTGGTGCCAATGCCCCACAAATTCAAATACTTTTCCCATTCCAGTCTTTGAACCACATATTTAGTACCCAAATCTTATTGATACTCTTACAATTTGCATGATTTATAAGGCATTGGTCAGACTGTACTTGGGGTATTGTGAGCAATTTTGGGCCCCTTATCTAAGATGAGATGTGCTGGAATTGGAGAGGGACCAGAAGAGGTCCACGAGAATGATTCTGGGAATGAAAGGGTTAAAGTATAGGGGCCTTTGATGGCTCTGGGCCTGTACTCGCTGTGCCAGGAGGGAGATCAATGGAGAAGGATGAGTAGACAAAGGAGTTGGGAGCAATCCCTGCGGAGAGCAGAAATTGGGGGGAGGGTAAGATGTGCTTGGTGGTGGGATCCCACTGGAGATGTCGGAAGTTATGGAGAATTACGTGCTGGATGCAGAGGCGAGTGGGGTGGTAGGAGAGGGCACGAAGAACCCTATCCCTGGTGTGACAGCAGGAGGATGAGGTTGAGGGCAGATATGTGCAAAATGGAAGAGACGCAGGTGCGGGCAGCATTGATGGTGAGGAAGGGAAGTCCGTTTCTTTGAAGAATGAGGGCATCTCAGTTTTTATAGAATGAAAAGCCTCATCCTGAGAGCAGGTGTGGTGGAGACGGAGGAACTCAGAGAAGGGAATGGCTTTTTTTTTCAAGTGACAAGTTGGGAAGAGGTATAGTTCAGATAGTCAGTGGATTTATAAACGATATCAGTAGATAGACTGTTTCCAGAGATGGTGACAGAGAGATCGAGAAAGGGGAGAAAGGTCTTAGAAATAGACCAGGTAAATTTGAGGGCTGGGTGGAAGTTGGAGGTAAAGTTGGTGAAATCAACAAGTTCAGTATGGGTGCAGGAAACAGCATCGATGTGGTCATCAGTGTAGCCTAGGAAGAGTTGGAGAACAACGCTGGTGTAGGCTTGGAACATGGGACTGTTCCACGTAGCCGATGAAAATGCAGGCATAGCTGGGGCCCATGTGAGTGCCAGTGGCTACACCTTTGGTTTAACGGAAGTGGGAGGAGCTGAAGAAGTTGTTGAGGGATTTAAATGAAAATACTGCAGATGTTAGAAATCTGAAATTAAATAGAAAGTGCTGAATATTTACTGCAAAGCAGACAGATAATCTTTCATCGGGAAAGGAGCTAAAATGCATAAAAGAGGGGGAAGAGATGATGAGGTCAGTATGCAAGGTCAGTGTTAGGGTGATAGTAGGATCAGTTTAATAATAAAAGGGGTGACAGGGCAAGTGAAAGTTTGGAAAGATTTTAATGAATACCAAAAAATAATTTTGGAGAATGTGTGAAAAGGGGAATATGAGTAATATGGAATTATTAGAAAACTGAATGCTGATATGAGAGATAATAACTAGAAATGCTAATTATCTGAATTGTTGAATTCAGTGAGTCTGAAAGGATGAGAAATGTGCACCTAATCAAGAAGTGTATTATTCCTCCCTTACATTGGAGTTTAGTACAAGAGGTCAGAGTTGGAGTGAGATGGAGAAATAAGGTAACGTGCAACTGAAAGCTTGGGCAAAATTTCATTTAAATATGCATAAAATTATCATATTTCTTGTTGCATTCCTCTATGTGTAATCTTTCTTGTTCAACTGAAATATAATAATTCCTCTAATACAATTTCTTATGGTTTGTTTGTTGCTTTTTAGAGTGGTGTGCGTGGGTGGTGATGGAACTGCCAGTGAGGTTGCTCGTGCCTTACTGCTCCGAGCACAGATTGATGCTGGGAAGGACGTGGATTCCAACTTCACGCCTGTCAGAGCACCACTTCCTCTCGGCATAATACCAGCAGGTGGGCTTGCAAAGTGCTGACTCATCTGGAAATGCATCTGTTCATATTCTGTTTATCATCCTTCCATAATTTAAGTTAAATGACTACATTTATTATATTGAGGTGTGAGTGCTTACATACATGTATGTTTGCACATGTGCAAGTGTGTGTGTGTTTGTGAATGCAGTTGCACAGGTTATTAAAGGCATGTTTTGGGAGATGATTGATTATAAGATCTATAATAAATATTGATTATTGTGGAATGGCAAATAGAGCTTTTTTAAAAATCACTGTATGTCTTTGTTATTGTTAGTTTCTATATCTGACAATTGCCTAAAAGACTCCATTGTTATTATGAGCCTCTTTGAAGAATATAAGATTATAATTTTATTTTTCATGCTATATTGCAGAAACCATCTTATTAGGTTATCAGACTGCATAAAGTACACTGGACAGCAATTTTTTTTTGAAAATGTTGCATCCTCAGAAATTTTTGTGTATGTGACAAACTACTTGAAGCTGAGTACAAATATAATTTCAGACTACTTGTATCAGGTAGGAATTTGGAGAGACAAGACATTAACTTTTATTGAATATAATGCAATTAATTCCATAATGGTACTGATGCCTTGCAATAGTTCAACTAAGCTAATTATGTTTTGTTGATGATTTTCTTGTACTCAGTGTCTGAGGCTCCTTGCTTAAGTGTGCAACAGAAATTAACCAACATTGATCGATTCCAGTAGTTTTGATACTGTTACTCTGTGACTGCAATGTCCTGGTGAAATCTTTCACCATGCTCATCCTAACAGTGCCACGATTTGCAGGGAAGAAGTCTAAATGGCAATGGAGAAAGTTAATCGTTAGTGACATGTTGCACTTCATGATTTTGTATGCTTGAAACATGTTGTCAACCAGCTGCAAGTAGTTTGTGCTCTGTAGTTGCCATGAAAATTTTCAACAACACCCTTAAATTCATGCGATTTTCTCTGGTTGCACTATAAGTTCTTTGAATTGCCTGTCATTGATGACCAGTTTGATTTGTGGACCAACAAAATTGCTTTCCATAATCTTGACATCAGTTATTCTGGGAAATATCAATCTCAAATATCAAAATCGTTCACAGAAATTTTTGTGTCAGGTGACAGCAGACTCCATCCTTGCAGTCTTGAACCCAGTAACTGTACTTTTGCCATTGACAAACCCAAGATTCCGATCAAATCATTTAATTCAGATTAACTCTGTATCAGTGTTGTTTTCCATTCCTGGCTTGTGCATCATGGCATCTTTGTCTGCCTTCTCTTAACTCCATCTATCTGGTGGCTTTGGTACTGGAAGACTATCGTCATATGGTATTCAATGGATTTGCTGTTTTTAACAGAGAAACCAGACACACTAGTCAGACAGAAGTAGCAGTCTATCATACGATCCTTCTGTTCTCGCCATATCATTCGGGACAGTGAATGGCATTGACTTTCAAGTACCTCTGAGCCAATCTCTAAGATCGACAGTGTGTGTTGCACAATAACTGTGAGGAGACTAGGCTTTGGCTTGGTTGCCAAGTTTAGATTCAAAGTAGAGATCATAGGCTTTCTTAATAAAAACAGTCATGCACTGTCATTGAGATTTAAGCATATACTTGCCACATATTTAACAGAAGGTATCGAGGTTGTTGCAACATTGGCGAGTTCATTTTGCTATCACAAATGCTCCTGAAATACAATTACTTTATTATGAGTACACACTATATGCTATACGCATCAACGTGGTTGCAAACTGATATCTATGTAAGCACAATGCATAGAATGGCATGTGCCTGATGCTTTTATAGATTTTCTGAAACCCGTCCTGTTGTGCGGCATTCACCCTATCTAAGCATGCCCAGGCATACCTGAACAAGATAGAAAACTTTTCAGCTTACATCGAGGGCAACATTTTAATTGACTTGAATTACAAATGGAAATAACAAACACAGGTGATTTCCAAAAAAAATGTATGTGATAGGGAAATTTCATGGTGATTTTCATAATCAGCAGCCCAAAATCCAAAAAATACACTCAAGTATTTAGCAAGCAAAATCAGCAACCTTGAAGTGATTATTTCATTTCAAACTCCTAAGGATAGCATCATATCAAAGGTCAAAGTAAATTTATTATAAAAGTATGTAAATATTAACCATATACAGCCCTGAGATTCATTATTTATTTAATGAGTTACAGTGTAGTTCCAGCCCTCCAAACTGCGCCGCTCAGAATTCCCCAATTTAATCCAAGTCTTATCACAGGACATTTTACCACTGGTACATCATTGGACTGTGGGAGGAAACTGGGGAACCCGGAGAAAACCCGTGTGGTCACAGGGAGAACGCATGAACATGCAAACTCCGTACAGGCAGCGGCAGGAATTGAACCTGGGTCACCTGCTTTGTAAAGCATTGTGTTAACTACTACGCTACCATACCCCCTCCCTTGCAGGCATTTTCAGGAAAGAACAAATACAATAGAATTTTATGAAAAACTATACAGAAACAGCCAAAGGTTGATAAACACCAATAGCAAAAGAAGGCAAATGTGTAACTAAAAATAATATTAACGTGAACAACAGACAACAGGAATTCTGCAGATGCTGGAAATTCAAGCAACACATATAAAAGTTGCTGGTGAACGCAGCAGGCCAGGCAGCATCTCTAGGAAGAGGTGCAGTCGACGTTTCAGGCCGAGACCCTTCGTCCATTAAGAACATGATATATTCAGAGTCATTTAAAGTGAGTCTGCAGGTTGTTGGATCTGTTCAGAGTAGAGGTGAGTGAAGTTATCCATCCTGGTTCAGGAGCTTGATGGTTGTAGGATAATAGCTGTTCCTTAACCTGGTGGTGTGTGATCTAAGCCTTCCGGACCTCCTGCCCAATGGTAGTAGTGAGAAGAGGGCGTGACCTGGGTGGTGGGGATCTTTGCTAGATGCTGCTTTAATGTGGCAGTTCTCTATATCAATTTAATCAATGGTGGGGAGGGCTTTGTCTGTGATAGACTGCACAGTGGCCCCCACTTTCTGTAGCCTTTACTGTTCCAGGGCATTAGTGGTTCCATACCAGGCTGTGATGCAACCAACTGGGTACTCCACACTGTGCATGTATACAAGTTTGTCAAAGTTTTTAGTGACATGCCAAATCCATGTAAAGTTCTAAGAAAGTAGAGACATTTTTGTTCCTTCTTTCTGATGACAATTATGCGCTGGCATCAGGACAGATCCTCTGATATGTTGATGTCAAGAAATTCTTTGCCACTGACCCTGTCAACCTCCATTCCCCTAAAGAGGACTAGCTTATGGGAGTGGTGATCATTACTCAGTTTAAGGTTAGTGATAAGGATGAGTCTGGTCCTTGGATGAAAGTGCTAAATTGGGGAATGGCAATTACGACAAAATCTACAGCAGGAACTGGAGAGAGGAAATAGAGAGCAGCTTCTTGAAGGTGAATCCACATGGTGTGTGGGAGTCCTTCAAAGGGCAACCAGTTACAGTTCAAGACCAGTATTTTCCTTTAAGGATATAAGATAAGAAGGCAAGTTTTGGAAATGTTGAATGACAACGATATTGCAAGTTTAGCAAAAAAAAAGGAAACATATAGAGGAAAATTAAAGTGGATAAATCCCTGGGACCTGACAGGGTGTTCTCTCGGACCTTGAAGGAGACTAGTGTTGAAATTGCAGGGGCCCTGGCTGAAATATTTAAAATGTCGCTGTCCACAGGTGAGGTGCCGGAGGATTGGAGAGTGGCTCATGTTGTTCCGTTGTTTAAAAAAGGATCGAAAAGTAATCCGGGAAATTATAGGCCAGTAAGTTTAATGTCGGTAGTAGGTAAGTTATTGGAGGGAGTACTAAGAGACAGAATATACAAGCATTTGGATAGACTGGGACTTATTAGGGAGAGTCAACATGGCTTTGTGCGTGGTAGGTCATGTTTGACCGATCTATTGGAGTTTTTCGAGGAGGTTACCAGGAAAATGGATGAAGGGAAGGCAGCGGATATTGTTTACATGGACTTCAGTAAGGCCTTTGACAAGGTCCCGCATGGGAGGTTAGTTAGGAAAATTCAGTCGCTAGATATACATGGAGAGGTAGTAAATTGGATTAGACATTGGCTCGATGGAAGAAGCCAGAGAGTGGTGGTAGAGAATTGCTCCTCTAGTGGAGACCTGTGACTAGTGGTGTGCCACAGGGATCAGTGCTGGGTCCATTGTTATTTGTCATCTATATCAATGATCTGGATGATAATGTGGTAAATTGGATCAGCAAGTTTGCTGATGATACAAAGATTGGAGGTGTAGTAGACAGTGAGGAAGGTTTTCAGAGCCTGCAGAGGGACTTGGACCAGCTGGAAAAATGGGCTGAAAAATGGCAGATGGAGTTTAATACAGACAAGTGTGAGGTATTGCACGTTGGAAGGCAAACCAAGGTAGAACATACAGGGTTAATGGTAAGGCACTGAGGAGTGGAGTGGAACAGAGGGATCTGGGAATACAGATACAAAATTCCCTAAAAGTGGCGTCACAGGTAGATAGGGTCGTAAAGAGAGCTTTTGGTACATTGGCCTTTATTAATCAAAGTATTGAGTATAAGAGCTGGAATGTTATGATGAGGTTGTATAAGGCATTGGTGAGGCCGAATCTGGAGTATTGTGTTCAGTTTTGGTCACCAAATTACAGGAAGGATATAAATAAGGTTGAAAGAGTGCAGAGAAGGTTTACAAGGATGTTGCTGGGACTTGAGAAACTCAGTTACAGAGAAAGGTTGAATAGGTTGGGATTTTATTCCCTGGAGCGTAGAAGAATGAGGGGAGATTTGATAGAGGTATGTAAAATTATGATGGGTATGGATAGAGTGAATGCAAGCAGGGTTTTTCCACTGAGGCAAGGGGAGAAAAAAACCAGAGGACATGGGTTTAGGGTGAGGAGGGAAAAGTTTAAAGGGGACATTGGGGGGGCTCCTTCACACAGAGAGTGGTGGGAGTATGGAATGAGCTGCCAGACGAGGTGGTAAATGCGGGTTCTTTTTTTAACATTTAAGAATAAATTGGACAGATACATGGATGGGAGGTGTATGGAGGGATATGGTCCATGTGCAGGTCAGTGGGACTAGGCAGAAAATGGTTCGGCACAGACAAGAAGGGCCAAAAGGCCTGTTTCTGTGCTGTAGTTTCTGTGGTTTCTATGGTTTCATATGATAAGGTCCTTGAGGAATATGAAGGAAGCAGGAAAGACCTTAAATAAGGAATTAGCGGGGCTAAAGGGGGCATGAAGTGTCCTTGGAAAACGAAAGTGACGTGAATCGCAAAGCATTTGAAATGTACATTAAAATTAGCGTCTGGTAAGATGGTGGTGTGCTTGGATGCAGTGGGGCAATCAAAGGTGTTACTGCCTTTTTTAAATGTCTTTTTTTATTATCACAACATACTGCTGGGCATTAAGAACTTCAAGTACTGCATGTCTACCCCATCAGTGAGTTGCTTGTTGACGGAGGAGCTAGACTTGTTGCAGATTGTGTTACAGCCTGGTACAGAGAGGCATCGGAATTGGCACACGGAGGCAGTGTACAGTCTAACAGCGAGTGATTGTCTTAATTGTTTTTCTTATGATTGCAAGACCCTGTTGGACATTGTTAATGGGGAATACTAAAAGTCTGGTTCACTGGTTTATTGGTGGGATCGACGGCAGGGGAGCTGTGTGGCCTCGGTTGTAACGCCACCCAGGAGAGAGACATCACAGTCTGTGCCTGGAGGCAATATGGCATGGCGTTCTTGCTGACATCGGTTCTACCCTCCCGTGTTCGCTCAGGGGATGACAAGCTGGATTGTGTTAGGTTATTATATAGCCTGAGTCATTAAGTTCATGATATGCATATATTTTGTGTGACTGTCTTTTACTACTGTCTCATATGTACGATATGTGCCTTATGCTGTGCATGACTGTTGGTATTGCATTTTGTACCTTGGCCCCAGAGGAACATTTTTTTGTGTGGCTGTATTCATGGGTATTCATGTATGGTTGGATGACAATTAAACTTGAACTTGAATTAAGAGGGCAGCGGGGGAAATAAAGAACAAATAAAGGACGCTATGCCTGGAGCCAGGGGAAGTTGGCAAGGTCTTAAATGTGTACTTTTCATCAGGACATTTTGATGTTGAAGGGCATATCGATTTAGAGGAGGAAGTGGTGTTGGGTCTTTTGGATAATTATTAAGGTGCCTAAGTTGCAAGGCCAAATGGGATCTATCCCAGGCTACAAGGGAAGAGATTTCCTGCACCTTAGCAGAGATCTGTGTATCCTTTTTAACCGCAGACGAGGTCCTAGAAGATTGGAAGTAAGCCATTTTTTTCCTTTGTTTAATGAAGGGTAAAAGGGACAAACTGGGAAATTAGTGAGCCTTACATCAGTGATAGGAAAATTACTGGAGAAGATTTTTAAGATAGGATCTATTGTTTGGAAAAACTAGACATTAGGAAAAGTCATCATGGATTTTTTGTGGATAGTCCTGTCTCTCACATTTGAAGAAAATGATGACGATAATTAGTGTGGTTAGGGCAGTGATTGTTATCTATATGGACTTTAGTAAAGTATTTGACAAGGTCCCCCCCCCATGGTGGGCTCGTCTAGAAGGTTAAGTCACATGGAAACCACAATATTTTGGTAGTTGGATACAAAATTGGCTTTGTCATAATCGACAAAGAGTAGTGGTGAAGGATTGTTTCACAGACGAGGTTTGTGATCACTGGTGGGATCAGTGCCGGGATCTCTGTTGTTTGTAATACGAATATATGTAAATTACCTGAATGAAAATATAGGTGGTCTGATTCGTAAGTTTGCAAAGGAGACAAAATTAATGCAGTTGTGGACAGTGAGGAATGTTATCAAAGAATACAGCATATGTAGATCAGTTGGAAGTTTGGGCAGAGAAATGGCAGATAGAGTTTAATCCAGATAAATGTGAGGTGTTCCATTTTGGGAGGTCAAATGCAACAGAAAGGTATGTGGAAAGGAAAGCTCTCCACATGTGGAATATATGGAATGATGTGAAAGGTTCGGAGAGGGTGCAAAAGAGGTCACCAGGATGTTCCCCACATTAGAAGTAGAGAATATTACAAAAGAAGTTGGACAAACTTGGATTGTTTTAAGTCCGAGACTGATGGGCAACCTTATATAAGGATATAAAATTATGAGATGCACAGTTAGGGTGGAAAGTCAGTCTTTTTTACCCCCAGAGTGGCAATGTCAAATACTAGAGGGCATAGTTTAAGGTGAAATGGAAAAAGTTTATAGGGGCTAAGTGAGGCACCTAGATTGCACTTTCAGAGGAGGAGGTGGAAGTAGATGCAATGGCAATATTTAAGAGGAATTTAGACAGGTACATGAACAGGCAGGGAGCATATGGATACAGATGTGAAGGGCTTTTTCCTCTGCTGTACTGTTGTACATTTTGTATTCCATATTCATGTTGAATTCCACATCCAATGATAGAGCATAATGATATATGTGCCGGGAATAAATTCAACTAGATTTGGAGCTGCATTTGAGTCCAAGTCCGAAGCATGCTGATATTTACCTTCAAGTTCCAGGCCAATGTTTACAGCACTGATACATTGTCCAATTTTTAATGCTGATTTCTTCTTTATTGTGCGATAGATAATTATCATGAATTAGAAATTATAATATCAACTATGTAAAGTGCAGTTGACTGTTTGAATGCTTGATATATATCTAAGTCAAACTTGAAGTTATAACTTATAGTCATTAGGCAGAAATTGAAAGATTAGGCTAAAATTAAAATAATTCCTGGTGAAACACATACAAAATGTTGAAGGAAGACAACAGGTCAGGCAGCAATTGTGGGAAGGAATAAACAGTTTGGTCTTGGCCCTAAATGTCAACTTATTTATTTCCATAGTTGTTGCCTGACCTGCAAAATTCCTTAAGCATTTTGTGTATGTTACTCAGGATTTCCAGCATTTCTTGTGTTTATCATTCCTGCTGATGTTTTATTAAGTTAGCTTAATGAAATTATGAATTTGATAATAGCATTGGCAGAAAAACATGCTTATTAAGTGATGTAAAATGATCGTATTAGCCTCAGCTTTCATTCTGATATTAACCAGAAGCACTGATGGGCAAGTATTTAATCTAACTGTTGTTAGACCAAAAGTTGTCAGCAAGGATGAGAGCATTTTGAAAACTTCACCCCAGATCTTTTGCTGATCGAGTTTATCATGGCCGTGACTTAGGCCTGGTCATTTTAACTCTAGCAAGGATTCTTCCTCTTGCTCAATTGTCTCAACCCAGAAGAGAGTTGTCTGGCTGATTTCCATTAGCTTCAATTTTACATGATATCCTTGTTATTACACTATACCATCTTCACACTTTCACCTGATTTCTGGAATTCTGAACTCTTATTTGGATATGACTTACGATGTCAGGAGCTGAGTAGTATTAAAGAAGCAGAACACAAATAAGCAGTTATTTGATGAGTAAGTACCTCTTGATGACACTGTCACAATGGTTTCTATCATTTTTCAATTGATTTGGAAAAGATTGATGAGACAATAATAAGTTGGATTGGATTTTCTTCTTTGAAACCAGGACATACCTGGGCAATTTTCCACATTATTTTGTGGATGCCAATGTTGCAGCAAATTAGAATGTTGGAATAAATTAGTTGGAGGTGCAGCTGGTTCAGGAGCACAGTCTTTAACACTGCAGTGCGTATTTTTTTTCAAACTCTAAAGCCTTGCTGCGTCCAGAGCACTCAGCTGTTTATTGATACCACATAGAGGGAACAGAATTGGATGAAGATGGTTTCTGTGCTGGTGGAGTCCTCAGGAGGAGGCCAAAATTGATTATCCATTTGACAGTACTGACAGAAGAAAGCTGCGAATGCTTCACAGTGAATTTAATCTTGTATTTCAGCTTTCCTTTTGTAGTCATAGGCTATATTCTGCAATCACTGAGGATCAAGCTGATTAGTGATCTGTCTCTTCTTATTAGCTGTTACAAGTCCATTGCCATTTGTGAATGACTGAGGCAGGGTAGGACTGCAGAGCATTGATCTGAGCTGCTGGCCATGGGATTACTTGACCCCATCTAGTATAGTTTATTGTTTGCATTTCAGAGATGTAGATTCACATTGCTGGTCTTTCACTTGTAAGTAGCTCTAACAGTTCTGCTTCATGACACACACAAGCTTATTTAAAAACCTAGTCTTGAGTTGCAAAATTTGTTAAAAATCTACCCTGTTTAGCATGATATCCATGTCCTTAATGTGATAATAAGACTTTGTCTCCACATCACTTTATTTTTTCTTACACAAACATTGTCATGGTAAGCTACACCTACTGCAGATAGGTAAGGATGAGCTTAAATAAATTTTATACACTTCATTCTGGGCAGCTTCTCTGGGAGGTGTTATACAGACTTGGTCGCTCATCATGAAAGATATTGAAGTTGATCACTCAGTGAACATTGTGTGTTGTTACTGCTGTCAGTTCTGTTTTCTTCTGTCAACTTCATTCTGGAGTGCTAACTCATCTTGGGGTGATGGATGGCAATTGGTCGCTTCTTGACTGCACACTATTATGGAGTTATTTTTTGTGGATCTTTCCTGCCTGTAGAACAGACTGTACCTAATGGCAGTGATTGGTAAGAATGCATGAGCATTGCCTGCTGGGCATCATTTAATGAGCATTACTGTTGCTTAACTAATATGAGGCACTGTCATGCAATTTCACTCTACCTTGTAATTTTGGCACAAGTTCCCAGGTGACAGTAAAGTGGTTTTATATTGTCAGCTAGATTGTTTGTGATGTATCTTTGTCAAACCCAGTGCTTAGAATCTCACTAGATTGGCTTTCCAAATGTGTTATTGTATTTCTGCAGTAGTTTCATACAGCTGAGTGGCCTAAGGATTTGTGTCTTGGACAGATAAAAGTACAATGTTGTGGCTGGGCTGGAATGGCATTTTTCCATCCATTAAAAGCATCAGTAAACCAGATATATTTTAATAACAATCCACTGGGATAATGCCAATACTGGGTTGTTATTCTGGATTTATGTAACTAACACCAATGGGAAAATTTGGAGTTTTATCTCTGAAAGATTAGTACTGGTCCCTGATTACTATTGCAATGATATAACTGCTAACTTAACTAAGCATATCACTAATGTATCTGGTCTTTAAAGAACTGAGAGCAGCTGATTAAAGCTGCTTGAACCATCCACCATTCCTAATGCTCTAATTACATTTTAAGAAGTGATATTGTAATTTGATGCCTGTGGTGATGACAGTTACTTGTCAAACTGTTAATTTCCTTCACTGCATTCTGGAGTCAACAGGAAATTAGTTGGACGAGTTGGGTATTATTTTGATTCAGTTGAACTAATACTTCTAGGTGCAAAGTTAAGGCAAAATATCTTGCAAGGATATTCTTTTTTAAACATTATCTACTGCTTGGCCTTTTGGAACACTTGTCTTGCACCCTTAATAGAGGTGAATGTGAATTTTCTCCCAACCCCCTCTCTGAGATTTTTTTAAAGAATAGTCTTTAAAAGTTCTTAATTTACACTTCTAAATAGATGCTATACACACATTTCTAGTTGTGAGCTAAACTGCGATAAATAAGTGATAAAAGAAAGGTATATCACAACTTTTAGTTTCTGCTTTGTTCTGTCACTGTTTTGTTAAAGTTAACATCAGGCATTTGGGTGCATAAGGATTGGTACTTTGGTGGTGGTAGATTATCGAACTAAATAACTTAATGCTTAGAACATTGTGCTTTGGCATTAAAATATTTGTCATGAAAGCAGAAAAGTTTTTTAAAAAATCGTTAAATCCGACCATTTGTAGATCTCAAAATGATAATGATGCAGAAAGATGATACAGGTGTCCCCCGCTTTTCGAACGTTCACTTTAGGAAACCTCACCGTTACGAAAGACCTACATCAGTTACCTGTTTTTGCTAACAGAAAGTGTTTTCACTGTTATGAAAAAAGGCAGCGCGTGAAAAAAGCAGCGCACGAAAAAAATCAGTGCGCGCCCCGAGCAGCCGCTCCTCCCCAGATTCGGAACTGCATTCTCACTGGCATTGCTTAAACACGTGCCTGTGAGCAGCCGTTAGCAAGATGAGTTCTAAGGTATCGGAAAAACCTAAAAGAGCTCGTAAGGGTGTTGCACTTAGTGTAAAACTAGGCATAATTAAGCCTTTTGATCGTGCTGAACAAAGCAAGGACAAAGTGGGTTTGGCTTGTGGAAGCTGACGAAGATGAGTTTGAGGAGGTTTTGGCATCCCATGACCAAGAACTGATAGATGAAGAGCTGATGCAATTGGAAGAGGAAAGGATAACAATCAAAACCAAATGCAGTAGCGAACAGACCGAAAGTGAAGTCATTCAGGAACTGAACGTGAAGCAACTGCATGAGATTTTCACTGCAATGATAAAGTACGACTTTAATTTTGAAAGGGTACGTCGGTTTAGGGCATATTTGCAGGATGGTTTGATTGCTTACAAAGAACTGTATGATCTAAAAATGCGCAAGGCTAAGCAGTCAAGCAAGCCTTCCACATCAGCCACAGCAGACGACGAACCTCAACCTTCGCCACAGAAGATGACCTGCCTGCCCTGACCGACGATGAGGTGACACCCCGGAGTCCCACCACCCCAGTGGTCCCAACCCCCGGACCGCGGACAGATACCGATTCACGGAGAATGCAGCGGTAGCCGGGAGGCACCCAGCACATCTTTAAGAAAAAAAGCCAAAATAAACAAGCTAGTTAATTAGGTCCCGCCCGGCATGTAAATCTCGGCCCAGATCAGAGGCGATTGCCGATTGCGTCACCTCTGATCTAGGCTGACATTTACGTGCCGGGCGGCACCTAATTAGCTTGTTTCTTTTGGCTTTTTTCTTAAAGATGTGCTGGGTGCGTCCTGGCCACCGCTGTACCCCTGCATTCTTCGTGGATCGGGATCGATATCGGTTCGCTGCCCGGAGGGTGGGGGCTACTGCACCACCCCAACCTCCGATGACTCAGCCTAACACACCATCATCAGTGTGCTCGCTGTCTTCCCGATTCCGATAAGTGATACTACACTGTACATACATTATTTCTACTTTATATCAGCTGTGTATTTTTGCATGTTATTTGGTATGATTTGGCAGCTTCATAGCTTAAAGGTTACTGGAGAGAGTGTTTCTGCCGAGAGCGCTTGCGTGAGATATTTGCTACGGAGAACAGTGCAGGCAATGATTGTGGAAAAGTATTTCTACTTTATATAGGCTGTGTATTCATCATATCATTCCTGCTTTTACTATATGTTACTGTTATTTTAGGTTTTATGTGTTATTTGGCATGATTTGGTATGTTATTTCTGGGTCTGCGAACGCTCACAAAATTTTCCCATATAAATAAATGGTAATTGCTTCTTCGCTTTACGACATTCCGGCTTACGAACCGTTTCATAGGAACGCTCTACCTTCGGATGGCAGGGGAAACCTGTATTGCAAAACTGGAAAAAGTTGTTAATATAACATGCTTAAGTGCAGAGTGAGTGATAAGACTGGAGGTGGAAGAGATTACATAATTGTAATTGGCTTTACAAGCACAATTGGTCCAAAGCAAATTATAATAGTAATGAGTTTTGAAAAGGATAAATAAATGTACGTAACAGGATCACACACAAGTGGGCGTTACCAATCCATCTTGCTCTCCATTCTCCTTGCTGTAGTCCTTTTCTGCCAATGTCCCTCACATTCTCTAAACACCTTTCTCGTTCCAATCCACTCCTTGCCATTCTTGCAATGTCTGTTGTACCTGCTGATCAGTTCCCTTCTTTCACTTGTTCTGTGTGCACCACTACCCCTCTCTTTCCTCTGTCATCTATTCATCTATGTCTCTATCCCCCTGACGTATTACATTCACTTCCCCGTCAAAGGACTTTACATGCTGTCACTCAATCTACAACCCTGATTAATAACTCAAGTTGTTACCTTAGGAAGAGTCAAGCCTTAGCTACATTTGCCATCTTGGCAAGTCTCACGATGCTGCTGTGGTCAACAAACTGGAGGGGTAAACCTGTAGAAGGATTTGGTACCCCCCCCCCCATTATCTCATCCAGACAGGAAGAGCATCACCTGATTTAATGAGCAAGTTGCTTGATCTGTTTGTGGGACAGTCAAAAAACAGTTCGAAACTTCTAATGTCAGGACCCTCATGGACAGAGACAACAACAACAGATCTAAAGGTTGTTTTGCATCACAGATCAAAGTTCAAGGTAAATTTATAAACGAAGAATACATATGTTACCAAATACTACCTTGCGATTCATTTTCTTGCAGGTATTTACAGGAATAAAATAAGAAATACAATAGAACTTACAAAAAGCTTCCTGCCATATTGCTGGCAGGTGATAAGAGTGGGCTCCCTCACCTCCATCCCTCTGACTCTCAACACAGGAGCCCCTCAGGCCAGTGTACTAAATGCCCTCCTTTACTCCCTGTATACCCATGACTGTGTCACCACCCACAGCTCTAATCTAATAATTAAATTTGCAGATGACACTACATTAATTAGCCTAATCTCAAACAATAACAAGGTGGCCTACAGGGAAGAAGTTATCTCTCTGACGCAGTGGTGTCAAGAAAACAACCTCTCCCTCAATGTCGCAAAAACAAACTAGTTTGGAGCTGGTTGTGGATTAATGGCGGAATGGAGAGGGGCTAACCCCTATTGACATCAGTGGATCTGTGGTTGAGAGAGTAAATAGCTTTAAGTTCCTCGGCATCCACATCACCAAGGATCTCACGTGGCCTGTACACACCAGCTGTGTGGTGAAAAAAGCACAACAGCACCTCTTTCACCTCAGATGGTAGAGGAAGTTTGGTATGGGCCCCCAAATCCTAAGAACTTTATACAGGGTCACAATTGAGAACATTCTGACTGCCTGCATCACTGCCTGGTATGGGAACTGTACCTCTCTTAATCGCAAGATTCTGCAAGGAGTGGTGTGGACAGCCCAGCCCATCTGTAGATGTGAACTTTCCCATGATTCAGGACTTGTACAAAGTCTAAAGGGCCCGAAGGATCTTTGAAGACCTGAGTCACCCCAACCGCAATCCATTCCAGCTGCTACTATCCAGGAAACAGTGCAGCAGCATAAAAGCCAGGACCAACAGGCTCCGGGATGGCTTCTTCCACCAGGCCATCAGACTGATTAACTCACGCTGATTTGAGTGTACTTCTGTGTTACATTGACTGCTCTATTCATTATAAATTACTGTGATTGCACATTTAGATGGAGATGTAAGGTAGAGATTTTTACTCCTTATTTATGTGAAGGAAGTAAGAAATAAAGTCAATTCAATTTAATTCATAGACAAAGAATGATAAACAACCAATGTGCAAAAGAAGACATGACTGTGCAAATAAAAAATAATACTGAGAACATGAGTTGTAAAGAAACTGAGTCTGTAAGTCTTGATGTCAGCTGGGAGGGGTGGTGAATGAAGTTATCCACGCTAGTTCAGTTGTAGTGTAATAACTGTAAGGATCTCAGAGGCTCTGATGTTACTGTGCTGAATGTGGCATGATAGACAGAACATGGCCAGCTCAAAGAACAAAGCAGCTGGGGACAGCTTTATCTCTAAAGACATATTGGATTGGAATGCTGTCTTCATGGCATGAGCTCAACGATATGTCATTCTGGCATCTCAGCAAAAGCCCCTGTGGAATTCGAACATCTTGTGACTTTCTAGCTCACTCTAATGCTGACCTAACATGCTATGGCCATCCACGCTTACACCACAAGTCTGAAGCTGTGGAAATGGTTGAAGAAGATTTCTACTTCAACCTCTGGGTGAAAGAAATGTGGGGGTTTTTGTGCAGGAAGCATTCGTAAATAAAAAATAATTGGGAAGGCAATGGAATGTTGGCCTTTATGGCATGAGGCATTGAGCAACTTGAACAATGTCAGAGCATATTGGGAGAGAATAACAATCTCTTTGCATTTCTTTCTTTATTAAACATCAGCACCATCCAAGCTCTCTTTACATATCACCTACTTTACCTTTCTATTACATGAAGCAGAAGAGATAATATCATATTTTTGCACATTGTATTTCAACTGCATGTTTATGCCCATCCAGTTTGTCTTCAGTACCTCGAAACCTTTTTAAATCCTCCTCTATACTTATAAACCAGCTTAGTTTAGTATCGTAAGCAAGTATCATAAACATTAAAGTAAGTGTCATAAATAGCATGTGAAATACGGTATCATAAACATTTCCTTTCCTCAACCAAGTAATTAATTAGAAATCAAGAAAAGTCATCCCCCAAGCTGGGTAATGTATTAGTCATAGCCTGCCAACCAGAATAGGATCCATTTATATTGCATTCCATTACTAAATTGCGAATTCTCAGTCCATTTCAGTATGCTACCTCAAATTCCATGTGTTCTAAACCCTAGCAACCAATCTCCTCTTTTTAGAAGATGATAAACAAAGTATCTACTTTTAAAGCCACCCTTTCAATACTCTGATGCAAGTTATCAAGTCTTGAACTCATTAACCCCGCTAGCTGTCTCAGAATTCGCAAAATGGAAAAGGAAGCCAGTCATACTGATCCCAGGAACTGCTGAAGAAGCAGATTCAGAATGCAAACAGGTCCAAACTATGTATCACTAAGATGCTGTTAAGTCTTAGCAGCAGTAAAAGTCTGTTACATGACAATGTTATTTAAAGACCAAGCATATTCCTCATGTTAAACCAGGAAACCAGCCATGGTTCACTGCAGAAAAGCGCAGCCTGAGCCGTAAAAGGCATTGCCAAGCTGCTGAAGTTCTAAGGAGGACCATATGTGTGCTGAACAGCGAAGGTACGCCTTACTGATCCCATTGCCAACAAATTGGTTGAAACTCTGCGCACATGACACATCTAGTTGTGAACAATGGTGAATGATTGGTTATAGGTGTCTTCAATTGTGCTTAGGACACCAGGATTATCTGCTCTTTAAAAAGATTGGTCTCCTGCCTTGGATGGTGCTGGTGCTGTCTTCCCTCCCTTCACAGTTTTCACTGTCTCTGGTCTTCATAGGCTGCTGCTGAGCTACTTCACTGCTGAACATCAGGGCAGAGTTATCACTGATTTTGCTTGCCTTTGGTGGGGGTGAGGGGTATTGGGAGTACAGATGGGTAATTATACCTCTGTTATAGCCTTCTGCAAACTTCCCATGGCTTGATTAGTTTGATGGCAAAATGGCTTGGCCAGTTTAGTCACTTCAAAGCCTACTCTTGCCGTAGTATCATTAACCTTTGAGTGTCTGGTTCAGTAGTTCTGTGGATTGTTTCTTCCACTTGGCTAAGCAGACTTTGGCCAAACTTCCCATAATTCCAAGCTCCCTATTCTGATGAGCTGCTTGGCCACATCTGCAGAAGATGAGTCTGAAGAACTAGCACCCATCTTCATCCTTAAGTACTGACTCCATCTTGGCGATCTCTTCAAATACCCAGAAAACAGTTTTGGCCACTGCATGTAATTTGAAGAAATGGCTCAGTATACAGATACGATTGTGAATCACTCATAATTCTGCTGTGATGCTCATGTCTTATGATCTAGTAGAATTGGTACCGTAGCCAAGCTGTTATAGTGCAGCAATAATATTGCCATTTACTTGAGGAAATCTTCCATACATCTAAACAAATCTTAATTGAATATTATTTAGTACATGATGTTTTCTATTTGAATTAGATAAGTTAATTATAAAGTTTCGATAGTCTTATATTCAGAATAGATGGAAGTTCTCCAATCCAACCCTCAAAGCAAATTGGAAATGTTTAGTCTTTGTTTCCTTCATTAGTGGATGGCCTCATGAGATTATTTACGAAGAATTGTTCATCGCACCAACAAGACAAGTATACCCAAAGGATTACCTTTGTAGCTGTGCTAATAAATGCAATGTTTTGGAAATATTTTGATACAGAATAAACAAATCCTTATAATGCTTTATAGAATGTTTTAAAAATTTTTTTTGAAATTTCACCACAGCTGTATCTCCTATTCGTTATTCTTTAACTGCTCTAGTATTAGTAACAGTGTTATTTGTTTTATATAGAAATGATGTTGCATGTGCAGACCATCCTTTTATTTGAGGTTCTTATTTTGAAACTGATTATCATTCCAAACTTATTGTCCTAACTTCATTTTAAAGAGACTTTCTGCACTGAAAATGCAGTGAAAAAATAATAACTAATTAAATCCAAAACACTTGTTTGGCTTAGGAATTTAATTTTGGTTCAATTATCTAATAGCTGGTAGGTAAATAAAAAGATAGGTTCATGCCAAGGTTCCAAATGCTGTTCCCAATTTACTCAAAACCTTGTACTTATTTTTTTTATTGTCAGGTTAAGTGTTTTCTAATGAAGCTGAAACTTATGCCTTTAAATTGTCATTTAAAGTTTGTGGTGGGTCTTCAGTTTAAACCTTAATGAATAATGAAAAAAAAATCTCAAAATGTTTTGCATATAGAGTGACAGTGATAGTACCATACACATTACAGCTGTGATATAATAGTTGTGGAGGAGTAAGTCATGTGCACTGTGCCTGAATAGTGATGGAACAAATACTTAGATCAAGAATTCACAAAGAGATTCATATACAGCAAGGAATTGGGTCATAGGATGAATTACAATTTATCCACATCAACAAAGATACCTATCTCAGCTAATCTTATTTACCTATGCTTAGTCCATATTCCCCGAATCCTTTCTTTTAAATGTATGTGGTTTTTAAACATTGTAATTATACCTTGTGTTTCTACTCACTGGAATTTAGGAGAATGCGGGGCAGTGGGGTGGGAGGGGGGTTGGAATCTCATTGAAAAACCTACCTAATGTTGAAGGGACTAGACAGGGTAGATGTGGAAAGGACGTTTCCTATAGTGGAGGTATCCAGAACTAGAGGGCACAGCCTCAAAATTGAGGGGCAACCCTTTAGAACAGAGATAAGGAGGAATATTTTTAGCCAGAGAGTAGTAAATCTGTGGAATGCTCTGCCACAGACTGCAATAGAGGCCAAGTCTGTGCGTATATTTAAGGTGGGAGTTGATTATTTCGTGATCGGTCTGGGCATTAAAGGATATGGCAAGAAGGCAGGTGTATGGGGTTGAGTGGGATCCAAGATCAGCCACGATGGAATGGTGGAGCTCAGTGGGCTGAATGGCCTAATTGTGTTCCTATGTCTTATGGTCTTACCTGCCTCCTCCACCTTATCTGCAAAAACTTGCCCTTCAAATCTTTCCTCGGTCATGTTAAATTTGTACCTTTCAATTTTGGACTTCCCTACCTTAGTGAAAAGACTGACTGTCTACCTTATTGAGAGTATGCCACTCACAATTTTCTAAATCTCTATAAAATCACCCCTCAGCCTCTTTACCTGCCTATCCAATCCTTTGCCCATTGTCGCCGTTAATTGGAGGGATGCACGTTGTATCAGAGGGATAGGATGGTAGGCAGAGGGGTTGGTGTGGCTCTGCTGTTAAAGAATAGCATCAAATCATTAGAAAGATGTGACATAGGATTGGAAGATGTTGAACCCTTGTGGATTGAGTTAAGAAACTGCAAGGGTAAAAGGACCCTGATGGGAGTTATATGCAGGCCTCCCAACAGTACCTGGGATGTAGACCACAGATTACAATGGGAAATAGAAAAGGTGCATCAAAAGGGCAAAGTTATGATAGACCAGGGAGATTTCAACATGCAGGTCAATTGAGAAAATCAGGTTCATAAAGGAGAGTGAGTTTGTTGAATGCCTATGAGATGGCTTTTTAGAGCAGTTTATCGTTGAATCTACTGGGGGATCAATTATGCTGGATTGAGTATTATGTAATGAACCAGATATATTAAGGAGCTTGAGGTAAAGGAACACTTAGGAAGCAGTGATCCCAATGTGATTCGAGTTCAACTTGAAATTCAATAGGGGGAAAGTAAAGTTTGATGTAGCAGTATTTCAGTGGAGTTACAGTGGAAATTATGGTGATATGGGAGAGGAGTTGGCCAAAGTAAATTGGAAGGAGATGCTGTCAGGGATGACAGCAGGGAAGCTATTATGTGCTGGATTCCATCCCCTTCTCTCAATTCCTCCGCCTCCGCCACATCTGCTCTTAGGAGGAGGCTTTTCATTCTAGAATGAAGGAGATGTCCTCCTTTTTCAAAGAAAGGGCTTTTCCATTCCTCCACCATCAACGCTGCCCTCAACCGCATTTCTTCCATTTCACGCACATCTGCTCTTACCCCATCTTTCTGCTTCCCTACTACAGCCTCCGCGTCCAGCACATAATTCTCTGAAACTTCTGCCACCTCCAATGAGATCCCACCACCTAGCACATCTTTCCCTCTCCCCCACTCCCACTTTCTGCTTTCCACAGTGATCACTCTACACGACTCCCTTGTCCATTCATCCCTTCCCGTTGATCTCTCTCGTGGAATTAACCTTGTAAGCGGAACAAGTGCTACACCTCCTCCTTCACTACCATTCAGGGCTCTTAAACAGTCCTTCCAGGTGAGGCGACACTTCACCTGTGAATCTGTTGGGGTCATTTACAGTGTTCAGTGCTCCTGGTGTGGCCTCCTGTATATCAGTGAGACCTGACGCAGATTGGGAGACTGCTTCGCCGAGCATCTGCGCTTCGTCAGCCAGAACAAGTGGGGATCTCCCAGTGGCCGCCCATTTTAATTCCACTTCCCATTCCCATTCTGATATATCCATCCATGGCGGCCTCCACTGTCGTGATGAGGCCACACTTATGTGGAGGAACAACACCTTATATTCTGTTTGGGTAGCCTCCAACCTGATGGCATGAACATCGACTTCTCTACATTCCAGTAATGTACCCCAACCCCCCACCTTCACCATTTTCCATTCCCTTTTCCCTCTCTCATCTTACCTTCTTGCTTGCCCATCACCTCCCTCAGATACTCCTCCCCACTTTTTCTTTCTTCCATGGCCTTCTGTCTCTTTCACCAATCAACTTCCCAGCTCTTTACTTCATCCCTCACCCTTCAAGTTTCACCACTCACTGGTGTTTCTCTCTCCCCTTCCCCACCCCACCCATCTTTTAAATCTACTCCTCAGCTTCTTTTCTCCAGTGCTGCGGAAGGGTTTCGGCACAAAATGTCCGCTACTTTTTCTATAGATGCTGCCGAGCCTGATGAGTTCTTACAGCACTTTGTGTGTGTTGCTGAAGACCTCAGAGCAAGATTGCTTTACCAGGGGGTCATCAGGGACAGCTGTATACTTTGCTGTACTGAATCATGGCTATCCCCTGCCTTTTTCAATGCAGAGCTGAAGTTCAATGGCTTCACCATTCTCTGTAAAGATGGGACAGCTTAGTTTTTTTAAGGCAGAGGAAGTGGAGTATGCTCTATGATTAACTCATTTTGGTGCACAAATATAGTGATTCTGTCTCAGTTCTGCTCTCCCAACCTGGAACATCTACCAGTCAAATGTGATCCATTTTATCTGCTGGGGGAGATTTCCTGGTAGCTGTGTACATTTCACCTCAGGCCAGTGTAAGGTGGGCACTGGAGGAGCTGAGCAACGTAATCAACAGGCACGAAGCTGTGCACCCTGATGCCTTCCCTGTCGTTACGGGAGATTTCTACCAGGTTAGCTTGCAGAGGTTTACCTGCGGAACCAGAGGAGTCAAAACGCTTGACCACCGTTGTATCACCACCACGAATGCTTACCATCCTGTCACATGCCCACACTTTGGAAGGTCCGATCACCTGGCTGTACTTCTACTCCCAGTGTATAGGCAGAGACTAAAGACCACAGCACCGGTATTGAGGACCAAGGAGGTATGGTCAAGGGAGGTGGGGGAGTGCCGACAGGACTGCTTTGAGTTGGTGGATTGCACAATAATCAGAGATTCATCTTTGAGTCTGAATGAATACATCACCATTGTCATTGACTTCATCAAGACCTATGCAGGTGAATGTGTGCCCTCAAGAACATACAGGTGCACTCAAACCAAAAGACATGGATGAACCAGGAGATTTGTCGTCTGCTGAGGGCTAGATCTCAGGTTTAAAAAGAGAAATTTTCAACGGTTCTTGTTTCAGTTGAAGCAAGCAGCTGAGAAGAAGAGAGTGGAAGAAATCGGGCAGAAAAAGTTTTTTTTTTAAACACTGCTCGGGGAGAAGGGTCTGCACTGCGCAGGCGCGTGACGTAGCGCACCAAGGTTTAAAAAGCAGACCTCCATATACAGTGGCCATCGTTGTAGCGGCCATCGTCGGAGTGGACTGAGTCAGAGTGGGACGGCTTTGGCTCAAACAGGCTTCAGCGAGAACAGGCAGAGGCCAGGGTAGGTTCCAGTAAGTTTTTTGTTCAGATTGTTTAGTGCGGTGAGAATGCCAGGCAGGATGTTGGAATGCTCCTCTTGCAGGATGTGGGAAGTCAGGGAGCCCTCCGGTGTCCCTGACAATGACACCTGCAGCAAGTGCATCCAGCTGCAGCTCCTAACAAACCGCGTTAGGGAACTGGAGCAGGAGCTGGATGACCTGCGGATCATTCGGAGAATGAGGAGATTATAGATAGTAGCTACAGGGAGGTAGTTACGCCAAAGGAGCAGAGGACAGGAAATTGGGTTACTGTCAGGCGAGGGAAGAGGAAAGGGCAGGTAGAGCAGGGTTCCCCTGTGGCCATTCCCCTCAACAACAAGTATACCGCATTGGATACTGTTGGGGGGGATGACTTACCTGGGACAAGCTGCAGTAGCCGGCGCTGGGTCTGGCTCTGCAGTGCAGAAGGGAGGGGGGAAAAAGAGGAGAGCGGTAGTGATAGGGTATTCAATAGTTAGAGGTGCAGATAGGAGGTTCTGTGGTCATGACAGAGAGGCCAGGATGGTTTGTTGCCTCCCGGGTTCCAGGGTCAAGGTTGTCTCTGATCGCTTGCACGACATTCTGAAGTGGGAGGATGACCAGCCAGATGTCGTGGCGCACATCGGTACCAATGACATAGCAAGGAAGAGTGAGGAGGTCCTGGAGAGTGAGTATAGAGAGCTTGGTAGGAAGTTGAAAAGCAGGACCTCGAGGGTGGTAATCTCAGGATTGCTACCTGTGCTACGTGCCAGTGAGGGTAGGAATAGGATGCTTTGGAGGATGAACAAGTGGCTGAGGAACTGGTGTAGGGAGCAGGGTTTCAGATTTCAGGATCATTGGGACCTCTTCTGGGGCAGGTGGGACCAGTACAAGAGAGACGGGTTACACTTGAACTACAGGGGGACCAATATCCTTTCAGGGAGGTTTGTTAGTGCTATTGGGGAGACTTTAAACTAGATTTGCAGGGGAATGGGAACCACAGTACCAGAGCTGACAGTGTGGCTGGGGTGAAAACAAATGATGTTAAAAGTTCAAGCAAATCCGCTGATAGAAAGGTTGTGAGTGGTGGTAAAAATCTTCTGAGGTGTATATATTTCAATGCTAGGAGTATTGCGGGGAAGGCGGATGAGTTGAGGGCATGGATTGACACGTGGAATTATGATGTTATAGCAATTAGTGAAACTTGGCTACAGGAGGGGCAGGACTGGCAGCTTAATATTCCAGGGTTCCAATGTTTCAGATGTGATCGAGGCAGAGGAATGAAAGGTGGGGGAGTAGCATTGCTTGTTAGGGAAAATATTACAGCAGTGCTCAGGCAGGACAGAGTAGAGGGCTTGTCTACTGAGTCCTTACGGGTGGAGCTGAGAAACAGGAAAGGTATGGCCACATTAGTGGGATTGTATTACAGACCACCCAATAGTCAACGAGACTTGGAAGAGCAAATCTGCAGAGAGATAGCAGGCAACTGCAGGAAACATAAAGTTGTGGTGGTAGGGGATTTTAATTTTCCATACATTGATTAGGACTCCCATACTGTTAGGGGTCTAGATGGTGTAGAGTTTGTAAAATGTGTTCAGGAAAGTTTTCTAAATCAATATATAGAGGGACCAACTAGAGGGGATGCAATATTGGATCTCCTGCTAGGTAACGAGTTAGGACAAGTGACGGAAGTCTGTGTAGGGGAGCACTTTGGTTCCAGTGATCATAACACCATTAGTTTCAATTTGATCATGGACAAGGATAGATCTGGTCTTAGGGTTGAGGTTCTGAACTAGAAGAAGGCCAAATTTGAAGAAATAAGAAAGGATCTAAAAAGCATGGATTGGGACAGGTTGTTCTCTGGCAAAGATGTGATTGGTAGGTGGGAAGCCTTCAAAGGGGAAATTTTTGAGGGTGCAGAGTTTATATGTTCCTGTCAGGATTAAAAGCAAATTGAATAGGAATAAGGAACCTTGGTTCTCAAGGGATATTGCAACTCTGATAAAGAAGAAGAGGGAGTTGTATGAAATGTATAGGAAACAGGGAGTAAATCAGGTGCTTGAGGAGTATAAGAAGTGCAAGAAAATACTTAAGAAAGTAATCAGGAGGGCTAAAAGAAGACATGTGGTTGCCTTGGCAGTCAAAGTGAAGGATAATCAAAAGAGCTTTTACAGGTATATTAAGAGCAAAAGGATTGTAAGGGATAAAATTGGTCCTCTTGAAGATCAGAGTGGTCGGCTATGTGCGGAACCAAAGGAAATGGGGGAGATCTTAAATAGGTTTTTTGCGCCTGTATTTACTAAGGAAACTGGCATGAAGTCTATGGAATTGAGGGAATCAAGTAGTGAGATCATGGAAACTGTACAGATTGAAAAGGAGGAGGTGCTTGCTGTCTTGAGGAAAATTAAAGTTGATAAATCCCCGGCACCTGACAGAGTGTTCCCTCGGACCTTGAAGGAGACTAGTGTTGAAATTGCAGGGGCCCTGGCAGAAATATTTAAAATGTCGCTGTCTACGGGTGAGGTGCCGGAGGATTGGAGAGTGGCTCATGTTGTTCTGTTGTTTAAAAAAGGATCGAAAAGTAATCCGGGAAATTATAGGCCGGTGAGTTTAACGTCGGTAGTAGGTAAGTTATTGGAGGGAGTACTAAGAGACAGAAACTACAAGCATTTGGATAGACAGGGACTTATTAGGGAGAGTCAACATGGCTTTGTGCGTGGTAGGTCATGTTTGACCAATCTATTGGAGTTTTTCGAGGAGGTTACCAGGAAAGTGGATGAAGGGAAAGCAGTGGATATTGTTTACATGGATTTCAGTAAGGCCTTTGACAAGGTCCTGCATGGGAGGTTAGTTAGGAAAATTCAGTCGCTAGGTATACATGGAGAGGTGGTAAATTGGATTAGACATTGGCTCGATGGAAGAAGCCAGAGAGTGGTGGTAGAGAATTGCTTCTCTGAGTGGAGGCCTGTGACTAGTGGTGTGCCACAGTGATCAGTGCTGGGTCCATTGTTATTTGTCATCTATATCAATGACCTGGATGATAATGTGGTAAATTGGATCAGCAAATTTGCTGACGATACAAAGATTGGAGGTGCAGTAGACAGTGAGGAAGGTTTTCAGAGCCTGCAGAGGGACTTGGACCAACTGGAAAAATGGGCTGAAAAATGGCAGATGGAGTTTAATACAGACAAGTGTGAGGTATTGCACGTTGGAAGGACATACCAAGGTAGAACATACAGGGTTAATGGTAAGGCACCGAGGAGTGCAGTAGAACAGAGGGATCTGGGAATACAGATACAAAATTCCCTAAAAGTGGTGTCACAGGTAGATAGGGTTGTAAAGAGAGCTTCTGGTACATTGGCCTTTATTAATCAAAGAACTTGAATGTTATGATGAGGTTGTACAAGGCATTGCTGAGGCTGAATCTCGAGTATTGTGTTCAGTTTTGGTCACCAAATTACAGGAAGGATATAAATAAGGTTGAAAGAGTGCCGAGAAGGTTTACAAGGATGTTGCCGGGACTTGAGAAACTCAGTTACAGAGAAAGGTTGAATAGGTTAGGACTTTTTTCCCTGGAGCGTAGAAGAATGAGGGGAGATTTGATAGAGGTATATAAAATTATGATGGGTATAGATAGAGTGAATGCAAACAGGCTTTTTCCACTGAGGCAAGAGGAGAAAAAAAACAGAGGACATGGGTTAAAGGTGAGGGGGGAAAAGTTTAAAGGGAACATTAAGGGGGGCTTCTTTACACAGAGAGTGGTGGGAGTATGGAATGAGCTGCCAGATGAGGTGGTAAATGCGGGTTTTTTATTAACATTTAAGAATAAATTGGACAGATACGTGGATGGGAGGTTTATGGAGGGATATGGTCTGTGTGCAGGACAGTGGGACTAGGCTGAAAATGGTTCGGCACAGCCAAGAAGGGCCAAAAGGCCTGTTTCTGTGCTGTAGTTTCTATGGTTTCTATCTATGACAGTCAAGAGCAGTGATCCATAACTATACAAGAAGTCCAGGTACGAATTACAGAGGCAACTTTAAGAGCACAAAAACAATTCTGATTGAGTTTAGAGACAGAATTGGATGCACATCGGCTCTGGCAGGGCTTCCTACAAAAGGAAACATCACATCAAGAATGGCGGTGATGCTTCACTCCCAGATGAGCTCAACATCTTTTCTGCACCCTTTGAAAGGGAGAATAAAACTACATCGATGCGAATCCCTGCAGCATCTGGTGAACATGTGATATCTGGCTCAGCAACCGACATCAGAACACCTTTCAAGAGGGTGAACCTCGCAAGGCGTCATGTCCTGATGGTGTACTTGTTAAAGTTATGAAAAGCTGTGCCAACCAACTGGCAGGAGTATTTAAGGACATTTTCATTGTCTCACTGCTGTAATCAGAGGTTCTCATCTGCTTCAAAAGGGCGACGGACATACTAATGCCCAAGAAGAGCAGGGTGGGCTGTCTCAGTGACTACCGCCCAGTGGCACTCGTATCTACTATGATGAAGTGCTTTGAGAGGTTGGTCATGGCCAGAATCAACTCCTGCCTAAGCAAGGACTTGGACCTACTGCAACTTGCCTGTTACCACAATAGGTCTACAGCACATGCAATCTCACTGGCTCCACCCGACCTTAGATTACATGGACAATAGTGATCCCTAAATCAGGCTGCTTTTATTAACTGCAGCTCAGCGTTCAATGCAATCATATGCTCCATTCTAATCAACAGGCTCCAAAACCTAGGCCTCTGTACCTCCCTCTGCAACTGGATCCTTGACTTCTTCACCGGGAGACGATAGTCAGTGCGGATCAGAAATAACATCTGCTCACAGATAATCGACACTGGCACACCTCAAGGATGCATGCTTAGCCCACTGCGCTACTCTCTCTACACCACGATTGTGTGGTTAGGCACAGCTTAAATGCCATATATGAATTTTCCCATGACACAACTGTTGTTGGTAGAATTTCAGATGGTGACGAGGAGGCGTACAGGAGCGATTTGGATCAGCTGGTTGAGTGGCATTGCAGCAACAACCTTGTACTCAATGTCATAAGATCAAGAATTGGCTTCCGGTCAGATGACTGACATTTAACACTTTCTTATTAGCTCTGATTCAGGCTAGTATCCGTTTATTGCCCTTCTTCCACAAGTGACAACTGGTAATGTATGCCCCTTTGTTCTGTTTGACTCTGACTGGTTGCAAGCAGTCAAACCTGAGTCAATCTCTCTGGACAAACACATACCACAACATTCACAAACCTACATGATATGTCAAAGAACACCTCACAAATAACACCATATTTGGAAATTAAATCTGGTTTAGCAGATTACGTCAATGCGTCAACTTTAGAAAACTGATCAAGCCAAGTAACATCAGTTCACAGAATGGTGGTTGCAGAGCAGCTTCACAAAATGGCAACCTCCATGGCATCTGCCAGTGATATCAAACCTGATTCAAGTAGATACACTCAGAGATGTTATTACAGGTATGTGGAATTTAGTTAGGACAGGTAAAATGCAAAGTGGTGTGGCATTTAGAGTGGTTTGGCTCAGAACATTTGGAAGAAAAATTTCTATGTAGGGGAGCAAAGAGATTAAAGTCACTGGTTGGATCCATTTATAAGCCTAACAGCCTATAGACATAAAATGAGACTGAATGAAAAAATTAAATAAGCTCGTAGTAAAGCAAAAATGACCATGGGGTTTTTAATCTTACTGCAATGGTAAATCAAATCAGAATTAATTCATAGCATGCATTCAGAGAAATTTTCTAAAACTATATTTAATGGAATTAACTTGGAAATTAGCAATCTTAGACCTTTATTAACAAGATGGCTAGCTTCTTTGGGGTTTTCTGTGGAAATGCACCATAACTGGTAAAAATTGCAAACATGATATATTCAGCTTTAAGTGTTTAAAACTTTTAGAATTTGACTTTTTTTTTAGAAAATTGAAGCTGAGGACAAAGTGTTTTTAGTTTAGTTTATTTTTCTCACTGTGAACATTGCCCGCAAGGACAGTACTCATTGTCCGTCCATACTTTCCCTTGAAAGGGTCATGATGAGAGACTTTCTTGAACAACTATATCTGTTTAGTGAAGGTACTCCTGCAGTACTTTGCGATGATATTCCAAGATTTTTGACCCAGCAATAACAAAGAACTGGATATAAATTTACAATTTGGAATAGAGCTCAATTTGAAGGGCAGCCACTTGTGCTGCTGTTCCCATGCACCTACAAGCTTGATCATCCGTAATATAGGCTGTGCTTTTGGAGGTAAGCAGCTATATTGCACTTTGAAGGTGCTCACAATTGTTGTGTTCCAGTGGTGAAGGGAATTGATCTTTAGGATTGAGCCCACCAAGAGGGATATTTTCTCAGTCATTGCTATCTATTGTTGTGTTCTTTCCTGTTCTTTATAACCTTAACCACACCTGAGATATTTTGAGAAAAGAACAGTGTAAAATACAACGAAGTAAAGCTTCTAAGCTAGCACAGACATACATGCTCATGTATTGTTTAAATGTTCTATTCACTTTCTTGAGAATCCTTTCATTCAGATTAACATAGTGTTCATAATTAACAAACAAACTTGCATGCCTGGGCAATTTCAGGCAAAATGCAGGCATTCTCAACAAATGTGCTAAATATGCGTAATGTGTATTTCAAAAGATGATGCAAAGTTGTTCTCTCTCCCTTTTAACTAACTTAGTGCCATAATTTGCAGGAACTTGTTAATGCCCACCCTTTTAGTCAGCAACACAATAAGAGTAGCAAAAAAGAACCAGGTATATTGCAGTAAGACACAAATTTCAACACAGGTTATTATTTTCAACTCTCCATTTATTGCCCAATTAAGTTTATCCAAACTATCTTCTCATAATTTCACATAATATCTTCCCTCTCTGGAAAATGTTTGACTGATTTTTTTTCTTGAATCCACTTAAGGTAATTGTTTGGCTGATCTTTTAATTTGTCCCTTTTGTGCAAAACAATTTACTTGATTTAATTGTATCCCACAATATTTAAGCACTGGACATTAATAAGCAAATTTTCTAAAACTGTTTGTCAATTGTTTGTTGTTTTTAACACAGATAGCTGATACATGGAATATTATGTAGTACACTGTCCTGAACACAATTTATTCCTCATAAGTCAGAATAGTTCCTTGCACTGATCTGAATTGGAATATTCATATACAATATGAAATTGCAAAATTATAGATTTTTGGTCATGTTAGGTTTACTGTATTTTTGTGAATACTCATTTCAGGAAAATGGTTCAAATTAAAACACTGCTTGTCTTGGTGAAAACTTGAAATTATATCACATATATGGATCTACTGTTCTTGTCTTAGTTGGTAAGGTTGCTTATTTAGAAAATGCATTTTATAGAAGGTGTACATTGTAGCCATTCTGGCTACTGGTGGAGGTAGTGCATGTTTACCTTGGAAGATTCATGTTGTTCATGCAGTCCTGCCTAGAGTGATAGTAGGATTGATAAGAATTGTTGAAGGTGCATTAATCTACGCACATGGTTCTGAACCTGAGATTTTCATACTATTACAGAGGTCCTCTGTGAAAGAAAAACAATTATTTCATGCAGGAGATAAACACACTATTGTAATTCGTTTTACATTAGCCTGTGCTGTGTGCAAAAAATAAAATTCTGCAGAGCTAGAAGTCTGAAGTTAAAATAGAAAGTGCTGAATACAATGAGGCGATATCTATGGATAGAGAAACATGTAACTCTCGCTTCAGCTAGCGGCTTAATATACAGCGTGATAGACCCCGGCCCAGCCAAACTTGAGAAATCTTGTTTGGGTGGATACTGCATGATGTGTCCCCTGTTACAAATCAGTACCCCGAAATAATAAACAGTAAACAATATGCGATTAAACGATTAAGTATTATACTTCTTACTTTGACTATATGGTTAGTAAAGAAAACGAAAAAAAAGAAAAAGGGCCCAATCTTATGAATCAGTCTATTGCACAATGTTGGAGCTCACTGATAAGCCGATCGTCCACCATCGACCTCCTCCGATCAGTGCTGTCCTTCGGACCCACGCTTTAGATCCACCCCGTCCGGCGAACTACCAACTCTCTCCATTTGAGTCTTCTCTCCTCATCTCTCCCTAGCAAAAGACCGTGAAAATCCCTCTTCCAGACTCACAAGAAAGAACAACAGCATTCCAAACCCCATTATCTCTAGTCATAACCCAAACATTGCTGCTACAGAGAAACCATTACATTGTCAGGGAAACCTTACAGCATGTTAAAAACAGAACTAACAGAAGTTGTCCTGATGAAAGATTTATTTAATTTATTTCTTTTATTTATTAATACAGCACGGTAAAAGTCCCCTTTGGCCCATAAGCCTGCACCGCCCAATTACACACATGTGACCAATTAACTTACTAACCTCTACATCTCACAAGCAAGAGAAAATCTGCAGATGCTGGAAATCCATGCAACACACACAAAATACTGGAGGAACTTAGCGGGCCAGGCAGCATCTATGGAAAAGAATATAGTTGATGTTTTGGGCCAAGGCCCTTCATTAGGACTGGATTTAAAAAAGATGAGGAGGCAGAGTTAGAAGGTGGGGGAAGGGGAAGGAAGAAAGACAAGGTGATAGGTGAAACCAGGAGGAAGGGGAGGGGAGGGGCTCACCTATCAACTTCCCAGCTCTTTATATCACCCTCCCCCTCCCAGCTTCACCTATCACCTTGTGTTTCTTCCTCCGCTCCCCCCACCTTCTAACTCTGACTCCTCGTCTATTTTTCTCCAGTCGTGATGGAGGGTCTCGGTCCAAAACATCATCAATACTCTTTTCCATAGATGCCGCCTGGTCTGCTGAGTTTCTCCAGCATTTTCTGTGTGTAACCTGTACATCTATTGGAATGTGGGAGGAAACTGGAATACTTTGAGGAAACTCACATGGTAACAGGGAAAACATTCAAACTTCTCACAGACAGCAGCGGGAATTGAACTCGGTTGCTGGCATTGCAATGTCACCCACTGTTGTTTCTCCCTGTACAAAATACTATCTGGTATGCTGAGTACTTGAGTATTTCTTGTTTTTATTGTAGAATTGAATACTCTTCCTAATCAACAAGGAAGTAAATAAATTGTTCAATCATCTTAAGAAAAGATCCAATGTGTTTCTTGATAATGGACAGAGATTCTAACTGGTTCATGTGGTGTAGATCACCTGATATTGCCTAAAAGGGTTAACTTGCAAAGACATTTACAACAATGGTAACTGGACTGGTACAAACTATTTTTTCTACTGATATAAACTCCCTTAAGGACTCATTTTCCTTAGTTGTCTATGGGGAAAAGCCTGCTTCAGAAGAGAGGCATTCAAAGAAAACCAAGTACTTGCTGTATACATCATGCTGATTAAATGTCTATATTTAGCATACCTGATTTAAAGGATTTCTTATATGGTCTTTGTATGTCCTCTTTCCCTGCATAAAATTAAAATGTGTTGTTGTTGATCCTCACATTGAACTTAGTAAAAGTAGTAGCAAACATCCTATCTCAGTTTTTAAAGTTTATTTTGAGGATTCAAAAAACAAATAAACACCACTCTTCATTTCAAAGGTGCAGAAGACCATCCTTTAGGATGGAGTTGGGTTGCAAAGTGACATTAACCTGTAAACAAAGAGCTGTAGATAATTCCAGTGGATCTTAAATTTAGACTATAATTTTTGTCTTTTGATATTTACTGCAGTTTTGATTGGATTGAAGTGGTACTTAATTACACATTGGCTAATTTTCTACTACCGTTTGTCATTCCATAAGAGCTCATATGGCAATTCAAAGGATAACATAGTTTCTGAGATGTCAATTGCAAAATGTGCCTCCCTCCTTCAGAAAAATTTCAACATTAATTAGTCAATAGTGATATAATTTTTAAAAATATAATATTTAGGAAAATCAGATGAAGTGAACCATATGTTTTGCTAAGATCATACTTCAGACTGAACATGTTTTCGAGATCTGCAAAACAGACCCTCCTAACAGAGGCAGATACTAGAGAGTACCCCTGTGGCTGTCCCTCTTAACAATAAGTACTCCTGTTTGAGTACTGTTGGGGGAAATGGCCTACCTGGGGGAAGCAACAGAGTCCGGCACAGAGTCTGGCCCTGTGGCTCAGGAGAGTAGGGAAAGGAAGAAGGCAGCAGTAATAGGGGACTGTATAGTGGGGGTCAGACAGGCGATTCTGTGGATACAGGAAAGAAACGCGGATGGTAGTTTGCTGATCTGGGATGTTTCTGATCGCGTCCATGATATCCTGAAGTGGGAAGGTGAACAGGCAGAGGTCGTGGTACATATTGGTACCGACGACATAGGTAGGAAAAGGGAGGAGGTCCTGAAAACAGAGTACAGGGAGTTAGGAAGGAATTTGAGAAGTAGGACCTCAAAGGTAGTAAACTCAGGATTATTGCCTATGCCATGTGACAGTGAGTATAGGAATAGAGTGAGGTGGAGGATAACTGCGTGGCTAAGGGATTGGAGCAGGGGGCAGGGATTCAGATCATTGGGACCTCTTTTGGGGCAGGCGCGACCTGTACAAAAAGGACAGGTTGCACTTGAGTCCAAGGGGGACCAATATCCTGGCAGGGAAGTTTGCTAGGGTTATTGGGGAGAGTTTAAACTAGAATTGCTGGGGAGTGGGAATCGAATTGAAGAGATGGAGGAAGGGGCAGTTGGCTCACAGATAAATAAAGCTTGTAGGCAGTGTGAGAGGGAGGATGGACAGGTGATAGAGAAGGGATATGCTCAGACCGATGGATTGAGATGTGTCTATTTTAATGCAAGAAGCATCATGAACAAAGCAGATGAGCTTAGAGCATGGATCTGTACTTGGAGCTATGATGTTGTGGCCATTACAGAGACTTGGATGGTTCAGTGGCAGGAATGGTTATTTAGAGTGCCAGGCTATAAATGTTTCAGAAAGGACAGGAAGGGAGGCAAAAGAGGTTGGGGAGTGGCACTGCTGATCAGAGATAGTGTCACGGCTGCAGAAAAGGAGGAAGTCATGGAGTCATTCTATCTCCTTTACCATAGCTTTGGAGAGGGATAGGAACAGACAAGTTAGGAAAGTGTTTAATTGGAGTAAGGGGAAATATGAAACTATCAGGCAGGAACTTGGAATCATAAATTGAGATCAGATGTTCTCAGGGAAATGTACGGCAGAAATGTGGCAAATGTTCAGGGGATATTTGCATGGCATTCTACATAGGTACATTCCAATGAGACAGGGGAAGGATGGTAGGGTACAGGAACCGTGGTGTACAAAGGCTGGTGAAAATCTAGTCAAGAAGAAAAGAAAAGCTTATGAACGGTTCAAAAAACTAGGTAGTGATAGAGATCTAGAGGGTTATAAGCTTAGCAGGAAGGAGCTTAAGAATGAAATTAGGAGAGCCAGAAGGGGCCATGAGAAGGCCTTGGCGCACAAGATTAAGGAAAATCCCAAGGTATTCTACAAGTATGTGAAGAGCAAGAGGATAAGATGTGAGAGAATAGGACCAATCAAGTGCGACAGTGGAAAAAATTGTATAGAGTGTATACCTGAGGTACTTAATGAATACTTTGCTTCATTATTCACTACGGAAAAGGATCTTGGTGATTGTAGGGATGACTTACAATGGATTGAAAAGCTACTGTGAGAGGTGAGGGAGGAGATGGCTGAGCCGCTGGCAATGATCTTTGCATCATCAATGGGGACAAGAGAGGTTCCAGAGGATTGGAGGGTTGCAGATGTTGTTCCCTTATTCCAGAAAGGGAGTAGAGATGGTCCAGGAAACTATAGACTAGTGAGTCTTACTTCAGTGGTGGTTACGTTGATGGAAAAGATCCTGAGAAGCAGGGTTTATGACCATTTGGAAAGGCATAATATGATTAGGAATAGTCAGCATGGCTTTGTCAAACGTAGGTCATGCCTTCCGAGCCTGATTGAATTTTTAAAGGATGTAACTAAACACATTGATGAAGGTAGAGCAGTAGATGTAGTGTATATGGATTTCAGCAAGACATTTTATAAAGTACTCTGTGCAACGCTTTTGAGAAAGTAAGGAGGCATGGGATCCAAGGGGACCTTACTTTGTGGATCCAGAATTGGCTTGCCCACAGAAGGCAAAGAGTGGTTGTAGACATGTCATATTCTGCATGGAGGTCAGTGACAAGTAGTATGCCTCAGGAATCTGTTCTGGAACCTCTTCTCTTTGTGATTTTTATAAATGACCTGGATGAGGCAGTGGAGGGATGAATTAGTAAATTTGCTGCTGATACAAAGGTTAGGGGTGTTGTGGATAGTGTGGAGGGCTGTCAGAGGTTACAGCGGGACATTGATAGGATGCAGAACTGGGCTGAGAAGTGGCAGATGGAGTTCAACCCAGATAAGTGTGAGGTAGTTCATTTTGGTAGGTCAAATATGATGGCAGAATATAGTATTAATTTGCCAGACTCTTGGCAGTGTGGAGGATCAGAAGATTCTTGGGGACCGAATCCATAGGACACTCAAAGCTGCTGCACAGGTTGACTCTGTGGTTAAGAAGGCATACGGTGCATTGGCCTTCATCGACCATGGGATTGAGTTTAAGAGCCAAGAGGTAATGTTACAATGACATACGACCCTAGTCAGGCCCCACTTGGAGTACTGTGCTCAGTTCTGGTCACCTCACTAGAGGAAGGATGTGGAAACTATAGAAAGGGTGCAGAGGATATTTACAAGGATGTTGCTGGATTGGGGAGCATGCCTTATGAGAATAGGTTGAGTGAATTTGGCCTTTTCTCCTTGGGGTGGCGGAGGATGAGAGGTGACCTGATAGAGGTGTATAAGATGATGAGAGGCATTGATCGTGTGGATAGTCAGAGGCTTTTTCTCAGGGCTGAAGTGGCTAACATGAGAGGGTACAGTTTTAAGGTGCTTGGAAGTAGGTACAGAGGAGATGTCAGGGGTAAGGTTTTTTTTATGCAGAGTGGTAAGTGAGTGGAATGGGCTGCTGGTGATGGTGGTGGAGGCAGATACGATAGGGTCTATTAAGAGACTCCTGGATAGGTACATGAAGTATAGAAAAATAGAGGGCTATAGGTAACCTTAGGTAATTTCTAAATAAGTACATGTTTGGTACAACATTGTGGGCTGAAGGGCCTGTATTGTGCTATAGGGTTTCTATGTTTCTAACATTTTGTTTCTGTTCTGATACCATAAAGACATGAGGAAGGAATAATTAAGATGCATCATGGTTTAAGCTGACAACAAATTAAAGGGTTTCTAAAACAGAGTACGAAGATCCAGCCTGTGGGTTGTGTATCTTTGGATATAACCTTCAAAGTCTTGTTACAGTTAGCTGATTATATTATTGTTTATATCCCAATGATTTTTTGGCAAAAATATTATTTAGTTTTACTTCAACATTGTTAAAGGAAATAATCAAGAACAAGCAGCTGAGGTTAAGGTAGTTTTCTGAAGAATTTTAGATATGCTTGAATAGAAAGTCATTACATCACATTTATCAGTTTGAACGGGGCAGACATTAACAGCTTTATGAATATTCATGTGTCTAGTTAATTAAGTTAATTGTTGTGCAGAAATGCTCACACTTTCAAGGACAATTTTTAAAATGATTTTGGTTTGATGTACCCATTAGTCATGCTTTACCTGAAGTATTACCACCCCCCACCGTCTTCAGTTCAATCTTGTTATAGTTTAAGGTTGAGAAGATTGCCACCAAAAAGCAGAAAATGAATAGAACTATATCTTTCATTCTAAATACCAACTAAATTGCTTCCTCCTGTGTAAATTATATGTAATCATTTTTTTCTATAAAGTGTTTATTGATTTATCAGCACTCACGGTGAGCACTGTCACTTTGATGCACTGAGAATGTTAACAGTGACTTGGTTAGAAAATTCACTATTTTCATGCCTTCCCAAGCTGTTCACTCGCAGTTACAGAATCGGTCCAGGTTTTCACTTGAGACATCTGGAAATTGCTGAGGACCAGGAAGCTGACAGTATTTGTATAGGTCATTTTATTAGAACACAGAGTATCTGTTATTCATCTGAGCAACACAGCAGATTTATACTCAGAAATGCTTGCTTCCACCACTCAAACTGTCAGACAGTATTGGAAAATACAAATGTGAGCACCCAAATTGAAGTGAATCAGTAGTTGTACACGTATTCATGTTGCCATTTTGCAGATTTTCATGTTTTAATGCATTTTCATTTTTCAAAACTCCACCAGGAAATCAATTTGCTACTCCTTAGCTCACTTCCATAACTGATCAAGCTCCCCCTGTAATCTGTAAAAGCATTCATTATTATCAACATTACTTCTTAATATTGTGTCATTTGCAAACTTACTAATCACACCCTATGCATTTAAGTCCTAATCATTTGTATAAATAATGAATAACGAGGGTCCCAAAGCTGTCCCCTTTGTCAAGCCACTAGCACTGGCCTCTATTGTAAGAAATAAACTTCAACCAACACCCTCTGCTTCCTACCTCCAAGCCAATTTTGGATCCGCCTAACCAGCTTTACTCAGATTCCATGGGGCCTAACCTTCCAGACCTGCCTTCCACGTAGTACCTTGTCGAAGGCCCTGCTTAAAGTTCAAATAAACAACACTCACTACCATACCCTCATCTACCTTTTTGATTACCTCTTCAAAAAAACTAATGGATTCATGAAACATGACTCTTCACACACAAAGCATTGCTGACCCCTCCTAATCAGACTTTATCTATCCAAATGCTAGTAGATCCTGTCCTTTTGAAATCTGTCCAGTTGCTTTCCCATAGCAGACTGACTAGCCTGTAGTTCCCTGGCTTGTTATTGTTACCCGTTTTAAACAATGGAACAGCATTCCAATCTTTGGGAACTTCACCAGTAGTTAATGATGAAGCAATATCTACCCAAGGGCCACTATAATTTCTTCTTGAGCCTCCCACAAAGTCCAAGGATGCACTTGGTTTGCCCCTGGAGATTAATCCAGCTTCTGTACTGTAAGCCTGCAAATTCTTCCTTTCTGGTATTATGAATATCCTCCAAAACATCTCCACTATCTCTTTAGCGACCGTGATTTTCTACTCAGTGAACAAAAGAAGAAATAGTTGATAAAAAAAAAATCCCAACCACCTCCTGTAGCTGAAGACATAGGTGACTCTGCTGATCTGTAAGGGGCCTACTCTCTCCATTACCATCTCCTATAGCTGAAGACACAGGTGACTCTGCTCATCTCTAGGGAATATTCTGCAAGTTAGGAATCATCCATGGAAGAATGAGAAGAGTTACTGGTTCAGTTCAAGTATTGGACTTAGAATAGAGAGAAAATAAACAGGGGAGAAAAAGGTATAAGCTTGGCGTTTACTTCAGAAAGTTAGCAATTTATTATTTTATTTCAGGGAAAATGTCTCCTACTCTCCTACAGAAATGTAGGTACATTTCCTCCCTCAAAAACCACTGTTTTTCACAACAAGTGCTATCTGGTAATCCCTTGTTCATGCACTTGTTGCAATACCAACAGGAGTAAAACTTGGGAGAGACTCTTGTGCAGGGATGGCAATTTTAAGAATTACATTGTGTCATTCCATAACAGCTCTTCATACGAGCTCTTTAAAACCTCATCTCATGGCACCCTGTGTTCTGCTTATCGCAAACTGTTTACTGCTGCCTTGTTGAAGGCCATTGCCTGGTTTCCAGGACAGTCCCTTGTGCCCAGTCTCAGGTTGGATGGTAATTCAAAAAAATCCATTACAGTCTGTTGTATCTATAAAGATTCTTTTAAAGAGCGCTTCCAAATTGCAGTTTTTGCCATTGAGAGACATGCCTTAGCAAATGATTCCTGATGTTACCCCAGGCCTGGTTTGTGCACGCCTAAAATTTTAATTTCTCTTTTATAGATTAGCAGCTGTCCTTATGGGACTGGTGTTGCACCAGACCTTCCAACTACTAACCACAGGTTTAAACATTACAGTGTAGAGTAATGAAATTCTGGAAAAAAATCACTTAATATATTGAGATTTTACTCTTAATTAAAACAAAAAAAAAATGCTGAAAAATGTCAGCAGGCCAGACAGTATCAATGGAGAAGAATGAAGTTACCTTTTAGGTTAGTCACCTTTCATCAAAACATTATAAGTTTCAAAATGTAGAAAAAGGAGAGAGTAACAAGAGAAAAAGGTGACAAGAGAAGAGAGAGGGCTGTGACAGGGCTTGCACAATATAATGCCCTACATGACAAAATCAGGTAGCAGAAGCGACACTGTCCCATTACTCCATGATGAGTCTGTCAAGGTCATCTGTTTAATCTGGAGCTCCCGGTATGGCCTCTACATCAATGAACTGATGTAGATTGGGAACCTCTTTGTTGAGTACTTCACTCTGTTTGCTGCAAAGGGCAGGATCTCTGGGAGGCCACCCATTTCAATTCAACTTCCCATTTCCATTCTGACACCTCTAAGGCCACAATGAGGCCATACTCAGGTTGGAGGATGGGTAGCATTTGACTCGATGGCATGAACATCGATTTCGCTAACTTCTGGTAATTTCTGCCCCCCTCCTCCATCTCTCTTTTCCATTCCCTATTCTGTTTCTCCTCTCACCTCTTACCCTCTCCTCAGCTGCCTGTCTCCAACCTGTGGTGCCCCTCCTTCCCTGTCTTCTGTGGTCCACTGTCTCTACTATTAGATTCCTATTTCTTAAAGCTCTTACATTCTTCTACCTGTGACCTCACGGTTTGTTTTTTCATTCCCTCTCTCACACCTATCTGTCTACCTTCTCCCTCCTCCCTCCCGCCGATCACCTTCCCCTTCCACCACTCTATTCTGGCTCTGGCAGAATAAGGTGGGGTGAGGGGAATAACCCTGGCACAAAACCTGGAAAGCTCCCATTTATGACAGCAGGCTGAAATATCAAATGTTTAGCACTGCTTTCTATTTTCAGTCAGTTTTCTTTCCATGCTGCTAACAACTCTTTGATATTGTGTGTCTCAATGTTGCAACGTGGCTTTTTTATGTAACTTGAATGCCTTTTGAAAATATAGCATCTACTCTATTTCCTTTATCAACTCTTATTCTGCTAGCTCATAAAGGAGTTTCAATAGGTTCATTAAATGTGATTTGTCTTTAATAAATATTTTGCTGGCTAAATTGACAGACATCAGATGCTGGGCATGTCCTTGTATCCCACCTTGAACAAGAGTGTTATATTTGCTGCAACACATACAAAGTGCTGGCGGAACTCAAGTCAGTCAGGCAGAATCTGAGGGGACTAAACAATCATCAGGGCTGGAAGAAGGAGGCAGAAACCAGAATTAAAATGTGGGGGAAGGGGACAGAGTACAAGCTGGCAGGTGATAGGTGAAACCAGGTGAGGGGGAAAGTGGGTGAAGAAGGTGGATGAAGTAAGAAGCTGGGAGAGGATAGGTGGAAGAGTTAAAGCAAAGAAGAAGGAATCTGAGAGGAGAGGATAGTGGACTTGATTTGATTCTCTGTTTACTTGATCTATTTTTCCCTCTCAGTATATTTCGCTCAGTTTTCGATGACTCTTGTTCCCCCACCTTGTGGCCTGTGCCTGAAATAGTTGTATTTTTAAGATCGTTTGATTGGTTGTGAATATTGGGTTGTGCTTTATTCTGGCCAAACCCTAGCCAGTAGAGCTGCTGGCTCTCAGAGACATGGGTTTAATCCCAATCCCATCTTTTTTTTTGTGTGTGGAATTTGTATGTCCTCCCTGTGATTGTTTCGGTCTCCTCCTACATGACAAAGATGTGCAGGTTCATAGGTTAATTCACCACTGTAAATTGCCCCTTGTGTTCTCTGTGTGTGCATAAGTGGGAGGGAATGTGAGGGAAAATAAGAAAAATGAGATGAATGTTGTATTAGTGTAAATGGGTGGTTGATGGTAGTCCAGAGTTGATGGGCTGAAGGACCTGTTCCCATGCTACCTGTGTCTATGACTTTATAATGCACCATATCACACTGTCATTAGCTTCCTTCATTTGAGAAATTCTACTTTCAGATTTGCCTTGCCTTTCTCCATCATTATTTTAAGCCTGCTGATTCAATGGTCTCTGCTTTGTGAGTTCTCCCACTGATACTTCGTCCACTTCACCTCTGTTTTGTATCAAGATCTATTCAAAATGTGTCCTTCTTCGAGATCAGTAACTGACAAATTATCTCCCTATAACCCTGTCATTGTTGAGATGGTCTTCAGAATGTCTGCAGAACCATAATAAGTTCTGCTCTTGCATCTTAAATGCAATGATACTGTATGTTTTGGATTCAATCTCAATAATACCTTTCCATCCAGTACTATATTTTAATCAGTGCAACGACTTACCATTTCCCCTTTCCTGTCTCTTCTGAACTTTGTGTATCAAGGGATATTGGAATGGGTTCTTTTGGCAGCCAGCCAATTGTTCATAGGCAACTGCCAGAAAACTGCAGTAGCTCCCAGTGCACTTGTGACTTCCATACATGAGATTGGGCACTGCAGCACAGAAGTACAGAAAGTGCTGGAGTTCAGGTGCATGTACGTCTGGCCTTCCTGCTGCATTCCAGACACCACCCTGATGGAAAGAAGATCATTTAGGAAGTAGTTGAAGAGGCTAGGTCTAAGACTAGATTCTGCAGTGATGCTTTGGTCCTGAGATGATTAACTTCCAACACACTCTTCTTACTTTTTGCTGGGTATGATTCCATTATGTGGACAGTTTTTCTCTTGATTCCTATGATATGCAGTATTAAGATTTTGCTTCCTGAATACTTTTGGGTATATCTTACGGATTTTGACTGCTGATCTGCATCACACACCATTTTTAAATTTGCCTACGTTTGTTATTTCAATTCATAATTCATGTCAGAATAACTGATGCCAAAATTAAGGAAGGCATTTTTGTTGTTGCACAAATGTCAGGGAATTCGAAGAACTTCTAGTGAAAAGCATATTGAAGGCATTCAAGGATAATGCTGAAATTGTTCTTGGCAACTACAGAGCACCAAAACTACATGCAGCCAGTTGACAACATGCTTCAAGCATACAAAGCCATGAAGTGCAACATATCACTAAAGATTCATTTTCTGCATTCCCATTTAGATGGCCGGCAACAATGAATATAGAATTAAATTGAGTCAGGTTTTATAAAAACAATCAAACATTTATTCAACTCTGCTCAATATTAAAAAAATAAACAAACTAAAATCTTAACCGGAAGTAAACTACTATGCAACCACTTGACAAACCGCCACTGGTTCTTAAACCGATAAATGCGAAAACAGTTCTTCAACCGGTAAATTCAAACACAGTTCTTAGAATGGTAAATTTGAAAGTCCAAGAGATTTATACAGTCAATTAGGAGAGACTTTCCTTAAGTAAAGAATTCTTCAAAGACACGATGTCAGGCCAGTCCTAGCCGGATCCTGCCTTGTCCGCAAGATTCACAACGACGGAAATAAAATGGTTTAAAGGCACTGACCTTTCCTTCTAGATACTACATACTGCACAGCCTTTTCTGCCACTTTTAGCAGAGGCTATCTCATGCAGATCACTCTTTCTTGAACGAAGTCAATAATGGTCGATCCTGTCAATCATCGAACGACTCCTTCAGGTTCCTGTCTTCACTCTCTAATATTACTGAAAAGATACATCAAGAAACCTGGCAGCGATTGATTAAACTGCTGGCCCAACCCTGTTGTACCTTACAACAGAATGTAAAATTCCGTTTTAAGTCGAAACTGCGTCATAAGACAAATACGCAGCGGAGTGGAGTCTCTGGCTAACGTTCTAACTGGAAAACTAACTGCATCACCAGGGGTCTACACTTATATACCTGGTGAGAACAGGTCATCACGTGACCTCACATCGGGTGGAAAATTACATCAGGTGACCTCCAAAAGACCATTATATCATCCTCATAAGACAGTCTTCAGATATCCATGAGGTATGTAACACTTATTCCCTGCAAATCTTGGTGCTGTCAGTAACGAGCATGGTGAAAGGATTCACAGGGACATTGCAGTCATAGGGAAACGGTAGCAGGGCAACTGGAATCCATCAATGCTGACTGATTAGGCGAAAAGTCGCAGGCACAGAGTACAAATTAAAATCATCAAAAAAATATTTTTAGCTTAGTTGATCTATTGCAAAGCCTCAGCACCATTATGCAATTAAACACGTTATATAAATAAAAGTTAATTTCTTGTTTCTCCAAATTCCTACGTGGTACAAGTAGTCTGAAGTTACATTTGTGTTCAGCTTCAAGCGGTGTATCATCATTGTCATCATCATCATCATCATCAGGGGCCGTGCCCAGTTTGAGCTTTGACTGCCATGGCCCACACACTCCTGTTTCGGGTCAAGTGGATCAATTCATTGGTATTCATTTCCAGTTCTCTGGCTGCTGTCTCCGTCATCATTTGTCTTTGTCTTCCTCTTGCTTTCTCCCCTTCAATCTTTCCCATAATTACCATGCATTCTAACTCCTCTTTCCTAATCACATGTCCAATGAAGTTACGTTGCCTTTTCATGATCTCATACATTATTTCTCTTTTTGTGTTTGCTCTGTTCATGACATCCTTGTTAGATATTCGTTTCATCCATGATATTCTTTGCATCCTCCTCAAAAACCACATCTCTGCTGCTTCAATTTGTTTCCTCATGTTACTAGATATTGTCCAACATTCTGAGCCATATGACATAACTGGATAAACATAACATTTCAGTATTCTAAGGCGGGTTGTCATGCCTAGTTTAGTATTGGTCAGTATACTCGTCATTCTCGTAAAGGTGTCTTTTGCCATCCCTATTCTTCTTTTGATGCCCATGTCGCACCTGCCATCTGATGTCACCCAGCTTCCTAAGTAGCAAAAGTTCTGTACTTGTTTTATGTCTTCGCCGTTTATTCTCAGCCTGCAGATAGGATTCTCCTTCTTTTTGGATATCACATTCTGTCTTTTTGCAATTGGTAGACCCATTTTTGCACTTTCTTCAACAATTATATCAATTAAGTTTTGTAGTTCTTCCTCCGTACTTGCAATTAACACAGTATCATCTGCATATCTGAAATTATTGATGTTTTCACTGCCAATTTTGATTCCTAAGATGTCTCTTATTTTTTGTAATATTGTTTCACTGTATCAGGGAAGAAAACACACCCTTATCTAACGCCTCACTTGATTTTCGTAAACTGACTCACTTCTCCATCTATTCTTACAGCGACAGTTTGTTCCCAGTACAGATTTCTGATTAGGTGGAGGTCTTTCGAATCTAGATCTAGAGTTTTCTGTAGTATTTCAAATAACTTATTGTGCTTCACTTTATCAAATGCTTTTGTGTAATCGATAAAGCAAACAAATCTTTTTTCACTTGAATAGCTTGTTCTGATAGTATCCTTAACATCAATATTGCATTTCTTGTACCTTTGTCTTTCGCAAAACCACATTGTTCTTTACCTATTTCAGCTTGTATCTTACTTTTAGCTTTTGTCATCAAAATTCTTAGAAGTATCTTGGTGATATGACTCATTAAACTTATGGTCCTATGTAATTCACATTCTATTGCTCCAGGTTTCTTAGGAAGAGTGATAATACTGATTATTCTCATCTCTTCTGGTATTATTCCAATCTCATAAATGTCATTGATTAAATCAGTAAGTTTTTCAATTCCATAATCTTTAAAGGCGATAATTTGTTCTATTACTAATTCATCAGGACCTGCTGCCTTTCCTTTCTTCATCTTATTTATTGCATTACAAACTTCAGATTTTAAAATACTTGGACCTTCAATGTTTTTCTTAATTTCTGGTTTTTCATCTCGATCATCTTCAAACAATTCCTGAATATACTCAGTCCATCTGTTCATAATCTCATCTTTTTCCATGATAATGGTACTGTCCTTTGCTTCCAAACATCCACCTGAAGAACAGAAGAGCTTTTTACCAGTGATATTCTTGATTTGTTGATGTAACCTTTTTGGATCAGTAATAGGGACTCTTTCTATTTGCTCACATTCCTGGTTTAACCATTCTTCTTTGGCTATTTGACATAAGCTTTTAACTTTTTTATCTAAGGACTTATATTCTATAGGATTTACTTTCTTCCGTCTCCTTTCTTCCATTAGATTTTTAATTTCATCTGTCATCCATTTATTCTTTGTGCTTTTTTCTTTTTTAGGAATCACTGACTTTGCTAATTCTACCAAGGCATCTTTCAGAGAGTTAAATTTCATTTCTACATGATTGCTACCATCTTCAACAGATTCTATTTCTAGACTTTGAAATCTATTCCTTACTTCAATTGTAAATTTTTGTCTTAAGTTTTCTTCTTTAATTAATTGCAAGTAGTCAAGGGATTGTTCAGGTTTTTGCTTCTTTAGTTTTTTAAGTTTTACTTTTACATGACATACTACTGGGTTATGGTCACTATTACAGTCTGCACCTGGATATGTATTACATTGAGTCACTGAGTTTCTAAATCTTTGGTTTATAGTAATAGAGTCAATTTGATTTCTAGTGTTATCACCTGGACTTTTCCAGGTCCACAGGTGTCCTGGATGGTTTTTAAAGTAGGTATTCATAATGACCTGATTATTCATCTGCACCATTCTGCCCATTTCTCACCTCTTTCATTTCCCCAGTCCAAATTTTCCTATGGTATTTTCAACAGTACATTGACCTACTTTAGCATTTAGATCTCCCATGACAATAACAATATCTTGAGATTTGCATCCATTCTTTGCTTGTTCAAGCTCTTCATAGAACTTATCTATTTCCTCATTTGTTCCATCTGTTGTTGGTGCATATACCTGTATAATTGCTAAATCAAATGGTTGTCCTCTGAATCTAACAAGGAGCACTCTTTCTGATATTGCTCAACGTCCTAAAATATTTTTTGCCATGTTTTCATCCATAAGAATTCCTACACCATTAGTATGGGATTTTCCACAAGAATAAATTAGTTTTTTTATTTCTATTCTGACATATTCCAGCACCTATCCAACGAACTTCGCTAATTCCCATGATGTTAATCTGTAGTCTTTCCATTTCATTTAGCACATTGTACAATCTTCCTGCTTGATATAGGGTTCTTACATTCCAAGTGGCAATAATTTTCTTTTGTGTTACTTGAATTTTATGAGCAGTAGCTTGATGACGGTTGGGGATCCTCTGCTGACCAGAATTATCTTGAAGATCCTCTTGACGTTGTTGTTGTGTGATACATTTTGTGAGTTTGACCATGGTTTTCTTAGCAAATAGATTCTAGGAAACCTAGTATCTAGCAACGGTGGTTTGCTATTGCCTACCGTTGGGCGAACTAAAGAAATCACCATTTCTCTTCCCAAATGTTCATCTGCCTGTATTATAGCCGTTGACATTTGAGGTCCTAGCTCATCCGCCTTCTCTGTCGTAAGTTCAGTTACTGAACCTGCCGGATTTGCTGTTGGCCTTTGCTCCTATTCTGAGCAGGAACCCTTGCAGGTGCTACCGTTCCGGGTCACAGTGGCCCTGGGAGCAATGAATGACTAAGGGGTAACTCCACTTTCCCCAAAGCTCTGAAAGTCCCCAATCAGAGCCTCATCACTGGTTGCAGTTTAGAGTCATACCCAGGACTGGGTGTATCATAAACAAAAATAATTCTGAGGAAGCAGCACTTTTGAAAAAAAATTGTTGTCCAGTGCTATCAGCAATACTTTCTGCTGCTTTAATATTGAAAGTTCTTGAGTGCAGAACAGGTGTTTGTTGTTCAAAGCCACAATGGGAAAATTGTTTTGGCCCATAACCTTTTCTGAATATAGTGCTGTCATCTGTGAGGAGTAGATCACATTAAAACACTGCATTAATGATGGCAGCGACCCAAGGAGTAAATGCAGTACAAATCAGTGAAATAAAGTAGTTCGAGGAAGTGTAACTGGAAGAAGCATCTTCTGAAATTACAAAAATAAAATGCATCAGATGGTAGAAAACTGAAACAAAAGCAGAAAATGTTGCATTTGCTCGTTACCCAAAAATGTTGAATTCATTGTTGAATACAGAGACATAAAACTGTGGGTGGGAAGATGAACTGATTTCTCTTAAATTGATTTGAAGTTCAGTGAAGTGTGTCAGGGAATCAAGGATCTGCTATGTAGATTAGGGTGTTGAAGGTTTAGTACAGCAATGACAACATGTCTGCCAATGTGACCCCAGGCTAAAGGGTGATCTTAAGCAAACTGGAGATGGATTCAAGAACATTGAATATAAAATGTTTAACTCGAAGAAGTGCAAATATATCAGACTTTCAGCAGTGCAGGATGGAAAAGGCAAGTGTTCTATCTTCAGTGATTAATACAAGGGTGAAGCTGATGAAGGTGGAGATACAGTGGAATAATGGAAATTAGTTAATATGTTCCTTAGGTTTTGGTCTAGTAGGATTGCTGTGGAGGAAAGAAAGATGTGTTTGGTGATAGAAATTGGTACAATCTGATTAATGTGAATATAGTAAGGTGTAAGATAATTTATTTATTTATAGATACAGCACAAATCCGGCCCATTGAGCTGTGTTGCCCAGCAACCCAACTATTTAACACTAGCCTAAACGTAGGCTATTTACAATGACCAATTAACTTACTAACTGGTATGTCTTTGGACTGTGGGAGGAAACCGGAGTACCCAGAGAGAATCCATGCGGTCATGAGGAGAACGTATAAGCCCCTTACAGACAGCACTGAAAATCAGCTCTGAACTCTGACACCTTCATGGTTTCATCGTGCTGAATAATGAGAAAAGGTAAAAGATGGAAGAGACGTGTTTCAGTGCTCTGCCATCTATGTTGGAAAGAATTCCTTCGATGAGAAAGAAGACCATAAGACATAGGAGCAGAATTAGGCCATTCAGCCCATCGAGTCTACTCCTCTATTCCTTCATGACTGATTTATTATCCCTCTCAACCCCATTCTCCTGCCTTCCCCCCGTAACCTTTGACACCCTGACTAACCAAGAATCTGGAAACACTCACATGGAAGATGTATGGGTTTCCTTTGGCTTGTGGTAAATTCTTAATCCATTTCACTATGCAGAAATGCTCAATATAGGTTGAGATTATGAATCTGAATGTTTCTGAATCACTGAGTGTGTGCCTTCAGGCTTCTGTATCTCCTACCTGATGGTAACAGTGAGAAAAGGGCATGCCCTGGGTGCTGCGGGTCCTTAATAGTGGATGCTGCCTTTCTGAGACACCGCTCCCTGAAGATGTCCTGGGTACTTTGTAGGCTAGTACTCAAGATGGAGCTGACTAGATTTACAACTCTCTGCAGCTTCTTTTGGTCCTGTGCAGTAGCTCCCCCATATCAGACAGTGATGCAGCCTGTCAGAATGCTCTCTATAGAAGTTTTTGAGTGTATTTGTTGACATGCCAACCCTCTTCAACTCCTAATGAAGTATAGCCACTGTCTTGCCTTCTTTATAACTGCGTCGATATATTGAGACCAGGTTACATCCTCAGAGATCTTGACACCCAGGAACTTGAAACTGCTCACTCTCTCCACTTCTGATGCCTCTGTGAGGATTGGTATGTGTTCCTTTGTCTTACCCTTCCTGAAGTCCACAATCAGCTCTTTCATCTTACTGATGTTGAGTGCCAGGTTGTCACTGCAATACCACTCCACTAGTTGGCATATCTCGCTCCTGTATGCCCTCTCGTCACCTCTGAGGCTACATCCACACTATGCCGGATAATTTTGAAAACGAAGCTTTTTCTCTTCGTTTTGACTCTGTCCACACTAAAGCGGCGTTTTCATACCCCGAAAACGGAGATTTTCAGAAACGGTCTTCAGAGTGAATAAATCTGAAAATGCCTAATATCCGTTGCAGTGTGTACAGGGTAACTGGAGCTTTTTAAAACCGCTGTCATGACGTGCCGGAACAGATGGTGGCAGCCCTGCATTATTATTATTATTATTTCTTCTTCTCCTTCTTCTCCTTCTTCCTACTTTATTGTCGCCAAACAATTGATACTAGAGCGTACAATCATCACAGTGATATTTGATTCTGCGCTTCGCAGAATCTAACAATTTCAGAACAGACGGCAACGAGACTGAAGCCGGAAGAGTTAGAAATGTACTCACCAAATACTTTGACCCATAGCTTACTGAATAAATAAGAATACTCACTTTGCCCTGTTTTCTGTCCTTGCTTGTATGAAGGTGGTTTACCTATTTATGCAAGTACTTCTCTGACAATAGATGTGTAACAACCTAATGTAACATTATATGGAAATACAAGATAACACTGAACAGACATGTTTTATACATTTAACAAGGTGCTTTAATAATGCAACAGAGTTAGTCAGTTTTTCGATGTTCGTCGTCAGCGGGGTCATACTGTCCGTGAACTCCCTGTTGGTTGCCTCCATACGCTCCAGTATTTGTTTTTTTTTTAGTTTTAAGTCCTCCTGTACGAGAGCCAAGAGCAATTCCTTTTAAGTTTTTCTACTCTGTAACTGGACAAACGCGCACTGAAAGTATACTGTTTCCTCTTCGCTTGTTTTCTGTGTGTCCTGTGCATGCCCAGTAGAGGAGATTCGCCCAAATAGCCGTGTTAGTGTGGACAGAGATATTTTGAAAAATGCTTAGTGTGTACACCTGTTGTTTTTATTTGAAACCAGTGTTTTCAAAATTATCTAGGCGTAGTGTGGACGTAGCCTGAGGTCCTACCAACAGTTGTATCATCAGCAATTTTTTAGATGGCATTTGAGCTATGCCTAACCACACAGTCAGGTGAATGTAGAGGGTAGAGCAGTGGCCTAAGCACACACCCCTGAGGTGCATCAATATTGATTGTCAGCGAGGAAGATATGTTATCACCAATCTGCACAGATTGTGATCTTCCAGTTAGGAAGTCAAGGATCCAATTGCAGAGGGAGGTACAGAGGCCCAGGTTCTGCAACTTTTCAATCAAGATTTTGGGAATGATAGTATTAAATGCTGAGCTATAGTCGATGAACAGCATCCTGACATAGGTGCTGTTAAGTATATTCAGAATTATCAACAATGATTTTATTCTTGTGCATTCTCACAATTAGATCATTTTGTTTTAGAGTCCTTCCTGTATTTCTTTCTATAACTTGGAGCAAAGGTTTGCTTCTATCTGAAATAATTAACACTTTTTAATTAACCAAATACAGGTGTCCTCGCTTTTTGAATGTCCGCTTTACGAAACCTCATTATTACGAAAGACCTACATTAGTTCCCTGTTTTTGCTTACAGAAGGTGTTTTCACTCTTACGAGAAAAGTAGCACTCGAAAAAAGGCAACGCGCACCCCGGGCAGCCGCTGTCCCTGGATTCAGAACAGCATTCTCGCCGGCATTGCTTAAACACGTGCCTGTGAGCAACCGTTAGCAAGATGAGTTCTAAGGTATTGGAAAAGCCTGAAAGAACTCGTAAGGGTGTTACACTTAGCGTAAAACTAGACATAATTAAGCGTTTCAATCATGGTGAACGAAAGTGAGTTTGGCTTGTGGAAGTTGACGAAGATGATGTTGAAGAGGTTTGGCATCCCATGACCAAGAACTGATAGATGAAGAGCTGATTCAATTGGAAGAGGAAAGGATAACAATCAAAACCGAATGCAGCAGCAAAAGTGAAGTTGTCCAGAAATGTGAAGCAACTGCGTGAGATTTTCGCTGCGATGATAAAGTACGACCTTAATCTTGAAAGGGTATGTCGGTTTAGGGCATATTTGTCAGGATGGTTTGAGTGCTTACAAAGAACTGTATGATAGAAAAATGCGCGAGGCTAGCAGTCAAGCATACTGTCGTTTATCAAGCCTTCCACATCAGCCACAGCAGACGACGAACCTCGACCTTCGCCGTCAAGGCAGGCAGACATAGAAGAAGATGACCTGCCTGCCCAGAATGATGATGAGATGACACCCCCATGTCCCACCACCCCAGTGGTCCCAACCCCTGGGCCACGGACAGATATTGATTCGCGGAGAACGCAGCGGTAGCCGGGAGGCATCCAGCACGTCTTTAAGAAAAAAGCCAAAATAAACAAGCTAATTAATTAGGTGCCGCCCAGCACGTAACTGTCGGCCCAGATCAGAGGTGATTGCCAATTGTGTCGCCTCTGATCTGGGCCGACATTTACGTGCCGGGTGGCACCTAATTAATTGTTTATTTCGGCTTTTTTCTTAAAGATGTGCTGGGTGCCTCCCGGCTACCGCTGGACCGCTGCATTCTTCGCGGATCGGTATCGGTTGGTGGCCTGGAGGGTGGGGGCCACTGCACCACCCCAACCTCTGACGACTCAGACTAACATACCATCATCAGTGTGCTCGGCGCTGTCCCAATTCTGGTAAGTGATACTACACTGTACATACTTTATTTCTACTTTTATAGGCTGTGTATTTCAATGTGTTATTTGGTATGATTCGGCAGCTTCATAGCTTAAAGTTTACTGGAGAGAGTGTTTTGCCAAGAGCGCTTGCGTCAGATTTTCGCTACGGAGAACAGTGCAGGCAATCATTGTAGAGAAGTATTTCTAATTTATATAGGCTGTGTATTTATCATATAATTTCTGCTTTTAATATATGTTACTGTTATTTTAGGTTTTATGTGTTATTTGGCATGATTTGGTAGGTTATTTTCGGGTCTGCGAACGCTCACAAATTTTTCCCATATAAATAAATGGTAATTGCTTCTTCGCTTTACGACATTCCGGCTTACAAACCGTTTCATAGGAACGCTGTACCTTCGGATGGCGGGGGAAACCTGTACAGAGTTTATGCACATGATGGACAGAGGAGTGACCTGTGCCTTACTCTCATTAATTATTTGCAAATTTTGAGCTTAATTTCTACGTCGTAGGTGTTTGAATGGTGTTTTTATCATAAATTTGTTCATTGGGTTAGGCTGCACAATGATGTGTAACAATTAATGTGAGTTGCACATAGTTATTTGTATTTAATTCTGAGCTTAGTATTGCTGTGATAAAATTGAATTTTCTGCGAAACTCTCAAGTTTTTCTCAATAAATAAGTTAGTGGTTGCACCCACATGATTATGAATCAGAATCTGGTGTGTAATGAAATGTCTGCTTTGTACTCAGTTCAATGATCTGAGACGAATTGACAGTGAGAGTTTGTACTAAATGCATTAACCAGAGTTCCTAATTTGGACACTTGGAGAACTAGCATTCCTCAAATGATATTGCTTCAGTATTTATTATTATCTGCAAAAAATTAAAAAAATAAACAAAAAGGTGCTGGTAATAACAGGATTTTCAGCACCAGAATGTAGCCTCAATATAATATTGAAACATAGAGTAAGGCCAGAAGACTGAAAAATAGAGTAAGCAGAGCAAAGAATTAAAGAATGGTTACAGCTTATAAGGCCATTCAGCCCATTGAATCTAAACAATGTACGTCAATCCAATCCTTCACACTCTTCCCAACGTCTGGAAATTCTTTCCATATAGATACGCTATCCGAGTATATTTTCAACAGTATAATTGAATCTGCCTCCATTGCTATACCTGGCAATATATTTGATGTTTTTTCTTCTTGTTAGGTTTGGTTCAGTTGCCAATCATATTTTTCTGTGTCACTTTGTCCCTGATCCTTCCTCTGAAGGTATCTGTCTACTCTGTACAATCTTAAATTACTGTCGTATCCCCATACAACTTTCACTGTTTGAAGGAACACAATCACAGATTCTCCAGCCTATTCACATAACCAGAGTTCGCAGGATCATGCCAACAAATCCCTCCCGCAGCATTTCTAAGGAGTGGCATCCCGAGTTGATACAAAACTTGATTTCTGCCTGAACCTCTATTTCATTGTTATCAGAACCAGGTTTGTTATCACTGACAAATGTCCTGAAATTTGCTGTTACTTCCTCAACCTGTGCTTGTATTTATAAGACCAAAGATGTCATGTGTATTTAACAATTTTTTAGCCTGCCTTGCCACTTTCATTGTCCATTTACCATCTATCATATAATCTATATCGCATCAGGCCAAGGTCATTCTCAATCTCTTTATCCACAGATGCTGCTTGATCCACTGAGTTCCTCCAGCACTTTGCCTTCGTTCCGGCTTCCAGCTTCCATGGTCTCTGGGGTTTCTCTTTTTATCCCCCGGTTCATTATTTAATCCAAGTACATGTTCGAACTTATCAGAACTCTTTTACCCACACTCCTTTTATTCACTGGGACACTGTTCCCCACAGTACTTTTAGGCATCATTTATTTGTTTACTTGCATTTAAACCATAAGAATATTGTGCACTTAATCCCTGAAGTCTCTATGCAGCTTCTCAATCCAAATGTTACCACTTACGACTTCAACGTTAGTGTTTTGAGCAGAGAAGTTAATTATAGCCACTTCTTGTTTTGCATAGAAAACTGCAATATGTAACTGGAAAGCTCATAGCAGACATCACTTCAGGGACACTGATATTTTCATTGTTAATGCAAAATTTTTTTTACTGCAGAACTGCATTGAAATGAAGTCATTTGTCTATGTCATATTATTATTATTTTCCTTTCCCTGGCACATTTCTGGTCTTAAATTTGATGTAACCAAGAAAGAAGAAACCAAGGCAACCTTTAGTAGATAGCCTTGTGGCCTTCAGGGATTTCTTTATACCTGAGATTATCAAACCATTTAGTGCTTAATTGTCTGAACAATGGAGCTCATGTTTTCTAAAACCGAAAGGACAATCATTACAATTCATGAGATATCTGAATTAATACTATAATTGCTTCACTCAAAGCAGACTATAGAGTTATTTACTTGGAAATCAAAAAAGGTAGTTTTGTTTCAAAATATTTTTTCTCATTCATCTGGTGATTTGAATATGAATTCCATCGGGGCAGATGGGAAATTCAGGGAGGGAATTCTTCCCTGTCCTCCAGTGAAGGAAATCTTCCATCCTTATATGTTCTGACTGGCCAGTATGGTTAACACTTGATTGCCTTCTTAGTTCAGGAGCTATTAGAGATGGACATTAAAGGTTGGTATTTTGAGCCAAGGCCATCAGTGAAACAGAAAAAAAATCCAAATCGAAAGCATTTTTACTGATCTAATTTGCATCAAACATCCAAAATACAATATTTTTCATAAATTAGAAAACTGTGGTAAATGAATGGAACCTATCAAAATGACCAAGTTAAGAAAGCATTTCATCTTTTTTTAATCCGCAAGCTGAGATTCTTCAAAACATCTTGTTTAGAAATTAGCAGTTAAAATTAACAGTAGTGCAGGGATGTCAGCAAAGCTATTGGTCCTGGATCTCTAGTATGAAGCAGGCACTCTGTTTGGGAAGAATCAAAGATATAATTTGTCCAATAAAGTGTTCAGTGGGTTTTAATAGAACATAAAACAATAGAACACTGGGCAGACCATCTGGCCCTTCATATTGTGCGCTCTTCCCGTGTATCATCCATATACCTCCATTTCCTTCAGATTCATGTCTATCTAAAAGTCTCTTCACCAAACTAACCAAACTGCCTGCTTTCACTACTTCTAGTAATCCATTCCAGGCACCTACCACTGTCTGTGTTTTTAACAAAAAATTGTTCCTCATCTCCCCTTTAGACTTCCCACTCCCCAATCTTAAAAGTAGGTCCTCTGATATTTGATGTTTCTACCCTGGGAAAAAGATTCTGACTGCCTATCTATGCCTCTCAATTTTAAAAACTTCTATCGGGTCTCCTCTCAGCCTCTGTCGCTCTAGGAAGAACTACCTAAGTTTGTTGAACCTTATAACTCACACTCTCAAATCGGGGCAGCATCCTGGTTAAGCTCTTTGGCACCCTATTTACAGTCTGTACATCCTTCCTATAAAGGGATGATCAGAACTGCACACAATACTTTAATCGTGGTCTGACTAAAATTTTATATAGCTGAACCATGACTTCCCTAATCTTATGCTCAAGACTCCTACAAATGAAGGCAAGTATCCCATTCACCTTCTCTACTTCTATAGTCACTTTGAGTGAACTATGGACTCTGACCCCAAGATCCTTCAATTCTTCGATGTTATTAAGGGGCCCACCATTAACTATATACTTTCTTCTTTCATTTGATCTTCTAAAGTGCAACATTTCATATTTGCCGTGGTTAAACTTCATCTGCTACCTCTCTACTCGTTTCTGTATCTAATCTATATCCAACTCTATTCTTTGATAGCTCTTTACGCTGTCCACATCTGCAACAACCATGGTGACATGCAGAAACTTGTTTATCCATCCAGGTATTCATATAGAGTATATCACAAACACCAGCGGTTCCAGGACTGATCCTTGCAGAACACCATGGGTTATGAATATCCAGCCAGAATAACAGCCTTCCATCTCTACTCTCTGCCTTCTGTGGGCTAATATGCAAAAATAAATTACTTGGCTTCCTCAAATAGGTGGAAAGAGTAATTATATAGATGATAATTTATAAATGTTTTAATAAATATGTTTTTCAGGTTCCACTAATATCTTAGCATATTCTGTGCATGGAATTAACCATCCGGAAACTGCAGCAATGCATATTATAATGGGTATGTATTTCCTACAGTTTCATTGCTTTCAGTATTTATGAATGTACATTTACAGTAGACACCAAATCATACTCAGGTAGCATATATAGTATTTCAAGTAAGATTTAGTCAGATTACTGGAACATTTGAATCAGAGTCAGAATCAGGTTTAATATTAGCGGCATATGCCATGAAATTTATTATCTTATGGGCAGCAGTACAGTACAATACATGATAAATATAGAAAATAAAGAATTGCAGCAGGTATATGTATAGTAACTAGTTAAATTAAAAATAGTAGTGCAAAAATAATTTTTAAAATGGCGTAGTATTCATAGGTTCAATGCCCATTTTGAAATTGGACGGCAGAGGGAAAGAAGCTGATCCTGAATCGCTGAGTGTGTGCCTTCAGGCTTTTGTACCTCCTTCCTGAGGGTAACAAGGAGTAGAGGGTATGTCCTGGGGCTCCTTAATAATGGACACCACCTTTCTGAGGCACCGCTTCCTGAAGATGTCTTTGATACTTCAGGGGCTAGAACCTATGATGGAGCTGACTTATTTTACAACTTTCTGCTACTTTTTACAGTCCTGTGCAGTGCCCCCCCCCCCCAATACCAGATGATGATGCAGCCTGTCAGAATTCATAGGTTTGTACAGTACATCTGTAGAAGTTTTCAAGTTTGCCATTTTAATTAAACACATCACTGGTGATACCATCTCCTGCACGCTGACGATCAACACTGATGCACCTCAGGCCCACTACTCTACTCTCTGTATACCCATGACAGTGTAGCTAGGCACAGCTCAGATACCATCTATAAATTTGCTGACGATACAACCATTGTTGGTAGAATCTCAGGTGGTGACAAGAGGGCGTACGGAGTGAGATATGCCAACTAGTGGAATGGTGCCACAGCAACAACCTGGCACTCAATGTCAGTAAGACAAAAGAGCTGATTGTGGACTTCAGGAAGGGTGAGACAAAGGAACACATACCGATCCTCATAGAGGGATCAGAAGTGGAGAGAGTGAGCAGTTTCAAGTTCCTGGGTGTCAAGATCTCTGAGGATCTAACCTGGTTTCAACATATCGATGCAGTTATAAAGAAGGCAAGACAGTGGCTATACTTCATTAGCATTTTAAAGGGATTTGGTAGGTCAACAAATACACTCAAAAACTTCTATAGAGAGCATTCTGACAGGCTGCATTACTGTCTGGTGTGGAGGGTGGGGGGCTACTGCACAGGACTGAAAGAAGCTGCAGAAGGTTGTAAATTTAGTCGGCTTCATCTTGGGTACTAGCCTACAAACTATCCAGGACATCTGGAGGAACTGAGTGAAATACATGTTAGTAGGGAAGTGGTGTTAGGTAAATTGAAGGGATTGAAGGCAGATAAATCCCCAGGGCCAGATGGTCTGCATCCCAGAGTGCTTAAGGAAGTAGCCCAAGAAATAGTGGATGCATTAGTGATAATTTTTCAAAACTCGTTAGATTCTGGACTAGTTCCTGAGGATTGGAGGGTGGCTAATGTAACCCCACTTTTTAAAAAAGGAGGGAGAGAGAAACCGGGGAATTATAGGCTGGTTAGCCTAACGTCGGTGGTGGGGAAACTGCTGGAGTCAGTTATCAAGGATGTGATAACAGCACATTTGGAAAGCGGTGAAATGATTGGACAAAGTCAGCATGGATTTGTGAAAGGAAAATCATGTCTGACGAATCTCATAGAATTTTTTGAGGATGTAACTAGTAGAGTGGATAGGGGAGAACCAGTGGATGTGGTATATTTGGATTTTCAAAAGGCTTTTGACAAGGTCCCACACAGGAGATTAGTGTGCAAACTTAAAGCACACGGTATTGGGGGTAAGGTATTGGTGTGGGTGGAGAATTGGTTAGCAGACAGGAAGCAAAGAGTGGGAATAAACGGGACCTTTTTAGAATGGCAGGCGGTGACTAGTGGGGTACCGCAAGGCTCAGTGCTGGGACCCCAGTTGTTTACAATATATATTAATGACTTGGATGAGGGAATTAAATGCAGCATCTCCAAGTTTGCGGATGACACAAAGCTGGGTGGCAGTGTTAGCAGTGAGGAGGATGCTAAGAGGATGCAGGGTGACTTGGATAGGTTGGGTGAGTGGGCAAACTCATGGCAGATGCAATTTAATGTGGATAAATGTGAAGTTATCCACTTTGGTGGCAAAAATAGGAAAACAGATTATTATCTGAATGGTGGCCGATTAGGAAAAGGGGAGGTGCAACGAAACCTGGGTGTCATTATACACCAGTCATTGAAAGTGGGCATGCAGGTACAGCAGGCGGTGAAAAAGGCGAACGGTATGCTGGCATTTATAGCGAGAGGATTCGAGTACAGGAGCAGGGAGGTACTACTGCAGTTGTACAAGGCCTTGGTGAGACCACACCTGGAGTATTGTGTGCAGTTTTGGTCCCCTAATCTGAGGAAAGACATCTTTGCCATAGAGGGAGTACAAAGAAGGTTCACCAGATTGATTCCTGGGATGGCAGGTCTTTCATATGAAGAAAGACTGGATGAACTGGGCTTGTACTCGTTGGAATTTAGAAGATTGAGGGGGGATCTGATTGAAACGTATAAGATCCTAAAGGGATTGGACAGGCTAGATGCGGGAAGATTGTTCCCGATGTTGGGGAAGTCCAGAACGAGGGGTCACAGTTTGAGGATAGAGGGGAAGCCTTTTAGGACCGAGATTAGGAAAAACTTCTTCACACAGAGAGTGGTGAATCTGTGGAATTCTCTGCCACAGCAAACTGTTGAGGCCGGTTCATTGGCTGTGTTTAAGAGGAAGTTAGATATGGCCCTTGTGGCTACAGGGGTCAGGGGGTATGGAGGGAAGGCTGGGTTCTGAGTTGGATGATCAGCCATGATCATAATAAATGGCGGTGCAGGCTCGAAGGGCTGAATGGCCTACTCCTGCACCTATTTTCTATGTTTCTATGTTTCTATGTTTCTATCTTCAAGGAGCAGTGACTCAGAAGGGTAGCGTCCATCACTACCTCCAGCACCTAAGGCATGCCCTTTTCTCACTGTTACCATCAGGCAGGAGGTACAGAAGACTGAAGGCGCACATTCAGTGATTCAGGAACAGCTTCTTTCCCTCTGCAATCCGATTCCTAAATGGGCATTGAAGCCTTGGATATTACCTCACTTTTTTTATTATTTCGGTTTTTTTGCACTATTTTTAAACTATTCAATATACGTATACTGTAATTGATTTACTTATTATTATTATTTTGGGTTTTTTTTCTATATTTTCTATTGCATTAAACTGCTGCTGCTAAGTTAACAAATTTCACGACACATGCCGGGGATAATAAACCCGATTCAGATTCTGTTTTCTTGACACCACACTACGCTGCTAACGTGTTTGTTCCACTACTGTTTCTCTTCTGCTTTATGTTGAAAATAGGAGAAGAGCAGCCAGTTTAGGTATAAGAATTAAAGCCACTGTAATCAATTGACCTACTTAGTTTGTATGTTGGTAAGTAAAGAAACATTTCCAAGCGCAAACACAAGGAAATCTGCAGATGCTGGAAATTCAAGCAACACACACAAAATGCTGGTAGAACGCAGCAGGCCAGGCAGCATCTATTGGAAGAGGTACAGTCGACGTTTCGGGCCGAGACCCTCGGAAACATTTCCAAGTCCAGGTTTGCCATCAGATGTTAACTGTTAAATGGCAGTCAAGATTTTAACACTCTATAATTTTGTTTCTTATTCTTCACTTTTACTAAAACATTCAGGAAATTGAAGTAACTAGTTTGAAACTAGGTACAGGAGTATCTAGAAGATAATTCCATAATCATGAAGTTATAAACATGGAAATAAATACTTCAACACACACCACACAAACTGCTGATGAACGCAGCAGGCGAGGCAGCATCTCCAGGAAGAAGTACAGTCGACGTTTCGGGTTGAGACCCTTCGTCAGGACTAACGGAAAAAAGAGATAGTAAGAGATTTGAAAGTGGGAGGGAAAGGGGAGATCCAAAATGATAGGAGAAGACAGGAGGGGGAGGGATGAAGATAAGAGCTGGGAAGTTGTCTGGCAAAAGGGATACAAGGCTGGAGAAGGGGGAGTATCATAGGACAGAAGGCCTGGGGAGAAAGAAAGGGGGAGGGGAGCACCAGAGGAAGATGGAGAACAGGCAAGGAGTTATTGGGAGAGAAAAAATAATAATTTTTAGGGATGGGGTAAGAAGGGGAGGTGGGGCATTAACGGAAGTTAGAATGTTTGTGCAATAACGGAATGTTTGTGCCATCAGGTTGGAGGCTACCCAGATGGAATATAAGGTGTTGTTCCTCCAACCTGAGTGTGGCTTCATCTCGACAGTAGAGGAGGCCATGGATTGACATATTGGAATGGGAATGGGAGGTGGAATTAAAATGTGTGGCCACTGGGAGATCCTGCTTTCTCTGGTGGACTTTCTCCTTCAATAACTCCTTGCCTGTTCTCCATCTTCCTCTGGTGTTCTCCTTCCCCTTTCTTTCTTCCAAGGCCTTCCGTCCTGTGATACTCCCCCTTCTCCAGCTTTGTATCCCTTTTGCCAGTCAACTTCCCAGCTCTTAGCTTCATCCCTCCCCTTCCTGTCTTTGCCTATCACTTTGGATCTCCCCCTCCCCCTCCCACTTGCAAATCTCTTACTGTCTCTTCTTTCAGTTAGTCCTGACGAAGAGTCTTGGCCCGAAACGTCGACTGTACCTCTTCCTATAGATGCTGCCTGGCCTGCTGCGTTCCACCAGCATTTTGTGGGTGTTGCTTGAATTTCCAGCATCTGCAAATTTTCTCGTGTTTGCATTTCTAAATGAATAGTTCAAGTTTATTGTCATCTGACTACACAATCACAACCAAATGAAACAACAGTGCACGCACACAGCATACATCACATATAGCACAGAAACCAAAATATTATACTATAAATAAGTTAATAAAATTGTAATTCAAAGTGCATGTAGTAAAAGCTAGCACAAGTAAACAATAAACAATATGGTGAACAGCTCGCTATCCCCGTGACTAGTAGTAGTGTGTTCATTACTCACAGCCTGAAGGAAGAAGCTGTGACCCAGTCTGACAGCCCTAGTCCTGATGCTTCTGTACCTCCTTCCTAACGGTTGTGGGTCAAAGAGATTGTGGGATCCTCAACAATGCTTTGAGCCCTTTGTCTTCAGAGCTCCCAGTAAATGTCACAAATAGAAAGGTGGTAGACCCCAAAAGTCCTTTTGTCCATTTTTTTACCGTCCTCTGTCAGGTCTAGTGGTTTCATGCTCTGCAGCTTCCATACCATACAGTGATGCATGCAAACAGGCTCTCTTAATGGTGCTCCTGGAGAAAGTTGTTAGAATGGAGACAGAGAGCCTTGCACGGCCTTAATCTCATCAGAAAATGGACGATCTGACCCGGAATCACAACACCTCCTCAGCTGCTGTGACTTCTTGACTAATGAGGAGGTGTTGTGAGTCTTGGTTAGATCGTCCGTTATGTGCACATCAAGGAATTTTATGCTGTTCATTCTCTCTATGACAGAGAAATTGATATGCAATTGAGTGGTTGATCTGTACCTTACTAAAGTCCACAATGATCTCTTTTGTCTTGTCCATGTAGAGACTCAGGTTGTTCTCAAATCATTTGACAAGCCTTTCTCCCTTCTCTATTCATTATTGTTGCTGATGAGGCCAACAACTGTAGTATCATCAGTGAACTTGATGAAATGGTTTGAGCTGCATCTGGCAATGCCTTCATGACTCAGCAGTGGGCTGAGCACACAGCCTTGAAAAGTACCAGTGCTTAGAGTGATGGAGCTTGAGATGTTGCTGCCAACTCAAACTGACTGGGGTCTTCCCATCAAGAAGTCCAAGATCTAGTTACAGGATACAACATACATCAAAGTTGCTGGTGAACGCAGCAGGCCAGGCAGCATCTATAGGAAGAAGCGCAGTCGACGTTTCAGGCCGAGACCCTTCGTCAGGACTAACTGAAGGAAGAGTGAGTAAGGGATTTGAAAGCTGGAGGGGGAGGGGGAGATGCAAAATGATAGGAGAAGACAGGAGGGGGAGGGATGGAGCCGAGAGCTGGACAGGTGATAGGCAGAAGGGGATACGAGAGGATCATGGGACAGGAGGTCCGGGAAGAAAGACGGGGGGGGTGGGTGACCCAGAGGATGGGCAAGAGGTATATTCAGAGGGACAGAGGGAGAAAAAGGAGAGTGAGAGAAAGAATGTGTGCATTAAAAAGAGTAACAGATGGGGTACGAGGGGGAGGTGGGGCCTAGCGGAAGTTAGAGAAGTCAATGTTCATGCCATCAGGTCGGAGGCTACCCATACGGAATATAAGGTGTTGTTCCTCCAACCTGAGTGTGGCTTCATCTTTACAGTAGAGGAGGCCGTGGATAGACATGTCAGAATGGGAATGGGATGTGGAATTAAAATGTGTGGCCACTGGGAGATCCTGCTTTCTCTGGCGGACAGAGCGTAGATGTTCAGCAAAGCGGTCTCCCAGTCTGCGTCGGGTCTCACCAATATATAAAAGGCCACATCGGGAGCACCGGACGCAGTATATCACCCCAGTCGACTCACAGGTGAAGTGATGCCTCACCTGGAAGGACTGTTTGGGGCCCTGAATGGTGGTAAGGGAGGAAGTGTAAGGGCATGTGTAGCACTTGTTCCGCTTACACGGATAAGTGCCGGGAGGGAGATCAGTGGGGAGGGATGGGGGGGGACGAATGAACAAGGGAGTTGTGTAGGGAGCGATCCCTGCGGAATGCAGAGAGAGGGGGGGAGGGAAAGATATGCTTAGTGGTGGGATCCCGTTGGAGGTGGCGGAAGTTACGGAGAATAATATGTTGGACCCGGAGGCTGGTGGGGTGGTAGGTGAGGACCAGGGGAACCTTATTCCTAGTGGGGTGGTGGGAGGATGGAGTGAGAGCAGATGTACGTGAAATGGGGGAGATGCGTTTAAGAGCAGAGTTGATAGTGGAGGAAGGGAAGCCCCTTTCTTTAAAAAATGAAGACATCTCCCTCGTCCTAGAATGAAAAGCCTCATCCTGAGAGCAGATGCGGCGGAGACGGAGGAATTGCGAGAAGGGGATGGCGTTTTTGCAAGAGACGGGGTGAGAAGAGGAATAGTCCAGATAGTTGTGAGAGTCAGTAGGCTTATAGTAGACATCAGTGGATAAGCTGTCTCCAGAGACAGAGACAGAAAGATCTAGAAAGGGGAGGGAGGTGTCAGAAATGGACCAGGTAAACTTGAGGGCAGGGTGAAAGTTGGAGGCAAAGTTAATAAAGTCAACGAGTTCTGCATGCGTGCAGGAAGCAGCGCCAATGCAGTCGTCGATGTAGCGAAGGAAAAGTGGGGGACAGATACCAGAATACTAGTTACAGGATGTTGAGTCCCAACGAGGATAGTTTACCCACCAGTCTCTGAGGGATAATGGTGTTAAATGCTGAGCTGAAGTTGATGAACAACATCCTAGCATATGAGGCATCATTTTCTAGGTGGGACAGGATGGTGTGAAGGGCTGAGGACAGGCTTGAGTAATAGGCAAACTGAAAACACTCCAAAATGTCCCCTAAAACCCTCACTAATTTTTATAGATGCACCGTAGAAAGCATTCTTCTAGGGTGCAACTTGGTACGGAAGTTGTCCTGTCCCAGACCGGAAGAAGCTACAGAAGATCGTGAACACAGCGCAGCACATCACACAAACCAATCTTCCATCCTTGGACTCACTTTACACCGCACGCTGTCAGAGCAGTGCTGCCAGGATAATCAAGGACACGACCCACCCAGCCAACACATTTTTTGTCCTTCTTCCCTTCGGGAGAAGGCTCAGGGGCTTGAAGACTCGTATGGAGAGATTTGGGAACAGCTTCTTTCCAACTGTGATAAGACTGCTGAACGGATCCTGACCCAGACCTGGGCCGTACCCTCCAAATATCGGGACCTGCATCTTGGTTTTTTTTGCACTACCTTACTTTCCATTTTTTTTATTTTCTATTTATGATTTGTAATTTAAATTTTTAATATTTACTATTGATTTGTAATCCAGGGAGTGGGAAGCACAGAATCAAATATTGCTATGATGATTGTACGTTCTAGTATCAATTGTTTGGTGACTATAAAGTATAATTAGCTGGAAGGTGGGATTTTATATCATCCATTACCAGCCACTCAAAGCACTTCATGATTGTTAAAGTCAGTGCATTTAACCTAGTACCGTTGCTCTCTTGGGCACTGAGATGGTGGTGACTGCCTTAAAGCCTGCAGGGCAGCGGACTGTTTCAGAGAGAGATATTAAAGAGTCTGTTAGGATCTCTGTTAACTGGGCCACACAGTTCCTCACATTTTGCATGGTTTTACACTGGCTAGGGTCCTCCTTATCTTGGCTGCAGCCAAACAGCATGTCTGTCCCTCAGGAGGAGAGGGGGGCTTTCCTTGATATTACATTGTTCATTTGTCTAAATCATGCCTAGAAAGTATTCTGCCTTTCAGGAAGGGAGGTGTTGCTGTTGTTGCCATGCAGTTGGTTATGTTTTTTAGGCCGTATCTCATGTGTCACATTTCCCTGATGTCACAAAGGTGTCTGTGGATTTTCTGTGCGTAATCATGCTTTGCCTTGCTGATGTTGCAGAAGAGTGCAATTCTTGCTGATCTTAGAGTTGTTCCGTCCCTGATTTGAAGACAGCGTCCCAATCCCTAAAAGCGCACGAACCTCTGAGTCAGCCATGCTTTCTGGTTTGCCCTGGCAGTGTAGTGTTTAATCGCGGTAATGTCCTGAAAGCACTTTTGTGTGTAGCCAGTCACCGATCCCACATATTTATCAATGTTGAATAGGTGATAATTTTATTAAATTTTTTATGAATATTGTTACGTACCCCATAACTGGGTTGCCAAACCAGCAGAAATGGAACGCTCGTTGGAGTCTGTGATTACTAGGAACTAATAAAGTTTTATTAAAGAAATAAGTAATACAGTACTGTAATCGTAAGGATATCAATGTAACAGGTTAGCAATGATAATACACACATATACACAGAACTAGGGTAATAGAAATCAACCAAGCTCTATCGCAGTCCAGGGGTAAAATGATCAGTCTTAAGTGAAGCAGAGTTCAGTTCAGTTTAGTGCAGTTCGAAGTAGGCCCTGCTGCTGTACCATTGGAGAGAGAGAGTGGGAGATGCAATTGGTTTCGGGCAGAACTTTTGATGTCTTCTAATCCCGCTGTGGTCACCGACTGTGACCCCTCTGTTCTGGATACGATCGTTCTTCCGCGGTGAACCCGGCACTCAGGCAAGGGCAGACACACACCCCAGGTTCCCACCGATCGGACCTTTACACCCTGTGGACCTCTGGTCGGTTCCCGCGAACCGGACCTCCAAACTCCCACCACTGCTCTTTCCAGGGTCTCGTGGCGTGTCTCGTGCCTTAGCAAACCTGCTCCTTTTATCCCCCTGCTGGGGTATCACCTGTCCATCAAACTTTAAACAGTTCAGGTTCAAAGCAACCGGTCTGTCAATATCTGAATTGTGTTTCTTTCCCGTTAATTCCTCTCTTCTCTCTTATTAGCATTTTGAGTGTTTCTCCATTGTCTTTCGTTATCTCTCTCATTAGCATCATCCGTCCGGTAGCTCTGCTTGGCGTCACACATGACATTATGTACAATGTGCATTAGTCATGTGATCTACAAATTGGGCATATGGCATCTGTGCTTCAAAAAGAAAAGCTGGATACAAAATCCTGATACTTTTGAATGCCAGTGTTCAATGCACAGTCTTATATTTCTTCTGGCATTAACATTTTTGCAGAAATGAAGCTAAAAAGATCAGTTAGAAAAAGTTTGATTTCAATAAAGGGAAACGAGCTTAAAATATATCATCAATGAACTGTGCAGCTACTTGTCTGCTCTTAGTCATTGTTTGCAGTGATTTGTGTGAATGTTTAATATGCATATATGGCCAAAATGATATTTTAGATGTATCATATGTAACGTGAGAGGTGAAACTAAATTGTATATTTATATACTCCCATATCTAAGGAGTATTGCAAAGTTGTGGCTGGAGTTTTTGCTGTATTTTCACTCTTCAGCAAGTGAAGACTGCATTGATATCTTTCTTTAGAATGCATCAAAATTTAAACTAATTTTGACAAGACCTTTGTCTCTAGTGAAGACAGATGCAGTGTATTTCATTAGGTGCCCTCTGCCTCCACAACAAAACAACTTCTTTAGTCCCTGATTGGCCCCCGTCCTTTCTCTTAATTACTTCTTTACCAATAATTCTCTGATAGAATGAGATACTATTTATCAGTGAAATCTCATATTGCAGGCGCCCAAGCAGTGACTTTATCTATAAGGGTTTGTTTCACTCTCTTTTGTATGTTGTGTCATCTTTTGCTATAGGCAATCTTCAAGAAGTGGATGTTTGCACCTTCAGGACCCATGGCAGGCTACTTCGATTTGGTTTCTCAGGCATGTTGGGCTTTGGAGGGAGAACGTTGGCCTTAGCAGAGAAGTATCGTTGGATGCCTTCCAAAGAGCGGAGGGAGTTTGCTGTCATCAGAACACTGGCAAATCTCAAGTAAGATGAATTGTTTGCCATCCAACAGAATAATAGCTCTACTTTCTATGTGTAGCATCAACAAATAATGGTTGTATTTTCTTTAGTTTATAATTTAGTTCTTCCTCTAACAGAAATTATTAAAGTAGTTGAGCATGGTTTTGAACATGTTGTACAGTTTGAATTCAGCAAAATAGTCTTTGATGTGATAATAAAGGCATTTCATTTTTATTTTTAGGTCTGAAGACTGTGAATTATTATTTTTACCATCAACAAATACCGACTTGGAAGAACAAGGTGGCGTTAGGTTGGTAGCAAGTGAATCAGTTTGTTTTTTTTTACTCCACAATTTAGTTTCAAACAACATTTTTAAGATAGCATTTCCTCTAAATGGATATAAAATATAAGCAAAGAAAATCACTTTAGAATAATCATCCACCTTAATTAAGATCACCCAGTTACGGGATAGAGGGACTTACTCGTCAAAAACTTTTAACTGGCCTGGGGTCTATCAGCTGGTTAGGCACATAGTATTATGAGACAGAAAGTAGTCAATTCTCCAATATGTCACCTACTGTTTATGCCTGATGCGTAAGATGTGGTAGTTGGATTTCTAATAAGGTGAATTAACAAAAGCTTAGGTAAAATACCTTAAAATTAAGGTTTCCCACATGGGAGTGAGTATGTTCTTGGTGTTTAACAAACTCACTGGCCCAAAGTAACCAACATTTTGTATGTGGATTATAATTTCCTCAGATAAGTATTTCAACATGTAATGGTTTTTAAAAAATAATTTATTAAACTGTTTGATTTTAATCTTCAACACTTACCTTATGTGCATTTACAAATTCAGTTTTTGTGGGAATATGTTAATCTGTACCCCTTAAATCTCTTTATAACTTCCGTTATTCTAATTTTCTCTTAAGTAACTCTTTCCAGACAACTACTGTCTTGTTGGTATTGTGAAATTGGTCTTATCCCAAACCAATGCTCTAATTTTATGTTATTTCCCATAACAGTGCTAAATTTAGTTGAAATATGCTCAGTGGAGGAGATGATTGATGAGGGTAGGGCTATGGATATTGTTGATAAGGGTTTTAGCAAAGCAATTAATGAGGTCATACTTAGTATGCTGGATCCAGAGGATTAAAGCACATGTGATCCATAAATTGGATTCAAAATTAGCTTGGTCATAGAAGACAGAGTATTGTGGTGGAGGGGTGTTCATGTTTCTGGATTTCTGTGATCTATGGTGTTCCATAGGAATCAGTGCTGGAATCTTGGTTGTCTGTGATATGTGTAAATGATTGTGACAAAAGTGTAGGTAGGCTACTTAGTAAGTTTGCAGACTATGCTAAATTTGGCAGAATTGTGGATAGTGAGGAAGGTTGTCAATGGATATAGCTAGATATAGACCAATTTGAAATATGCGACGAGAAATAGCAAATGGAGTTTATTCTGTAGAAGTGTGATGGGTGACACTTTAGAATTTTGCAAAGGAAAGTATATATTAAATGGTGACATACAGACCAATCTTGGGCTGCATGTCCATAGCCCCTGAAAGTGGGAACAGAAGTAGAAAGGATTGTAAATAATGGACATAACATACTTGCTTTATTAGTTCAGGCACTGAGTAAAAAAGTTGGGAGGTCATGTTTGAGCTGTATAAGATATTTTTTTGGGTCATATTTAATTATTTGCAGTTCGAGTCAACACATCCCAGGAATGATTTATTTACTGATTGATCGATTGTGGTGCAGCGTGGAACGGGCCCTTCCAGCCCTTCAATCCGTGCTGCCCAGTAACTTAACCATAGCTTAATCATGGGACACTTCACAATGACAAATTAACCTACCAACTGCTGCGATTTTAGACTGTGGTAGGAATCCGGAGCATCCAGCAAAACTCACACCGTCACAGGGAGAACATGCAAATTCCTACAGACAGCAGCGAGAAGCTTTGAAGAAGTTTAAATTCAAGTCAAGTTTACTGTTATATGCAAGAGTGCATGTATGCACAGGTGTAACGAAAAACGTGCCTGCAGTAGTATCACAATCATATAACGATCATATAAGCACCATTCACAAGGAAAACATAAACACAAATTTTACATACAAGAGATTCTGTAGATGCTGAAAATCCAGAGCAACACATATGAAATGCTGGAGAAACTCAGCAGGTCAGACAATGGAAAGGAATAAACATTTTGGGCTGAGACCTGAGGAAGGATCTTGGCCTGAATTGTCAACTCTTTAGTCCTTTCATTCAATGCTGCCTGACTTGAGATCCCCCACTGTTTTGTGTGTGTAATATAAATTATACACAATTTTTACAAGAAAGAATGCAAATAGAAAAAAAACAAGTTGGTTTTAGTGCAAACTGTTTACTGTTGGTAAACTGTGGTGTTTAGGGTTTGAAGGGTGGTTCAGGAACAAGGTAGCTGAAGGCTGCAGAAGAGAATTAGTAAGATAATGCTTGGATTAGAGAGTATAAACTATAAGGAGAGGTCAGTCTTGGATTATTTTTTCTGCAAGGTGAGAGGCTGACAGGTGACTTGATAGAAGTTTATAAACTTGTGGGAGGCATAAATAGGGCAGATGGTCAGAGTCTTTCTTCCCATGTCAAATTCTACATGGTATAATTTTAAGGTTTATACTTATGGCAAAACTTTAATATGTTTAAGTTCACTGATGACACCACTGTCGTTGACTGAATCGAAGGTAGTGATGAATCAGCATATATCTGGGAGATTGACAGTCTGACTGAGTGGTGCCACAACAACAGTGTCTCACTCAATGTCAGCAAGACAAAGCAGATGATTATTGACTTCAGGAGGAGGAAACCGGAGGTGCATGAGCCAGTCCTCATCGCGGATCAGTGGTGGACAGGATCAGCAACTTAAAATTATTATTTCAAAGGATTTGCTTTGGGTCCAGCACGTAAGTGCCTTTACAAAGAAAGTATGACAGTGCCTCTGCTTACACAGAAGTTTGCAAAGATTTGGCATGTCATCTAAAATTTTGACAGACTTCTATAGATGTGTAAGTAGAACATATTGTCTGGCTGCATCATGTCCTGGTATGGAAATACCAACGACCTTGTAACACCCCAAGCCTACAGAAAGTAGTGAATATAGCTCAGTCCATAAAGGGTAAAGCTCTCCTATCAATGAGCACATCTACGTGGAGTGCTGTCGCAGGAAAGCAGCATCTGGTATCAGTGACTCCCACCATACAGGTCATGCTCTCTTCTCACTGCTGCCATCAAGAAGAAGGTACAGGAGCCTCAAGATGCATGCCACCAGATTCAGGAATAGTCACTGCCTCAGCCATCAGTCTCTTGAACCTGTGGGATAACTTCCCTCGCCAAATAACTAAACCGTTCCCACTGAACTGGACTCACTTTCAAGGACTCTTCATCTCATGTTCCCAATATTTATTGCTTATTTATTATTCTTATTTGTTTTCTACTCTTTCTTTCTGTATTTGCACTGTTTGGATTTTTTTTTTGCACATTGGCTGTTATCCGTCCTGTTGGGTGTGGTGTTTCATTGATTCTATTGTGTTTCGGATATTTACTGTGATTGACTGCAATAAGATGAACTTGTATGTACTTTGATAATAAATTTACTTTGAATATTGAAAGGAGAAAAGTTTAAAGGAGATTTAAAAGGCAAGTATTTTTTTAAACGCAGTTAATGGTAGGTGCCTGGAATCTGCTGCTTGGGAAAGATGGCAATATTTAAGAGGCATTTAGACAGGCACATGTATAGGCAGGGTATGCAGGGAAATAGAACATGCACAGGCAGATGGGATTAGTTAATTTCGCATCATGGTGGACACAGACATTTTAGGCTGAAGGGTCTTTTCCTGTGCTGTAATGTTCTGTATTCTATGTACCACAAAAATGCACTCCCAATTCAGGGACTAATAAGAAATAAATAACTGTTCTCCCATCTGTATGATTTGCTACATACTGCTTAAAAATGTTCACCTGAGTGCAGTTTACGAATTTGGTGTCCTCGATTCTTTTTACTATGATTGGTATTTAGATAATTTAAATTTCCCACTATTTCTTCACTTGTACCTTTTTATTTATCAGAAATTTGCCTACGTATTTGTTCTTCTGTTACCCTCTGAATATTTGGATGCCTATAGTATATTCCCAACAATGTTATAATTGCATTTTACTTATGCAGTTTTGGTAATTTTCCAACACATCCCTGTCACATTGATTATTTACTTAACCCACGTTGCTACGCATATGTGCCTTTTCAAAGTCCCTTCTTTATGTTATCTAACCAGGAGTATTAAACTTCCAGTCCTATTACTGTTTGTACTAGTGGGGATAAACAGGCTGCTGGAGGAACTTGGCGGGTCAGGGGGTATCTGTGGAGGCAAAGGGATGGTTGGCATTTTGGATCGAGACCCTGGATTAAGACTGTGGGTGTAGAGGGAGGATAGCCTGAACAAAGTGGGGATTGCGGAGGTAGTGATGAAGGCAGTAGGTGATAAGTCAAACCAGATAAGGGAGCGATGATAGACAGATGGATCCAGGTGGGGGAGAGAATCAGTTTAAAGATAGAGGCTGATGGGTTAAAGGTGGAAACAGAGGGAGGAAAGAAAGGGGGTTAGACACAGAGAGCAAGCTGGGGTAGGGATGGGACAGGAAGGGAAGGTATCAACAGAGGCTAGAAGATGACTGGAATCAGGTTAGGGAGGGATGATGGGTCGATGGAACTAGGCAGGTGGGGAAGGGGGGTAATAAGACTAATGATGTAAGAGGGAAGAAGTCCATGTATACAGGAGTGTCAGCGGTGGGCAGATGAAACTAGGTTCATCTGCATGTGTAGTCCCTTGTGTGTCTAGCTTGTAATGTTTCAGTTAAGTAAAGTATCATAATTTGATATGTGTATCAAAATCTTTGCTATTCTTCCTTGCCTATTGAATCCCTGTGTTTGAGATATATACAGATTAGTCAAATCAGATTTTTAAAAATTACTGTCTTCCCTTTTTTCTTTGGTGTTTTCAACTGTTTCACTAATTTTCTGCCTTCCATTTGCTTAGTTAGTTTTAAGCCAAACTGGACTAGCAAATGTATGGGTATTGATCTCAGCTCTTTTGAGGTGCAATTTGTTTCACCTTCCTTAGAGTTGATTTCTGTGCCCCAAGATTAATCTGGAGATTACTACTTCTTAATCTCTGTAGATATTTAAAATCTGACTGCAGAAATTTATCGCATATTTATTGTACCTATGTTGGTACCTACAAGGGGTGATTGATAAGTTTGTGGCCTAAGGTAGAAGGAGTCAATTTTAGAAAACCTAGCCCATTTATAGTCCCCTCCTACATGTACACACATAGTCCAGGGGTCGTGGAGCACACGGATCCTTTCTTTGTAGAAGTGGTCCACTGCAGGGGTGATTGATAAGTTTGTGGCCTACAGTAGAAGGAGATGGGTTATACAGCTCTTGTTACATGCACGTGCAGTTCAACTCTTTGAGTGAAAATGCAGAAAGTTTGAAGTTCCACGGATTTATCAATCACCCCTGCTGTGGACCACTTTTTGGAGGTCTAAGATGCCGACGTCTACAAAGAAGGGATCTGTATGCTCCACGACCGCTAGACTAAGTGTGTAAATGTAGGAAAAATAAATGTGCTAGGTTTTCTAAAATTGACTCTTTCTACCTTAGGCCACGAACTTATCAATTACTCCTCGTGTATTAACCACAAACTCTGCAGCGGATAAAAGATCTCTTTGGCCCCAGCACCAGCGAGGCAACACCCTGGAATAACCTTTCAAAAATCTTAGGAATATCTTTCTTCTCTATTAACTATAAAAGCTCTCATAACTATTAATCTATCTTTCTTGGTCTTTCCTGGACACCTAAGCCACCCTTGGTATTCCGCAGAACCACGTGTTAACTACAGTTATTGCAGGTAATTACAGGTGATCCTTCATGGATCACCTGAACTACCTGCATGTTCCTTTAATATCTGTCATGGAGTCGTCCAGCCCTTCTCTGATACACCTCCTAGATCTGCAGGGTGACACTTCCCAAAACATGCTATCTGTGAAACTCAATTTTGTACAAGGACTGCTTTCATAAACTCAGTTCAGAAACCCAGAAGCCAAGAAGATACCCAGTTGCACACCTGTGGTTATCCAGAACACAAGAAGTTTGCTGAAGTTTCTGCATAATACAGCAGACGTATTTCACAGGTTTGAGGTGCCCTGCTATGACTCCATTTATTTGATCACCTCACTACACAGAAACCAGAACTATTACTTTTGTGATAGCTTCCCATAGCCACCTTGCATGCTTGTCAGCTGAAATTCCTCTTAGCAGGCTTCTTTTCGTAATTTGCATCTTGCCTATACAGGAAATTATGTAGAGCTTGATCAAAACATGTAACAGAAGTATTTTCACCCAATTACATACCAAAAACACAGAATCAAAAAGCAAAACATAGTGCAAAAAAGATTAAGTAAAGCATAAAAAAAACTCCTTAATGGGTCAACAGTGGAAAGGGTGAGCAGCGTCAAGTTCCTGAGTGTCAGCATCTCCAAGAATCTATCTTGGGCCCAACATATTGATGCAATCATTAAGAAGGCATTCCAGTGGACGTTTGAGAATACTTGGTATGACACCAAAGACATAAATTTCTATAGCTGTATGATGGAGAGCATTCTGATTGGTAGCATGACAGCTTGGCATGGAAGCTCCAGTGCAAAGGATCACAAGAGGCTGCAGACCATTGTAGACTCAGCCAGCACCATCTTGAGTATAACTCAACCCACCATCAAGAACAGCCTCAAGAAGATAGCATCTATCGTTATGTACTCTCACCATTTGGGACATCTTCTTGATAGTGGCATGAGGGAGGAGGTACTGGAGCTTGAGACCCACACTCAATGATTCAGGAACAGCTTCTTCCCTTATCTCATCAGATTTCTGAATGGTCCATGAACCCATGGAAACTACCATGTTATTCCTTTTGTTTTGCACTGTTTATTTGTTTCATAATTTATAATTTTATGTTTTTGTATTGCACTGCTGCCACAAAACAACAAATTCCACATCATTTAAGATGAGGCTGCATACACGTAAGATTAATTTTACAAGATAGACATTGGTAATTGGCAGACATTTAAACCACTCTTACTCTTGAAGATGTCATGCATATTCTCCATCTATAGTTATTATTTATAATTTTGTGAGACTGTTTAAAGCAGGTTTACAGATTTTTGTGATGCTCATTCGTATATTAATTTGCTTTGTGGAAGCAAAAAATTCCTGAAATGTAATTCTGCTTTGGATGGATCGTCATGGATCATTTATAATTGTATTTGTTACATAGCTCTCGTGGAACTCTAGAATTAAGCTTTAGTGTGCCTGTTGTATGGAAACTAGAATGTCTGAGTCCTTAAACTTTCTTGAATATGGGTTGGGTACATTACAGTTATGAACAACTTTTAAGAGAGTGGGATAAGATGATAAAATGCTGGTAAAACTCAGCTCCATGGAGAAATAAACAGTTCATGTTTCCAGTTGATGATTTTGCATCCTAAAGGACATAATGAGAGATTAATTTTCTATTTCCATCTCCACAGATGCCAAGTATTTTCAGATTTAGACGTAGACATAGAATAGTACGGCACAGTACATGTTGAGCCAACCCTCAAACCCTGCCTCCCATATAACCTCCCCCACCTTAAATTCCTCCATATACCTGTCTAGTAGTTTCTTAAATTTCACTAGTGTATCTGCCTCCACCACTGACTCAGGCAGTGCATTCCACGCACAACCACTCTCTGAGTAAAAAAACCTTCCTCTAATATCCCCCTTGAACTTCCCACCCCTTACCTTAAAGCCATGTCCCCTTGTATTGAGCAGTGGTGCCCTGGGGAAGAGGCGCTGGCTGTCCATTCAATCTATTCCTCTTAATATCTTGAACACCTCTATCGTGTCTCCTGTCGTCCTCCTTCTCTCCAGAGAGTAAAGCCCTAGCTCCCTTAATCTCTGATCATAATGCATACTCTCTAAACCAGGCAGCATCCTGGTAAATCTCCTCTGTACCCTTTACAATGCTTCCACATCCTTTCTATAGCGAGGCGACCAGAACTGGACATAGTACTCCCAAGTGTGGCCTAACCAGAGTTTTATAGAGCTGCATCATTACCTCGCAACTCTTAAACTCTATCCCTCGACTTATGAAAGCTAACATCCCATAAGCTTTCTTAACTACCCTATCTACCTGTGAGGCAACTTTCAGGGATCTGTGGACATGTACCCCCAGATCCCTCTGCTCCTCCACACTACCAAGTATCCTGCCATTTACTTTGTACTCTGCCTTGGAGTTTGTCCTTTCAAAGTGTACCACCTCACACTTCTCCGGGTTGAACTCCATCTGCCATCTGATATTTCATATCAGTTTTCCCAGTAGCAGCAATATTTTGTTTTTGTTGCTGTGGATAAAATTGGCTATGTATCCCTTCAAGGTCAGGAAACTGTGTAGCCTCGGCTGAGGCTGATGCTAGGCAGTGTTTTTGCCTAGGAGTCTCCAAGCGCACATTAGTGTTATTTTGGTGCTTCGTTGCAGCCTATAACTACTCATTGGTACAATAAATCTGTACTTTCCCAGAACTTAAACTTCAATATACTAGATAGAATTTGTGCATTTCTCAATCTCATTTTAAATATTCTTTAGGACTTTGAGTAGTCATAGTTACTTTCAGAGGCTTTGAGTGCATCTTTGAATCTCTACCACTATGGTCCTGCTACTATCTTCTCATGAAGAAACTTAAAGTGACACATATGATTTAGGCATGCCATTGGCATGACCTACCCAACATGACTGACTAAATGTATCCACAACCACAAAATTGGTTGTTTTATCCTTCCGATGAACTTGGAAGATTTTGCAGAGAGAGCAGCGCCTGTTGTTGGTAGTCCAGATCTCAGACGCAGATAGGAGGCCAAAGGTCATGTTAGAGCCTGAATTTGTGCTTAGTCTGAAATCTCAGTCTTTAGAGACCCATTTCCTCAATTAACCAAAGGAAGTTTGAAGGCAGTGATGAAAGTGTGTTCATGATCTTGCAGTCTCTTCAGTCCCATTTACTGGCAAAAGCTGTGATATTCCACATTACGATGGAGCAGACCATGTTTCTTGTCCATTTCCTTCCATGTATGCTTGATAAGTTGTTTAGCTGTCGGATTTCTTATGTTATAATACTGAATATTGAAAACTTTAAAGATATTCATTTTGCAATTTCAGACCATTTTGTATCAAAATTGTTTTATTTTATATTGGCAAATGATTTTCTGATATGTTTTAGAAATACAGATGGAACAAATGCTGAGGAACAATGTAGTGAGTACTGAATGCTAACTTCAATTATAAGTGAATCGATTTAAAATAATTCGAAATGTCACTTTATTTTTTGTGGTATCATTATATATTAACATCAATTTGTGATGCTTTTCAGGTGATGAAGAGAAATGGAGAAGCATGCAAGGAACTTTCCTCAATATTAACGTTATGGCTATTCCTTGTCTCTGTTCTATGGCACCAAGAGGCCTTGCACCTAATACCCGGTCAGTAGATTTAGAACAGGCCAGTGCATCTAATTTTGATGGGCACTTGAGGAAGTTAAATGGCAGTTAATGTTGTAAACTTATCGTTTGCAAATGTTCTGTCTGCTTAGGTCAAGACTGACATAAATACGTAATGGTGTTCTTAATTTGGTCAAGTAAAGTGTGAGGTTTTAGAAAAGCACATCTGTACTATTACACCGTGGGCATGTAGACTTACTTAAATTATTTATCTAAAGCTGTAAAATAACATTTTGCCAAGCACATACAGAAGGGTGTCAGTTGACTCGCTACTGTATTCAAACAGAATGCTGGAAACGTAGATTCTGCTTATTAAGCCTGTATTCATATAACAGATTTGCAAGTTTTCTTTTACATTTTAGAAAAATGTTTTTTTTATTATAAATACTTGCTCAAAAAATTGTTAAAAGCTGTAGTATTAAAACGTCTTACTGTTATTGACAATAATTTCTTACAAGCTCTAAACATCTTTGAAAACACTCTTCCTTACACTGTTTAATAGTTTTATTAATTTGTGATATTCATTCATGATTATCAATGATAATTTGTCACCTTTTGAATATTAATTCCAACCAGAAACAATAGCGGCTTTTATTTTTTCATTGCTTAAGTTGAACAAGATCTGCCTCTAAATATTCAGTGTTACATTTTAGGTTGAATAATGGAAGCATGTCACTTATCACTGTCCGAAACTGTACTCGAGCAGATTTTATAAAATATCTGAAGCGGTATGGTAGTGCAAACAATCAGGTAAATTAAAACAATTTTTGTTTTTTAAATACAGTTAATTTGTTTCCTTCTGTTATAATACATCTGATGGACTCTGTTAGCATTAGCACAGCTGTTATCATAATAAGAATTAGCTTGCTGTCACAAGACATTTGCAATGGATTATTATCAAATGTAAAATATGGTCATGCCTAATCCAGATTAGCTCTTTATATCCTACTTCATTTTATTTTGTTGTGCACTCTTTTGACGATCTGTAGTTGTTTGTAGAGATTTTATTTTAATAATTAACAACTACATCTGCCTTTATAGATAGATGATATGAAAATAGGTGGAGCATCAAATATTGTTGAGGAAGCAGTGTGTTTGCAGCAGGATTTAGACAGATTGGGAGAATGGGTAAATAAATGGCAGTTGGAATATAGTGCAGCAAAGTGCCTGGTCATGCACTTTGGTAGAAGGAATAAAGTTCTGGACTATTTTCTAAATGGGGCAAAAATTCAAAAGTCAGAGGTGCAAGGAGATGGAAGTTCTCATGCAGGATTCGCTAAAGGTTAACTTGTAGGTTGAGTCAGTGGACTGTCCTGCCGAAGGCTTTTGGCCTGAAACGTCAACTATACTTTTTTTCCATAGATACTGCTTGGCCTGCTGAGTTACTCCATAATTTTGTGTGTGTTGCTCGGATTTCCAGAATCGGTAGATTTTCTCTTGTTGGGGAGCAATATTCTTGCAGGCAGGTTTGTTAGAGTTGTTGGGGAGGGTTTAAACTAATTCGGCAGGAGTGTGGAATCTGGAGTGAAGGGACTCAGGATAGGACGGATGGTAAAAAAGCAAAGATAGCATGCAGTCAGACTGTCAGGAAGGGCAGCCAGATGATAGGACAAAATTGCAGCCAGCAGGGTGAGTATCAGTGCCTTAGGGATGCAGAATCAAAAAGGTTGCAAATACAATACTTGAAGTGTTGTATCTCAATGCACGGAGCTTAAGAAATAAAATGGATGATCTTGTTGCACTGTTATAGATTGTTAGGTATGATGTTGTGGCCATCACTGAATTGTGGCTGAAGGATGGTTGGAGTTGGAAGCTGAATGGCCAAGGTTACTCGTTGTATCAGAGGGATAAGAAAATAGGCAGAGGGAGTGGCATGCCTCTGCTGGTAAAGAATGGCATCAAATCAGTAGAAAGATGTGACATAGGATCAAAAAATATTGAATCTTTGAGGGTTGAGTTAAGAAACTGCAAGTGTAAAAGGACCCTGATGGCAGTTATATACAGACTACTCATCAGTAGCTGGGACGTGGACCACTGATTACAACAGGAAATAGAAAAGGTGTGTCTGAAGGCCAATGTTATGATAGTAATGGGAGATTTCAACACGCAGGTTGATTGGGAAAATCAAGCTGTTAATGGATCTTGAGAGTGAGTTTGTTGAATGCCTATGAGATAGCTTTTTAGATCAGTTTGTCGTTGAGTCTACTAGGGGATCAGCTGTACTGGATTGGGTGTGAGCTAATGAACCGGAAGTGATTAGGGAGCTTAAGGTAAAAGAACCCTTAGGAGGCAGTGGTCACAATGTGATTGAGTTCAACTTGAAATTTGATAGGGAGAAAGTAAAGTCTGACATAGCAGTATTTCAGTGGAGTAAAGGAAATTACAGTGGTATGAGAGAGGAGTTGGCCAAAGTAAATTGAAAGGAGATGCTGGCAGGGATGACATCAGAGCGGCAATGGCATGAGTTTCTGGGGGGAAAAAATGAGGAAGATGCAGGATAGATGTATTCCAAAAACGAAGAAATACTCAAATAGCAAAATAGTGCAACCATGTCTGACAAGGAAAGTCAAAGCTAATGTAAAAGCAAAAATTAGTGCAAAGCCAGAGAATCGGGAAGCTTTTAAAAACTTACAGCGAGCAGTTAAAAGAATCATTAGGCGGGAAAAGATGAAATATGAAAGCAAGATAGTAAAAGCTTTTTCAAGTATGTAAAAAAAAATAAGAGAGATGAGAGTCGATACAGGACTGGTAGAAAATAAGGCTGGAGAAATACTAATTGGACAAGGAGATGGCTGATGAACTAAATGGGTATTTTGCATCAGTCTTCACTGTGGAAGATGCTAACAGAGTGCCAGATGTTGATGGGTGTGAAGGAAGAGAAGTGAGTGTAGTTAACATTACAAGGGAGAAGGTGCTCAGAAAGCTGAAAGACCTCAGGGTACAGAAGTCACCCGGACCAGATGAACTGCACCCTAAGGTTCCGAAGGACGTAGTGGTTGAGATTGTGGAGGCATTAATAATGATCTTTCAAAAATCATTGGACTTTGGCATGGTGCAAATGCCAGTCCCCCTTTGAGAAAGGAGGAAGGTAGCAGAAAGGAAATATAGACCAGTTAAGTTAGCCTGACCTCAGTGGTTGGGAAGATGTTGGGGTCAGTAGTTAAGGATGAGGTTAAGGAGTACTTGGTGACACAGGACAAGATAGGACAAAGTCAGCATGGTTTCCTTCAGGGAAAATCCTGCTTGACAAACCCGTTGGTATTCTTTGGGTAGATTATAAGTAGGATAGATAAAGGGGATGCAGTGGATTTGTATATTTGGACTTCCAGAAGGCCTTTGATATATATAAGGCTGCTTACCAAGTTAAGAGCCCATGGTATGACAGGAAAATTACTGGCATGGTTACAGCATTGGCTGCTTGGTAGGAGGCACCTAGTGGGAATAAAAGGATCCTTTTTTTGTTGGCATTCAGTAACTAGTGGTATTCCACAGGGATGGGATGTTGGGATTTTTTTTTATGCTCTATGTCAATGATTTAGATAATGGAATAGATGGCTTTGTTGCCAAGTTTGCAGGTAATTCAAAGATTGGTGGAGGGACAGGTAGTGTTGAGGAAACAGGTAGGCTGCAGAAGGACTTAGACAGATTAGGAGAATGACCAAGAAAGTGAGAAATGAACTGCAATGTTGGAAAATGCATGGTCATGCACTTTGGTAGTAGAAATAAATGTGCAGACTGTTTTCTAAATGGGGAGAAAATCCAAAACTCTGAGATGCAAAGGGGGTTTGGAGTCCATGTGTAGAACATCCTAAAGGTTAACTTGCAGGTAGAGTCAGTGGTGAGGAAGACAAATGCAATGTTAGCATTCATTTCAAGAGGTCGAGAATACAAGAGTAGGGATGCGATGCTGAGGCTTTATCAGGCACTGGCAAGGCCTCACCTTCAGTATTGTGAACAGCTTTAGGCTCTTCATCTAGGAAAAAATGTGCTGGCATTGGAGAGGGGTCAGAGGAGGTTCAAAGAATGATTCCGGGAATAAAAGGGTTATCATACAAGGAACGCTTGATAACTCTGGGTCTGTCCTTGCTGGATTTTAGAGGGATGCGGGGGGGGGGGTGTGGGGGCCTCATTGAAACCTTTTTAATGTTGAAAGGCTTAGACAGAGTAGATGTGGAAAGGATGTTTCCCATTGTGGGGGAGTCTAGGCCAAGAAGGCACAGCCCCTGGATAGAGGGGCATTCATTTAAAACATAGATGCAAAGAAATTTCTGTAGCTAGCGGGTGTTGAATTTATGGAACTTATTAGTGGAGGCAGGTCGTTGGGTGTATTTAAGGCAGAGCTTGATAGGTTCTTGATTGGACATGGCTTCAAAAGTTACGGGGGGAAGGCCAGGGAGGGGAGAAAAGGATTACCCCATGATTGAAAGGTGGAGCAGACTTGGTGGGCCAAATGGCCTAATTCTGCTCCTATGGTATTCATAGTGTAATTAGTTATGTTTCAGTAACCATCTCCAGTTCGGTATATTGAGTTTATGGCTTATAGTCACCATTAATTAGTAGACTAAAATTCTCACAGCAAAATTATATTTTTCAATTTTAATTCTTCTAAACATTGTACATTATTTTAATATGTCTTGTTATTTGTAGTTTAACTTTCCCTTTGTGGAGACATATACAGTTCAGGAAGTTAAGATACAATTGAGGATCAAAAGCAGATGGGTTGATGAGACATCGGAAGAGAAAGCAGAGTCTAGTTCACGTTGCCCATCGGTAACTTCTTTAAATGGAAGTTGTCCATGGAACATTGATGGTGATTTAATGGAGGAATCTTCAGAAGTTCATATAAAGTAAGCATTGACTATTGCATGTAAAATGTTTACGGAATATTGTTTTAAAAGCATTCAAAATGTAAACAGAAATTGGTCCTCTTTTGTGATCTAATTTCAAGAATTCTGTTTATATCAAACAAGTGTTAAACTACAAATTTGTGTCTGCAATCCAAGACTGATTATACTTAAGTTATTGTATTCAAACATTGGTTTAATTCCCTTACTCTGTTGTGTAATGATCATGATTTCCCCTACTTCCACAGGATCCATTCACAGCTAATTACTCTGTATGGAAGAGCTATGGAAGAATGCGATATTCCTATAGTAAAATGTGGTTGCCTGTAGCCAAGATAACGAAAAATTTCTTATGGTTTGTCATTCGTAGAAATTCTGAGATCAATGAATCAGTACCAGATTGTAGCTGTGCTAGAACTCCTTGCAACTACTTTAATGAGTATATTACAGAACTATACAACAATTATTTCTAGAGTTCTGAAATTATTTTCAGTAAAACATCTTTATACAAATACTGTAGATACATTGATTACAAATTTTAAAAGTACATGGGAGCATTGTGTTACTTGAAGCTGTCAAGATGTTTTTATTGCCATACAAAGACAAACAAAATGTCTCCCATTACACAATATTATAAAGCAGTTTTGTGCTGTGTTCAAGAGAAGAATCTGTACGGCCGTTTATATTTAATATAATTCAAAGTGACATAATGTATATTTTACAAGAGGTAATTTATAAAGTTGGAAGATCATGGTTTTAATGTACATAGGATTTACAGTTTTGAAAATGAAGCGTTACAAATAAAATCAAATTGTAATATTTTCATATTCTGTTCACTTTCAGATTTATGGGTTAAATATTACATTTCCATTGTCTGGCTAAACCAGTCATTTTAAAATCATATTCTTGTATATCTCCAAAATACATCAATATCATTTTTTATAATGTAAATTATCATGCAAAATGATATTATTGCACTTATGCTGTACTCCAGACTCATTGGCTAGTTGCAATGAACCACTGATTTTTTTGTATAAATGGAAATGTTTCTTTCAAACTTTAATTATCTTAATCCCTTAGATAACTCTATTCCTTCCACTGTCAGGAAATTCTCTAACCTGACAGCCATGTTAACCTTTCTGATTATATATAATTTGTCAGTTTGTTTTTTGTTCTCAGTCATTTCTGTTGACTTAGTCTCCCTGTATCGATGGCCTACTCAAGCTGCTGAGTAAAATCAGTTGGGTAAGTTAATACTGATTTGACTATGCCCAGAACCTCACTGCTTCATTTGATAATTTGTATTTAATACTTTTTCTTTTGAGATTAAATTCTGTAGCTGTTCCTACTTTATAATTACAATACATATAATGAAATGTTGATCATTTTCACTGTGCTGTGTTATTGGCAAATGCTGATTTTCTACCTTCAGCCAACTAGTGATATTTGTTAGAAATAGTAGCCTAATAGCATAAGCTACTAGCAGCTATGTCATGCTTGCATTCACTTTCTTTTTTCCAATAATTTCTCTTCGGTGGAATTGTATGTGTGGAGTTGAGATTAAGAGTATTTTTTTTTGCCTTACGTGGAATGAGGGTGCCAAGTTGAAACAAGGACAAAGGGAAAAGGCTGAAGCAGATAGGTGTTTCTTTTGTAATGTTAGGAACCTCAGTAATTTGGGAAGTGTGTTGGATGAAATATTTTATGGAGGGAATGAAGCCAGAACAAAGTAGCTATCCTTACAAACAGTAAGTTATGTAACATCATCTGGAGGGATAAGAAATTAGGAGCTTAGGTAGGAATTTAAAAAGAACATGTAACTACATTCATGTAGTTGTAATTAACAAGAAATCTCTAGTACTTATTTTGTTCTAATCAGTTCTAAGTATAAAGAGCAAGTTTAAATAATTACAATTGTACTGTATGATTGATCCAGTCACTTTAAAAATAATTTTTATAAATTTCCAATAACTATCTACAAATGTGGATGTTCTATATTTAAAGTGTAAATTGCCTACACAAAATTGATTTTGTATTTATGGTAACACTGTACTCCAACTGTAACTGATTTGCAATCCATGGTAACTACCTGCGCAATTTCACTGTTACAGATATACTCAATGTTCTTGAAAAAGAAGTATCTTCATATCTGGTAAAAATGTCCTCAGGATGAAATGATCAATATTTTTAACCACGAGAACTGATTCAATACCTCTCATCCGCTACGTTAGGAAAAGTAAAATAAGGGGGTTAGTGCTAGAGCTAAGCCTGAAGTTGAGTTAAATTGGCTGAAACTAACAATTCCAAAGGCAACTATCAGGATTCAGCTCGTGCAGATCAGTCTTGTACTTATACAGGGCCACCAGTGGTGGTCACTCTAATCCATCCTAGCATTCTTCATGGAGTCCATGATAGAGCTTGGTCTTATTCAGATTCCATTACACAGGGGAATCTGCTTTTGCAACAGTATTCCAGATCAGAACTCGTATGATCAGAGACCACATTCATTTCAACAGGTATTCTTGATTCGAGAATAGGGAAGGTAAGCAAATTGAATGTCTGAATATCAAACATTTAAATAAAGACAGACTTTGAGACCATGCAAATCTCCACTGTCAGCATTGATTTATAATCAAAGCCTTTAAGGATATTTGGCAGACAAAACCTCAACAGGGTGCTGACCTGATTTTTAAGGGTACTGTTATTTTACATTATTAAAAGTATTAAAAGATTATTCTTGGTCTCTTTGAAAGTCATCCTCTATTTGATGGTCATCACTTAAATCGATCAGTTTACAATTTTCTTGCTGGTTTCTTTTCACATCTTCAATTCTATCATTCAGTATTCTTTTAAAGAATCCACACTAAACCGAGGATGGGGAGAGAGAGATGAAGAAATCACAAAAATACAAATTAATTTCCTATTATTTAGCATATTGTAGAAATTTGATTACTGAAATTGTATATGCCATAATGTCTCAGGTTTGGCTGAAAACATTTTTTTTTGCAAGTGTGCCAAATATATGGATAAAGTAGCATTAGCAGTCAAGGTGAACTGAACACTGATGACATACTATAGGTGTTTTTTTTGTGTTTGTTTGCATAATACTTGATTCATGATGTTGACAGGTTTTTAAATGCTGACCTTTTTTATCCACAAGAATGCAACATTTGCCCCCCCACCTCTGAAAATCAAATAGATTGGAAATTCCCAAAAAAGGCAAACCAAAAGTTACAAACATAGATTATACATCACTTTCATCATTTTAAAGATACCTACTGTGCGTACGGCAGGTTGACTGGCTAATAGGAAAAGGAAGGCAATGTTGATAATACATAACAGGTGGTGTGTTCAGAAATTAGTGCTGAACCTCAATTTTTAAAAAATTTACGCCAATAAACTGAATGAAGGCACTAATGAAATGTGCAGTCAATAGAAATTTAAGTAGGAAAGTAAGTTGTAAAAGGAATATAAGGAAGCTACAAAGATGTATAGTTCGTTGAGGTGAGTGAACAATGATCTGCAAAGAGAGCATCATATTAGCAGAAAAATAATAAAAATATTTAAAGTACACTGTCAAAATGCAAGAAACCGTAGAGCTGTGAAATCGAGTGATCTAGGTATCCTACTGTATAATTCAAATTTACAGGTACATCAAGTAATTGAGAAGGCCAACTTCGAGAGGAACTGGATAGAAGGGAGATAATGTTCTTTTTTTGTATATAATGCATTGGAGAGATCACGTATTGAGAACTGAGTACAGAATTGGTTTCCTTATTTAAGGATGGGCGTTAATCTGTAAGACATTCAGAACAAGGTTCCTAGACTAATATCTGGAATAGGCAGATAACCTTATGACAAAAGGTAGGATGATTTAAGCTCACAGCTATCAGAAATTGTAAGTTCAGTTTCGCTTTGCTGCAAGATGTTCAGTGTTATTAGTTTTACAAGAACAAATTTTAAGCTTGGAATTCATCTCAATACCTTTTTCATTGAACGGGACAAACATATTTAAAGCAACAATAAATATCAGGGAGAAGAAATTAATAGGTTTTGCTTAGTGATCAAGTAGAGAGCAAGATAAAATAACATTCAGGAGAATTCCTTGAAAAGCTGTCAGCAAAAGAATAAGTGTCAATCTTCACTAGTATTTACTACACAAAACAAATGGGAGCAGTAATGATAATCTGTCAGAAATTGTGATTTGAGTCAATGAGACGAGATGGAAAATAAATTCTGTCACTTGAGCTGCACTGCAACAACAGCTGATGTTAGGGATAGAGAGGTACTGCTTTTAATATAAATCTCACCTTCCAAAGTAAGCCTATGATATGAAGAAATGATATCACCAGCAAGAGGAAACCGCTGATAATAATTCCCAATAATACTTTAATTTTTGGTTTAAAATTATAATATGCTTCCATCGTAACCTGGAAGAAAACAGTAAATTCAATTGATTACAAACTGTATTCAAAGAGTAACACAAGCAAAGCTATTTTCACAACTTTGATTTCTAAAGTTTCGTTTATTAACAATTTGGCTCATCACGATGCCCGCATAAATGATGAAAGAGAAGATATAATATCTGGGGCAGATGGATTTTGAAAAAGTTCTAAAAAGGATGGTTCAACTTAAAGGTCACCATCTGCAAACTGGTAGTGCTGAAGGAACCGCAGCCCTTAAGCTTGCCCACCAGGTCTAAGATTGTTGTTTCCTGAGTTGCAACTGTAGGAAGTTTGAGTACCAAACCATGGTACAGTGTAGCCAATCAAGAGGGGGAGAGAAAAGATATGTATTTCTAATTGAGGATAGAATGCACTTCATTCTCTATCGTGCCAAAGGCCATGTTGTCTGCCTGCTGTCTGGGTTCAGGACATCTCATCTGACCTACAGAGGAATTTTGAATGGGAGGGGAAAGTATGGATATAGTAAAAGGGAAGGAGAGTGCAGGAGAGGTTACAGACCTTGGCAGGGTAAAAAAAAAAGACAAAGAACTTTAGAAAGGGATAAGAATTTAACTGGAGGTAACATGGAGACAATATTGAAAAGAGTCATGAATACAGAAGTGAAGGTGTTATTTTTGAATACACACAGTATACAGAATAAGGTAGATGATCTTGTAGCTCAGTTATGATGATGTGGGCATCACAGAGACTGAAAGAAGATCACAGTTCTGAATTTGACATGCAAAGTTACAAATCATATCAAAAGGACAGGTATGTGGCTAAAGGGGGTGGGTTGGCCCTGTTCATTAAAAATGAAATCAAATCCTTAGAAAGCAGTGTCATATGATCAGAAGACGTGGAATCCTTGTAGACAGATGATATTTATATACAGGCCTCTGAACAGTAGCCAGTATGTGGGGTAAAAATTACAACATGAGATAGATAGGGCATGTTAAAAAGTGAAGACAAACTGAGTAAGTATTTGCATCAGTTTTCACTGTGAAAGAAACCAGAAATTTGGGAGTGCCAGGGACAGAAGTGAGTGTAGTTGCTGTTACTAAGAAGCTGGTGCTTGGGAAGCTGACAGGTAGGTAAGTCACCTGGACTAGATAGACCATACCCCAGGGTTCTAAAAGGGTAGCTGAAGAGAATGTGGAGGATCTTTGAAGAATCACAAGATTCTGGAGTGATTTTGGAGGACGGGAAAATTGCAAAAGTCCACACCTCAAGAAAGAAGGGAATTAAAAAAGGAAGTTATAAACCAGTTAGCCTGACTTCAGTGGTTAGTAAGATGTTGAAGTCCATTATTAAGGATATGGTACTTAGAGACACATGATAAAATAAGCCAAAGCTAGCATGGTTTCCTTAAGGGGAGATCTTGTCTGACAAATCTGTTGAAATTATTCAAGGAAATAACAGGCAAAATAGACAAAGGAGATTCAGTGGATGTTGTTTACTCAGATTTTCAGAAGGTCTTTGACAACTAGATAAAGTGGACATTCAGAGGATGCTTCCAATTGTGGAAATTTCTAGGACCAGAGGGCGCAGCCTCAGAATGCAAGTATTTCCCTTTACCACAGAGATGAGGAGAAATTTCTTTAGCTAGATGGTAGTGAATCTGTGGAACTCATTGCCACAGATGTCTGTAGAGGCCAAGGCATTGGGTATATTTAAAGTGGAGGTTGATATGTTCTTAATTAGTAAGGGTGCCAAATGTTGTGGGGAGAAGCCAGGAGAATGGGGTTGAGAGGAGAAATAAATTAGCCATGATTGAGTGATGAACTGAATGGGCTAATTCTGCTCTCATGGTCTCAAAGATACATCAAGGGCACATTAAGAGGGAAAGACTAAAAATTAATCTAGGGTGTTGAAGGGAGAAGAACATAAGCAAGATAAGTTAATTCTGCTGATTTTACAATAATGAATAAATACCTACAGTTGATTTAATTTCTCCTTTATGAATAATATCAAGATTGCTTCCTGATGATGCAACAGCAGTAGTAAAAAACAGAGTCGAAGCAGCGGTATCCTGTTGAAATAAAGTGTGAATTTTATATTGTGTTCAAATACAATACAAAAAAAATTACAGTACCAGGCTTATTTCTGGTAATGCCAGTTTCCCCATAAAATACTTAATTTTTCTTAAATGTCATTAATTGTATTTGCCTCTTTTGAAAGTGATGGATGCTGAACTGTAAAAAAAATAGCAAAAGCACAATTACAGCTGCAAATCCTGTAGATTAATGAACTGACAAAACCTAATTTTAAAAATATATATGCCTTGTAGTTAAGAAGGTGCACATTGGCTTTCATCAATCATGGGATTGAGTTTAAGAGCCGAGAGGTAATGTTGCAGCTATACAGGACCCTGGGCCAAAGGGCCTGTATTGTGCTGTAGGTTTTCTATGTTTCTATTTCACTTTAAGGACACACCCTTTCTGCCCAGCAACCATTTTCTCCTTCAGTCAAAAACTGGATTATTTCAACAGCAAATTTTAGGTTAAACTTCATATATCCTGGTTATTTGATGAGATTTCCATTTCAGGGAGCAGAACTTGCCATGCCATCTTTATTCTCGCAATCATTTATCTGGTGGTCTCATCCAAATTTAGTTAATTAGACAAAAAAAATACCAGCACAGGCAGCAATTTAAATTTGAGATGATCTATTTCTACAAAGTAACTTATTTAAATCATTATCCAACAGCGGAAAGTGAGCAGAGAGAAAAATAATCTCAAACGTATCATGAACAAGTGTCTAACTTCAGCAATAAACTTCAGCATCCATCAGCAATAAAGTTGATTGAAGACAGCAAACACCATTTCCTAGTTATGTCCTTTTTCATATAATGAGATAAAAATAATTTTTGTCCCCCTCTCTTAATCTTAAGGTTTAGAAAACTTTAATTGCATATTTATAATTCATGTTCTCAGTATTATTTATTATTTGCAGTTTATCTTTTGCACATTGGTTGTTTGTCAATCTTTGTCTATGTATAGATTTTTGTACATTCTGCTGTATTTTACTTTTCCTGTAAATGCCTGCAAGAAAATGAATCTCAGGGTGGTAGGTGGTGATATATATGCACATACGTTGATATTAAATATACTTTTGAACATTAATTGAATACACCATAATTTATAAAAGCAATATTTAAAAGATGTCAACTGTGCTAACACAAAATACTTACTGATGCCAGAAGTACATAGCGGAGTCTCATACTAATATGGATCGATGCACGTTCCCTACTTTCAATATCTCCAAGCTGGCATCTAATGTTTACACAGGATATTCCATGGCTGGAGCACGACTGTTTAAAAAAAAATATTTCAACTTAATAAGTAAAAAGTTGAAATTCAAAAGTGATTGTTTGAAGTGACAGTTCTTATTTAAAGAAGGTCAAAGAATCCATAAGGAACAGAAGGATTGAATTTATACAGTAGTTTTAAAAAAAAAGGTTCAGGGAACAGCTAATCCCAAAACCAATGTTTCACCTATTCACAAGAGCTGGTAGCAAATATTAATTGCAAGCAATCAACACAAATTATCGCGGTTTAGATAAATGATAAATGAATAGAAACTATCAGTCATTAGCTAATAATCTGGTCTCAGGACTATTTAGCTGTGTTTAAAATAAGGTAATATCTGACACAAAGGATTAATATACTTAATAAAGCAAGAAACTTCCGCAAGCTTAAAGGAAGAACAACTCTACTCTAGTTTTTCATTGCTTTTTTTCCTATCTTTGAATCAAATATGAAGTACTATTTATAAGATCAGTCTGAGAGGTTTGAGGTATCATGCAGTTTGTTAAAGCCACTCATGGAAGAAAGCAGTAAGGGTGATCCAAATCCTACAAAGGGATATAAATGGATTGATCAATTGATCGAGCAGGTGGCAGATGGAGAAAGCATCATTCTCTGAAATTCTTATCCAAGCTATTCACTGCTAAGAGAAACTGGGTTGTATCTTGTTGGTAAATGCCATCAGCTCTGAACATAATGTCAAGCATAATCTCTATAAATGAAAATTCAGGACTGTAGAATTTGTGCATTAACATGCAGAAGCTCCGGAGAAACTAGTCAGTGAATCAGTGGGAAGGTTTTATAACTGGACTATGTACAATTAGGCACAAATAAGGCAAGTTGTATTTTTTAAAAATCTGTTGCTAATGTTTTAAAGTTAATGGTTTTAAATTTTATTTGTAATACTCTCAAGGATTTGTGGCATTCAAAATGTCTGAAAGCTCTGACTGGAACAAAAACAAAGGTGTAAATGATGCTTTACTGTTTATGACTTTTTCTCAGCAGTTTCATGATTATGTGCAAACACAGGGCATTGCCTTTTGGGCCTTAGTTTCTCTGAGTCAGCAAGCTCAGCTTTACAAATCTGATCCAGGAAAGGATGAAATCCATGGAATGGTTGCAAAAGCCAAGTACACGTTATTTTTTAAACTGGTGGAAAACTAGTAAAATATAGTGTACAGATGGACATTGTCCCAGAAAATAAATGTACAATTAAGAAGCCAAAGGAAGCAAAAACTGAAGTTTTGAGGAATGAGAGGACAAGCAAAATTTACAAAGTAGATACTGATTAAGATGCTTTTTAATGCTCATGGGCCTGGAACTCAAGGCATTTTCGTGATAAGAACTGAGGTAAAATTGGAATTGCTTCAGATTTAAAATCAGAATTCAGAATTTGGGGACTGTAAATCTGTGATATTGATTACCCAGAGAAATGAATGCCTAGTCATCAACTATTGAAGCTGAGACAGATGTGTCATAGAAACATAGAAAAACTACAGCACAATACAGGTCCTTTGGCCCACAATGCGGTGCCGAACATGTACATACTTTAGAAATTACCTAGCGTTACCCATATCCTTCTGTTTTCCTAAACTCCAGGTACCTATCCAGGAGACTTAAGAGAGCCCATTCCACACAGTCACCACTCTCTGCGTAAAAAAACTTACCCCTGATATCTCCTCTGTACCTACTTCCAACCACCTTAAAATTGTGCCCTCTCTGATAGCCATTTCAGCACTGGGAAAAAGCCTCTGACTATCCACATGATCAATGCCAGAGGCTCAGCAATCTCCTCCCAAGATGTAGCCTGGGGTACATCTCGTCCAGTTCCAGATATTTATCCAACTTAATGCTTTCCAAACGCTCCAGCACATCCTCTTTCTTAATGTCTATATGCTCAAGCTTTTCAGTCCACTGTAAGTCATCCCTACAATCACCAAGATCCTTCTCTGTAGTGAATAATGAAGCAAAGTATTCATTGACTACCTCAGCTATCTCCTCCGGTTCCATACACACTTTTCCACTGTCACACTTGATTGGTCCCATTTTCTCACATCTTATCCTCTTGCTCTTCACATACTTGTAGAATGCCTTGGGGTTTTTCTTAATCCTGCTCGCCAAGGCTTTCTCGTGACCCCTTCTGGCTCTCCTAATTTCATTCTTAAGCTCCTTCCTGCTAGCCTTATAATCTTCTAGATCTCTATCACTATCTAATTTTTTGAACTGTTCATAAGCTTTTCTTTTCTTCTTGACTAGATTTTCAACAGCCTTTGTACACCACGGTTCCTGTACCCTACCATCCTTTCCCTGTCTCATTGGAACATTCCTTTGCAGAACACCACGCAAATATCCCCTGAACATTTGCCACATTTCTGCCATACATTTCCCTGAGAACATCTGTTCCCAATTTATGCTTCCAAGTTCCTGCCTGATGGCTTCATATTTCCCCTTACTCCAATTAATGTTTTCCTAACATCTGTCCTATTCCTCTCTAATGCTATGGCAAAGGAGATAGAATTGTGATCACCATCTCCAAAGTGCTCTCCCAGTGAGTGACCTGACACCTGACCAGGTTCATTTCTCAATACCAGATCGAGTACAGCCTCTCCTCTTGTAGGCTTATCTATATATTGGGTCAGGAATCCTTCCTGAACACACCTAACAAGCTCCACCTCATCTAAACCCCTTGTTCTAGGGAGATGCCAATCAATATCTGGAAAATTAAAATCTCCCACCACGACAACCCTGTTATTATTACATCTTTCTAGAATCTGCCTCCCTCTCTGCTCCTCGATGTCCCTGTTACTAAGTATCCTTTCAGACACCAAGTGAGAAGAGGAATATAATAATTAGATGGGAAAGTAAATTGAGTTAATCTTTCCCAGAGACACACTATTCATAATTACCATGTCATATTTGACTCCAAGTTGTACCTTTAATCACTTATCTGTTAGACCACTACAAACTTCCACCATTAACACTGGGCCAAGCCCCAGTGCTGCTTCAACATATTTGTTGTTGAATTTCTACATTCAATTATTTCACCATAGAACAAATAGTACAGCACAGTACAGGCCCTTCGGCCCACAATGTTGTGCTGACCCTCAAACCATGCCTCCCATATAAGCCCCCACCTTAGATTCCTCCATATACCTGTCTAGTAGTCTCTTAAACTTCACTAGTGTATCTGCCTCCACCACTGACTCAGGCAGTGCATTCCATGCACCAGCCACTCTCTGAGTAAGAAACCTTCCTCTAATATCCCCCTTGAACTTCCCACCCCTTACCTTAAAGCCATGTCCTCTTGTATTGAGCAGTGGTGCCCTGAGGAAGAGGCACTGGCTATCCAGTCTATCTATTCCTCTTATTATCTTGTACACCTCTATCATGTCTCCTGTCATCCTCCTTCTCTCCAAAGAGTAAAGCCCTAGCTCCCTTTATCTCTGATCATAATGCGTACTTTCTAAACCAGGCAGCATCCTGGTAAATCTCCACTGTACCCTTTTCCAATGCTTCCACATCCTTCCTATAGTGAGGTGACCAGGACTGGACACAGTACTCCAAGTGTGGCCTAACCAGAGTTTTATAGAGCTGCATCATTACATCGCGACTCTTAAACTCTATCCCTCGACTTATGAAAGCTAACACCCCATAAGCTTTCTTAACTACCCTATCCACCTGTGAGGCAACTTTCAGGGATCTGTGGACATGTACCCCGAGATCCCTCTGCGCCTCCACACTACCAAGTATCCTGCCATTTACTTTGTACTCTGCCTTGGAGCTTGTCCTTCCAAAGTGTACCACCTCACACTTCTCCGGGTTGAACTCCATCTGCCACTTCTCAGCCCACTCCCCACTTCTGCATCCTATCAATGTCTCTCTGCGATCTTTGACAATCCTCTACACTATCTACAACACCACCAACCTTTGTGTCGTCTGCAAACTTGCCAACTCACCCTTCTACTCCCACATCCAGGTCGTTAATAAAAATCACGAAAAGTAGAGGTCCCAGAACAGATCCTTGTGGGACACCACTAGTCACAATCCTCCAATCTGAATGTACTCCCTCCACCATGACCCTCTGCCTTCTGCAGGCAAGCCAATTCTGAATCCACCTGGCCAAACTTCCCCGGATTCCATGCCTTCTAACTTTCTGAATAAGCCTACCATGTGGAACCTTGTCAAATGCCTTACTAAAATCCACATAGATCACATCCATTGCACTACCCTCATCTATATGCCTGGTCACCTCCTCGAAGAACTCTATCAGGCTCGTTAGCCACGATCTGCCCTTCACAAAGCCATGCTGACTGTCCCTGATCAGACCATGATTCTCTAAATGCCTATCTCTAAGAATCTTTTCCAACAGCTTTCCCACCACAGACGTAAGGCTCACTGGTCTATAATTACCCGGACTATCCCTACTACCTTCTTTGAACAAGGGAACAACATTCGCCTCCCTCCAATCCTCCGGTAACATGCCCGTGGATGACGAGGACATAAAGATCCTAGCCAGAGGCTCAGCAATCTCTTCTCTCGACTCGTGGAGCAGCCTGGGGAATATTTCGTCAGGCCCCGGGGACTTATCTGTCCTAATATATTTTAACAACTCCAACACCTCCTCTCCCTTAATATCAGCATGCTCCAGACCATCAACTTCACTCATATTGTCTTCACCATCATCAAGTTCCCTCTCCTTGGTGAATACCGAACAGAAGTATTCATTGAGGACCTCGCTCACTTCCACAGCCTCCAGGCACATCTTCCCACCTTAATCTCTAATTGGTCCTACCTTCACTCCTGTCATCCTTTTTTTCTTCACATAATTGAAGAATGCCTTGGGGTTTTCCTTTACCCTACTCGCCAAGGCCTTCTCATGCCCCCTTCTTGCTCTTCTCAGCCCCTTCTTAAGCTCCTTTCTTGCTTCCCTATATTCCTCAATAGACCCATCTGATCCTTGCTTCCTAAACCTCATGTATGCTGCCTCCTTCCACCTGACTAGATTTTCCACCTCACTTGTCACCCATGGTTCCTTCACCCTACCATTCTTTATCTTCCTCACTGGGACAAATTTATCCCTTACATCCCGCAAGAGATCTCTAAACATTGACCACATGTCCATAGTACATTTCCCTGCAAAAACATCATCCCAATTCACACCTGCAAGTTCTAGCCTTATAGCCACATAATTTGCCTTTCCCCAATTAAAAATTTTCCTGTCCTCTTTGATTCTATCCTTTTCCATGATAATTATAAAGGCCAGGGAGCAGTGGTCACTGTCCCCCAGATGCTCACCCACTGAGAGACCTGTGACCTGACCCGGTTCATTACCTAGTACTAGATCTAGTATGGCATTCCCCCTGGTCGGCCTGTCCACATACTGTGACAGGAATCCATCCTGGACACACTTAACAAATTCTGCCCCATCTAAACCCTTGGAACTAATCAGGTGCCAATCACTATTAGGGAAGTAAAAGTCACCCATGATAACAACCCTGTTATTATTGCACCTTTCCAAAATCTGCCTCCCAATCTGCTCCTCTGTATCTCTGCTGCTACCAGGGGGCCTATAGAATACCCCCAGTAGAGTAACTGCTCCCTTCCTGTTCCTGACTTCCACCCATATTGACTCAAAAGAGGATCTTGCTACATTACCCACCCTTTCTGTAGCTGTAATAGTATCCCTGAGTAGCAATGCCACCCCTCCTCCCCTTTTTCCACCCTCTCTATCCCTTTTAAAGCACTGAAATCCAGGAATATTGAGAATCCATTCCTGCTCTGGTGCCAGCCAAGTCTCTGTAATGGCCACTACATCATAATTCCATGTATGTATCCAAGCTCTCAGTTCATCACCTTTGTTCCTGATGCTTCTTGCATTGAGGTACACACATTTCAGCCCTTCTACCTTACTGTCTTTACACCGTTTATTCTGCTTCTCTTTCCTCAAAGCCTCTCTGTATGTTAGATCTGGCTTTACTCCATGCACTTCTTTCACTGCTCTATCGCTCTGGGTCCCATCCCCCTCGCAAATTAGTTTAAACCCTCCTGAACCATGCTAGCAAACCTACCTGCAAGGATATTGCTCCCCCTCGAGTTCAGGTGCAACCCATCCAATCTGTACAGGTCCCACCTTCCCCAGAAGAGATCCCAATGATCTAAAAATCTAAAACCTTGCTCCCTGCACCAACTCCTCAGCCACGCATTCAACTGCCATCTCCTCCAATTCTTACCATCTCTGTTACGTAGCACTGGCAACAATCCTGAGAACGTGACCCTTGAGGTCCTGTTCTTCAGCCTTCTGCCTAATTCCCGAAACTCACACTTCAGGACCTCGTCCCTCTTCCTGCCTATGTCGTTGGTCCCAACATGTATCACGACTTCTGGTTGCTTTCCCTCTCGTACCAGGATGTCGTGCACCCGGTCAGAGACATCCCGGACCCTGGCACCTGGGAGGCAACAAACCATGCGGGTGTCCTTCTCACGTCCACAAAATCTCCTGTCTGCTCCCCTGACTATAGAGTCTCCAATGACGCCAGCTCTCTTCTTCTCCGTCCCACCCTTCTGCACCACAGGATGCTGCCTTCCTGTTTCTATGAACTTCTGATCCAAAGCTTAACTGCTTTTATTTGTATTCATACTGCTGTTTCATCTGCTGTAATATGACTCAGAAATCTAACTTTGCCTCATAAGCGCAAACACGAGGAAATCTGCAGATGCTGGAAATTCAAGCCACACACACAAAATGCTGGTGGAACGCAGCAGGCCGGGCAGCATCTATAGGAAGAGGTACAGTTGACGTTTCGGGCCTTCGTCAGAACTAACTGGAAGAAGAGATAGTAAGAGATTTGAAAGTGGGAGAGGGAGGGGGAGATCCAAAATGATAGGAGAGATTGATGATCCTCTCCCTTCTTCAGCTTCATATCCCTTTTGCCAATCAACTTTCCAGCTCTTAGCTCCACCCCTCCCCCTCCTGTCTCCTTCTCCTATCATTTCGGGTCTCCCCCTTCCCTCTTTCAAATCTCTTACTGTCTCTTCTTTCAGTTAGTCCTGATGAAGGGTCTCGGCCCGAAACGTCGACTGTACCTCTTCCTATAGATGCTGCCTAGCCTGCTGTGTTCGCCAGCATTTTTCGTGTTTGCCTCATAAGTCTCCCTTGAAAACCCCTGACACTTCATTAGAAGCATTACCAAAAAAAAAATCCTGTTATAATTGATTATTGTGTTTTTATCTCAAAGTATAGGTGCAGATGGTGCATTCTTGTACTGATTTATTTTTACTCTGATCAGTTTGAAATCATTCTAAGAATCCATTTTTTACCATTTCATCATTTAAAACCTGGTACAACTTAATTAATTTTATATCGATCCTTACCAATTCTTTGGTTCCATACTTGTTGACAAAGTTAAACATTTGATGGAGTACTGATACATCAGGCAGGTTCGTACAGTTTTTCAAATGTTCCTCAAAGTAACATTTTCCATGGCTATGCTGGAAAAAGAAAAATTAAAACTTTAACAAAATGAGACTATGCTAATATTCAAACAAACTGAAATAATTTGACTTCTACATATCAATTGAGTGGGATAGCAAAGCAATGGTCTGATAAATCCTAGCAACACACTTCAAAGTTGCTGGTGAACGCAGCAGGCCAGGCAGCATCTCTAGGAAGAGGTGCAGTCAACATTTCGGGCCGAGACCCTTCATCAGGACTAACGAAGATCCTGACGAAGGGTCTCGGCCCAAAACATCGACGATACCTCTTCCTAGAGATGCTGCCTGGCCTGCTGCGTTCACCAGCAACTTTGATGTGTGTTGCTTGAATTTCCAGCATCTGCAGAATTCCTTGTGTTTGCGTCTGATAAATCCTTTCATGCAAGAGGTGTGAAGCAACAACCAGTAAAAGTGTGGTTGAGATAAAAGAGTGAAATCCAATGCAGAACTTTTAGAGTCAGTCATAAAACACAAAAGCAGACCCTGTGGCCCACTTAGTTCATGCCAAACTGTTATTCTATCTAGTCCCATCCACCCGCACCTGAACCATAGACCCATACACCTCAACCTATGTAGCTTCTCTTAAATGCTGTCATGCACCTGGCCTTGACACATCTAGAGAACAAGGAGACTAGTGTTAGAATTCTGTTTCTAAATTTCAGTGCAGTATTCAACACTATTGTCCTACAGACCTTGGTGAACAAACTCCTGCTCCTCAGCCTAGATGTACCACTGTACAACCGATGGTGTTGGACTTCCTAATGAACAGACCTCAGTTAGTCAGGCTGCACAACTGCTCCTCCCTCCCCATCACTCTCAACACCGGTGCTCCCCCCCCCCCCACCCTGGGCTGTGTGCCAAGCCACATGTGACTGCATGATCAAACACACAAATAATCACATTGTCACTTTCGCTGATGGCACGACAGTGGTGGGGCTCAAAACCAACAATGAGATGGCCCACAAAAAGGAAGTGGAGGAACTTGAGGCCTGACGCCAGGCAACTAACCTCTTCCTTAAATGTCAATAAGACAAAAGAGATAGTTATCGACTTAAGGAGTACTTGCATCACTCATATCGCCATTTACATTGGTGGAATAGTAGAGGAAATTGAAAGTAGTTTCAAGCTATTGTGAGTGCATATCATGCACAACCTCTCATGGTCCAAGAATGCATCCTACACAGTCAAGAAAGCTCACCAATGCCTCTATTTTCTGAGGAGGTTGAAGAGAGCTGGGCCTTGCACATCCATACTCACGTCATTCTACAGATGCAGAATTGAGAGTAACCTAACAAGCTGCTTCACTGCTTAGGATGGAAACTGCACTGTGGTGGACAGGAAGACTCTACAAAGGGCAGTCAAAGCTGCCCAGTGCATCACCATCAGCAGCACCAGCATACCCACCATCAAGGACAGATACAGAAAGGTATCAGAAAAGGGCCAGTAACATCATGAAGGACTACCCTGCAAAAGGACTGTTTGTCCCACTTCCACCAGGGAGGAGGCTATGTAGCATTCATGCCAAGATCACTAGACTCACAAATTGTTAGTTTTCCCAGGCAGTAAGACTGATCAAAACCTCCACCCACTAACTCCACTACTACTTCATTATTTCCTGGCAGTCACCTTATGTACAGATTAGTATCACTTTATGGACATAGAATCAATATACATAAGCTATCTGATGTATTTACATTTATTGTGTTTTGTATTATTATCGTATTCTTTATCTTCTGTGTTTTCTTCTGTGCTGTATTAGATCTAATGTAACAATTATTTTGTTCTCCTTTACACATGTATACAGGAAACGACATTAAACAATCGTGAATCTTGAATTAAACCTGCATCTACCACATCTGCTGGCAGCTTTTTCCACAGTCACACCACCCTTTGAGTGAAGAAATTCATCCTTGGGTTCCTCCTTAAATAATTTACTTTTCACCCTTAAGCTATGACCTCTAGTTTTAGTCTCAGTGAAAAAGCTTGCTCACATTTACCACATGCCTTCATTCAGCCTTCCTAATTTTCCTCTTGTGTTTTCTTGCATTTCTTACGATCCTCAAGCATCTCATTTGCTATGCATTTCCAACTTCTTCTTAACAAGGTCCTCAATCTCCCTCGAAAACCAAGGTCTGCTAAACCTGTTAGCCTTGCCTTTTATTCTAAAAAGGAACATGTGCTCCAATCTTTGTGTCATCCACAATATTTTGACGCCTATATTTTACTGAAGTGCAGTATTTCCAGAAACACCATCTCTTGTATGAAAAATTGGAAGAGAAAAGAAATTCTTTGAAGGAATCCTGCTGTTTGGGGAGATATTAAAGAACTTATGGCTATTTTAAACTTTGATCTACACAAACTGTCAGTTCTTTTTAAAAATTTGTGGGGGGAGATAATGATCCATCATATAAACGCAGATGTTTCTAGTGAGGACTTACATGAGTACTCAGTTTAAACAAATTTAGCAGGTGCATCAAAAAAAAGATTGTTCTTTCTCATTTCTAGTTTACAATCTTTTAAATTCAACTTAATATTAACTAATTTGTCAAATTCATGCTCAATTTTATAGGAAGTTTTCTGCTGTTCTAAAAAATTCAAAATGCTAAAGATTTCCCTTGTCATTCCATCCGCTTGAAGCTACACCTCTTCTCCAATCATTCATTCTCATGTCATCATTATTTTCCCTCATCAATACAAACTTAAGTTTTGTATTATGAATCTACTTGAATGATCTCACTTTTTAAATGTTGGTAATTGGATGGTATTATTTAAAGATATTCAAAAAGGGTAGGAGTCAAAGGAAAAGCTGAAATTTATCAATATGTTAGTATACTATTCACCTGTAATGTGGTAGAGAATCTTTCACTCAAGCAAAGAAAAGCAAAATTAAAATTTAAATAGGGCAGGTGCACAATGAAAAGTAATCAATTATCACACCACCATCAAAGCAAGAAAACCCAGTTTTCCTTCAGTCCATCATGGATAAAGCCCTCCCCACCATAGAGCACATTTACATGGAGTGCTTTCACAGGAAAGCAACATCCATCATCAAGAACCCCCCAGATCATGCTCTTTTCTTGCTGCTGTCATCAGGAAAAAGGTACAGGAGCCACAGTCTCGCACCCCCAGGTTCAGGAATAGTTATTATCCCTCAGCCATCAGGCTCTTGAACCAGAGGAGATAACCTCACTCGCCCCATCACTGAACTGTTTCCACAACCTATGGGTTCACCTTCAACTCATGTTCTCGATATTTATTGCTTATTTATTTTTTCTTTCTTTTTGTAGTTGTACAGTTTGTCATCATTTGTGCACTAGTTGCCTGCCCTGTTGTTGTTTTGTTGTTTCTATTATGGTTATTGGGTTTATTGAGTATCCCCACAAAACAATAAAGCTCAGCTTTATGGTGACATATATGTACTTTGATAATAAATTTACTTTGAACTTTTTGTAATTATTTAGAAAATAAACTTTGTCAGAACAGGTAATGCAGAACATTACTTCCTCTTTTTGCCACCTTGCAGCACTTTCAAAATTGCAAGGTAAATAGTGACAAAGCTTTTTTTAGATTCACAATACCGAACTGGCTGTTCACAATAAGGCCCCTCTGCAGTGGAGGGGCTGAGATTTTGCTTTTGCAGTGTACCTCCATTCAGTTACAGTGTAACACTAAGTAATGTTGCTTTTCTCTGAAATTCTCCATTTTCAGATATCTCTATCCTCATCCACTTCCATTGTTCACATGGGTCATTAGACCCAAATTGCCCCACTATTTAATATGATCAAGGCTAATCCTTATTAGCCAATATACCGTCTATCAAATATGTTTCCACCTGCACTTTAAATGCTTTCAAAAATCATGCTTTCACCATCTGCTAGAGTACAGAATTCCAGAGATTCATAATCCTCTGCAAGAAGAAATTTCAATGTACCTCACTTTTAAATAACTAGTCCCTTACCTTTAGCTATGCCACCTTGTTCAACATTCCCCCATGACTGAAAACAGTCCAATATCTACACTGTCAAGCCTCAAGATCTCTATAACACAAGTACAATTCGCATTTAAGCACATTGCCTATAGTGCTTAGATTCAACATAGTAATTTCAGATCAGTACTATTTACTGACAACTGATTGTACAACTGTTAGTAAAACCACTGTCAAAAGCATCTTAGTTTATACTGTCACTCCCTCAACAATTTAGTCTCAAATGCTTTCATACTTCTCTCATCTCTACCAACGCTCTGTCAAACTACTTGCACTGAATTCCTCAATGCTAATTTTTCCCATTTCGGAGGTAAAGTCATAAAACCAAAATATTTTGTTTCTCTTCTCACAGCAGAATTGTGCTTCTATTTTAAGTAAATATGTTTCACATTGCATGTGTTTCTAGAGTGTTATTTGTTTAGTAATCATACTGTAAGGAGAATCCACAGGCATAACTAACATCTAATCTCAGTGCCCAAGTGGGGAACCACACTAACTAGAGGTTAAAAAATGTAAATATGCTAATTATGCTTCATATTTATCTTAATCACATTTTGAGATTGTATTGGCAATATGATATTAGGAGTCTTTAAAACAGAAAGAACTTACATCCAACACCTTTATGTGAAGAATTTCAAATAGCTCAAAGTCATTTCCTTCCAATGTATTAGGCTGTGCAATGTTCAGCTCAATATCAGGAGCCATGTTATTCCCACTGTTGACTACCTGGAAGTTGTCAATATGAATAGATTAAATATAGGTAATCTCAACATGTAACAACAAACTAATTTACGTAGCCAGCAAATTACAGAAACATTAACTAATAAAATTTTACTGCCTTTCATTTTATCTTTTATTGCCAATATTTTTTCAGCAACTTTACTACAGAAGCACCTTTTAGGAGCAGAAATGCAACTGTTATATTTATTTTATAAAAAATTGTTCATAATTTCTCATTTCCATTCTAAATGGACGTCCCTCTGAACATTGGTTCTGAATTCTGAATAACATTTTGGCCCAGTGATACAGCCCACTGATAGCTGCAGAAAAGGCAGAATGAATAGTGGCCACTGATTAGAAAGTTAGTCATTTGAAAGTACAGCGGAAAAGCATTTGATTAGTTATCTTTACTCCCTCAGATGCTCACCTGCTTCCTGTGAAGGAAGTGATAACTGAAGGGGAATGTGGATTGTGGGTGGGCAAAAAATAATCAGTTTGGAATCGAGTTGAAAAACCACAATTAAGGAGAGTGTCATAGGCATATAAGGAGAGTCACTTTGTAGAGGGAGATGCAGGGAGTAAGAAATGCAAAGAAAACGTATTTGCAAGAGCTTTTATAAGTATGTGAAGAAAAAATAATCATTGTAAGGCAATGTAGATGCTGACAAACAGGACATTTTATCTTGTGAAATATAAAAAAAGAAAAGAAATTAAACAAATATTTGGGGTCTCTTCATAGAAGACAACTTGGAAATTGTCCCAATAATAGTGAAGGATAACAGGTCCAGAGTAAATTGAGAGTTTAAGGAACATAATGAGTGAAGAAATGGAGGTATTAATGGGATTGAAAGGCATAAATACCCAAGATCTGATGACCTGCATTCTAGGATTTTGAAGGCTATCACTGTGTTGACAGTGAACCCACTGGTTATCATGTTGCAAAATCCATAGATTCTAAAATGGTTCCCCCAGATTGAATGTAACAAATGCAACCCCTTTGAGAAGTAAGGAAAGAGACAGAAAACAGGCTCAATATACAGGGAGCCTGATATCAGTAGTCAGAGAAATAGTGTAATCTTTTTTTTTAAAAGTAGTAACAGAGCACAATTGGAATAGTAGCACAACTTAGCAGCATCAGCTTAGATTTATGAATGGCAGATCATCTTTTTCTTTAGATACTAACTGAACAGGCAAGGGGAACCTGCTGAGTGTAATGTATTTGGATTGTAAAAGTCTTTGATAAAATGTCACGAAAGAGGATATCAACAATATGAGATTGGAGTATTCAAGGGATAGATTAAAGATTTGTTAATAAACTGAAAATTTAGTGGGAACAAATGGATTATTTTTGATATCAGAGGCTATGGCAGAAGGTGTGTTCAATATTAATGATTTAAATGAGGGGCCTGAGACTGCTGATGACACAAAGTAGGTGGAAGGGTGAGCTGTGGGAAAGGTACATAGAGATAAGGACATGGTGAATGTAATACAGAACATAGGAAAAACTACAGCACAATACAGGCCCTTCGGCCCACAATGCTGTGCCAAACATATACTTACTTTAGAAATTACCTCGGGTTACCCTTAATATCAATAATGGAGAGGTTCTCCACTTTGAAAGGGAAAACATTTTTAATGGAGTACTTTTAAATAGAGATTGGATATTGAAAGTTAACATGCAAGTTTAGCAAGCCATAATTAAGGCAAACTGTTGTCTTTACTGTGAGCGAATTTGAACACAAGATTAGCTAGAAGAGATTCTACAGATGCAGGAGATCCAGTAAGGATCTCAGTCCAAATCTTCAACTGCTTTTTCCTCTCCATAGATGCTGCCTGACCTGCTGAATTCCATAGATATACAGCATCTCACTCCAACTATCTGCAACAGATCGGAATATTATGTACAGGTCTGGATTCCCTGTTTGGAAATATAATCAAGCATGCCAACAATGTGGCTGCCGAACAGCTGACCAAGTCTAAGCAAGCCCTCAATTCTGGTGCCCCAGAGCCTGTGATACTTTCTGATGTCAACCCATTTATCCTGCCATTGGATTTGAAAGACATAGCAGTTTCAGAATCAGGTTTATGGTCACTGACAGAGGTTGTGAAATTTGTTGTTATGCAGAAGCAGCAGTACGGTGCAATAAATAAAAATTACTAGAAATTACAAGAAGAATATGTTTAAAGGAAAAAAATAGATGTTGTGTACTTGGATTTTCAGAAGGCCTTTAACAAACTGCCGCACGAGGCTGCCGAGCAATACAAGAACCTATGACGTTACAGGAAAGATGTTAGCATGGATAGAGCACTGGCTGATTGGCAGGAGGCAAAGAGAGGGAAGAAAGGGAGCTCTCCCTGATTGGCTTCCGGTGATCAATAGTATTCCACAGGGGTTGGTGTTGGGACTACTTATTTTTACGTTGTATGTCAATGGTTTGGATGACGGAATTGATGGCTTCGTAACCACGTTTGCAGATGATACAAAGATAGGTATGGGGCAGGTAGCATTGAGGAAGGAAAGGGGCTGCGGAAGAATTTAGACAGATTAGGAGAATGGGCAAAGAAGTGGCAGATGGAATACAGTGTTGGAAAGTGTGTGGTCATGCACTTTAGTAGAAGGAATAAAAGTTTGGACTATTTTCTAAACAGGGAAAAAAAATTCAAAATCCTCATGCAGGATTCCCAAATGGTTAATTTGCTGGTTGCGTTGGTGGCGAGGAAAACAGATTCAATGTTAGCATTCATTTCAAGAGGTCTAGAACATAAAAACAATGAGGTAATGCTGAGGCTTTATAAGGCACTGGTGAGGCCTCACTTGGAGCATTGTGAGCAGTTGTGGGCCCTCATCTGAGATAGAATGTGCTGACATTAGAGAGGGTTCAAAGGAGGTCCATGAAATTTATTCTAGGAATGAAAGGCTCGTCATATAAGTGGCGTTTGATGGCTCTGGGCTTGTACTCACTGGAATTTAGAAGAATGAGGGGGGATCTCATTGAAACCTATTGAATGTTGAAAGGCCTAGATAAAGGGCAAGTGGATAGGATGTTTCCTATAGCGAGGGAGTCTAAGACCTGAATAGAGGGATGTCCATTTAGAACAGAGATGACGAGATTCTTTTTAAGCCAGAGGGTAGTGATTTGGGCAGTGGTGCAGGCCAGGTAATTGTATTTAAGGCAGAGGTTGATAGATTCTTGTTGCCACAGTGTGAAAGGTTATGGGGAGAAGGCAGGAGAATGGGGTTTGAGAGGGAAATGGATCAGCCATGATCAAATGGCAGAGCAGACTCAATGAGCCAAATGGCCTAATGCTGCTCCTATGTCCTATGGTCTAAAAATGAATAATTTTATTTTTATTCATTTACAGGATGTGGGCATTGCCAGATAAGCCAGCATTTATTGTCCACCCCTAGTTGCCCTTGAGAAGGTTGTGATGAGCTGCCTTCTTGAACCGCTGCAGTTCCTGAGGTGTAGGTACACCCACAGTGCTGTTAGGGAGGGAATTCCATGATTTTGACCCAGCAATAGTAAAGGAATTGCGATATGTTTCCAAGTCAGGATAGTGAGCGACTTGGAGGGGGCTTTCCAAGTGGTGGGGTTCCCAGGTATCTGTTGTTCTCATCCTTCTAGATGGTAGTGGTCGTGGCTTTGGTGTGTTGTTGCAGTGCATCTTGTAGATGGTACACACTGGTGAAAAACAGTGAGGTAGTGTTTATGGCTTCATGACCTACTCAAAAATCTGACGGCAGTTGGGAAGAAGCTGTTTTTAAAACTTGGAGTGCATCTTCAGCCTCTCTTATTGATGGCAGTAATGAGGAAAGGGCATGGCCTGGATGATGAGGGTCCTTCCTGATGGGTGACACCTTTTTGATGCATCGCCTTTTGAAGACATCCTTCATGGTGGGAGGCTGGTGCCCATGACAGAGCTGAGTAAGCCTACAACCCTCTGCACCCTTTTCTGGTCTTATGCATTGCCTCCAAACCAGATGGTGTTGCAACCAGTCAAAAATACTTCTTGACCATACAACTATTGAAATTTGTGCCATCTCGCCAGCGCTATGCTAAAAACTGCCCAAATTTCAGAAGCTTGGAGGTCAGTGTTCATTAAATCATGAGTTTGGATTTGAAATCCTGATCTTCGGTCATTCTTTCCATCAATTGACCTAAGGTTGTGCTATTGCAATAAATGTGATGGTGAATCCTATTGTTCATGGCTACTTTCACTGAGAAGAGGTTCTTAAAAATGGGAGCTGGTCCACAGTACCAAGAGTCTGCCCATGTGTCTTCAGTATTACAGGGTGGCGATACACAGCAGACCAGGTAAGTAGATGAGGACTTTTGCCTTGTGGACATTGCATGATCAAATTTGTTAATGGTTTGGAGCATGGTTTCTAAATGTATGCAAAAACTAGTGTTGTCTGCCCATTGCAAATTGACCACCAAGCTTCCGATAACTTTGGTTCTGGATTGCAGAAGCCCAATGACTTAAGTTTTCTATGGGTTCTCTAATTCCACACCAGAGGGAAATTGGTTGGAGGGGAGCAAGGAAGTTGAAAAATTTATTCAGGAACTGGTGGAGCCTTCCTTGACACAGGTCTACACTGTGATTGGCCTTGGTATAGAATGATTGGCTGGTTAACAAATTGCATGCCATTGTGGAGCAAATGTAAAATAAACATGGATTTCTGCGAGTTACACTATTCAAGGTATTCCACAGTTCCTCCAGCCTGGCAGAGTCAAACTTATAACAAGGTCAGGGATGGTGGGTTCTGCTTTCTTCAGTTTTCCGGGAGTGGTTACACAAAGGAGATTTTGTCCACTGTGCCTTCAGCTGGTCAGAATCCACACTGTAATTTGGGGAGCCATCAAGTACATTCAAGCTAGACATCAATAGATTTTTAGATATTAGGGGAATCAAGGGATACGAGTTTGTGTGGAAAACTGGTAACAAGGTCAAGAAGCAGTCTTGATCTTACTGGCCAATGCCTGCTGCTGTTTCATATTTTCTTACAGTCCAAGAAAGCAATGAATTTATGTGAGACAGTGCAGAAATTGTGAGGAATTCGTTGTGAATGTGAAAATGTAGAACCTGAAGGTGGGAAGCAGTGAATACACTTCAGAGATGCCTGTGTAGACAGCTACAAGCACTTCAAGTGGCAGGAATGGTGAGATGCTTGAAAAAGAGCAAGTGACCAAAAAGATAGGAAGACAGGCCAAGGGGCAATTTAATGATGGAGGCTGCAATTCAGGTAAAATCTGAGGTACAGTATACATAGCCAAGTTAGTTCATTCGAAGAAAGGCCTCTATCAACCAGGCCTCCATAAAACCAAGGTGCCAGTATGATCATGCACAGTTCATGGAAGACTAAAATGTCCATGATTGTGCATTCTGAAACAAAATGCAGAGAAATGTTTCATTTTATGTGAGAATACTTGCCTTTTATGCAGTCTAAAAACTTATTCAAGCAGCTACTCATATGTACATACTCTGCTGAAATACAAAATTTAAACCATCTATAAACTCGGTCCAAATGCGAACAACTATACACATCTGTACTGAAAGACACAGAGACTTACATGAAATGAATATGTGATATCCTTGTATGCGCAAGGTGAATCAAAGAAATTAAATGTTCCTAAATCATCGCCTATGGTTCCCTCGTACAAAAATGAGGAAGGAAACACTGACCTGTTTCAAAAGCAGAGGACAATATTGTATTAGGTAGCCCAAGGAAATAACAGTCAATTCCTCCTTTAATGCAGCCAAATCAAGGAGTGTTTACTGAGAGTTAAACATCTGTTCATATTAACATTATCTACATATTTTAGTAGTATAATAAATAATATTTAATCTTCATCTGCGAGTTAAGTTTATCATTAAGCAAATACAAAATCAATGCAACATTATATCGAGCAGAGATGAATGTTGTGTGCCAAACTGGTGAAAAGTTGCTTTGTGTATATCTTTAAGTTAGAAAATAAACTCATTACATACATTGTGGTCCTCTGTGCATTGGATTTACCGAATGCTGATTGGGTATTGATTGCTTATCTGTTTCAGTTTGGTCTACATACAATTTCCTTCCATTTGATTTACATTCAACTATCTAATTTACTCCCACTATGACCTCCCTGTGTGATCTCTAATGCTACTAATGGCCCATCATTGATTGGAGCCGGCTATGGATGTTGCATCCCATCTGTCAAAGTCGGTGCACAAGCCAGGGCAGTACAATATGGAGAGCAAGCTGTTACCCATGCAGTAGACTCCCCTTCTTCACAGAGCTGATGGATCCAAAGGAAGGGCAGAGACCGATGCAGTTTGGCACCAGTGGCATCCCAGGAGTTACCAGTCAGCACTGAACTCAACGTAGGACTGCCCCAGACATTCCAGCTCCAGATTTTTCCTTGGGGTTTACTTCCAAAGCCTTCTCCATGAGTGGGTACAGCCGTAAGGCAATGGAGGTTTGAGATCAGAGTTTTCCTCCTCTTAGGTGACCTACCAACCATGGCTGATGAGCCCCATCACCCTGGAGTGACGGTTTTTAAAGTCAGCAGTAACCCACCTTTGCCTCTTCTATCAGTGGAAATCTTTCAGCCGGGCTTAGCAGCTAAGCCACACATGAAGGCCAGGAACTGGACTTGGTTGTCTGAGGCTATCTGAGATGCATGGCACTTGGAACATTAAGTAGGTAGTGAGAGCTTATCCCCAGTACTTCCCTCTCCCAGCTATGACAGCATTAAGAAGCTGATTTCTAACACTGTCCCGACAAAGGTTACTGGGAGTTGAAGAGTAGCACAACTTCTGATTGGATACTACTGTGTAGCTATCCAGATTCAACATAAAATGTTCAATAACTTCAGATCATAACCACAGTTTCTATTTCACTTGAGCGACTGCAGCTGGTGGTATCAATTCTGCAACTGACATTTATAGCTTGAAACCAAACATCGGTTTCTCTGACCATTCTGCCTTCTGACATTTAATCTCTCTTGTCCATTATCCAATAACTGATCACATCTTTTGCTTTTTGTTTTGTATGCTCTAGGTTCTGTGTTCTTGTATTTGATTAAAACGTTTTATATCATCAATGTTTCTAGTTCATTGATCAAAATGTTAACATCTCTCTTTGATTGGGTTAGTTAATATTCCCAGCAATTTTCATCTGCATAAGAACATAAAAACACAAGAAAATTGGTTACACAGAGCCTCCTCTTTTCCTATTTACTTAAGCTTTAAAAAGGCAAAACATACTTGATGGCCATCATGAAATCTGCCTGGTGGACTTTAATCCTGATATCACTACTACTCTTAGGCTTTGGATAATAATTTTGCCAGTGAAAAGAAAATCAAAATATGCATCATTATGCCATAAACACAAGAGTTTCTGAAGATGCTGGAAATCTTGAGCAACACACACAATTTGCTGTAGAAACACAAGACAATGAGGAAGCATCTATGGAGGGTAATTAGCAGTCAGCATTTCGGGCTGAGACTTCAGGAATTGAAAGGACTGAGGCAGAAGCCAGCAAAAGAGGATGGGGAAAGTGGAAGATGTACAAGCTGACAAGTGATAGGTGAAATAAGATGAGGGGGGAAGGTGGGTGGGTGGGGGGGGGGGGAGGGAGATGGAATGAAGTCAGAAGCCAGGAGTGGAAGAGACAAAGGTCTGAAGAAAGAATTTAGTAGAAGGCAGTGGACCATGGAAGAATGCAGGATGGTGGTGATGGGCAGGTGAGGAGAATGGGCGAGAGGGTAATAATAGGGAATGAAAAAACAGGGAAGCAAGGAGAGAGAGAAATCACCAGAAGTTGGAGAAATTGATGTCCATGCCATCAGGCTGGAAGCTACCTCGACAGAATATGAGGTGTTGCTCCTCCAACCTGAGTTTGGCCTCATCATGGAGGAGGCCATTAGCAGACATGCCAGACTAGGAATGAAAAGTTGAATTGAAATAGGTGGCCACTGGGTGATTCTGCTTTTTGCAATGGACAGGGTGATGGTGCTCAAGAAAGTGGTCCCCAAACTGCATCAGGTAGAGGAGGCTGCACCGGGAGCAGCAAATGCAATATATGACCCCAACAGTTTTGCAGGTGAAGTGTTGCCTCACCTGGAAGGACTGCTGGGAGCCCCAAGTAAGAGCAGGTGACAAGTGTCAGGAGGGAGATCAGTGGACAAAAGAGTCACAGAGAGCGCGATCCCTGCAGAAAGCAGGGGGTAGGGGTGGGGAGGAAAAGATGTGTTTAGTGGTAGGATCCCATTGGAGATGACAGAAATTACATGGAGTTTGTGCTGAATACTGATGCTCATGGAGTTGTAAGTAAGGACAAAGGGAACCCTATCCTCTAACATCTTGTCATATACTTTCAACCATTTTAGCTGATCTTCAATACATTTTGCTTGCCAGGCTTTTAACAGTTTTACACACTTGGCTTCCAGAGTAACTAAAAATCTTTTCTATGTGTTTTATTTGCTATTGATGATACCAAGAATGATTATAACTTTTATTCATTTTACTATACACTGTATTATTAATATTTCTGAACATGCTCCCAATATACTGTATAATCAGTACAAGGATAGGTATGAGTACTAGTTTAGGAAGGACATGTTGTCAGTGGGGTGCTTTGCAGTACAAGCCCAGTTTGGATATTGGGCATAATATTATAGCCCCAATTTCCAATTTGTGTTGGTTCATTAAAATTCCTTCAACTAATGCCAGAAGGAACACAGGTGCAGTGTAGGCTGATCAGCAATTTATTTTTCTTCACTTCAGACACACACATGGCCCTTTCATCAACTTGAGGACAAAGCACTGAACTCTGACAATATATGCAAACTAAAGTTGCCTGGCAGCCTTTCATTTGGGGGTTCCTTTCTTCATTATGCATGAGCCATTTCTGCATTTTTTTAAAAATACTCAACACCTTAAAAGTTACCGTTTTAAAAAATAGTTTTTATTAACTTGAGGAGCTACAGACATGAGATAAAGCAAACTTTAGACTGCTGTCAATTTGTGCCTTTATATTAGTCCATCTTATTTATTATTAATGATTTTTAATGAAGTGCAATCGTGAACAATAGCCAGTTCAGAAATGCTGATCAAGTCAACGAGTTCCCAAAGAGAACTCTGATAGGCCAATCAGATGGTTCACTGCTGCTCAGCCAGAGAGCACAAAAAACTAATCATATGTACAAATAAGAAACATTTAAAACTAGTAGAAATACTGGAGTCATGATGATCATGATGAAGTCTGCTGAAGAGAGACATTCATACACATGCTGTCCTCTATAATTCAAGGAGATTGAAGAATAAGGTTGCAGGGTGACAAAACGTGGCAGGAGCACTAAACTAAACTAAACCCTACCGGGAGAAAACAGCACCTGTTCTTTCTGCACTGTTCTCCAGCAGTTTAAGAACTAAGTCACCCCTATATAAGTGCTTGAAGGATTTATGAGGCTTTCTATGGGTCCACTGGTTGACTGTCTTAATATTTTGTAAACAAATTAGCCCTATGTGTCAGAAATCTGTGGAAAATTGTGGAAAATGAACAGAGTTTAAAAGAAGAAAACTGGAGCAATAGGTGGAATAACTGTCAGAAATAAAAAGCAAAATACTGTGTAAATCTGAAATAAGAATACAAAGTGCTAGAAGTAATCAACATGCCTAACTGCATCTGCAGAGAGCAAATGAATCAATGTTTAAGCATCTTGCTTCTTAACAATGTCCTTCCGTTAGAATCGGAAAAAGTTCAAGATGCAGCACACTTTCAACAGCTCCAGGCTCAGCAAAATGCTGAGAGGGGTAGAAAGCGCTCAAAAGAAATTGGAAAAGAATCTTTACCAATAGCCAGTGTCCACAAGAAAAATGGGAGAAATGAGTAAAAGCTGAAATTTTTGAATTCAACAATGAAGAGAAAGCACCATGAAAAAAAACATTGCAAGTCAGGTTTTTCAACCAAGGGATAATTTCATGGTAGACACGGTGGAACTTGGAGGTAAAAATGGATGTGTATCTAGCATGCTTGGTGCTTCAGTAGTGCACACCCAAATTGTGGCACTCATTCTATAGCCATAAAATGATAGGGACCAAAGTGGGTGTAAACTCCTTTATGGTAAACAGCAGGGTGGCAAAATGCAGGTTTGAATCCACTCCATTGGTGCCCAGGCTCAGCGAGCTGAACATGAATCTCAGGTTGCAGGATTGCACGTCTTTAATTACCATCAAATTAGTTTATTGAGGAAATTCCTGTTTTTGCTCCTTTGAAATAATTCATGAGCATTTCATGTCCATGCCTTCAAGGCTTTGTAAGATCTAAAATCTTCATGAGAGTACAAATAATGATGCCAGAATTATCTCCTCCAGTTCAAATGATTCAAATCACATCTAATGCACTTATTCACATATTTGAAGCTTTAGAATACTCAGGTTTGGTCATGGCAGAAGAAACTAGCTGGAGCAGGAAAAACCACCGGGCATCCACAACCCACGCACCCCTGGAATACAGAACAGAACTTTTACACCAGGCTTCAAACAGAAGGGGACCCGACTCCACTGCATTTGAAGAACACATTTACCCTAATTGCTCTACAGTTGAAGGAATGCCCCTATGTTGCCACCATTTGTTATTCAAGAAAGAATATGACCAATTTTGCAAGCAGCAAGGTCCCAAAAAGAAAAAAATAAAAACTTGTTTGCTTAAGATTGGTTAAAAGGTTATTAATGATGTGAACACCAGTAGAATTCTCCTATTTCCTCTAATTTAGAAACAGTGCACAGAATAAAGGAAGTATGTTTGTTCCTTTTCCTCCTCTTACATGCAACCTTTTCTTATCTATGACTTACTTGAATTTACAAATAGCAAGTGGTAGCTGTTCCACAACTGCTCCATGTTGCATGTGCCTGACTGCACTGCTTACTGAAGCAGAGTCACCTCACACATCTCTCCTCACTCAGATACATGTGAATTCCATTCTTAATACCTTTGCTGCAACCCTTCTTCCACTTCTACCTCTGCTGGCCAGTCACACTGATTACTTCCCCTCCTCATTTTCTTTAATGTGCATTGCCTCACGAGGAAAGGTACACAAAGTGCTCATCTCTGGGATCATCTGACTTCCACCACAGCATCTCTATAGACCTTGAGGTATGATATGGACATCAACACAGCAGCTCGTTGCTGTGCCGACTCCTTAACCTACCCGAAAAGCCTACCCTCCTACATTACCCTCCAATTTTTTATCATCCCTATGGAACACCAACTAAAGCAGTCCCCAGCTAGGATAATGCAAGACAAAGGACACAAAGTCCTTTAAATAGCACACCAAGTGGAGGTGGAGAGATGCATTTCTGCTGATAAATACTGAATCCTCCATGCGCATTGAATGCAAGGAATTAACTGCATTGTTCTAGACCTATTTAGCAGGAGTGACATCACATCTCTGTGGTACCCTGACAGATGTCACATTCTACATACTCCAAGTACTTGGCGATATTACACACATTCATGGCCGAAATAATATGGGACTTGGATAACTTGCATTACAAATGTACAAATGCACCATCCTCTGTACAAGGATCAATTCTGCCCCCATAGGTTCCAAACAACTTAGGCTATGGAGCAAGTACTCCACATTTTGTTCTAAATATTTTAATTAAAATTTCCAACCCTCTGAGTCATCACTGATCCAAGACTACAACATTTTGCAAACAAATTACGGCCTCTTACATTCTTATGCTTATATAATGTCCTGGTTCACATTTTTACTGTTACGCTGTAGATATTTCATTCAGTTCTGTAAGAGCAGTCTGTTCTGCTTTCAGCCTGTGTGGGTTATTGCTGAAGATAAGGGATGATGAGGAATGTGTACCATCCAATTAGGACGGTGGAACTGGGGGGAGGCTCTTCTGGTGAGGGACACTAAGTTTGGGCTTGGAGCTTTAGTTTGGCAGGAGATTAAGCAAGAAGACACTGGAGAGGACAGGTCGTAGGATTTGACCTGGTGCGGGACTGTGATTTGATGATGCCAGGTGCCAAGGTCGATTGAGGATCAGTTAACATAGTGAAATGTTGAGCACCAACTTGTGCACATCTGACTGTTTAATTAAAATGGACCCTTTTCTTTTTATTTTTCTTTATTAACCCTTTAGTTAAGAATCAGTTATAATTCCTGTAATCATATACAGTGTACTATCTGTTATTTCATGGCACTAATTTGAAAAGGGTAGCAAATGACACGGCATACACCCAACTGGGGTTTCGGGTGGGAGAGCACCTCAATCTCACGCGTTTGGCGGGACCGGAGAGTGTCTTCCCTGGACTTATGCAACCAAGGAAACCAGGGGTTTTACTTAGATACTTCATTCAGGAAAATATGATATTCTTCCTTAATACATCATATATATATCTATGTATACTCTGCAAAACACTTCGGCCGACTATTGAAGATGTGCCAGGACTATTTGTAAACACTGCAGGATGCCTGACGGCAACATTTACAGGCGATCCTAAAGTATTTTCCAGGGTTTGGAGATGTTCCTTCATTACTCTAAATGCAGTTGGCAACAACATAGCTGGAGAAACAGCAGACTTCAATTTGCTGGAAACTTTGATGAAAGCTAGGCCCACAGTGTGAAGCACATCAGAAGAAATGTCTGAGAGATGTCTGTGGTAGCCTTCGTAGCTAACTTGTTGATTTTTGTGTCATTCAGTCTTAAGTCAGGAGCAGCAGGTAGGCTCAACTTCCTCTAAAAATTTTTGGAAATCAGAACTAAAGCAGTGCAGGACTTGATGACAAACATCCTTGTTTCTGAGTGAGATGGTAAAGTATTCAAGCCAAAAGGCAAATCCAAAAGTACTGTTTTGATAATAGCTAATAGATCACATTATGAACACCACAGAATTACACCAGACTGAACAGACCTTAGTGCTTTCCTCAGGTGGTTCCATTTGCCTATGATTGGCCAACAATCCCTTTAAAACTTTCCTATCCATGTAACTGTCCAAATTTTTTTTTAAATGTTATAATTGTACCCACTTCAGGCATTTTCTCTCAGGTTCCCTTTAGTTTCAGATTCTTGCACTTAGTGCCTCATCCAATAAAGACAAACCTACCATATTCCTTCATAATTACTTTGTCTACCTGTGTTGCCACTTTCAGGGAACTACGTACTTCTGTACCTTGGGTTTCTCTGTTCTGCGAGGTTCCCAAGGCTCTGTCATTCACTATGTCAAACACTAGATTTACTTCCCAAAAATGCATCACTTTGAAACTGCCCAAGCTATTTAAGTCATTTAACCATGTCTAATTCCTGCACGTGATTCATTTTAAATATACTATGTTTATAACCTAAAGCTTGAAAATGGGACTGTTCTTCATATTTTCTCTACAGTAACAAAATCTGGATGCTACAGTTTCTGTGGTAACATTGGATTGAGCATAATTAGGCACTTAGCAAGAGCCAATAAAGAGAAGTTAGGTTTAAGTGGAGTGACCATTGTGTGAGCGGGCCAGTGTTAGAATGGGGAGCTCAGGTTCTGGATAGCAGAGACGGAGTCTATGGGTAAATGTTTTTATTTGATTTTTCTTTCTTTTTACACAGTTGGAACAGTGAGGATGCCAGGCAGGATAACGGAATGCTCCTCTTGCAGGATGCGGGTAGGCAGGGAAACCTCCAGTGTCCCTGACAACTCCACCAATAAATGGTGGATCCAGCAACAACTTCTTTCAGACCGTGTTAAGGAATTGGAGCTGGAGATGGATGAAATCCAGAGCATTTGAAAGGCTGAAGTATTGATCGACAGGACACACTGGGGATTCAGCAGTTAACCCCAAGGGACAGGACACAGGTGTGATTGTCAGGAGGGGGATAAGGGGAGAGACTGCCACTGCAGAATACCCGTAGCTATTCTCCTCAGCAAAAGGTTTACCACTTTGGATACTATTGTGGGAGAATGACCGAACAGAAGAAAGCCACAGCAGTCAGATCTCTGGCTCTGTGGCTCAGAAGAGAAAGAGGGAGAGTGGGAGTGCAGTAGTGAAAGGGGATTCCATTGTTAGAGGAGCAGACAGGAGGTTCTGTGGATGTGAAAGAGACACCTGGATGGTACGTTGCCTTCCAGTGCCTGGGTCAGAGACATCTCAGATTGGGTCCACAACAATCTAAAGGGGCAGGGTGAGGAGCTGGAAGTCATGGTACATGTTAGTGCCAATAACACAGGTAGGAAAAGGGATGAGGTCCTGAAGAAAGAAAATAGAGGGTTACCCCAGGGTAGTAATCTCTGGATTGCAGCCTTTGCAATGTGCAAGTGAGGGTAAGAATAAATGATTTGGCAGATGAATGCATGGCTGAGCGATTGGGTACTCTGCAAAGGGAAAGTGTGAGCTGTGCAAAAAGAACAGGTTGCATCTGAACCGAAGGGGGCCCAAGATTACTGCAGGCAGGTTTGCTAGAGCTGCTGGGGAGTGTTTAAGTTTATTTGGCAGGGGGATGGGAACCAGAGTGATAGGGCAGAGGATGGGGCAGTTGGTATACAAGCAGATGTAGTGTGCAGTCAGACTGAAAAAGGACAGGCAGATGTTAAAAAGCAAAATTGCAGTCAGTTGATGAGTTGAAGTGCAACACGAGAGCATAATTGAAAAAGGGTGATGAATACAGCACTGAATGCACGCAGTAGATGGAATAAGGTAGATAATGTTGTAGTGCAGCTAGAGATTGGCAGGTACAAAGCTGTGTTGTGGCTGAAAGAAGATCAGAGTTGGGAGCTTAACATCCAATGATACATGTTGTAACAAATGAAGGGATGGGGTGGCTCTGTTGGTAAAAAAACAAAATAAAATTTTAGAGGTGACAAAATCCGAAGATGTAGAATCCATGTGGGTTGAGTTAAGAAAATGCAAGGGTAAAAAGACCCTGATGGCAGTTGTACACAGGCCTCCAAACAGTAACCAGGATATTCGATACAAGATACAACGAAGCATAGAAAAGGCATATAGAAAGGGTAATGCTACGATAGTCATGGGAAATTGCAATACGCATGTTTGAGAAAATGGGTTGGTATTGGATCCCAACAGATGGAATTTGTAGAATAGCTATGAGATAGCTTTTTAAAACAGCTTGTGGTTGAACCCACTAGGGGAAAGCAATCCTGGATTGGGTATTGTGTAATGAACCAGATTTGATTATGGAGCTTAAGGTAAAGGAAGCCTGAGGAGACAATGATCATAATATGATATATTTCACACTATAGTTTGAAAGGGAGAAACTAAAGTCAGATATGTCAGTATTACACTGGAGTCAAGGATATTACAGTGGCATGAGAGAGGATCTGGCCAACATTGACTGGAAGGAGACTCTAGCAAGGATGACAGCAGAACAACAATGCCTGGAGTTTCAGGGAGCAATTCAGAAGGCACAGAATACATCCCAAAGATGAAGATATATTCTAAAGGGAGGATGATGCAACTGTAGCTGACGAGGGAAGTGAAAAACAGCATAAAAGGAAAAATGCAAAAATATAGCAAAAATTAGTGGGAAGTCAGAGGATTGTGAAAATCTTATAAACTAACAGAAGTCAACTAAAAACCATAACGAGAGAAAATATGAAACATGAAGATAATCTCGCCAAAAATATGAAAGAAGATACCAAAAGTTTTTTCAGTTATATAAATTAGAAGAGAGATAGGGAAAGGTTACCTGACTACTGCAAAATGACGCTGGAGAGTTAGTAATGGGGGATAAAGAAATGGTGGACACACTTAGTCTTCACGGTGGAAAACACTAGCACTATGCCAGAAATTCAAGAGTGTAGGGACAGAAGTGAGTGTAGTTACTATTACTAAGGAGAGGTGCTTGGGAAGCTAAGAGGTTTGAAAGTAAATAAGTCACCTGGACGAGATGGATTTAAAACCCCAGTGTTTTGAAAGAGCTTGTGGAGGCATTTGTAACGATCTTTCAAGAATCACTAGATTCTGGAATGGATCTGGAGGACTGGAAAATTGCAAATATCACTTTATTCTTTAAGAAGGGAGAGAGGCAGAAGAAAGGAAATTATTAGCCAATTAGCTTGACTGTAATGGTTGGGAAAAAGTTGGAATCCATTATTAAGAATGAGGTGTTGGGGTACTTGGAGGCACATGATAAAATAGGCCAAAGTCAGCATGGTTTCCTTAAAAGGAAATCTTGCCTGACAGATCTGTTGAAATTCTTTGAGGAAATAAAAAGCAGGATAGACAAAGGAGAGTCGGTGGTTGTTGCTTTTTTAATTTTCAGAAGGCCTTTAACGAGGTGCTGCACGAGACAGCTTAAAAAGATAAGAGCCTATGGTATTACTGTTTAGCTGACTGGCAGGAGGCAAAGAGTGGGAATAAAGGGAGAATTTTCTGGTTTCCTGTGGTGACTAGTGGTGTTCTTCAGGGGTTGGTGTTGGGACTGCTTCTTTTCACAATGTATGTCAATGATTTAGATGATGGAATTGATGGCTTTGTAGCCAACTTCGCAGATAATACGAAGACAGGTGGAGGGGCAGGTATATTCAGGAAGCAGAAAGTTTGCAGAAGGATTTGGACAGAATGAGAAAATAGGCAAAGAAGTGGCAGGTGGAATATAGTGTAGAGAAGGGTATGGTCATGCACTTTGGTAGAAAGAAAAAAGGCCTAGACTATTTTCAAAATGGGGAGAAAATTTAAAATCATAGGTGCAAAGGGGCTTGGGAGTCCTTGTGCAGGATTTCCTAAAGGTTAACTTGCGAAGTGAGTCAGTGGTAAGGAAGGCATGTGCAATGTTAGCATTCATTTCAACAGGACTAGAATACAAAAGCAAGGGAGTAATGCTAAGGCTTTATTAGGCATTGGTCAGAATATACTCGGACTATTGTGAAGAGTTTTTGGCCCCTTATCTAAGAAAAGATGTGTTGGCATTGGAGAGGGTGCAAGGGAGGTACACAAGAATGATTCCGGATATGAGAAGGTTCATGTATGAAGAGCATTTGGTAGCTCTGGGCCTGTACTCTCTGGAGCTTAGAAGATTGAGGAGAGAATCTTATTGAAACCAATCGAATACTGAGAGGTCTAGATAGAGTGGATGTGGAGAGGATGTTTGTTACAGAGGGGGAGTCTAGGACCACAGGGCACCTCCTCAGAATAATGTCCATTTAGAACAGACATAAAGCAGAATTTCTTTAGTCACAGGACGGTGAATCTGTGAAATTCATTGCCACAGGTGTGGCAGCCAAGACATCGGATATATTTAAAGTGGAGGTTGATAGGTTCTTGATTAGTCCAGGTGTCAAAGTTTATGGGAGGAGGCAGGAGGATAGGGCTGGGAGGGATAATAATCAGCCATGATGGATTGGCAGAGCAGACTCTATGGGTTGAATGGCCTAACTCTGCTCCCATGTCCTATGGTCACTCTAAAGTATCAGAGTTGGTGTTTATATCAAGGTCCAAAATAGTTAGATGTTGTTATAAGCTATTTTATTTGTATACTGGTAGTTCCCATTGATATTTCAAACAAATGCACAGCAGTCTGAATTCAACAGTTTTGTAGAGCTAAAAAATAGTAGATACACTTCAACATTAGCTCACTATTGCAAACATTTTATTTTATGATGGATTAAAGATTACTTACCCTTCTACTGCAACATCAACCTCATATTTTAAGGGCAAAGTAAGAGGGACAAAATTATCATGAAGTAAATCCAGACTGTGCTCATTTTCACTACAGGAGTAAACACAGGAAATACATAACCTTAGATGTGTGAAATGCAATCTGTTTATCTGGAAAGCAAGTTATAATTAGCTTACACATGCCTAATGCCCTGCTGAAATAATGTGTATTGTTTTGTTTTCAGCAAAAGAATACTGACTATGTGCTCATTCTCAGTAAACAGTGATTTTTTTTTTGTATTTATCCCCTCAGTGAACCACCTCTAGTTTATACTGTTTCTCTACAGGTCAAGTGATAAACGTGCTTCTCACCAAGGGCTCAAATGAATTCTACCTTAAACTCTACATATCACCAAGCATTACATCTTCTGCAAGCTGTACTCGTTTGTTACTCACAAAACGCTTACCATGTTGTATTAATAGTGATGATCAAGTCTTCTCCTTTTGCGGTAAGCTTGCTGGTATCAAGAAAAAAGTGTAATTCCATCTGTATGACAAATACAGGATTTAGTGCATTTAACACAGTTGAATAATATGTCACAATTCCACACTGTGTGTGTAGGTACACAGACCTGGGTGCATTCTGAGTAAATCTTTGAAAGAGTGCCCTCCTACTGCAAAACATCCACCACTGTTCCGGTACCTAAAGAGTGCAAGGTAATATGTCTGAACGACTGGCAACCTGTCACAGTCATCTCAATAATAAGCAAATGCTTTGAGAGGCTGGTCAAGGACTACATCTGCAGCTTGCTACCACCCACACCTACAATTCGCCTACTGACACAACCGATCGACAGATGACGCAATAGCCATAGTTCTACACACCGTCCTTACATATCTGGAGAAGAGAGATGCTTATGTGAGAATGCTGTTCTTCAACTACAGTTCAGCATTCAACACCATAATTCCCGCCAGGATCAACAAGAAGCTCAGAGACCTCGGCCTTCACCCTGCCTTGTGTAGCTGGATCCTGGACTTCCTGTCAGATCACTGACAGGTGGTAAGAGTGGGCTCCCTCACCTCTGCCCATCAACACAGGTGCCCCTCAGGGCTGTGTACTAAGCCCCTTCCTTTACTCTCTGTATACCCATGACTGTACACCCACACCTCCAATCTGCTAATTAAATTTGCCGACGACACTACACTGATTGGCTTAATCTCAAATAATAATGAAGCAGCCCACAGAGAAGAAATCACCATCTTGACACAGTGGTGTCAAGAAAACAACCTCTCTCTCAATGTCACAAAAACAAAAGAGTTGGTTGTGGACAACAGGAGGAATGGAGACAGGCTAACCCCTATTGACATCAATGGATTTGAGGTTGACAGGGTGAACAGCTTTAAATTCCTTAGCATAAACATCACCGAGGATCTCACGTGGTCTGTACATACTGGCTGTGTAGTGAAAAAGGCACAACAGCACCTCTTTCACCTCAGATGGTTGAGGAAGTTTGGTATGGCCGCCCAAATACTAAGGGCTTTCTACAGGGGCACAATTAAGAGCATTCTGACTGGCTGCATCACTGCCTGGTATGGAAACTGTACTTCCCTCAATTGCAGGTCTCTGCAGAGTGGTGCAGACAGCCCAGCGCATCTGTAGATGTGAACTTCCCACTATTCAGGACATTTGCAAAGACAGGTGTGTAAAAAGGGCCCGAAGGATCATTGTGGACCCGAGTCACCCCAACCACAATCTATTCCAGCTGCTATCAACAGGGAAACAGTACTGCAGCATAAAAGCAAGGACATACAAGCTCTGCAACACTTTCTTCCACCAGGCCATCAGACTGATTAATTCACACCGATACAATTGTATTTCTATGTTACATTGACTGTTCTATTGTACATACTATTTATTACAAATTACTATAAATTGCACATTGCACATTTAGACGAAGACGTAATGTAAAGATTTTTACTCCTCATGTATATGAAGATTGTAAGTAATAAAGTCAATTCAATTCAAGTAGCAGAATATATTGAGTGGCTAATAAAGCATATGGGGATCCCAGAATTCATAAATAGAGGCATAAAAGCAGAAAAAATTTTGCATCTGTATATAAACTTCATTATGGAACAATTGATATATTGTGTTCAATTCCAGGAAGGATATGGATGTTTAAGAAAGGCTGCATACAAGCTGCTCAACAATGGTTCCACTCATTAAGGAATTCTACAGTAAGGTTTGGCTGGAGGAGCTCAGATGTTCATCTGGAGCAAGAAGGATTGAGAGGAAGTTTATAGGGGTGTACAAGATCAGCACTGGTTTAGATGGGTGCCTCGAATTAGTTGTTTCATCAGAATCAGTTTTAATATCACTGGCATATGTTGTGAAATTTGTTATGCGGCAACAGTACATTGCAATACATAATAATTTACACCATGTATATATTAAATTATATAGGAAGTATATATAAAAATGTTAAATTAAGTAGTGCAAAAAGAGAAAATAAAAGGTAGTGAGATAGAGTTCTCAGATTCAATGTCAACTCAGAAACAGAAGGGAAGAAGCTATTTCTGAATGGTTGAATCCTTGAAACCTGAATCATTAACAGGCAATCTAAGGAACTGGGTGTAGATTTAAAATTCCAGGCAAAAGATTCAAGGTAGTACATGAAAAAAGCTCCTTCAAGCAGAAGGTAGTTATGATTTGGCACTTACTGTCTGAGGAAGACAAACAGAATCAATCAGGACTTTTAAAGAGGTCACTGAATGTAGGCGGTTCAGGGAATATATTTGCAGGACACTGAGGAAGCAGCAACAAACTGGCAGAACCCTCTACCCAGAGCTAACATGATTGCAATGGCCACTTCTTGTGTTTAATGACTTGATTCAGCCAAGGAGAAATATGCATCATTTCTTTTAAACACCATCCTGCTCTCTCTGCATATTCCTAACTGCTGAATATTCTGTGGTGGAAAGTATACACGATGATTGCAATTTTTATACATTGGCAGACAAGTGACTATTTTAGATCCGATCACAGCTGGCAATATTAAACCTGTATGGGGATTTCATTATTTGCAGCCAATAAAATGTTTGGCTAAAACTCAGTGTTGTATTTCTCAAGTGCATTTTTTGTCATAATGAACCTGAATATTCATTTTTCTTGTTCCAAATTTTTTTTTTTCCCAGGCAAAATGTTCAGCACTGCTTTTGCGACATATTTCCAGAATCAAGTGGTCCCAGTTCACAAGCAAATGTGAAATGAAAGTCCTTTTATGTCAACAGCTATTTGCCTGTATTCTAATTTAAATAGATCCTGTTACATCAATGCAAATATTTCATTTTTACACCAATATCTTTTGTTCACCTGAATAATATTTTGATATCCAATTAGCTTATCAGCTTATACTATGAAACTATGATCAATGTAAATTAGGCCATTTTATTCAAGACAATAAGGGTGATTATTTATGATTTCTGACTTGGCAACCCCGCCCGCATGTACACTCACCCCGTGGATGCATGTTTCCCAATGGTTGAGCCCTCAATTATGCAAGAGAAGTCAGCTGTGAGATAAAACAACCTGATGCCCTGCTGTTGCATTAGCTCATGCAGTTAAAGCTCTCTTTCACTATTTATCAATGTATCAGATGATCACGGACAGGCCAAAGCATTGAAACTTATTTAAATAATTAGAAAATATCAGCATTTCGCCATTGTTAATTGCAAACAAAACAAAAATATACAGGAAACCAAAACTTTAGCAGAAATTTACAATTTTAATGAAAATCTGCAATGAATATGGCTACACCAGCACTGGTGTGAAACCGAGGGGCAAGGTGTGAATTGCGCCCGGCCGCTCAGTGCTGCAAATTACTTTCTCAGTGGGCTGTTCTGGGCACAATGCGAGATCTAGTATACTCTTTATTTGGGTGATGCAGAGCGCTCATGCTGAAATCCAGTAGCTGGGTGCCTATAATGCAGCTAGGTTGCTGGTCTCTATAGAATTGTAATGTGACCATTTAGGACAGAGAGAGTGAGAGAAAGATTTGAATCCTTCCCTTTATCAGATACATCCCCCTCTGAAATGAATGATTATAGTGTGTACCTTTGACTGAGAGTCCATATACAAATTTCCAACACTGCATTCCAGAAGTGTTGAATTTTCTTCTTCAGTCACATGACAAATTACATATTTCTCCACCTGTCAACAAAGGGTAGCAAATATAAAAGAAACATCTTACTAAGCAATGCCAGCATGTAATTATACTTACAGTACCTATGCATTTTAAACATTTGCAATGTATTACATACCTATTGATGAATTGATGAAATGAAGAATTCCAATATTGCTAAAGATAGGCACTTTGACATACCTATGTGGCAGCTTTTGAATGTAATGAATAAATAAATAAATTAATTTTGTTTGAACCATTAAATATGTAGCCAGAAATTTCTTGCAGTGGCCGTTTTTGTGAAAAAGACATTTACAAAAAGATCAGCTTTTCTTGGCATCTTTCATCACTTTGGTTCATTGCTGAATGGAGTTGTCACTGTTGTATGGAATAAAAAAAATAAACTCTGGTGTAGAGTGCTGATTTAACGCTGCAAGAATAATGACTTGCAACTGCAGATTAGTGAAAAGTATTATTTACCACTAACCAGCAACTCTGATGTACTTAAGTACTGTCACAGGTAGAAATTCTTCAAGAAAATACCTAGGCTGAGTCTTTGTCTTAATATACCTAAATAGATGAATGAATATTAAATTGTTTGCCCTGACAGAAAATATGAGTTAATGACAAAGGGGTAGATCTGCAGGTGAAGAGAATTAGCAGAGAGATGAGGAAGAACTGGTTTTCCCAGAGAGCGGAGAACCTGAGGAATTCTCTGACCAATGAAGCAAGACATGATTGGATAGATTTTTGCACAGTAGGGGAATTAAGTGTTATGGGGAAAAGACAGGTAGGTGGAGATGATTCCATGGCCAGATCAGCCATGAATGGCGGAGCAGTCTCAACGGGCCAGATGGCCTACTCCTAATCCTATTTCTTATGTTCCTATGTACTCGATCATGTTTCAAGTAAATACAATGGAAAGAAACCCAAGGATAATCTTAAAAGTAAACTTCCATTAAAGTATGACAAGAAAGTTTCTTAAAGATTTTGAATGTCCTTTGACATTTTTAAAAATGCCCTTCCCCTATATTTTCTTCCACTGTATTTCAAACCAAATCTGAATAAATGTTTTACCAACATAAGTGTAAAGGTTCCTGTCCTATTTTGTGCATCAGCTTATCTCTTCCACATCTAGATAGTGAGCATGAGTGACAAAAATCATTGACCTTGTGAACTATTTCCTCAAAATGTATGACCCAGAAATCCATATTTTACCAAACATACTGAATGAGATTATGTTCAAAATAAAATGTTCAAAGTAAGTTTATTGTCAAAGTACATATATGTCACCACATACAATCCTGAGGTTTGTTTTCCTGTGGGCATACGCAATAAATCCAAAAACTATAATAGAATCACTGAAATACCCCACCCTACAGGGCAGACAGCCAGTGTGCAAATGACAACAAGCTGTGCAAATACAGAAGAAAAAAATTAAGTAAATAAGCAATAAATATTGAGAACATGGGATGAAGAGTTCCTGAAAGTGAGTTCACAGATAATCACCAGCAAAGAAAGAGCATCAAGTACTCATAACATTCTGGATTTCCTACAAGACTTTTCACTAAAGTCTGTTATGCTCAGAAAACAATCATGGTGTGGTGCCCTCTGCAGAAGATCTGGGATTTTTGTGAATAGGCAGCAACTATGACTCGATATTGCTTAGATTAAGTCATTAATAACCAAAGTGTCTAACTCACTGTACGATAATTGGGATGGTTATTTCAACTTTGGGGCAGCTGGTAGAACTGCTGCCTCACAGCATCAGAAACCCAGCTTCAGTCCTAACCTGGGGTGCTGTCTGTATGTCCTCCCTGTGACCACATGGGTCCTCCCCACACCACATCTTAAAGACATATAGGTTGCTGGGTTAATTTAACATTTTAATTTGCGCATCCGAATGTCAAAGTGGTATTTATTCTCTCCAACTCTGCTTCTCCAATGCAGTCTCTCCATCTTCGAAGCTGTATCACTCATGTTATGCCTTCTCTAGGATGCTCAAACAAAGTATATGGATAGAAACCTTGATGTTCATCGTTGTTGGAAAAACTACCACATTTCCAACTACAAAAGAAATATTAAAGAGTCACTTGATGATTTGAAGCCAGAAACTGTGGTGGAGGTGGCTGTGGGAGGAAGCTGTGAATGATTTCACTGGGGTTTGATCATTAAGTGGTGAAGTTAAGGAGATTGCAGAACTGACACATGAAGCAGGAGGGGTGGGACTTGATAATCCAATGCAGGGGTCCCCACCCTGGGGTGCACAGACCCCTTGCCTAATGGTATTGGTCCATGGCATAAAAAAGACTGGGAACCACTGATCTAATGGAAATAGTATTGATAAACCTGCAGAAGGCACAGAACGAGGACACCAGTGATTAAGCTCTGATATAAAGAAATGAAAGTGAAGAGGGCAAAAACCGTGAGCTTTCAAAAAGGGCTTTTTTTTAAAAAAAAGGAGTAAATTTATTCTTTGAATGCAACCTGTTCATGAAGCACTGCATTAAAGCAAATCATTTGCCAATAACTATAACTTACCTAGGACACCCTATCCTTCAACTCCTTCACCAACCTCAACCCTATTCTGCTTCTGCTTTCAGTTATAATCATAAGCTGTCAAGAGTAGTAGGCAGAAAGGCTTTGCTAAGATTAGGATCAACAACCAGTTGGCAGTATCTCTTGCTCTGTAAATTTTCCTTTGCATTCACAGCAGGAGGGCACAGAGCAGGCAGCTCCTGAAAAGCACAAAATACAAAAAGATGGCGTAAGTGCCCAGAAATAGTTCCTGATTTCTCAATGGGAGTTTGGATTCACTTTTTTTTTTATTGTGGCCTTCTTATTTCAGATTATCATTTTGATGGCTAGGAGCCTGTGAGGGAGAGCAGGCAAAGAGTCTAACTTTATTCTGCACTCCATCTGTCCTTAATAAAACAAGTTTGCAGCCCAGAATAAGCAAATTCCACTTCCTGACCAGTTCTTTCTGCATCTGCACACATACCTTATAACCTCTCAATCCTTCAGCCCACCTATGATGTCTGTTTTAATATTGTGATATTGTTTATTTCATAGCATATTATTATTATTATAGTACTTTGCTGGTACTTTTTTGGTATGGACATTAAAATAGTGGATTTATTTAGACCAAAATTGCCATTTGTAGAATTTGCTACTTGTAATCATTTCTGGAATATACCCATCGTGAATAATGAGGACGTGCATAATTAAAATCTGTAGGAATGAGATTCCAAACAAATAGAAGCTTATTTTCAGTGCCAGGAAAATTGGTTGGCGGTAATTAAGCGTTAGCACGCTGAGAAAAAATTGCCTACACTTGAACAGAAAACAGTAACCTTTTCTGGCAAGGTTAGTGTATATCTATCATACAACTTCATCTCTTTCTAAAGGTTTGAGTACTGAATTTCTTGCCAACATACCATCATCACAAAGCTTTGGAAGAGGAGGACTATTTGAACAGTGGCTTCTTGATCTCTTTGTTTAACTATGAAGCTGTAGACACCAGGTATTACTGTGATATTTCTTCTTCATAACAGCAAGTGCTCCTGGTGTCATATTTGTATCACACGTCAGCAACAGGAGCAGGAGTGGGCAAAATAGTCAGCAAAGCCTGCTGTGCCATGTAAATTGATCGCAGCTCTTTGTCCAACTCAGCACAATCCCCATATCCCTCGATTGCCTTCATGCCCAAACACCCATCCATCTCCATTTAGAATGAACTGAGCTTCCACAACTTTCCACATGCAGAATTCCAAATTCTCACCACCACCCTCTGAGTGAAGAGATCATTTAAGTAGGCTGCCTGTATTTCCAAATTATGCTCACTGTTCCTCCAGTCAGGAGATACATCTGTACAAGTTGACTGTCAAACTCTGAGAATCTTGCACTTTCAAAATGAGCTCTCTTCAGAGAACTCCAAAGAAAACAGTCTAGGGCTATTTAGTCTCTCCTCACATAGCGTATCTGTCATTCAACTGAACTTTTGTTATGCTCCGAAGGGAAATACAACTTAGATAAAGAGACTAGCGGAGCAAGTCGCCAGAAAGAAAGTATGCCAGCATTAATACCAACAATTCTACAGCAGTTGCTTCACAAAAAATTGTTTAATTTATCGTTTGTGGTTCTTTTCCCAGTGTTCCTCTGAATATGTCAAGGGAATACGTGGCTGCAGGTTGAGAAAATTTTGGTCATGATATTACAGTGATCATGATGTATGGGGCAGGCATGGTAGTTCAGCTGAGCTTTTCCCGTCCATCAGGTTTATACGTTGACACCAGTCAAACTTCCTCTCTCCAGAATGATTAGAGGAATTCATGTACACAGGCTCCATGGCAGGGTCCTGCAGGAGAGAGAGGCCGAGGAGTGCAAGTATACCTTTCCCTGAAAGTAGCAACACAAGACAGTGAAGATGGCGTTCGGCAACCTTGCCTTTATCTGTTAGGACGGCGAGTATAAGAGCTGGGACATCATATTACAAGGTATTAATGAGACTGCGCTTGGAGTAGTGAGAGCAGTTCCTGTTGCCTAGCCAGAGGAAAGCTGTCATTAAGATGGAAAGGGTGCAGAAAGTTTTCTCAAATATGTTACTAAGACTGGAGGGCTTGAGTTTTATAGATAGATTGCTTAGGCTGTTTTTCTCCCCCTTTTGGAGTGAAAGGGATAGATGACTTTGTAGAGGTTTAAAATTATGAATGGCATAGATAAGGTGATAGTCACAGGCTTTTTCCAGGGAAAGGGAGTCTAAAACTAGTGGGTGTAGGTTTAAAGTAAGAGGCAAAAGATTTTAAAGGGATCTGAGGTGCATGGAAGGCATCTTCCCAATACACCTTTATATACAAGGCAAGATTTTAGTTAGACATGTAGTTAATGAACTGTGAAAACAGAACTATCAGATTTTACCATATACACTGCTGTCAGGACTAAAGACAAGATATGATTGTAATGCCACTTGAGATTAGTCTTGTTAAAACCTGCCACAGACCACTATAAAGTTTGTTATGAATTCAGGCATAGAAAGTAAAGATTTGGTACAATCCAGCCAAAGACATGACATGCATGTAGCCAACAAACCTGGCTGAGACAAGATGAGCCAAAGCAGCTGAAATGACCATTAACAGACACAGCTTGAAGTTGAACCAAACCCCATGCAAGAATTGAACTGAGCACTCAAGCCAACCCAATCTTCAAATGCGAGAGGTTAATTTGTTCCTTGGCTTCAACAAGTGCATTTGTGCTTTATGTCTGAGAGCAAATAGTTGCCCCACAGGACTCGAGGCATACCTACGGGTCAGGAACAAATGGTGAGGTCAGGAATGGTGTGCAGAATTGAGAGCCTTGTAGATCCTTAGAAATTGCTTCTTTCATCAAATCCCAGACTAACATTGGGCAAGTGTTGCATCAGATCCATTTCATCTGGATGGGCAAATGTAGCTGTGGCCAGAATTCATATACAAGATTTCTTTCTCTGAAGGATACAATCCAGACTTCTCAGAAAACATCCCAGTGGCCATTCATAAGCCACATATGACATCCCTGATGGGCCACAGTTCAAACAAGACAACTTTACGAGACTATTGAAGGAGGAGCAGTTTTATCACCAAATATTACTACATCACTTCACACAGTAATGGCAAGGCCAAGAACTCTAGCAGTTGTCAAGGAACTACCTCCAGCAAACTAATCACCACCTCCAGGCTCCATTTTGACTATACCAGCTTTCTTCATGCCCCACTCCAAGTGACAGTGCAGGGAATTTTGGGTAGGTCCACTCCCAGAGGATCAGTTGGAATCAGAACTGGGATGATGACTTAGGAAAATGCACAACATTAAAAGAGAGGTGGTAAAGAACCCTTGCCTCTCAAGACTTCGAGATCCACTGAGGATGGAACCCATACAAGAGTGAAGAGCAGATGTTGTCTCAGGAAGACCCAAGAGATTGACATGATAAAGTTAGATACAAAGATGTGGATTGCATTACTAATTCTTCAGGGCAAGAACATTGCAATTTGACAACCAGCCCACGGAGAAGTGCACACAACTGAGACCAGATCAGAAGGAGAGCTAGTTGACACAAAAATGTGGAAGACTTTGTCCCAATGAAAACTACATAGAGACGAGATGGGTTTTCATTCTTTTTTACATTATTAAAGGAGGTATGTATCATAATGTCTCTTGAGCATTGCAGCATTTCACCAACTGCTCACTATGCTGATGTTACAAACGTTTAAGTACAGAAGAGGGAAGAACAAATCTGCCTGTGCCAAGGAGCTGTGCCTCTATGCAAGTTTTAATTTTACTTAATAAAGCACATTTGTAATGAATTTGAAGTACAATTTATTTTCCTGCATCTTAAGGAGAAAATAAGGCAGGCACTGATCTACAAATGATTATGTATGCTTTTAGATAGATAAAAATCTGATTAACCAAAGATTCATTAGCAATATTTATTTAAAATAATAAAGCAAAAGTATCTTTGAAGAGGCTATAATTTCAATCTCCTGATAATCAGCAATGTGTTTATTATATGAAATACAGGCAACCCCTGGACATTCGGGTAATGAAAATTTACCCATACAGAATTCACAAACCACTACCCAAGAATTTTAGATATAGAATAAAATTTACTCTCATAGAATTTATGTGAAAACTAGTAATTAAACAAATAAACATAAATAGTTTTGTTTCCACCCTGTGTTTCCTGATGTTTGCACAATTGACCTGACTTCATTTTATGGAAAAATGCCATTATGGACTGGTTTTCTAGGAATGCATCACCAGCCCCTCCATACACCCCACCCATCCTGTCACCCCCACATAATGCGAGGGTTGCCTGTATGTATGATCTTGTATTCCAATAACACAGCATAAACTGGAGCAAAATAAATACAGTATTTGTGGGAAAGTAGTCTTCTGACTTCAACTTTTGATGGCCTTTTATGAGCAGTCACTCAACCAATGAATATAAAGAAATGTAGATAATTATTTGTGAACTAATTACATCACCCAATCTATACTGGTAAATATAGAACAAATTCATTACCCCAACAACATCACTATTTGATATCCCATTATCGGACTATGGTGATCGAATTATGTAGATAGATTGAGCGTATTCAAAATTGGCATTCAGCCAATTAATATTAACTAATCCAATTCATGGTGTCATTGTTGCAGAATATTTAGTCATTAGTTTCAATAATAAATATGGAAAAAGATAGGTCTGGTCTGCAGATTCAGATTCTAAATTGGAGAAATGCCGATTTTGATGGTATCAGAAAGGATCTGGCAAATGTGGATTGGGACAGATTGTTTTCTGGCAAAGGTATATTCGGTAAGTGGGAGGTCTTTAAAAGTGAATTTCTAAGAGAATGAAGCTTGTAAGTGCCTGTCAGAATAAAAGGCAAGGATAACAGGTTTGGAAAACCTTTGTTTTCGAGAGATATTGAGGCCCTGGTTAAGAAAAAAAAGGAGATGCATCGCAGGTATGGGCAAATGAGGTACTTACAGAGTGTAAGAAATGTAAAAGAACACTGGACAAAGTAATCAGGAGGGCTAAAAAGAAGGCAGAGGTTACCCTAACAGACAAGGTGAAGGAGAATCCCAAGGGCTTCGACAGAGATGTTAAGAGCAAGGGACAAAGTTGATCCTCTGGAAGATCAGAATGGTAACCCATGCATGGAGTCAAAAGAGATAGGTGGGAGGGGGATCTTCATTTATGTTTTTGCACCTGTATTTACTCAGGAGACAGACACAGTGTCTACAGAAGTGAGGTAAAACAGCATCAACTTCATAGGCCCTATACAAATTCCAGAGGAGTTGTGGACTTGAGGCAGATTAGGGTGGATAAATCCCCAAGGCCTGACAAGGTGTTCCCTCAGACCCTGCAGGTGACAATTGCAGAAATCGCCAGAGCTCTTGCAGAGATATTTAAAATCAGCCTTAGCAACAGATGAGGTACCAAAGGATTGGAGGAAAGCTAATGTTGTTCCGCTGTTTAGAAAGGCTCTAAGAATGAACCAGGAAATTACAGGCTGGTGATCAGTAGTGGAAGAGTTATTGGGAGGTATTCTAAGTGACCGGATATACAAGTATTAGGATAGACAAGGACTGATTAGGGATAGTCAGCATGGCTTTGTGTGTAGTAGGTCGTGTCTAACCAATCTTATAGTTTTTTGAGGAAATTACCAGGAAGGTTGATGAAGATGAGGCAGTGAATGTTACCTACATGGACTTTAGCAAGGCATTTGATAAGGTCCCACATGGGAGGTTGGTCAAGGAGATTCAGTCGCTTGGCATTCAAGTTGGGGTAGTAAATTGGATTAGACATTGGTTTTGTGGGCAGGCCAAGGAGTGGCAGTAATGGAATCCCTCTCTTACTGAATGTGCTGCAGGGAATGGTGCAGGGTCCAATGTTGTTTGTCCTCAATACTAATTATCTGGATGATAAAGTGGTTAACAAGATCAGGAAATATTCAGATGATACGTAGATTGTGGGTGTAACGAACAATGAGGAAGACTATCATGGCTTGCAGCAGGATCTGGACTAGCTAGAAAAATGGGCTGTAAAATGGCAGATGGAATTTAATGCAGACAAGTATGAGGTGTTGCACTTCAGTAGAACCAACCAGGGTATGGTCTTAAGTGAACAGTAGGGTACCGAGTTGTTTTGTAGGATCTGGGGATACAGGTCCATAATTCATTGAAAGTGGCATCACAGGTAGATAGGGTCATAAAGAAAGCTTTTGGCACATTGGCCTTCGTGAATCAAAGATGTTATGTTGAAGCTGGAAGTTGGAGAAGACGTCGGTGAGGCCTAATTTGGAGTATCATGTGCAGTTTTGGTCACCTACCTACAGGAAAAATGTAAATAAGGTTGAAAGAGTACAGAGAAAATTTACGAGAAGGACTTGAGTTATAAGGAAAGGCTGAATAAGTTAGGACTTTATTCCTTGGAACTTAGAAGATTTGATAGAGGTGTACAAAATTATGAGGGTTATAGATAGCGTAAAAGCAAGCAGGCATTTTCCACTGAGGTTCAGTGGGACTACAACTAGAGGTCATGGGTTACATGTGAAAGGTGAAAAGTTTAAGGGGAACATGAGGGGGAAACTCTTCACTCAGAGGGTCATGAGAGCATGAAATGAGCTGCCAGCACAAGAGGTGCATGCAAGCTCGACTTCAATGTTGAAGAGAAGTTTGGATAGATACGTGGATGGTTGGGGTATGGAGGGCTGTGGTCCAGATACAGGTCAATGGGAGTAGGTAGTTTAAATGGTTCGGCATGGACTAGATTGTCCAAAGGGCTTGTTTCTGCCCTGCACTCTTCTATAACTCTTATGACTCTCGTGGATACAGCCAATGCTGACAAGGTCAGCATTTAATACTTATACCTAACTATCTTTCAATAAAACCAAGCCATTTCAAAGGCTAACCATGTAAAGTCAACATCAATGCAGCTATGCAGTCACTAATAAGCCAAATCTCCCTTACTAAATGTAATGAATCAGTTGGACTTCTGCACCAACCCATCCATTACATTCAAGATTATGATCAGCCCAATTCTCACCTCAATTCTGCATTTTTGTCTACCAACAATAATTATTAAGTCCTTCTCTAACTAAGAATTGATCTATTTTTGCTCTAAAAAAAACTTAAGATATGCTGGTTATATTACCACTTGATACTGAGAGTCAATCTTCAGAGAGAGAAAAAAATCTTTATCACAGGCTTAAATAAGCAAGGGCTTATTCTTAACAGTGATTCCTAGTTCTAAATTCCTCCTTTAGAGGAAATATCAGCTCTATCTCCAGAAGGTATGACCTCCCAGGATCATGCTGCATATGCTTTAGACAAGTTTTCTCTCTGTTTTCACACTCATGCTGATGCAAGACCAACCTCTGCTCTTTAGGCAACTTCTCTATACCAGGTGTTTGTCCAATAAACCTTCTCTAAAGTGATTTTCATGCATTAACATCCTTAAGTAAGATCAATATTGTATAGTCTCCAAGATGCTGTCTCGACAATGCTCTTGATTATTGAACTATAAGCACTCAATTTCTGTACATCATTCCCCTTTCAATAAGTGATAACATTGTTAGTTTTTCTAATCTCTTGCTCTAGCTGTATACTAGCTTCATAGTCATTTTTACTGGTATCAGACTTTTATTCCCTAACTCATCAACCAAACTTAAATGGCCCAGGTGAATGTAGAAAGATAAATCATGAGCCCAGGTTCCTAAATGGCTAGGTCAGTAATTTAAAATACCATGCTATCATAAATCTCTGCCAGAGCTTCAAGCTGTTACATAAATCAATGTTATTAAAATGGAAAAGCCTCCTAAATAATGTGTTGCCTTTTCAAAAGAGAATTGTATTCCACTGTTACCTCACTGTGGACTGTATGTCTCATTCCAAGCTACAAACATACAAAATTAAGGGGTTTTTTTTGACATAGTTTTGTAAAGAAGAATAGGGAAAAATTGCAGATCTCTATTCATAGAGTCAAGGCTATAATTGCTGTCAAATACTGACTTGAAGGGAGTGAATACTAATGCAATTAACTACTTTGTGCTTTATATTTGTAATTAATGCAGGTCACTTTGTAGGGATCTGCTTTCACTTTGCCACGAATCTTTTTCTATTGATCAGTGTCAGAAAAGCCCAATTAAATCGACTGTGATTCAGTGTTGTAAAACAATAAAACACACACACACACACACACACATATTATATATACACACATATACACACACATAATATATCTTTTACTTAACAGTATTTTACTTTTACTTAACAAGAATATTTGTATGTTAATAACTATCAAAACTGTTGCTAAAAATCCAATCAATGTAAAGAATACTTTGCTAAAATGGAACATATGAACTGAGGTCAAATAGCTTAATTGCCAAAACAGTTTTTCTTTATCAGTGGTGCAGGAGGTGACATTAAGAGGCAAACACCAAGAACAATGAAACTTCACCCAACTAGATGGGAAGATGAAATGTTTCTCCATTTGAGGGGCAAGGAGATGGTTGAACGAAGGTTGGGATGACTGAGGAATGATCCAATGAGATCAACAGGAAGGAATCATTCACTCATGGTGAAAACTTAGATTCAAACAAAGCTGGAAGGAAGTGGATATTAGATAAAAGGCCCTGACTTTTACTGGGAATCAGAGAATCCATCTTCTGGCAGGTTATGTTCTAATCTAAATTTTCATTATTCATAAAATACTTCTCCCTCCTGATGCCAAGCCAACCCCCATCCAATTCGCCAGACAGAGATCATACCCCAATCACTTACCCTCCCACCAATCTATCCTCTAGCATACACAAAATCTCTTCCACCTTTGATCTTCACTTCTAGGGTTCCCCCTATTTCCATCACCATTCCAAACTGTTCTCCAATACACTTGGTTTCATCTATACACTTCACAATGGAAGGGTATTGCATTGAAAAGCCTTAGAGTGTTCTTACACGAGACCTAGTCTACCAGCTGGGCATGTTATAGGTCTATGTCTTCAAGGTAAAGTGCGGCAATATCCCACACACTACAACCTTAGCTCATTATTATACAACATTACCATTGATTCCAAACAACACTTTTAATATGTACCAGGTAAATTCTAGGATTTGATGCATTGTGGCATGATGCAGCTAAGCATGGAACATTACTGTGATAGCTTTTTTCCTTAAATGACTAACTTCTGGTGTCAGATTCCAGAAAAAAAAACAGAAGTATTTCAATCTCCAATGATACAAATTATGCTCTGCTTTGTTACCATTTGATCTCCATTAAGAGCCATATTAAATTAAGCCATATTATTTCTGGCACCATGAGGCAAAGTGATACATTAAATGGCATACACATACTGGAATGTTATACTTACCATTTCTACTGTTTTGACAAAGCTTATACCCTTGGGCATTTTAACGTTAAGAGTGCTTGAGTATGCGTCATCTCCTGCATTGAACAGATCTATATTCAGAATGATCCTCTTCACCTCCTTAACTGCCAGATAAGATTTGTTTGCATGGTGCCTAGGGAAAAAAAAGCATCATCCCCATCAAAACTACATTGTTATAGGAGGATCATATTGCAGTAAATATTCTGGTCAAGGCATACAACCTCTTGTCGGGTACAGGTCCGTGCTGGGAATATAAAGTGGGAAAATTATCCTTATATTCTGGCTACAAAAGATTTTTATACAATGTTGAGAAATGATGGACAACACAAATTATTATCTTTGTCACGTCTTTCAGTCTATCTACGGTCCCCAAAGTGCCAAACATCCACATCTAGATTAACAGATATTTGAGTTGCATATAAGCAGTCAGATGTAATGTTCTTATGATCTAAATTCCAGTACTTCAATCTTTACCTTATTGTTGTAAAAGTAAAATCATTAATTTCCCTGCACTCATATAGATTGCAGCCTCTTGACTGTTTTCTTTTGTGGCAGAAAAACAAGACATTCATAAGATATTCTGGCTTTTAACCAGCACATTAGTCAATGAACACCTTTGGGAAGAAATTTGGCACACAGACAAGAAGCAGAAGGTGAAAAAAATAACACAGGTTATTAGGTTTTAGGGTAACGGCAAATGATAAACATCGTATATTCGAATAATATACTTATACCCGAATAGGAAGGCAAGTTTGCACTTTCAACAACATGTTTGCATATTTTTTTGGCAATGAATAACATTTTGACTATATCCCTGAGAGTGTGTTATCTGGCTCATGATGAGGTTTCCATGGTGCTGCCAATAAGATGCCCACCAGCCTGGTGCCGAGCATACAGCAGAGCACCAGGTGCGCATCTAGGAGCGTGACAAAGGTACGCTAAAGACTTCTGCTGATGAATAATCTTTTTTCTGCCCTCCATAAAATTGTCTGGCATAACACAAAGTCAGACACTAATGTAGAGTACTGGCACTGAAAGTAATAAAAGTAAATGTGCTGAAATAATTTACAGCAATTCTAAATTGCATAGAAAAGGCAAAGTAGAGTACTGTATTCAAAATAATAAATTGTTTCTCCCTTTTCAAAATACCACAGCCAGTATTTCAATATAATCATCACCAGTATTTCCTGGTTTTCACTGACACCCAACACCCCCCAAAAACAAAACCCCCGAAATTTAATGTGACCTATTTGTTATTAGTTCACTTGATTTGAATGTTGCTGGCAAGACCAGCATTTATTGCTCATCCCTAATTGTTCCTGATTGAACTGAGTGGCTTTCCATGGCACTTCAGAGAGGAGTTGATAGCTAACCACTTTGCTGGTGCTGAAGTCACTGTTAGGCTGGACATACATATATATTGTCATTTATAGTTTTTTTTATTACGTGTTGTAATGTACTGCTGCTACAAATAAAGTTTTACGACATCTGCCAGTGATATTAAATCTGATTCTAATTCTGATTCCTCTACTGATCGACATTTGTGAATGAACCAATGACGATCCAGTACTTGCAAGTCACCTTACCCTGACCTAAGTCCGAATTTCATTCTGAATCAATTTACATGAATAGGTCTACTTTCACAGTTTCCAACTGTTGTGTTCTATAGCCATTCAGATAGTCAAGTAACTTAATCCACTGCGCTTCAGAATTGCGTGAACACAGCTTAATGCATCATCTTCAGTTTACGACAGAGGTAAGGAGTCAACTCTCATGCAAGTTAATTTCAGACAAATATGATCACCTGAAGGCCATGACATTCTGGAATCAAATTTCTTCTCTTATGCCAGTAATCAGTATGACCCGAGAGGAAGGATTCGGAAGCGGGCCATTCGGTTGGCATCTCTCTAACCTGCCAGTAATGAATTGGTGTGGATAATACATCCACCAAAATATGAACAAGCAAATTAAAACTACAGCTAAGGAAAATATTAAATCTTATTTTTTAATACTTAAGCCAGCACCAATGCAGCGATTTCTAACTCAACTAGAACAAGTAGCTCATTAAATGCTTTAAATAGGGTCTGCACTGGCCCTCCAAATACAAATTAATTTATCTCTACAAAATAAGCCAAATCAAGATATTGGGATGGCAATGACTGCAGTCCTGTCTAACTTCATTCTTCTACAACGCATCAAACATCACATTGCTACACAGGTCCACAATCCCTTATCTGAAATTCTGAAATCCAAAAAGCTCCGAAAACCAAAGTTTTTTCCGCCAACAGCTGACATCACTCAGGTGTGACGTGAGAGCACTAGCAGAGGCCGCTAGACGTCAGTTGTGGCTCAGCGCTCGTACTGGTTACACGTGCATTTGCTGTACGCTGATATTTTGTGTTCACTGTTGACTTTGTGCTTAATTTCACTGTGAAAAATGTCGAAAAGAGCTGCAGACACCCCTATGGGTAACAATGAGAATGTGGAGTTATTGCAGAAGCTTGATCATGGTGTGTCTGCGTGGTGTCTTACTGAAGAACATGGTGTCGGAACTACCACTGTATATGATTTAAAGAAACAGAAAGACATGTTACTGAAGTTTTATAGTGACAGTGATGTTCCACATTTATTCCAATAAGTCATTTACCATGTGTTTGATTCGGTTCGTTTGAAGCTGTATATTTTTATCTTTTATTGAATGTTTTTTTCTTGTCATTGTTCGCTAGACAATACAGTATAAAAACTATTTATATAGTATTTACATTGTATTAGGTATTATAAGTAACCTAGAGATGATTTAAAGTATACGGGAGGATGTGCGTAGGTCCGGAGCTCTGCTGGGTCCTAAAATCCTCCCGCACTGAGCCAGGTTAAATAAGGGACTTGAGCGTATGTGTTTTTTGGTATCCGCGGGAGGGGGGGTTGGGGTGGGTCCCGGAACCAATAAGGAGGGATTCTGAAATCCGAAAAATTCTGAATTCCGAAATGCAACTGGCTCCAAAGATTTTGGATAAGGGATTGTGGACCTGTACTCACCACTATGTCAACAATTGTAAGCATTATACTAAATATCGGATATGGTTGTGGGTAGCATGTTTGTGAAGAAATTGTACTTTCTCATCATGACCATATTGGGTTTCCTCTAGGTGTTTTCATTCCTCCCCACGTTCCAAAGATGTGCAGGTTATGGTTAGTAAGTTGTGAGCATGCTATGTTGATGCTGGAAGTGTTGCAACACTTGTAGACTAATCCAACACATATTCACTGACGCAAACAATTGCAAAAAGTTGACTTGCAGGTACAACAGGTTATTAAGAAGGCAAATGGAATGTTGGCCTTCATTGCTAGAGGGATTGAGTTCAAGAGCAGGGAGGTCATGCTGCAACTATACAGGATACTGGTGAGGCCACACCTGGAGTACTGTGTCCAGTTCTGGTCTCCATACTTGAGGAAGGATATACAGTGGCATGCAAAAGTTTGGGCACACCTGGTCAAAATTTCTGTTACTGTGAATAGAAGATGAATTGATCTCCAAAAGTCATAAAATTAAAGATGAAACATTCTTTTCAACATTTTAAGCAAGATTAGTGTATTATTGTTCTTTTGTACAATTTTAGAGTGGGAAAAATAGGAAAGGAGCACCATGCAAAAGTTTGAGCACCCCAAGAGATTTGAGCTCTCAGATAACTTTTACCAAGGTCTCAGACCTTAATTAGCTTGTTAGGGCTATGGCTTGTTCACAGTCATCGTTAGGAAAGGCCAGGTGATGCAAATTTCAAAGCTTTATAAAAACCGACTCCTCAAACCTTGTCCCAACAATCAGCAGCCATGGGCTCCTCTAAGCAGCTGCCTAGCACTCTGAAAATTAAAATAAATGATGCCCACAAAGCAGGAGAAGGCTATAAGAAGATAGCAAAGCGTTTTCAGGTAGCTGTTTCTCTCAGTTCATAATGTAATTAAGAAATGGCAGTTAACAGGAACAGTGAAAGTCAAGTTGAGGTCTGGAAGACCAAGAAAACTTTCCAAGAGAACAGCTCATAGGATTGCTAGAAAGGCAAATCAAAACCCGCATTTGACTGCAAAAGACCTTCAGGAAGATTTAGCAGACTCTGGAGTGGTGGTGCACTGTTCTACTGTGCAGCGACACCTGCACAAATACGACCTTCGTGGAAGAGTCATCAGAAGAAAACTTTTCCTGCATGAAAAGAGGATGGCTTCTACAGCAGGGTAATAATCCTAAACACACCTCAAAATCCACAAACATGAGAAAATCTGCAGATGCGGGAAATTCAAGCAACACACACAAAATGCTGGTGGAATGCAGCAGTCCACGATGGACTACCTCAAGAGGCGCAAGCTGAAGGTTTCGCCATGGCCCGCACAGTCCCCCAACCTAAACATCATCGAAAATCTGTGGATAGACCTCAAAAGACAGCCCAAAAATCTCACAGAACTAGAAGCCTTTTGCAAGGAAGAATGGGCGAAAACCCCCAAACAAGAATTACAAGACTCTTAGCTGGCTATAAAAAGCATTTACAAGCTGTGATACTTGTCAAAGAGGGTGTTACTAAGTACTGACCATGCAGGGTGCCCAAACTTTTGCTTCAGGCCCTTTTCCTTTTTTGTCATTTTGAAACTGTAAAGGATGGAAATAAAAAAGTAATCTTGCTTAAAATATTAAAGAAATGTGTCATCTATAATTTTATACCTTTTGGAAATTCAGTCATCTTTTACTCGCTTAGATATTCGCAGTCACAGAAATTTTGACCAGGGGTGCCCAAACTTTTGCATGCCACTGTACTGGCTTTGAAGGCAGTGCAGAGGAGGTTCACCAGGTTGATTCCAGGGATGAAGGGGTTACCTATGAGGATAGATTGAGTCGCCTGGGACTATACTCTCAGGAATTCAGAAGAATGAGAGGGGATCTTATAAAAACATACAAAATTTTGAAAGGGATATATACAATAGAAGTAGGAAAGTTGTTTCCATTTGTAGGTGAGACTAGAACTAGGAGACGTTGCCTCAAGATTCAGGGGAGAAAGTTTAGGACGGAGATGAGGAGAAACTTTTTCCCCAGAGAGTGGTGAATCTGTGGAATTCTCTGCCCGGGGAAGCAGTTGAGGCTTCTTCACTAAATATATTTAAGATACAGTTAGATAGGTTTTTACATAGTAAGGGAATTAAGGGTTATGGGGAAAAGGCAGGTAGATGGAGCTGAGTTTACGGACAGATCAGCCATGATCTTATTGAATGGCGGGGCAGGCTCGATGGGCCGGATGGCTTACTCCTGCTCCTATTTCTTATGTTCTTATTTCACTGGTGCTTTGATGTATATGTGACAAATTGAGCTAATCTTTATCTTTTATTTAACAGTACCAGAAATAAATTGACCATTGACAAAATACAATAGATTCAATCAAACAGATCAAACTACTATTTCAGAATCAAGAAAGCATGGGAGGCATCTTTCTGGCTCTTAAATAGTTAAACTGGAAGGAAAAACCTTGCAAAATGTAAAAAAACTACAGTTGGGTAAAACAGCCATACTAGAACCTTGTACAGTCTGGTGTTGTGCTATGAGAACTGAAGACTTGATAATACAAAGGAGACAGTGGGCTAATAAAGTCACCATTCAAGACGAACTGTTCACATCAGAAGCCAACAGACTGGCCCTACAGAATAAGATAACAACACAGCACAGTAGTGCTTAGAACAATGCTTTATGGTGCGGGCGACCCAGGTTCAATTCCTGCCACTGTTTGTAAGGAGTTTTTACGTTGGTAGGTTAATTGGTCATTGTAAATTGTCCTGTGATTACATCAGGGGATTGCAGGGCAGTGTGACTCAAAGGGCCAGAAGAGCCTAATCCGTGCTGTATCTCAATAAATAATAAACAAAAATAAGGAAAAATTATACATTTGAAACATACAGGAATGAATATGCAAAGGGGCAATCAGAAACTGACACTGTACCCACAGAAGAGCTGTGAGTATAAATATTGACATTACATTTGGAGTTATGGACCAATTCAGTCAGCTTGAGATTGTGCACTTGGCCCAGATTGGCGATTTGAGGAAAAATCATTTACAATAATGACCAGCTACATTTGGGATCTGTGAAAGGAGTAAAACAGTGCGAATATAGTTATTCAGTTAAGGGAGCACAGATTTCTGGTGAATTACAAAGTCAATCTGCTTTAACACACAGAACAGACAGAAGTATTTGTCATACTCCATTCCTACACAGACTACAGCATAGAAAGCAGTTATTCAATGACAGAGTCTATATGAATGTTATGCACCAGCAATCTAGTTAGGCCCTTTCCCTGGGCCTCTCCCCAGAGCTGTGAAAATTCTTCCCTTTTTGACATTTACTGGGCCTCTTTCTAGATGCTGCATTTCCGCTGCTACCATTGGCCTAATCACTTGGTGCATGAAATATATCTCTATGTCACTTCTGGATCTTCTGCCATTCATGTGCATTTAGTATCCCCCAGTTCCTGAGCCTTCCACCAGTAGAAACACTTTTTTTTTTCCCTATTACTGCCTATATCCTTTGGAAATATAAATCATGTACTTCCAACAGAACTTCTTGTAACATCCTCTTTCGAGGAGAGTGATTTCTTCTTCACTAATAAATTCACATACTTCAAACTCCTCATTGAGGTAAGGAGCAATTGGAACAATTCTTGGAACAATTTTAATAAATTTCTTCTGCACCTTCTCCAAAGCCTTCACATCTTCCCTAAAGTGTTGTGCTATGGACTGAGCCCCAATTCTCCAGTTATTTATAAAACTTCGGATCCCACACACATTTCAGCCACCTTCCAAATCAGCCCTAGACACAGAACCCAAGATACATGTTTTCCCCCTTTTAGAAATGTTCTGTACAGTTTATATAGCCACTAAATGGTTTAAAGAACACACTTATGGACTAAAAGTAAAATATCTGGGCAGTTCACTGATCCCAATTTCAAAAGATCAGCATGGAATTGCCTACCTTTCTCTGTGTAGCTGACAGGAAGTTTGGATTATAGCACGAATATTCACAACACAGAAATCCCAAGCTCCTGCTCATTGTCTAGTGGTGAATCTACAACTATACTCTGCCTTATGGAGTCAAATGATTGAGCCAAAAGTGCTGTAAAGTCCACAAAAAGACACTGACAAACCAGACTGAACAACCTGCACTAGGTGAGACCAAATGCATGCAGATCTGCTCCAGAGGGAATGGTCTGGAAAGAATTTTCTGGCAGATCTTTTTTGACCTTTGGAGTTTACTTCAATATTGTAGATGATTTTTATGTGCTTTAGTTCAAATGTTTCATGTCTTTGATGAATGATTTTGATTTTTTTTGAGACTGTCCCAAATGTGACACGAACTGCTGCCACATTTCTGACAGGTGAGCGAGTCAGACCATGATTCAGCTATCCATTATTATCATTGATCAGCTTTGGAAGTGTGGCTTAACTAATGCCCCTGCTTCCACATTATGGGATTTAAGGTTTGAGAAGAGCAGCCATCCACTGAGAGTCAGAAACGAGAACAAGGGTACTCGGAGCCTCACCTGGCATCAGCAGCATTGAGAAACTTGTCAGGAGTTTCTAATTTTCTCAACTGTTCTTATCACACAAAGTGATAGAAGTACCAGCTAGCAGAGTGAATATTAAAACTTCATACACATCAATCTGACAAAAAATTAAAATCAAATTGATATTGAAGCTTCTATATTACTTGTGTTTGTTTCACGTGAACTATATTTGAAGACATCTATTTCTGTCTAGTAATGGTATATAATCTTTTAATCTGATACATTTATGTAATGTCCCTCATACCTTTAACAATGTCACAAGGAGACGTACAGCCAATAAGGCTTTACATTAATGAAGAAAATACAGCAGCCAATTAATATATGGTGCAAAAGTAAAGTACTAATACCAAATTAGCTGTCATAGTATTAATGAAATGGGAGGACTACTCAACAAGGATTGCACTAGATATGTGCTACAAAGGAAATCCTTTAAGATTCTGTTGAAGAACAAAAAGATTTTGCCACATTTTTTGGAATGCATTATGTAGATCACTAATCTGTGGTTGGGAAATGGAGGGAGGAATTTTTAGGTAAAGCTAACATCCTGTTTGAATAGGTGTACACTATTTCTCCATGAAACGGGAAAGATGTAGTTGGAGAGACAGATTGTTCTATGAGTTTTCTTCAGGTCTGTTTTCTCAGTCAATGTGTCACCATTCAATGAGCCAGAAAACTAGGTAATCATGCAGAGCAAATAAACAATTTAAAGGTGACTGAGTATTTGGGAAACAATCCATAATCTAATTAGATTTTGTGTAAGAGCAGAAGGATTAAAGAAAAGTTGAAGGATATGTGGCAGGAAAAATCTACGTGAGGTAGAGGTTAAAAGAATAAAAGCATAGATTTTGCCAGTGGAAAAAATTAAGACATGTTTGAGGTCAAGTTTAATTGTCATTCAACCATACACAATACAGCCAAACAAAACAGCATTACTCTGGGACCAAGCTGAAAAAAACAGGCACCACACAGTGTAGCATTTGCAACACACAATTACAGTTTGGGGCATTGGAGTTCGAAGTTAAATTCCAATGTCATCTGTAACAAGTCTGTACATCCTCTGTGGAATATATGGGTTTTCTCCGGGTGCTCTGGTTTCCTCCCACAATCCAAAAAAACGTATTGGTTAGTAGGTTAATTGGTCATTATAAATTGTCCTGTGATTAGGCTAGGCACCATGGCTCATAGGGTAAGCAGGACCTATTCGGCACTATATCTCAATGAATTGAATTGACTATTTCTTACATCCTTCACATACAAGAGGAGTAAAAATCTTTACTTTATGTCTCCATCTAAACGTGCAATGTGCAATCATAGTAATTTATAATAATTTATAATAAATAGAGCAGTCAATGTAATATAGAGTGCATTCAAGTCAGTGTGAGTTAATCAGTCTGATGGCCTGGTAGAGGAAGCTGCTCTGGAGCCTGTTGGTCCTGGCTTTTATGCTGCAGTACCATTTCCCAGAAGGCAGCAGCTGGAATAGATTGTGGTTGGGGTGGTTGGGGTGACTTGGGTCCCCAATGATCCTACAGGCCTTTTTTTTTTTTTTTTTTACACACCTGTCCTTGTAAATGTCCTGAATCATGGGAAGTGCACAACTACAGATGCGCTGGGCTGCCAGCACCACTCTCTGCAGAGTCCTGCGGTTAAGCAATTAACATAGTACTGACAGTCATACACAACGGAAGGCACACATAACACATATAAGATAGCAGCACACGTACAGCCACTCGAAAGAATTATAATGTAGCCCAAGTCCCTCAGTGTCACGTGCTGCAGATTGATATTATCAGCAAGAACAGGCCCATAGAAGTCTGCAGACAAAGACAATTCAGCTCGCCTTTCACTGCACGAACACTGGAGGGCAGCACCAACAGACTCCAGCACCCGACTCCGCCTCTGCCCTCTCCCTCACCACCTTTTGTGTCTCTCCCCTGGCCCCTTGCAACAGGCAACTCCATGGCTTGACAAAATCCAGCTCGCCTTCCTCTGAGCGAACACTGAGGAGAAGCACCCATGCCAGTATGGAAGCCGTGTCACACTGCCTCTGGGCACCGAATGACGCCCCTTTCCCGGGGAGCTGCAAACAAGCTGTTGCCTAGTCTGAGCTACAACAGAGGCCACACAACACCCCCAGAATCGGTCCCGCTATTTAACCACTGAACCGGATTTGCAGTATTCTACATTACCAATGTCCAACAGGGTTTTGCGATCAGAGCAAAATAGTCCAGGACAATCATTCGCTTCGTTTGTTAGACCGTACACCACTTCCGTGCGCAGACTCTGATGCCTTCTTGTATCAGGCAGCAACACGGTCCACACCAAGTACAGCTCCATCGCTATTGAGAAGCTCACTGATGGGTGGACCTGCATAACATGATGTTCTGGATAACCAGCAGGGTCTTGCCATCGTAAAAAAGATGTAAAAGATGAACGATTGCACCCTTGGTTGGACCCACAGAGGTCGCTGCAACTGGGCGGCTGGCATGGCAACTGAGGCAAAAGGTTCAAATTATAAATAGTCCACTTGGAAGGGAAGTCTTCAAAGTTCAGAAATATTTAAGTTATAAATCAAAAGACAATAATTTGAATAACAATCAGATACCTCAAAGACTAATGATCAAAATAAATTCACACAAATATTTGAAAGCAACGAAAGGATCAGAACAGAGATGTACCGAAAGAAAACCATCGAATTACATTGTCGTCAGCTCTGCACAGAAACGAAATCTAACAGTACCACGGTGTAAAAGTTAGTTCGATATAAAACGAAGGCATCTCATGGATACTGTATATTAGATGAATTTTCCGAATGAAGATGGACATCAGTATTACAGGTCTGGAGAAACGGCTATTACTCAAATCTCTCACTACTTCATTTCCAGTGGATAACTATGTGGAAAATTTGACGGTAGTAGAGCATCACAAGTCAATGCTTCTGGGAAAAAAAAAATCCATCTAATCTGGTACATCTGAGAAAAATAGTAATAAATTTCTTCACTTGATATACTTTTCAGTAAGTGATCATAAAAGCACAATAGTGACATTCAGACCTTCCCGTAGTTCATCTTTTACCTCAGAGCTTCCTTCCTACACCAGTCCTCCAATCCTCTTTAATACCTAGGAACCTGCCCATGGCAGGTGTATCCTCCCACTGGTACAGAAGCCTGACAATGTTGAAGGCACAGTGTCATTAGGACCCTACAAAACGTCTATACTCTTGCATGCACATCTTCTTGAAAGAAAGCCTCGACTAATGCAGGTGCCTTTTTGAGCAAATAATGAGAGGGTTAAAGGCAGAATGCACTCTCTCTGTATGACAAGTTACTCACCCCTCCATTATCAGTTTTCCCGACACTTGAAGGTCAGCGGCACAGTCTTTAAAAGCACATAACCGTTCAAAATATATCTGTCCAAAAACGCAAATCCAGAAGCGAGCATTAAAACCAATACGAAAAGAGAAACAAAATGTACATCTTAGCAGTTAAAGAACATAGCACAAAGCTGCAAGTCCCACAATATTTCTGAGGTTGTTCAATAGACAAATTCTTGAATAAGCTGCACTTCCTGTTACAAGGGGAATCACAGACATGTGTCTATGATACTGACCTAGCATTTAAGGGAAGGGGTTATGGGTCAGCCCTCAAGCCGGTTGTTGGGATTGGAGATGAAAAGGAATGGGAGCATGGGGCGGTGTGGTGTCTCCTGTGGAATGAGAGCAACATTCCTGATCCCCTTGATCCCTACAGAGGCTTGTAAGCCAACTTCTCTGGTGGTTTCCAGCAGGAACACTGGTCAGGTTGCCATAAACCTGGCAGTGTGCACTTCATTCTGCTTTAGCTCAATTTAACACAGGAGTCCTGAAACAGATGTTAAGCCTAAGTAGCATTGCTCAGAAGTCACCTGTCAAATTGGCACCTGGCAGATTTCCAAGAGAAGGGAGGGAAATCAGGCATAGGATCCGCAACGATCTCCCTAACGTACGTTTTCCAGCTATATATTCAAATAAATCAGTTTGCAAACTTAAGATTCAAACTCTATCACTACAGGAAATATAAAATATAAACATATATATGATCACACCTTCTTTTTGGCTCCACTAGTTTCATTTTTATTCTTTTGCATAACAGGCTGAAGCGGAGGGAAAGCATCTGTGGTTTCATTCGTTACAATGTGATTACCCAGGGAATACATCACTTCAAAGTAGACCGGTGTGATAACATCTCGGATATTTTCCTTTTAAGACAGGAAATTACATCATTTTAAAAAAGCAATCTGTAAACAGTATCTGAATCATATCGTTGTATTATTTCTAGAGAATAAATCAACCAAAATTTACAGATAATTTTACAGGAAATGCAACAGTAATTGTAAAATTTATTCTAGTTAAGAGACTGAGGGAAATGAAAGACCCATTCTCTATTCATTACTCCCCAGAAAACTCAAGCTGATGTCAACAAGATATACAAAGTTTAAATGACGACTAATTTTCCATAAGATATTCATACTAGAGAGAGATTAGAATACAGGACAGTAGAGCACAGAAAACAGGCACCTCAGCCCACAATGTTGTGCTAAGCTAATCAAATTATTAGTCAAAAGCCCAACTAAACTAATCCCTTCTGTCTCCATCAGATCCATATCCTTCCACTTCCCGCACTTTCATTGGCTTATCTAACAGTCCCTTCAACGCCTCTTTCGTAGTTGACCTCACTGCCATGCCGTGCAGCTTATTCCAGGCACCCTCCTCTCTGTGTAAAAAAAAACTTGCCCTGCACATCTCCTTTGAATTCAACCCCTTTCATCTTGAATGCATGCCCTCTGGTATTAGACATCTCAACCCTGGGAAAGATCATGCCTGTCTGGTCTATCTATGCCATGCAATACAATAAACCTCTATCCAATCTCCGTCTAGTGTAGCTGGAAGATCAGCAGCTTGCCCTTTGATCTGCCCGAGACTTGTTGATCTGCCAGTACATTGAGACGTCCATGGAGGAATGCTGCTGACTGCCACATTCCTGGCAGCAAGAGTATGTGCTGAGCGATGCACTGCAGGGGGCTCGTTGGGGAAGGACCACAGTGTAGGGGAGGTTTGCTACTGGACAAGGAGGTGCTGGGTTGGGTGATGAAGCCAATTATTGCGGTAGTTTATCACCCCAATGAGTAACAACAGTTCTGATGGTTTTAAGGAATGTAACATAACACTGCTTAACACATTGACTGTGAATGCAAGGCTGAAAAGCCATTGCACAGCTTATTCTTGAAAACTATTATTTTTTTTAAAATGATGAATGAGGTTAATTTTGATATAAAAACCTCCATCAGATCTCCCCTCTGCCTCTGTTGCTCTAGGGAAAACAACCCAAGTTTAGCCAACTTCTCCTTATAGCAAATGTTCTCTAATCCAGGCAGCAACCTGGTAAATAAATGATACACAGTAATAATTATTTCTGCAACAAGTCAGAAAACAAAGGATTCAAATTAATCAGCAAAAAGATCAATTACAAATGTCTGAACACTAGAAGATTTCATTGAATTACGGAGGGTTGCCAGAAAATGGAATGTCCTTATCATAACATTAGATGTAAAATGCATGCAAAAAATTCAATCAGCTGCAAAATTCAGAAATGAGCTAATAAAATGATCGGTGAGGGAATCCTGAGAAGCCCTGCAACAGAGGGAAAGTGTTCCTCAAGTTATACCCAAGGGTTAGACTTATTACGTTACACACAATAGAGTGTCCGTGGGGATTTGGTTTCAGCGGCAGCAAGTGAAGTTGGCAGCCCATGGTTGTGAGAATTGCAAACCCATCAAGTGGTTTGGGGTTGGTGGGAAGTTAAATTGCTAAAGTGAGATTTCAAATGCCACCCAGTTGCGACGAACCAACCACAGGTTTCAATGGTGTGTGCCTCCAAGTGAGAACTTATCATTGTTAGAAAGCACATTAGTTTCTTAGACGGTTGCGGCATGACATCGAAGAGTTTGACAAATCTCTACAAATGTGTGGTGGAGAGTATATTGACGGGTTGTATCACAACCTGGTATAGAAACACCAATGTCTTTGAATGGAAAAATCCTACAAAAAGTACTGGATACGGCCAGTCCTTCATTGGTAAAGACCTCCCCACCATTGAGCACATCTACGGAGTACTGTCGCAGGAAAGCAGCATCTATTATCGGGGACCTGCACCACCCAAGCCATGCTCTCTTCTCACTGCTGCCATCAGGAAGTAGGTACAGGATCCTCAGGTCCCACACCACCAGGTCAGGGACAGTTATTAATCCTTATCAAGTTTTTGAACCAGAGGGGATAACTTCACTCATCCCATCACTGAACTGTTCCCACAACCTATGGACTCACTTTCAAGGACTCCTCGTCTCAAGTTCTCGATATTTATTGTTCATTTATTTATTTTTTAACTTTTTTTTCTGCACTTGCACAGTTTGTTATCTTTTGCACGTTGGTTGTTTGTCCGCCCAGTCAGGTGTCGTCTTTTCATTGATTCTATTGTGTTTCTTGTGCATTTGCATCCTTTAACATCTGCCGGACGATGCTGAGGATGTTCTACAAGTCTGTGGTGGCCTGTTCTATCATGTTTGCTGTTGTGTGCTGGGGCAGCAGGCTGAAGGTGGCAGACACCAAAAGAATCAACAAACTCATTCGTAAGGTCAGTGATGTTGTGGGGATGGAACTGGACTCTCTCACGGTGGTATCTGAAAAGAGGATGCTGTCCAAGTTGCATGCCATCTTGGTCACTGTCTCCCATCCACTACATAATGTACTGGGTGGGCACAGGAGTACATTCAGCCAGAGACTCATTCTACCAAGATGCAGCACTGAGCGTCATAGGAAGTCATTCCTGCCTGTGGCCATCAAACTTTACAACTCCTCCCTTGGAGGGTCAGACACCCTGAGCCAATAGGACTTATTTCCTGGACTTATTTCATAATTTACTGGCATAATTTACATATTACTATTTAACTATTTATGGTTCTATTACTATTTATGATTTATGGAGCAACGGTAACGAAAACTAATTTCCCCCGGGATTAATAAAGTATGACTATGACTATGCATGCCCGCAAGAAAGTAGATCTCAAGGTTGTATGTGGCACTTCGATAATAAGTTTACTTTTAACTTTGTAACCAGGCAACAAGTTATGGTGCAGTTACCATTACGGGGGCAAATTTAATAAAATATCCCTCAATTAAACTACTTCCATTCAAACTTAACATCACTAACGCTGTTTCCCTGAAACTTGAACAGAGTTACTGAATCTAAAATAAGCTTCAGTTCAGAATTAAGGTTCATTGGCTAATCTTGAACATTTATTTAACTGGGGCTTACAATGTCAAGCAAAGCCAATGCACCTTGGTTCCTTTGTTCATATTGATAAAGACTTTTCTGAACTTTGGAGCTGTTCACAATGATAAAATTCAAATGGGAGTTGCCTTGAATGAGTGTGTCAATGTGCAGAATTCTGAAAGCATCCATTGGTATAGATGCAGGTTATGCATGGAATCTGAACAGAAAAATGCTTTGAGCCCTGGCAACCTCAAACGTAATCGTGCGATGACATTTGAAGTAGCAAATTTAATCACACAATTTAAGAGAAGAGTGAGAAAGAGCAATTGGGTACTTACAGACCAATTAATCCAACTTGAGTAGTAGAAAAATGACAGTTTATTTTATTTAGGAAATGACAGCAGGGCACTTGGATGATAATAAAATGAATGGGCAGAATCAACATGAATTTATGAAAGGGAAAACATACTTTGCAAATCTACTGGAATTTTTAAGGTTTTATTTGGCTGAATAGACTGAGGGATATACAGTATTCAGACCCTCAGGAGAGCTTCAGGAAGCTGTCACACAAGAGATAAGAGAAAATGGGATTAGAGGATACTGTAGTGATGTAGACTGAGGAGTGGTTAATGGACATTAACCAGAGGAATAAATTAATCCTTTTCTTCAGATTAGAGGTTCTGACAAGTGGAGTGCCACAGGAACAGTGCTGGGTGGCAATGGCTTAGAACCATTCATCATGTCCAATGATGCTACTGAATACAATACATCTGAGTCCGTTAATAATGCAAAGCTGAGTGCCCACGTAGGCTGGGAGGAGGATGCAGAGAGGCCTTTCAGAGACAGACTTGTTCAATGCATTGGAAAGAACATGGAGCTAAAATACAAAGTGGCAGAAAAACTGATTTTTTATGAAGAGAGATTGGAAGATGTTGGTCTATGGAAAGACCTGTATGTTTTGATACATGAATCATTAAAGGATAACGTCCATTGCACAACAAGCAATTAAAAATACAAACTGCATATTGACACATTAGAGAAAAAAAAACGTGACTGCAAAAAGCAAAGGCATTCTCCAGGAATTATATAGGTTGGTAAGACTGCCGTCTCCCTACCTAAAGAAAAAATAGCAACAAAGGTTCACCAGAATGATTACTAGAATAGCGGGTTTATCCTTTAAGATATTAAGAACAGGCCAATTCCCTGTAGAATTTAAGAATGAGAAATGTTCTCATTGAAATATACAAAATACTTACCAGTTCTTGCGGGATAAATGCTGAATGTTCCCCATGGCAGAGGTGTTCAGCGCCAAGGATTCAAAGAATGGGGGCTGGCCATTTAGGATAGGGATGAAAACTGAATTGGGGCTCTAAATTGTGGAGATTACGTGAATGACCAACCAGTTAGTATGTGACTTATTGGCTGCCAAACGTTCTCTCTTTGTAACACATGCCCTCAGAATTCAGCAACTGTGTACCCGTCAAAGACTCCCAACTACTCCTTGCCATTGGTACCTAGTTCATGCTCAGACTGTGAGTGAGCAGGCGGCTGCTAAGCTGCTAAGTAGAAGCGCCAAAACAAAGGCGTTGGCAGTAGTGCAAAGCTGTAGGCCCAGTGACTGTACGTTTGCAGAAACAACAATGCCAATCATTTACTCCAACACATATTACATGCATTAAACATTTAAAGACAAATGACTGGGATACCCCAGTCATAGTAATATCTCATAGTTGAATCTCTGATAAAATAAAGTCAGCATGTGTCAGTATTCATCTTATTTATTGCCAACCTGCTGAAAACATTGCCTCTCAAGTCAAGTCAAGTCGCTTTTTATTGTCATTTCCACCATAAACTGCTGGTACAGTACACAGTAAAAACGAAAAAATGTTCCTCCAGGACCAAGGTGCTACATGAAACAACACAAAACTACACTAGACTATGTGAGACAGCAGAAGACTACACTAGACTATGTGAGACAGCAGAAGACTACACTAGACTATGTGAGACAGCAGAAGACTACACTAGACTATGTAAAACAACATAAAAACTGCACTAGACTACAGACCTGCACAGGACTACATAAAGTGCACAAAACAGTGTAGGGCAGTACAATAAATAATTAATAAGACAATAGGCACAGTAGAGGACAAATTACAATATAATAATAATTGATGTAGATGTCAGTCTAGACTCTGGGTATTGAGGAGTCTGACGGTTTGGGGGAAGAAACTGTTACATAGTCTGGTCGTGAGAGCCTGAATGCTTCGGTACCTTTTGCCAGATGGCAGGAGGGAGAAGAGTTTGTATGAGGGGTGCGTGGGGTCCTTCATAATGCTGTTGGCTATACGGGTGCAGCGTGTGGTGTAGATGTCTGTAATGGCGGGAAGAGAGACCTCCCTGCCTCTGACTGTGAGAAACACAAATCTACAAGATGTTCTCTCCTCCATGGGGCTGGACTATGTGTTGTTGCTCCCCACCTTCCTTGTTCTTTACCCTTTCTCCCAACAACAAATTGATGATGACGTATTCATCCAATGGACAGATGCAACCCACTGTATTATGATCAAGGCAAGTATCAACATTGATGGAAAAGACTGAGGGAATGCTGAAACATAATCATAACGATTCATGGCTTCTGGAAGTTGAACAGCGATGAGGAGTAAAGTGGTGGGTAGTGCATTTAGAAAGAGTAAAGGTGAGTGGGGAGGATCTTGAAACAAAGAATGGCAGTCGATTAGAAAAATAAAACAGTATCCTGTACAGAATTCCAGACTGCTCCTGCAAATGCTGTTCACCCACAATTCAGAATCATCCAGTGTGGAAAAATGTCCTTCAGCCCAACTTGTCCATGCTTACTCTGTAGTTCAGTGACCAAGGGCCTGCATTTACCCTATCACCCTCTAAACCTCTGCTATCCACGTATGAGTCAAGACAGCTTTTAAATGATGCTAATCTGCCGACCTCAACTACCATTTCTGGCAGTTTATTCCAAATACGTAGCACCCTCTACACGAAGAAGCTGCCCCGATGCCCCTTTTAAATCTCTAGTCTCTAATCTTAAATCTATGCCCTCTTGCTTTTAGCAAACACTCCCTGGGGGAGAAACATTATGCATTCACCCTGTCTAGGCCTCACGACCTCCTATAAACCTTTATCAGGCCACACTCAATCTCTTACGTTCCAGGGAATATAGTCCTAGTCTGCACATTTTCCCCTTGTAACTCAGACCTCCCTTTCTGGTAAATCTTTTCTGTACTCTTTCTAGTTTAATAAATCTTTCCTATAATCCTGGATGACCCAAACTGTATGCAATACTCCAAGTGCAGTCTCACCAATAACTATAACCCAACTTCCCAAATCCTATACCCAATGCCCTGACTGATGAAGGGTAGTGTGCCAAGTGTCATCTTCACCAACCTATCTACCTATGACACTGCTTCCAGCAGTTAGCATTTCCACTCAGGTCCCTCCGTTCCATTAACACTTCCCAGAGATCTACCATTTACTGTACGAGTACTCTGGTTTGTTCTCCCAACTTGCAATACCACACATCTATCTGGATTAAAAGCATTTGCATTCCTCAGGCCACAGTTGATCAAGATCACCCTAGATTTTTCATAAACTTCGACACTATCAACAACATCACCTATTTCATTATCATCCAAACTTACTAACCATCTTCTGCACATTCACATCCAAATTGTTAAATATAAGTTATAATCAACAAAGGTCTCAGTACCAACCTTTGTGGCACACCACTAGACACAGGTCTCCGGTCCAAGAAAAGACCCTTGACTATCACCCTCTGCTTCCTACCCGAAGGCTAATTGTTAATCCAATCTGTTATCCCTCCCTGAATCCCATGGACCTTTCCGAGTAGCCTGCCATAAGGGAACTTGTCAAAGACCTTGTTATACCAACATCTACCCTCTTGGTCATCTCCTTGAAGAATTCCAAGAGATTTTTCAAACAGAACTTCCCACAGGAAAATCTGTCTGTCCTGAATCAGATCCTTTCCTTCCAGACGTTGGTAGACCCTGCCCCTCAGAATTCCCTCCAGCAATTTATCCAGCACTGATGTCAGACTCACTGGCGTGTAGTTTGCTGGCTTATTTTTTTGCTACCTTTATGAACAGTGGTACCACATTAGCCATTCTCCAGTCTCCCAGAACTTCACCTGCAAAAATCTCTGCAAGGGCTTCTGCAATTTCTTCTCTAGTTTCGCAGAAGATCCCAGAATACTGCAAGTCAGGCCCTGGGCATTTATCTACCCTAATGCACTTTAAGGCCTCCGTCCAACACTTCCACCCTCCTAATCCATATGTAGTTCAAGACAACTACACTTCTCCCCCCTCATGTCCTTAGCTTTCATTGTTTAATCCACAGTTAAAACTGGAGAGAAATATCTATCAAGGACCTTTAATTTCTTTTGTATCCACACACACAGAGCCATGATAACCGGCAAGGAGGGCCATGTGCTCCTTAACCTCTCTTTGACACTTAATAAACCTCTTCCTCCTTCTGCAAGGGAAAAGTCCTGTCTGCAGCTGATATGAATTCCAATACAGCTCAAAGCCCCTTTGCTTTCTGTGCAGCATTCATTTGTAAAACCCATCTAGCTCCTCCATTCTTCATTGTCCATTATCCCCCAGATGCAGCAGGAACACCGGTTTAAAAATCATTTTAACAAGGGCAGACTTTATGAGTACTTGAAAAATCATTTTAACAAGGGCAGACTTTATGAGTACTTTATGACTTTATGAGTTCTTTTCCATTGCTCTGCAAAGCCAGAATTGTGGAATTTTAATATTCAAATTAACCTTATTTAAAATCTTATTTAAAACATGACAATGGGATTTCTCCAGATGATAACATAATCAATATTGAAATCCTCAGAGGAACTTTAGGCACAATTTTTGAATGGAACAGCAATTCGAGATATGAATTTTGCTAATGTACAACTTGAAGCCAGAAACTTCAATTGGTTCTACCAATCTTTGTAGTGTAGGTAGGACGTATAGGCATCTGAGAAAGAAATCAGTTTTTCTTCTGATGAACACTTTCAATAACTTTGTCACCCCAGTACAGAGAAAGGTTGTGGAAGGAATCTCCTCTGTGATGCCCCTTAAAGCTGAACGAGACATTGAAATTTAATATCACAAAAATCACAGATACATCACAGAAACAGGCCCTTCAGCCCACCAAATCCATTCTAAAAATTACTTATTTACATCAAAACTCTATTCATCTCACTTCTAATACTCTCTCCACATTCCCAGCAAATCCCCCTCCCCCACACCTCCAATTCTATCATTCACTACTCACTACTGACAATGAGAGATAATACATCAGCACTTATGTTGTTTACACATGGAAGGAAGTGAGAGCACCTCGGGAAACCACAGAGCCACAAGAGATAACACTGAACCCAGGTCACTGGGGCTGAGAGGCAGCAGCTGTAACAGCTTAACCGTTGCGCTACTTCTCTGAAAAGGGTAAAGAACATTAATCAGATGATGACCACTACAGCTGACATTAAATTTTAATCACAAAATGTCAGTACACTCATTATAGAACAACTCTCTGTTCCAGTAAGCCAGAATTGTAAAATTTGGAATTAAAGAAGAACATGCAATGATATGAACACAATGTTTCCAATAATTAACAGAGTATATCTTCCACAAATCATTTTAGTACCATCGGTTTAGAATCAAATTCAAGAGGAACAGGAAAACTCAGAAACATTGCAAAAGCCCTAAACACAGAACATTAGATCTGACTTTCTGTTTATATCTGCTGACTAATTTGCTGTTTCTTTTCTCCCCTGGATTTTGTACTTTTCCTTTTAGTTTCTAGAAGGTGAAACTCCATTTTTAATTTCTGGAGCCAGAAAACGAAGGATTCAATTCTTGGCTCGTTCCAAGGTATCAATCTCACCCAGGGCAGTGGTTGAGTGTTACATTCAAGGTTAATGTCCCAGGGAAGCCCGCTGCAGAGAGTCCTGTCCTTCAGTACACCGTGGCAGTCCAGCAAGTCTAACCAGTGAGCACATACCAGACCCTCACATGATCCTGGTCTGACAATGCCACCCACAGCTCTACAAGTAGTCAAAATTGATTGTTCAGTCTAATGTACCAATGGTAGAAGATACGCAAGATAAACTGACACCTGTACTACTAAATCTCATCTAGAATGTTTTTAAAGCAGCCAAATCAAATAAAAGGAATTCAGATGATTCCTAGCCATTGACTGAGCAAAATATTCCCAGCTTTTTATGTAAGTAATATTAGCAGCGTTCAGCAGTTACTATTACAACACTGGCCTTTATTAAATTACTGTCCAGGTATGTGTGCCAGAGAAATAATGGTTGTCCTTCTGCATGCTCAGAGTATCCATTCATACTTAGATGGTTGCCTTGGCCTAAATTGAATGTCATTTAATCTGAATTAATTCTCTTCAAGTTCCCTTATATAAATACCGCATATTAAATATGACTAATCACCAATTAATTATTGTTCTGAATTAATATGAATTAAGTGCACTTGAGTAATCACTTTATTGGAGAGATTATTGAATATTCATCTCAAACAGCTTCATCAGATTACTGCATAACATTTTAGTGACAATAGGTAGATCCCTTTCCATCTAGCACTGATAACCACTGATTATTATTTGACAATGTCACTGTTTCACTTTGAGATCTTGTAATTCATATTGTTGAAACTCAGCACACCACAGTATCAAACTACTGATTAATCCAAACGGTTTTAATGCAGGAGTTGTTGTTAAAATTATAAAGTTCAATTTTTCTTTAAATTACAAGACCATTTCAGTAAGGTTCTATTCAACAAAGGAGTTATGCAGGAAGTGGATGGGCTGGGAAGAAGAAATACTATTTATAGACTTGTTATAAAGCCTAGCCTGCAAGAAGCACTTATCACAGTATGAATTCACCAATGATGGAACTAGGTTAGAGGAGGTGTGGCCAATTGAATAACTATACCACGGCCCTCTGTACATTTTCTGTGCTCTTTGTACATTTCTGTTTGGAGTATGAAGTACATGGCCATAACGTAGATTGAGAATGCTCGATGCCACAGCTCTTAAAAAGCTTTTTAAAGCTAGATGTTGCATTTTGTGAATTCATACATAAAGTTAAGTTAGAAAAGGTTACAATGACAGCAGCACTTAGAGAAACATTCATTACAACATACAATGCCAACAAATACCAAACATTCATTTTGCAGTATGGTGCCCAACAAGTCCACAATGTCCTACCCAAAGCATTATAGTCCAGGATAAACTGTTTTTCCGCAAACAATGGTGGTAATATAGAGGACAGATCAAATAGGAAATTAAACATGCATATAACAAGGGTTCATTAACCTACATGTAAATGAACCAATCGGAATTATACTATGGAGGAAGAATGCCTGATGTAAACACAAAGCTCAAACATGATTAACAAGGAAATGAAGGATATTTTACATAAAGAGTTATCACATAAACTTGCTCAATAAAGCTGCAAACCTGAGGATTGGGAGCAGTTTAGGTTTCAGCAAAAAAAAATTAATTGATTAAATGCAGTATGAGGGTAAACTTGCAGAGAACATAAAAGTGGACTGTAAACACTTTTACGACTAAGTAAAAGGAAAGATTAGTGAAGTCAAATGTAGAATACCTGCAATCAGAGAAAGAATTTATAATGAGAAACAGAAAAATGACAGAGCAATTAAACATCATTTTATCTACATTTATGAGGATACAAGAACTTCCAAGAAACATTAGGGAACCAAGAGTCTCATGAGGGTGAGACACTAAATGAAATTCAGAATTTATAACAAAGTAGTGCAGGAAAAATCAGTGGGCCCCCCAAAATGCTGATAAATCCACAAGGACTGATACCTTGCATCTAGAGTAGATCAGAAGTCATTGTGGATTCCCAGAAGGGAAAACAACAAACTTCTGAAGGTCCAATCACAGACAAGAGAAAATCTGCAGATGCTAGAAATCCAAGCAACACACACAAAATGCTGGAGGAACTCAGCAGGCCAGGCAGCATCTATGGAAAAGAGTAAACAGTCAATGTTTCAGGCCAAGACCTGCCGAAGGATTTCGGCCCGAAGTGTTGACTGTACTCTTCTCCATAGATGCAGCCTGGCCTTCAAAGTTCCTCCAGCATTTTGTATGTGTTGCTTAAACTTACTGGAAGGTTTGTTTTTGGAACCAGGTAACAGAGAGAAGAGATGAGAGTAAACCAATGGATATGATGTGCTTGATTTTGAAAATGCTTTTGATGAAGTCCTACACACAATGCAAGTGTAAAATGGAAAAGTGTGCTAATAGAGGGGCAATGTTTTGGTGTGGAATATATATTAAAAAAAGTCAAAGAATACTATTCTTAGAGAGGGCATGAGGCAATTCCTGAGTACTTATGAATTACATCCTTCTGAGTAATTCCTGTGCCTTTGCACAATATATATCATTGAATTAAATAAGGAGATGTCATGTCTTGATGTTTGCTGCTGAAAACACCAAACTGACCAAGCTCACCAAGTTGTGAGGAGGATGCGAGGAGGCTTCAGGATAACAATGAGTGAATGGGCAACATGGCAGGTGTAGAATAATGTAAATAAACATGAAGTTATCCACCAGTAGAAAAAACTAATTATTATGTATTATAGCAGAAAGAGACTTGGATGTTTGTGTGTACTAGTCACTGAAAGCATCATGTAGGTACAAGAAGCAGCTCAAGCAGCAAAAGTTAAGCTGATCTCCATAGTAAGATGATACAACTACACAATCAAGAATGTCCTGTTACTATCATGGATGGTTTTGGTGACAACGTGCTTGGAGCATTGCTTAGAATGTTGTTTTCTTTGTGTAGGAAAGGATATAATTAAGATAATGCTAGAGTGCAGGCAAGAGGTTGGGAGGTACAGGAATTCCAGGTGGTAAATTGCAAGCCTCGCCTACAATAATTTTCATGCAGCAGGCTGCATCTTGCTCCCATGCTTATTGGCAGTCAGGACTGACAAACAATTTGCTATTCATGTATGTCACATTCCCAACACAAACACTTTAAAAACATCAAATATTAATTATACTCTCAACTATCAACTCAAAATTTAAAATAGTGAAACAATTAGAAACACAAAGAAAATCAAATATATTAATGTTAACAGAGTAAACTTAAAAGAACGTCTGAAGCATGATTCTCCACCTCACAACTACTCTCCCCACTGAAATGAATGGTCTTCCTAAATCTGCATCAGCATTCTATGAAGAGCGAATGTCTGAGCACAGATAGGATAGCAGGTGACAATCTCTCAGGATGTTTGGGAGTTAGGTGCACAAGCATGTCTGCTCAGGAATCTGGGATTTTTTGACAATTACATGGAGAAACAATGGCAGTCTCACACAGAACTTCTGCTATTTCACAGGAAAATCCAGGCCAATAAACACTTTGGAGGGAGGAGAAGATGGCAGCACGACGCAGCGTGCGTGGCCGTTCTGAATGATATCGTATGTGTAACTAGGAGCCGTGCACATTCCGGATTTCATGGAGACAGCTGTGAGAAGCACGGAGGAACACCTGGAGGAACTTCCGAAATGCCTGCATCGCTGCCGCTGCTACTGTGCGATCGGGAATCTCCGGAGGGGAAGGCCCCAAATCCTCCGCTTTGCCTTTTTCCGGGGCCGGGGTTGAAGCGCTCAGCACAGATGGTGCTCGGTGTTGGAGAGTTGGTTGAAGGCTCAGAGCTTTTGGATGGACTCGGAGTCGGACTGTGGTCGGATGCTTCCAGTATGCTGCACCGGCAAGTTGGCGGCACTGAAGGTTCACCGTCTGCGTGAGATGATGGGACTTTCGAGAGACTTTGAGACTTTTACCGTGCCATGGTCTGTTCTTATCAAACTACAGTATTGCTTTGCACTGTTGTAACTATTTGCTATAATTACATGTTTTTTGTTAGTTGTTAAGTCGGTTTGTCATGTGTTTCTGTGATATCATTCTGGAAAAACATTGCATCATTTCTTAATGAATGCATTACTAAATGACAATAAAAGAGGACTGTGCATCCTCATTAATCTAATAATGAGGAGATAGATTAGTTTAATATGCACTTACAGCTACAAAATCAGCATTGAGAATAATCTAAATCGGAAACTTCATGGATGGAGCATCAAGCAGTAGGACTCAGAGCATGCGTACTTATATTCAATGAAAACGTGGGAAAGAGGAAGAGAGAAAATTCTCTCCAGGCAATCCACCCTAAATTATGATTAATACTAAAATATTTCTGATTAAACACAACTCTTCTTCCTCATTTCAATATGTTTTTTTGCTCATCAAAATGATTCAACAGTTTAGGAATTCCTGGGTGCTCTCCCACCCCCATGTTCTAACTAACTCTGCTTTCCAGTTTGTTGTCAGTTTCATTATTAAATATATAGTGCCAATCATAACTTAAATGCAACATTGCACAGTTATCCATGGCCTCGAACCCTGCTTCTTTTCAGTTCCTTGAATGGAAAGTAAATATAAAGCAAAATACAAACCACTAGAGCAAAAGCAATTCTAAATTTCTGTTATGCTTTATTTATATAAAATAACTAATGGAAAAGTTTGAGTAGAAATAATTCACTTACCCTCATAAATGCTTGATGTGTCTTACAATTAGTAGTAGTATGATAAAGCATAATCTCCCCTGAACTGTCGTCAGGGAGAAAGTTAAATCTGGAAGGAAACCCAATCATTCTATGCACATCGGCATGAATGTTGTACAGTAATACTGAAAACAAAAGAAAGAAATGACTTTTGTCAATAGTCTTTAATTTTAATTTGGCTTAAAAGTTGAATACCAAAGTAAGAAGCGTGTTTAAACAAGGACATTTAGAAAAGAATTACAACAACTTCCACAAGATGGCACTTCATTAAGAAACAGGAACTTGAACTCCAGTTTTGGCCTCCCCAGGTTTTTCAGCACAATTTATTCTGTTGAAGTGTGTTGACTCAAACACTTAACCTCCAGAAATAAACTGTGCAAGATAATAAACTACCCCCATTCAGGATCTTGTACCCCTTTCGCTGCCACCATATCATGTTTCTGATCAGTCCAATTATGTACTTTTAACAGTTGAAGTTCTCAAAAAGTTACGCTAGAAATGTTGACAGGATTGCACTTTGGTACATGGAATGAACTGTCAATGAAATAGGGCAGGAGATTCTGAAGAATACATCAAAATACTTGCACATGCTGTTAAATTTATGTTACACCGAGTGTCATGGTAACATTGCAGGAAATAATAGTTTAGATTTGAATTTCATTATTCATTCTGGGTGAAAATCCTCTGAACACTCTCCATTCCAGAATTCTCTGTGTGCATGGATAATGGACAAAGTTGATAATGCATATTTATAAAATTACAGCACAGTATATAAAGCTGTCAGCATCAATCTTGGCATAAACAGAAGATACATTTGGTCATTTTAACTTACTGTTTTTTTCTGAAATATGCAAAATATTGTAAACCATAAGGTAAACCTTCTTCTGAAGAATTTATTGATTTGATTAATAATAAATTCAGAGGCCCACTCCTGGATTGTTCTTTCATAACAGAGATAAAATAACTATCTGTCTCATTTTACTGCAATTCTAATCATGAAATAATGAAAATATTCATTACAACTTTGCAGTTTAAGTCTTTTAAGTTTTACTTTATTGCTCGTAGACTAAAATAAGGCCCATTTTACAAGCTTAAAAACAAGCTAAGAAAATTCAAACTACGATATCCCACCGCTGTACGCTGGTTTCTTTAATTTTAAATCAGTCTTCATACACTATCTTTCCAAAACAACCAAGATGAATCTAACACAAGAAATACAATTTTACACATCGGAATTCTTCAAATAACTATGTTTTTTCTCACACCACTTCATACCCCTGCAGTGTATGTGGGCAAAATATAGATTATTCTATTGCAATCTTGGTTTCTGTACAATTACTATCAACTTATAGAATTATTTAAATATTCCAGCACAAGCAATTTACAAATATTTATCAAGAATAACTTGAATGAAGAACACTGCAAAATCCTGAAATTAAAAAAAACTGTCAATAATTAACCTGTGTAATAGAATCATTCCCCAATCAAAGCTCCATAGTTATCTAAAGAAACCACAAAAGCACAATCAAATAACAATGCTGATGCAAGTGAGGCAACCTGTCAGTTCACTTGCTGCATAATATTTGATATTGTTCTACATCTTACCTAGCTAATTTTAGCAAATTACAATATGTTTAGTTAGTTTGCTGTGTAATTACTTCAGTTCATTTTTGGAATAAGAGCAAGATTGTCAAGGTGCTTGCTGTCCAATACAACTGACTCCCTGTTTGTGACTGTGGGCATTCCATGAAGGTGATTCATAGCATAGCTAATGGCACAATGGGATATGAATTATCCCCGTCTTCTAGAGCATTGGTCCAGAAACATAACCATAACATGTTTATGTCAATGTGATATGACTGAAATGCCCATCTGAAATGCCCTGTAAACCAACAGAGTTTTTCTCTTATGTCATGGGTTAATCTGGAGTTTAATATAACTGTAGAAAGGTTATCAGAGATTTGGTAGTGTGAGAAGATAAGGACAGCTTCCCTAATTGCTGGATTTTTTTCCCCCTTCAACCAGCAAGGGAAGGGTAAAGCATTTGGGGAACAATCTTGTTCTCGAACTCAGCAAGAAGTAAAGCGCAAGATCTCTGTACATCTGGAATGCTGACCTCACAGAAATCCAACACTTAGTGCAAGCTCAAAGCAGAGTCGGACTGTCAAGGTGACTTTAGCCCTGAGCTTATATTAAAGGGCCGCTGCCAGGCTGGAGCTGGAGAACTGAAACATCAAGTAGCCTGCCATTTAGAAATGCATTAAAGAAGCCAGTGAGATTCAAAGACATCTACATTTCCTTACCAAAGTGCAACAGACAGAGAGAGTACCCAAGTTTCGATAATTTAGATGGTGCCTCCTGGTCCAGAATAAGAATAACTGTATTTGCATTGATTTGTTCATGCACCACATAAACTTTCCTCTAATGGAACCAAGAGGAACTCTTTTCTCTAACTATGAAGTCAATGCAAGACCAAAGGTCAAATAAAAAACACCAACACAATGTTTAGTATTCTGACAGAATTCAGCTTGGCCTTACTCAGCAACAGTCCTGTGCATCATCTGCATTTCACCACTGCAGTTTATCAAAGTTTGGCTATCCATATGATACCACCACACAACCATAATGCCTGTGTGGAGAATAATCTATGTTACCACATCAAACAGGACAGTTCAAACCATTAGCATGCTGAAGCAATGCCAGCGATAATGAGCAGTACAGTGATAATGCACTTGGTGCTGAATTTTGAGGTATCTCTTGCAAGCTCCCCAGCTTTGCCATTCACTTCACGATGATCAACCAAGGAGCGGGACAAGAAGCAGACGAGGAGCATAGCAGAAGGTTATGTACATTTCCAAGCTAGAGTGACGTATGATTTAAAGGGAAATGTGTTTCTATGTAGCAGAAGGTTCCACAGAGAACTCATTAGATTGCAAAGTCACTACAAACTGAATAACTTGCTCACCAAACAGACCCATGATAGAATTTACTTTGCCACAACTCAAAGAACCACAAAGCAAAATTTCAAACAAAACTTGCACATCAAATTTTACAACTCTTAACACAAACTAATCAGTCTTACTTCCTACTTCCCTTCAGTCTTTGCCTTTTATTTTAGTCATTTATCAGGATTATCAGTCATTAATCATCCATAACTGCTCTTGAGAAGGTGATACTGAACTGCCTTCCAGGATTGCTGCAATATTCCTGCTTAAGGTAGAGTAGGAACTTTCAATATCTGAACTAGTATAAATAATAGTGTCCACTTCCCTTTTTTTTTAGTATACCTCATTAATAAAAGTATCTATTCAGCCAATCATGTGGCAGCAACTCAATGTATAAAAGCATGCAGACATGGTCAAGAGGTTCCATTGTTGTTCGGACCAAACATCAGAATGGGGAAGAAATGTGATCTAAGTGACTTTGACTATGGAATAATTGCTGGTGCCAGACAGAATGGTTTGAGTATCTCAGAAACTGCCGAACTCCTGGGATGTTAATGCACAACTGTCTCTGAAGTTTATAGCGAATCATGCGAAAAACAAAAAAAAAATCCAGTGAGTGACAGTTGTGTGGGTGGAAATATCTTGTTAATGAATGAGGTCAGAGGAGAACAGCCATACTGGTTCAAGTTGACAGGAAGGCGACAGTAATTCAAATACCCACGCATTACAACAGTCGTGCACAGAGGCGCATCTCTGAATGGGCAACATGTTGAACGTTGAAAGTGGATGGGCTACAGCAGCAGAAGACCACAAATCACCTTACTAGGTACCTAATGGTGGCCACAGAGTACATTTCCAAGTCAGGGTGAGGTATGACTTAAAGGGACATGTGTTTCTATGTGGTTAAGAGCCTTGTATTATTTGGGAGATGCTGCTAGAGCAGACTGGTAATGACACTACATTTTGCAGATCAGATACTGTACGTTAATGATGGAGCAAATGAACACTTGGGGAATCAATTAACTGAGCTGCTTTGACCTGATGTATGCAGCTTCATGTTCACTGATGGAGATGCATTCAGTTAGACATGTTAACAACATGCTGTCATGATCTTTGCTGATAGCCTCCAAATGGTGAGAGGATATCAGGATTGAGGTACAGTCATTGTGGACTCATGCAACCAGTGCACATGGCCAGCTCATTTGCAATGGTGATGCCGCTAAATGTCAAAGGGAGGTAGCTACGTGGCTCTGAACTGTGAAGTCCGTCAATGTGGCTTAGACCCAGTTGTGTTCTTTTCTAGGTTTGTAGGGATGGCTTTGGGGACAGCACAAGGAGTTAGTGGACAGATTAGGATTCGGGAGCAGGGATGAGGGAGAATTAGAGGTCAGGGGAAGGAAATGGAGAGTCTGGGAGAAGCTGGCATTCAGAGTCCAGATTGGAGCACTCGTGATTGAAGGTTAGCGATCCTGGATGTCAGGTTGATGGGTGCTGAGGAGACCAGTAATACCCAAGTTGGCGACTCCTGGCGATTCATAAGGGTCAGTGACACCCCAGCTCACCAGGGTTGGAGGTCTTTATGTGTCTGGCCATCAAGGTCTGAAGCTTATTCCCATGATTGACGAGTCCTGGGGTCAAGGCCCAAAGGTTCAATATCCAGGCATCAGCCAAGTCTGGAGCTCAGCGACTACTGCCATAAAAGCCAAAGGTCAACGATCAAAGTTGGTGAGCCTGAACTTAGAAGCCTGAAGGAGTCACGAAGGCCAGTAATTCCCCTAGGTCACTGGTATTAGAGGTCAGTGTGAATTCCAAAGTCAAGGCCTGAAGATCTAACCTGTGATTGGCGAGTCCTGGGGTCAATACTCAGATCAGTGAAGTCCAAAGTTGGAGGCCTGATATCTGCGAGTATAGAGAGTGAGAAAGAATCAAGAGAGCGAGAGAGAAAAAGGGCTTGTTTTGCTTTGTTTTTGTTGCTGCTGTGTTGTGCTCAACATTGTAGGCACTCTATGTTTTGGGCTGGAATGTGTGCTCCCCCACTGATGTTTCAGAATCACAATCAGGTTTAATATCACTAGCATATGTGGTGAAATTTGTTGGTTTGCAGCAGTACATTGCAATATATAACTATAAATTATAAGATACATTCAATTTAATTTTCTTTTTTTTTAAGTAGTGCAAAGAGAGGGAGAAAATACAGAGCTAGTGTTCATGTTCATGGGATTATTGTCCATTCAGAAATCTGACGGGGAGGGGAAGAAGCTGTTCCTGAAACATTGAGGCATGAGACTTCAGGCTCCTGTACCACCTCCTTGATGGTAGCAATGAGAAGAGACATGCCTTGGGTGATAGGGATCCTTCATGATGGACAGACTAATGTTCACGATGGGGCTGGCTGAGATGACAACTTCCCGCAACACATCAAAGTTGCTATGGAATGCAGCAGGCCAGGCAGCATCTCTAGGAAGAGGTACAGTCGACGTTTCGGGCCAAGACTCTTCGTCAGGACTAACTGAAGGAAGAGCTAGTAAGAGATTTGGAAGTGGGAGGGGGAGGGGGAGATCCGAAATGATAGGAGAAGACAGGAGGGGGAGGGGTGGAGCCAAGAGCTGGACAGGAGATTGGCAAAAGGGATACGAGAGGATCATGGGACAGGAGGCTCAGGGAGAAAGAAAAGGGGGGAGGAGGGGAAACCCAGAGGATGGGCAAGGGGTATAGTGAGAGAGAGAGGGAGAGAGAGGGAGAGAGAGGGAGAGAGAGGGAGAGAGAGGGAGAGAGAGGGAGAGAGAGGGAGAGAGAGGGAGAGAGAGGGAGAGAGAGGGAGAGAGAGGGAGAGAGAGGGAGAGAGAGGGAGAGAGAGGGAGAGAGAGGGAGAGAGAGGGAGAGAGAGGGAGAGAGAGGGAGAGAGAGGGAGAGAGAGGGAGAGAGAGGGAGAGAGAGGGAGAGAGAGGGAGAGAGAGGGAGAGAGAGGGAGAGAGGGAGAGAGGGAGAGAGGGAGAGAGGGAGAGAGGGAGAGAGGGGGAGAGAGAGAGAGAGAGAGAGAGAGAGAGAGAGAGAGAGAGAGAGAGAGAGAGAGAGAGAGAGAGAAAGAATGTGTGTATATAAATAAATAACAGATGGGGTACGAGGGGGCGCTGGGGCATTAGCAGAAGCTTGAGATGTTCATGCCATCAGGTTGGAGGCTACCCAGATGGAATATAAGCTGTTGTTCCTCCAACCTGAGCGTGGCTTCATTTTTACAGTAGAGGAGGCCATAGATAGACATACCAGAATGGGAATGGGATGTGGAATTAAAATGTGCGGCCACTGGGAGATCCTGCTTTCTCTGGCAGACAGAGCATAGGTGTTCAGCGAAATGATCTCCCAGTCTGCGTCGGGTCTCGCCAATATATAGAAGGCCACATCGGGAGCACCGGATGCAGTTACAACTTCCCACAGCTTTTTCTGATCCTGTGCAGTGGCATACCAGACGATGATGCAACCAGTTAAATGCTCTCCACAGTACATCTGTAGAAATTTGTGACTGGTGATATACCAATCCTCAGAGTCAGAATCAGATTTATTATCACTGGCACGTGACGTGAAATTTGTTAACTTAGCAGCAGCAGTTCAATGTAATACATAATCTAGCAGAGAGAGAAAAAAAAATGCTAATAAATAAAATAAACAAGTAAATCAATTATGTATATTGAATAGATCTTTAAAAAAAATGTGCCAAAACAGAAATACTGTATATTAAAAAAAAAAGTGAGGTAGTGTCCAAAGCTTCAATGTCCATTTAGGAATCAGATGGCAGAGGGGAAGAAGCTGTTCCTGAATCACTGAGTGTGTGCCTTCAGGCTTCTGTATCTCCTACCTGATGGTAACAGTGAGAAAAGGGCATGCCCTGGGTGCTGGAGGTCCTTAATAATGAACACTGCCTTTCTGAGACACCGCTCCCTGAAGATGTCCTGGGTACTTTGTTGGCTAGTGCCCAAGATGGAGCTGACTAGACTTACAACCTTCTGCAGCTTCTTTCGGTCCTGTGCAGTAGCCCCTCCATACCAGACAGTAATGCAGCCCATCAGAATGCTCTTCACAGTACAACTATAGTTTTTGAGTGTATTTGTTGATATGCCAAATCTCTTCAAACTCCTAATAAAGTACAGCCGCTGTCTTGCCTTCTTTATAACTACATCGATATGTTGACAGCAGGTTAGATCCTCGGAGATCTTAACACTGAGGAACTTGAAGCTGCTCACTCTCTCCACTTCTGATCCCTCTATGAGAATTGGCATGTGCTCCTTCATCTTACCCTTCCTGAAGTCCACAATCAGCTCTTTCGTCTTACTGACATCAAGTGCCAGGTTGTTGCTGTGGCACCATTCCACTAGTTGGCATATCTCACTCCTGTACGCCTTCTCGTCACCACCTGAGATTCTACCAACAATGATTACATCATCACCAAATTTGTAGATGGTATTTGAGCTACGCCTAGCCACACAGTCATGTGTATACAGAGAGTAGAGCAGTGGGCTAAGCACACACCTCTGAGGTGCTCTAGTGTTGATCTTCAGCAAGGAGGATATGTTATCACCAAACCACAGAGACCGTGGCCTTCCAGTTAGGAAGCTGAGGATCCAATTGCAGAGGGGAGGTACAGAGGCCCAGGTTCTGCAACTTATCAATCAGGGTTGTGGGAATGATGGTATTAAATGCTGAGCTGTAGTCAATGAACAGCATCCTGAAGTAGGTGTATGTGTTGTCTAGGTGGTCTAAAGCCGTGTGGAGAGCCATTGAGATTGCGTCTGCTGTTGACCTATTGTGACGATAGGCAAATTGCAATGGGTCCAGGTCCTTGCTGAGGCAAGAGTTCAGTCTAGTCAAATTTCTAATAAAATGTAGCCACCGATGTGCCTTCTTTGCAATTGCATCAATATGTTGGGCCCAGGATAGATTTTCAAAGCTGTTGACACCCGGGAGCTCAAAAGTGCTCACTTCTTCCACTTCTGATCCCTTGATAAGGACTGGTGTATGCTCCCTTGACTTCCACTTCCTGAAGTCCACAATCAATTCTTTGTTTTTCTGACATTGAGTGAAAGGTTGTTGTTGTGACACCACTCAACTAGTGATCTATCTCACTCCTGTACACCTCATCACCTTCTGAAATTCTGCCAACAATACTTGTATCATCAGCAAATTTATAGGCCGTGTTTGAGCTGTGCCTAGCCACACCAGTGTAGTGTGGAGAGAGTAGAGCAAAGCACACATCCTTAAGGTGTGCCAATGCTGATCGTCAGTGAGGTGGCATTATTTCGATCTGCACAGATTATGGTCTCCCAGTGAGGAAATCAAGCATCCAGTTGCAGAAGGAGGTACAGAAGCCCAGGTTTCAGAGCTTGTTGATTCGTGCTGAGGATCTGATGGTGTTGAACACTGAACTGTAATCAATAAACAGCAGCCTGACATAGGTATTACTATTGTCCAGGTGATCCAAGGCCAAGTAAGATTGTATCACTGTGGACTTATTGTGGCTAAAGGCAAATAGCAGCAGGTCCAGATCCTTGGTTAGGCAGGAGCAACCTCCCACAGCACTTCCTCACAGTAGATGTGAACGCAACTGGGCAATAGTCATTGAGGCATCAGTGAGAGATTGAAGATGTCCTTGAATACTCTTGCCAGTTGGTTTGCACAGGTTTTCAGGTACACCATCAGAGCCTGACATCTTGCGTGTGATGTACACATGATAAATAAATAAATCTTGATAAATAAATAAATCTGAATCAGATTGTGCCTTGTTGAAGATAGGCGGTGCCTGGCACTTTGTAATGCAAACATCATTTGCCATTTCTCAGACCAAGCCCAAATGCTGTCTAGGTCTTGCTCCACTTGCTGAGGTGTTTCAAATAGAATATTGGGCAATCACCTGTGAACATCCAAGTTTTAATCTCATGATGGAAACAAATTCAAATTATGAATCAGCTGGAGACGACTCTGCCTAGGGCACTACCCAATGATACCCCTTCAACAGTGCTCAGGAGATTGGATAACTGATTTTGATGCTTGCAAGTTTACCTCCCAGCAAGAAAGATGCTTGTGATTTCTCAGCGTGCTTTCCCCTTTACGCCCAGGGACTTCAGTTTTACCGTGACTGCTCCAACAGCACATTTGGTGAAATTCTGCCCAGGTCATTTTCACCTCACCTCCAGTACTCAGCTTTTTGGTCCCTGTTTGGGGCAAAGTTGTAATGAGGTCTGAAGCCAACGACACCTTTACAAAAATCCAACCTTGCCATCAAATTAGCAGGTTATTGGTCATCATTTAGCACTTCTTGATTCACATGTCAGATCCAGAATTGTTGATTGTAAACTGATTGTCCACTATCATTGATGAGTAAGTGTTGCACACCTGATAAAATGTCATCTGATCCACAGGCAGGTGGTCCACTATCAAGCAACTGAAAGCAGTATTTGCTATTTCGGTTGCCCTGCTCCACACTATTAATCGAATCAGGGTTGATCACTTGGGTTGACCTTCAAGGCGGAGTGATGATATGTCAGGACTTCAGGTTAAAAAATCCTGTTTTTAAGGTGCCCACTGCTGGGATACCATATTTATTCTTCCAAGTCTTTCCCTTTTTGCACAAGTGTAGTGTCACAAGAGGTGGACAGTGTCTTCACAAACAAGAGAAAATATGCAGAAATTGGAAATCAAAGTAATACATACAAAATGCTGGAGGAACTCAGGCAGCATCTATGGAAAAGAGTAAATAGTTGACGTTTCAGGCCAAGACCGTTCATCAGGACGGTGGACAGTGTCTTCATCCACTTCTATCAATGCTGTCGTGAACAAATGATTCTGAAATCATTGGAAAAGTGAATCTTCACCATAAAGCTGCTTAAAGCTGTGTCCTAGTTACTCTTGCTGAGACAGCATTACCCATATGAATCTTGGTGCGATATCTATATGTAGAAATACCTAATCCAGGTTTTGGAATAGAGATCAGGACTATCAAGTAAATATCCCAATGAAGGCTCTGACATTCACAAACTATAACTCAATGGATGGATTCAATTGTGTTGTAAATTTTTGGATTCTACATTGCAATGTTTATTTTAAATAGAAGTTTCTGCTCATTTGATTATAAAGGGCAGGGGTGGAGGGGGGGGGGGTCAGTAAACAACAACGATAACAGGATAGTTTTCTTGCCAAGTTAGTGCATTGCAAATCCAAGATTGTGTGTTACAATAAAAAAAAACCTGAGCACCTGGCAGGGCAATTTAATCAGGATAGCCGTGAGCAGTCTGCGTGAGATTACCTCGCCTGTATTGATTGCCACTACATTCTTAGCACAATCTGACTGTGCTCATACATTTAATTAAGCTACCTGTGTCATCCTGCAAGGTGGGTAGCTGGCTCTCCTCATCATTTCCAGGTGTCCTCAAACAACAAAATGCAATGTGATATGGAGTGTGTTTGTGTGATAAAACAGTTTACATATGCCTTCATCGTCTTGATGAACGAAAATACAGTATGCTCTCCTCACTACCCTTGCTTGTTCCAAAATAGCTAATTCTTAATTGAATACCTTTTCTCAACATCCAAGTTATTTTCCATATGTACGTTACTGTGCAAAAGTCTTAAGCACATGTAAAAAAAATTGTAAGGGAAAGATGCTTTCAAAAATAATGAATGAAAAGTTTCTAAATATCAAAAAATTATAAAGAGCAGTAAATAGTAAAAAACTAAATCAAATCAATATTTGGTGTTACCATCCTTCGCCTTTAAAACTGCATTGATTTTCTTAGGTACACTGCTCTGCAGTTTCATAAGAAAATCGGCTGGTAGGTTGTTCCAAGCATCTTGGAGAACTTGCCACAGTTCTGCATCTTTGGCCATCTTACTTGCTTCTGTCTCTCCTGGTAATCCTAGACAGCCAGGCAGCATCGATGATATTGAGATCAGGGCTCTATAGAGGCCATATGAAACCACATAAAATAATCTAGGGTGCCCAAGACTTTTGCACAGAATTGCAATTGATATTATATTTTAAATTAGATGTCCAAGGAAACTTAATAAATATCCACCGATTGTATTCATTAGCAATATTTGGTTTTATCCTTGTTTGATCTAGTAGCTGTTACTTTCAGAAATGTACTTAGAGGTGTGAATAACTTGATCTATTTTTTTATTGTACACAATCAGACTTGCAAAACAGAGTTTGCAAAATGACCAAGTAAATAATTTTCAGATATTGTTCAATATTTTCTATCTGCAAGTAGATCCAATGTCATTTTAGGCCACTTAGAAATTCTCTGAACTCAAGAATTATCAAAAGATCACTGGGCTGAACCTCACAAAACTTTGGTCATACTTACAGCAGCAGCATGTATGCTGTTTCCACACCAGCCCTGCCCACTTCCCAGTGAGAGTTGGGTAATCAGTCTGTTTGTTAAATCCAGTGCATTGTCAACATCCACTGAGGAGCACATGACCTGCCTTCACACATGTTGATATCTTGTGCGTGTACATGTAAGTGAGAAAAGTGATCAGAAAGAAGATTAAAAACTTAAGAATTAACTCTGCTAGACTGAGTTCCTGGGTGGCAGAGTGGAGATACATCTCTACCAGAGGAGGTGTGAGGTGCTCCTTCCCTCCACTAGCCTTTAGCTCATCCTGGGGCAAGTGTAGCATCTGCTTAGCCCACTGATCAGGGTCATGTAAAACCATGGGGTAAGTGGTTGGCAGTCAAATGTGCAACTGACGTGGATCACAAGTCCTGGTTATGCAACCACTGACACCAGACAATCTCTGAAGAGTATTGGTAACGGCTGGGGTCATCTGTCTTGTAAAGACACTGCCCAGAAGACAATGGCGAGCCACTTCTATAGAAAAATTTGCCAAGAACAATCACAATCATGGGACCAACATGGTGCATAATGATGATGAGACTGAATTCAGTTAAATGAAACAAATAAAAATTCAGCTAAAGGTCAATCAGTTATATTATTTTGTCTCCCTGGCTTGTTGCTGCAACTTTCAATTTGGAGCATTTGACTCTAGAGTGCTTTGGGCTTTGCTAAAGTTGCGTAAAAAACTAGGTTATTTTCTTGGCCGTGGAAAAAGGAATGAAAAAACATTTATGATACTTTCTCAGCAAAGTACTTTAATCCCATGCTTTCAAACACAAACTTACAACTCAACATTCTGTACAGTATGTTAACTATGGTTCCTATTATAATGGAATACTACCATTATAATAGTAGTGATTATAATGGTACGTGTACAGCTAGATAAACAACTTACATTCTGCAGCACCCAACTTTTCTTCAAGTGTGACCCATCTTCATTTAAGACGCGAAAAGCAAGGAGAATTTACCAAACAGGGTTAACTTGCCAAACAGCACAGTAACAGTAATTCGTCTGGCAAGTCTATTTAAAGAAGCTCAATCATTTAAACTAAGAAATATTTATATCAAGGAGTATCCAGGTACTTATAGATATAAAGCATTTTTAAGCAAAGCTACAGGAAAGCAATGCTGAACCAGGTACACCACCCTTACTGGGGTCTTAACGAGCCAATGATCTCAAGCCATTCTGCACAAGAGGTATCAAGTTCAGAAATGCAGGGCGTCTGCCATTTGATGAGTTGGGATATTCCACCTGAACACTGATTTACATGGGAATTCAGTGAAGTTGATATTTATCAAATCATTGTTCCTTGCAATAACTTATTTGGTCTTATGGATTAAGCATTCAAGACTTACATTTGTTATATCCATTTATTTCTAGTCCACATGGTCACATCGCTCCACGTGGTCAACTTAACAGAAAGATTAACTCAAATACAGCAAAATGTAATTAAAATAAAAACCAAGCACAACCCTCACTACTACCAAGGATATCTTCAAGGCGTAGAGCCTGAAGGTGACGACATCCAGCATTAAGGACATCCATCATTGGGATATGCCTTCTTTATGTTATTATCAGTGGGGGAAAAGGTACATGAGCCTGAAACGCAGTCAATGTTTTAGAACAGCTTCTTCGCCTCTGCCATCAAACTTATGAATCCATGAGCAGCATTTTGCTATACTTCCTTTGCATGGGTCACTTCCCTCCGCAACCCCACCCCAACAGATGCTTCTCAACTGGTTGATATCATCCAGCTGTTTGTTCTTTTCTGCTCGAGGTACGGAGATATGATTCCCCATGGCAGGGGTAGCCAAGACCAGAAGGCATAGGGTTAACAAGAGAAGCAAGATGCTTAGAAGAGATATTAAGGAAGAATCCTTTCATGCCATGGGTGGTTCGAGTCTGGAATGCACTCTCCAGGGTGGTGAAGGCAGGTACACTCATAAAATTTAAGCATCTGGACAAGCACTGAATTGCCAAGACAAAACTGGGCCACAGCCCAAATACTGGTAAATGGGATAGGATAGCTAGGTGAGTACCATGGTCATCATAGGCGAGAGCCTGTTTCTACACTGTATGACTCACAGCTTCTCGGCATTTGTTAATGTTACAGAACAATTACAGGAAATGTAGCAGAATGGTAGAATGCAAGTTATTGATTTCAATAACAATGGATCGGAAGGGAAGTACATCTCTGCTATTTAGTAGGAGTTATCGGTAATCAAGGACTTTGTTCCCTAATATACCATTTACAGGTTAAACAGAATCCAGAAATCAATTGATATCTGTTTTCTTCCTGCTTACCCCAACTCCTCAGAAAACAAGGGCAGTACAGTGGCAGAGCAGTCGACTTGCTGCTTTACAGGTTTAATCCTATGTGCTTATCAGTATGGAGTTTGCATGCTCTGTCAGCCAGTTTATAGTGCTGTTTCAGTTTCCTCTGACATCTTAAAGGTGTATGAGTTACGGGTTAACTGGTCACAGTAACTTGCCCTGAGTGAGCAGGTGAGTGGTAGAGTCCGTGAATAGCTGTTGAAAATACGGGAGAAGAAAATGGGATCAGGATAAATCTGTAGTCAGCACTGACTTAGTGGGCCAAAGGAGACACTTCCCCACTGTATGATGTGATATGCAAATTTCAAGAACCATCCCCATGATATGGAACTATCTCATGCATTTCCTTCAAATGAGCCTCAGTAAAACTGACATTCAGAAACAAAGAAATATTCATTACTAACAAGTTCATTAACCACTGTGCACATGTGATTCTTTACCTGTATAACCACGGATCTTCTCATCCTTATTACGAAAGCAGACAGTAACATTGATGCACACAACAGGTTTCCCACCCTCCAAGCATTTCATTTGTGTCTGGTTGACTGAAGGAGGCAACTGGAGGAAGGCTTCAACATTCACCACAGGTCTACTTCTGTAATCCACAGAGAACATCAGATAGTTAGAATATAATAAATTAGTAAATACTGAATCAACACAAGCACATATTCCCCTCCCTTCTTCTGCTTCATAGTCTCCAGATTAAATTTCATTCATCTTTATTCTATCCAAATATATCCTCCTGCTATCCTTCTGTTAATAGCAAAACCAATTTTTGTATCATCTTTATCATGGTCTCCACATAAAGTCCAAATAATTTATGTAGGGTTACTATCAGTAAAGGTCTCAGTACCAGGCCCTGCAGGAGCCCACTACTGACAGCTTCCAATCATAACAATACCAAGCAACAATTTCCTTTCTTGCCACTCTAAAGTCTCCAGATCAAAGGTTTCAAATCTCTCCTGCATCTTTTTACACTATCCAGTCCTGTGGGACTTTGCTAAAAGTTTGGCTTAGAAAATTATGTACTTAGAAAAGTGGAGACAAGGGTAGGATTCACACAGGAGGGAGATGATGCTGCAGTTGCAATTCAGGAGAAAAAGAGAGAAATATTCTAAGATAAACTGAACAGGAAATATCAAGAGCACCACATACAAAATGCTGGAGGAACTCAACAGGCCAGGCAGCATCTTTAGAACAAAGTACACTCGACATTTTGGGCCGAAACCCTTCAGCAGGACTGGAGAAAAAAAGCTGAGGAGTAGATTTAAAAGGTCGGGTGGTGGGGGCAGGGGGGGAGACAAGGTTTCAGCCTGAAACATCAACTGCACTTTTTTTTCCTATAAATGCTGCCTGGCCTGCTGAGTTACTCCAGCATTTTGTGTGTGTTGCTTGGATTTCCAGCACCTACAGATTTTCTCTTGTTTGTGAAAGGAAGTATCAAGAGATTCAGCATCTTTGAAAGTGGACAACAATAATTGTCTTGTCGATCCCAAATAGGCCCATTTCCCTTGTCTACTTCCTCTTGTTCTTTCTAAAATTCCATTTTGGATTTTCTTTGCTTTTGCTTGCTAGCATTTTTTCATAACCTCCCTTTATTTGTCCAGTTTCCATTTTTTAAATTTCTCTGCCATACTTTCAAAACTCTGAGGTGCTAGGCTCCATATTTGGCATAGGCTTGCATTTTTGTCTTATCTTACCATCCATGCATCTTGCTATCCAACAGTCTCTAGTTTTGGCACATACTCTTCTTTGTGGGAACACGATTACCCTGAACTTTCGAAGTCTCCTCCTTAAATGCCTTCCATTCTTTGCAGATTTATTAACCTTAAAAGGTAGCTGTTGCCGGTCTATTTTGCAAAGTCACATCCCTGTCCAATAATACTAAACTTGCCCAATTCATTCAAAATAGTGAATAAATTATTAAAGGCATTGGATTACAGCACTGTTGCTGAAATATTTTCCTAATGATTTCCCATTGTGATTTGCCACAATGCTTTGCTATTTTTGTTTATATAACTGGGATGCAAGGATACTGCCTGCCCAGCAGATTAGACAAAGAATGCCTTCAAATCTGCTGGGGGCTGCAATCAAGAGCTTTGTAAGCCCCTGACATTGTACTGCTAAAAGCAAAAGTTAATTGATCATTTACCACATTGCAGCAGATCTGGACATTACTGATGAAAAAGCCAATTTGTTTGGCATGGGAGTGAAAGTCGTTCGGCAGAAACTTGGAGAGAAACAGCCCACACTTTAAAGAACAGATGGCTCCTTTCCCAGAAACACTTGGTCTACCAGGCCGAAGAGGCAGTCACCTTCAGTCAGCCAACTTCACTCAGCCATTTCAGTCTCAGATGTGAATGGCCTACCTGCAGACCCCTGGCACTGCCCAGTACAGGCAGGTTCAAAGCCATTAGAAACTCAGCAGCCTGTTCGTATATCCTGCAGCTGTTTTCATACTCCGGCTTTCCATGAAGCCATTACTTAGAGAGAGTGGCATGGTAGGAGTCACACATCAGTAGCAAAATACATGCATCTAGGGGCAACATTATGTCAACTCAATCTGTCAACATTCATACAAGACAGCGCAAATGCCCTGCAATTCACTTTGAGCTTTATGCAGAGTATTTCTTCATGTCAAATATATTATAAAAGACACGAGATTGAAGACAGCAATAGTCAAGAGAATGTCAGACCTAAGGATTGAGCACAATTAATTCAGAGATATAGTCTCAGTCTTTATACAACCGTATACCCTGGCTCACCTTTAAAGTCATTCTGACCTTGCCACATTATTGGTACAAGTGCTAATTACCGACTAAATTTCCATCCTTGATAAAGCTTTTTTTCCTGCCCCTTTCATCAGCAATAGGTATGATGAGGCCTCTTTTCAGGACAGTGAAAGGACAATAGAGCAGACAGCATTATCTGGGACATTCTAGATTGGCTTGTTCTGCAACTCTCCACACATTCCTGCTAATGGCCATAGTTTGGCCATTAACAAATTTTGTTACAACTGTTTGTTTTGCAATGGAAACATAAACCAGAAATCCAGTTTTCCATTCTTCAACCCCTTTAAAATGGAGAATGCATAAATTATTCCTTTAAATGAAAGACATTGCAGCAGATGACACAGAAATAGGTATTAATGTGCATTTGCTGACAGTCACTTACTGTGATCACAGTAAAACCATCTTGAGCTAATGTCATGGAAATGGTCTTCGTGGTCTGTTAGATTGCGTGGATCCAGGGTGAACAGGCAAATTGGATACAAAAATTGGCTTGGTGAAGAGACAGAAGATTGCAGTGTAGCATTGTTTCTCAAATTGGAGACCGATGACCAGTAGTTTACTGCCAGGATCGTAAGACCATAAGACAAAGGAGCAGAAGTAGGCCATTCGGCCCATCGAGTCTGCTCCACCATTTTATCATGAGCTGATCCATTTTATCCTATTTAGTCCCACTGCCCCACCTTCTCACCATAACCTTTGATGCCCTGGCTACTCAGATACCTATCAATCTCTGCCTTAAAGACACCCAATGACTTGGCCTCCACTGCTGCCCGTGGCAACAAATTCCATAGATTCACCACCCTCTGACTAAAAAAATTTTTTCGCATTTCTGTTCTGAAAGGGCGCCCTTCAATCCTGAAGTCATGCCCTCTCGTACTAGACTCTCCCATCGTGGGAAACAACTTTGCCACATCCACTCTGTCCATGCCTTTTAACATTCAAAATGTTTCTATGAGGTCTCCCCTCATTCTTCTAAACTCCAAGGAATACAGTCCAAGAGCGGACAAACGTTCCTCATATGTTAACCCTCTCATTCCCGGAATCATTCTAGTGAATCTTCTCTGTACCCTCTCCAATGTCAGCACATCCTTTCTTAAATAAGGAGACCAAAACTGCCCACAGTACTCCAAGTGAGGTCTCACCAGCGCCTTATAGAGCCTCAACATCACATCCCTGCTCCTATACTCTATTCCTCTAGAAATGAATGCCAACATTGCATTCGCCTTCTTCACTACCGACTCAACCTGGAGGTTAACTTTAAGGGAACCCTGTACGAGGACTCCCAAGTCCCGTTGCATCTCAGAACTTTTAATTCTTTCCCCATTTAAATAATAGTCTGCCCGTTTATTTTTTTCTGCCAAAGTGCATAACCATACACTTTCCAACATTGTACTTCATTTGCCACTTCTCTGCCCATTCTTCCAATCTATCCAAGTCTCTCTGCAGACTCTCCGTTTCCTCAGCACTACCGGCCCCTCCACCTATCTTCCTATCATCAGCAAACTTAGCCACAAAGCCATCGGTGCAGGATCACTTGTTATTCGTCTAGGTGGCATTACTGTTAAGTGTGCAGATGACACCATATTTGGTGTTGTGAATAGTGAGAAAGGTCATCCAAGGATCTAAACCAGCTGGAGAAATGAGTCTGGGAAAGCAGATGGAACTCATAAAAGTGGTGACATGGGTAAGAATGAACACCTACCTTGAGTTGAGGAACAACTTTTTTACCCAGAGAGTTGTGGTTCTGTGGAATGTTCTGCCTCAGAAGGCAGTGGAGGCCAATTCTCTGGATGCTTTCAAGGAAGAGTTAGATAGAGCTCTTAATGATAGCGGAGTCAAGGGATATGGGGAGAAGGCAGGAACGGGGTACTGATTGTGGATGATCAGCTATGATCACAGTGAATGGCAGTGCTGGCTCGAAGGGCTGAATGACCTACTCCTGCACCTATTGTCCATTGTCTATTACCTTCACTGGACAGAGCACCGAGTACCAGAGTTAGGATGTCATGTTACAGTTAACATAGAAACATAGAAAACCTACAGCACGATACAGGCCCTTTCACCCACAAAGTTGTGCCGAACATATCCCGACCGTAGAAATTACTAGGCTTACCTATAGCCCTCTATTTTACTAAGCTCCGTGTACCTATTCAAGAGTCTCTTGAAAGACCCTATCATATCCGCCTCCACCACCGTTGCTGGCAGCCCATTCCACACACTCACCACTCCCTGAGTAAAAAACTTAACCCTGACATCTCCTCTGTACCTACTTCCAAGCACCTTAAAACTGTGCCCCCTCGTGCTAGCCATTTCAGCCCTGGGAAAAAGCCTCTGACTATCCACACGATCAATGCCTCTCATCATCTTATACACCTCTATCAGGTCACCTCTCGTCCTCCGTTGCTCCCTCATTTATAAAGGTCACGAAGAGTAAGGATCCCAGAACAGATCCCTGAGGCACTCCACTGGTGACTGACCTCCATGCAGAATATGACCCGTCTACAACCACTCTTTGCCTTCTGTGGGCAAGCCATTTCTAGATCTACAAAGCAATGTTCCCTTGCATCCCATGCTTCTTTACTTTCTCAATAAGCCTTGCATGGGGTACCTTATCAAATGCCTTGCTGAAATCCATATACACCACATTTACTGCTCTTCCTTCATCAATGTGTTTAGCTACATCCTCAAAAAATTCAATCAGGCTCGTAAGGCACGACCTGCCCTTGACAAAGCCATGCTGACTGCTCCTAATCATATTATACCTCTCCAAATGTTCATAAATCCTGCTGCTCAGAATCTTCTCCATCAACTTACCAACCACTGAGGTAAGACTCACTGGTCTATAATTTCCTGGGCTATCTCTACTCCCTTTCTTGAATAAAGGAACAACATTCTCAACCCTTCAATCCTCCAGAATCTCTCTCGTCCCCATTGGTGATGCAAAGATCATCACCAGAGGCTCAGCAATCTCTTCCCTCACCTCCCACAGTAACCTGGGGTACATCGAATCCAGTCCTGGCAACTTATCCAATTTGATGCTTTCCAAAAGCTCCAACACATCCTCTTTCTTAATACCTACATGCTCAAGCTTTTCAGTCTGCTGCAAGTCATCCCTACAATCACCACGGTCCTTTCACATAGTGAATACTGAAGTAAAGTATTCATTAAGTACCTCTGCTGTCTCCTCTGGTTCCATACACACTTTCCCACTGCCACACTTGATAGGTCCTATTCTTTCACGTCTTACCCTCTTGCTCTTCACATTATTGTAGAATGCCTTGGGGTTTTTCTTCATCCTGCACACCAAGGCCTTCTCACGGCCCCTTCTGACTCTCCTAATTTCATTCTTACACTCCTTCCTATCAGTTGTGCATGACATTGTTGACATGGCACCTGGAATACTGTATGCAGTTTTAGTCACCATTCTATAGGAAGGTTGTCGTTAAGCTAGAGAGTGCAGGAAAAAATACTCACAAGGATATTACTGGGACTGGAGGGCTTCAGTTAAGACAGGAGATTGGAGATACTGGGACTGTTCCCCCAGAGTGAATCAGTCTGAGGATTTAACTAGTAGAGGCTTATGAAACCATGAGAGCAGAGATAAAAACAGATTGTTACAACCTTTTTTTTTTGCCATAGGAGGGACACAGGCTTCAGGTGATAGGGGAAAGATTTACAAGGGACCAGATGCAACTTCTCCCCACACAGAAGGTGGTGGATATATGGAATAAGCCTTCACAGCAGTTGTGGCGATGGGTATAGGTACTTTTTTTAAAAGATGTTTTGGACAGGTACAACATTGTGCAAAAGTCTTAAGCATATGTGTGTGTGTGTGTATATATACACATACCTATACACACACACACACACATATACATATATACACATATACATACATATATACAGACACACACACACACACACATATATATATATATAGCAATGGTGCCCAAGAACTTTGTACAGTATTGCATTTGCCAACATAAAGAGGAGAAAGAGTTCGTAATCTGGCGGGAGCAAAGGATGTTGGGAATGACAAAGGTGAAGTGCCACAAGGAGGATGTGGGACAGGAGGCAGAGGAGTGCCAGGTGTGGGGGAGGTGGCACAGGTGTAGACACCCTCAGTCCTGAGGCACCAGGCAAGGTCATTTGATTCCAAACAATCAGTTTAATGATCATTATAGAATGTCTCTCTGGTGCTTCCTGCTCCCTCCCCTCTTCCCAATCACAATTCCACTCTCAGTCCACAATAGACACCCACATCAGAATCAAGTTTTTTTTTTGTGTCAGCAGTATACAGCAATCCAAAAAAATACTACAGTACTATGCAAGAGTTTTTGGCACCCTAGCTATATACATGTCCCAAAGACTCTTGGTACAGTACTGTATATGGATAGGAAAGGTATAGAGGGCAAGCACAGGCAAATGGGACTAGTTTAGGAAGACACCTTGGTCAGCATGGACAATTTTGGCTGAGGGACTCACTTCTATGCTGAATAAGTCAATGACTACACTCAAGCTGAAAACCAACAAGTGAAATTGGAGATAAATCTCCCTGTACTCCTTTATTCTGAATTGAACTTGTCTTTTTTTTTACATCTCCAAATGATTATGACTGATCTTAGACAATACAAACGTGGGTACACGAGTCTGACTGTGATGCTGGAGGCAGGTTGATTACATATCTTGGTCTTTTTCTGACAGTTTATTTTCCATATGAGCATGAGCTGGAGTGACATACTGACTTTGGTTCTTTGTGGGAATGAGACTCGCTCTCGGGGTCTCATGACTGGCTGCTATTAGATATACCATGGACGTGGCCTAGAAGACTAGCATGCCTTCAGGGTTACGGGATTTCGTGGCTCTGGAGGCGGGTGGACTCACGGCTGGTGTCTTCGCAGGAAGTTGGTGCGTCGTGGGAGACAGAAGATCATAAGCAGCGAGCTGGCTGCTGGCTGTGTGCCCAGAGACCCGAGTTCTTTGGGCACAGAGCTCAGAAAAAGTGACAGAACAGACTTTTAACATCGTAAATCAGCGAGTTGTTTGTTATGTCTCCCCTCTCGCTGTGAAATGGAGACATCTTTTTTTCCCTTATTTTGGGGGGTGGGGGAGGAGAGAGAGAGAGAGACAGACACACACACACACCATGGTATGTCAAATTACTGGGTGAATGAGTAGTCTTTAGGGTACTGCAAGTCTGTGTCTTTATTGATGCTTTGCTGCATGCCTGAGTGCTTAGTGGGAGGTGTCGATTTTTTTGCTGGTGGGGGGATCGTTGCTTTGCTGCTGCGTGGGTGGAGGGAGCTGGGGGAACTTTGGGGTTCTTACATTTAACTGTCATTCATTCTTTGGGTCACTCCTCTGTTTTCATGGATGGTTACGAAGAAAAAGAATTTTAGGATATATATTGTATATATTTCTCTGACATTAAATGTACCTGTGAATAATTATTTTAATTTTTGAATCAAACTTCCCACTCACCGAATCATAGTTCTTGCAGTAGAAACAAGGCATGTGACTAGTGGTGTGCCACAGGGATCAGTGCTGGGTCCATTGTTATTTGAGCTGGAATGTTTGGTGAGGTTGTATAAGGCATTGGTGAGGCCAAATCTGGAGTATTGTGTTCAGTTTTGGTCACCAAATTACAGGAAGGATATAAATAAGGTTGAAAGAGTGCAGAGAAGGTTTACAAGGATGTTGCCGGGACTTGAGAAACTCAGTTACAGAGAAAGGTTGAATAGCTTAGGACTTTATTCCCTGGAGCGTAGAAGAATGAGGGGAGATTTGATAGAGGTATATAAAATTATGATGGGTATAGATAGAGTGAATGCAAGCAGGCTTTTTCCACTGAGGCAAGGGGAGAAAAAAACCAGAGGACATGGGTTAAGGGTGAGGGGGGAAAAGTTTAAAGGGAACATTAGGGGGGGGCTTCTTCACACAGAGAGTGGTGGGAGTATGGAATGAGCTGCCAGACGAGGCGGGTTCTTTTTTAACATTTAAGAATAAATTGGACAGATACATGGATGGGAGGTGTATGGAGGGATATGGTCCGTGTGCAGGTCAGTGGGACTAGGCAGAAAATGGTTCGGCACAGCCAAGAAGGGCCAAAGGGCCTGTTTCTGTGCTGTAGTTTCTATGGTTTCAGCATAAGAATGGGGACAAAAATTACTAACGTAGAACAGCAGTCTTTATGCTTCAGTGACTGGGATGTTTGATAGCTACCAACAGCTAAAACAAATTGTAATCCTCCCAACCCCTCTGTTAACTGAAAGGAACAGTAAGTTGCACAAGAGACATGTTGTCTGGGTTTGTGCTTTACATTCTATTGCATTTATATTCTTGGGCCTGGATAGGTAATACAGATATTGATCTCCAGCTTCTAGGAATGACAACACTTTAGTGGTCCTGCTAAATTATATATCAACAATCAATTTGTACTTGTGAGTACTATAGCTGCCCTATTCTGATCAGAAAGTGGCTTAAAAAATGAGGAATATAACTGGACAATTTGCTGGCAATGCCTTTACTCCACATTGCAGTTGTAAAGGCATGCCAAAAGTATTAATTGCTTGTCAAATGATATGAACTGAACTGATATTGTTCAGCTTTTTAAATACTTGATGTTGTCTGCATGCCTGCTTGAGATAGCTGCATTGTTGCATCTTTTTTAAACCTGGGGTAATAAAAGCAGCACGCCGCTGCCAATGCCAAGCCCTTGCACCAGTGAATTTAGATACAACAGCATGCAAAACAGAGCTTAAGACAGCACGTCTCTTGTGCCATTTGTATTCCTGGCAGCCTTATCCATCCTTGTCCTCCGAATGATGCTGGCATGATGCTATCCTTGAACAGCAATCTTAATGCCTCAGTGACTGGGAAGTTTGATAGCTACCAACAGCTAAAACAAATAGTAATCCCCCCAACCCCTCTGTAACTGAAAGGAAATACATAATTAGACTACATGCAGAATTTGTAACTCGGCGCTGTTTATTAATAACATAAAATAAAGGAGCATTTTAAACCTGCAGTCAAAAATTTGTCAGGAGTAGTAAACTAAATACCTAATTTTGTGGGTGGGTGTGTGTGTGTGTGTGTGTGTGTACGCCCTTAACTCCTGGTGGAGCCGTTGGGACGCCGCCATGACAAGTTTTTTGCACCGATCTTTTTGGTATGCTCATCGTACGGTGTGTCTTGGGCACCTGAAACCTGGTGGAGCCCATCTCTCTCCAGGTTTTTTTTTTAAAAACCAGGTTGAGTTGTTAGCTCAACACTCAACCCAGGCACGGATGGAGAGCGTGCAAGGGAGCTGGCCAGATATGAACTCGGGACCTCTCAACCTGAAATCCAGCACTGATGCCACTACACCACCAGCCAGCAGAATTTTCAATGACTCTGTGCAAAAATAGCAATGGCTTTCAAATATGCTACCATTTCCAGTGCTCCTCTTTACCAAACCCAAGACTATATCCCAAAACTAAAACACTTTCTATAATTCATGAAATATTGGATGCTTCCCTTAGCGAAAAGCTTTCATGATTTTCAAAAAAAAACTTATAGGCAGCTCACCACCTAGAGATATTCAACCTTGCTCAAAATAGTTCAGGGTTTTCATACATTCTCATGACAAAATGCCATCGTGTGACAGGGATTTGCATTCCAAAGGTCAGCACAGCCAGACGGCATGGAAAAAGCCCCCTCAGCCCACTGACCATCCAGCATTAGCTGCACTGATCCCATTTTATCCTCTCCATCTACTCATCAACTAACATCACCCATCCTTATGCTATATGAGCCAGGTAATCTGTTTACTTGCATGTTTGGGAAGAAACCCTCAGTCATAGGAAGAACATGCAAAAAGGAGTGAATTTCCATAGGTCACTGGAACTGCAGGCAACAGCTTTACTCACTGTGCAACTGCGTCACCCATCAGTAATCCCTTCATCACTCTGGCAGGATCGTGTTCATGCTTTTCTACTTCAATATAATCATCAACGGAAAATTCATTTTACGCATCATTCACAGTCTATTCTCTTCCACACCCTCAAGTTCCACTGATACTAGTTGATCAGTACAATGCTTGGTGATTGTTTTGCTGGCAAGACGTACAGAGATAGGAAATGCACCAACGCAACTTAAGCCAATACATCCATCTTTCTCAGGAAGGGAGGTGACAGGAAGCTAACTAAGTGCATCAAAGAGTCAGAGGTGTGAAAAAAAACAAATAATTTTTACTGTTCCTTGCTGACAACAGGTCAACAGTGTGAAAACAAAAACCAAAAAAAAACGCTTTAAGCTTTATTAATAACCCCAAGGTTTACAAGTTTCCTTAACCTTCAAAGATTAGATTCAGTGAACAATCGCAGACAAATTGCTGCAAATACAGTCTGCACATATGACAAGCATAGTCAAGTTAACAGCTCCAGAAGCTTACCAGACGTTCAAGTTTATCAACTGGATTCTAGAGCTTTCTGCTGCACTATCCCCAGGCCCTAATGATGAATTTAATAGCTTCAGACTGAAAACTAAATCCCACAAATCAACTATGTCTCTCTTCAACAGATTCCCTTTCAATGCTGTGTTACGTGTGCACGTAATAAAGAACTTCATTTCCCAGCATGCAATGTGGGCAGTTCACCTGGTATCGGAAGTGACATTGGTGAGCTGATTGCACGCGTTCAGGTCACGCTGAAGCCATTTACTGTAAAGAAATATGTGCTAGCATTCCCCCCCCACCACACTGTTTGTCTTTAGTAAGAACAAACGTAACATGGTGTCAGAAGTCGGTGTGAGGACTAAACACGGACAATAAATGTACCGCAGTCAACTAAGAAAGAGACACCAGGTTCCAACGGAGAGAAACTGCTAGCCAGAGAGCATGTTGTGCCCTGAAGCTGCTGTTGTTCCCCGAATTCACCGAGAGATTCAGGAGAGAGCGCCTAAAATTCTGTCATGGATAAACTAAGTCTGGGGATTCGGGTCAATGGACTCAATTTTGTTCTGAATGCTGTTGCTTGCTTCTATAGTTTGCATGATTTGTTTTTCTTTTCCTCTTTTGATGCGCAGTGGGTGTTGGTCTTTTTTTTTAAAGAAAGACTGGGTTTCTTGCTTTGTGGTTGCCAGTAAACAGACAAATCTCAAGGTTGCATAATTTATATGTACTTTGTTAATAAATGTACTTCTGAATCTTTTGATATCTTTTTGACTTATGCAGTTTACCAGCAATCTAACTAATAACTGGAAACACTTCAAACAGCGATTCAATATATATTTAGCAGTGAGCAGAGCCGGAGGGGCAGGGGAAAAATTGAAAACGTCTACCCTTCTACATGTGATGGGCAAAGAGGCAAATGATGAGGCAGTATTTACATTGGACACTCTGATGACAAAATTTGAGGTGTATTTTGCCCCAAGTAAAAACATCACGTTTGAAAGATATACATTTTCCCTCCCTGACCAGAAACAAGGTGTTTGCTTTGACCCATACTTAGTTGTTCTTCACACACTGAGTAAGTCCAGTGAGTTTGGAAATTTGAGAGACTTACTAGTTAGAGACAACATAAGTTTACGGAACATAAAGTAAATGGGTTCAGAGGAAGATTGTTCCATGAAAAAGATTTGATGCTGGAAAAGGCTGTGGATATGTGTAGGGCAGTGGAGACTGCACATTGACAACTTAAGGAGCTGCACAAGGGCAGAAACAACATAAAAGCTGTGAAATCAGAGGGGCAAAACACAAGACATTTCTAAAAGCAACAGCAAAGCAAAGTGGTAGGCTCAAACAGCAAATGTGGACGTAGACACATCCCAAAGAATATGGAAAAGTACTGCAATAATTGTGGGAAGAAGAATAATTTTGCCAAGTGCTGCAAAGTGGGGGCTACCAAGAGAAAGATGCATGTGGTTGCAGAGGAAATCTTTGTAGATTCTCTACAGATTACTGGTACTGGTAAAACAGAATAGATTGTTTCAGTGACTGTGAATGAAACGTTAATTCCATTCAAACTTGACACCAGAGGCTAGGTGAATCTATTGTTCGTGGACAATTACAAGACTCTCAAAGTAAACAGCAAGATTTATCCAGTGAAGTTAAAAGTGACAGGCTGCATTGGAGAGAAGGTTCCAGTAAAACAGAGTTGTATAGTGACCTCCACGCACAATGGAGAGCACAGAGGTTACTGATTGTAGAAAAGCAATTACAACCAAATTTAGGTGTGAGTGCATATGAAAAGCTTAACCTGGTGAAAAGACTTTTCCTAATGGCTTCATATCCCAAAGATGACCACACTTCACTTATCGAAGAGTATGCAAAGGAGTACGCAGATGTCTTTGAGGGGCTTGGATGCTTACCTGATGAAACTCGAGAAACTCATAACAGCACCGATGAGAGTTCCAGAGAGGTTATGCGCAAGAAAAGCACAAGAACTCCACTTTGCATAGAGATGCGTACACCAGCAGGACAGTCAGGATGCCAGTGCTGAACAGAATGATCATGATGAAGAAGTCACCAGTCTCGCTTCCACATCATGCAGTGTGGTTCAAAATCTATCTCTAATTGTCTTCCAGTTAAATATCTCCATGATCCTCTCTGAAGTTGAAGAGGAAAATAAAAAAGGGAACACGGGGAGACCACACTGACGGCCCAAAAGGTCAGAACAACAGCAACAGTTCAACACAAGCTAACAGGAGGAGTTGCTATCTATGCAGCCAATAGAAGGAGCTCTGTGAATTAGGACAGTTTCATTTGGAACTTCTGCAAAGACTCACTGATCACATGGATGTAGTCCAGGGCTCCATTATAAGGCGCATGGAGCGAATTATAGTTACACAGCAAGAACAAGAATGGAGGTGAACAGAAAGGATCTTGACATGAGGATGTGAAAGAAATGAACGCGTAGGTCAGAGTTCTCAAAAAGGCACTAATATTAACGCACCAAATAGTAGACCAAGAAGGATCATTAAACCACCACAGAGACGGATTGAAAGTAGTTGTGAATAGGGGACTGTGTTTGCTTAATACAATTGAAATTAATGTAAATATCTTTTTGGAAAGCATTATTGTTTCTTGCAGGTTGATGGGGACATACTATTGTGATTATTTTTCTTTAAAAGAGGAAGATGGGCTATTATGCATGTACATAAAGAACTTCAGTTCCCAGTGTGCAATGCGGACAGTTCACTTGGAACCAGAAGTGACATTGGTGAGCTGGTTACATGTGCCCAGGTCGAGCGGGAGCCATTTACTGTAGATAAATATGTGCTAATGTTTTTTACCCACCTGTTTGCCTTTATTAAGGACAAACATAACCAATAATTCCTTTCAATACTTCCAAGTTTTATTTATGTTATAATCTGGTGAGGTGGCATTTTATGAAAGACTTTATAGAGTATTTTCACATTTACACTCATTTGCACTCTATTACAGTTTCCCCTCCAACCAATTAAGTTCTCACTTTCTCAAAAAGTACAAATGACTTATCAGGTAAAACTTCTTTCTGTGAAACTGTTCTGAATGATTTGCATGAATTATGCATTAAGAAGCTTTGCAAATGGAATAAAAACAAATGCTTGTTGATATATTCTTAAAGGTGTTGAAAACTCACATAATTGTTAAATGAACTCATATAGTGATACAACCCTACTGCTTACTGCAAACTATGTCAATACAAGAAGGGTTTAAGTTTTGAACTTCAAACAGTATATAGATCAGTGCTTTATACTTGCTAATTAGGTACCACTATTTTCCATTTTGAAAATGACCACACCCAATGAAATAATCTCACCTGAGCAACAACACAGTATTTGACATAAAGGCACCAACTGCTACATCTACGAGGAAAAACAAATTGATAAAAGGTCATTATTTCTAAGTAATCAAATTTTTAAGCCAGTTCACCTTTAACAATGCAAGAAACAAGGACAGAGGTAGGCCATGCAACCCTTCATACCAACTCTGCCATTCAATGTGAGCATACGGTATTGCTCTTTCATCACACACCTAATCCCCATATCCTCCAATTCTTCTAATAACAAGAACTCCATTGATCTTAATTTTGAATATAATCAATAACTTCAAGAGTTTCTGCAGACTCTAGGGACATTATTTCCAAAGATTCACTTTACTTTAAGTGAAGCAATTTCTATTGAACTTTTATTTTGAGACTGTTTTGAGATCAGATCCTCACCATACTTACCCTAGCAAGCCATTTAAGAGCTTTGTCTCTTTCGGTGAGGTCACCTCTCATTCTACTAAAGCTCAGGCAATGTAAGCCTCCAAACATACTCTTATGGACATCCCTGGAACCAGTCTAGTGGATTTCCAATGCACTCTTTCTATAAGAAGTACACAGTTCATCCTCAGGTTATGGCATTCCTAGGAACAAATTGCAACCAAATTCCCACAGGGCAGAAGAGGTCTGTAGCTTCACAGCAGCCTACAAATCCAAACTGCTGATCTACCAAACACTTGCTCATATATATAAGCTGTATCAGGTTTGCTAGAGCTGTTGGGGAGGGTTTGAACTAATTTGTCAGGGGATGGGAACCGGAGAATAGGGATATTGATTTATAGTAGTGGTAGCGTATAAGGAGACTGTCAAAAAGGACAGGCAGATGATAGGGCAAAATTGCAGTCAGCAGGATGGGTTGCAGTGTAAAAGGGGGACAAAATTGAAAAAGGTGACAAATACAGAACTGTAAGTGTTAAATTTGAATGCACGCAGTATATAAAATAAGGTAGATGATCTTGTAGTGCAGTTAGAGATTGTCAGGCATGATGTATTGTGTCCCACGGAGTCATGGTTAAAAGATTATCGTAATTGGGAGCTTAATATCCAAGGATACACAATCTATTGAAAGCACGGGCAGGTAGGCAGAAAAGGAGTGGCTCTGCTGGTAAAAAAAATCATGAAATCAAATCTTTCGAAAGAGATGATAAAGAACTGGACAATGTTGTTGACTTACAAACTGAGGCTGTGTGCAGTGAGACTGCAAAATTGCAGTCAACAGGATGAGTTGCATTGGGGGCCAAGATCAAAAAGGGTGATAATTAGGGGACTGAAAGCATTATATTTGATTGCACGTAGTGTACAGAATATGGAAGATGAACTGGTAGCACAGTTATACATTAGCATGTGTGACATTGTGGGGATCACTCAAAGGTGGCTGAAAGATTATAGCTGGGAGCTTAACACCCAAGGATACACATTTTATTGAAAGGTCAGGCAGGTAGGCAGAGGGAACAGGGTGGCTCTTGTTAAAACATGAAATCAAATCATTGAAAAGAGGTGGATTAGGATCAGAAGGTGTAGAATCGTTGTGGGTGGAGTTACAAGGGTAAAAATACACTGATGGGAGTCATTTAAAGGTCTCTGAACAGTAGCCAGGATGTGGTCTAGAAATTACAGCGGGAGATAAAAAAAAAAGCATGTCAAAAGGGCAATGTTATGTTAGTTATGAGGTTAATAACATTTTTTGTGTTATTTCATTAGGTTCTCTTTATCTAGTTTTAGGACTTGCGTGAAGATCTGATCAGATTTTAAGTCATATTTATACAGAAACAGAAAATTCTACTTTCTAGTGCCACTATAATTACAACAAGATATAATTTTTCCATACAGATTTAGCATTCAGCTTAATTGTAGAGCATCTAAGCCAAAGTGAAGCTGTGCCAGAGTTGTGTTCTTGTCACTCTTGTATGGGTCAGAATGCTGGTGCATGACAGCGAACAACTCTGACAAGCTGTCATCATTTCACACCTCAAGCCTCCAGCATATCCTCCACATCTTCTGGTCAAGAAAGATCTCCAACCACCCCCAGCTCCTTTGGTGCCATATACGGGACATGGCCACAAACGTCATGCGGACGCGTTGGAGATGGATTAGCCATGTGTTGAGAAGAGACAGGCCAGCTCCGTGATCAAGACTGCACTTCACTGGACCCCTGAAGGGCAGAGGAAACATGGGAGAACAATGATGACTCGGCGCCATAAAGGCAGAAATCAGGACTCTGAACCACAGCAGAGGCACAAAAGAGAAGATGGCCAAGGATAGACAGAGATGGAAGACCTTCACACCAGCAGCGCAATGGACAGTGAGTAATGGCGTGGAATGGTTTAATGGCTCTCATCTCAAGCCATCACAATTTATCAGATTACTGAATCAAATCCAGCAGTAAGACAGTAAATCTATGGAAAGCTATGTGCTTGAGCAAATTACATTAACCCTCCAATATTCACTATCTCTTCAACTTTGAGTCCAGTGATAGACCTGGGCATGGGTTGAGGGGGGATGGATACACTTTGTGCCTGGTTCTTCAGCTTCATGTAGCATCCAGCAACTGGCAAAATGAATGGCCTACATTAAAGAGACGTGGTCTGCTTTTTATTATTTCAATTGACATTGATTGTTGATTAAATCATAGTTTAATTTTTAACTTAACATATTTAATGAAAAGCTTCAAAAGGTTTTCAGAGACATTCAAATAAACTGAAGGACACCTTTGAGTGCTGATGCATCTCATGAAAGGGAGGTCTCCAGCATATCCCATCCAGCAAGTGCTGGGAATAGCACTGTGTCTGAAGTGGACAATGGGCATACAGAGCATCCTGCAATGCTCTGCTTTTTATAAACTAAAACGTGCTGTGTTTCATCATTCCAAATACAAGGTTCAAACTCAAATAAGAAATCACTGCATCTTTACAGTGGGCTGCCAAAAAAAAATAAGGAAGTGAAGTCTTTGCCCATCCTTTTGTTCCTGGCTGGGAAGAGTTGTATGCATTAATGTTTAATCACCTGCCTCCATTTCAAAATATTGAATCTGGGAGATTTGCTGGTCATTTTCAGGGATTCTGACTAACACAATCTTATAACTATAATTATCGCATTTTTGAAGTATTGAGGACTCAACTAAACCTCAAGCTTAATTTTATTTTAAAGTATGCACATTTGTGAATGCAGCCTCAAAACTGAAAGTCAATATAATGCAGTTACAAAGTTGTGGTTTCCATTTTTTTTGATGAAGTAAAAAAAAAGTGAATATGAATAAAATGCTGGTCAGGACAGAGCAAGGAGAAATGCAGTAATGACTGACTCACTCAGGTTTAGCAATCGTTGATCCCCACAAGTGTAATGGTATCACTATGGATTATATTTTAAAAGCCTTTTCACTGAATACAGTATTGGCCGATGAATGTCTAATTTCTTAATCATTAGCATTTCTTTAACATAACATTACTGAATTCAGAGAAACATATTATTTTCACCTATAAAAGAATTCAAGAAATTCTGAAGATTACCTGGGTAACCATTATCATCTACATCAATGCCTCCAGATATCGAGCAGCCAAAAGCACGTAATTCATTACTTATCTGTCGCCCAAGGATTTTCTGTAAAAATTTGAATATAAAATAGTGAATCCCTTAAGATCTGAAGGTAGTTATGTCATTGAGAACGTATGGACTACACCCAAGGATTCCTAAAGAGATAGCTGAAGAGATTACGGAGCATTAGTAAGGATCTTTCAAGAGTCACTAGATTCTGGAATGGTTCCAGATGACTGGAAAAAATTTTAAAAAAATGTCACTCCATTCACCATTCAACAACCTTTTCTCACCCTACTCTCATGGTACTTAATGGACAGAAAGACAAAGTAGTCATCTCCACAAGACCATTGACTACCTCTTCCTCCAACCATGATTCTGAAAAACTCCATTCAATTCTTCAGTTTTCCTATTGCATTTGTTTTAGTGATATCTTTCATATAAGTGCATCTGCTGTGTTTTCCCCCCACAGATGACAGAGCTCTGAACCATGTTGTTTTAGTTTTCCACACGATCGCTCTCATTTTATTTCCTCCTATCGCACAAAGACAGGCTTTATCCTCACCATCCACCCCATCAGCATCATATTCAACGTGCCACCGTCAGACGTATCCACCTCAGCACTGGTCCTTCTCCATTTACATGGGAATGTACTTACTGTATGTTTGTTTTTCCATCTCCACCAATAGCTACTCTGCTTGTCACGCCACCTCCCCACACTCTTTCACCTCTTCCTCTCCCACCACTCGGTTTTTAAAAAATTCCTAACTGAAGCAGTAATTACTTGCCCTTTTTTTCCTGTTCTATATATTGCATTCAGTACTCACAATGTTGTCACTTCTACATTGGAAAAGCCAAACAGAGTGACTGTTTTGCAGAATATGTCATTCAGTTCTTGAGCATGGTCCCAAGCCTCCAGATGGCTTCCACTTTAATTTCTACACCCCATTCTTCAGCCTCCTGCACAAAGTCCAAAGTACAGTTCAGGAAGAGCACCTCATCGGCTGGCTAAGAATTGATCAAATCCTGGACACAACGTCACGTTCAATTATTTCATATAATCATCCATTCCAGCTCTATATCTTCATTTTCAGGAGACCTAGTCTTTTGCCCTCTCTCTTCAGATTTCTTCCCCCTCCTATTTATACACTTTCTTTTGTTAATGGTCAACCTTCCTTTGGCCATCACCTTCATTTTGTCATTCAACTTCTCTTGCTTTCTGTCTATCACAGACCTTCTTTATAATTCCCTCTGCAAGTACTTTCAGGTCGACAAGTTCTGAAGAAATCATTGACCTGAAACATTAACACGTTTAGTCTTCCCTCACATGCTGGTTGATCTGCTAAGCATCTCCACTATTTTCTATTTTTGTTACGTCCTTTCATGTATCCTAAACTGTTCATGAAATACTGCATCCCTGTAGTTATTGTCCGTTCTTGTCCCAGATGTGTGAAGTGACTCCGTAACAAGGTTCATTTCTTTACCACATATACAATATACATATTAAGTCAAGTTTTATAATGTTTAAATTCAATTCCTTACTTGAGAAAAGGTTAAGGATATCCCTGTCTCTCTGCCATTGTAGATATAAATCGCTCCTCGTTGATTATCCTCTTGGGGAGCACCTATTGCTATGTCTGTAATGGAAATATACATACTGAATCTAGTACGTTCTTGTTCAGTGTTGTTAAAGGTCAGTGGTACACAGCTTATTTTCACCTTTATTATCTTTCAACAAATATACTATGCTCAAAACATAATTAGTTTCTTTACCATGCAAGAACTGAAATGCACTAACATTCCTCTGGCCAAAAAATGGGAAAAGCAACTGCTATAACAATTTCAACAAATCATACGATTTTGTTTCACATTTTAGAAATGAAATTTTATTTGTGGTGGCACTGTGTTAGGTCCACTCTAACAGTGACATCATCTATCACTGGGTCTGCACCATGCCCAGTTAATTCATACTTCCCATAGGAAAAGCTACAGGATTATTTTATTGTGCAATTGTGGCATTTATTACTTTCATACAAGCATATATTCCAAACAGCATGCCATTTCCTATGATAGCATAAAAGGATCTAGTGACAAAGTCTTCTAGAAGGCACCCTCACAAAATGCCACTGATCAATAAAATACATGCAAAATTGCAATGTTTTCTCACCTCATTTAGTATTGAGCAGATTGCTTCAGAGAAACTATTGCTTTCAACGCTTAAAACCATGCAAGGATGATCAATATAGTCTGATAACGTCAGATGAGCAGTTTTATATTGTTTGGATGCTTTAGCCAATTTGTTTCCCATTGCTATTAAATTTATAGTTTTACTCATCAGAAAGTTAAATCTCCTTTACTGGGGCTAATAGTCTGATAGGCGGTGGTCCATGTTAATGGATCAGAGGCTCAAGATCAATCACAAGCCTGATTCGGTAGGTACAGCTTGGGTTCCAATCACAGAAGTGACTACCTGTTACCTCAGTTTCTACTGCCAACTTGATGAAAGTTTTCTGAAGAGATGATGGATGCATTGGTCATGATCCCTCAAGAATCACTTGATTCTGGCATAGTCCTGGAGGACTGGAAGATTGCAAATGTCACTCCACACTCCACTCTTTAAGAAGAGAGGAAGGCAAAAGAACGGAAATTATAAGCCGGTTAGCCTAAGCTCAGTGGTTGGGGAAGTGTTGGAGTCTATTATTAAGGATGAAGTTTGGAGATAAATTAGAAAATAAATCAAAGTCAGCATGGTTTCTTTAAAGGGAAATCTTGCCTGACAAATCTGATCCTCAAGTGTTGCCCTCATACTTCGAGGAAGTAACAAGCAGGGTGGACAAAGGAGAGGCAGTGGATGTCATTTACTTGGATTTTCAGAAGGCATTTGATAAGGTGACAGTCATGAAGCTTAACAGGAAAGATACTGGCATGGATAGGGGAATGGTTGACAGGCAGCAGGCAGTGATTGGGAATAAAAAGGGCCATTTCTGGTTGGCTGCCAGTGACTAGTGGTGTTCCTCAGGGCTCAAAATTAGGACCTCTACTTTTCATATTGCTTGTCAATGATTTGGATAATAGAACCGATTACTTTGTGGCAAAGTTTGCAGATGATACAAAGACAGGTGGAGGGGTAGGTAGTGCTGAGGAAGCAATGCGATTGCAGCAGGACTTAGACAAATTGGAAGAATGGCCAAAAAGTGGCAGATGGAATACAGTGTTGGGAAATATATGATAAATCATTTTGGTGAACATTATCTAAATGGGGAGAAGGTTCAAACATCAGAAGTGCAGAGTGACTGAGGAGTCCTCGTGCAAGACTCCAAGAGGGTTAATTTACAGGTTGAGCCTGTGGTAAAGGCGGCAAATGCAACATTGGCATTTATTTCAAGGGGAATAGAATATAAAAGCAAGGAGATAATATTGAGGCTTTATAAGACACTAGTCAGGCCTCAAATGGAGTATTGTAAACAGTTTTGCACCACATATCTCAGAAAGGATGTGTTGTCATTGGAGAGAGTCCAGAGGAGGTTCACAAGGATGATTCGAGGAATGAAGGGGTTAACATATAGGGAGTGTTTGGCAGCTTCGAGCCTGTTCTCACTGGAATTTAGAGGAGTGTTGGGGGCAGGGGGTCTCATTGAAACCTACCAAATGTTAAAAGGACTAGATAGGGTGGATATACAGAGGATGTTTCCTATGGTGGGGTATCCAGAACTAGAGGGAACAGTTTCAAAACTGAGGGGCAACCCTTTAGAACTGAGGTAAGGAGGAATTTTTTTAGCCAGAAGATAGCTAACCTGTGGAATGCTCTGCCACAGACTGTACTGGAGGCCAAGTCCATGGGTATACTTAAGGTGGAAGTTGATCTTTTCCTGATCAGTCGGCATCAAAAGATATGGTGAGAAGGCAGGTGTATGCAGTTGAGTGGGAACTGGAATCAGCCATGATGGAATGGCAGAGCAGACTCGATGGGCTGAATGGCCTAATTCTGCTGTGTCTTATGATCTACACTGGAGCAAGGCACTGTATGAACTTCCTTCCCCTTCTTATAACCTCAGCTGCAAACAAATAAGTCAAAGTGTTAGTGGCATTTTGCCTCATTTCTCAATATAGACCTGACCCTGGAAATAGATGGTGTAAGAGCAATAGAGAAGGACTAGACATTGGTCAGCTTGAACTATTTTGATATTGTGTGTTCCTTTAGTAATAGGAAATAGCCTTCAATTTTCCATTATCTGAAATTCACATCTATAGTAAGCATTCTTTGTGATTGAGTCTAAAGTTATGGGAGAAAATAAATGCCTCTGCCCCTAGCTCTGTAGAGTTGCTGTACCACCTGCCTCAGATGGAATTGCCAGTCTGTACCCTCCTCCTACCCACCTGAACATACCAAAAATATAGAAATTCCACACCAAGAGTGCTAATATTTTGATACAACAGCATCTTACAACAACCACAACTTTCAGTTATAATATAACAAAATATCCCAACGCACTAATAGACAGTGCATAAATTGGACGCCTCCAGAAAGAAACAACTTAGAAGCCATACACTCTAAATATACCAAACCTGAATATCCATCATTATCCATGTCTCCAAGATCCACGATGGCTTCCCCAAACCTTGCCGCATATGAATTTCCTCCAACCAGTTCAGTGTCAAGCTCCTTCATCTTGCCCTTTATAAGAACAAAATTTATAAGACAGTGATAATTGCAAAATACAAATCAGTTCAAAGAAATTCTACAAACTTACCGATCCCTCGTTCAAATAAACATAGACCCGGCCTTCTTCTCTGACCACACTGTACAAGGGTGCTCCCACTAACAAGTCCGAGAGGCCATCTGAATTGAGATCCAACGCACAAAGCGATGAGCCAAAGTATGTACCAATCTACAAGCCAAAGAGATCAAAACAAAATGAAGCGTTGTAAAACTTCTGGAATCTCAGAATTAAAGACCAGCTTTAACCATTACCATACCTTTTTACCCTTTGCTTTGAAAATTATGTCCAAAGTCATTCCATTTTGTTTAAAGATGTAAACCTATCAAATAAAAGATCTTAGGTTAAAAATATTATGACACTTTCCATATACTTTGAAGATGACAATTTTCAATGTATGAACACATTTTTGAAGAATCCGCTAACCCATGAAAACTATCTTGCTATTCATTCCACTTTTGCACTTGGTGGTGCTTATGGGTCCATGGACCATTCAAATGGTTCTGATGGGGAGGGGGAGAAGTTGCTCCTAAAACATTGAATGTAGGTCCTCAGACATCTATACCTCCTCCCCCAATGGTAGTAATTGCAAGGGGGTTTCGTCTCTTACGTTACTGCGTAGGCTAATTATAATGGCTTCTTTGTTATGTTATACTTGGGAATGCTTCTTTGTTATGTTAAACACTGAGAAAGTTTTTGTGCAAGCAGCTTGTTTTGGGTTGGGAGTGTGATAGAATATGTTACGAACCAATTGGGATAGTTGTTATGTTTTTGGTGTATTTGAAGATACTGTATGCACGGGATTTGGGAGCAGAAGGCGGGAGAGAGAGACAGAGGATGGACTGGGTGCTGTGAGTCCGCTTACGGAGTCGGACCCCGAGCAGGGCGTTCAGCGAGGAGACGGAAATGGACTCATGTGGAGCGTCTGGTCGACCACCGTTGTTGGACCCAGGCGGCCGGTCGAGGTGGTCCGAGGGGTCACAGGATGAAGAAAGGTCCTGAGCTCCAACTGTTTGTGCATGAAGAGATTGAACTTTGATAAGTGTGGTGCCTTTTATTTTCCTTTTATATTTTATTCTCTATTAGTTATATAGTTCCAGCAATATCTATAAACTGTAAATCATTTAATTGTATCTGGTGTATTGTTTTATTTGGTCAGGGTGGGGTACATCACACAGCATCCACACAAACTAATTACCCAGTTTGGCGGGGCCGAGGGCTGCTTCCTTAGACGACAGCGAGCCGAGCGACCCTCAGGTTCGCCGGGGGGCTACATAATGAGAGAAGGGCATGTCCCAGATGGTGAGAGCCCTTAATGCTGGATGCCACCTTCTTGAGGCACCATCTTTTGAAGCTATCTTTTTGATGATTTTGAGGATGAAGAGGCCAAATGATATAGATAATAGACAATAGGTGCAGGAGTAGGCCATTCGGCCCTTCGAGCCAGCACCGCCATTCACTGTGATCATGGCTGATCATCCACAATCAGTATCCAGCTCCTGCCTTATCCCCATAACCTTTGATTCTGCTATCTTTAAGAGCTCCATCCATCTCTTTCTTGAAAGCATTCTGGGGCATAGCATTCCACATATCCACCACTCTCTGGGAGAAAAAGTTTTTCCTCAACTCCGTTCTAAATGGCCTACCCCTTATTCTTAAACTGTGGCTTCTGGTTCTGGACTCATCCATCAGCGGGAACATGCTTCCTGCCTCCAGCATGTCCAATCCCTTAATAATCTTATATTATGTTTCAATCAGATCCCCTCTCATCCTTCTAAATTCCAATGTATACAAGCCCAGTCGCTCCAATCTTTCGACATATGACAGTCCCGCCATCCCGGGAATTAACTTTATGAACCTACGCTGCACTCCCTCAATAGCAAGAATGCCCTTCCTCAAATTTGGAAACCAAAACTGCACACAATACTCCAGGTGTGGTCTCACCAGGGCCCTGTACAGCTGCAGAAGGACCTCTTTGTTCCTATACTCAATTCCTATATCATCTCAGGATAGGATGGGGGGTTGGGGGGGGGGAATAAAGAATGTCCATTTATGACCAAGGTAAAGAAATTATTCTCTTAAGGTTCAAAAATCTTCAAAATTATTTGCCGCAGAAAATTGGGTTGGCTGAACCCTTAAGCATATTCAAAGCCAAGATAGTTTTGCAATCATTAAGAGTATTAAAAGTGATGAGTAGAGATCAAGAATAAGGAATTTAAGTAATCAATAAGGTAATATTGAATAGCATACCAGGATTGAGGAATCAAATGACCTACTCTCGTTTCTATTTCTTATGTACGCTGCATAACCTATATATGCACTTTCAAGGACTCTACAACTCATGTTCTCAGTATTATTTATTTACTTATTTATTGTTACTTTATTTTTTGTATTTGATAGTTTGTTTTCTTTTGTGCACTAGTTGTTTGTCAGTCTTTGTGTATAGTTTTTCACTGATTCAATTTTTTTGTTCTACTGTGAGTGCCTGTAAGAAAAGGACCTTCCAGGTCCTTACTTTGATAATAGAATTACTTTGGCCTTGGATGCCTCAGCTGCAGCTTTATATACTCAGAAATACAGGAGATTCCGGTTAACTGGGATATCAATTCCAAAATTTTGTGGAAATAATTAAAAAGATATAAAAAAGACAAACTACCATTTCATTAACAAATTATGTATTTAAATGAAATACAGAACAAATTGGAACACCATCAATACTACTACAGTACTATAAAACTGTATTAGTTCCTAATAATTAACGTTGGAGGAATTTGTCCTGTTTACATGAAAGAGCTCTTTTGATTTGGTTTCAAAATGAACAAAATGAGCACCAACACCTAGTGCAGATAATGGACTTCCCTCATGCAGTGCTTTTGATGATTATATCCTCCAAATCTTCATTTTCACTGTAACATTCAAGATGATTGTTGATACCTTCAAATTCTTCGTAGTTCCTAATTTGCTGAAATAGTTTCATTTTCACTCCTGGCCATTTCTGGCAACTCAAGCCTGAATGCTTGAAACACAGTGAGCCAAGCAGTTCCGAATTGAATTACTACTTAGTTCTTGCCAACTATTAATAACAAAAATTACTGCTTTTTGAACACAAACACATACAAATGATGCTATTTAAAAACTGTTTGCTCTAAGCACGGTATATTCTCAAATGGCCACACAACTGCATGCACTTAATGCCAATTAGAAATTGTTTGGCAACAGATTTCAATCCCAGTTAAGTGGCATAGTGTCCCAAATAAAGAAAGGGAATCCTGACTATTTTCTCCACAAGTTTTTGTTCTTTAAGATTTGTCCCAAATAGTGGCTGCCCCAATTGACCGGTGGCCCAATTAATCAGAATCCACTGTTGTTACTTTTCTAATCTGTTACAGCAGCCCTTCCATATCTTTTTGAATCATCTCCCCAATTGAAGACATTGGAAAGAAAGTAACATTTTTAAAAGCAAAATTCTTACATGACCAATCATTCCTTGTTGGGGTGCTCCTCCCACAATTTCAGTGCTGTTTGAGTCAATAAAGTGTCCTGCAGTTACTGCATAACCTGGGAAGTAAAAAAAATATTTATAGTTGAAAACAGTTCCATCACAGCTTGAGCATCAGATTTCATTGCTGTAGGTTATATCTTGCACCAAATTGCAACACAAAACAAAAGAACATAATTAAGTATACATCTTTCATGCTGAAATATCTTGTTATATTCAGCTATCTTTCCAGATGTTTCTTACAGCAAAGTATCATACCGCTCATTCAGTAGTCAATCCTCTGGAGAATCACAAATCTTACAACACACAAGTGGGCCATTCAGGTCATATTTGCATCTCCCAGCACGAGGCTTGAAACTCAATAGGCTATATTACTTCTAAAACACAGCCAAGTGTTGTATAAATGGGAGTTTACATAGAATGGCACAGCACACCAACACATCATTCGCCCCATGATGCTGTGCCGAACTAATAAAACTAGTAATTATATGCCTAAACCTGTGCCAACGAACTAGCGGGAGTATTCAAAGACATTTTCAACTTCTCACTGCTACGGGCAGAAGCACCCACTTGCTTCAAAAAGGCTACAATTATACCAGTGCCTGAGAGTAATAATGTGGGCTGCCTTAATGACTATTGCCTGGTAGCACTCATATCGACAGTGATGAAATGCTTTGAGAGGTTGGTTATGACTAGACTGAACTCCTGCCTCAGCAAGGACCTGGACCCATTACAATATGCCTGACGCCACAATAGGTAAAGGGCAGACACAATCTCAATAGCTCTCCACACGGCTTTAGACCATCTAGACAACACACACACCTACGTCAGGATGCTGTTCATTGACTACAGCTCAGCATTTAATACCATCATTTCCACAATCCTGATTGAGAAGTTGCAGTACCTGGGCCTCTGAACCTCCCTCTGCAATTGGATCCTCGACTTCCTAACCAGAAGACAGTAATCTGTGCGGATTGCTAATAACATATCCTCCTCACTGACGATCAACACTGGCGCACCTCAGGGGTGTGTGCTTAGCCAACTGCTCCACTCTCTGTATACACATGACTGTGTGGCTAGGCATAGCTCAAATACCATCTACAAATTTGCTGATGATATAACCATTGTTGGTAGAATCTCAGGTGATGACAAGAGGGCGTACGGAGTGAGATATGCCAACTAGTGGAATGGTGCCACAGCAACAACCTGGCACTCAATGTCAGTAAGATAAAAGAGTTGATTGTGGACTTCAGGAAGGGTAAGACGAAGGAACACATACCAATCCTCATAGAGGGATCGGAAGTGGAGAGAGTGAGCAGCTTCAAGTTCCTGGGTGTCAAGATCTCTGAGGATCTAACCTGGTCCCAACGTATCGATATAGTTATAAAGAAGGCAAGACAGCAGCTATATTTTAGTAGGCGTTTGAAGAGATTTGGCATGTCAACAAATACACTCAAAAACTTTCTATAGTTGTACTGTGGAGAGCACTCTGACAGGCTACATCACCGTCTGGTATGGAGGGGCTACTGCACAGGACCGAAAGAAGCTGCAGAAGGTTGTAAATCTAGTCAGCTCCATCTTGGGCACTAGCCTACAAAGTACCCAGGACATCTACAGGAAACGGTGTCTCAGAAAGGCAGCGTCCATTATTAAGGACCTCCAGCAGCCAGGGCATGCCCTTTTCTCACTGTTACCATCAGGTAGGAGGTACAGAAGCCTGAAGGCACACGCTCAGCGATTCTGCCATCCGATTCCTAAATGGACATTGAGGCTTTGGACACTATTTCACTTTTTTAAAAATATGTAGTATTTCTGTTTTTGCACATTTTAAAAAACCTTTTCAATATACATAATTGATTTACTTGTTTATTTATTATTCTGTTTTATTTCATTTATTATTACTTTTTCTCTCTCTCTACTAGATTATGTATTGCATTGAACTGCTGCTGCCAAGTTAACAAACTTCACGTCACATGCCGGTGATGATGATTCTGATTCTGAAATAAACCAATCCCTTCTACTTGCACTACAACTATATCCCTGCTTTTGCTGCAGATTTCTGAGGCAGTGAGCACCAGGTTTGCCCAGTCTCTGAGTAAAAATATCATCCTTCTTTCTTCACTAACCATTTGACCAATTACTTTATATCCATCATCCCTGGTTTGTGACTGCTCTGCTGCGGGCAAGAGTCACAATGTGAAATTTGCAGAGTCTACCACAGTATGGGGAGGAGGTGCTTGACGAAACAATCTGATAGATTGATGAGGAAATGATCTACTCCTTCAACTGCTTTATGCAGTACTTCTGTGTGGACCCAATGTGCGGATGAGTTTCTTGTGCCACCTCAAAAACTTCTCGACTTTGCATGATCATGGTCCAAGGATTCTCAAAATCTTCTTAGAAATAAGAATTGATAACATCCTTTACTAATTTCCTTGGTTCACCTGGTAACCTCTTGCCAAGACAGAGTGTCGATTTGAACATCAAATGTTCCTTATAAAACCACAAGATACAGGAGCAGAATTTGGCCGTTTGGCCAATCGAGTCTGCTCTGCCATTTCATCATGGCTCAATCATTTTCCCCCACAGCTCCAATTTCCTGCCTTCTCCACGTACCCCCTCATGCCCTGACCAATCAATAATCCATGAACCTCTGTTTAATTATGTCCAAAGACTGGGCCTCCACAGCTGACTATGGCAATGAATTCCACAGATTCACCACTGTGAATCTCTCTGACTAAAGAAATTCCTCCTTATTTCTGTTCTAAAGGGATGCCCCTCTAGTCTGAGGCTGGGTCCTCTCATGCTAGACTCAATCTTAGGAAACATCCTTTCCACATCCACTTTATTGAAGCCTTTCAACATTTGACAGATTTTAATGAGGTCACCCCTCATTCTTCCAAATTCCAGCGAGTAGAGAACCAGAGCAATCAAACGCTCCACATACAAGCCTTTCAATCCCAGAATCATTTTCGTGAACCTCCTTTGAACCCTCTCCAATGTCAGCACATACCTTCTTAGATAAGGGGCCGAAAACTGCTCATAGTACTCCAAATGAGGCCTCACCTGTGCTTTATAAAGCCTCAACATTACATCCTTGCTTTTTTATTGTAATCCTCTTGAAATGAATGCCAACATCACATTTGCCTTCCTTACCACAGATTCAACCTGCAATTTAACCTTTAGGGAGTCCTGCACAAGAACCCCCAAGTCCCCTTCCACTTCAGATTCTTGAATTTTCTCTCCATTCAGAAAAATAGTCTACCCTTTTATTTCTTCTACCAAAGTGCATGACCATATACTTCCCAACACTGTATTCCATCTGCCACTTCTTTGCCCATTCTCCTAATCTATACAAGCCCTTCGGTAGCCACTCTACTTCCTCAAAACTACCTGCCCTTCCACCTATCATTGTGTCATCCACAAACGGCCACAAAGCTATCAATTCCATCATTCAAGTCATTGACATGTAATATAAAAGGAAGTGGTCCCAACAGAGACCCCTGTGGAACACCCTAGCAACCAGCAGTCAACTGAAAAATGTCCCTTTTATTCCCACTCTTTGCCTCCTGCCAATCTGCCAGTATTTTACCTATACTAGTATCTTTCCTGTAATACCATGGTCTCTTAACTTGTTAAGCAGCCTCATGTGTGGCACCTCGTCATTCTGAAAATCTAAGTTCATGACATTCACCAATTCTCCTTTGTCTATCCTGCTTGTTATTTCTTCAAAGAATTCCAATAGATTTGTCAGGCAAGATTATCCCTGAAGAAAATCATGCTGATTTCAGTCTATTTTATCAAGTATGCCAAAATCACATCCATAACAATTGACTCCAACATCTTCCCAGCCACTGAGATCAGACTAACTGGCTTATATTTTCTTTTCTTCTGCCTCTCTCCCTTCTTGGAGTGACATTTGCAATTTTCCAGTCCTCTGGAACCATGCCAGAATCAAGTGATTCTTGAAAGATCATTACCAATGCCTCCACGATCTCTTCAGCTATCTATTTTAGAACCCTTAGGTGTCCATCATTTGGTCCAGGTATCTTATCTACCTTCAGACCTTTCAGTTTCCCAAGAACCTTCTCCCTGGTAATGACAACTTCACACACTTATGCCAGCTGACACACTCAAATTTCTAGCATACTGCCAGTGTCTTCCACAGTGAAGACTGACGCAAAATACTTATTCAGTTATTATGAGAACAACATAAACTGTGAATCTGCATGTGAGATTAAGGCTTTTGCCCATGATAAATTTACCTTCATCCTCGGCATTCAGCATGTGAACTTTTGGCTGTTTCTGCTTTCAAATCAGGATGGTGCACAACTTGAAGGGAATGTATAGGAGGAGTTCTCATGGGCCTGCTGAACACAGGCTTCAAAAGTACTTTCAAAAAATGACCAGGAATCCACATGCAGAAGGTAAATATATCAAGTAACTACAGGTGGTACACACTGAGGCACTGTTCACCAACAGTGAAGGGAATGTTTTGAGTGGCTGATAGGGTGCCAGGCAAATAGACTGCATTGTCTTGGATAGTTGAGCGTTATGGAGCTGCACTGCTCCAGGCCATTCCAGAATATTCCTTCACATTCCACTTAATACAAAGTAGGAAAGGCTTGAGCATCAAGGGGCAAGTCAGGAAGGTTATCCAGCCTCTGACTTATTCTTGTAGCTACATTGTTTCTGTGACTGAGCCAGCAAGTTATTGGCCAGCAATGGTGATCATCCCTACCCCCACCAGATGTGGAATGTGGGAAAACTCAGTGACAGATATATTATTGAGGTAATGAGCGGGTGATTAAGCTGTGTGTTTGGAAATGGTCATTTGCTAGCATGAATGGTACTTGTCCCTTTATTTTGTCTCGGCTCTGGCTGCATATGTCATTGACTAAGAATTGGAAATTTAATTGAACATTGTAAAATCATGAACAAACATCTCCAATATTGACATCATGATTGAAGCAAGGTCACTTATGAAGCAATTGAAAATAATGGACCCAGGATAATGCCCTACAGTGACAGCACCACAACACCAAACATGCACTCAACATCAGTAAGATGAAAGAGCTGGCTGTGGACTTCCGAACAGGCAAGGCAAGTCTTCAGAGACACACCAGTCTTCAGAGGGATCAGAGGTTGAGAAAGTGAGCTATTTCAAGTTCTTGGGTTTTAATATCTCTGAGAAGCTAACCTGGTCCCACTATATCACTACAGCTATAAAGAAGGCAAGATGGCAGCTATATTTCCATTAGGAATTTGAGGAGATTTGGTATATTACCAAATTTCTGCAGATGTACTATGGAGAACATACTGATTGGCTGCATCACCGTCTATTCTGGCGGTGGGGGGGGGGGTGCTACTACACAGAATCGAAGTAAGCTGCAGCAAGTTATAAAATTTGTCAGCCCCATCATAGGTACTAGACTCCGTAAAATCCAAAACATCTTCAAGGAGTGACATCTCAAAAAGTTGGCATCATTAATGACTGCCACCACCCAGGACAGGCCTTCTTCCTATTGTTACCATCAGAAGGGAGGTACAGAAGCCTGAAGGCACACACACAATGACTCAGGAACAGATTCTTCCCCTCTGCCATCCAATTTCTGAATGAACATTGAACCTATGAACACTACCTCACTACTTTTTTTATTTATGTTTTTGCACTACCTATTTAATATACATATACTTGCTGTAATTCACAGGTTTTTTGTTCTATATTTATCATGTAATGCATTGTACTGGTGCCATAAAGTTAACAAATTTCATGACATATGCTGGGGATATTAAACCTGATTCTACTCCTGATGTCTGGGGTGGCACTGATTGACCTCCAACAACCATCTTCCTTTGTCCTGCATTAGAGCAGCCCCAACACGCTCATCAGTTCAATATTTATTGCTTTCAGAATCAACAACTTCCAGATTCTAATTTTGCTTTTGGTGCCAGGCTTTTAGTATGGAATGTTAGAAACTGTGATTTAAAATGTTGCATCAAAAAGCAGACTTGCAACAAGTTGCTCTCATTTCCAACAGGGACAAGTGGACATCCAATAAAAGGCAAATGAATTATAGCAAATATCAAGAAACCAAGAACCAATCTCTTTAATTCTTCCAACAGCCACTAAATAAGTTGCGTATTGATTGAGAAGAGAGTTCTGCAGTTGAGTTGACCAACTGTAAAACTCTAATAAACTAGCATCTTTGTGACTTTCTAGGTGCTGGACCGGCAGATTTTCTGGACTACTGGATGTTACTTCCATTACTGTAACACACATATTACACATTAGTTTAATACATTTTCCAGTGAACACAGTTAGTTTGAAGAAAGCACAGAAAACAAACTCTGATCAAACAAGCTGAAAGATATAAACGCTCAAGATGCCCAGTGCTGCCAAGCTCAACCCATGCTCTCATCCTCATACACAGCCAGCTTCGCAAGTACTCACTTTATAAGCCCAAGGATAACAAAAACTTAGTGAGCCAGGTGGCATGTAATTGGAAAAACTAATTAATTTTCCCCCCTCCCCCGCCGTATTGAAAGCAGTAACATGTAAGGCAATGTTTCCAGTGTGAGTATCCTGCATTTTCCAGGATCTGCAATTAAAGCAGGATGAAGAAACCTGTGTCCCATTTTGATGCCCATGAGCAAGTAGTGAAGTCCTGTGCCTGTTGGCTTGTGAACCACCATTATCTTCCTCTTTCTTCAGGAGATGCTCACAGTCACAAGAGCTGAGATGCAGGGAAAAGCAAGTTCATGAAGGACACATTTCATCCACCTACACTACATCCACCGCTTTAACTGGATCAATTTGTTTTGCCACTTCCTTGAAAAAGCTCAATCAGCATGTGAAGCATGATCTGCTACTCTCAAAGCCATGCTGACTACCCCTGATAAGACTATGCGTCACCAAATGCTCAAAGCTCCTGTCCTGAAGAATACTCTCCATTAGTCTTCCTACCACTGACACAAGACTCATTAGTTATCCCCATTATCTTTCTTAAACAAAGGAACAACATTTGTTACCCCCCAACCCTTTGATATTGCTCCTGTGCGCAGTGAAAATGAAAAGATCATTGTCAATGGCCCAGCAGTCTCTTCCCTCACTTCTTGTAGTAATCTGGGGTATATCCCATCAGGCCCCAGGAGAACTTATCTATACTAATCTTTTCCAAAACCCACGACACTGCCTGTTCCTTAACTTTGACCTCCTCCAGTACATTAGCCAGCTTTTGATTTTTGTAGACGGAAGCACATCGTCACTTCTCAATTTGCAAGGTCCAATCAGTGTCAATCAATATGCAGAATTCTACAAAAAAATTACAAGATTACTTAACTTCAAAAAAAATTTAAGGTAATCCGTATTTTTAAAGAATCCATGGTGTTGCAGATCCCAAGCCCACAAAGCAAATTTACTATCTGTCAGGGGTTACATACCAAGATAGCCTCCTTCAGTAACTTCAGCATCAGACTCTTTAAAAAAGAGGAAAGAATCCATCATTTTACTTTTGACGATAACTGTTCCAGTCCAATGATTAAATCCAGGTGCTCCCATTACAATCAAATCCTACAACATGAACAATGTCATTAAAATAGCACATAAATGCTTCAAGAAAATAATAAATACTATTTAAGAAATAGTTCCCACTCACCTCAGTCACTAAACTAGATATTCCAGCCTGACATAATGCTTCGTAACTCATCATCCGTTGAGATTCTGAGATAAGGGAAAAAAAATCTGTAAATTACAAACAATGTGCACTCTGAGATCCTAAAATCCAGTCTAATAAACAGAAAATACTCCATCATCTGATCACACAATTCTAATGGGAAATAGAGTTTTCATTGTTAGATGTCACAGTCCTGCACTTACCCCGCTGTGCTTCTCCAGAATGCCAGATCACAGAATTCATCCAAATAAACATGGAACATTACATTCTTAGCTCACACTGATCAAAGAAAACACTGCAACAACACTAATATAAAACTGCAATGTTTAGGAACAGGATCGTTATTCTCAATAGCCATTCCTTTCTCACACATCAGCAGCTCCGACATGCATTTTCAGTATCAGCAAACCAAAAGAACAATTCCAGTGAAACAAAGACCAGATGATAAGTGGCAGCATTCAATCATGAACACAAGAAAGTCTGCAGATGCTAGAAATCCAAAGCAATACACACAAAATGCTGGATGAATTCAGGTCAGGCAGCATCTATTGAAATGAATAAACAATCAACATTTCAGGCCAAAACCCTTCTTCAGGACTGAAAAGGAAGGGCGAAGATATCCAATAAAAAGATGAGGGGAGGGGAAGGAGGATACTAGAAAGTGATAGGTGAAGTCAGGTGGATGGGAAAGGTAAAAGGGCTGGAGAGGAAGGAAGCTGATAGGAGAGGAGAGTGCACCATGGGAGAAAGGGAAGGAGGAGCAGACCCAGGGAAAAATAAATTCAAAAGTGATCTCAGCAGGTTCCAATTTTGAGGGAAAATGCAATAAAAAATGTCAGCCAGGAAAATACTTATAGTTTGATAACCAGGTGTTCTCATTAACAACTTGAGGATCCTATGCAAGGAAGTTTTTCTTTGCATCTGTACAAACATGTACTTGTGCAGAAGACAAACTTGACCTGAAAATGCAGCATCTTCCAAGTAACATATTTTATTAATGGCATTGTGCTCTTGACGGCCATCAGTGGCTTGGTCACATGACCATTGTCTTCCTCCTAGGACCTCTCATTATAATTTGCCTGCGGATAGTTGGGTCATTTCACTAAAACTGAAAGCCCCACATTCAGACACAAGTTCAGATGCACTTACAGTACTTTGTGAGGCACACCAAGAAGCATACACAGCACAAGAAACAGTAGCAGCAGGCGGAAGAGGCCGCAGGATAGTGGAAATATCTAATCAAAGGGCTGGATACAAATTTCCCCGAGAATGAGACTGTTTAGGAACAGAAAGGACAAATTGTCAAAAATGCTCCATATACAATGCCTGTAAAAAGTACTCATCCTCTTGGAAGTTTTCATGTTCTATTGGTTTACAACATTGAATCACAATGGATTTTATTTGGCTTTTTTGACTCTGATCAACAGGAAAGACTCCGAGTCAACATGAAAACTAATTTCTACAATTTGGTCAAAAATTTATTACAATTATTAAATACAAAATAATTATTTATACAATTACTCACCCCCTTCAAGTCAGTATTTAGTAAATGGACCTTTGGCAGCAAATACAGCCTTGAGTCTGTGTGGAGAGGTCTCTATCAGCTTTGCAAATCTGGACACTGCAATTTTTCCAGATTCTTCTTTACAAAGCTGCTCAAGCTCTGTCACATTGCATGGGGATTGAGAGTGAACAGTTCTTTTCAAGTTCAGCTGCAAATTACCAATTGGACTGAGGTCTGTACTCTGACTTGGCCACTTTCAGGATATTAACCTTGTTTTTAAGCCATTCCTGTGTAGCTTTGGTTTTATGCTTGTGATCATTGACTTGCTGGAAAACAAATCTCCCAGACCGCATCAGGTTTTCCTCCAGGATTTCCCTGTATTTGCTGCATTCATTTTATGCTTTACATTCACAATCTTTCCAGGGCCTGCGGCAGTGAAGCATCCCCACAGCATGATGCAGCCACTACCAGAATTCACAGTAGGGCTGGTGTGTTTTTTGATAATGTGCAGGGTTCAGTTTAAGCCAGACATAGTGTTGAGTCTGACAGCTAAAAAGCTCAATTTTGGTTTTTTTCCCAAATCTTTCTATTATTATATTATTCAAAAAAATAACACAAGTACATCGAAGTAACAACACCTACAACGTCTCAAGAAAAAAAACTCTTAAAAATTGAAAAATTTTGTGATAATAAAAAAACCCTACAAAGTGCAAAAAGTGGGAAAAAAAACCCCATTAGGTGTACAACCCCGGAGTCATGCATCATACAAAAAGCTTCTAAAAAATAAACATCAAACCACCAGCAAGAAAGAAAAATATACCAAAACATTTACAATTAGATCGAGGAGAAAATCTATCAATTAGCTCAAATGACAATAACAAGCAAATGAGCCCCTTCTTTTCTCAAAATCAAATAAAGGTTCAAAAGTTCAACTTTTTATTTTCTCCTAAGACATAGCATCACTTGAGAAAACCATTGTGACAAAGTAGGAGCTGATTTATCCTTCAACTTCAACAAAATGGCCCTCCTAGCTATCAATGTAACAACTGCAATAGCATGTTGGTCAAACACAGAAATACCATGGATATTTTGAGGAATTATTCCAAAAAGCACAGTTAATTTGTTAGGTTGTAGATTAATTTTAAGTGCTTTAGAAATAGTTGAAAAAACAGTCCAGAACTGTTCCAGTGTAGAACAAGACCAAAACATATGTGTCAGTACAGCGATCTCAGTTTTACATCTATCACAATCACTATCAACATTAGGAAATATTTTAGAGAGTCTCTCCTTTGTCAAATGGTAATGATGTACAATTTTAAATTGAATCAGTGAATGACTAGCACAGATCAAAGAAGAGTTAACCAGTTTCAGAATCCGCGTCCAATCCTCCATCATAAAAGTCAAATTGAGTTCCTTTTCCCAATCCTGTTTAATCTTAAATAAGGGACGCTTATCCCATTGTAATAGTAAATTATAAATTCTTCCAATAGAACCCTTCATCGAAGGGTTCATACTCATAATAGTATCTAACAAGTCAGCCTCCAATATGCCAGGAAAATTACTTAAATATTTTTGTAAGAAATGTCCAACTTGAAGGTATTGTAAAAAGTGTGAGTATGAAAGAGAATATTTATCAACTAATTGTTCAAAAGGCATCAATCTATCTTCTTTAAATAAATCCAAAGAAGAATTAATACCTTTAACTTCCAAAGTAAAAAAATTGGATCACTCAAAGAAGGCTTAAAAAAATAATTTTGATAAGTTAAATTACAAAGTTTAAATTTTTTTACGATTAAAAAAATTGTGGAACTAGAGCCAAATTTGTAAAGAACGCTTAATCACAGGGTATAGGTTTAAATTAGCAACTTTAGCTAATTGTATAGGTAAAGCAACTCCCAATAACGAGGTTAAATAAAACTGTTTCACAGTTTTCAGTTCCAGGTCTACCCAAATTGGCCAGTTGTTTTTATTAATCCAAAATAACCATAAGGACATTTATCACACATTAACAGCCCAGTAATACATTCTTAAATTAGGCAAAGCAAGACCTCCATCCTTTTTCAACTTTTGTAAGTAACATTTACTAATCCTTGGCCTTTTACTATTCCAAATAAAGATCACATAATAGAATCAATCCAATCAAAAAACTTCTTTGGCAAAAAAAAGGGATATTCTGAAATAAATATAAAAATTATGGTAAAATCATCATTTTAACTATATGAATATGACCAACAAGTGAAAATGTAAGTGGATTCCATTTACTAAATAAATACTTCATAGAGTCTACTAAGGGAACAAAATTGGCTTTATAAAGATCCTTATATTTCTTAGTGATTATAACACCTAAATATCTAAAAGAATCTGACTTTCAAAGGAGTATTATCATATATGGAGACAGATTCATTTAAAGGAAACAATTCACTTTTACTAAAAATTATTTTATATCCTGAAAAATCTCCAAATTCATTGAATAATTTTAGCAAGCCAGGAATAGATTTGTCGGGATTAGATACATAAACCAATAAATCGTCAGTGTAAAGAGAGATCTTATGCATGGTCTTATTCACAAAAATCTCATGAATACTTTTAGCATCACGAAGAGCAATAGCAAAGGGTTCTAATATTAAATTGAATAACAAAGGACTTAATGGACAACCTTGTCTTGTCCCCCGTGAAAGCTGAAAAAAAGGAGACCTACAGTTGTTAGTGACAACCATAGCAATAGGAGCTTTATATATCATTTTAATCCAATTATTAAAATTAACACCAAAGCCAAGTTTCTCCAAAACATTAAATAAATATTTCCATTTGACTTGATCGAACACTTTTTCAGCATTCAAAGATATGACGCATTGTGGAGTTTTAAAAGAGGACGAATATATAACGTTAAATAGTCTCCAAACATTTCAAAAAGAATAGCAACCCTTTAGAAAGCCTGTTTGATCTTTAAAAATAATTTTACTTGAAATATTCTCCAACTGATTAGCCATTATCTTTGACAGAATCTTAGCATCGACATTCAGTAATGAAATAGGTCTATATGAAGCACAATCAGCAGGATCTTTATCCTTTTTAAGAATTAAAGAAATAAAAGCCTCATGAAAAGTAGAGGGTAAATCACCTTCCACAAAAGAATCCTTAAACATTTCCAACATATACGGAGAAAGCAATTTTCCAAGTTTTTAAATAAAATTCTACAGGATAACCATCAAGTCCAGGGGCCTTACCAGATTGCATTGAAAAAAATAGCTTTATCAATTTCGGCTTCAATGATTTGGGCATCAAGAGTTTTTTGATCCTCAACAGAAATTTTAGGAAAAGCAATCTTTCATAAAAATGCATCCATTTCAGATAAATCTACTGGACATTGAGATTTATAAAGTTCAGTATAAAAATCTTGAAAAATCTTATTAATTTCTTCATATTCCCGAGCTAGGGTACTATCTTTCCTACGGATTTTTAAAATTTGTCTCTTGGCTCCAGCGGTTTTTCATTGAGATGCAAGCAGTTTGTTATTTTTATCTCCAAACATAAAAAATTGACTCTTTGACTTAAGCAAATAGCCTTCAATAGGATGAGTTAATAATAGGATATATTGTGACTGAAGTTCACCCTTTGTTTGAATAAATCAATATTAGGGGAAATTGCATAAATATTATCTGAATCTTTAATTTGTTTTGAAATTTTATCTAATTCTGCTTTAGTCTTTTTTAATAAGAAATGATCTGACCACATAAAAATGCTTTAAATGTATCCCATATAATTAATTTGGACATACCCCCTATATTATTAAAAAGAAAAAATTCTTGTATCTGGTTTTCAATGAAACTGACAAAGTCAGAGTTTTGCAATAATGTCTGAGACATGCGCCATGGTGGATGGGCAAGAATGACATCATCAAATTCAAAGGACAAACTCAGAGGCGCATGATCAGATAGAGCAATAGCGTCATATTCACAATTTTTAACACTAGGCAAGAAATGGACATTGATTATAATATAATCAATCCTCAAATTTTTTTTATAAACATGTGAAAAGAAAGAATATTCTCTGTTATCGGGGTGCATATGCCTCCATAATTCGATCAATCCGAAATCAATCAAAAACGAGTTAATAAGTGACACTGAATGATTTGGAAGTCGCTGATTGGTTGAGCTCTTGTCACTCATAGGATTTAAACAACAGTTAAAATCCCCGCCCATTATCAACATATATTCATTTAAATCAGGCAGTAAAGCAAATACCTTTTCTTTTAAAAAAAAAGGATCATCTAAGTTAGGACCATACAGATTGAATAAAACGACTTTTCTGTTACAGATCACTTCTTTAACAATTAAAAATCTACCATTAGAATCTGATTCAATATCCTCTTGAATAAATATATTGGATTTAATAAAGATAGACACGCTTTTAGTTTTACTCTGCGAGGTAGAGTGGAATTGCAAGCTTCTCCACCATCCAAAAAATCTATTTTGATCTCCCGCCCTGATATGCGTCTCTCGAGCAAAAATTATATCAGGTTGGAATCGATTAATAATTTTAAAAGTCTTTTTTCGTTTGATAGGATGATTCCAACCACGAACATTCCAACTTATTACATTAATCCATTTAAATACCATACTACAATTTTATTCTATTTTATACATGCGCAGAGCACATTCCAATACAGAATGATCAAAAATGGCGGTGATGAAGAATACAACCACATTAGAAACACGCATGCTCCGGAACCACCCAATGGGGAAAAACTCCTAACTCTATGCCCGCCCACCGGAAGCCTGAAAAAAAGGCAAGCAATCTGTGATAGAATACAAAGCCAAGGACCGTTCTTTCCCTCCCTGCAGTTAGTAAAAAATTAGAGTGACCTTGTAAGAATGGCGATAAAGTCTCAACAAAGGGAAGTATTTACAGTCCATTATCTATTAAACACGAATGAACCAAAATAATGTTATCTCTTAGAGAGAAAAACCAGCGCTATCTTTAAGTTTAACATTAAGTCCCTGAAAAACTTCAAATCTGGTTATAAGATGCTATAATAAAACAGAAAGAAAGTTAATAGTATATTTAACCAAGCTAAACTTTCAAAAATACTAATTAATATCATAAGTAATTAAACCCTCCCAAATATATATATATACAAACTCAGAGAAGCCGTTACCAGTAGGAAAAAAACTACCAATTAGTTAATTAAGAAACAAAAAAAAATCAAACCCGGTATTAGGTTGAAGAACCAAATCCCTTTATCTTCTCAGTCGAATGTCCGAATAACCATTTAAACAGTCATACTTGAACCATAAATGTTCTTTCCAAAAGAAAACCAATAAAGTGCAATAATGAACAAATCTCCTCATCTTCTTTTAATAGTCTCTCAATAGAATATCCAAGTAACCTTCATAAATTTTCTTTCCGAAATGGGAATAATATACAGATAACCAAACAACCTTTCAGATAGTTCATTCGGTAGCGGTGTCAGTAGCGGCAGCAGGTATGGACTGAACGAAGTCCAGTGCTGCTTTTGGATCAAAAAATATACGAGGAGGAGAGCTGGGTTGCCAAAAACAGCAGAAATGGAACGCTCGTTGGAGTCTGGATTACTAGGAACTAATAAAGTTTTATCAAAGACGTAAGTAATATAGTACTGTAATCATAAGGATATCAATGTAACAGGTTAGCAATGATAATACACACATATACACAGAAATAGGGTAATAGGAATCAACCAAGCTCTATCGCAGTCTAGGGGTAAAATGATCAGTCTTAAGTGAAGCAGAGTTCAGTTCAGTTTAGTGCAGTTCAAAGTAATTGCTGTTGTTGTACCGTTGGAGAGAGAGAGATGCAATTTGGTTCAGGCAGCCCTTTGATGGCTTCACAGTTGGTTTCAGGCAGACCCTTTTATGTCTTCTAATCCCCGCTGTGGTCACTGACTGTGACCCCTCCATTCCGGATACGATTGTTCTTCCGCGGTGAACCCGGCACCCAGGCAAGGGCGGACACACACCCCAGGTTCCCACCAATTGTACCTTTACACCTTGTGAGCCTCTGGTCGGTTCCCACGAACCGGACCTCCAAACTCCCACCACTTGTGGGGGTACACTGCTCTTTCCAGGGTCGCATGGGCTCGCGTGCCTTAGCAAACCTGTTCTTTTTAACCCCCTGCTGGGGTATCACCTGTCCATCAAACTTCAAACAGTTCAGGTTCAAAGCAACAGGTCTGTCAATATTCTGAATTGTGTTTCTCTTCCATTAATCCCTCTCTTCTCTCTTATTAGCATTTTGACTGTTTCTCCATTGCCTTTCTTATCTCATCATCATCCGATAGCTTTGCTTGGCATCACACCCACACCCTTAAAAGGATTTTTACCGGGGTAAAAATTATGGGCATGAATGCACATTAGATATACACTAATATACAGGTAGTCATCAGCTATTCGGCTAATACAGAGAACTTTAAGTTTTAACACCTTGACAGTCAGCAATCACATTGTCCGTTCCTTTTATATGTTTTATTTTAATATCAAATTCCTGTAAGACCAGGCTCCAAACTAGTAACCATTTGTTTTTATCCTTCATAGTGGCCAAAAACACTAATGGATTGTGATCAGTGTAAATTATCAGTGGTTTCCGTGCCGGACAAATATAAACCTCAAAATGTTGTAATGCTAGTACGATTGCCAGCAATTCCTTCTCCACAGTGGAATAATTTCTCTGATGGACATTAAACTTCTTAGAAAAATAAGCCACTGGGTGGTCAATTTCCTCTGTCTGTCTGCAACAGCACCGCCCCGGCCGCTTCATCGCTAGCATCTGTTGCTAGGGAGAAGGGTTTTGAAAAGTCAGATGCATTCAATATAGGGTGGTGACACAGAATCGCCTTCAGACTCTCGAAGGCTTGTTGACAAAGGTTATCCCACACAAACTTCGCATTCTTCGGCAAGAGCTTAGTAAGAGGGAGGGTAATATCCGCAAAGTTTTTGCAAAACTTCCGATAGTACCCCACCATCCCCAAGAACCTTCTCAGGGCTCTCTTGTCCATCGGGATGAGAACTTCAGAGATAGCCTGCATCGGTGCCAGCTGCCCCTGTCCTACCACAAATCCCAGATAAGTGACCATCGCGTGGCCGAATTCACTTTTTGCGAGGTTCACTGCCAGGTTGGCTTCAGACAGCCGTTTTAACAGTTCCTCTACTGCCACAATGTGCTCCTCCCACCTGTCACTCCAGACCACTAAATCGTCAATATACGCTTCTGCATTCTTTAACCCTTTTATCACTGAATTAATCATCCTTTGGAAGGTCTCTGGGGCTTTTTTCATGCCAAAAGGTAAAGCATTATACTCGTATAACCCGGATGAAGTGACAAATGCTGAGATTTCTCTAGCCCGGTCAGTTAAAGGAACACACCAGTACTCTTTCAGCAAATCGATCTTTGTGATGTACGTAGCTCTCCCCACTTTATCGATGCAATCGTCTACCCTTGGGATGGGGTAAGCATCAGTTTTTGTGATGGCGTTCACTTTTCTGTAATCTGTACAGAATCGTATGCTCCCATCGACTTTCGGGACAACCACACAGGGAGACGCCCATTCAGATTTGGATGGCCTAATACTACCTGTGGCTAGCATGTGTTTAATTTCTTTCTCCACTAGCTTGCCCTTCTCCAAGTTCATCCTATAGGGATGTTGCTTAATAGGCCGGTCTGCGGTGACAACAACATCATGTACCATCTCCTTGCATCGCCTCGGGACATCCGGACACACATTGGCCTGCCGGTTAATTAGCTTTATCAGTGGCTTGCGCTGTTCGGGGGTTAAGTGAGAGACCTTATCAGCAAAGTTGGCCAAAACAATAGAGTTCTCCAATCTGGTCGGCACCATATTTATCTTTTCAAGATGGGTCTTCCCCTCATCATTTGGCACCCCAGCCTCATTAATTTTCATGATAACACCAACTAGATCTGCTTTCTGATCGTGGTAAGCTTTTAACATATTAATGTGTACTATTTGTGTTGGCTTACGCCTGTCCGGCATTTCGATAACATAATTCAAAGAGTCTATCTTTTTAATCACCTTGTACGGACCTTAGAATCTCGCCTGGAGGGGGTTGGTTACCATTGGAAACAGAACTAAGACCTGATCGCCCACTTGAAACACTTGTTCGCGGGCACGTCTATCATACCACTGTTTCATTTTAGTTTGGGAGTGTTGTAGATTTTCTTTGGCAAGGTCACAGATCCTTTTAAGCCTCTCACGAAATTTTAAAACATAGTCAATTACATTGACTTGTACTGCCAGACTGGACTACTGCTCTTTCAGTAAGGTCAGGGGTCCTCTGGGCCGATGACCGAAGACGAGCTCGAATGGGCTGTACCCCAATGACTACTGAACCGTGTCCCTTACGGCAAATAGCAGAAGAGGCAAGGCATCATCCCAGTCCCTAGGGTTCTCTTGAAATAAATTTTAATCATGGTGTTTAATGTTGCGTGGAATCTTTCCAATGCCCCTTGGGACTCTGGGTGGTACGCGGAGGCCAAAATCTGCTTTGCTCCCATCTCATCCAACATCCGTCAGAATGTGTGAGATGTGAAGACACTCCCCTGATCTGACTGGATTTCCCTGGGCAGCCCCACCGTAGTGAAAAATTTCACAAGCGCCTTTACCACTGCGGGAGCCTTGACGCTTGCCAGGGGCACAGCCTCCGGAAACCTGGTGGCGGCGCACATCATAGTCATCACATACTCCCGCCCACTCGCAGTTCTGGGCAGGGGACCGACAAAATCCACAATTACTCGGGAAAAAGGTTCCCCGAAAGCGGGTATCGGTTGAAGGGGCGCTTTAGGCAGGACCTGGTTCGGCTTTCCTACCACCTGACATAAATGACATCACCTACAATATTCAATAATATCCCTCCTCATGTTCGGCCAGTAAAACTCTTTCATAATTCTATCAACTGTTTTCCTCACTCCAAAATGTCCACCAAGGGGTATCTTGTGGGCCAGGTTAAAAATCTCGTCCCTATAAATTTTTGGCACTACCACCTGGTTACCACCCCCCACTCCTCATCCGCGAGCACGGCACTTGGTCTCCACTTCCTCATCAGTACTTCCCTCCTTCACATAATAGCCCACTGGTTTCCTCTTTATTTCTGCTTCGGAGAGCTGTCTCCGTCAAAACCATCAGCTCTTTGTTTCGTTCCTGTGCCTGTATAAATTGCTTCCTCGCTCCATTATGCTCCTTCTTCTCACTTTCTAACCCCTCCTGGTACAAGGCTGGTCAAAACGTCTCAGCTAAATCTACATTCGCTTCAGCAGCCTTTCTGGACATGCGCTGAGTCACTGCGCAAACGGGATAAACCTGTGAGTCCATGGGCGGGTCCTCAGTCCTGGCAGGCTTGCTTGTCAGCTTTACTGCTGGGTATACATCTCCGCCTGCAAGGTCATTACCTAGTAAGACCTCCACGTCTTCCATCGGTAATTCGGGCCTCACCCCTGGTCCGGAGACCAAGTCACTTTCTAGGTGTATCTGGTGCAAAGGTACTGCTTCAGTCCCTTTCCCAATGCCTTTTATCTCACTGACCTCCCCAGTCTCCGTCCCTGAACTAAAGTCTCACACCCTCCTTAAGATCAATGACTGACAAGACCCAGTGTCTCTCCAGATCCGTATTGGAACTGGGATTGACCCCTCCTTCACCGACAGTAATCCAGCCAAAATAAACTTCTCGTGCCCTTCCTGAACTCTATCAGACCTCTGCTCCCCTAGCAGTTTGTTTGCTGGCTCAATACATCCAGTCGGAGTCGTTGTTTTTCCTTTTCCCGTCTCCTTTTTTGGGGCAAAACACCTGGACGCAATGTGACCAGCTTTCCCACAATTATAGCATAGGAAACCAGAGACTTCCTACCAAACTGCTTCCTGTCTTCCTTATCCTTCTCACTAGTCCCCGGCTTACTTTCTGGCTTTTCCGGTGGACTTTCTCCGCCCTCTCGACTACCCTTCAGGTAGCTTTTACTCGGGGTAAACTTTGCTTTGTGTGTTAACGCGTACTCATCCACTAACTTAGCAGTTGCGGCTAAGGTTTCTGCCTCTTTCTCATCTAGATAGGGCCTCATACCTTCACGGACACAGCCTTTAAATTGCTCAATCAGTATTAGCTGTAGCAGTCTGTCATAATCTCCATTGACCCCTTTCGAGGCGCACCAACGCTCACAATACATCTGCATCTCACAGACAAACTCTAAATACGTGCGGCCCCACTGCTTCCTCACATTCTGGAACCTTTGCCGGTATGCCTCCGGGACCAACTCAAATCCTGAGTATAGCCTCTTTCACCACATCATATCTCCGGGCATCTTCTGCGGACAATGCCGAGTAAGCTTGCTGAGCCTTCCCCTTAAGTACGCTCTGAAGCAAAGCCCTCGGCCAGTCCTGACTTGTAGCAACTTTTTCAAAATGTAGAAAGTACTGATCAACATCGGCCTCCTCAAATGGGGGAACCAACCTAACCTCCTGGGTTGCCCTGAACCCTCCACCTTGGTTCGGCATTTGGCCCCTCTCTAGCATCATCCTTAACTTCTCCAGCTCAAACTCACTTTCCTTCTGCTTCTTGCTCTCTTCCCATTCTAACTGCTTGTCTCTCTCTTCTCGTTCCAACTGCTGTACTCTCTCTTCCCGTTCCAACTGCTGTACTCTCTCTTCCCGTTCCAACTGCTGTACTCTCTCTTCCCGTTCTAACCGCTTTATTTGGAACTCGTGCTAGAGTCTCAATTTTTCCATCTGCAGCTGCACTGCTTCTCCACCAGGTTTGCTCATAGACACCATGTCCAGCTCCCCGTGGGGAAACACACCTTTAGATACATAATGCTCTATGATAGCTCTGTACATCTCCGCTCTCCTCATTGTCGGCTTCCCCTTAAAAAGATTCAACCGTTTGGCAACAGTCGCCAATTCTGATTTCCTGGCATCCTCTAATGGCTCTAAGGTTGACGCCTTTAGAAATTCCTCAATCTCCATTTCTGCTATTTGCCCTTTCTTTCTTTCGGGAATTTTAACCCAATCAATTTACCCAGTCCCAAATTTGGCGTTCAAAATCCCGGACGAGATCCCCGCTTATGTTACGTACCCCATAACTGGGTTGCCAAAAACAGCAGAAATGGAATGGTCGTTGGAGTCTGGATTACTGGGAACTAATAAAGTTTTATGAAAGACATAAGTAATATAGTACCCTAATCGTAAGGATATCAATGTAACAGGTTAGCAATGATAATACACACATATACAGAGAAATAGGGTAATAGGAATCAACCAAACTCTATCGCAGTCTAGGGGTAAAATGATCAGTCTTAAGTGAAGCAGAGTTCAGTTCAGTTTAGTGCAGTTCGCAGTAATCGCTGTTGTTGTACCGTTGGAGAGAGAGAGATGCAATTTGGTTCAGGCAGACCTTTGATGTCTTCGCAGTTGGTTTCAGGCAGACCCTTTTATGTCTTCTAATCCCCGCTGTGGTCACTAACTGTGACCCCTCCATTCCGGATACGATCGTTCTTCCGCGGTGAACCCGGCACCCAGGCAAGGGCGGACACACACCCCAGGTCCCCAGGTTCCCACCGATCGGACCCTTACACCCTGTGAGCCTCTGGTTGGTTCCCGCGAACCGGACCAAACTCCCACCACTTGTGGGGGTAAACTGCTCTTTCCAGGGTCTCGTGGTCTCGCATGCCTTAGCAAACCTGTTCTTTTTATCCCCCTGCTGGGGTATCACCTGTCCATCAAACTTCAAACAGTTCAGGTTCAAAGCAACCAATCTGTCAATATTCTGAAATGTGTTTCTTTTCCGTTAATCCCTCTCTTCTCTCTTATTAGCATTTTGAATGTTTTTCCATTGTCTTTACATCTCTCTCATTAGCATCAATCGTATGATAGCTTTGCTTGGTGTCACACCAAATAACCTTCATAAATCTTCTTTCCAAAATGCGAATAATATACAGATAACCAAACAACCTTTCAGATAGTTCATTAGGTAGTGGCATCAGTAGCGGCAGCAGGTATAGACTGAACGAAGTCCAGTGCGGCTTTTGGATCAAAAAATGTACGAGGAGGAGAGCTGAGGAAAAATTTTAATTCTTGTCGGGTAATGCAGAGAAGGAAACAGTTTCTTATCATATGCCCGTTTCATTACCAAAGCAAATCTTGATCTTTGTTCCATTATCTCCCTCGGATAATCTTCAGAAAAACGGAGCTCAGACTCCTTAAATCTAAAAACTCTGTTTTCTTACCTGTCCTATTATTTGCTCTTTAACTTTAAAGTGATGGAAACAAACCAGAACAGATCTTGGTTTATTTGGATCCTTAAATTTCGAAGTAAACGCTCTGTGTGCTCTTTCTATAGCAGGCGGCTATGATAAAACGGTAGGAAATGAAGTATGAAAAAGCTTACCAAAGTAAACAGTTAAATCTCCATCTTCAGCTCCTTCTTACAGCCCAACAATTCATATATTCTTTTGACGAGACCTAGTTTCCAGGTCTATAATCTTATTTTGATATCTTTCCAAATGGGTTATAGCTTCAAACAATTTTTGCTTAGTCATCTTCAATTCCTCTTCATGTGTAATAACTTGAGTTTCCAAGTCTTTTAAGTTTTCCCAGAAATGACTTCATTTCATTACTATTCTTTTCCAGTTGGTCTTTAATTGACCCATTCTGATCATTAATTGAATTCAGTGTCCAAATTATCATCTTCAGCCCATGGTGGCATATCATCAGATCTTTCCTTTGGCATCTTTCCTTTTCCATTACCTTTGTCACTCGGTTCAGACAGGTTCTTCCCACTCCTCGTTATCTTAGACATATCATTCCCCCTCAAGAATCAGCAAATAAAAATTTTAAATTCGAAGTTTAAACTGGGGGGGGGGGGAGAAAGAAAACTAAGAGCAGCCCAAATTTCTGCTACTCTACTTGCAGACAGGGGCGGTCTCCCCTCAGCTTTGGTTTCATCAGACCATAGAACCTTCTTTCAGCCAAGATGTCATGTCAGTTTTTTTCAACAGTGGCTTCCTCTTTGCCACACTCCCATAAAGCTGTGACTGGTGAAGCACCCAAGCAACAGTTATTGTATGTGCAGTCTCTCCCATCTCAGCCATTGAAGCTTCTAATTCCTCCAGAGTTGTCATAGGTCTCAGTGGCCTTCCTCACGAGTCCCCTTCTAGCACAGTCACTCAGTTTTTGAGGACAGCCTGCTCTAGGCAGATCTACAGCTGTGCCACATTCTTTCCATTTCTTGATGATTGACTTAACTGTACTCCAAGAGACTTGGATTACTTCTTGCAAACAACTCCTGGCTTGTGCTTTACAACAACCTTTTTGCAGAGTTACTGAGAGTGTTATTTTATCTTCCTGGTATAGTTTTTGCAGTTGGACCTTCCAGCTACAGGTGTGTTTTACTACAATCAATTGAAACACCTTGACTGCACACAGGTGATCTCCATGTAACTAATTACATGGATTCTAAAACCAATTGGCTACACCAGTGATGATTTGGTGTGCCAAATTAAAGGGGGTGAATACTTATGTAACCAATTATTTTGTGTTTTATATTTGTAATTAATTTAGATCACTTTGTAGAGATCTGTTTGCACTTTGACATGAAAAAGTCCTTTTTTGTTGATCGGTGTCAAAAAAGCCAAATTAAATCCACTGTGATTCAATGTTGTCAAACAATAAAACATGAAAACTTCTGGGGGTGGGGGGGGGAGTGATGTGTGTGTGTGTGTGTGTGTGTGTGTGTGTGTGTGTGTGCCTGTATATACACACATTTTACAGGCACCATAATCCCTTGAGAATTAATTGATTTTCTTTCTCTCTTTCTCTCTCCACCCCCCCCCACCTTTGCAGTGACACGAGGATTTAAAAAAAAACTTTTCAAACAGAGACAATGACAACTCCAAAAGTATCACAGAGTACTTCCTAGAAGCTGCTGGTACATCATGACTAATGCTCATCACCTTCCCCCTGAAACTCTATTCTCAGAAAGTGATAAAACTGCAGCCTTTTAATGACCGCCTTGGAATCCAATCCTGTTACTCTTTTTGGTAATGTTCTGCAGATCATCTATGTAAAGATGCTTATTTATGATTTATTGGTCTTTTTTACCATTTATTGATATTGGCCTCTTTTACCATTTATTGATAGAGATACAGCATGTAATCAGGCCTTCCAGCCCTTTAAGCCGTTCGGCAATCCCGCCAATTTAAACCTAGCCTAATGTCGGGACAATTTACAATGACCATTTAACATACCAACCAGCACGTCTCCAGACAATGGGAGGGAAACCAGAGGACTGGAGGAAATGGGGAGAACATACAAACTCCTTACAGACATCAGCAGGAATTGAACCTGGGTCGCTAGTACTATAAAGCCTTGTGCTAACCACTACACTACTGATGTTTGGGCTCCACTGAGGGATACATGGGCCATTTTCTTCTTCAAACATGACTTGCAATGCAAAGCGGAACAACAAGTTAAAGCTGAAGCATCATCTTTGCTGCCGCACAAAAATACATTTCTGTGAAGATGCAGCTGAGCATCTCCCTCATCAGTATGCAGAATGGGCAATGTAACTGTAACAAAGGAGACCAATGAATCTGCAGAAAAAAAAAACAAATTGCCAGAGGAGTCAGTAGGATAGGCAGCATCTGTGGCGAAAGAGCTAGTCAACATTTCTGGCAGAGACCCTGCATCAGAAGCTGATTGATTATGAATGAGAAAGGCTTCCAAGCTGTTGTGACACCCTAATCGATTCACTGGCAATAGATCACTACAGACACAGTCATAGATTAGCTCACAACTTCTAGGACTGGTACAACTCTCAGCAAACAACAGCTGCAGTACCATTCTATTCCCATACAAATTCAGTCTGGGCCACAGGATACCGTTCGGTTGGATCAACAATTAGCAATTTTCTTTCCATTGTGATAACTCAACACAACTTGATGTCTTAAAAAAAATTACCACTGTTTCCAACTATTACTTTTATTAACCGTTCCAAACATAGTCTGATACCTTTCCAATTGCGTTAAGCAGATTTTCCATCAGTAAATGAAAGCAGAACTTCTGGAAGAACTCAACTATGGAAATACACTGCTTGACTGGTTGAATTCTTCCAACATTTCTGTTTTTGTTTCAAATTCCAATACCAGAAGGGTTTTGTTTTCGCTTTCAGTAGTTACTTATAGGCTACCAGTTGCATTCAACTGTAAGAAATCCAAAGATATGCCCTATCAAGTTGTTGTCCAAGGAATATGGGATAATTCCAGTTACACAATGACTTGTTTTCTCAAGAACGACGAATAGAAAATAATATTTTAAAAAATACTTTACCTTTAAAACATGGTATCAGTGGTGAATCCTGAGAAGGCTGCAAGTCATTTCCAATTTTAAAGCACAGCCCAAGTGGCCTTTTGTCTTCTTTGATGTAGAATATATTTTTCCAGCGATGTGCACAAGCCTTTAATAACACGAAACATTTATTGTAAAATGTATCAGAGCAGTTAATTATTTCATTGAATTTGTTCAATAAGCATTCTTAAGCATGTTCATATACCAGTATGTAACCATCTTTAGTTGGTTGCCTTGTTAAACTAACACCAAGCCACTGGTTATCTTTTTCTTCTTCACAATCTAACCCACATTTGCTCCCAAGATTATCTGAAAAAAAACAAGCAAACAAATATTCATTTTCCTATTATTTCACACTTTTTCATGAACACAAAGACACAAAGATGCATCTTAAGTAAAAATAGCACTGTGCTTGACTACTTTCCTGACTTATTACATAATAACCTCAATTTAAGTAAAAACATCACAATTTAACATAGGGATCCTTTAGGCATTCATTCAGGCATGTGTTAATTTCATAACTAAATAATGGAAAAATAAATGTTTGGAATTAATCCACCTCAATGTAAACAAATAACATCCTCAGCTCTCCTGCATCCTCCATTAAAAGTTCACCACATGGAGAAGATGGAACATAGTTCAACTTTGTCTTAGCAATTATTTTAATGACAGAAATTAAAATGCAATCACTGAAGTATGTGTCGGGTTGCTACTCTCTTGTTCCACTCTTTAAATTTGTTGATCAAGCTACGGCAATGAACCCAGTTTTATGCCTGTTATGGAGTATTTGGGAGTTACAGTATGTCAATATATCAGATACAAATTCAGACAAGAAACAGTTGTCAGTTCTTAATGTAGATTGGTAAGTGCAAGCAGAAAATTAAAGTTAAAAGTACACCTTTGAAAATAAACATGCTGGGCACAGATAAGAGATATGGTTGGCAAAATGGTAATCACGAGACGATTGCATATGCATCAGCCAAATGTGAAGACAATGGAGTTGTGTTGACTAGGCTGCATCAAGCCAGGCAACATGGACTAAGTTATTTGCACCATTGCGACTTGAGTTCAAATTGGCAGACCTGACTAATGTCACTTAGCATATCAAACATCAATAGTTTTTGTGCACTCAGGATATTTATGTACTCAAGAGACCGCCCCAACAAAAGTAACTTCGGGTGTGTGGATCTTTGCCTTCAGAAGCCTAAGTGAATTACCTTGTGACAAAGGTGTCTGAACATTCAGAGGTGTCTCCCACTGCAGATACGTAATTCAAAGGAAACACTGTCAATCCAAAATATTGAAGTAAACCATGTCATTGTACCTTGACACGAGGAAATCTGCAGATGCTGGAATTTCAAGTAACACACATAAAAGTTGCTGGTGAACCCAGACAAGACCCTTCGTCTGGGTCTTGGCCTGAAACGTCGACTGTACCTCTTCCTATAGATGCTGCCTGGCCTGCTGCGTTCACCAGCAACTCTTATGTGTGTTCATTGTACCTTGAAGATGTATTGAATCACTTTGCTGTTAAATTTGAAAGTTCAAAGTACATGGTTAAAAATGTGGGTATAAAAAATGTGATGTACTTTTGGGTTTGTGAGCCTCTACAGAAAGTGCCTCCATGAGAATGCCTGCTTGTTGTGACAAATAAATACCAGCTTCAGTGCATCTCCAGTATCTTGATTCACAGTCACAACATCTGGGGCCTCATCTGAGATATGTCAGAACCCACTGTGAGGCCAGCAACTGAAACAGTGAGTATTTTTAGGGAGTGGCTCCTATGCCCAGATCTGGTCAGGTCAACAACCAGGGAATTATAAAGTATCAAAGGACACAGCGGAGAGCTGAACTTGTAGATATAAAAGTGTGGTGTGTATGTGCATGTGTATTTGTGGAAGGGACCAGATATCAGTTTGACCAGATATTACTTTGATCACCAGTTGTGAAGGGTGGTTACTGGCCATTTGGGATGCCGGTGGGATGTGTGTATACTTACAGGGGAACTGTATAGCAATATAATTGTTGTGAGTGTGTTTGCATGCTTTAAGAATAAATTCAAAACTTTGGTGTAACATTCTATATGGATGAGAATGCAATGGGCATCACGAGTTCAACAGCACATAAGTGGAAGGTTGCAGAGTACTTACTCTGTGGTTTTAAGCATGTACTGTTTAATTTTTATCCATCCCTTATATTTTGCTTAGTATGGGAATTTGTTTGGAGATATTTGAGGGAGAGGTTACATCTGTTGGGATGGCACCTACTGAGGTCAGACAACAGCAGGTAGAGAATCCCAGTGACTCCAGCCAACCTTTAACACTGATTATGACCACTCACTAACCCTTCACCCTCAGGGAGAAGCACAGCACTTTGTCTGAGCTGCCCTCACTTCTGAATTCTGACGTAAGCTCAAAGAAATAATTGAAATTCACTAGGTGCACCCAAAAGATACACACATGTTGGTAAAAGTGAAATGCCCGAGGAATATGAGGGATAATATGGCCAGAAACTATGAGATAGCACGTGTGTAGCTAGTGGGAATGCCGGTATGGATGGAGATATCACTGCTTTAAGGGGGAAGTGAGGTAGCAACTGGGAGGAAGGTGAATGTAACTGGGGAAAGATACTCTCAGTAGTTCAAGGAGCTAATGATCCTGTTGTGGATTATGCAGAGCATAAATATCAAACATACGAGGAATACTCAGAGCTGGACAATCCAGGGAGGGATAATCCAGTTTTCCAGAAAATGCTAAGGGAAGTCTGAGCTCAGCCCACAGGGAAGTTTTACGTCTTCGGGATAGCAGTGGGAGTGACCTATCCCATGGAAGTGTCAGGGGCTGGTGAGATAGACCAGAGGAGGGGGAAGGAAAGTTGTGAAGTATCTGTAGTGGACGTAGCTGCTGTGAAGACACAGAGGACTTGCTTTTTGTGCCAGAAACCAGGGCACCTCTCAAGGGAGTGCAAGAATAGACATCGGAAGGAGAGATGATTTGTTACCACTGTGGCCTCTCAGGCCACGTTTGAAGTTAGTACCCAAAAAAGGGAGGAAGATGTGAGAATCACAAACAAGAGAAAATCTGCAGATTTGAGAATCATTCTAAGATGTGAGAATCATTCACCAAAACAGGAAGAGATGACAGCTCCCTCTCTGTCTGACCTGACTACTGACCGGATCATAGAGCTAGTGAAAACAGCATCCAGGTCACTCAAACAGCTGGTGGCAGCCTCCATTGCCAGTTGTAGTCACCCACAGATGTACACAAAAGGTTCATTAGGGGGCTGGCAATATGATGTGTCAGTGGACACAGGATCATCAGTGAAAATAACTGATCTCCCCTTGCCCACGACTGGACAGGTGACTTACATTACCTGTGCAGAGGGTGAAACAATGAGGGCACAGAGGGGAGCCACAGGCACTTGAAATAGAGGGAGTGCAACTTCCTGCAGATTATTGGGTGTGCCCGCACAATGAAAGAACTGTCATAGTCACAGAACACTACAGCAGAGAAATTTTTTTTTTGGCCCATCTAGTCTTTACTGAACCATTAAATCTGACTAGTTCCATTGACCTGTACCTGGACCTCAAAAAACCTCTAAGATTGGTTAGACACAACATGAACAAAGCCATGTTGACTATCCCTAATCTATCCAAATACTCCTATATCCTGTCCCTCAGAGTATCTTCCAATAACCTTCCCACTTCTGACGTCAGGCTCCACCAGCCTGTCCTGGGGACAGACACAGTAATTTCAGGAAAGAGAGAAATAACATGGAAAAGACAAAGGACACTGATCCACAGAACACACAAAATGGCTCACAGAGAAACAACAGCCCCAAGCAGGGAGGGGACTTGGGATAATGCATTGAATCATGTCATGAAGGCCCAATGGTAGGGACCAAACACAGTCAAGAAGTATTCAGCCTACTGCAGGGTTTGCAGCAATTAAAGATACATCAAAAAGGGGAGAGAAAGGAGCAGAAAGAGAAGGAATATGCAGATTATGGGGCAAAGAGAGCAGCAGAAGAACACAAGTTGACAGAAATTGAAAGTGTACAGGAAGAAATAACTGAAGTAAGATTATATGGGAACGAAGGATCATTGTAACCAGCTTAAAGAATTGAGGGTCTGAGTCAAAGAGCAGCAACATATTGCAGATCAGGGAGGGCCTAGGGGAGAGAAGATAAGTGTTCCCACAGCCAGATGATCAAGTCACGATAAGGGAACTGCCTGTAAAGGAAGAGTTTATTCCCATGGTGGTGCTTCTGATAACTGGCACTTGTGTTTGTGTGCAGACCCAGTGAGGCAGCCAGTGGAAACACTGGACAAACGTTCAGCTGTGGGACTCACCTTCATATCACCCGCACAGACAGAACAAAGGATCAATTCTACCCATGTAGAATTGTCATTACAGAGAATCTAAACAATGAACTAATCTAAGTGCCTGCTGCATCACATCTGTCCTACCTTGATAGAAGAAGACCTGCAGATAAAAGAGAATAGGAATGCAAATGCACAGGACACAGTGGCAGTGTAGCAGTGAGCCATGAAAAGCACATTAAGGTATAACAGTAATGGTACTTGGTAATGAAGAGTTAGGTTCTGGGAGTTAGATTAGTTGTATAGATTAGAATAAAAAGATATTGGGGAAAATAGATGGGAAATGACCCAAGTTATGGTAGAGACATTAAGTTCCACAATCTTGATGGCAAGGGAGACTGAGAAAGAAGAAATTGCACACGGCGTCTAAAGGCAGACAGCCCAGCCTGAAATGGGAGTGGATACAAAGAAGAACTGGTTGGGCCAGCAATCGAAGGGACCGTCTGGGAAGTGCTGCCGTTGGGGTGAGTTTCTTGCAGCTACTTGAATAGAGACCACGCCAAACTCTCCTGTACACTGATCAATGAAACCGGAGCACTTGTTGTCAGATTAGTCTGGTAATAGAATGTGAATGTGAACTATTGACCATGAACCTGAAACAGTTCCCCTGCTGGTATCCTTGCTCACATAATAACCATTCATGGCCGTTGCTGAGATTCAGCCAACACACAATAAAAGGGGCAACAATAAGGATGCAATTAAAAGGGATAAAAAGGAGACACTGCCTAGTGGAGCGGTCATTGACGGAGTGATCTGAGGCAGAGTGATAAGGTTTTGGCTCATTCGGGCTTCGGCGATATCGGGTTGAGGTGAGTTAAGTTACCTGTGAGGAATAGAAACAGGAAGTATGTCTGTGAGGCTGGTGTTCTGTACTGGGTGTCAGATGTGGGAAGTCTGGGAGACTCCCAGCCTCCTGGACAGCCACATCTGCGCCAGGTGCGTCGAGCTGCAACTCCTTAGGGACAGCGTTAGGGAACTGGAGACGCAGCTCGATGACCTTCATCTGGTCAGGGAAAGTGAGGAGGTGCTAGAGAGGAGCTATAGACAGGTAGTCACACCGGGGCCTCAGGAGACAGATAAGTGGGTAACAGACAGGAGAGGGAAGGGCAAGAGTCAGATACTAGAGAGTACCCCTGTGGCTGTCCCCCTTAACAATAAGTACTCCTGTTTGAGTACTGTTGGGAGGGGACGGCCTACCTGGGGAAGCAACAGTGGCCGTGCCTCTGGCGCACAGTCTGGCCGTGTGGCTCAGAAGGGTAGGGAAAGGAAGAAGGCAACAGTAATAGGGGACTCTATAGTTAGGGAGTCAGACAGGCGATTCTGTGGATGCAGGAAAGAAACACGGATGGTAGTTTGCCTCCCAGTTTCCAGGGCCCGGGATGTTTCTGATTTGCGTCCATGATATCCTGAAGAGGGAATGTGAACAGCCAGAGCTTGCGGTACATATTGGTACCAAAGACATAGGTAGGAAAACGGAGGAGGTCCTGAAAGCAGACTACATTGAGTTAGAAAGGAAGTTGAAAAGCAGGACCTCAAAAGGTAGTAATCTCAGGATTACTGCCTGTGCTACTTGACAGTTAGCATAGGAATAGAATGAGGTGGAGGATAAATGCGTGGCTGAGGGATTGGAGCAGGAGGCAGGGATTCAGATTTCTGGATCACTGGGACCCATTTTGGGGCAGGTGTGACCTGTACAAAAAGGACAGTTGCACTTGAATCCGAGGGGAACCAATATCCTGGCAGGGAGGTTTGCTAAGGCTATTGGGGAGAGTTTAAACCAGAATTGCTGGGGGTTGGGAACTGAACTGAAGTGACCGAAGAAGGGGCAGTTGGCTCACAAATAGAGAAAGCTTGCAGACACCACAAGAGGGAGGATAGGTAAGTGATAGAGAAGGAATATATTCAGACCGATGGTTTGAGATGTGTCTATTTTAATGAAGGAAGCACCATAAACAAAACAGATGAGCTTAGAGCGTGGATCAGTAGTTGGAGCTATGATGTTGTGGCCATTACAGAGACTTGGATGGCTCAGGGGCAGGAATGGATACTTAAGAGTGCCAGGCTTTAGATGTTTCAGAAACGACAGGGAGGGAGGCAAAAGAAGTGGGGGCACTGCTGATCAAAGATAGTGTCACGGCTACAGAAAAGGAGGAAATCATGAAGGGATTGTCTACTGAGTTTATGTGGATTGAAGTTAGAAGCAGGAAGAGGTTAATAACTCTACTGGGTGTGTTTTATAGACCACCCAATAGTAACGGGGACATTGAGGAGCAGATAGGGAGACAGATTCTGGAAAGGTATAATAATAACAGGGTTGTCATGGTGGGAGATTTTAATTTCCCAAATATTGATTGGCATCTCCCTAGAGCAAGGGGTTTAGATGGGGTGGAGTTTATTAGTTTTGCTCAGGAAGGCTTCCTGACACAATATGTAGATAAACCTACAAAAGGAGAGGCAGTACTTGATCTGGTATTGGGAAATGAACCTGGTCAGGTGTCAGGTCTCAGGTCTCTCAGTGGGAGAGCATTTTGGAGATAGTAATCTCAATTTTATCTCCTTTACCATAGCATTGGAGAGGGATAGGAACAGACAAGTTAGGAAAGTGTTTAATTGGAATAAGGGGAAATATGAAGCTATCAGGCAGGAACTTGGAAGCATAAATTGGGAACAGATATTCTCAGGGAAATGTATGGCAGAATGTGGCAAATGTTCAGGGGATATTTGTGTGGCATTCTACATAGGTACGTTCCAATGAGACAGGGAAAGGATGGTAGGCTACAAGAACCATGCTGTACAAAGGCTATTGAAAATATAGTCAAGAAGATCTAGAAGATTATAAGGCTAGCAGGAAGGAGCTTAAGAATGAAATTAGGAGAGCTAGAAGGGGCCATGAGAAGGCCTTGACGAGCAGGATTAAGGAAAACAAAACAAAAAGGCATTCTACAAGATTGTGAAGAGCAAGAGGATAAGACGTGAAAGAATAGGACCAATCAAGTGTGACAGTGGAAAAGAGTGTATGGAACTGGAGGAGATAGCAGAGGTACATTAAGAAAGAGGATGTGCTGGAGCTTTTTGGAAAGCATCAAGTTGGATAAGTCTCTGGGACCAGAAAATATGTACCCGAGGCTACTGTGGGAGGCAAGGGAGGATATTGCTGAGCCTCTGGCAATGATCTTTGCATCATCCATGGGGACGGGAGAGGTACCAGAGGATTAGAGGGTTGCAGATGTTGTTCCCTTATTCCAGAAAGGGAGTAGAGACAGCCCAGGAAGTTATAGAACAGTGAGTTTTACTCCAGTGGCTGGTAAGTTGATGGAAAAGTTCCTGAGAGGCAGGATTTATGAACCTTTGGAGAGTCATAATATGATTAGGAATAGTCAACATGGCTTTGTCAAAGGCAGGTCATGCCTTAGGAGCCTGATTGAATTTTTTGAGTATGTGACTGAGCACGTTGATAAAGGTAGAGCAGTAGATGTAGTGTATATGGATTTCAGCAAGGCATTTGATAAGGTATCCCATGCAAGGCTTATTGAGAAAGTAAGGAGGCATGGGATCCAAGGAGACCTTGATTTGTGGATCCAGAATTGGCTTGCCCACAGAAGGCAAAGAATGGTTGTAGATGGGTCATATTCTGCATGGAAGTCAGTGACCTGTGGTGTGCATCAGAGATTTGTTCTAGGACCCCTTCTCTTCGTGATTTTTATAAATGACCTGGATGAGGAATTGGAGGGATGGGTCAGTACATTTGCTGATGACACAAAGGTTGTGCGTGTTATGGATAGTGTGGAGGGCTGTCAGAGGTTACAGCAGAACATCAATAGGTTGCAAAACTGGGCTGAGAAGTGGCAGATGGAGTTCATCCCAGATAAGTGTGAGGTGGTTCATTTTGGTAGGTCAAATAATGACAGGATATAGTATTAATGGTAAGTCTCTTGGCAGTGTGGCGGATCAGAAGGTCCTTGGGGTCCAAGTCCATAGGACATTTAATGCTGCTGTACAGGTTGACTCTGTGGTTAAGAAGGCATACAGTGCACTGGCCTTCATCAACCGTGGGATTGAATTTAAGAGCCGAGAGGTAATGTTGCAGCTATACAGGACCCTGGTCAGACCCCACTTGGAGTACTGTGCTCAGTTCTGGTCGCCTCACTACAGGAAGGATGTGGAAACCATAGAAAGGGTACAGAGGAGATTTACAAGAATGCTGCCTGGATTGGGGAGCATGTCTATAAGAATAGGATGAATGAACTCGGCCTTTTCTCCTTGGAGAGACGGAGGATGAGAGGTGACTTGATAGAGGTGTATAAGATGATGAGAGGCATTGATTGTGTGGATAGTCAGAGGCCATTTTCCCAGGGCTCAAATGGCTAACACGAGAGGACACAGTTTTAAGGTGCTTGGAATTAGGTACAGAGGAGATGTCAGGGGTAAGTTCTTTTTATGCAGAGAGTGGTGAGTGCGTGGAATGGGCCGCCAGCGACAGTGGTGAAGGCAGATACGATAGGATCTTTTAAGAGACTCCTGGATAGTTACATGGAGCTTAGAAAAATAGAGGGCAATAGGTAACCCTTGGTAATTTCTAAAGTAACTACGTGTTCAGCACAGCATTGTGGGCCAAAGGGCCTGTATTGTGCTGTAGATTTTATATGTTTCTACGTAAATTGCAAAGGGCCAGCAGAGAAGGAGGCAACAAGGACACAAATGACAAAGCAACATTTTGAAATCGAGAAGACAAAAGTAGCCAGGAAGGGGATGTAATCAACTTTCAATAACATTTGATTGCCATCTCTGCTCTTGTAGATAGGCAGTGAGGGAGAATGATGTCAAAGTAGATGCACGTTAGGGACATGATAGGTCCGTAACCAGGGAAGAGATCTGAAGTGAAGGGCATTTTTGTTGCCCTACTTAATTAGATTCCCCTTAAAGTTTGGCCTTCTTGGGACAGATTTCTGTCCAGGGATCAAGAGGAGGGTATGTAGGGGAGCATTCTGTAGTTATGCGATTATAGCAGGTATTAATTGAAACAAGAACTAGTCTTCAGTTCTTAATGTGGTTTGTAAATTGCAAGTAAATTAAATTTAAAAGCACTCCTTTACAAATAAACAGGCTGGCTCACAGACCAAGTAATATGGTTTGCAAAATAGTGACCATGAGGCTAAGACAATGGGGTTGTGTTAATTGGCCGGCATCAAACCAGGCAATGTGAGCTATGTTATTTGCAACATTGTGACTTGAACTCAAGCTGGCAGACCAGAAGGATGTTGTCACTTAACATATGCAAGTGTCACTCCACTCTTTAAGAAACGAGGAAGGCAGCAGAAAGGAAATTATAGACCAATTTTCCTGACTTCAGTGGTTTGAAGATGTTGGAGTCAATTGTTAAGGATGAGGTTATGGAGTACTTGGCTGAACAGGACAAAATAGGATAAAGTCAGCATGGTTTCCTTAAGGAAAAATCTTACCTGATGAACCTGTTGGAACTCTGAAGACATTACAAGTAGAATAGAGAAAAGGGATGCAGTATATGTTGTATATTTGGACATTCAGAAGGCCCTTGACAAGGTGCCACACATGAGGTTGCTTACCAAGTTAAGAGCCCATGGTATTACAGGGAAGTTACTAACATGGTTAGAGCATTAGCTGATTGATAGGAGGCAGCGAATGGGAATAAAAGGATCCTTTTCTGGTTGGCTGCCAGAGAATAGTGGTGTTCCGCAGGGGTCGGTGTTGGGACCACTTCTTTTTGTGCTGTATATCAATGATTTAGATGTTGGAATAGATGGCTTTGTTGACAAGTTTACAGATTATATGAAGGTCGTGTTTAGGAAACAGGAAGACTACAGAAGGATTTTGACAGATTAGGAGAATGGGCAAGAAAGTGGCAAATAAAATACAATGTTGGAAAATGCATGGTCATGCATTTTGGTAGTAGAAATAAATGTGTGGACTATTTTCTAAATGGGGAGAAAATCCAAAAATCTGAGATGCAATGGAACTTGGGAGTACTTGTGCAGAACACCCTAAAGGTCAACTTGCAGGTAGAGTAGGTGGTGAGGAAGGCAAATGCAATGTTAGCATTCATTTCAAGAGGTCTAGAATATAAGAGCAGGGATGTGATGCTGAGGTTTTATAAGGCACTGGTGAGGCCTCACCTTGAGTATTATGAACAGTTCTGGGCTCCTCATCCAAGATGTGCTGGCATTGGTGCAGAGAGGTTCACAAGGATGATTCTGGGACTGAAAGGGTTATCATACGAGGAATGTTTGATAGCTCTAGGTCTGTACTCACTGCAATTTAAAAGGATGAAGGGGATCTCATTGAAATCTTGAATGTTGAAAGGCCTGGACAAAGTAGATATAGAAAGGACATTTCCCATGGTGGGGAGTCTAGAACAAGAGGGCACAGCCTCAGGAGAGAGGCGTCCATTTAAAACAGAGATGTGGAGAAATTTCTTCAGCCAGAGGGTAGTGAATTTGTGGAATTTATTACCACAGGCAGCTGTGGAGGCTAAGTTGTTGGGTGTATTTAAGGCAGAGCTTGATAGGTTCTTGATTGGGCATGACATCAAAGGTTATGGGGAGAAGGCAGTGGAGTGGGGCTGAGGAGGGTAAAAAAGGGACCAGCCATGATTGAATGGCAGAGCAGACTCAATGGGCCAAATGGCCTTAATTCTATTTCCATGTCTTATATCAAACATGGTCACTGGTACAGGCAATCAATAGTGTTTTGTGTACTCGGGATATTTGCATACTCAGATAGCCCTGACAACATTAATTTTGGGTTGCTTGGTTCCGTCATCAGAAGCTTATAGACTATTTTTATGATTTACTTTGTGGCAAAGTGAGTTACTTTGTTAACATTCACAATGTTCTTTGTGAACATTATCTCCCACTGTAGATATGTAATTCAAAAGGAAGTACTGTTATTGAAGTGAATGACGTCATTGTAACTATTCAAATAGTATTGGATCAACTGCTGTTCCCTTTGACGTTAAGGGGATTAAAAATATTATGTTCTTTTGGGTTTGTGAGCCTCCACTGAGAGCATCTCCACGAAAAGGGCTGCATTTTGTGATGAATAAAGACTTCCCTATCACCAAGTTCTCTCCAGTGACTTTGTTCACAGTCACAGCGCCCACCAACAAGCAAGCTACATCTGAAGATGAGCTGTGCACGAGCAACTCAATTCATTCACTGCAGTGAAGTACAAGATGCAACCTCAGTCAACCTTGGCCATCACCTGTCATAACCCATCAGTTATACACCTGCAGGAATATTTTAAGAAGTGTCTGCTCTCAGCTTCCAACTCTAACTTCAAAGCAAAAACTCCATCTTGCACCACTTACTTTGGGTTTGTCAGTACACAAGAAACGGGGTCCACAAACAACAGTTATCAACAATGCTGGATCAAAATTAATATTTGACGTAGGCCTGAAATTTGTAAACATTGTGCAAGCTATCCAAGTTCTAACTTACACAGGTAAGAATACACGGAGAAGTATTTTTTCTATGTTTTGGATATCCCAGAATTGGACTGGCTATTTGGCGCACACTCTCATAACCGCATAAAGATAAACTACAAAGTTGATAGGTCCAAATTATGGAGCTCAGGGGCTGCATGGATATTGGAACTGACTTTCTCTCCAGCTGTTTGCTTCTGGTGCAATTGATGATGCACTTGTTTTTCTTCAGTCAAATTCTGCAGCTTGGCAATTTAGCTTCACTGACGTCCTCTCACTGGTGTGCATCACCCCATTAGTTTCAAACAATAAGCAAAAAAAAAATGCAGATGCAGGGAAATTGAAAGTAAGCAACAAAATGCTGGAAATACTCTTTGGAGTGTTTGGAGCAAAGTTTCCCAACCCTAGGCGTCCATGGAATAAAAAAGGTTGGGGAGCCCTGCTTTGGTGAAAATAAACAGAATGCACATTTCATTTGGACTGGAAAAGGTGAGAAAACGTGCATTTTAAATGCTGAAAGTGGGTCGGAGAACAGAAGGAATGTCTGTTGAACACTTGAGCTTCCAGCTTTGCAGAATGATTTCAGATCAGATTCATTTGTTTATCACTTGTACCTTGAAACATGTAGTGAAATGCCAAGTTTGCATTGACAACAACTTGCGGCTCGCAAGTATTACCACACACTCCACTGGTCATTTAGTACACAACGGTCAGCATGAACTTCCATTTGCCTGAAGCTTTAATCCTCCACCCTACTGTGAGCTTTCTGACTTTGGCTTCGTGTCCAATACAAGTTCAAGGGATAGTCCCTCATCACCCACATGGACACACTGCAACCCACAAGACTCAATACTAATTTCAACAGTCCAGAAAAATCAGCCTTTCCTGTTTGTCACTGGCCTGACCTGGCCATTTGTGTGGCAAGGTCATACACCTGTAATATTAATTCATTTTACTCTCTCTCCACAGATGATGCCTGATCTGCAGGGGACTTCTAATGTTCTCTTTTAGTTCTAATTTGCAGCCAACAGCTGTATACTTTATCTCTTAACGGCAACATGTTGCTGTATTTGTGTTCTACTGCCTAGTATTAGAAGTTATTTTCATCTGCACAACACATGATCACAAAACTGCAGATGCTGAAAGTCTGCAATAAAAATAGAACACACTTGAAAAATTTAAAGCCAGGTCAGAGGTAAACAGGAAAGGCTGATTTTTCTTTGACTGTTGAAATTAGCATAGGGTCCTGCGAGTTGCAATGTGCCCAGGTGGAGAACAAAGGACTGTCCCTTGAACTAGTGTTGAATATGTAGCCAAAATGTGATTCAACATCAATTCATCAAGTTTTTGTTTAAAATATTCATTTTCTTAAAAAGCGACTGTACTGGCACCATTCTGTTCCACATTAAAGTTAACAGGAAAATAATCTCCACACCCCTTAAAACATAGCACCGAGTGCCTGTGGCAGGGTAATAACTTGGAAACAGGAAACACTGGAAACATTAAATACCCACACAACATCTACAGAAAGTGGATCAACAATACTTCAAGTCTGAGACCCGTTGTCAGAGCAGTGTTTGACCTGATATGTAAATTGTTAAACTTTCCAGAGATGCTGTCCGATTTGCTGTGCATTTCCTGCGCTTTGCATCTTGATTTCAGATTTCAGGACTTTCATTTATTGTAATTCAAGCGTTGGTCATATAACCCATGTTACAGTTCACTCCCTGGACTGTACCAGGAGCTTACTGGACTGCAGTTTGCTATTGAATGGCAAACGGATGATTGTAACCTCAGGATTCCAAGATTTACATGTGGGAAAACTGAATTCGCTGTCACCTTTACTGATAGTTTCATCATGATGACTGTGTCAGACACGCAACTTAACCATACTTCTGCAATACTTAATGGTTAACAATTTAATTATGTAGTTGGGCAAACATCACTTTCATCCTCATCAAGATTGAATAGTGACTGAATAAAGTTGAAATGCCGGGGAGGCATATGGAGGCTGATGAAATTCAACTAGACATCCTATGGATGTTCTTGAATAAGAGGAAATGGAAGTCATGGCGTCTGGGGCATGTTTTACACTTGCATATCTAAAATTGTTATGATCTACACACAAGTGGCATTATCAAATAATGAGCACCCATGGAACCGTTTTTTTTATATCTTGCTTGTTGGAGATGAAAATGGCAGTAAAACGCGGGAAAGCACCAGGCTGTGCTCTGCCACATAAGGATCCAACTCACAGATTTGATATTTACGTACTGGCATTTCAGTATTCCTCTTTACTATCATATTACAGACAAAACTATAACTCACCGAAAACGATTTCTTCACACTCGTCAGGATCTTGGCTGATTGCACATTTGTAAATAGCTCCAGGATTTACTGTTACTTTATCGACGGAGGAATTTGCTTTTGGAGCTCCAACCACAACCCTACCGTGGCAAATGGAAAAGTAAAGTGGGGAAACAAATCCGTATAGCCATTGGTTACAAACTTCCCAAGCACGGACGAAATAATGCTACCAAAACTTTTCTACCAAGTATAATATTTAAAATCTGCGAACCATCCAAATCTTGAAATCGCGATCTCTCTGCTAAATTCAGCATGAATTTGAGCAGTACACTGTTCGAAGTTACAATAATAAATTCCACAACATTTACTCAAACTTGGCTTGTTTTAAAAATCTTCACTTTAACATACTTCAAAACTGAAACTCACCATTTTTTGTCTTTACCACTGTGCAATATTACTGAATAACCAAAATATGTTCCTCCTGTCCCTTTAAACTGGACGGGATTTTTCAAGTCCAGATTGTACAGGTGTACCGTTCTGAATAAACAGTATAGCACTACCGTTACCCAGATGTCTCTCCAGCCCACTGGAAACTTTTCAAGTCTCATTTTTTAAAAAAAATTTCAATGCTCAATGAGTCAAAACTACACTTGCTCCTTGAAACTTACTCTGGAACTCAACCAAGCGGCTAAAACCACGAAATAACACCAATAACAAAACGTTCGCATCCCCGACCCCGCCCCCGTCTCTCCTCCTCCTCCGCCCCCCGACAGCACTGGAAACCGAAAACTCTTGCCGAGTATGCGCGCTAAGGGGCGCTGGTGCCCCTTCAGTCCAGGGTATGCTGACCTCCGGATATCAGCCAAGTTCCAGTCTGCTTACCGTGCTCTCTTCGGGATGAAGGCACATCTGTACTCTTCTAAGAACAGGCTCAGTTTTGTCATATACCCTTTTATTATATATCAATTACAGCACGGAAACAGGCCATCTCAGCCCTTCTAGTCCGTGCCGAACTCTTACTCTCACCTAGTCCCACCGACCTGCACTCAGCCCATAACCCTCCATTCCTTTCCAGTCCACATAGCTGTCCAGTTTAACTTTAAACGACAACATCGAACCTGCCTCAACCACTTCTGGAAGCTCGTTCCACACAGCTACCACTCTCTGGATAAAGAAGTTCCCCCTCATGTCACCCCTAAACTTTTGCCCTTTAACTCTCAACTCATGTCCTCTTGTTTGAATCTTCGCCACTCTCAATGGAAAAAGCCTATCCACGCCAACTCTATATATCTCCCTCATAATTTTAAATACCTCTATCAAGTCTCCCCTCAACCTTCTACATTCCAAAGAATAAAGACCCAACTTGTTCAACTTTCTTCTGTAATTTAGGAGATGAAACCCAGGAAACATTCTAGTAAACCTTCTCTGTACTCTCTCTATTTTATTGACATCTTTCCTATAATTCGGTGAAACTGTACACAATACTCCAAATTTGGCCTCACCAATGCCTTGTAGAATTTCAACATTACATCCCAACTCCTATACTCAATGCTCTGATTTATAAAGGCCAGCATGCCAAAAGCTTTCTTCACCACCCTATCCACATGAGATTCCCCCTTCAGGGAACTATGCACTATTATTCCTAGATCCCTCTGCTCTACTGCATTCTTCAATGTCCTACCATTTACCATGCATGTCCTATTTTGATCGTAATTCTCTCGTAACAATTTAATTTGAGGATTTAGTTTAGGATCCAGTTCAGTTGCAGAAGGAGGTACAGAGGCTCAACTTTTGAAGCTTGCTGTTTACTTCTGAAGGGATGATGGCATTGAGCTCTGAGCTGTATTTAATAAACTACCTGGCGTATGTTTTGCTGTTGTCAGGGTGCTCCAAAGCTGAGTGGAGGGCCAATGAGTTGGCATCTACTGTAGATTTGTTGTGGCATTTGGCAAATTGTCGCAGGTCCAGGTCCTTGCTTAGGAAGGAGTTAATTCTAGCCAGATCAACCTTTCAAAGTACTTTTCTAATGTGATCACCCTGTTCTTCTTGCACACCTATATGATTGCTGCCCTTTTGAAACAGTGGCGAACCTCCAACTCCAGCAGTCGGAGGTTGAAGATATCTTTGAAGTCTCTAGCCAGTCAGTCAGCACAGGATTTCAATACCCTGCCAAGTACACCGTAGAAGCCCAACGCCTTGTGTGGGTTCATCCTCTTGAAGGATGTTCTGGTGTGGCCTCTAAACAGAGATCACAGGTTCACTGGGGGGGGGCGATGTGGGATTTGCACAAACCTAGTGTTATTCTCCTTTTTAAAGCTTGTATAAAAGTTGTTGAATTCATCAGCTATTTATGATGTTTAGATTCACCTTATTGGACATAATGACAAGTAAACTCTGCTACAGCTGTTGTGCATCCAATTGTCTCTATGGTTGCCCAGGGGAAGTAGATGTGGGCATTTTAAGCAGCTACATACACTCAGGCATGCCTGTACACATGCTCATTAATGCCAATCATGAGGCAGCATGTAAACGCATGAGTTCAAGAGTTCAGTTGTTGTTCAGACCAAAGATCAGAATGGGGAGGAAATGTAATCTAAATGTCCATGGAATGGTTGTTGGTGCTAAACATGGTGGTTTGAGTATCTCAGGAATTGATGATCTCCTAGGAGTTTCACGCACAGCAGTCTCTAGAGTTTGTAGAGAATGATGTGAGAAACAACCAATGAGCTGAAGTTCTGTGGGTGAAAGTGCTTTGTTATGGAGCGAGGTCAGAGGAAAATGGCAAAACTAGTTCAAGCTGACAGGAAGGTGACAGTAACTCAAATATCTGTGTTAATACAACAGTGGTGTGCAGAAGAACACCCCTGGATGCACAATACATTGAACCTTGAAGTTGATGGGCTACAACAGCAGAAGACCACAAATATACACTCAGTGGCCACCTTATTAGGTACAAGAGGTACTTGATAAAGCGGGCACTATGTGCCCTTTGTTCCCACAAGTTATTGTTCCTAGTATTTGCAGATCCAGCAGTTATTACCTGTCCTGAAATGGTGATGATCTGCAATCGAGCAGCTTATAAGCAGCATGCCTGTCTGGACTATACAAGAAGCCAACTGAAGGGACATTTGGTGCCAGGGTCAATCAGGTTGGTGTTTCTGGAATGAAGAAGATAAAACAAGTAAGAATGCCACCGTTCATTTTTCAGAAAGGCATTAGAGAGCCAAGTAATTAAAACAGAAAATGCTGAGTAACTAAACTTTTCACACTCCCATTCTCATTTCTTTCCTCAGCTTTCTGAACAGGTTTAAAAGAAACCATCTTTAGCACTAATTGCTTGTAATATAGCATTAGTACATATTTGACACATATCTTCAATATTCGCAACAAAGCATGGACTTTCAAACAAATGACAAGAAAAAACAGGATTGCCAAAACAAGAATGACAGGTAAAAAGGAAAAGATATTCTGACGTTCGTTTGTGGGTTTGAGATAATTGTACTCTGGGAAATAATAATGTTATGTCCTTGTTGTGTTCCATAAGAGCCAAGAATGGTGTTGATTTATTAAGGACCCTAACCCTAACCCAAAACTAAATGTTTTTCAGGATCTTACCACTGAATACACCCACACAAATGAGTCTGATCACCTCCTCTTCTAATGCCTATGGGTTCTAGATTCACCCCAAGCAACTTCTAACCATAACCCAAACCACAGATGAGATCTCTCTCAACCAAAAACCGTCCACATCCATAACCCACCTGAGTACTGAAGTCTCTGTACACACTTTCAGGATAAAGTTTATTCTATTGCACATGACTCCGTGGGCATAAAAAACAGAATATTCTGTGAGGAGCCCAGGAAGCAAATATTGACTACAACCTTCCTCCACCCCCTTGCATACTGCAAGTTTATTGTATCTTTTGAGGTAATTATGTTTACAACCTATACTTCTGACCACATTTTCCCCCCAAAAGCTTTGAACTTCACAGTTGACAAAGTTCACTCACTCAGATCACGATATGACATTGTAAATAAAATCAAACAGAACATACTGAAACTGATCTTCCATACCAGCAGAAAACAAATCTTTCAGTAGAATAAATAGGTCAAGTGTGTTAGGGAACTTATGTTTTTTAGGTAAAGCATTACCTACAGTACATACTCTGTGTTTTGGGCTGTATCTTATAAGTAGAATCAACAGTGCGATGTCAAAATCTCTTCTAAAGTTTGGAAACTATGAATACTTCCAATGTGCAAAGAAGCTTTCTTTTTGTTTTTCCTAAAATACACCCAAAGGACATCAGAAGAGCATCTGCTTCGCACTGCTTTTTTTTTCCGACATTATAAATAAGGCTGACAAGTTATTGTCAAATTCGTGCCAAAGTATATTTAGTTTTACACTTGAAATGAATGACGTGTGAATATTTACGCTTTTCTGGCACTACATTAGACATTAGAAGTTAATTTTGAGCTCCTTGACTATGAGAAAATCACAGCTGTCATATTGGTCTCAATAAAGCATTGACGTATGGATCAGACAAATTTTTGCATCTCTCTTTTTATTGCAAAAGTGATCAAATTCTCTACTCTGTCAGATGATTGGCAGGACCAATCCTACTTCAAGGACCTGACTGCACACAAAGACCAAGGATGGGTCTCCAGTGCAGTGCTGAGGGAGCCATTTTTCCAAGGATCCATTAAAAGTAGAACCAACATAAAAGGAGGACATAAAAGATCCCATGGACTGAATTAGGAGGAGGAAGAATTATCCATAAGCAATACTTATATCCAGACCTGCATCTCGGTTTTTTTGCACTACCTTACTTTCCATTTTTATATTTTCTATTTATGATTTATAATTTAAATGTTTAATATTTACTTTTGTTTTGTAATCCAGGAAGCGGGAAGCACAGAATCAAATATCGCTGTGATGATTGTACGTTCTAGTATCAATTGTTTGGTGACAATGAAGTATAAAGTATTGAAACAGACGTTTAGATCATGAACAACAGGAATTCTGCAGATGCTGGAAATTCAAGCAACACACATCAAAGTTGCTGGTGAACGCAGCAGGCCAGGCAGCATCTGTAGGAAGAGGTGCAGTCGACGTTTCAGGCCGGGACCCTTCGTCAGGACTAACTCCCCCTCCCCCTCCAACTTTCAAATCCCTTACTCACTCTTCCTTCAGTTAGTCCTGACGAAGGGTCTCGGCCTGAAACGTCGACTGCACCTCTTCCTACAGATGCTGCCTGGCCTGCTGCATTCACCAGCAACTTTGATGTGTGTTGTTTAGATCATGAATACATTGCTCTTTGAACTATCCTTGACAGATTTCCTACATTATGAATGGCTATACCTCAAATGGCCTTCATGGCTTGAAAACTGCTTTGGAATGTCATGAGGTCATGAAAGGCACTGTTTCAGCACAAGTATATACTGTACGTCAGTGTTGCTTGTGTTGCTGGAAGTTCAGTGCTTGTGACCTACAGCACCACTGGTATTGATTCCAGCTCAAGTCATTGATTTAACATCGAACACAGAGCATCCCAGCAAAGGAAGAAGCTCTTCATCCCACTATGTTATACCGAACCAATAAATGGCTAGCTAAACTGATCTCTTCTGCCTGCACGATGTCGATATCCTTCCATTTCCCTCCCATTCTTGTGCTTGCCTAAATGTCTCTTAAAAGTCCCAAGTGTTTCTGCCTCTGCGACCACCCCAGGCAGCACATTCCAGGTACCCACCACTCTCTAAAAAAACTTGTCTCTCACACTTCCTTTGAAATTACTCTCTCTCACCTTAAATACTCCCTCTCCCCGGTATTAGACAAAACTTTGTGAAAAGATACTGTCTGTCTACTCTATCTATACCTTTCATAACCTTACAAACTTCAATCAGATCTCCCCGCAGGCTCTACCATTCCAGAGAAAAAATCCTAACTTTGTCCAACCTTTCATCAGACCACATGCCCTTTAATCCAAAGAACATCCTGGTAAACATCTTCTGCATCTTCTCCAAAGCCACGATATCCTTCCTATAATGGGGTGACTGGTTTGTATGCATTACTCCAGACAGAGCCTAACTAGAGTTTTATAAAGTTGCAACATAACTTTTTGGCTTTACAATCAGAGAATACTACAGCACAGAAACAGACCTTTTGGTCCATTTAGCCTGTAATGAACAATTAATCTGCCTAGCCAGCGCCAGGCAAATTATCAAACATTTACTAAACTCAGATTTATTGACTTTTGAACTCAGTGCCTTAACTACTAAGGGCAAGACTGCCATATGCCTTCTTAACCACCCTATCAATCTGTGTAGCCACTTTCAGGGAGATATGAACTTGGACCCCAAGATCCCTCTGCTCATCAACACTGTTAAGGGTCTTGCCTTCACTGTGTCTTTACATTTGACCCACTGAGGTGCAGTACTTCACAGTTCACCGAGTTAAACTCCATCGAACACACCTCTGCCCATATCTGCAACTGATCTATATGCTGGTGTATTCTTTACTAGTCTTCTACACTCTCCTTAACACTACCATTCTTCGTATCATCTGAAAACATACGAATCCACCCATTTACATTTTCATCCAGGTCATTTATATACATCATAAACAGCAGAGGTCTCAGTACAGATCCTTGCAGAACACCACTAATCACAGACCTCCAGTTAGAAGCTACTGGAGAGAGAAACAACCACTACCTTCTTACTTTCTATGGGCAAGTCAGTTCGAGATCCAAATGGCCAATTCATCATTGATCCCATGCATCATAATCTTCTGGATGTGCCTCTCATGAGGGACTTTGTCAATCACCTTGCTAAAATCCATGCAGCCAACATCCACAACTTTGCCTTTATAATCACACTCATCACTTCATCAAAAAACTCAATCAAGTTAGTAAGACATGAGTCCTGATGAAGGATCTCAGCCCAAGACATCAACTGTACTCTTTTCCATAGATGCTGCCTGGCCTGCTGAGTTCCTCCAGCATTTTGTGTGTGTTGCTTGGATTTCCAGCATCTGCAGATTTTCTCTTGTATGTGATTGGACTACTACATCGCAAAGTCTCTTCCAGGGGTGCCTACCCTGAAGAAGTTTAGATCTCCCTCCTGCCCTGACGAAGGGTCTCGGCCCGAAATGTTAACTGCACTCCTTTCCATTGATTCTGCCTGGCCTGCTGAGTTCCTGCTAGTAAGTCATGACTTGCCACACAGAGAGCCATGCTGGCACTTCCTAATTAGGCCATGGTTTTCCAAATGCTCATAAAAACTCTCATTAAAAATTCTCTCCAGTAACCTCTCAACCACTGACATGCGACTCACCAGTTTATAGTTTCCCAGATTATCCACTGTTCCCTTCTTGAATAATGTAACAACATCAGCTACTCGCAAGTCCTCAGGGAACTCACCTGTGCCTAGAGAGGACATGACGATCAAGGTTCAAAGTACATTTTTATTGAAGTATATATACCATATACAACCTTGAAATTCATCTCCTTGCAGGCAACCTCAAAACAAAGAAACCCAATCAAACCCAATATAAAAAAGACCCTCATAAACCCAAAGTACAGAAAAAGCAAACAAACCACGCAAACAATAGAAGTAAGCAAAAAATATTCAGAAGTGAAGATCACAAAAGTGAATTCACAACCATGAAATCAATCATAGCTGGCCCATGAGCGCATTAGTTGCAGGCCACAGCCTTAGTTCAATGCAGAGACGAGTAAACCTTGTGAGCAGCAAACTGAACTCCAGCCTGTCCACCTCCTCTGGCCCCAACACCCTGACCGTTACAATCTAGCCCAGCGCTTTAAATCAGCCAAGCAGCAGGTAGTTCTTCGTTCTTGGGCCGAGAACCTGCAGGCTTGATTTGGCCCGTACCCGAACTTTTCAATCTAGCCCCGTGCTTAAATCATTCAGCCATCCGTTGGTTCTTAGCTCTCAGGCCCAGGCCCCGCCACCTCGCTGCTGCTTCAAATCTGCTTGAAGCCCACAACAGCAGTGGCCAAATTGCTGGAGGAACTCAGCAGTTTGGGCAGCATCTGTGGAAACAATCATCAGGACCTTCGTCCTGATGAAGGGTTCCGACTCGAAACGTTGACTGATCGTTTCCACGGATGCTGCCCGACCTGCTGAGTTTCTCCAGCGTGTTGTGAGTGATGCTTTGACCCCAGCATCTGCAGAGTATTTTGTGTTTACTATGTTGAAATATGGCCGTTCCTTCTCTCGGGCCTGGGCGCCACCACCTCGATTCAGGCCATACACAACACAACTGTCCTGCAACTTTGAGACTTCAATTCACATCACAAAAATGTTAGGTCATTGCAGGTGGTTCAAAAGCTCAGCTCCAAAGGAGAAGTTACAGGCTATTGATTACAGTGATAGTTTTTGAGACAATGTGTGATTAATAAAATAATTATTAATTACTTTAATTTTTGTTTGCTGCCAGCAAGTTGTCACTGTGCTTCACCAACGCCATCTTAAACCACAGATCAGATATTGGTCAAGGCCCAGCAATTGCTTCAATTGCCTCTCTCAGTAAGATGGGGTATACCCCATCAGGCCCTGAGGACTCATCCATCTTAGTGCTCTTTAAAGGACTCAACAATACCTCCTCCTTTACCACAAAACATCAATACACACAGCACTGAACTGCCTATCTTCCACATCCTTCCCCTTGGTAAATACTGAAATAAAGTACTCTTTAAGGACCTTGCTCACATCTTCCACATTCAAGCAAATGTTTCCCCTTTATCCTTGAGTGGTACTATCCTCTCTCTGGTTATATAATTATCGCATCGTAAGAACACTACTGCACAGAAATAGGCCATTCAACCCATTTAGTCTGTGCAGAACCATTAATCTGCCTAGTCCCATCAAAATGCATCCATACCATAGCTCTCCATAACCTTACCATTCATGTACCTATCCAAATTTCTCTTAAGTGTTGAAATCAACCCCGCATCCATCACTTGCGCTGCCAACTCGTTCCACACTCACCACCCTCTGAGAGAAGTTGTTCCCCCTCATGTTCACCTCAAAAATATTAAACCTTACACCCTTAATCCATGTAATCTCACTCAACCTCAGGGTAAAAAGCCTACTTCCATTCACCCTATCTATACCCCTCATAAATTTATATACCTCTATCAAGTCTACTCTCAATCTTCTATGTTCTATAAAATAAAGTCCTGACCTATTGAACCTTTCCCTATAACTCAGGTCCTTAACTCCTGCAACATCCTTGTATATTTTCTCTGCACTTTTTCAATCTTATTTACATCTTTCCTGCAGGTAACTGATCAAAACTGGACACAATACTCCAAATTAGACCTCACTAATGTCTTAGACAATTTCAACATAGTAAACACAAAATACTCTGCAGATGCTGGGGTCAAAGCATCACTCACAACACGCTGGAGAAACTCAGCAGGTCGGGCAGCATCCGTGGAAACGATCAGTCAACGTTTCGAGTCGGAACCCTTCATCAGGACGAAGGTCCTGATGATTGTTTCCACAGATGCTGCCCAAACTGCTGAGTTCCTCCAGCAATTTCAACATAGAATCCCAACTCTTGTACTCAATACATTGATTTATGAAGGCCAACATGCCAAAAGCATTCTTTACGACACTGTCTACCTGTAATGCCACTTTCAATGAACTATGCATCGAAATTCCATGATCCCTCGGTTCTACCACACTCCTCAGTGCCCTATTGCTCCTTGCCTAAGACCTGTCCTGGTTGGTCCTCCCAAAGTGCAAAGTGCAACACCTCACGCTTACCTGCACTAAAGTCCATTTGTCAGTTTTCAGCCCATTTTCCAGCTGGTCCAGATCCCCCTGCAAGCTTTGATAGTGTTCCTCGCTGTCCACTACACCACCAATCTTGGTATCATCCACAAATCATCCAGGTGGTTGATATAGGTGGCAGACACAACAGCCCCAGCACTGATCCTTGCCATACATCACTAGTCACAGGCTTCCAGTCAGAGGGGCAGTCATCTACAAGAACTCTCTGGCTTCTTGTGCAAAGCCAATGACTAATCCAATTCACTACCTCATCTTGAATGCCAAGTGACTGAACCTTCTTGGCCAACCTCCCATGTGGGACCTTGTCAAGGGCCTTACTGAAGTCCATGTAGACAATATCCACTTCATCAACGTCCTTGGTAACTTCCCTGAAAAATTACAGAATCATTCTTGGAGACTTTCTTAAACAATGGAACATCAGTAGCAATCCTCCCATCCTCCAGCACCTCAGGTTAGCTAAGGATGTTTGTAAATATCTCCGCCAGGGCTCCTGAAACTTCTGCACTAACATCCCAGAGGGTTTGAGGGTACACATTGTCAGGTCCTGGGGATTTGCTGACTTAATTATTGCCCATTACACCACGGATGTTTCGGGGAACAATGAATCTCCTCCACCTCTGTCTTCATTGTTGTTTCTGCAACAATTGTTTTTTGACCAGTCAGGGGTGTTAGCCCTGAGCAGAACCTCCAAACCTGGAGCACCGGTGGACCACTCTTAGTCTGGCCTCTACCCTTTGACCAGTTTGGCATGGGTGACCCCACCAAGAGCCAAAGTACAAGGCCCTGACTCCAGCCAACATAGCTCTCTGGATCACTGAGGCACACAAGCTTCCAAACCAGATGACAAGGTTGTGGTCCTCTTGGAGGTCTGGGGATTTATCCACCTTAATTTGCCTCAACAAACTGTACTCCGTGCAGTTGATCTTTAATCACCCTCCACATGTCAGATGTGGATCTGCCCAAAAAGAACTGTTTCCAATTAAATCTTCCTACTTCCTGCCTAATGCTTTCGTAATTTGCCCCACTGCAATTTTATACTCTCCTGAAAAGTCCATACTTATCTTTGTCTATAGCCACCATAAAACTTAATTTTGGTCACTGTTCCCAAACTGCTAACCACTGAAAGGCTCATAACCCAACACCAGGTCCACTACACTCAGAGAGAGAAAAGAGCAGAGAGCATGAGATTGGGGGATAATGGGGAGAAAGAAATGAAAGATGTGTTCATAGGTGTGTGAAAGGGAAAATGGTTCTGAGTGCTCTGAAGAGTCGAAGTTTATGATACTTGACCCTCAAAGAAAAGGCTATAAGACAATAAGATACAGGAGCAGAATTAGGCCATTTGGCCCATCGAGTCTGCTCCGCCATTTCATCATGGGTGATCTATTTTCCTCTCAGCCCCTATCTCCTGCCTTCTCCCTGTATCTCTTCATTCCTGACCAATCAAAAATCTATCAACCTCTGCCTTAAATATATCCAAAGACTTGGCCTCCAGAGCTGCCTGTGGCAATGAATTCCACGGACTTCACTGTAGCTAAAGAGATTTCTCCTCATCTCCATTCTAAATGGACATAACTCTATTCTAAGATGTGGCCTCTAGTTGAGTACCCACCACAGGAAACATCCTGTTCACTTCCACTCTATCAAGACCTTTCAACATTTGATAGGCTTCAATGAGATCCCCCCTCATTCTTCTGAATTACAATGAGTAGATGCCCAAAGTGCATGACAATATATTTCCTGACTCGGTATTCTATCTGCCACTTCTTTGTCCATCCTCCTGATCTATCTAAGTCCTTCTGTAACCTCTCTGCTTCCTCAACACAACCTGCTCCTCCACCTAACTTCATATCATCCCCATACTTAACCACAAATCCACCAATTCCATCATCCAAATCATTGATATATAACATAAAAAGCTATCTCAACATAGAACCCTGTGAAACACCACTAGTCACAGACAGCCAACCAGAAAAGGCTCCCTTTCTTCCCACTATTTGTCTCCTGCCAATCAGCCAATGCTCTATCCATTGTAGTATCTTTCCTGTAACCCCATGGGCTCTTAACTTGTTCAGTAGCCTTATCAAAATCTTTGTCAAAATCCAAGTACACAACATCCACCAATTCGCCTATGAAGAGACAACAAGCAATAGACAAAGAATTCCAATAGATTTTTCAGACAAGATTTTCCCCATAAGGAAACCATGCTGACTTTGGCCAATTTTATCATGTGCAAAATATTTATTCAGTTTCCTTGTCCCCATTACTACCACTCCATCATCTTTTCTGGTGAGCTAGTATCTACTCTCATCTCTCTTTTTCTCTTTATATATCTGAAGAAACTCATGGTATGCTCTTTAATATTATTTGCTAGATACCTTCATATTCCATCTTTTCCTTCTTTATGACTTTTTGGTTGCCTTCTGTAGGTTTGTAAAAGCTCCCAATTTTCAAACTTCCCACTCATTCTTGCTCTATTATATGCTCTCTCTTTGGCTTTTATATGGGCTTTGACTTCTCTTGTCAGCCACGGTTGAGTCATCCTGCCTTTAGAATATTACTACTTCCTTGAGACGTATCTATCCTGTGCCTTCCAATTTGCCCCAGAAACTCTAGTCATTGCTGCTCTGCCATCGTCCCTGCTAGTGTTTCCTTCCAACCAATTTTGGCCAGCTCCTCTCTCATGCCTCTCTAATTCCCTTTACTCCACTGTAATACAGGTACATTTGACTTTAGCTGCTCCTTCTCAAATTGCAAGGTGAATTCTATCATATTATTGATCACTGTCTCCTTAGTGTTCCTTTACCTTCCTTGTACAACACCCAATCCAGAATAGCTGATCCCCTACAAATGAAGCGGGCAGGTTAATTTGAACTGCAGACCACTAAGACTGTATATTAGGACAGAGCACATATGTATTTTTGCATCAAAAGAATGTTATGGGCTGCACAGAGAACAACGAATTGAGAAATGCAGAATATCTTGAATCGAATTGTGGATGGATCCAAAATGTGGAAATTTAGCTGATCCTCCCACAGAGCTATCCTCTGTACAATGATTTTTATTAAACACTCAGGTTTAATTTCTGTAAAATGTCCTGTGCAGACCATTCTAAAATGGTGGGACTACTGCATAGGATCAAAGTAGGCTGCAGAGAATTATAAAATTAGTTAGCTCCATCATGGGTACTAGCCTCCATAGTATCCAGGACATCTTTAAGGAGTGATGCCTCAAAAAGGCAGCGTCCATCATTAAGAACACTCCACCACCCCGGGCTTGCCCTCTGCTCATTGTTATCAGGAAAGAGATAGGTACAGAAGACTGAAGGCACACATTCAGCGATCCAGGAACAGCTTTTTTCCCGTTACAAGACGCACCCAACTGCATCAGCTTCTGGGGCTTAGGCGCTCTAACTCTCCAGAGTAAGAATAGCTGGCGCAGCCCCTTTAAGCGTTCAGGACCATCCCGCTAATTGGCAATCTTGTTTTGGGACCAAGAATTGAGTATTTACAGAGCATTTGAACGGAGCACCAGTGATCATTCATAAGCCCAAACAGAGATATTGTCTAGCATTTTGTTTTGTGTCCAAACCATCCTCATCAAGGACTCTTCCACACTTCCCCTCTGCCATTCGATTTCTAAATGGACATTGAAACCATGAACTCTTACACCAGGCCATCAGCCTGATTAATTCATGCTGACACAACTGTATTTCTGTTATCAAGTCAAGTTTATTGTCATTTCAACCATAAGCTGCTGGTACAGTACACAGAAAAAACAAAATAACGAAACTCCAGGACCCTGGTGCTACATGAAACAACACAAAACTACACTAGACTATGTGAGACAACACAAGGCTACACTAAACTACCCAAAACAACATATAAACTGCACTAGACTACAGACCTGCACAGGATGGCGTAAAGTGCACAAAACAGCACAGAGCAGTACAATAATTAATAAACAAGACAGTAGGCACAGTAGAGGACTAATTACAATATAATATAAATGATGTAGATGTCAGTCTAGACTCTGGGTATTGAGGAGTCTGATGGCTTTGGGGAAGAAACTGTTGCATAGTCTGGTCGTGAGAGCCCAAATTCTTTGGTACCTTTTACCAGATGGCAGGAGGGAGAAGAGTTTCTGTGTGGGGTACGTGGGGTCCTTCACAATACTGTTACTATAGACTGTAAATTACTATAAATTGCACATTGCACGTTTAGATGGAGACATAATGTAAGGATTTTTAAAGATATGAAGGATGTAATAATGTCAATTCAATTCAATACCTCACTACTTCTTTTAATTTCTGGTTTTGCACAACTTATTTAATTTCACAATTAAGATTTCACAACATATATTGGTGATATTAAACCAGATTCTGATTCTGAGGTTGTGAATATGTCAACCATAGCCTTCAGGTTACCACAAATGGACCATCTCCCAGACGTGTGCCCAAGGCCCCTCCCCTCCTCTTCTCATGACCTTGACTGCACGGCAGTGGAGTTGAAATAAAAAACATGCACTTTGATCTTCTTTCTCTGGGAAGACCTACTTTTTAAATCAACACGCTGTCTTGGGGTCTCGTCAGCAACAGAATGGGCATCTGTGCATGAAATATGTTGACCTCCCACTCATCACCAGTTTTAACACTCTTTCATTGCACGTTTTGTTGAAATGAAAAAAAAAATTCCAGACTTATCTTTGGCTTTGTGTAAATTGAAAAACAATTAATTGATTTTGTGGAAAGCTCGTACAAAGCTTAACTTGATTGAAAATGCTAAATCAGCTGTTCCTATAATTTTCAGGTGTGCTCAGGTTTTTGTTCAGAATCTAGAATTCTTCATTTCATCTAAAAATATGAGGTTCAGAAAATCTGTTCCACATTTCTATACTTGTGTTGGAATATGCTTAGCATCTTAGGTGTATCATAGAATTGGGACTTCTCCATCAGGTTTTCTGGTATGGTCCCCACCTGAGCATCCAGCCATTTAGTTTTTATGATTGTCAAACTGACATTGATTTGTTCTTTTATATGTACTAATATGTTTAATTTTCCCCCACCCTCATCGTTTTGTTCTGGCATCTTCCCACTTCCTTCTCAGTCCTGAAGAAGTGTTTCAGCCTGAAATGTCGATGATTTATTTATTTCCATACATGCTGCCTAACCTACTGAATTCTTCCAGCATTTTGTGTGTGTGTGTGTTGCTTTGGATTTCCAGCATCAGTAGACTTTCTCATGTTTGTGTCTTTATATTTTAATGCAAGTTCTTCAAAATGTTGCAAACCATGAAACCAGATTTCACACCTGTATATTCTTTTTCAAATTTGTGTTTTAATAGAGCTTATTCAGTGATTCACTTTTCTGGGTTATAATCACACTTCAAGCAAACTGCCATTTGTTATGCAAAATCACTATAAGCTGTTTACACCTTATTTAGGTGCAAATGGATATATCATGACCTTTAAAAAGTGCTCAATGCTTAGCAATTGAATTAACAGATGAGGAGCTATCAATTTGCCATAGTAGCATAGCGGTCAGGGCATTCCGGAATTTGGATATCAATTCCAGCACCTTCTGTGAAGTGTCTCCGTAAGTCTTCCCCATGGAATGTGTGGGTTTTCTCCAGGTCCTCTGGTTTCCTTCCATGGTCCAAAAACATACCAATTAGGTTGATTGTAAATTGTCCCGTGATTAGATTAGATTATGAAGACACGTAGTCGTCTTTTATTGTCATTTAGTAATGCATGCATTAAGAAATGATAGAATATTTCCTCCGGTGTGATATCACAAAACACAGGACAAACCAAGACTGAAAAAACTAACAAAACCACATAATTATAACATATAGTTACAAAAGTGCAACAATACCATAACTTGATGAAGAAGTCCATGAGCACAGTAAAAAGTTCAAATTCTCTCAGAAGTCCCACATCTCACACAGACGGGAGAAGGAAGAAAAACTCTCCCTGCCATGCCCGACCACAGTCCGACTCTGAGTCATCCGAAAACTTCGAGCCTCCGATCAGCTCTCTGCCACCGAGTACTGAGCGCCATCTCTGTCCGAACGATTCGACCTCAATCTTGGTCACCAACAGCAAGCGAAGCCGGGGATTTTGAGGCCTTCCCTCTGGAAGATTCCCGATCCCGCAGTAACAACAGCAGCAAACTGGCGTTTCAGAAATTTCTCCAGATGTTCCTCTGTGCTTTCACCTCTCTCTCCATCAAATCAGAATTGTCCATGGCCCCTATTTAACGGATACAATATCATTTTTCACCAGAGGGCTGCGCACGCGCGGTGCGCTGCTCTCTCTCCTCCCGCCATAATTTAGTCATGGTTAGTCGGGTTTGTCATGGATTGCTGGGATGGTGTGGCTTGAAGGGCCAGATGCTCTTTCTAAATGAATAGTAAAAAACAACACTAGCAATATCAATTGACATTCAATTTCCTTTGATATTAATAGTGTTTCTGCCATGCACTTTATTTTTTTTTAAATGTCACCTTAATCATTTTTGGTCTATAATATATAAACCTTTTAACTGTTGTTTTGTTTAAAAAAGGTGGTTGACTATTCTTTTATTTGTCAATTAATGTTTATTACTTGTTCATTGCTCATGCACTGAAGCGAATCATAAGAGTAAGTTAGAAGGAATTAAGCTGTATTTTTGAATCAGCCTAAAGTTGGCTCACTGAATTTATGCAGCAAAACCACGCCTAATGCAGCAGGAAACTACACCAGTAGTGCAAGGGTTAGCATAACACTTCACAGCACCAGCAACTGAAAGATCACTGTTCTATCCTGCCACTATCTCCAAGAACTCTCCACCTGACTGCGTGGGTTTACTCCAAGTGCTCTCGTTTCCTCCTACATTCTGAAGACACATGAGTTAAGGTTGCAAGTTGTGGGCATGCTGTGTTGGTGCTGGAAACATGGTGACACTTGCAGGCTTCCCCCATTGACACAAACAATGCGCTTCACTGTATGTTTTGGTATACATGTTACAAATAATGCTAATCTAATCTCTTTCATATTTTAAGTTCATACTGTGATCTACAATTTTTTTTTGAAAACTATAAACTCTTGATCAACTGCCCAAAATTTTTCATTAAAAAATGTACTTAGATAACACAGAAGATTTCTAATTTTCCAGAAGACTGGTCAGTTTCCTTTTTTATAAAAATGCTAAATTCAAAATGTGAACTGTGCAAAATTAAACACTGAATTTCAAGGAGCTTTTTTGCATATTTACATACAAAACAAATCAGGGAAAATAATCAAATGAAAAAATCTGCTGATACTGGATTTATTTACCTTACCTCTGCAGTTGCTGCCTGACCTAAGTAACTCCAGTGTTTTCTGCTTTTGTTTTAAACTTCAGTTTTGGGAAAAAAAATTGGATCAAGACTGATAATTTATATTGCAGCTCAGAATGTATATTCTTGTATAGATGAACCTTGTTCTATATGTTCACAATTTATCTGGACAAAAGAGGTAGGCAGAAATATAGTAGGCAGAAGAAATGAAGCAACAAAGAGGGCAAGGAGAGAGAGAGAAAAAACTGTCCACAGACAAGAGAGAACAAGATGAATCTTCCCACAAAAAGTATAATCAATACTCTCACAGAAACAGTATGTTGCCGGTAGTTACTTGAGAAAACCTTTTTTTTTCCCTGAAAAGAGCAAATACCACTTTTTCTTTTTGCTCACCCAAGGAAGAGCTATAATGCTAGATTTGGAACAGGTTTCTTTTTTTGAGACCCTGTGTCAACATCAATCATTCTCACGTCAGGCACACTATAGTTAGCTACAGATTCAAGCTCCTCTAATCTGTCTCAACAACACGTATAAGCCGCAACCACGGGCAAAGCATACAAGTGCAGCATTTTCCATTTCCCAAAAGAGTTGTGCCATGTCTTGTTTGAATACAGTTGCGACGCTGGGACTGGGCAGGAGAAATTTTGTGGGCATGGACCATTCAGGACTGGATTCAGATTACCACCATTTGCTGAAGCACTATTGCAAGCAACAGTGCAAATCAAACAGCAACTAGCGTACAGCAACCAAGGACCCCTTTATAGAGTGCAGATGAAATCATGAGTGAGGGATGGTTATGATTGCTAAATGGGATGTCTATGTGTCAGGTGAACAGACTACATAAGTTGTATTGCTGAGATTCATTAAGGCAGCACTGACATCAAATAGGCATCATACACTGATGTCACTTCCTGCAAGCTCTGCCCTTCTCAATATGGTGGTCAGTATGACTCATGCTGCAAAAGCAGGCACACGTAATACAGACTACCTTACGACAAATCCACTTTTCAAAACATCCAAATAGCAGGCCACCCACAGTTAATATTTTCTATATTTCTCAGAATGTCAGTCACAGCCATGGTCATGCAAAAATAATAGAAAAGTTAAGTCAGGCAGTATCTATGGAAAAGAGTAAACAATCAACGTTTCGGGCCAAGACCCTTCTTCAGAACTGAGATGCTGCCTGACCTGACCTGATCTATTCCACAGGTGCTGCCTGACCTGCTGAGTTAGTCCAGAATTTTGTGTGTGCTGTTTTGGATTTCCAGCATCTGCAGATTTTCTTGTCTTTGTAATGGAAAAGCATATCTAAAGATGCAGGTCCTCTTGTTGCCAGAGAATAGAGGTATGCTGTCTATAAATCATAATATTTGTATCATTTTAACTGTGGCCTTGTGAAAAGATGGCGAATTCAGTGAATTCCTGTCCTGTATTTCCGAGAAGTGGGAGGAATGGCTCAGCTGTGGCAAACAGAGCCAGAAGTACAGCAGTAAATCCAGTAAAAAAAAAAGCTGCAGTCTGGAATCATCCTGATGAAATTACACTGATTTAATTTCCACGCTGTGTGGACATTTGGCACCATTTGGACTTGTGCCCTGACATCTTCATCTGGGATAAATTGAATGAAATAAAAACCTTACAAAAGCTTCCAGTGGTATTAACCAGTAATAGTGATGCATTTGTAAGTTCATTCTGACTTTTGGACCTCAGTCCTTTCAAGTTGTATTCCAAGGCCATTTGTACTGGCAGCAAATTATTTTTTATTTTAAGCTTCAGCTATCACCTTCAAAAATGTGCAAAATATATTATGCCAGAATGCCTCAGCTGTAATAAAGTTTGGCACCAACAGCTCACCATATACCTGCACCATCCTGTGCAATTTAATTGGCATTCAGTGGGTTGATAAATGAATTGGCTTAATGGAACAATATACATGACATATGCAGGACTCTCCTGAGAAATAGGATTCATTTTTGTTCTTCACACTTCAACATGCTGCAGATACCAACACAGCCTTTTCCAACAGCTGTGCCACTGTGAATATGACATTCCTGCCAGCACCACAACCCACTGCTTTGTCTCCTGTGGACACCCACTCAGTCCAGAGGTTGATAGCTCTTATTTATATTTCTCCTCTCTCCATGCTCTCACCCAGAAATTTAGAGTATGAAATGTTTTTTTTAAATTTTTGTAACATCGAGAATTTTTTAATAAGCAAGCATTAGCTATCAAATTAGTGCTGAAAGAAATTGCATTTTGTAGTTGTAGTTGAATGCCAATCAACTGAGTTGAACGCCGTTACAGTTTAGACTGATTCACGGTAAGGACAAATAATTCTAAACCTCATTTTAGGACCAGGGAAGGGAGGTTCATCTGACCTACTGTATAGCATTGGTGACTTTCTTGTTGCCTGGACGATGCCAGTGCATGCTGTTGGCTACTTGTCCGCAAGGTGGAAGGAGTGCTTGTGTCACTCGCTCAGATCCCAACTGGGTGCCAGTTTGCGGCTCGGATTTCCACTTTGAGGATGCCTTGACATGCAAATAAGCTCAAGGAAACTGAGAAACGAAACGGTGTGTGACAGTTTCTAATTACTGAGTAAAAACAACATATGGAAACTTCATTGTCCATTTCATCCCTCAACATGTACTATCAAGTCAGATTTCTTTTGCTCAATCATTCTCTCTAGAGCATTTAGAACTGTTTCATTTGTTTGAGCTGTGCAAAAGCATCACTTGACGGGGTTGCATGATGATTTCATTTGCCAGATCCAGCTTTAGAGATCATTAATTCCTTAAACCTTTAATAATTTTCTGCTCTCCCTTAACTCTTGAAGCGCCAGACCCCCTTTAACGCAAATATTCATTGCAGAAAAATGCTGAAGACATTTTGATTCTCAGAAATGATGCAAGAAAATGTTAAATGACACACAAGATGTTGTAAGATTAAAACCGCTTCATGGCTGCACCTCAGTTACAAATATTGATAGGTGGCAAATTATAAAATTTCAGAAGAAGGGATGTCAAGAATAATCATTAGCACAGATTTGGAAAGTTTAGTCAGGTCAAAGGATTGAGACAGCCATCAGGGTCTGTCTTGGGGCAGCAGAATTCTCTCAGGGTTTACTCCGATCCCCTCTGGCCATAGCCACAATGTCAGTTAATGAATCAGAAAAAAACCTGGAAACCAGATGTCCCAGCTTATTAATGCGCACATCATTTCCAAAGCAGCCTGTAATGGCATTCAATGAGCTATCTGTGTGGAGCAGACACTGACAAACTTACAGATCTAATTTAAATCCACGTTTCACTGCGTAACTTTCCAAGTGTAAGTTTCATTGCCATTAAAGGCAATTTATTAACTGATGTGCTAATTTGCAAGCAAATAGTAATCATAATCAAGAATTTAAAATGATTTCCCATGTATTGAAGGCTTTTCAAAAGCTCCGTGTTTTCTTATTCTCATATTCTATCTAATTGTTAAGCATTGTCTTTCAAACCCAAGAGACGTCTCTGTTCTTTTTGATCAGTGGCAGTTAATTTTAATGCCACCTCTTGCTCAACATTGCAGTCTAATTTTATGTTAATATACTGAAAGTTGTCAAATGTGGCAAAATCCATGTATAAATTACACAGGAAGTAGCTCACAGGAGTGGGACATTATGACAGTCATGGTTAGCCAAGGCTGCTAACACACTGGAAAAGAACCAATTCTCCAACATTGGTCAGCTGCTGAAAGACATCTACAGAACCTTTGATCTTATGGTATAATGTTTACAAAGAGTTTTAAAGGTTTTTCTTAAAATGTCACTTGCTGTGTCAAAATTCTTCAGCACATACTGTTTTATATAACTTAAATGTTATGTGAGATTATTACTTAGACACACATTACTCCCATTTTTACAGTTACAGTCACTCATCTCACCATATCTGCAGTTTTGACTTTCCTTGTCAATACCCTTCATATTATTTTCTGCTGTAACTTTCAGTCTTAAATTTTTTTGCCTATCTTCAAAAGGTGTGCTGAGGTTAAGAAATTCAAAACAGGAAACCAAAAACTATTTCAAGACAATGGTCTGTGTGTAAAGTCAAAGATCAGATAATAAAATAGTTCATTATCACTCATCTTAACAATAGTAACAAGATAACAGGAAGCAATTATGTAAACAGCTACCCTGGAATTTTTGGCTAATCAGAACCTGACTACAAGCAGAGAAGTGGATAATCTGGATATTCCAACCAAAAATCAATTCATTAACCTCTATATCAGGGGTTCCCAACCTTCTTCATAATGCAATGAGCCTTACCATTAACCGATGGGCCTGTGGACACCAGGTTGGGAATTCTTACTCTAATTGGCCGTATCTCAGGCTTAATTATGCACCTTCCGGCCTAGTCTTTGAACAATATTCTATTCCTTCTAAACTGTATCTTCCAGTTCATTTCCAAATAGTGACCTGGAAGTCTGGCCTGTATGTATGAAAACTGCACATTGAAAGGACTTAATCTTCCCTTAGCAGCCAAGATCTGATTGGAAAATTATCAAGTATTAATCATCAACATTGTTGCATTGGAGTATAGCCACTTAATTGATGAAAAAGAAAAATCTTCCCTTCTTTGAGATGTACACCTCTGTAGTTAACAGCAAATATCTGTATTATTGACAGTTTAGCAAATGGATGCCAAACTACCCTCCAAAGCTGTGAACCGTGGAGAGAGGCTGGAACAATTCCGGTTTTGGATTTCTTAACCTCAGCATGCCTTTTGAAAATGGAAAAACCAAAGAGGCAGCTTGTGAAGGGCAAGTGGTTTGACTTTCCAGTTCTGAGATATGGAGGGGTGGGGTAGGGAGAGGTTCAGAGTTGTTTGCTTTTCCAGTGTGGTTAATTCAGACCGTTTCTGAAGACCAGCAATACCTATTCCACGTGTTAGAAGACTGCCCAAATCCCAAGGACTCGCTCATCACCTCCTATTGAATGTGATGGAAACTGATGTTTCCCCATCTCTCTGCCTGGCTACACAGCTCTCCTCAGCTCTGAGTGTTCTCCATGGTAACAAGCTCTTTGGGCTGCAGATAACTGTTGGAAAGGAAAATGTAGCTCTTTCAAATATTAGAGAAAAGAAAGGTGAAAGAAAATGGGCTACAATGAAAGGAAGTGAGTGGAATTGCAAAGATATAGACATTGAAAACAAAGGGACAAGTAGTCTAGGAATTGACTCAAAGCCAAGGAAGTGAAAGTACACACAAATTCAAGACGAAAGATAAGAACAGAGAGCTAATGAACTCAAGGAGGAAGATTTAAACAGGTGGGTTTGGTCACTGAATGAGTTCTATACAATTTCTCCCCATGGTCAACATTGAAGCAGAATTCAATTTCTCGAAAAATGAACTAAACAATCCAGTTTTAACTTTAGACATCCTGGTAAAGGCAAGTCTAAAGAGCTTCAGTAATGTAAAACGTAATGTTATTTTTTGAAGTATTTATCTCCTTTTACTGTATACTTAGCTTTACTTCTCAACATTACCATGCACACACACAATGAAGAGACAAAAAATTTGAAACATTAAACCAGTCTAGTGTATAGACAATGATCAAACAGTGAAAATAGGTGAAGAAGAAGCACTTTTAACTGGTGGCAGAGTTTAGTTGATGACAAATGCAAAACAGCAAGATAACTGCACTGGAAGGCTTTTGGAAAAAAGGCATATTTAGTAACCACATAAAATAGAACATATGGTAATGAGAGGATAACGTAATACATTGTCACAATGTGTTAATGCAGCTTCCTGCCATGTGCCTATATTTCCAGAGCACAAATTTCTTATTCTCCACCAACTGCTGCAGTGATAAAAAAAACTAAATAAAAAGAGAGTGAATAAACCCTTGTAATCTCATCTCAATATGCTCTGCAAAAATATTGTAAAGACTCTTGTAGTAAAACATCACAGTGTGAACATCTGAAATGGTAGGAAACATTCAGCTAGTGAGGTAGCAAATGTGGAGTTATTGTTTCAAAGTGGCTGGAAATGGGCATCAGCTTTCAAGAACACTCATGAGGCTCAAAACTATCCAATACAAAAGTATTGCTCTCACCCCATCCTCCCACCACCCCAGCAGGGATAAGGCTCCCCTTGCCCTCACCTACCACCCCACCAGCCTCTGAGTCCAACATATAATTCTCCGTAACTTCCTCCACCTCCAATGGGATCTCACCACCAAACACATCTTTCCCTCCCCGCCTTTCTGCTTTCCGCAGGGATCGCTCCCTACGTGACTCCCTTGTCCATTCATCCCCACCATCCCTTCCCACCGATCTCCCTCCCGGCACTTATCCTTGTAAGCGAAACAAGTGCTACACATGCCCTTACACTTCCTCCCTCACCACCATTCAGGGCCCCAGACAGTGCTTCCAGGTGAGGCGACACTTCACCTGCGAGTCGGCTGGGGTGATATACTGCATCCAGTACTCCCGATGTGGCCTTCTATATATTGGCGAGACCTGACACAGACTGGGAGACCGTTTCGCTGAACACCTACACTCTGTCCACCAGAGAAAGCAACATCTCCCAGTGGCCACACATTTTAATTCCACGTCCCATTCCCATTCTGACATGTCTATCCACGGCTTCTTCTACTGTCAAGATGAAGCCACACTCAGGTTGGAGGAACAACACCTTATATTCTGTCTGGGTAGTCTCCAAACAGATGGCATGAAATTTAACTTCTCTAACTTCCATTAATGCCCCTTCTCCCCTTCTTATCCCATCCCTTATTTATTGTTTCCTTTTTTTTCTCGCTCTTTTTCCTCTCTCTGTCCCTCTCACAACAACTCCTTGCCTGCTCGCCATCTTCCTCTAGTGCTCCCCTCCCCCTTTTTTTCCTCCCCAGACCTCCTGTCCCATGATCCTCTCCCTTCTCCAGCCTTGTATCCCTTTTGCCAATCAACTTTCCAGCTCTTAGCTCCATCCCTCCCCCTCCTGTCTTCTCCTATCATTTTGGATCTCCCATCCCCCTCCCACTTTCAAATCTCTTACTGTCTCTTCTTTCAATCCTGACGAAGGGTTTCAGCCCGAAACGTTGACTGTACTTCTTCCTATAGGTGCTGCCTGGCCTGCTGCATTCCACTAGCATTTTGTGTGTGTTGCTTGAATTTCCAGCATCTGCAGATTTCCTCGTGTTTGCGCCAATACAAATATATCATCTACACAATGTATTGCACCAGAATCCAATGTTTCTTCAATTGGACCTTCCAAACCCTTGGCCTCTACTCCTTCACCCCTACCAAAGCATCCCAACTGAGCTATGCAGGTTACAAGGGCATTTAAATATCAACGTTTAGCAAGAAATCGCTCTCAATTAATCCCAAGGTTAATATATGATACCAGACAACATTTTCAGCCCGTTATGTATTATGTATTTCACGATTATTTTCAGTCATTTGCACTCAGCAGAGTGCGTAAATTATACTTTCAAAATGCAGCTCCATTGGTTTTAGTGGTAAACTTCAAAAGCAGAGTAAAAGTGGCAATGATAGAAGATAAATTCCAATTATTTTTAAATTTACTACCGTCTTGTGTCACAACTGAAAGAAATTGCTCCAGAATTTGCTTACTCAAAAGGACTATAATTAACAGAGGTTTTCATCATCTTGACAGCTGGAGGGATTTGTGTGTGTTCTAATGGAAATGGTAGAGATGTTTGTCTGCAAAACTTTCTAGGGAATACCACTGGTCACTCATGGTATTACTGTAAGGATATACAGCATGCATCTTCATCTCCATGTAATCAGGCCAATGTAAATGGGGTTTCTTTTTGTGTGCAACTTTTCACTGCCTCAAGGGATTTAATGCCAAAACTTCCATTTCCAGTTTGTTTTTAAATTCATTTTGCCTTCCATTCTCTACCTCCCCCAAGACATTCTCCTGCTGTCAGGCAGATAAAATCTTACCACCATCTCTTCAGGATTCTTCAGACTTCCTACTCTCAAATCACTATCCCAGGCTTGATCCCAGCCCAGAAATGTTGATAGCTTCCTTCCGCATCCATCTGACAGCCCCATCGAGGGATGTGACATTGCAATTGCAACACCAACTGGTACATCCTACATTCCCAACCACATTCTCATCCAACGTGCCAGCTGGAGTAAACACTTGCCAATCTCATTCCCATCCAATTTATTTCACCCAGTGTTGACCCTTGGGCTTTGCCAATGAGAAACCTGTCACTGCCCTCCTTTGCATCTCCTTCCAAAACACACACTCAGTTGCAAACATTTCACTCCATGAGATTATTGTGCATTGTCATCCTGACTCTAATGAAAACTAGCTGACACAATGATAATATGGGCCAGGACATCTGACCTGCTGATTGGCAGCAGTTGAAAGGCTGCCAAATCTCTAACCAGCCGCTCATTATTAAAGCCAATCACTCACTCTTTCAGCCTTTGCATCGGGGGACATTCTTCACTGGAAGTGACACAGGAAGCCATTCAGCTAGAATTCATGCTAGCTTCTAGCAGAGTCATACAATCAGTCCTATTTCCCTTCTTGCTTCACCGTAGCCCCACAACATAGTCTCTCTCACATGCCTATTAACTTCATTCTATTGTCCCTCAACGACAATAATGGGTACTTTGCAGAAAAGATGAAACCCTACAGTGGATTTTTAGAAGGAAACTGGATCACCCAGTTGCAGAAAATGCTAACTTCACACAGATCTGTCAAGTTTCTGACTCATCAGGGCATGAAGGGATACAGGGAGAAGGCAGGAGATTGGGGTTGAGGGGGAAATGGACCAGCCATGATGAAATGGCGAAGCAGACTCAATGGGCCAAATGGCCTAATTCTGCTCCTATTTCTTATGGTCTTATAAAGAATAAATCCAGATTCTGGGAATTGTGAGGCAGTAACTGCGACTATTATGTTGTCCATCGTATCCCTTGGCCAGGGTCTGTTGAGATTTATCAGTAGACATGGATCACCGACTGATTGAGGGTCCAGAGAAGGAGAGGACTTTTTCAGGGAGCGTTTAAACATGAAATGGATTCAGGTATTTGGGAGGTTAAAAGGTATGAATGAAACTGCCTCCTCAACTTTCAGCTAGTCACCTATTGGAAGTAGCAGAGTGAGGGCACTGGTGTTCCCAGCACCAGAGACCTTGAATGCTGGGTTCTCCCCGTGGTTGTAGGGGTTCCAGTTTCCTCTCAAAGATACGTGCTAGCAGGTTGACTGGCTGGTCTATGTTACCCCTTTGGTGTAGGTAAGCAGGAAAAGAACAGAGGGGGAGTTTATGGACACATGACAGGGAACAAGTTGAAGGGCTGAAGGGTCAATGAGCTTGGTTGGGGGTTAAACAGCATGGGTCCAATTGACTGAATGGCCTCCTTTGTTAAACACAATGCAAAGCAACTCTTGTTTATTGAAGGCAACAATAGGAGGGACTATTGGTACCTGGGACTATTGCAGCAATCCAAAAATGGTCCCCAGGACCCCCAGTATTTAACCAGGCATACATAAAGCTTAAACACTAGAAAGTCTGTAGATGCTGAAAATCCAAAGCCACACAAACAAAATGCTGGAGGAATTCAGCAGGTCAAGCAGCATCTGTGGAAATGAATAAACAGTTGACGCATCAGGCCGAGACCCTTCTTCAGGAAATATAAAGCTTGAATCAATCACATAGACTGTTAACTTTACTTTCCTGCCATTTTATCTCTGCTGGATAGTCGCTTACATGTCCAGACTTAGCAGCCAATCTTAATGAGTATGTCATCACTGTGATATCAGCAAGTGTGTAGAGAACTGTGTATCAAAGAGATCCATCTGGGTATTCCCAAATCAAAGCCTTAGATGAACTGAGAGATTTGCTCCCTACTGAAGTCCAGGTCTGTAGCATTCAAATCAGGTGTCCGTGACCTATACAAGAAATCGAGGTACAACCCTTGTAAAGCCAGAGATGCCAACAGAGAACTTCAAGCTCCAGACCAGCTGTCAGTTGTGGCAGGTGCATACATGCCACAACAGGCTACAGAACAAAGTCAGGAGGCATTGCTGACACAGCCAAGAGAAAATCTGCAGATGCTGGATATCCAACCAACATACACACAAATTGCCGGAGGAACTCAGCAGACTAGGCAGCATCTATGGAAAAGAGTAAACAGACGACGTTTCGGTCCGAGACCCTTTTTCAGGACTGGAGAGAAAAAGATAAGGTGTCAGGGCAAGAAGGTGGGGGGAGGGGAGGAAGAAACACGGGGTGATAGGTGAAACCTGGAGGGGGAGGGGTGAAGTAAAGAGCTGGGAAATTGACAGGTGAAAGATACAGGGCTGGAGAAGTGGGGAATCTGATAGGAGAGGACCAAAGGCCATAGAAAAAAAGGGAAGGGGGAGGAGCACTAACAGGAGGTGATGGGCAGGTAAGGAGATAAGGGGAGAGGAAAAATGGGAATGGGGAAGGAAATTGTGCTCCCTCCCCCCGCTTTCTGCAGCGATCGCTCCCTATGCGACTCCCATATCCACTTGCCCCTCCCCACTGATCTCCCTCCTGGCACTTATCCTTGCAAGCGGAACAAGTGCTACACCTGCCCCTACACCTCCTCCCTCACTACTGTTCAGGGCCCCAGACAGTCCTTCCAGGTGAGGCGACACTTCACCTACGAGCCTGTTGTGGTCATCTACAGTATCTCGTGCTCCCGGCGTGGCCTCCTGTATATCAGTGAGACCCGACGTAGATTGGGAGACTGCTTCACCAAGCACCTACGCTCTATCTGCCAGGAAAAGCAGGATATACCAGTGGCCACACATTTTAATTCCACTTCTCAGTCCTATTCCGACATGTCAGTCCATGGCCTCCTCTACTGTCACGATGAGGCTACACTCAGGTTGGAGGAGCAATACCTTATATTCCGTCCGGGTAGCCTCCAACCTGGTGGCACGAACATTGACTTCTCGAACTTCTGGTAATGCCCCCTCACCCAGCTCTCCTTCACCATTCCCCATTCCTATTTTTCTCCTCTCACCTTATCTTCTTACCTGCTCATCACCTCACTCTGGTGTTCCTCCCTCTTTTCTTTCTTCCATGGCCTTCCGTCCTCTCCTATCAGATTCTCCTTCTTCAGCTCTGCATCTCTTTCACCAATCACCTTCCCAGCTCTTTATTTCACCTTTCCCTCCCTCCTACTTTCACCCATCATCCTGTGTTTCTTCCTCCCCTCCCCCCCACCCCCCACCCCCCACTTTTTATCATCAGAGTCCTCATCTTTTTTTCTCCAGGCCTGATGAAGGGTCTTGGCCCAAAATGTCAACTGTACTCTTTTCCATAGATGCTGCCTGGCCTGCCGAGCTCTTCCAGCATTTTGTGTAGGTATTGCTGACAACAATACATCCTTCCTCAAGGAGCTTAAAGAATTCTATGTATTTCTTGAACAGAGAGAATTGAAATATCACTACCAGCCCTGAAAGCCTCCAATGCACCCATACCCAGAGTCACCATTGCGGATGTCAGATCAGTCTTCCAGAGAGAGTACGTCCCAAAAGTATCTGGCCAACATGGTGTCCCTGGCTGTGTCCTTGGATCCTGCACAAATTAGCCGTTGAGGATACTTGCAGACATTTCTAATCAAACCTTGGTTCAATCCAAGGTTCTCACCTGGCTTTAAAAGACCACTATTTTCCCAGTCCCAAAGAACAGTAAGGTAACGTGCATTTATGACTACCGTTTGGCGAATCTGATGTCCACCACCACGAAGTACTTTGAGAGGATTGTCATAGCATACATCAACTCCAGCCTCCCAGAAAACCTTAATCCACTGCAGATTGCCTACCGCTGAAAGAGGTCCATGGCAGACGCCACCTCCTTGGCCTTGCATTCATCTCTGAAGCATCTGGACACCTACATCACACTATACTTTATTGACTGCTGTTCCATCTTCAATACTATAATTCTAAGCAAACTCATCTCCAAACTCTTGAACCTAGGACTCAACATTTCCCTTTGTAAGTGGATCCTTGACCAATCAGTAACAATAGTCAGCAATACCTCCATCCCAATTATGTTCAACACTAGTGCCTCATAAAGCTATGTCCTCAGCCTTCTACACCTTACACACTCATCACAGTGTGGTAAACTCTACAAGTTTGCAGATGACACCACCATAGTGGCCTGAATCTCAAGGAACAATGAGTCTGGGAAAAGGAAGGTGATGGATAACAACAATCTTTCCCTCAAAGTCAGCAAATCAAAACAGATGGTTTCTGACATCAGGAAGCAGGAGAATGCACATGCTCCTGTTTACATCAATGCTGCTGAGGTGGAAGTGTTTCAGAGCTTCATGTTCCTAGAGGCAAACATCACCAAAAGCTTGTCCTGGTCAAACCACATAGACACCATGGCCAAGAAAGTGCAACAGCACCTCTATCCCTCGGAGGCTCAGGAAATTCAGCATGAACTCAGCAATCTTAATAGAGGCACCATATGAAACATCCTACCTAGATGCATCACAGCTTGGCCGGGCAACTGCTCTGATAGAGGCAGCAAGAAACTGTGGAGAATTGTGAACACAGCTCAGCACATTACAAAAACCAGCCTCCCCTCCTTGGGCTCTGTCTACACTTTCTGATGCTTCAGAAAAGCAGCCAGCATAATCATAGACCTCTCTCAGCCTGGATAACTCTTCTCCCTACCTTTGATTAGGCAGAAGATACAAAAGCAAATGAAACTAACACCAGACTCCGGGGCAGATTCTACCCCACTTTTACAAGAATATTGAACAGACCTCTTGTATAACAAAACAGACACTTCAGCTTACAAGCAACATACATCAAAGTTGCTGGTGAACGCAGCAGGCCAAGCAGAATCTATAGGAAGAGGTGCAGTCGACGTTTCAGGCCGAGACCCTTCGTCAGGACTAACTGAAGGAAGAGTGAGTAAGGGATTTGAAAGTTGGGAGGGGGAGGGGGAGATCCAAAATGATAGGAGAAGACAGGAGGGGGAGGGATAGAGCCGAGAGCTGGACAGGTGATAGGCAAAAGGGATATGAAAGGATCATGGGACAGGAGGTCCGGGAAGAAAGACAAGGGGGGGGGAACCCAGAGGATGGGCAAGGGGTATATTCAGAGGGAGAAAAAGGAGAGTGAGAGAAAGAATGTGTGCATAAAAATGAGTAACAGATGGGGTACGAGGGGGAGGTGGGGCCTTAGCGGAAGTTAGAGAAGTCGATGTTCATGCCATCAGGTTGAATTAATTCCACATCCCATTCCCATTCTGACATGTCTATCCACGGCCTCCTCTACTGTAAAGATGAAGCCACACACAGGTTGGAGGAACAACACCTTATATTCCGTCTGGGTAGCCTCCAACCTGATGGCATGAACATCGACTTCTCTAACTTCGGCTAAGGCCCCACCTCCCCCTCGTACCCCATCTGTTACTCATTTTTATGCACATATTCTTTCTCTCACTCTCCTTTTTCTCCCTCTGTCCCTCTGAATATACCTCTTGCCCATCCTCTGGGTCACCCCCGCCCCCCCTTGTCTTTCTTCCTGGACCTCCTGTCCCATGATCCTCTCGTATCCCCTTTTGCCTATCACCTGTCCAGCTCTCGGCTCTATCCCTCCCCCTCCTGTCTTCTCCTATCATTTTGCATCTCCCCCTCCCCCTCCAGCTTTCAAATCCCTTACTCACTCTTCCTTCAGTTAGTCCTGACGAAGGGTCTCGGCCTGAAACGTCGACTGCGCCTCTTCCTATAGATGCTGCCTGGCATGCTGCGTTCACCAGCAACTTTGATGTATGTTGCTTGAATTTCCAGCATCTGCAGAATTCCTGTTGTTTGCGTTTAACTTCAGCTTACAATCTACCTTGCCTTGCCCCTTATTGTCTGTCTGCATTGCACTTTCTCTGTAACTGTAACACCACATTCTGCATTCTGTTACCACTTTTTCCTTCATATCTCCTCATGTACTGTTATGAAATGACCTGTATGGATGGCAGGCAAAACAAAATCTTTCTGTTAGCTCAGTGCATGTGACAATAAACTGATTAACATTGCTCTTGAAAATAATCACTGCCGGCATTACTTAATGGGCACTCTTCACCCTGTTCAAAGAAAATGTACCAGAGTAATTAAGGATGGAGAGCGAAATTCTCCAGGAACTTCAAAGATTTGTGTTACTGCATTGCAAGAATGTGAGATAACACCACAACACAGTTTTTAAGGTCCACCTCTTACATGTTCTGATCAATTGTAATCTTCAGGGTTTTTTTTAATGATTATTTGTGTTGGCTGCCAATAGCTTAAGAATATAAAGTCAAATGAAGTGAGTTTTGTGTTTTGGCTTTTCACAGAATATTAATGTTGCAATGAATAGAAGTGAGGCCAGTCATGACCTGTGCATGCCCAGCAGGGCCCTGCAGAGGGTTCCAGTGGGTGGGAAGGGAGATACTCAGGCATAACCATCTGACAAGCAGCAGATTGGATTGGATCTCATCTAGATCTGCTTCCCATTCTGCTAAATTTTCCCGTTTTGATGAGCCACATCGCAGTCGTGACTGCAGGGCTCTCATCACCAGATCAAATGTGAGTCTTCCCTTCTGCACTTCTGGCAGTGCCACATTTCATTGTCTCACTTTGCTCCACCCATCCCGACCTGCCTTTAAAATCCTGGTTCTTTAATGCCCATCTCATAATGGCTGTCCCTGTGAGTACCTTCTCTTCTTTCCAGCCTCCAACTCCTATCGCCATGCCCAGCTAATAGCTACATCCATCTAATTTCATCATGTTTCTCCAGTGGATTTGACAGTTTTAAGCTAGAGGCGGTCCCCCTATTCCTCCCTCAACTTGGAGCCACAAGCAATCTGCTGGACCAGCTTAGTATCTGTTATTAGGAAGGCAAAGTGGAAAAGGATTATCATCAATTCCCATCCTTCCACAGATGCTGCTCAACTTGATGGTCTTGAAGATCTGTGTCTTGGTACATATGACAGTAATAAACCAATTTACCAGCACACTGAGGTCCTCCAGCAGGTGCTGCAGATTCCACCATCTGGAGTCTTGTGTCTCCTTTAGTTTGACCACTTTCAACTGTCTAGGATTACCCAACTTTGTTAATGCTTATCCACATCAGCAGCCTCACTATTTGACTTCATTCCTCAGTTGGCCTATCATTGCTGTTGTGCCCTACCTTGCATAACATCTACTTAGCCAACTGAAATTTTAGGAAATGCAGATGCTGGAAATCTAAACTTTAAAAAAAAATGTTGGAAGTACCCAATCGCATTTATGGGAAGAGAAACTGAGCTAACATTTCAAGTTCAAGTGCATTTATTGTCATTCAACCATACTCATGTATACCACCAAACGTGACAGCATTCCTCTGAATCAAGGTGCACAACACAGTACATATAACACGCACACACACACTGTTACGTACCCCGTAACTGGGTTGCCACAGCAGAAATGGACCACTTAGTTGGAGTCTGGATTACTGGAACTAAGAAAGTTTTATTAAAGAAATAAGCAACACAGTACTCTAATAGTAAGGATATAAATGCAACAGGTTAGCAATGAATAAACACACATGTACAAAGAACTAGAATAATAGGATCAATCAAGCTCTATCGCAGTCTAGGGGTAAAATGATCAATCACAAGTGACAGAGTTCAGTTTAGTTCAGTTCGCAGTAATCGCCGTTGTGCCGTTGGGGAGAGAGAGAGAGAGAGAGAGAATGAATATGCAAATCAAATTCCACACAGACCTTCGATATTCCTCGCAGTTAGCTTTCGGGCGAGCCCTTTGTAATGTCTTCTGAGGTCACCGACTGTGACCCCTCCGTTCCAGATACGATCGTTCTTCTGCGGTGAACCCGGCACCCAGGCAAGGGCGGACACACACACCAGGTTCCCGCCCGACCATATCTTTCCACCCTGTGCGTCTATGGCTGGTCCCGCGAGCAGACCTCCAAAACTCCCACCGACTTGTGGGGGCACACCGCTTCCAGGGTCTCGTTACCTCATGGTGTCGTGTGTGGTGTGTCTGTTGCCTTAGCGAACCTATCCCTTTTTATCCCCCTGTTGGGGTATCGCCTGTCCATCAGACTTCAAACAGTTCAGGTTCAAAGCAACCAGTCTTGACAATACTCAGACTGGTGTCTCTTTCCATTAATCTCTCTCGTGTCTTCATTAACATTTCCAAATGCTGCTCCATTGTCTTACTTATCTCTCTCTCCTGAAGACAGGTGGCAGATCAACTGATGATCCCACTGGTGATAGCACAGGACAGTTAACATCTTAGTCTATGTGTACTTTTGTCACCCTCTTTTGTCACAACACACACACACAAACTAATATTACCACAAATAAGTTAACAAATAATAAGGTGCATATATGATACAAGTTAAAAAGTAAACAGTAATGCTACTGGAGCTTCATGTGTGATGAGACCTAGGTGGTGGCAGCGAGTTTAGTGTCTTATGGCCGAGGGGGAAGAAGCTGTTCTCCATGTTAACACTTCCAGTCCTGATGCTAGTTCTCCCTGCCTGATGATAGGAGATCAAAAAGATTGTTGAATGGATGGGAGGGATCATTGACAATGCTAAGGGCCCTAATGATAATTATGCAGCCTTCTGATAAATATCTCTGATGGGTGGAAGAAAGACCCCAGTGATCTTCTCAGAATTCCACACAATCCTTTTAGTGACTAGCACTCAAATGTCTTGCAATTCCCATTCCGAGTGGTGATGTAGCTGGTCAGGATGCTCTTGAAGTTGCTCTTGTAAAAATTGGTTAAAGTAGAGCCTCACTCACCTCAGTCTCCTCAGGAAGTGGAGATGCTGTAGTGTTTTCTTGACCACCAAGGTGGTTTGAAGGACCAGGTAATATCAACCAATTTCAGGGCAAAGATCTTGAATCAAATTTGATAGCAGACAAAAATAAGCTTGATAAATTGCAGTAAAATACAATGCTGTAATACCTAGATGGACCAAGGGATAAGCTGCAAACAAAATTTCCTGATCAATGAGTGAATGGGGGTAGTTAGAGAATGGGAACATAGATTACAAGAATCCCCCATCAAGGGGGCCTTCAAGCTCTCACCCCATCTTTCTGAGTCCATAACAGTGATAGCGTTCCTCTTGTCCTTACTTACCATCCCATGAGTCTCCATATCCAACACATCATTCTCCGCTGCTTCCACCATCTCCAAAGGATCCTACCACGAAACCACCTACTCTTTCTGCAGGGATCGCCCCCTCTGCAATTCCCTTTTCCATTCATCCCACCCCACTGATCTCCCTTCTGGCACTCATCCTTGCAAGTGGCCAAAGTGCTACATGAGCCCATACAGCCCCGCTCTACTTAGGGCCCCAAACTGTTTGCCCAGGATAGGCAACACTTCACCCGTGTATCTGCTGAGGTCGTCTATTGTGTCCGGTGCTCCTGCTGCGGACTCCTCTACATTGGTGAGACCCACTGTAAACTGGGGGATGGCTTCATCAAGCACCTCGGTCCATCTGCCTAAAGTGGAATTCCCTGGTGACCAAACATTTTGTTTCTGATTCCCGTTCCGATATGTCGGTCCATGGCCTCCTCTTTTGCCACGATGAGGCCATCCTTAGGATGGAGGAGCAATACCTTATATTCTGTCTGGGTAGCCTCCAACCTGATGGCATGAATATCAATTCCTCATTCCAGTAAAAAAAATTCCCTCCCTTTCCCCTCCTCCTGTTCCCCACTCTGGCCCTTTACCTCTTCTCACCTGCCTATTACCTCCCCCAATGTCCCTCCTCCTTCCCTTTCTCCTCCCCTATCAGATTCCATCATCTCCATCCCATGACCTTTCCCACCCACCTGGCTTCACCCATCACCTTCTAGCTATCCTCCTCCTCCTCCCACCTTTTTATCCCGGTGTCTTCCTACTTCCTTTCCAGCCCTGAAGGGTCTCAGCCTGAAACGTCGGTTCTTTGTTCATTTCCATGGATGCTTCCTGACCTTCTGAGTTCCTCCAGCATTTTAAGAATGTTACTATAAACTACAAGAATATAGGAGCTGCAAAAAGCCACAAAGAAGCCGATGCCAACTGAGCTATCTTGAATACTTCAGATTTAAAATTCTCATCCACATTTTCAACCCTCTTCATGCCACATCAACTCCACTCTAGCCCACCATATCCAAAAGCCTCTTGCTACCCCTGCTTCTATTTGCTCCATCCTCAATAGCATGTCTTCAGCTGGCAAGGTCCCAACGCTCGGGAATTTTCTGTCTCCTCTTCTAAAACTTTTCACCGACCAAGCTTTGATAATCCTCTTGGGAAGTATTAGGCACCAGAGGCATTAAAAATATGGAAGCTGCATTATTGCTGTTGTGATGGAAATCAGCTGCTGCTGCTTGGCATACATGTACTTCTGTGTATCATCATTTTGGCACTTGAAGTGAATTCAACCAGTGAATGCTGTGGGTGGGAGCTCTTGTTCTTATGGAAATTTTTGCCTTTGCTGTAACCGTTAAGGGAAAAGTGAATGGCCAATGCAGATTCTTTGCCAGCAGATGCTAACATGCTAATCATATACCCCAAACACGTTTAGCCACAATGAGCACACACGCTCTACCCATATTCCCAATTCCATTCCGATATGCACTTCCAGGGATTGAGCTTTTTGTCTGATGAGATCAGCCTTTAAATTTAGGTTCATAAAAATATTAAATTCTCAGTGATTAAGTAGCATTGTTTTGTGTATTTTTTAAATCTACTATCACTTATTTCCTTGAGGAGTAGCTGGGAGCTGAACTCCATTTTATTAGTGTGTGGAAAGGACTTTTTTTTCTCCAGATTTTAATCTACAGTGATTTTGTGTGCAGCGATTAACATTCGTACCATCTGGAAAATGCCAAGCAAATCAATAGCTTACATTTTCTCATCAAGTATAAAACCAGTCGGAATTGGAACTACGAAAATTGCAAGCAATCACAATTAATCTATTTATTCAGTTATCATTCACCATTGGCATTGTTAATAGATTGCATGCTACATCACGTGATTATAATGGGCAGGAATTTCTTTGTAGCCCTTCTCAGCCAGAGAAAAGGAGAACGCTTTTGAATAAAAACAGAGTTTTCAATAGATCGTTCTATTTCTGGAGGGGGTCAACTCCTGTGGCAAAGGTCAAAGTTCAAAGTAAATGTATTATTAAAGTACATATACATCACCATACAAAACCCTGAGCTTTGTTTTCCTGTGGGCATGCTCAGTAACTCCAAGATAGAGAACAGAATCAATGAAAGGCCACGCCCTACAGGACAGACAAACAACCAGTGTGCAAAAGACAACAAACTGTGCAATACAAAAGAAATAATAATTCTTATTTAATAAATAAGCAATAAATGTTGAAAGGGTTGCAGTTAAGAAAAATACTCGCGTTAATATTTGAGAGTTCCCAAAATGTACCATTCTTTTCAGGAAAAACATGTTTTCTCCTCTCTTCCTCAGAACCACACCCTGCTCCATGCACCCACCCCTAACTTGTTGTCATCCCTTTATTTTTCAATATTGATAAATAGATTTGATGGCAAAACTTGCTGTAGAAGTTTATTTTCTGACATTCTTCAGTTGTTTCTGCAGACCATCCTAAGGTAATGAATGGATATTTTAGTCTACTTGATGTGGCCAAAATGCTCTGGGAGGGCTGCATTAACCTTTATCTCTACAGGCAAACAGGACTATCTTATACATCTTGGGTCAGCATGGGCAAGTTGGGCTGAAAGGCCTGCTTCTGTGCTGTTTAACTCCCTGAATCTATGTTCTGCCTTTTTTGTAGCTATTCTCTGGCCAATTTTATCCACACGTCAGATAATATATAAAAATCACCCAATATCGTAATAATACCACCACAATATTGTAATGAATGGCATTAAAAAAACACATAAGATGAATTAAAACAATTACTAGGAGTAAAAAGAAATAGGAAACAGTTCTGTCGTTAAAGATCATATGTACGTACATCAGCCTTCTTAATAATATTATGTGACAAATATCAAGAGTTGTATTGTAAATGCATATTTTGACAATACAATGAACCTTGAACTCACTCGCATCTACACCTGTCCATAAATCAGCATTTGTAATACAGGAGATGGCCTGTACTTAGAAATCTACCATTTTGGCACTTTGTGGCTTATTTTTTAAATATAAAATCTGCAAATACACTGCTCCATTATTTTAGCTTTCTGCTGCCATGTAAATCGCAAATCAGAACATTGCAGGGGTGGTGGGGGGGGGGATTCCTTTGAGGGTTCAGATAGCCATATGCGACTCAGAAAACGACGACATTTTTGTGAAGAAACAACAAGTACAGGTGCCATGACACTCAAGGTGTTTCAATTCCATCCATCATTAACCTGTGACCTACATTTATAGACCTCTCCATATGCATACGAGTGTGGCAGAGGAGAACTGTCATTACCACCTCCACTTCAGAAGACAGGCTGTCACAAAATGTTACCATCTGCTGTACAATGACCTGCAGAACAACATCTGGAGCAGAGACACAACTTCCCATAGAAATAAAGGTTAATACAGCCACCCCGGGAGATTTCTGCCACATCAGGCAACCTACAAAACGCATATGGATTATGCAAATTGATATGTGTGATATTAGCATATAGCTAAATGAACACAGATCACTGTCCAATCAGTTTTAGCACTGTAGGAATTACACTTCAACAATCTTTTATAATGCGCTTTTGTTATTCTTTGGCAGAGTACACAGACTGTCTGGAAATAAAGCTGTTAGTTATTGCTACACCAATTTGAACATTTTCCCAGACAGCGGTGCCCACCTTATGTTTCTCATAAAGTACATGCCCATTATCTGTCCTCAGTCCCGCATTGTCTTCATGTAGCCCAACATTAATCCTCTTCATTGAGCTCCCTTCCTCAGCTCCACCGAGCATCCAACATCTTTTCCAATCTGTGTATTTCTGACACAGAACACCATTCAACCCTCTCTGACCTACCTCATCTGTCGCATCTCCCAACTTGTTTTCTTGTAAGTTATCCTATCACACGTGTGCTCCAGCTCCACTGATTGTCCCACCATCCACATACGCAGAGATATACTACACAGTAGCTTATTAACCCACCAGTCAGGGCATCTTTGGGATGTAGGAGGAGATCAGAACCCCTGCAGGAGATCCATGAGGTCTAATGGGAAATGTTCATATACCACACAGATTGCCCCTGAAGTCAGAATTGGACCTCGGTCACTGGAAGCACCCCAATGTGGTGCCCACTCCAGTCCTGCGTCATTCTATTTAATTCCATTGTAAGTATCACAGCATACACCCGCTATCAAACCATGCTCCCTCTGCCTTTTCAAAATCATTTTAAGTACCCTAATCAGCTTTGACTCAATAAGTTTATATACCTTTGAATCCTTGCATCATCACAAAAGCACCACCATGACAAAAGCTGCAACAGTTCAAAATGATGGACCAGCATCAGCTTCTCAGGGCCTGAAGATTTGGGCAATCAATTCATTGCCCACATTCCTGGCAACCTTCTGTTCCATCAAGTGTGCTGTGCTGCAGTATCAGCTATTGCCAGCACTAGACGCCGGATATCTTTCCTTATGCTGGTAACAGTTTCAGTGACAAATTACAAATATCGCAGGGAATAGAATAAGTAATCTTAAAGTAGCTATCATGTTATAGGACTATTCAAAGCCATAAAAGAAATAATTACTATAATATACACAAGAGATGCTACAGATGCTGGAAATCCAGAGCAACACACACAAAATGCTGGAAAAACTCAGGTCAGGCAACATCCATGGAAATGAACACACAGTCAACTTTTCAGGCTGAGACCCTTCATCAGGACTAAAAAGGCAAGGGGAAATTGCTAGAATGAGAAAGTGAGGGGAGGACTAACTAGAAACTGATAGGTGAAGCCATGTGAGTGGGGGTGGGGGGGGAAGGGGAATGAAGTAAAAAGTTGATAGGTGGAAAAGGGAAAGAACTGGAGAAGAAGGATTCTCATAGGGGAGGAGAGTGAACCATAGGAGAAAGGAAAAGAGGAGGGAGAACAGGTAGAGATAAAAGGCAAGTGAAAAGAGGCAAGAGGCCAGAAGGGGGAATTGAAAAAGAGGGAAGGGGTAGGGGGAAATAATTAACAGAAGTTGGAGAAATTGATGTTGATGTCATCAGGTTGGAATGAAATATGAAGTTTTGCCCTTCTAACCTGAGAGTGGTTTCTGCACAGCAGAAATGGAGGTCATGGACCGACATGTCACAATGGGAATGGGGCTTGGAATTAAAATGATTGGTCTCGAGAAATCTTCTTTTTGTGGATGGAAAGAAGGTGCTCAACAAAGTTCGATCCCAATCCACTTCAGGTCTCCCCAATATAGAGGAGGCTGCATCGGGAGCACTATATACACTAGACAACCCCACCAGATTCACAAGTGTTACCTCACCTGGAAGGACTATTTGGGGCCTTGAATGGAAGTGAGGGAAGAGGTGAATTGGCAGGTGTAGTGCTTCTTCCACTTGCACGGATAAGTGGCAAGAAGGAGATTAGTGCAGAGCGATGAATGGACAAGGGGATCACAGAGGGTGCAATCCCAGTGGAAAGCGGAGAATTGGTGGGCGGGTAGAGACAGAGAGATAAAGAATTTTTTGGTGGTAAGGTCCTGTTGAAGATGGCAGCAGTTGCAGAGAATGTATTGGATGTGGAGGCTCATGGGGTTGGGGCGAGGACAAGAGGAACTCTATCCTTGTTAAAGTCGTGGGAAGATGGGGTGAGTGTGGATGTCCAGAAAATGGAGGAGATGCCAGTAAGGGGAAATCCTGTTCTTTGAAGAAGGAGGATGCCTCTGATGTCTTGGAAAGTAAAGCCTCATCCTGGGAGCAGATGCGGCAGAGACAAAGGAACCAAGAAACAGGAATGATGTTCTTACATGAGGCAAGGGGGAAAGTTATATTCAAGGTACCTGTGGGAATCGGTAGACAATTGTCTCCAGATGGAGTCAGAGATCGAGAAAGGGGAGAGAGGTGTCAGGCATGTATGAAGTGAATTTAAGGGCAGGGTGGAAGTTAGGGGCAAAGTTTATGAAATTAACAAGCTCAGCTTCAGCACATGAAGCATCACCAGTGTAGTCATCAATGTAGCACAGAAAGAGTTGGGGGAGTATAACCAGGGAAGGCTTGGAACATGGTGTGATTACGATTATAGCTGTCTTTTTTTAAAAATAGAAGTGTCTTCACACAATTCAGGGGAGAATTAATTGAGAGGAAAATGCAATATTTTACTTAGACTCAGGATACCAAATACTTTGCATCTTGATGCCCTGAATTGTTCAGTGGTCACTGACACAGACAGAAGGTAGTTACGGTGAGTAATTGTGGTATTTTTTTTTAAAGCGTTAATGTTTTAGGTCAAAAAATGTTGATCTGAAATGGAAAGAGAAAACTAGTTGCTGAAGCTTCATAAGCAAGTTATCACCACAACATTCCTTACTCCATCCTGTCAAGGATATTCATTTTGTCCTGTCCATCTTAACCATACAACAATTACAGCACGGAAACAGGCCATCTCGGCCCTTCCAGTCCATGCCGAACGCTTACTCTCACCTAGTCCCATCTACCTGCACTCATCTTCCCACCATTTGCAACTTAAGACTGACTTCTTTTCTCATTTCACCAGTTCTCTCAAGCTGCCTTCTACTCAAACTCTTAACGTTGTTGCACTATCCACAGTGGCTGCAAGAAAAGTTACAGAGCAACACCACAGTCCTGTTTGAGATATACATTGAGATCATATGTCTTGCTTTGATAGCTTGCATCATAGAGTCAGAGAGAGGTAGTCAGGACGATAAAGAGAGGGGCTACAGGGCTAGATAGACAGGGCTGGTTGGAACTAATCCAACAGACCACAACCACAAGCTGAAGGCGACAGTGAATGATGGTAACCCGTGTTCAGTTACTGGCATAGCAGGCTATCCAGGAATCCATAAACTCCAGGGTGGGAGCTCACCATTGTGTGCATAAGGCAATAACAACACGGCATGTGGCTCACTTAGCACCGAAGCTTGACACTGCAAAATGGTACCCTCACTCTGTACATAAGGTGGAGATAAGGTGATGGTGGGGTGGGGGGCAGTAGATAAGAAATAGTGCAGGAATAATTCCAGGATGGGGAATTCCCTTGTTGATACTGGCTTGTAATAAAGAAAGTTTATTCTGAGGTTAACCCTAGACTCCACTTGAATTCTTTCTATCAATAGCACGGAAACTGGCTCTTTGGCCCATTCTCTGGAGATAAAGTGGTTCACCTTTGCGTAAAGATTGGGTTGCCTGGGACAATACTCACCTAGAATTCAGAAGAATGCGATGGGATCTTATCTAGTCTGCATTATTGATGAACCATTTACACCAATCATTCATTCCCAAACTGCCATTGCCCCGGATTTTGCCACTTGCTGCTCCTGTAGGGGCAATTTGCAGTGCCCAATTAACCTACCAATCCACACACCTCTGGGATACGAGAGGAAACGGGAAAATCTTCTCAGACAACACCCAAGGTTGGGATAGAACCCACATTTCTGAGGCTGCGAGGTAATCGCTTGACTGGTTGCACCACTGAACATCATGAAGCAAAGGTAAGATGGAGACACATGTCTATGGGAAGGCAAATTTGAGGAAGTTGATCCATGATCCGACACGCAGAGTGGAGATGGAGGCCATGTAGAGGGGCTGATGCCACCTCTGCATTCCTTCTGGAGTTATCACACGATGAAGAGCAGAATGCATAATGCAGTTCAGGAAGCAGGCTTACCCTTGGGAGGGGAGCTCAGCCATGACTCTCCTCATGGCAGACTACGGGGAGGCCCCTTAGTACTACAGTCGGTTTTAACCCCTTTCTTATGGACAGTCACAATTGTGCAATCCCCAAGGTTCTCCTTTTCCCAGATGTACAGAACAAGGCTGCAGATTCATGAATGAAGCTGCTCACCACCGACTTTTAACACTCCAGCTAGGTTACCATCTGCTCATGAGGCCTTTTGTTTTTATATCATTAGTGTCTTTTCTATCTCTTGTCAGTCAAGAAAAATGTCATGGCTGATCTGCATATGTATGCTGTTCTAGGACAGTGCTCACATCAAATACAGAGGTGGTGTAGAGAAATTCAATGTTTATTCCCACAGGTGCTGATCATCTCAGTCTTTGGCACACTCACTTTCATCCCTGGGGCTCTTGGCTTGAAGATGTGTATACAAAACCTTTTCAGCAGATCTGGAGAGAGTGGGAAAATAACCTGAACATCATGATGTTATTTAGAAGGAGAGGATTACATTGGAAATGAACAGGCAGAGAATACTCTCCATAAACATGCAAGAGGCTCTATTGGCTGGGGCTAACAGAATGGTGACTAATCTAGACGTTCGACAGAAAGGTGGAGCATTTACACAAGTAATGTGGAATTTTAAAGGGTTAATTCAATTCAAAAAAAAAGCAGGAAGTTTCAGGGTTGGTAAAAGGAATGAAAGAGCAAGGGAAACATTGGAAGAATAAAACACATTATTAAAAATCTTAAACCATGTCCAAGTGAAATTTGCATACAGTTTAAACAACAAGTGTATTCAATCAGAGCTCTGAAGATTATAGGCGTGCTTGACAAGGCATGCAAAGTATTAAGCTACTCGGAAACCATTGCAGAAAATGCATTGCAAAGATTTTTTTTCATTACCAGGCATAAAAAATGTCACTTGCTTAAATATAGAAGGCAGCAGCAAGAATACCATTCCTGAAACACGGTTAGCCACCGCTGGGTACAAATGGTGAAAATGCTTACTACAGATCCACATGTGTCTTTAAACCACAGGTCCGTTCCTTTAAGGAAGCAGTGCATTTTACAAGTCATAAGAGTAATTGTATAGGAACGACATGGAAACCCAGACCAAGATCAATTAATCAGATCAGTGCTACCGGAGCAACCACTTCAGATAAGGAATTTGTTCAACAAAATATATGGGGGAAGTGGGCAGAAGGTTTGTTAATGCTGTACAGTAGGGTTTAAACTGGAGATGCAGGGGAATGGGAACCAGAATGCCAGAACAGTTAATGTAGAAGTTGTGGAGACAGAAGTTGGTAAGATCTCAGACAAAGCTGGGAATCAAAAGGTTGAGCATGGTGCAACCAGTGTCCTGTGCTGCCTATATTTCAATCCAAGAAATATCGTAGGAAAGGCGGATGATAGTGTTGAAGATTAGGTGGATGGCTTACAAACAGAGGCAATGTATAGTGAGGAGAGGTCATTGATAGGGCAAAATTGCAATCAACAGGATAAGATGCAATGTAAAAGGCAGACAAAAGTCGAAACAGGTGAATCCAGGAATGAAGATGTTATATTTGAATGCATGCAGTATATGAAATAAGGCTGATGTAAGGCAGTTGCAGATGGGCATGTATGATGTTATGAGCATCACTGAATCATGGCTAAAAAAAGATTATAATCTGGAGCTTATCATCAAGGATACACATTGTATCAAAAGGACAGGCAGGTAGGCATAGGGGGTGACGTGGCTCTGCTGGTTAAAAAAATGAAATCAAATCATTAGAAAGAGTGACATTGGGTCAGAAGGTGTTGAATCATTGTGCGTAGAGCTAAAAAACTGCAAGGATAAAAAAAAACCTTGATGGGAGTTGTATACGACCCTCAAATAGTGGTAAGAATGTGGCCTACAAATTACAACAGGAGATATAAAATGCATGTCAAATGGGCAATGTTACAATAGTCATCGGGGGATTCAATATTCAGGTAGATTAGGAAAATTTGGTTTGGAGCAGCTCGTGGTTGAGCCCACTAGGGGTTCAGCTATTCTGGATTGGGTGTTGTGTAATGAACTGGAAAGAATTAGAGCGCTTAAGGTAAAAAATCCCCTAGGGGAAAGTGATCATAATATGATCAAGTTCATGCTGAAATTTTAGAAGCTGAAATCAGATCTCTTAGTATTACAGTGGAGTAAAAGGAATTACAGAGGCATGAGAGAGGAGTTGGCCAGAATTTATTGGAAATGAACACTGGCAGAGATGAGGGCTGGAATTTATGGAGGCAATTCGGAAAGCACAGGATATGTACATCCCAGAGGAAGAAGTATTCTAAAGGCAAGATGACACAACTGCAGCTAACAAGATAAGTCAAAGCCAACATAAAAGCCAAAGCGAGGGCATATAACAGAAAAACAATTAGTGGGAAGTTGGACGATTGGGAAGCTTTTAAAAACCCACAGAAGGCAACTAAAAAAGTCATTGAAAGGGTAAAGATGGAATACGAAGGTAGCTAGCCACAGGTATTAAAGAGGACACCAAAAGTTTCTCCATAAAGTGTAAAAGAGGTGACAGTGGATATTATACCACCAGAAAATGATGCTGGAGAAAAAGTAATGGGGGACCAGGAAATGGCGGACAAACTGAATAAGTATTTTGCATCAGTCTTCACTGTGAAAAATCACCAGTAGTATGGTAGAATTTCTTGGTGTCTTAGGGGGCATGAAGTGTGTGAAGTTACCATTACTAGAGAGAAGGTTCTTGGGAAACTGAATGGTCTGAAAGTAGATAAGTTACCTGGATCAGATGATGTGCACCCTAGCGTTCTGGAAGAGGTAGCTAAAGAGATTGTGGAGGCACTAATAATGATCTTTCAAGAATCACTAAATTCTGGAATGGTTCTGGAAGAATATAAAATTGCAAATGTCACTCCACTCTTCAAGAAGGGAGAGAAGCAGAAGAAAGAAAACAATAGGCCAGTTAGTCTGATCTCTGTGGCTAGGAAGATTTTAGAGTTGATTTTTAAGGATGGACATCTCAGAGTACTTGGAGGCACATGATAAAATAGGCTGTAGTCAGCTTGGTTTCCTCAAGGGAAAATCTTGCCTGACAAATATTTTGGAATTATTTGAAGAAATAACAAGCAGGAAGGACAATGGAGAATCAGTTGATGTTGTGTACTTGGATTTTCAGAAGGCCTTTGACAAGGTGCCACACATGAGGCTGCTTAACAAGGTACAAGCCCACAGTATTACAGGAAAGATTCCAGCATAGATAAAGCAGTGGCTGATTGACAGGATATAAAGAGTGGGAATAGAGGGAGTCTTTTCCGGTTGGCTGCCAATGACCACTAGTGTTCCATAAGGTTTGTGTTGGGACAAACAAATGGAGAGAAAATACAAAAAAATATACTGGAAGCACAAAGGGGCTTGGGAGGTCCTTGTTTAGGATTCCCTAAAGGTTGATTTGCAGGTTGAGTCTGCTGAGAGGAAGGTAAATCCAATGTTAGCATTCATTTCAAGAGAATTAGAATATAAAAGCCAGAGACTTCATAAAGCACTGATGAGGCATCACTTGGAGTATTGTGAGCAGTTTTGGGCCCCTCTCTTAGAAAGGATGGAAATGGAAAGGGTTCAAAGGAAGTTCACAAAAATGATTGCAGGATTGAATGGCTTGTCTGTCGTATGAAGAGCATTAGATGGCTCTGGGCCTGTGTTCACTAGAATTCAGAAGAATGAGTGGTGACCTGATTGAAACCTATTGAAAAGTAGAATAGAGTGAATGTAGAGAGGATGTTTTTTATGATGGGAGAATCTAAGACTAGAGGACACAGCCTCAGAATAGAGGAGCATCCTTTTAGAATGGAGATGAGGAGGAATTTCTTTAGCCAGAGAGTGGTAAAATCTGTTGAATTCTTTGCCACAGGCAGCTGTGGAGCCAGTCTTTATGCGTATTTAAAGCAGAGGTTGATAGATTTTTGATTGGTCAGGGCATGAAAGGATATGAGGAGAACGCAGGGGATTGGGATTGAGAGAAGCAGCCATGATGAAATGGCAGGAGAGACTCGATGGGCCAAATGGCCTAATTCTGCTCCTATATCTTATGGTCTTTTGGTCTAACATTAAAACCAAATGTGAGATGCGGAGAAATCTCTTTAGCTAGATGGTGGTGAATTTGTTACCACAGGCAGCTGTGGAGGCCAGGTTGTTGGGTGTATTTAAGGCAGAGGTTGATAGGTTCTTGATTGGACACGGCATCAAAGGTTACAGGGTGAAAGCTGGGGAGTGGGACTGAGGAGAGGAAAAAAGGATCAGCCACGATTGAATGGTGGAGCAGACTCGACGGGCCAAATGGCCTAATTCTGCTCCTGTGCTTTGTGGTCAAATCATATTGGACAGCTTGTGGAAAGGGCAGGATGCACCAAGATCACTGTATGTTCCACTCAGCCGGTTGAAGTGAAAATAGATAGAGCAAAAGGTCATTCTATGTAGGCCAATGCACTCAGAACGGGAAATGAGAACAAGTATAGAATTAGGTGCGGTGGCTAAGAATCTAAGAATAGCAAATGTTGCACTCTTGACAAAAACATGCAGAAATAAAGTAACAAAAATGCCATTTAAGTGGTGGGAATTGTTCTTTTTTCTGCTACATTGACAACTGTATTCCAATATTTGTACAGCACTTGAAAATTTTACTACTTTTTCTGCAGATTCACACAATCTTTTACATGATTCATCATGAAAGGCCTAGATAGAGTGGATATAGTGCTTCCAATAGTGGGAGCTGAGGACCAGAGGAGGGAGCCTCAGAATAGTAGGACATCCCTTTAGAATGGAGGCGAGGAGCTATTTCTTTAGCCAGAGGGTGGTGAATCCGTGGAATTCATTGCCACATACAGCTGCAGAGACCAAGTCATTGGATATATTTAAAGAGGAGGTTGATAGGTTTCTGTTAAGAAAAGGTGTCAAAGGTTATGAGGAGAAGGCAGGAGAATGTCTTTGAGAGGGAAAATAAATTAACAATCGAAAGACAAAGCAAACAGGATCAGCCGAATGGCCTAATTATGCTCCGATACCTTTTTGTCTTTCCCAAGGCTCGCCATCTCTATCTCAGGTGACAGCTACCACAAACATCCACTTCAAGACCCAGGCTCCCACAGCTATCATGTATACTTCCTACCATTCTGTGTGTCTTGCAATCACTCTCTTTCTTCCAATTCCTCTGTTATAAGACCTTCCACTCAAGTGGCTTAGATTTTTCCTTTCTCCTTGCCAGGCTTCACTTCTGTCATGGCTTACAGAGCTCTAGGCTGCATATCAACTTCCCAAACCTCTGCTCTCACCTTCTCCTCTTCTGGACAGAATAAGCAAAAGTCTTTCCCTGCTCAGCTTTCACCCCTCCAACCTCAGCATTGGATCATTCTCTGTAATTCTACCACCTTCAATAACATTTCACAACCAGACACAAATGCCCCACCATCTTCTTTCAGCGTTCAAAATGATCCATTCTTTTTTCAGTCCCAGTTTGATCTTCTACACCCACCAAACACCATTTCTTATGACACTTGCCTATGCAAATGGAGAAGCTGACATAGCTACTGTTTTACCTTGACCATAAACAGTTCTTCCAGGTGAAGCAGCAATTCAGTGGTACGTTATCCCTAGAATACTGTAATTAGTGTTCATAGCATAGTCTTCTCTACATCAGAGTCTGAATCAGATTAGGTGACCACTTTCACAGTATCTCTATTCAGTTTGCATGGGTAACTCTAAACTTCCATTTGCTTGTTACTTTAATTCTCCATACCACTCCCATGCAATATGTCTCACCTCAAACTACCTTCTTTTCTGACTTTTCAAATTCTGGTGAAGGGTGTTGGATCCAAAACATTAACCGCTTCTCTTTCCTTGCATGCTTCCCCAACTGCTGAGTATTTCCACCATTTTTCTGTTTAATTTCGGATTTCCAGCATGTGCAGTTTTTGATCTTTTGATGGCGAGGTAGGGACTAATTAAGAAAACTGGAAGTCAATTGAGCAACACACACTAAATGCTGGAGGAATTCAGCAGGTCTGGCAGCACAAGTTGAGCAGATAAGACCATAAAACCTTAAGATATAGGAGCAGAAGTAGGCCATTTGGCCCATCGACTCTGCTCCACCATTCAATCATGGGTTGACCCAATTCTTCCAGTCATCCACACTCCCCTGCCTTCTCCCCATAGCCTTTGATGCCCTGGCTAATCAAGAACCTATCTATCTCTGCCTTAAATGCACCCAATGACTTGGCCTCCACAGCAACTCATGGCAACAAATTCCACAGATTTACCACCCTCTGACTAAAGTAATTTCTCCACATCTCAGTTCTTAATGGGCGTCCTTCAATCCTAAAGTTGTGCACTCTTGTCCTAGATTCCCCTACCATGGGAAATAATTTTGCCATATTAAATCTGTTCAGGACTTTGAACAGTCAGAATGTTTCAATGAGATCCCCCCTAGTCTCCTGAACTCCAGGGAATACAGCCCAAGAGCTGCCAGACATTCCTCATAAGGTAACCCTTTCATTCCTGGATTCATTCTCATGAATCTTTTCTGAACCCTCTCCAATGTCAGTGTATCGTTTCTAAAATAAGGAGCCCAAAACTGCACACAATATTCCAAGTGTGGTCTCACGAGTGCCTTATAGAGCCTCAACATCACATCCCTGCTATTATATTGTATACCTCTAGAAATGAATGCCAACATTGCATTTGCCTTCTTCACCACTGACTCAAGCTGGAAGTTAACCTTTAGCGTGTTCTGCACAAGGATGCCCAAGTCCCTTTGGATCACTGCATTTTGAATTCTCTCCCCATCTGAACAACAGTCTGCCCGTTTATTTATTCCAAAGTGCATGACCATGGACTTCCCAACACTGTATTCCATCTGTCACATATTTGCCCATTCTCCTAAGCTATCTAAGTCTCTCCACAGGCTCTCTGGTTCCTCAACACTACCCGTTTCTCTACCTATCTTAGTATCATTGGCAAATTTAGCCACAAATCCATTAATCCCATAGTCCAAATCATCGACATACATTTACTTTTCAAACCAATGCACTGTCAAGGCTGCCAATATAAGATTGTTATTGCTGAAATAAGCCTGAGAAAATTCTCAAAAGATTGCAAAAATTGAGATAAGCATCCAGGTGCGAAACCAGAACTGGCTTGCCAACAGAAGTCAAAGAGAGGTTGTAGATGGGTCATATTCTGCACGGAGGTCTGTGACCAGTGGTGTGCCTCAGAGATCTGTTCTGGGACCCTACTCTTTGTCATTTTTATAAGTGACCTGGATGAGGAAGTGGAGCGATGGTTTAGTAAGTTTGCTGATGACACAAAGGTTGCAGGTGTTGTGGATAGTGTGGAGGGCTGTCAGAAGTTACAGCGGGACATTGATAGGATGCAGAACTGGGCTGAGAAGTGGCAGATGGAGTTCAACCCAGATAAATGTGAAGTGGTTCATTTTGGTAGGTCAAATATGATGGCAGAATATAGTATTAATGGTAAGACTCTTGGCAGTGTGAGGATCAGAGGGATTTTGGGGTCCGAGTCCATAGGACGCTCAAAGCAGTTGCGCAGGTTGATTCTGTGGCTAAGAAGGCGTATGGTGTATTGGCCTTCATCAATTGTGGAATTGAATTTAGGAGCTGAGAGGTAACGTTGCAGCTATATAGGACCCTGGTCAGACCCCACTTGGAGAACCGTGCTCAGTTCTGGTTGCCTCACTACAGGAAGTATGTGCAAGCCATAGAAAGGGCGCAGAGAAGATTTATAAGGTTGTTGCCTGGATTGGGGAGCATGCCTTATGAGAACAGGTTGAGTGATCTCAGCCTTTTCTCCTTGGAGCGACAGAGGATGAGAGGTGACCTGATAGAGGTGTATAAGATGATGAGATGCATTGATCGTGTGGATAGTCAGAGGCTTTTCCCCCAGGGCTGAAATGTTTGCCACAAGAGGACACAGGTTTAAGGTGCTGGGGAGTAGGTACAGAGGAAATGTCAGGGGTAAGTTTTTTTTACTCAGAGAGTGGTGAGTGCGTGGAATGGGCTGCCAGCAACGGTGGTGGAGGTGGATATTCAAGACTCAAGATTCAAAAAACTTTATTGTCATTCTAACCTTACATCAGCTCTGCAGGGCAGAATGAGACAGCCTTCCTCAGGGGCAGTGCAATCATAACATAACAAACGCAACACTAAATAATAAACATAACAATAAATAGTAAAACACAACAGCCACATGTCAGTTAAATCAGTTATAAGTGTTAAAACAGTTATATGATTGGGTCTTTTAAGAGACTTTTGGATAGGTACATGGAGCTTAGAAAAATAGAGGGCTATAGGTAAGCCTAGTAATTTCTAAGGTAGGGACATGTTCGGCACAACTTTGTGGGCCAAAGGGCCTGTATTGTGCTGTAGGTTTTCTATGTTTCTAAGTGTGGATATATGGACAATTACCAACAGAAGATTCACAAGTACACCCAACCCCTCAAGTCTGCCCACCATTCACTGATCATCGTTGATCTGTGCTGACCTCAAGTTGCTCTTCTGTACTTGATTCCCATAACCTTCAATTCCTCAAACTTTCAAAGACAGTGGATTCTCCTTAATTGGGACACATCGGAACCAGAACATTTTGGCCCAAATGATCAGCTACCCTAATTAGCCGATTTTCTTGGAAGTATAATCAGCGTACACTACAGCACAGAAACAAGTCTTCAGGCCCATCTAGACCACGCCAAACCATTAATCTGTCTAGTCCCATGGGTCTGCACATGGACCATAGCCCTTCATGACCCTTTCCACCAATGTACCTATCCAAATTTCTCATCAATATTGAAATCAAATGCACATCCACCCCATGTACTGGCAGCTCATTCCACACTCTGAGTGAAGAAGTTCCCACTCATGTTCCCCTTAAACCTTCTGCCTTTCACCCTTAGCGATTTTAGAGAGCTATGTAGAAAGCTGAAAAGCAGGACCTCTGGAGTAGTAATCTTTGGATTGCTGCCTGTGCCACATGCCAGTTTCGATTAATTTAATTTGGCTGAGGAACTGGTGCAGTGGGCAAGGGATCAGATTTATGGATCATTGGGATCTCTTCCAGGGAAGGTATGAGCTGTACAAAAGGGATGGGTTACACCTGAACCCAAGGTGGGGGGCAATATCCTTGTGGGCAGGTTTGCAAGAGCTGTTTGAGAGGATTCAAACTAATTTGTCAAGGGGAGGGGAACTGGAGTGAGAGGACTAAGGATGTTTACAAACCCAGGCAATGTGCAGTGAGACTGCAAAATTGCAGTCAACAGGATGAGCTGCAATATCAAAGGGGACCAAAATCAAAAAGGGTGATAAATACAGTACTAAAAATGTTATATTTGAATGCACACAGTGTACAGAATTATGGTAGATGAACTGGTAGCACAGTTATAGATTGGAATGTATGACATTGTGGGCATCACTGATTGGTGGCTAAAAGAAGATTATAGCTGTGAGGCAAAGAGTAGGAATAAAGGGAGCCCTTCCTGGTTGACTGCTAGTGTTGGGACCACTTCTTTCTACGTTATATGTCAATGATTTGGATGACAAGATTGATGGCTTTGTGGTCAAGTTTGCAGATGATATGATGATAGGTGGAGGGGCAGGTGGTGTTGAGGAAGCAGAAAGGCTACAGAAGGACTTAGTCAGATTAGGATAATGGGCAAAGAACTGGCAGATGGAACTTAATGTCTGGAAGTGCACTTCAGTAGAAGAAATAAAAGCACAGACTATTTTCTAAATGGAGAGGAAATTCAAGATCTGAGGTGCAAAGGGACTTGGGAGTCCTCACAACACACACAAAATGCTGGAGGAACTCTGGCAGCATCTATGGAAAAGAGTATACAGACGATGTTTCGGCCTGAGACACTTCATCAAGACTGGAAAAAAAATGAGGTCAGAGTTGGAAGATGGGGGAGGGGAGGAAGAAATACTAGGTGATAGGTGAAACCGTGAAGGGGAGGAGGGATGAAGTAAAGAGCTGGGAAGTTGATTAGTGAAAGAGATAAAGGACTCGAGAAGGGGGAATCTGATGAGAGGACACAATATCATGGAATAAAGGGAAGGGGGAGGAGCACCAGAGAGAGGTGATGGGCAGGTAAGGTGGTAAGGTGAGAGAAGGAAATGGGAATGGGGGATGGTGAAGTGGTGGGGGTGAGGGTGGGGGGGGGGGAAGAGGAGAAACATTACTGGAAGCTCAAGAAATCGATGTTCCTGCCATCAAGGTGGAGGCTACCTGGATGGAATACAAGGTTGCTGCTCCTCCAGCCAGATTGTGGCCTCATCACAGCAGTAGAGGAGGCCATGGATTGACATGTCAGAATGGGAATGGGAAGTGGAATTAAAATGGGTGGCCACTGGGATATCCCACTTTTTCTGGCAGGCGGAGCATAGGTGCTCAGTGAGGCGGTCTCCCAATCTACATCTGGTCTCACCGATATACTGGAGGCTACACCGGGAGCACTGGATGCAGTAGGTGACCCCCAACAGACTCACAGGTGAAATGTTGCCTCACCTGGAAGGACTGTTTGGGGCCTGAATGGTAGAAAGGGAGGAGGTGTCGGGGCAGGTGTGGCATTTGTTCTGCTTACAAGGATAAATGCCAGGAGGGTGATCAGTGGGGAGGGACAGTTGAGCAAGGGAATCATCGTGGGCACAATCCTTGTGGAAAATAGAAAGGGGTGGGGGAAGGGAAAGATGTGCCTGGTAGTGGGATCCTGTTGGAGTTGGCAGAAGTTATGGAGAATTGTGTGCTGGACGTGGAGGCTGATGGGGTGGTAGGTGAGGACAAGAGGAACCCCGTCCCTTTTGGGGTGCTGAGAGGATGGCATGAGGGCAGATATGTGCGAAATGGAAGAGATACGGTTGAGGGCAGTGTTGATGGTGGAGGAAGGAGGACATCTCCTTAATTCTGCAATGAAAAGCCTTATCCTGAGAGCAGAAGCTGTGGAGACAGAGGAATTGAGAGAAAGGGGTGTCATTTTTACAAGTAATAGAGTGGGAAGAGGTACAGTCCAGGTAGCTGTGAGAGTCAGTGGGTTTCTCACAAGATCACAAGACAAAGGAGCAGAAGTAGGCCATTCGGCCCATCGAGTCTGCTCCGCAGCTCCCCCATGAGCTAAACTATTCACCCATCTAGTTCCAATTTCTGGCTTTTTCCCCATATCCCTTGATACCCTGATTAATTAGATACCTATCAATCTCCTCCTTAAACACCCTCAATGATCGGGCCTCCACAGCCATATGTGGCAACGAATTCCACAAATCCACGACTCTCTGGCTAAAAAAATTTCTCCTCATCTCTGTTTTAACTGGGTACCCTTTAATTCTAAGACTATGGCCTCTTGTCCTGGACTCACCCACCAAGGGAAACAACCTTTCCACATCTACTCTGTCCAACCCTTTCAACAGTCAAAATGTTTCTATGAGATCCCCTCTCATTCTTCTATACTCTAATGAATACAATCCAAGAGCCGACAGATGCTCCTCATATGTTAGCCACTGCATTCCAGGAATTATCCTCGTAAATTTTCTCTGAACTCTCTCCAACATCAGTATATCCTTTCTAAGATAGGGGGCCCAAAACTGCAACAGTAGATAAACTATTTCAAGAGATAGTGACAGAGAGATCAAGAAAGGGGAAGTAGGTGTTGGAAATGGACCAGGTAAATTTGAGGACAGGGTGGAAGTTGGAGGCAAAGTTGATGAAGTCAACCAGCTCTGCATGGGTGCAGGAAGGAGCACCAATGCAGTCATCAATGAAGCATAGGAAGAGTAGGGAAGTGAATCCAGTGAAGGCTTGAAACATAGACTGTTCCACGTAGCCAGCAAAAAGGCAGGCATAGCTGGGCCCATACGAATGTCCATGGCTACACCTTTTGTTTGAAGGAATTGGGAGGAGTCGAAGGAGATATTGGAAGCCCTCATGCAGGATTCCCCTAAGGTTAATTTGCAGGTTGTGTCAGTGGTGAGGAAGGCAAATGCAGTGTTAGCATTTATTTCAAGAGGACTAGAATATAAAAGCAAAGATGTAATATTGAGCAACACAATCAAAATGCTGGAGGAACTCGACAAATCAGGCATCATCGATGGAGAAGAGTATAGTCAACGTTTCAGGCCAGTCCTGCCAAAGGGTCTCAGATCAAAATGTCGACTGTACTCTTTTCCATAGATGCCGTCTGGCCTGCTGAGTTCCTCCAGCATTTTGGGTGTGTTGCTTGGATTTCCAGCATCTGCAGATTTTCTGTTGGATGTAATATCGAGGCTTTATAAAGCACTGGTAAGGCCTCACTTGCATCATTGAGCAGTTTTGGGCCCCTTATCTAAGAAAGGTGTGCTGACAATTGGAGAGGATTCAAAGGAGGTTCATGAAAATGGTCCGAAGGATTGAAAGGCTTATCATATGAGGAGAGTTTGATGGCTCTGGGCCTGTACTCACTGGAATTCAGAAGAATGAGGGTTGGGGTGGGGCGGGGGGATGTCATTGAAGTCTATTGAATGTTGAAAGGCCTCAGTAGCATAGATGTGGAGAGGATGCTTCCTCTGTGAAGGGATCTAAGACCAGAGGATACAGCCCCAAAATAGAATCCTATCCATTTAGAATGGAAATGAGGAGGAATTTCTTTCTCCAAAGAGAGGTCAGCCTGTGGAATTTGTTGCCATGGGTTGCTGTAAAGGATATGTCTTCATGAATATTTAAGACTGAGGTTGATAAATTCCTGATTAGTCACAGAAACATAGAAAACCTACAGCACAATACAGGCCCTTCGGCCCACAAAGCTGTGTCGAACATGTCCTTACCTGAGAAATTACCTACAGTTACCCATAGCTCTCTATTTTTCTGAGCTCCATATAGCTGTCCAGGAGTCTCTTAAAAGACCCTATCATATCCGTCTCCACCACCGTTGCCAGCAGCCCATTCCACGCACTCAACACGCTCTGCGTAAAAAAACTTACCCCTGATATCTCCTCTATACCTGCTTCTAAGCACCTTGAAACTGTGCCATTTCAGCCCTGGGAAAAAGCCTCTGACTATCCACACGATCATTGACTCCCATCATCTTATACACCTCTATTAGGTCACCTCTCATCCTCCATTGCTCCAATGAAAAAAGGCCGTGTTCACTCAACCTATTCTCATAAGGCATGTTCCCCAATTCAGGCAACATCCTTGTAAATCTCCTCTGCATCCTTTCTATGGTTTCCACATCCTTCCTATAGTGAGGTGACCAGAATTGAGCACAGTACTCCAAGTAGGGTCTGACCAGAGTCCTATATAGCTGCAACATTACCTCTCAGCTCCTTATCTCAATCCCACGATTGATGAAGGCCAATGCACCGTATGCCTTCTTAACCACAGAGTCAACCTGCGCGGCAGCTTTGAGTGTCCTTTGGACTCGGACCCCAAGATCCCTCTGATCCTCCACACTGCCTAGAGTCTTACCATTAATACTATATTCTGTCATCATATTTGACCTACCAAAATGAACCACCTCAGACTTCTCTGGGCTGAACTCCATCTGCCACTTCTCAGCCCATTTTTGCATCCTATCAATGTCCAGCTGTAACCTCTGACAGCCCTCCACACTGTCCACAACACCTCCAACCTTCGTGTCATCAGCAAATTTACTAACCCAGGGCATAAAGGGATACAGGGAGAAGGCAGGAGGTTGTGGTTGAGAGGGATATGGATCAGTCATGCTGAAATGGGCCAAATGGCCTAATTCTGCTCCTATATCTCCTGGTATTAACCCATAGTGTCTAACTGTAGTCTCATCCTACCTCAGTGGAAAAAGGCTGCCTGCATATATGCTTTTACTTTCTTCTTACTTTTTAATTTACGTTATTTTTTGTATTTTTTCTCACGGTAACACATCAAAGCTGCACCCTCTCTAATATGCTGGTAGAGAGAGTTTTATTTGGGTTTTCTTTAGTGCTGGAAATGGTTACATCACGACACGTGGGACAGAAGCAAGGTCGCATTGTGTATTCCACGGACCAGCAAATTCCGGCTGGCTTAGCAAACAGAGCGGCAGACACCCCTGCTGAAATCCGGAGGAAAACACAGAGGATGCAGAGGGGGATCACAAAGCTGAGGAAAGAGGACTGGGTCGAGACAACAGAGACTTTTGGAGCAGAGGAGTTCAGTGGGTAGTACCGTTCCGCCTGATCGGAAGTGCACCGAGTGCGGTAAGCGTGAAGGAGTGGGGTGCTTACTGATCTGGCTAACAACGGATGGTGCAATCCAGGGCATATTACGATCGAGGAACGTGTTTGCAGACTGGATATTGAACTTTTTACTGTTGGACTTCAGCCACATTCCACCGTGATACAACACTTGGCGGCACGGGAGGTCGTTCCTGCCTGTGGCCATCGAACATGCAGCTCCTCCCGTGGAGGGTCAGACACACTGAGCCAATAGACTGGTCCTGGACTTATTTTCCATCTGGCATAGTTTGCATTTTGTTGTTTGATTGTTGGGGTTTTTTGTATTGCTATATTTACGCTCTATTCTTGGTTGGTGCGGCTGTAACGAAACCAAATTTCCTTCGGGATGAATAAAGTATATCTATCTATGTATCTGTACCCCTCATAATTTTATATAGCTCTATCAAACCTCCCCTCAATCTTCTATGCTCCAGGGAATAAAGTCTGAACTTATTCAAACTTTCCCTTTTACTCAGGTTCTCAAGTTGCGTCCTCTTCTCTGCACTCTTTCAATCGTAAAATCTTTCCTGTCGGTAGGTGGAACAAACTGCACATTATACACCAACCTCACACCAGATCCTGCTGCAAGCCATTATAGTCGTCCTTGCTGTCCACTGCACTCCCAATCTTTCTGTCAGCTGATTCATTTAAACACATTATCATCCAGATTAGTGTTAGAGGACAAACAACAATGGACCCAGCGCCACTCCCTGTGACACACCACTAGTCACCAGCCTCAAGACAGAGAAGCGACTATCTCCTACTGCTCACTGGCTTCTCCCACAAAGCCAATGGCTAATCCAATTTACTACCTCATCTTGGATGCCAAGCAATTGAACCTTCCTGACCAACCTCCCATGTGGGACCTTGTCTAAGGCTTTGCTAAGGTCCATGTAGATAACATCCACTGCCTTGTCTTCATCAACTTTCCTGGTAACTTCCTCAAAAAACTATAAAAATGGTTAGACATGACTTACCATGCCGATGGTCGTTGATCAGTCCATGTCTATCCAAATATTTATATATCTGGTCCCTTAGAATACCTTCCAATAACTTTCCCCATTATTGATGTCAGGCTCACTGGCCTATAACTTCCTGGTTTATTCATTGAGCCTTTGTTGGACAGTGGAACAGCATGAGCTATCCTCCAATCCTCCAGCACCTCACCTGTGGCTAAGGATGCTTTGAATATCTCTACAATTTCTACACTAGCCTCCCACAGGGTCTGAGGGAACACCTTGTCAGGCCCTGGGAATTTATTCTCCTGAACTTACCTCAAGGCAGCAAACTCCTCCTTTGCTGTCATCTGTATGACCTCGCTGCTGCCTTGCCTCACTTCTTTAGACTCGGTAGCCGTCTCCCAAATGATTACAGATGCAAAAAAAACTATGTAAGATTTTTCATAAGTGTAAAGTGAGTAGAGCAGGGGACTAAGCACAGAGACTCATGGTGCACCTGTGCTGATGGAGATTGTGGAGGGAATGTTGATGCCAATCTGAACCTACTGGGGTCTACAAGTGAGGAAATCAAGGATCCAATTTCACAAGAAAGGATTGGGATCATGGTCTTGAAGTTTATTGATTAGTTTAGAGGAGATGATAGAATTGAATGTTGAGCTGTCACCAATTAAGGGTATCCTGATGTATGCATTTTCACTGTCCAGGTGTTCGTGAGCTGAGTGAAGAGCCAAGGAAATGGCATCTGCCGCGGACCTGTTGTGATGGTTAGCAGTGAATATAAGTTAACTCCTGCCTGAGAAGTTACATGTTTCATCACCAACCTCTCAAAACACTTCATCACAGTGCATGTATGTGCTACTGGACAACAGTTTACTACCATCAACAAATACACTCAAAAGCTTCTATAGTTGTACCATGGAGAACATTCTGACAGGCTGCATCACTGTCCGGTGGCGGGGGGGGGGGGAGGGGTGGGGGGTACTGCACAGGACCGAAAGAAGCTGCAGAAGGTTGCATATTTAGTCAGCTCCACCTTGGGTACTAGCCTACAAAGTACCCAGGACATCTTCAAGGAGCGGTGTCTCAGAAAGGCAGCGTCTATTATGAAGGACCTCCAGCACATGGGACATGCCCTTTTCTCACTGTTACCATCAGGTAGGAGATACAGAAGCCTGAAGGCACACACTCAGTGATTCAGGAACAGCTTCTTCCCCTCGGCCATATGATTTCTAAGTAGAAAGTGAACCCTTGAACACGACCTCACTTATTAATATACATTATTTCTGTTTTTTTGCACGATTTTTTAATCTATTCAATATATGTATACTGTAATTGATTATTTATTATTACTTTATTTTTTTCTTCTATATCATGTATTGCATTGAAAGACTGCTGCTAAGTTTACAAATTTCACAACATATGTTGGTGATAATAAACCTGATTCTGATTCTACTACTAAATTTATTGCTACAGAAATTCCTGAAGAACGTACTACTGAAATTCTTCATAGTTGCTAACCTGCTAAAGTTTGATATTCACTCCTGGCCATCTTGTTACATCTCTAAGCCTGAATGTTTGAAACTGTATTGAGCAAAACCGTCCTGAATTTCATACTGCTTATCACCATAAGTGACAAAAATCACTGCTTCTTGAACATGTGCTCTTGTTCTATTTATAAACTATTCACTCCAGCATCATGACTAACGGCCACAGAAGTATCAGCGACAGAAGTTAGTTAGAGTCTGTTCAGCAACTGTGCCCTGTCCCAATTACGCGTCAGAATGTTCCAAATAAATGAAAGAAATCCCAGCTATTTTCTCAATTAATTTTTGTTGTATTAAGAGTTGTGACAAATATGCAGCTGACCTGAGGAACTGGAATCCACTGTACTTATCTTTGCCTAGTCTAAATGTATCTAATGATCTGGCCTCCACTGCCCTCGGGGAAAGAGAAACCCAGAAATTCACTACCCTTAGAAATTTTTTTTTTTTTTTTGGCACACCTCAGTCGTAAATGACTAGTCCTCTTTTTTGTCGCTCTGTTCTATTGTTGGTAACTCTGCCACTCCCACTGGCAGAGACATCTCAGCATCTATCCTTAGGATCTTGTATATTTCAGTAAGGTTCTGAAATCCAAGAAACAAAACCCCAGTTTGCTTTCAAATCCCTTACTCACTCTTCCTTCAGTTAGTCCTGACGAAGGGTCTTGGCCTGAAACGTCGGCTGCGCCTCTTCCTATAGATGCTGCTTGGCCTGCTGCGTTCACCAGCAACTTTGATGTATGTTGCTTGAATTTCCAGCATCTGCAGAATTCCTGTTGTTTGCGCCCAGATTGTCTTTTCTTTCTTGATTAGACAATTGTTTATATTAAAATAAGTGATAACTCATTTATTCCAGAAGTGGATATCGAACTGACTATTAAAGAGGCCAACAAGATGTATCAAGATATCACACATTCCTCAAATCAACAACTAATTCCATCACTAAAGAGCTAAATTTAACAGACTGTACCTGTGACTGTTGTCATTATATGAAACACATTCCCAAAGGGAAGGCAGTGAATTATTTACATACAAGTATCATGTAAATCTCAGATAATAATGTTATACATATGATAGCTACTCTTATTCAATAGAATTTACACATGCTCATTTTAACCCCACAAGTACATGAGAGACAGTACTTTCTACCTCCATAACAGTAGCACACAGACCACCACCAAAACAATTCAAGCCCATTACTTTATTTTTATACTGTCAGTTGGCCTGATAGAGCTATGTGAGCTTACACTAACTTACTGTAAATGAAACAATTTAATTATTAAAATTTGACCTCTACTTACTAGTTGTTTTCTCAATCTGACTTTGCAGAGATTTAATTAGACCACTTGAAAGGCAGTCTCCTTCATCCCCACAACCTGTACAGCTGGGTGTTGTTGGGTGGAGGGTGAAAGAGATGTCTTGCAGAGCAATTGTGTTGCAATCAGCTGCAAATGGTTGGGCAGGAAGGTTGAGGTCAGGATCAAATTAAGGGATTAACTAACTAAACATTTATTATAGTATTTATGGAGGCCATTTGGCCCAATGAATCCATACTGGCTCTAGGCACAGTATGGTCAGTATTGTATCAGTCTCATTTCCCCTTTTATTTGCCCATAATTCTAAATTTATTTTCTCACATGCCTATCAAGCCCCCTTTGATTATTTTGCAACCTCCAACAACAGGGGTAATTCAACAGTCACCTTTTAGAAAAAGGTAATAGGAAACTGAGAGACAACTGTTTCACCTAGATGGTGGTCAGCCTATGAAATGAGCTGCCGGGGAAAATGCTTGAAACAGGAAAAATTAAAACATTTAAAAAGAACTTGGACAGGTGCAGGGGTGGCGAACTGGTGGCAATCAGCATATAGCACCACCCCTCAATTCTTTTATCCTCATCCCTAATAAAAAGCTAGATAATTTACTATTAGATACACGGTGAATAAATTTTTTACAATACATGAGCAGTGAGATATTTTCACAGGAAACATCTCACAACAGCTAGACAGCAGTGAGAACACACGTTGGATGCCTCATTTGAAAGTCCTCGCATGTCAGTGTTTGGATGGTAAATATGGAGATGGCAGAGGCACGTAAAGAGGGAAATCTTACAATTGTATTGGGGGATTTCTATAATGCAGGTAGATCGGGAAAATTAGGTTGGTGCTGGATCCCAAGAGAGGAAAATTGCATATGCCTACAAGATTACTTTTTAGATCAGCTTGTGGTTGAGCTTACAAGGGGAATGCAATTCTGGATCGGGTATTGAGTAATGAACCAGTTTTGATTAGTGAACTTAAGGTAAAGGAATCCTTAGGAGGCAGTGATCATAAGGCACTAAGGCTGACAAGAGAAGTCAACGACGGCATAAAAGTGAAAGGGAGGGCATATAACAGCAGAAATTAATGGGAAGTTAGAGAACTGGGAAGTTTTTAAAAAAAAAACAAAAGGCAACTAAAATGCAATAAGGAGAGAAAAGATGAAATTTGAAGGTAAGCTAGCTAATAATATAAAAGGAGGATACAAACAGTTTCTTTCAGATATAAAGGCATCCGTTAGTCTAGTGAGACCATGGATCTGCACCTGGAAAGTCTTCACTCTCCAGGGCACAGGCCTGGGCAAGGTTGTATGGAAGACCAGCAGTTGCCCATGCTGCAAGTCTCCCCTCTCCACAACACCAATGTTATCCAAGGGAAGGGCATTAGGACCCATAGAGCTTGGCACCAGTGTTTTCGCAGAGCAATGTGTGATTAAGTGCCTTGCTCAAGGACACAACACGTTCCCTCGGCTGGGGCTCGAACTCATAACTTTCAGGTAGCTAGTCCAATGCCTTAACCAGTTGGCCACGTGCCCAATATAAAGAGTAAAAGAGAAGCGAGAGTGGATATCAGACCGCTGGAAAATGATGATGGAGAGATAGAAATGGAGAACAAAGCAATAGCGGAGGAACTTAAGTATTTTCTGAAAGTCTTCACTGTGGAAAGCACTAGCAGTATGCCTGAAATTCAAGAGCATCCGGGAGCAGAAGTGAGCGTGGTTGCAATTATTAAGGAGAAGGTTCTTGGAAAGCTGAAAGGCCTACAGGTACACAAGACACCTGGACCAGATGGACTACACCCCAGGGTTCTAAAAGAGATGGCTGAAGAGACTGTGGGGGCATTAGTAGTGAACTTGCAAGAATTACTAGATTCTGGAATGGCTCCAGAGGATTGGCAAATTGCAAATTCTTTAAGAAGGGAGGAAAAAAGAAAATTTTAGGCCAGTTAGCCTGAATTCAATGATAGCGAAGATGTTGGAGTTCATTTTTAAGAATGAGGTTTTGGGCTACCTTGAGGCTCATGATAAAATAGGCCAAAATCAGTATGGTTTTCATAAAGAGGAAATCTTGCCTGACAAATCTGTTAGAACGTTTTGAGGAAGTTACAGGCAGGACAGACAACAGTGAGTCAGTGGATGTTGTTTACTTGGATTTTCAGAAGGCCTTTGACAAAGTTTTGCACATGAAGCTACTTAACAAGAAACCAGCCCATAGTATTACAGGAAAGATACTAGCATGAATAGATGATTGGCTGACTGGCAGGAAGCAAAAAGTGGGATTAAAAGGGCCCTTTTCTGGTTGGCTACAAGTAACTAGTGGTCTTCCTCAGGGTTTGGTGTTGGGACCATTTCTTTTCCTATTACGTGTCAAAAATTTCGACGGCAGAGTCGATTACTTTGTGGCCAAGTTTGTGGATGATATGAAGACAGGTGAGGGACAGATCATGTTGAGGAAGTAGGGAGTCTGCAAAGGGATTTGGACAGATTGTGAAAATGGGCAAAGAAGTGACAGATGGAATATAGTGTAGTGAAGTGAATGGTCGTGCACTTTAGTAGAAAGAATAAAGGTATAGATTATTTTCTAATTGGGGAAAAAATCAGAAATCAGAGGAGCAGGTTGAGTTGGTGGTAAGGAATCCAAATACAATGTTAGCATTCATTCTGAAAGAACTGTAATACAAAAGCAAGCATGTAATACCGAGGCTTAACAAGACATTGGTCAAGCTGTACTTGAAGTATTGTGAGCAGTTTTGCCCCCCTTATGCCATCATATTTGACGACCAAAATGAACCACTTCACACTTCAAAAAAAATGGCCTTAAACAATCTGAAAGCAATTAAAAATTATTTATAACCAAGGTAACTAATTTTATTTCTGGCTGAACTCTGGAAAAAAAATAGACAAATTGTTTGTTGAGTGTTTGGATTAACTCTGTTTTTGACGAATGAAAAATTTTCTTGTCAAGATGTTGTGTGGATTTTACTGTATCTTGTATCCTGTACTGTATACTGTTGTATTCGATACTGTATATTGAATTTTTGCAGATTTCTCCACACAGATAAGTGATTTGAACATCAAATTTCAAGAATCTGGCAAAACACATGATATGTTTGATAATATAAATGTTTTTGAAATCAAATTGAAGTATTTAAATGCAATGCCAAAAATGACATTTAAAAATTTTTCCCAACCTAAAAAAAAGACAAATCTTGAAATACCTGAAAAGATATTCAGAGGCTTGAAGTGCATTTCTAAGCATTATTGGTTCAATTACTGAACAACTTTCTTCAATATTCACTAAGTTCGGGTCACTTGATGACACTGCAAAATTTATAAAGTATGCAGGCAGCATAACATTAGGCAAACTGAATCTGGAAACGTTGCATTGTATTGAATTGGATCATTTTGAAATGCAACTGATTGATTTACAAAGCAGTTCAATTTTGAGGCAAAAATTCAGTCACTTAAAAGCTGAACTAAAACATTTCTGAAAGATCAGTTAGTGACAGAATCAAAGCATATAATACAATAAAGTTCTTAAACTCTTGAAAATCTTGCCTTTCTGTAAAATCTTGCAATGGCAATATTAGCAGTACTTTCGTCAACATATTCATGTGAATCATTTTTTTCAGTGATGATCTTGGCCAAGTCTAATTATAGGAATATAAAGATGAAACTGGTACACTGTGCATTGCTCTCAAGATAACCAAATACAAGCTGAATATACAGCAAAATATTCGTCGTCGTTAGTGCAGCAACAAAAGCGTCACTGACAGTGAAGTGTGTCTATTTTCCTTTCCTTGATTTTTCATGAATGTGTGCCAAAGCTTATAATTTCATGTTCACATTTCTTATGTAATGAAAAGGTACAATAACAATACTATTTAGAAATAATGTTATTTTTCAATTGTCTTTCTTAAAGGGGGAAAGGAGACAAAGGGACATTCATCACCCATTTTTGATGTATTCACTGTCTGGATTTCATCTACCCACACAGCTAACCCACAGACTTTCTGCAACGGAATTATGCTGCTGCCTTCCTTAGACTCCACGTTTAGCTCATGAGCAGATACTGCTGTTGCACTTGAGTTTTATTAAATAGAATATAAAGCAAATTCTGTCTGCAACGGATTCAAGGTACGCCTAAAATAACAACTGATGAAAGTTGTGGCAAGAGGAATTCATAGTACACCGAAAAAATCAGTAAGATTGACTTTGAAGGTAATATGCAAGTCTTATGTTGGAATCTAATATGCATCTCCACTGCAGCAATCTCAGTCAATGCCAGCAATACCTTGACAATGGCAACACAAATGCCACTGGTATGATTACTAACTGTTCCATTTCATTTATCCCCCCTTAAAAAATGATGCTTGCAATGCTCTATCAGTGATTAGACTTGCCAGAAGAGTCCAGTGGGTTATCATTCTCTGCCTTTCTTACTGATCTAGGCAAGTTTACTCAACAACAGATGGTCTAAGATATGAGCAAACACGGAATAGAAAATTAGTCACATCGCACTGAAATAAGCTCTTCAGCCATTAAATCATGCCAACCATTGAGCACCCATTGGCACTAATCTCATTTTACTCTCCCACATTCCTATCAACTCCTGTTCCCTTCTGCCCCCCAGCCCTCCCCCCCCCCCAGATTCTGCCACTCACCTGCACACTCGTAGCAATTTACAGTGGGCAAATTAATGTAGCAACCAGCACATCCATGGGACATGGGAGGAAGCAGAGAACATAAATCATGCAGTCAAAGATAGAACGTACTAACACTATCACAGGAAGCACTTGATCCAGGTAACTGGAGCACCGAAGCAGCAGCCCCACTGTGGCATCACTGGCATCTATCAAACAGGAAGCTTTTCCAGAAAACTAACATCTGATTGTTTGTTCACTCCCAAAAAGATGCTTGTACTCATATTTATTCATATAAAAGTGACCATAATTAAAAATAGACTATATCTTGTGCTGCTTATGATATAAATTTAAAAGTAACTTAATTTCCTTGATATTGAATGACTGTTTCCTTAGTTTGACCTATTTAAAAAGCTCTATTTTCTAATAGAGCTTTAAATTTGTGCACCACATTGCAGAAACATTTTGTTTTAGTACTGTCACATTGACATTAGTGAGTTGCGTAACAATTCCATTTCCTGCTAACGATGAAATCAGCATCCATGATGAGAAACTACATGTTAAATACCGTAAATTCACAGAAAGGCAAAGGAGAGATGTTAACTTGAGTTGGGGGGGATTGCAAAGATGATTTGAAATATTATTTCAGAATCAGATTTAATACCACCAGAATATGTTGTGAAATTTGTTAACTTTATGGTAGCAGTACAATGAAACATATGAAAAATATAGAGAAAAACTGAATTACAGTATATATAATACATACATACACACTCACTCACACTAAATAGTCAAGGTAAAATAAATAGTGCTTTCAAAAAAAAGCAGAAAGGAAAAAAAGTGAGGTAGTGTTCGAAGGTTCAATGTCCATTTAGAAATCCAATGGCAGAGGGGAAGAAGCTTTTCCTGAATTGCTGAGTGTGTGCATTCAGGCTTCTGTGCCTCCTTCCCAATGGTAACAGTGAGAAGAGGGCTTGTGCTAGGTGGTGGGTGTCCTTAACGATGGATGCCCCCTTCCCAAGGCACCGTTCCTTCACAAAGTCTCGGATAGTACGGAGGCTGGTACCCATGATGGCGCTGACTAGCTTTACAAGTTTCTGCAACTTACTTCGATCTGATGCAGTTTCATGTGTGAAACTGAATGAACATTTTTAATCTTTGATTCACATCACCTGTAAAAGGTCTTACACAAAATTAATACTGGCAATATGCCAATGATTTTGCTTTTTCTTAGAGCTCCAGCTGATACAGTTAAGAATGGTTGCATTTCCAAGATCAGAAGATTTAATACCTGGTGATATTCTGAATATATACTTTTTTTAAGAATATAACAATAATTCAGATCAGAGGATATAAATTCACATCCGGTTTTCCTTCTAATTGAAAAATCTCCGCATTGCTTGTGCATGGTTGTGACAAGAGATTTTGAATTTCTGAATGCATTTGAGACACAGTCAAGAAACGGATCATTTCTAACCCAGTAGTTCAGCATATTCAATACAAAGTGATGAAATGCAAAACAACCACCAAAAAATGATTGACTTTATTTCCATAATAAAGCACTGTGGAGATGTTCACTGAAATGTTTACACCTATGTGTTAATCTTTTAAAAGATCAGCTTTGTGCATCTGTCTTGTTTGTTATTTATAGAAAAAGGGGGAAGTCAACGACAACAACTGAACTCATCGTGCACTTTTGTAGCAGTTCACATTCATTTAGGTAGCCGATGCTGGTAACAGGAGCACTGCAAAAGTCAATTATAAACTTTGCTATGGAAAACGTTCAATAATTTTTCAATAATTATAATAACCAAGGTGGCCAACACCTAAAGTTCTTGGCATCTGCAGACACATGTTAATCCACTCTTGTGTGACTGGAAAGAGTGTCCATTTCACTTTCCTTGACTGCTGCCTAGGCTCCTGATTGCAAGAAATACAGAAAATGCTGGAAACAAAACTTTAAAAAGCCTTTTGGTTCCAGCAAAGGGGAAAATTAATACGAGACACTTAAGGATTTTGACACCCCACATATGGAAGCCAACAATTCTCATGACACCATGTGTTCAATCCGCCTACTGAATTCATGCACAGGGAATGAAATATAGTTCTCTTGCAAAGTAAGGGTTTGTGATCTCCATCACTCTGTGGATGGCAGAATATGTTAAATAACTCAAGCTAGAAGGGTAAAAATACATGGCCATTGCCATGGTCTTTGGGACATTTGACAGACTTTGATGAGGGTATCCTTGATGATGACAACAATGATGATGGCATCCACCTGTCTCAAAGGAACAATGGAGGGTTTTTTTTGACACTGGAGTGACCTCTCCCGGGCAGAAGGTATGGAGAACCTGGGATGCCCAGTCGTCAAGATCCCCCTCTCTGCCTCAGCGGTGTACACCAAAGGAAAGCTTATAAAGCAATATGTCTGTCACCAGCTTGGCTGCAGAAGCTGCCGAAAGGATGCTCAGTGAAGTCCAGCTGCATCAGGGGCTCCGCTCCAGATTTTCTGTCTGAGTTTACTCCCGTAGCCTTCGTCTCTCCCAAGCCTGCCCACAGGGCAGTGGGGCTATTTGCCCATAGCTGGAGTTCTGGTTTATGGGCACCAGGGTGTGTCCACACATCGGTGGGCTGGTACGCTACGTGTACAGGGGCCAGATCTCCTCCCCGTCCTCTGAGGTTCAGCCCGAGTTCGAAAGGAGTCCAGTTTCCATGTGTTGCCAGCAAGGAGGCACCAGATAAGACTTGCTGTTGGAGAGGCTGGGTGCTGGCAGGGAAAGGCTTGCACAATCAGGTCTCCTTTGCACAAGACATCTGGCCAGCGGTGGAAGCTGAAAGTGAGAGTGACAAGTACTACCCACTATACTACCACATTGGACGCGTCCATTTGATACGCCAGGATATCCTTAGAATGCAAATATCTCACACGTTGATCTTTGTGGAGTTTCAGACAAATTGTTTCCTTAACACCCTGAGAGGCAACTACCTCAACTACCTCCTGCTGAGGACTCTTCTATTCTGCCTACTTCCCCCTTAGAAGGACTGACACCAATTATTTGTCCTTCTTGTTCTGCCCCATGTTCATTCTCCCAAGTGTGCTGTATTACAAGGGAAAAGCCTTATCATTAGGAGACAAGAGATTACAGATGTTGGAATCTGGAGTATCCCGATGCAGGGTTTTGACTAAGCATCAACAATTCCTTTCCTCCTACAAATCCTTTTGACTCATTGAGTTCTTTTGGTAGAGTGCCTGTTGATCATAAGTAAGTGATAATCCTGAGTGTTTGACTCTCTTTAGAGCAATGCTCTTGAGTATGATGTAGTGTAGTGGCAGAGGCCTTGACGTAATGAAGTTATTAGTAGCTATTTTGATTGTTCCAAAGCCCAATGAGCCTTGCATTCCAGATTCTTCAGTATGTTGGTAGAGTCATCTGGCTGAGAATAAGGTCAAGGATATACTCAACTTAACTTTGGTCACAGCACCTTCAAGATGAAGTTAGTCTCCTTCAGTTGTTTTAAAGGGATGGCTCTCATTGGGTGCCTAGAGTTGGGCCATATTCTTGGTTCCTTCATATTTTGTCTTTGGTTCCTTTCAGTGCTCAGGACCATTCCCACCAGTGACCCCTGGAGAAGGACATTTGAACGCTGACCTGCGTAACCAACCCCTGAACAGGTTATCTTCACCAAGGTACTTTGCCACCATATACTACAGAAAATTATCAGTCCCACAGCAGACAACTATTTTGAACATAGGGTTTTGCTAAGGAGTTGTGATCTTAGACGACTGCAAATGTTTTTAGCAATGACTTGCTCACAGCAGCAAGCTGCTTTGAGAAAATCTCAGACCATTACAATTTCTTGTGTTTTTTGCTACATTACTGACGATAGCATTTTCTCCATCTCACCATTCACCAATTGCCAGCATTACTTTCAACATCTTCCATTATGAGAATATTTTGGATATTCCAAAAAGCAAAATGATTTCACTCACTTTGCCAATAAACATTGGTTCGCAAGTGCTACTATCTAGATATTAAATTGTATTTATTTCTCTAGTACTAATGGCAATTAAGTTTTGCCTTCTGATTACTTTTCTGAAAAATTATTATAGGAATTCTACTTTGAAGGATACAAGATAATTGTCTGTTCAATCTATGATTACCCTCTTGTCTCTACATCCAAAGACTCCCATTTGGTTTTGGAAACATAGAAAACACACAGCACAATACAGGCCCTTTGGCCCACAAAGCTGTGCCGAACATGTCCCTTCCTTCGGACTACCTAGGCTTTACCCATAATCCTCTATTTTTCTAAGCTCCATGTAGCCATCCAGGAGTCTCCTAAAAGACCCTATCATTTCTGCCTCCACCACCGTCACCGGCAGCCCATTCCACACACTCACCACTGTCTGCGTAAAAAACTTACCCCAACATCTCCTCTGTACCTACTTCCAAGCACCTTAAAACTATGCCCTCTTGTGCTAGCCATTTCAGCCCTGGGGAAAAGCCTCTGACTATCCACACAGCCTCTCATTATCTTGTACACCTCTATCAGGTCACCTCTCATCCTCCGTCACTCCAAGGAGAAAAGGCTGAGTTCACTCAACCTATTCTCATAAGGCATGCTCCCCAATCCAGGCAACATCCTTGTAAATCTCCTCTGCACCCTTTCTATGGTTTCCACATACTTCCTGTAGTGAGACGACCAGAACTGAGCACAGTACTCCAAGTGGGGTCTGACCAGGGTCCTATATAGCTGCAACACAAAATGTTGGAGGAACTCAGTAGGCCAGGCAGCATTTATGGAGAAGAGTACTTTGATAATTCTTTTCCAAGGTATAGAAATTTAGAGTCACTACTTGCTACCATAAAAATTACCAGCACTCACAATCAACCTACATGGCAAATGTGAACTTCAATCAATGCTCAATCCAGTGCCAACCTGATCCAAAATAGTGCTGTCCTTGCACACATGATGCTATCTTTTTGAAGGGGTGTGGAAATGAGGGTGTAATGGCCAGAGCAAAATTCATCCAAGAAGCAGCTGACCAACAAACTGGGAGCTATTCCACAATTTAATCAGCTGCTAAGAAATTTGAATATATCAAATATCCCTGAGCATCTATGCTCCGTCGCCAGAAAAAGCTTGATCTCCCATGGCCACCCATTTTAATCTCATTTCGTGTTCTGACATGTTAGTCCATAGTCTCCTCTACTGTCGCAATGAGGCCAATCTCAGGTTGGAACAGCAACACTTTATATTCCATCTGGGCAGCCTCCAACCTGATAGCATGAACTTCTCAAACTTCCGGTAATGTCCTCACCCCCTTCATCATTCCCCATTCCCATTTCCCTCTCCCACCTTATCGCTTTGCCCGCCCATCACCACCAGCTGGTGCTCCTCCCTCTTTTCTTTCTTCCATGGCCTTCTGTCCTCTCCTATTAGATTCTCCTTCTTCATCCCTGTATCTCATTCACCAATCAACTTCCCTGCTCTTTACTTCACCCCTCTCCCCTCCCAATTTCACCTATCACTTTGTGTTTCTTCCTCCTCTCCCCTCCCTTTCTTACTCTGACGCATCTTTTTTCCCTCCAGACCTGATGAAGGGGTCTCGGCCCAAAACATCGGCTGTACTCTTCTCTGTAGATGCTGCCTGGCCTACTGAGTTCCTCCAGCATTTTGTGTGCATTGCTTGGATTTCCAGCATCTGCAGATTTTCTCTTGTCTGAAATAATTCACACTTCAGTTCATTAAACACATTGTGATCAAGCAATATCTCTGCTCAATCCTTCTTTCCCTGGCAGAATAAATGTACATACTTTCATTAAAAGGCATCAGGAAAAATGCATCATTCCCTTCTCACAATTCCTCCGTCTCCGCCGCATCTGCTCTCAGGATGAGGCTTTTCATTCTAGGATGAGGGAGATGTCCTCCTTTTTTAAAGAAAGGGGCTTCCCTTCCTCCACCATCAACTCTGCTCTCAAACGCATCTCCCCCATTTCACGCACATCTACTCTCACCCCATCCTCCTACCACCCCACCAGCCTCCGGGTCCAACGTATAATTCTCTGTAACTTCCTCCACCTCCAACGGGATCCCACCACCAAGCACATCTTTCCCTCCCCCCACCTTCTGCTTTCTGCAGGGATTGCTCCCTACGCGACTCCCTTGTCCATTCGTCCCCCCCCCCCATCCTTTCCCATCGATCTCCCTCCAGGCACTTATCCTTGTAAACAGAACAAGTGCTACACATGCCCTTACACTTCCTCCCTCACCACCATTCAGGGCCTCAGACAGTCCTTCCAGTCGAGGCGACACTTCACCTGTGAGTCGGCTGGGGTGATATACTGTGTCCGGTGCTCCCAGCGTGGCCTACTATATATTGGCGAGGCCCGATGCAGACTGGGAGACCGTTTTGCTGAACACCTACGCTCTGTCCGCCAGAGAAAGCAGGATCTCCCAGTGGCCACACATTTTAATTCCACGTCCCATTCCCATTCCAATATGTCTATCCACGGCCTCCTCTACTGTCAAGATGAAGCCACACTCAGGTTGGAGGAATAACACCTTATATTCCATCTGGGTAGCCTCCAACCTGATGGCATGAACATTGATTTCTCTAGCTTCCACTAATGCCCCTCCTCCCCTTCTTACCCCATCTCTTATTTATTTTTATTTCTCCCTTTTTTTTCTTCTCTCTCTGTCCCTCTCACAATCACTCCTTGCCTGACCTCCATCTTCCTCTGGGCTCCCCCCGCTCTTTCTTTCTCCCTAGGCCTCCTGTCCCATGATCCTCTTGTATCCTTTTTGCCAATCAACTTTCCAGCTCTTGGCTCCATCCCTCCCCCTCCTGTCTTCTCCTATCATTTCAGATCTCCCCCTCCCCCTCCCTTTCAAATCTTTTACTAACTCTTCTTTCAGTTAGTCCTGACGAAGGGTCTCAGCCTGAAACTTCGACTGTACCTCTTCCTATAGATGCTGCCTGGCCTGCTGCATTCCACCAGCAATTTGTGTGTGTTGCATGAATTACCAGCATATGCAGATTTTCTCATATCAGGAAAAATGAGCTGAGTATATTTTAGAATAGTTTACAATAGCACAAAGTAATTAGGAAAAAGATCTTTGAAAACCTCAAATTCAAAATTATTTCCATTTAAATATGAATATGCCAAAATGAATTAATTAACATTTCTATTTCCAACAATTTATGAAATACCACAGTTATCCGATGTTCTGAAAGTTATTGGCAGGGGTTAATAAATCTATTGACTACATGTAGTCATCCCTGAATAATTAGTCTTTCCCTCTACTCACTGACTAGATTTACTCTAGCTGACAGATAAAGTGACATTTTCAATTGAATTTAATTAGGAGAATTGTAAATTTATAAAGAGTGCAGACTGGGACCCTGTAATTAAAATACCTGCCTTAAGATTCATAAATATGCAATCTATCAAGGTTATGGTAAACAGTGGCACTGATGATTAGCCAAACATTTACCTGCCCCAATTACATCACAGATCTTCATGAAATACAGTCATAATTTTAGGAGTTATTTAAATTACATTTCTCATGCATTTAAAAACTACAGAAAACCATCACACATTCACCACATGAACAAAAGTAGTTCATTTTGACAGAATAAGTGCTTATTTCTCACATAAAACAATCTACATAATCAGAGTTTTGTTATGGATCACTTAGCAGCTGTATACTCCTGCATCATCATATGTTCATATAGTAGACTTGACTTAACATTTGAACTCATGTGCACTTAAAAGACAAGATTTACTTGTCCACTGGTGTTCTACCAAGTCTGGCCAGAATGCAACAAGACCAGCAACAATGAGGTTAACTTTTAGTCAGCACCAAAATGTCCAAGTAAGATATACTTACCATTACAAGTAAACAGTAATAATAATTTACTGGTCAAGCATTTAGGATCATTCTAATCAGTGGAGTCAAACACAGCAAACACGGAGATTTTTTTGGAGAAATCTTCAGACAGTGATTTCTCCTAAGTCCTTCCGATAGCATCTCCAAACTTGTACCCAAATCGACTCCAGGATTGGCCCAATGTAGTGTATACTCACAGAATGACAACTTTTGATCAGCCTTCCATTTTCTTACATCATGAACATGGTGTGCAGTTGTAATTTGCAACATCTCAGACAATGAAGTGGAACAAGAACTAGACAATCTTGAAGTGTAGATTTGAAAATGGCAATTAATACTATGCCATAGAAATACTACTAGGTTATTGCATTAAACAAATCTGTCTAACCTCTTCTCCTCGGGAGTCAGTTGCATCACTATTGCCAAATTAACCAAGGCAGTGATGGAATTGACAGAAACTTACTTGGACAAGCAACAAAAATACTGTGGCTGCCAGAAAAGAAACTGCAATATTCTAACTCAAAGCCCCACCATAATCTGTAGGGCGCCAATTTGGAATGTAATGGGATACATTTCACTTGCCTAGGCAGTAGCTCCATCACTCAACAAATCTGACACGATTCAATACAAAACAACTAAACTGGCAACTCACTCACCTCTTTAAACACTCACTGCACACACAGCTAATGCACCAAGCTGTTTAATTCATCTTGGGATTAGCTGCAGCATGTCAACAACACTGCATTCAGACCTGATACCTCTGCTACTGAAAGGAAATGAGGCCAGCAGATATACGTTGTCACTACTTTTAATTAACTGAAATTACACACCACCCTGACTTGGAAATTGAGCCAGTTGCAATGAAAGAACAGTGATTGGAATTCCCCACTTAATTTGTAGCTTAACCACAAATCAGGTGCAGCAATTTGAGAGTACGACTCACAATTAGCAATCTACAATAAATGCCAACCAGCAATGCCCACATCTCATGTACTGAATAAAAAAAAGCTAATCAGTCTGCTGAAGGAGCTGGAGCTGGAGCTGGAGCTGAAGCTGAAGTTTAAGAATGTGTCACCTCTATAGCAGAGCTAAATTTTAAGTCTAACTCCAGAGATTCAAGTGCGGAACTCCAGACTGACACTCCACTGCCATAATGAATTATACTTAACATATCTATGAACTACAGGATGAGACATTGAACCAAAATTCCATCCGATCTTTATACTTTATTGCGCCAAAGAATTGATACTAAAACGTACAATCATCACAGCGATATTTGATTCTGCGCTTCCCGCTCCCTGGATTACAAATATTAAATATTTAAAATAGTAAATATAAAAATTTTAAATTATAAATCACAAATAAAAAATAGAAAAATGGAAAGTAAGGTAGTGCAAGAAAACTGAGAAGCAGGTCTGGATATTTGGAGGGTACGGCCCAGATCCGGGTCAGGATCCGTTCAGCAGTCTTATCACAGTTGGAAAGAAGCTGTTCCCAAATCTGGCCGTACGAGTCTTCAAGCTCCTGAGCCTTCTCCTGAAGGGAAGAGGGACGAAAAGTGTGTTGGCTGGGTGGTTCGCGTCCTTGATTATCCTGGCAGCACTGCTCCGACAGCGTGCGGTGTAAAGTGATTCCAAGGATGGAAGATTGGTTTGTGTGATCTCAGGTGGATATGAAAGATACTACTACACTATTTTAAAGAATGCATGACCATCAACAATGCTACCATCAGTGTCTTGGGAAATTTTTAATTGCTCATTCAACATCAGTAAAGATACAATCTCCAATCTTATTGCCAAAATTCTCTTTATTGTTTATTACCAGTATCCAATGTTTCTACTGTCTATTGTGGCAGTCTTTTATTATTCTGCCATTTGCTTTTCATGCCTTTCACCCTTTCCATGACACCCAGCTCGTTTATCTATCAGCACACACGAAATGCTGGGGGACCCAAGTCCCCATGGACAGTCTCGGCCTTAAACTTCACCTGTTTATTCCCGTCCATAGCTGCTGCCTGACCTGCTGAGCTCCTCTAGCATTTTGAGTGTGTTGGCCTCAGATTTCCAGCAGATGCAGAATTTCCTGGGTTTGTCCTTTATCTATCAATTTTTTTATTTGCCAATTTGTCTTCAATTGGCGGTTTGCCATTCTTTGTGTGTAGATTCTCATCGATTCTGTTGTATTCCCTTGTTCTACAGTGAATGCCTGGAAGAAAATGAATCTCAAGGAGGTACATGGTGACATTTACGTACTTTGATAATAAATTTACTTTGAAGGTTGAACACATTCTCAAACGTTCAATTGTAGCATGCCATGGTGGATTTCATAAAAGTTCTGAAAAATAGTTCTTGTTTTGAGGAAGGCAATCTATACTCACGTCATCCCAAACTTGCCAACATTGCTAGATGACTTGCTTTACTGAGATCTCTAAATGGTTGCAACCATTTCCCATTGTCTACCTTCTTTACTATCACAAGATCTTAAAAGTCTCCGCTCTGACAGCATCTTCAAATTTGTATTCAGTTTCTTCTGATTTGTTGTCACCATCTACTTCTTATCATCCTCAACTTCATTTATCATGTCATAACTGTCTGGCCACAAAATATCCTCGGTGCCTACTTGCTCATGAAATTTTACCTGTTCATTTACTTTCTCCATAATACATGATATGGTCAAACCTTCAGTTATTCTCTTCTATTAACCAGCTCCCTTGGAATGCACTTGCATCTTTTCCAGCTATCTCCAGCAATAAATTCATAAGCTGATACGCAACACACACTTTCTCAAATGACATCCATCATTCTTTTGTTGCAACAATACTTTTCTATGTCAGTTTATGGGTGAATAAAGATGTTCATCAAACTGAGATTCAGGAAAACCAGAAGGTATTACTTGTAGCCTCTGCCAAAAGTTCTAGGAGCTTTTCCAGGCTGTACAAAGTAATGAACATCTCTATTTAACCCAGAGCTGGAGTCATGTTCAGGTTCAAGTTCAAGTCTAATTGCCATTCACCCATACAAATGAATGCAGCCAAACAAAATGGTGTTCCTCTGGGGCCAAGGTGCAAAACACAGACCCAACAGTCAAGTGCAGCACATAAATTATGATAGCAGAAAACAAACAGTTACAAAAATAATAGTATACCCAAGTCCCTGACTGGCCTGTAGATTGATGCTGCATGGATGTTGTCCTGGAGCCATGTTTCTGCATGAACAGTCGCAGCAGTTCCTCATATCGCGCAGTGCAACTGCAGACGAAGGCGATCCAGCTTGTGTCCCATCAAATGAACACCAGAGGGAAGCACTGACAGGAGGGTCCAGCTCTGGCATCTCCTTCTTCAGCGGCCACAACAGGCATGAATAAGGGTCCGGTCCATGCCACAGATGAGGCCACACAACTCCCGTGTTGTTGGAGTCGCCAATGCACTAGTGAATTGGACGTGCGGTATTCTACATTACCAATGTCCAACAGGGGCTTATGATCACAACAAAAACGTCCCATACTGTTGGATCGCTCATTGCCACGGAAGCCTTCTTTCCTGAGTGGCTGAAGTAGGCTGCAACCCGGTGCACATCGAGTCCAGCTCCACCGCTATTCAGCAACTCGCTTGCAGGAGAGATCTGCAGTACTTAGTATCCAGCTGTGTCTAGTGATTGTGAAAAAGATGTAAAGGACAAGTAGCACACCTTTGGTTGGACACAGAAAGGCCACTGCGCCCAAGCACACCGCCATCTTACCGGAAGATTAGAGAACCAGATTTACCATTGAACTCAAAGGTTCAAAGTATATATATTATTGAAGTATGCATACAGAATACAACTCCGAGATTTGTCCTCCTGGAGGCGGACAGGAAACAAAGAAACACCATGGAACCTGTTCAAGAAAATATTAAATACCTAATGTGCAAAAAAAAGAACAAATTGCACAAACGGTGAAAGGCTAACAACACATAGAATAGCAAACATCAAAAACCAGCAGTATTCAATTTAGTTCAGTTCAGTGCCTTACCACTAGCCAATGCAGCTAGTGAGAAGGAGAGGAAGGCCGGCCAAACACATGCAAATGGTGCCGAACACCAGTCTGTTGTCTGTGCTCATCCTCATCGACTTCAACCTTGTTCGAGGCCTCAATTGGAGAGAAACAATAGAGTTGATCCATTACGCTCCATTTCCAGGCCACACACTCTGCTCCACACCTCGCTGAGCTCCCTCAGAAACAGCAAAGCACCAGATTGCTCAATAGCCCCCAAAACACACCACCAAAATGTAAATCACATTTCTCCATCCTCATTTCTGGTGGCAACTTGGTACATCTTCACATATCATCTCCACCCTCCTCTCATTGTCATGCATAGACAGCCACCTCCACCCTGCCCTCACCTTAAAATACGTGTGTACAATTCCTAAAGGTACTATGTAAATTCAAACTGTACACGTTCCTTTGCTTCATCTAACTTCATGCAATTGGCAGCCAAATTGGTGTTTCCCCATTTCGAGACAGAGAGTTTGTTGGTAGTTGGCATTGCAAAAATACACATCAAAGAAAAATTAAAATAATGATAAGGTAACCAAGCTAATTATACAATGTTGATTATAATCTAGGGGAAGGTCAGGTAAAGCAGAGAAGAACCCTGTAGAGACAGATATGCTCCACATACACTGATGGCATCAAATATTTTGGGACTTTAGAGATCAGTTACAAAGATGCTGAATTAATCTCAATTTACTTACAAATACCCCGTACACAATAGCAAAATTCATTTTCAATGGTACTTTAATAACAACACAATAATCATACTCTAGAAGTAGATTAAACATTTATCAGCATATGCCAGTACAGTTGCACCCTGGGGATTTCGTAACTAGAATTATTTTTCATATAATTTTTGCTAGAAAGGAAATACTGACCTTCCTGATTTATAGTGCAGTGACAAGTATATATTATTCCTCAATACTGCAGAAATTTGCAAAGGCATTACTCATTTGAGAGTTCATTAATTATGCAAATGAGTTGCAATTAACTAATCTGTTCAGAGGATGCAATTTACATAATAATGCACTTCACATTGGTTGTATTATTTAATAAAACTGCACAAAAGTAGTTTATTAACATTTATTCCTTTGAATTTAAAAGAACATGCAGAGGTATCTGTATTATCAGAAGAGTTTTGTCTTCAGATAAATTTCTTAATAAACAACATGATCACGCTGATTGTAGCTGCTATGGAGACCATTGACACCAAGCAGTTTTTTGTCCGCATTTGAAGGATGAATGCCAAGCCTGCTTAATGTAAATGTGCACCATATCCACATATGTTGCAGACACAAAGATGAAAGTAAGCAAAGGAAAAGCTGGAGAAAATGAATTATCATTACCGTCGACAGAATTAGTGTCTGGATAGATGAATTTACTGTATTTTTTTCTTCCAGAACTTGGATATTCTCCAATTCACACACACAATGTTTGATGGTATTGTCAATAAGTATGAATATGCTCAGGCTTCAGATTTGAGTCTAGCTGCTTTTTGAAATAAATAAATGGGGAATAAAAAGCACTGTTGCCAAGAGAACAGAGGGCTTGAAGCATGTGGGACTATAAAATATTTCTGATCGTATTATTCCGAATCCTAACCACCTCCTCCATTCACCCACCTCCACCCAAGGTCAAATTCACGATTCATCTATACCCATTGGAGTTGTGCCTTGTTATAACAAGACCGCCTTTTCAGTTTTCAACCAACAGCAATTTCAGCTAGGTTCTTAACACAGCCCCAACACACACAACTAAACTGTCTAGCAGTTTTTTTTAAGCACTTACATGTCATTCTGCACAGCTAGGAAATATAAATGTGTTTAATATCTGGAAAAATAACCTGCTCCTGTTTCTGTTTCATACATTCTATGACTGTTACCATTTTCAAAGAGTCGAGAGAACATTATCAAGATGGAGAAATTGAATGGAAACTTGCCCTTTGGTCCAGCTGAAATGTTGATCTACACCAATTCCATTTGATTCATAGACTTCAATTCCTTTCTTATTCATATCTTTGAGCGCTAGTCAAACACTGTCCAAATGCTCTTTAATCACTGTGATTGTACCTGCACAAGCAGCTTATTTCACACCACCTTGTGTGTAAAAACCTTGCCTCTCATATCTCCTTTCAATACTTCCCCTCTCATCTTAAACCTATGTCCTCTAGCTTAAAACTCCCCTACTGATGATTAAAGACTGTGTCAATCTACTCTATCTCAGGCCCTCAATTTTATAAACCTCTAAAAAGGAACCCCATTAAGCTCCTGTGCTCCAGTGAGAACAATCCCAGCCTGTCCAAACTTGCCATGTACCTAAAGCCCTCCATTCTAGGCAACATGCTGACTAATCTCTTCTGCACTCTTTCTAATGCCACTGCATCATTTCTACAGTGTGGCAACCACAACTGCACATAATTTTCCACGTGTGGCCTAAGCAATGTCTTGCACAGTTGCAAGATGATGCCCCAGCTCTCATTGTCAATACCCCTCCTTATGAAGGCAAGCAAGCAAACCATCTTCTTCACTTGTGCTATCCACCTGTGTCGCTGTTTTTGGGCAGCTAAGAACTTGCATTCCAAGCTCCCTCAGTAAGCCAATATTTACAGTCTCTTAACTTTACTATACATATCAACCACCATTAAAAGACCCCAAATTCATTATTTCACACTTATCTGTATTAAAACTCATCCACTACCACTGCAACCAACTTTAAAGCTGATCTATATCTCTCACTGGCCTTAGGCCAGAAATATTTGCTGTCTACAACTCCACCAATCTTTCTTTATGTCATCGGTCTTCAGACCACAGGCGTTCTCATCCAAGTTATAAATATATAGTACTGTGCAAAAGTCTTAGATACATATACAGTATATAGCTAGGGTGCCTAAGATGGTTGCGCAGTGCTACATTTGTCAATGTGGAGTGGAGAGCAAGTTTGTAAACCTGGCAGGAGCAAAGGATGTTGGAAATGGTGATGGTGGAGTGCCACGGGAGGGGTGTGGAAAAGCTGGCAGAGAATGAATGCCAGGGGAGTGGCACAGACACTCTCAGCCCTTAGACAGCACGTTTATTGATCATTACAGAATGTCTCTCTGGTGCTTCCTGCTCCCTCTACTCTCCTTTCCCCTTTTCCCAACCATGGTTCCCCTCTCTCTGCTTCCTTCTCGTTCTCAGTCCACAATAGAGACCCACGTCAGAATCAGGTTTAGCATCACTGACATATGTCATGAAATTTGTTTATTTTTGTTGCATTGGCAGCAATACATTGCATTACATAAAATTACTACAATACTGTATATGTGCCTAAGGCTTTTGCACAGCACTGTATATGACAAATAACAAGGGTCCCTGAGCAATTACTGCTGAATGCCACGAGTTTTTGATTTCCAGTCAAAGGACCAATCTTCCACGACTATCCTCAAGAAATTTTTGAATCCATTTTACCAAGACACCTTGGATCCCATGCGCCCTAATTTTCTGGACCTGCATTCTGTGCAGGACCTTGTCAAAAGTCTTGCTAGCTGACTGAGCAGTTCTAAACTGAAACAAAGTCCTTAAGCCCTCTCTGATATACAAACTTTGTAGATAGCTACAAGTATACTCACTAAAGGCAGCTTATCCTGTAACTACCCAATCTTCAAAGACTAGTTCACTTCCCTGTTTATTCTCCATGGCGAGTTTAACTGCCAATACCCACTATTTGAGTGGTGGGTCCCCTCTCCCTACTAAGGAGAAGGTACTTCCAACTAACAAAGTAGTTTAAACACAATTCACTTATTTTCAGTGATACACGTTTAAATCCAAACAACCTTCTCAAAACACATTTAGAAGTCACAGAGGAATTCTATCTTACAAAGGACTTCCAAGTTACTAATCATTTCTAAAACACAATGAATTTCTAAAATACAGGTACAATTTCTGCAAGCTAAAAAGACATACCAACTATGCAGACAAATGAATCATCCATCACAGAAATCAAAGCAAGAGGAATGGATTCTCGTTCACCTCATGCTTCTGCCATTCTTCTTGTTCTTTAACCATTCCTAATAAGTCTGAACTACTCACTACATATATACCTTTCTTCCTGCCACTTCAGTGATTTCACTCAGATATGACATTTCTTCAGATACCCTTTTCACACAAATGGTGTAAAAGCTTCTTGGAGACAATTCCCAGCTACCCACAATTAATGCGATGAAGCTGACTCCGTGAGAACATAAACCTTCCAAGTTATTAGCACTTCAACCATTTGAAATAATGTGATATTATCCATCTGGTCTGCAAGCTTTCTTGAACTAAATAACCTAACCAGCTTCTCTAGTTTTGAAACGTCAAATTAACAGACCCATTGTCTTACAATGCACCTCTTGAGATTCAGATCAAGTGCTGTGACCCAACATCCTGTTTTCTATAGAGTGCATCTGCTTGCAAAGCTGTTATTTCAACTTCAAACTGGTTGCTTGCTCATTATAATAAAAACAGGGTACTGGCTCCCGTTTATGACCAGCAGCCAAACAAACAATATTAGTTGGAAGATTATCTGATTCAAAAACAGTCTTGCTGTGTTTAGAAAGTCAAGCCTGGCAAAAAAGAAGAGGCCCCTCGCCCAGGAAATGACTATCCATCGCATGCCTTCAACTCAAATAAAAATCATCATCATTTTTAGATCTGCGGTGCAGAAATAATGGCACAGAAAACCATACTGACACCCACAATCAGTCCTTGCTTTTCACATGATCATAGATCCTGTCACTAAGAAGACCCCACCCGCCACAAAAATAATTACCTCCAAATGCTCTCCTGTAATTCAATTTTAGGCTGAGATTTTTTTCTCCCTTGTGTTCTTCCAAACCTCCTAATAGGTTTTATACTTAGATCAAGCCAGTGTCCATATGTGTCTCTCCCAGGAAATATCTGAGAACCCCATTCATGGTAAAATGGTACAAAATGGATGTTAGCAGCTTCTGATCAGGAACATTTGCATTTTGATCAACAATAATTCAATCATTCCTTCCCAAAGTGTTCAGCCAGCCACTCATTGTTTACATCTAACAGTTGACACATACCAATGGATTTTCCTGAAATTAATTATAGTAAAAATGTTAGTAATAACAATCAATGCACAATGAGTGGATTTCCTACCGCTGTAAACCTATCTAGTTTACCTTTACCATGCTGCTTTGCATTGCTTTTTTCATTTTTTTTCCCATTTGACTACTTGCCTTTTACTCTTTTGATCCAAATAGGAGACAATAGTGGTGTGGCTTATGACAGAATAGCTGCAGGATAGATACAGGATACATTTTCTGGGGAAAGTAGCAGAGAAAGTATGAACTGAAGCCGTCAGCAAATATCTTCCCGTCACTTCCTCACCATATTCACATCATGCCAGGTTGGAGGGTGTTGGAGAAAGGATTAAGATCAGGTGCAGGCTCCCAGAATTCATTTAGAAGAAATACAAGAATATACATGCACGTTTGTTCTATGACAAATTTGTAGATTGGTTTATTATTGTCACGGGAACCAAGTTACAGTGAAAAACCTGCCCTGCAGTTTTTTCACTGTTGGACAAGAACAGGCAATTAGAGATAGTCACTGCCAGGAATATGAAGCCGTTAACCACCTCCATCTCAGCCCTGTTGATTGCCCTCCCCCACCACCCCCCCCCCGAAGTTAATGAGCAGCTCTTTTGTTCTGCTGCTATTGAGAGAAAGGTTGCTGTCGGTTCACCATGCCACTAGGCTTCCTACCACTGTCCCGAACTCCAGCTTGTCATTATTTGAGATTCAGCCCATTATGGTGATACCACCTGTGAACTTGTGGATGGAGTTAGAGCTGAATCTGGGCATTTAGTCATGTGTATAAGGAGCAGAGTAGGATGCAACCATATGGAGCACCAGAGTTGAAGATAATTGTGGCAGAGATGTTGCTGCCTGTCCTATTGATAGAGGTTTGTTGGTCAGGAGGTCAAGGCTCTATTTGCAAAGAGAGGTGTTGAGACACAGGCTGATGGTGTTGGAGATGAGTTTGCTTAGAATTATGCTATTGAAGGCAGCGCTGTATTCAGTAAACAGTAGCCTGACACAGATGTCTTTACTATCCTGATAATCCAGAAGTGAATGTAGGGCCATGCAGGTGATGTCCACAATTCACGCGGTGGGCAAATTGGAATGGGTCGAGACTGCCTGGGAGGCTGGAGTTGATGTGTGCCATTACCAGCCTCTTGAAGCACTCCATATGATGTTAGGTGTCAGATCCACTGAGAACATAACAAATCCCCGATTCCTCACCCCATGGCATACACTATCTTCCTCCAGGCCTACTAGCCTTTGCAACATCTGTACCTTCCAATTCTAGTCAGAAAATATAAATATCATTTATTGTTAAAAACTGCGTTTCAGATGCTTTATCTTCTGAAATTATCTCCCAGACCCTCCTCTTTACTCTTTAAATCCATTTAATAAAGTTTTTGATTCCTGGATATTTTTTAATGGCTCAGAAATATTTCCTTTTAATTATAATGTTCTTGTTATGAGCATTTGGTGCTGCTATATTGAAAGCAACTAAGAAATATACATTTTTGCTGTACACAGTCACCGGAGTTAGAAATCCAATGGCAACCAATCAACCAACAAGAAAAGGACAGTTCATTTCCTGCCCTTTCCTTAACAAAAACAGTGCATGGGAACTCTTATTTTTTATATATACAAATACAAATTGCAATTTCTTTTGGAATACATCCTCATCTCACCCTGGGCTACTTCTGTTTATTTGATTTGAGTGCAAAATACTTCCGCTTTTATTTTGGAGTTCCTAATTTCTGCCACAATTATCCTAATCTTCTAAACTCTATGTGACAATTTGCTGTCTCGTTTGTCCCTCCCCCACCCACAACATTTAACGAGTAAATGCCCCCATTAGTTTGTTAAAATGGAAGCATGTTGAGCACTAAGTCAGAAAGAACCAATTTTAACTCTGGAGTTCTGAGTGTGAAGGTTTTATTGAGAGCTGTACTGGGGTAATGCAACCTCTCAGTAATTCTGTCCTTCATATCATCCCTTTTCCCATCTACTCTCTTAAGCAGGTACAAGAGATGGGCTGATATAAAGGAGAAAAATTGCAGAATGGCAGCATCAACAGCGAAGTAGAGTAGTGCATGGTCAGAATAAATTAATAGAAGCATTAGTCTGAACTGGAGAATTGTGAATTGCAGAAGAGTGGCAAACATTGGCATGACAGTAACAAATGTGCTTTCCTGATGGCTATGTAATAAAGTATTAGATTTATCAATTGACAGCACTTAGGTAGATGTACAGTTGTGCCAATTGTCTGCACAAGAGAAAATATACCCCAAGTTTTGCCTCAGCCTCCTCTGTGGACTCAAGGTGATTTTGACTATAACCCTAGCTTGGTTATGGTTGAATTTAAGGGTGAGTTCATATTAAGTGATGGTATTCTGGATCGTTTTCCAAGTTGCCAACATTTTTGGGCCACAGTTTAATTTCTGAAAGATGCTAATCAGCCTTATTTTATCTTGGAGATTGATGTAGATGCTGTAAATAGTCTAACTAACAGTTACTGTCTCTGCATTGGGATTCAAAAATATAGAAACTAGCTATGTTCATTCTGGAAAAGTTTGGAATACCATATTTATGAAAAAAAACAGTAATTGCTGGTTTCTAAAATAATTTATCAGCTGATCTCTTTGGGGAATTTCTTTATATACTCTGTGTACAGCATTCAAAAACAGGGAAAACTTAAAAATTCTGTTCAGAAGGAATGGGCTGGGGCAGTAAATTAGACAATTACAAACTTTGTACCATGATCAGGACTGACAGGTAGTGATTTAGTTTAAACAGGAGGAGAACAGGTTGAATGCAATTACAGTATATAAGGCTTTAGTGAGAACAGACCTGGAGTATCACAAATAATTTTAAGTCTGCTTCATAAAGAATATACTTCATAGGGTGAGATAGTAGCATATCAGTTAGTAACACTTTACAGCTCCAGCTGTAAGATTGGGGTTCAAGTCCTGCCTCTCTTTCTAGGAAGTTTTAATGTTTTGCCCGTGACTACGTTGGTTTCCTGCAGGTGCTTTGGTTTTCTCCCTCATTCCAAAGACGTACAAGTTAGGATTAGTAATTTGTGGGCATGCCGTGTTGGTACTAGAAGCATGGTGACATTTGCATTCTCCTTCCAGCACAGCTGGGACTGTGTCGATCATTGATGCAATCAATCCATTTTACCCTACGTTTTAATGTTTCAGTGTGGATTACATGTGACAAGTAAAGCTAATCTTGAAAAGATCTTTAATCTTATTCAGAGAGAATGTAGCAAAGATTCACTAGATTCAGTCCAGGGTTGGTGGGTATGCTGAACAAGGAACAATTGAATAAGCAATGCCTTTATTCTCTAGTCTTGAAGAATGAGAGTAGATCTCATTGAAAATTACAGAATTCATAAAGGTTCAGTGCATGGGGAATATTCTCCCTGCCTGGGCAGTCCAGAACTAGAGGTCACAGTATCATATTGAGAGATAACCATTTACATCGGATCAAGCACAATAAATTTTAAACAAAGGATGGGGAATCATTGGATTCATCTAACCCAGTTAGAGTTCTTTCAAAACAGAAATCAAGGAACTTTGAGATGTTAAGGGAATCAAAACATATTGAAATAGTGCAGAAAACTGCACTAGAATGGATGGTAGAGTAAGTCCAAGGGGCTAATTCTCCCCCTATCTCAAATGCTCTGTGTGGGATTATGCTTTAGATAGTATGACATTTTGAAATCAATGAGCCTACTGGTCTTAAAGATTGGAAGACATTTAGAAGAATATTGCACCATAAAATTTTGCTTTCCAGTGCATGAATACTACCATTATGATCCGATACAAAATAAATATGAATTTCTTAAATGAGGTTAGGATGAAGAGTTATCTGTGATTTATCTGATAATATTGCAAAGTATGCAGAGAATCATATATAGTGTAAATCTTCAAACAACTCTTTTGATGTAATAAATTTGATTTCCAACAGATAATTATTTCTTAAAATTACTTCTTTCCTTGTGACCCATCTTACTTTCAAATCTCTCAGTAAGCGTGCAATGGAATAAGTAAAAAAGGAAATAAAAACACGACTCAGCAACAAACATTAAAATCTCATATGGAAAAAAACACCCATGTTCATATTTACTGAGGGTATAATCATCTTACATGTAGTAAAGAATTGGAGCTTCTTTTTGGAATATTTCTTTTAATTTTATGCAATGACAGTTTAGATGCCTTTAAAACATGTAAACTACACGTGACATATTCCCAATTAAACTTATTTCCTTAAAACTTTAGTGCCTTGTCTATTTCATAACAGAAATACAACATTATTAATTGTTCTTTACTACCCATACACACAAACTTGAACATGAACTTAATAAAATTAATGATAGCAATTGTTAAAACCAAATCCATATACCTCCGTTTGAAGAGTCAGCTACTAAGCTCCAAATAACAGATTATTTTAAATACAAGAATGAAAGCAGTTTCTGCTTTAATCTTCTAGTATTTACTGATATTTATTCAATATTATTCAGCCACATAGAGATTGCCTCGCTCACAATGCTCCCATTCTATAAGTGGATTGAAAAAGACATTCCACAAAAAAAACAATATATTGTAAGAGGAAATGTGAATTCTAAGAGGGGATAATAAAAATTACAGAACAAGACTAGAGAGCCTTCAAATATTTGTTAAGGTTCTACTTTCCAATTCCAATTGTCCCACTGCATACACAAAATGCAGGAGGAGCCCAGTAGATGAGGCAGCATCTATGGAGAGAAATAAACAGTCCATATTTCAGGCTGACATCCTCCCCAAAACATAGACCATTTATAATTTTTTTTTGTAAGATGAATACTATGAATATTTAGAATGAAAATTGAAATACTGACGATATAAATGTGTTGAAGATCTAAAATGTTTCAAATTAAAGGCTATGGTATGTTTATCATTATATTGACATTGTGTAAAAGAAAATTCCAGCTATGTGGCAACAAAGGCTATGTGTGTGGGAGCCTTTCCGTTATGGCACTGTCACACACCAACACAGTTTAGAGGAAACAGTGCATGGAATGCAATTCCAGAGGAGGTGGTGGAAAATCACTATGTTTAAATTAACAGCATTCCTGATCATCACTCTTGCAATTGTCTTCATCTTCACTCCCCTCCACCCCCATCCTGCTCTGCCTTGCTTCCACAGATCATCCACCTGCCTCTGTATCTCAACTCCATCTCTCCCTATCGCCCACATTGTTCCATCTGCCCAACATCCCTCACCGCTCCTCAGTTTACCAATCATCCGTTTGGCCCCTAACTCACTCCATCCTTTTTCCCCTTTACATCACATATTTTCCCTCTCCACTCTCCAAACCAGCAGAAATTTCCCACTGCACACCCACCACCTCTCCCCCCCCAACCTCCCAACCCCCACCCACCAGATGCTGCTTAATCTGATGAGTTCCTCCAGCAAATCGCAAATATTGGAATCTGGAGCAACAAACAATTTCTAGTGTCTGGACAACATTGAAATAGGCAAGGCATAGGGGGATATCATCAAATGAGATTAACACAGATGGATTATTAGGTTGACATAGATGTAATGGGCTGAAGGGCCCATTTTAGTGTCACATGACTGTAATCGCTCAGTTCACATTCTCAGGCACCAGCTCAGATACTGACACCATACATAATTTAGAGGCTACTTTAGAACAGGTTGAGTCATCAGGGCAGGGCAAGGTCCCATGCTGGTGCCTATGCCCAGACTGAGGACTCCAAAGAAACTGCCATTAGAAGTCCGGTGCCTTAACAGGCTGCCTGTGTGCAATGTCAAGGTACAATGAAGGAATCCAGTTCTGCCTTTCTGAGCTGGAACTGGCTTGTATTTGCATATGTAAGAACCAAGCCACAATAGTATCAAGAGAAGGCAGTGAAAGCTTATCTTCGATGCTACTGGGGTTGATCCCATGACATTCATATTCTGCTTACACAATATCAATCTACTAACATCATACATTGGCTATCTGCAGTAAGAAGACCTTGCTAGGTGTCATAGCATTTGTTTCTGGGCAAATTCAATACAACCAGTGACACGAAGTGAACCTCTTCCATCTTGTATTATCTGAGGAGTGCATTACACTCTGGAGCTGGAAGCCTCTAGAGACCTTGATATTTCCCAATCAGAAAATGTCAGACACAACACATCTGTCAAATATTCTGCATTTACCATTCCAAATTTTCATCTCCCTGGAGCTTAAAATCTCATGACTTTTCTTTCACATAGAATTGGTTGAAAAACTGCACAGTGGGAAAAAACAGCATATTTTCAGCCAATGGGATTGCCCCCATTGCCAGAAGAAATACGAAGCAACCGAAGGAATCCCAGCACTGATGATTAGGAATAATATTCCTTTGAAGTACATAGAAGACATGCGCAAATTGAGAATACTTGAAGTAAAAACCCAAGATGAATAATCCCATTTTGCTCTAACTTCTCCAAGATGCACCTTTCTTGCTCTAGTACGTGTTGCTTTTATTTAAAGCATTAAATACTGAATTAAAATCTAAATGTCTACAATATGATCCCATTGTCACTGTTTTCATCATTCATTGAATAAACTGATATTGTTGTACCCACCTGATAGAAAGGTCTACAAGTATTAGATGTCAGATCACTGATTGGTCCATATGTGGGTTTTTAATATAAATCTTTTGGCAAATAAAAGGTTTTGATATGTGAATGATGGGACTAGACTACCAGGGGATCTAATGCACATTGTCAAATTGGATTTATAATCGGCTTGGAATGAGAAGACTCAGAGTAATAGTTGGGGTGTTGTGGATAGTGTGGAGGGCTGTCAGAGGATACAGCGGGACATTGATAGGATGCAAAACTGGGCTGAGAAGTGGCAGATGGAGTTCAACCCAGGTAAGGGTGAAGTGGTTCGTTTTGGTAGGTCAAATATGTTGGCAGGATATAGTATTAATGGTAAGAATCTTGGCAGTGTGCAGGATCAGTGGGATCTTGGGGTTCGAGTCCATAGGACATTCAAAGCTGCTGCGCAGGTTGACTCTGTGGTTAAGAAGGCATATGGTGCATTGGCCTTCATCAGTTGTGGAACTGAGTTTAGGAGCCGAGAGGTAATGTTGCATCTGTGTAGGACCCTGGTCAGACCCCACTTGGAATACTGTGCTCAGTTCTGGTCGCCTCACTAAAGGAAAGGTGTGGAAACCATAGAAAGGGTGCAGAGGAGATTTACAAGGATGTTGCCTGGATTGGGGAGCATACCTTATGAGAATAGGTTAAGTGAACTTGGTCTTTTTCTCCTTGGAGCGACGGAGGATGACAGGTGACCTGATAGAGGTGTATAAGGTGATGAGAAGCATTGATCGTGTGGATAGTCAGAGGCTTTTTTCCCAGGGCTGAACTGGCTAGCACGAGAGGGCACAGTTTTAAAGTGCTTAGAAGTAGATACAGAGGAGAAGTCAGGGGTACGTTTTTTACTCAGAGAGTGGTGAGTGCGTGGAATGGGCTGCCATCGATAGTGGTGGAGGCGGATATGATAGGGTCTTTTAAGAGACTCCTGGATAGGTACATGGAGCTTAGAAAAATAGAGGGCTATGGGCAACCCTAGATAATTTCTAAGGTAAGGACATGTTTGGCACAGCTTTGTGGCCTGCATTGTGCTGTAGGTTTTCTATGTTTCTAATGGTGAAGGGTTGTTTTTGTGATTGGAAGCCTGTGACCAATCACTAAAACATATTTGCTTTTGCCTTTTATCACATACATTGATCATTTAGATATGAATACAAGCGGTATAATTAGTAAGTTCACAGATAGCTGTGGGGAGGTTAGTCTGAGGCTACTCAATGATACTGATCAGTTGGTAAGATGGGGAGAGACATAGTAGATGGAATTTAACCCTGGTAGGTATGAGGTGATGCATTTTCAGAGGACAAATAAGGGTAAAACATACACAATGAATGATAGACATCAAACAATACTGAGAAGTATTAGCATCAAAATTCAAGGATTACTAAAGGTGCAGTGCATATTGATAAAGTGGCAAAGGAGGTAAATGGGTAATTACAAACAAGAGAAAATCAGCAGATACTGGAAATCCGAGCAACACACACAAAATGCTGGAGGAACTCAGCAGCCAGGCAGCATCTATGGAACAGAGTACAGTCGACGTTTCAGGCCGAGACCCATCAGCAGGACTCATGGGGTAATTAGCTCATTGCTTGTGGCACAAAATACAAAAGCAGAGATGTTATGGAACAATTTCATAAAACATTGGTTGGGTCATAACTGTGTGTTGTGGGCACCTCTGGTGCCTGCATTGTGATTGCACTAAAGATGATGCAAAGGTGATTCATTTGGATGTTCCTTGGACTTTTAAGTGAAAAGAACTGATAGACTCAACTTGTTTCCTTGGGCAGAGGCTAAAGGGGGAATTCTTGAAGTATACAATATTATGAAGGGGAGTATATAATGGGAAAGCCAAGATTTTAAAACTGGGGGTCATGGGTTTATTGTAAATTAACAGGCAAGACAGTTAGAGGGGATTCAAGGAGATTTCTTTTTGAACCTGGAGATAGTTGGAATCTGGAATGTACCTGGAGTGGACGGAAGAAGCAGGTACTCTCATGACATGTGTGAAGTGTCCAAATGAACACCTGTGTCTTCAAGGCATGAAAAGCTATGGACCAAGCACTGGTAAATAGGATTAGTATAGATGGGAGCTTGATGGTCAACATGAACAAGTTAGGATGATGGACATGTTTCTGCACTCTTTTACAATGATCCACGCTTTTAGTGGGTGGATAAGAGAAGAGAATACAAATACTAAACTAAATGCAATTACAATTACAGAGGAGGATATAAAAATACCAAGGAGAAATGGACAAGGTGTGTGCGAGCGGACTAGAATGAGGCAGATAAAATATTCTTCTTCTTCATGTGCCTTGTGCATTACACGCTTGGGCGATCATGGCTCTCCACATCGAACGATCCCTCGCAGCGTCAATGATATCTCGCACACTTAGATCTGTTAGTTCTTTCACAGTGTCCATATATTTTCTTCTTTGCCTTCCTCTTCCGTGTTTCCCAGGCATACGGCATTGTAATATAAGGCATTCTATTTCTCCCTTTCTGATGACATGGCCCAGGAATTTAAGTTTCCTCTTATTTAATGTTCTCATTAAAGATCTTTTTTATGGGCACGTTGGAGTACTGTCTCATTAGTTACCCTAACTCTATATGGTATTTTCAGCATTCTTCTAAGAAACCACATTTCTGTTACTTCTAAGTTTCTTTGGAGTTCTGGTGTTATAGTCCATGTTTCAGAAGCATACGGCAAGATTGACCAGATGTAACATTTTAGGAGCCTAAGCCTTGTTGTCATAGAAATGTGTCTGTTGGTAGAACTTGGTTTCATTTTTTGGAAGTTGGTTTTGGCAATGGCAATTCTTCTTTTTATTTCTACTTTACTTCTCGCATCTTGTGATATAAAGCTACCAAGGTAATTAAAGCTGGCCTTTTGTTCAATCTCTTGGTTACCAATGTATAATGACAGTTAGGAGTATCCTGCTGTTTTGATATTACCATACATTTGGTTTTTTTACAATTGATGGTTAGACCAAAATCTGCACTTGTTTGTACTACTTTGTCTAGGAGGATTTGTAGGTCTTCTGCAGCACTTGCTATTAGGGTGGTATCATCAGCATATCTTATATTGTTGGTGTTAACACCTCCAATTTTTATCCCATCTAGGTCTTCTATTTCTCTGAGAATCATTTCACTATAGATATTAAACAATTCCGGTGAGGCAATGCATCCCTGTCTAAGATAAAATGTAACATGGAAAAATGTGCTGCTATCCAGTCAAATACATGTAACAGAAATGCCGACTATTTGCTAAATGATGAAGTACTGTTGATGTTCTTGTACCGTTTCTGAATATAAGCCAACATACAGCTGCAGCAAGAGAATAAAGTGCTAGTCAATATGTGTATGATCTTCAAGAATTTGAACATGGAGTAAGAAAGTCTTATTGCAATTGTATATGAGATTTTGGTGTTCAGTTTTAGTTACCTTGCCTAAGAAAGGATGTACTTGCTATTTCGGAAATGCAGTGAAGATTCCATAGACTGATTCCAGGGGTGATGGGTTTGCTGTATAAGGAAAGATCAAGTACTGTATTCTGTAGAGTTTAGATGAATGATTGGAAATCTCATCAAAACTTTTTTAAAAAATGAAGGGGCTGGATGCAGGGAATATACTTCCCTCGATGAGGGTGCACAGTTTGAGAGTGCAGGAGTAGCTCCTTTAGCACTTAAATAAGCTTCTTTTGAAGGGCAATGAACATTTTGGCATTCCAACACTGGTGGGCTGTGGATTCTCAGGTTTTGGGTTCATTCAGGATTAAATGAATCAGAGGAAACATTGCAGGCAAATGGCTACTGATGTGGAACGTCAACCATGATCTTCAAGACTGGTACAACAGGACTGAAGGGCTGCTCGGCACTCTCCTTCTCTGATTCCTTTTGGGTTTTTCCAGAAGTTTGCGTCATCGCACTGAAAAATCGTTTATGGCTTAACAGAAATCCCTGAACACCGCACACAACATAGAAAGCAGACAGTGAAACTTGATCACCACTTGCCAGTTAGACAATACTTAGATCCCGTAACCATACATGGAAATCCTGATCACGAACACCTGCTGCAGAAGAACATGCATTTATTCAGCTAATACACACAGGGTTTCCCACACATTCTGTTTCCTGCCTCAGTTCCTAATTGGTTAACCACAGTTCTAGTGCCAACTTCCCATTTCTTCCCCCCGCAATGGAAAGTTTCTATGTTCACGTGTGAGGTTATTTATCTTTAAGTCAGTGGATTTCCCGAATTCTGTCCAGGAACCATTTCAAGGCTGGTGGCAGGGATTTGATTGGCTTCTTTCTGCCCATCCTATGCAAACTAAAAAACCGCTCTTAATCATATACATCTGTATTCATACCTACTGCTTTGAAAGATATTTTTAATTCAGCTTCTACTATAACTTTGGATCATAATGACACACTGCGTGTAAAAAAATCCATCCTCCTTCCTTCATTCTTTTGCATTTTACCCAAAGTATCTTTGGTTACTGACACTCATTCGGTGTGAAGTGATTCCTATTTTCTGTCTGAACACTCTGCACAGCTTTGAAGATTTCTGCTAAATCTCACTTTAGTGTTGTCTGCTCCAGAGAAAACAGATCCAGCTTCACAGATGAAGCCCCTCATCCCTAGTATCATTCCAACAAATCCCCTCTGCACTCTTTTCAATGCCTTGGCATCACTTCTGCTATGCAGTGCCTCATATTGGACACAATGTTCCAGCTGAAGCCTAGACAATAATTTATGAAGAATTGGCTTACTTTCCTTTGATCATGTGTTACATTTCTCCATTTATGGTGCCCAGAATTCCATGTATTGAGAAAAGCATCAAGTTACAAATCTACTTTAAAATACACCCAGGTGAATCCCTCGGTCTCTATATTCGTGCATCTACCCCTTAAAATGACAGATTCATCTTGCACATCTTCATTTTTCATACTGAAAGCCTTCACTTCAGTTACCTGCATTAATTTTCATTTGACATATACCTAATCATTTCACCAGTCCTTGTTCAGTTACTATCCTACTCTCTTTTTAGTTCATACAGGTATCTAGGTTTTGAGCGGTTGGTAAAAAGAGGACAATTGATTTGCCAAAGTTCAGACCTATGCACATCTAAGCAAAGGCTATTTCAATTAGGGTTGCCCTTTTACAATTCAAGAGGTCACAGCACTCTTGGTACTCAATTCTGGCACTAATGTAGCCTCTTGTATCTGTGGCAGACACAGAAGCAGCAGCTGGGATCTTCAGTCACTGTGTTATGACTGGTGCTAAATAGTGGTAAACAGACAGCACCGCAGGTCACACACTTGGGAGCTTGAAATGTCAGATCACAGAGTGATTGCGAGTTCCTTTTTACTGTCTCTCAAATTCTGTAATTTGCATAATTCTGAATCTAGTTTCTCACTTTTCCTACTACAAACTCAGAAGACAATGGCTTATTATTTTGTTGTATTTTTACTGCCCTTTTGTCCTTGACAAGCTTCCTATATTGAAGGCACACATTTATTTTTGTTCCCTTTCGACATTATTCTTGCTTTCAAGGGACAGATTTAGTCATTACCAACCAGATGAAACCAGTGCAGATGGACACGTGAAATGAGCATAGATCCATGGGAAAATATAGACTTCCCATGTCCTGGCATCATCCTCTTCCAGTCTGGTAAGACCTTCTGGAAACCCTTTCCCAGAGTTCATTTCTTATTCAGAAGCCAATCACAGTGCTGGCCTGCAGCCTCCAACAGTCCAATATTCTGCCTGCATCTGTCAGAGCCTACCTATCTCGAGAAGGTGGATAACAGACCAAGCTAGTTACAGTCACCCTTTCATCATTAGACATGTTTGGTACTCATCCATCTCTCCCAAGTACCAATTGATTAAAAACTGAAACCTTCACTATATTTCTTGTTTCAGTGGTTTCCAGACACTTACCTTTCCCAGAAGCAACTGCTTATTTGTGTTTCTCCTTCTGCAGCCTAATTCTTGAAGTGTTCCACAACCACTGAAGCAATATACTGCAAAATACTGTAATACTACAGGAATATTTTAGATTAAAATAAACTGAGGTCATTTAGGACAGACATGCAAAATTCTGAGAGATAATTATGGAATAGATTCTGCAAAGTTGTTTCCCCTCAATGAACAATCCACTACTTAATAGAAATACTTTGAAGATAGATGTTTTTTAAAACATAGAAAACCTGCAGCACAATTCAGGCCCTTCAGCCTATAAAGTTGTGCCGAACATGTCCCTACCTTAGAAATTACTAGGTTTACCTATAGCCCTTTATTTTTAATGCAGGTCTTTGAAACCTTTCACCTCAGAGAGCTTTAGATAATCAAACATCCATTAGCATTGGCAAATTTTTGATTGTTTGAACCTGCTTCACTATTTAAGAAGATTGGCCATGATCTCTTTAAATATTGAAGCAGACTGAAAGCATTTACTTCTGTGCCTAGTACTTATTTTGCAAAAAATAAGTCAATAGACCAGATATACATTTAGTTGCAAAGGTGCTGAGGGATAGGAAATGTGTTGGGGAAGCTGAAATAAAGCAGAAAATGTTAACAACACAGCATTTTTTGTTATTAGTCCATATTTCTCAAAAACATGCTATATTTTAAGACGAACTGCATTGCTTGCATACCCAGTTACTGTACAAGCATTTCTTTTTGAGTAACAAATACTAATGCATGCATATTGTGTGAATTGTGCAGGGGAAGACTATAATTGTTGAGGATGAGGGCTGGAACTGAGGTTAAATTCCCGTCAGCTTTATTTTTAAGGCTTTTCAGGCCATTTACTTTATACTTACTTTGCTTCATTTATGGATAATCCATAAATTAATGTGGCTTGCACATTTCTGCAACCCTACTTCAATAATAATTTAAAAAATCTTAATTTTTTACAAGTTACATTCAAGCTACTTTGATTGAAGCAACAAAGTGAAATATGACATGCTAAATCAGAAAATGGTATTTGCTGTCAAGTTCAATAGGATCTCAATACGAACCTAGATAATGTTCTTCACGTTCATATGATTTTGCATCAGGATTTAAAATGAATAGCAAATTCAATCCCATGTAAAGAAATATCAATGAGGTAAAAGATAAAAACATGCTTTCACAGTCTCCCTTCTGGGAGTCAATTCCAGTCTGTGCAAAACTGATGGAGACTTTACTACTGCATATTCTAATGTATATATTAACCCCTGTTTTTAGCCAATATGTTTATTACATGCTGCCCTTTATTAGAAGAGATTTTGATAGTTTATTTAAAGACATATGCAAGCATGTTACACAATTGTTACATTGGCTTACATTTAATATTAAAAAATAGTTTTCCACATTTGCCGATTTCAAATACTGCTGTCATTCTGCTAACGTATCATAGTGTTCAATTAGTTTAAGGCTCCCCAAATGTGACAACATATGGTATGGAAGCATCTTCTTCCTGAGAGGCTGCAAGTTTAAAGAATATGAGCAATAGGAATGTCACACTAGTACAGCAGGAGGCATCTCAGTCAGTGAGAATAGGGTTGTGAGACAGTGAAGTCACTATATTACATCTATCTGTAACCTTTTTAAGCTGAGAACTGGATGCTGGCACAATACACAATTCTATTTCTGTCTGCAGCATCTGGAGCAAATTAGTTTCCATCAAAAATTTATTGGGTCAGAATGAGTGCCAAAATATTGAGGCTAACAATGATCCCCGTTAGTTATGCAGAAATGCCACAGCATAAAATAATGAGAAGAAATAAGAGGTTAATCTTAAAATGTATGAAAGCTGTGCCCCATCAGTGTAAGCTTCACGTAAACCATGCTTCCTGCCTGCCCCGCTATTAAAAGACATTCAAATGCAGAGGGGCTGTGTATTTGCATTGTAGATCCAGATTAAATTCTTGCAGGTTTCTTTAAAGTACACTTCCATCAACGTGATAGATTTTAGTTGACACAAAACAGCTTCCCTCACACAGAAAATTTGCTAGGATAGAGAAGGTGTCAGTCTTTCAGGTGTTAATTCTGGAAGGTTTGGAAATGTGTAATGTCCTAATAATTCAATCTCTCACTCTCTAAACATGATTGGCATTGAATTAGAATTCTTCCTTCATCCTTCCAATGTTAACTTCACAACTTTTCAATCAAATTGGTCAAGGAGATTGAAAAGGAAGATGTTCTTCCTTAATTGCCATATTATCGGTACATATATCTTGCCTGTTGTGCCACTGACGTTTAGTGCAGCAATGAAGGTCCTCCATCTCTGCTGGTGTTCAGGGCTTCCTTCATCGTGTCAGTAGCTTCCTCTCGGTTTTCACATCTGTTATTCATGCAAGTCCCGGGTGGAGCCTCAGGAATAACGTTGAACCTAGAAGAAGAAGGATTCTTCATTGCTGTTTCTGTAACAACTTTGTTTTACCAATTGTTGTTGGTCCTGAACTGAACCTCCGAATCTGGAGGACCAGTGACCCACTTTTAGTCTACCCTCTACCCTTTGACCTGTTTGGCATGGATGACCCTACCAAGAGCCAATGCATAAAGCCCTGACTCCAGCCAGCATAGCTCTCTGGGTCACTGAGGCACATAAGTCTCCAAACCATGACAGGGTTGTGGTCCTCTTGGAGGACCAGTACATACTTTCAGAACAACTTAACCAGTGGTGAGCACAACTAAATACAACATTAAGGACCAATGGAGGTCAGTTTGAACAGTATCTTTTTAGTCACATGTCTGGAAAGAGTGGAAGAAAGGATGGATAGCAAGTAGGTGGTGGTGAAAAATGGAAATGTAAAGCAGGCATTTCACTACCTTAAAAATTGCCTGAACCTGTCTTTCTTTCTGCAAAACTAATAATGTGCCTACAAATCAGGTTAATGGGTGAAATGAAAGATTAGTAGCTTGGATTGCCTGCTTATTTGTAGGGTTGTTCGCTGAGCTTCGGGATTAGGTCACAAGTGTTTCGTCACATCATCGAGGTGAATTCATCAGCACGTAATTGTTGTTTCTGCCAAGTGCTCATGCTTAGATTGGTCTGACTAATTGTTCTGATTGGTAGAGCCTAGTGGCCAGTGCGACAGTCAACCAATCAGACCAATGAGTTGGACCAATACAAACACAAGCCCTTGGCAGAACCAAAGCTCAATTACATGCTGATGATGTCACCTCGATTGGTGAAATGAAACAGTTACAACATAACCACCAGGCTCGGTGAACAACCCTACAAACAAGATTAAGGAGTATTCTTCAGTTTTACAATGAAAGGTGATAAGATTCATCACTCAAAACACTCATCAGTGAAGAACAGTGCCTATAAAAAGTACTCACACCACCTGGAAGTTTTCATGTCTTATTGGTTTACAACATTGAATTACAGTGGATATAATTTGGCTTTTTTGAAACTGATCAACAGAAAAAGACTCTTTTGTGTTAAAGTGACAACAGATCTCTACAAAGTGATCTCAATTAATTCCAATTATAAAACACATAGCAATTGATTGCATAAGTATTCACTCCCCCCCCCCTTTAATATGACACACCAAATCATCACTGAGGTAGCCAATTGGTTTTAGAAGTCACATAATTAGTTAAATAGAGATCTGTTTTTGGAGACCTCTGTAGTCAAGGTGTTTCAATTGATTGTAGTAAAAATACACCTGTATCTGGAAGGTCCAACTGCTGGTGAGTGAATATCCTGGCAAAAACTACACCATAAAGACAAACAAACACTCTGAGCAACTCTTTGAAAAGATTACTGAAAAGCACAAGTCAGGAGATAGACACAAGAAAATTTCCTAGTCACTGAATATCCCTTGGAAACAAGAGAAAATCTGCAGATGCTGGAAATCCAAGCAACACACACAAAATGCTGGAGGAACTCAGCAGGCAAGGAAGCATCAATGGGAAAAAAACTAAATCAACATAGTCCTGCCAAAGGGCCTTGGCCCAAAATGTTGACTGTATTTTTTTCCGTATGTACTTTTTCCTAGGTAGAAATTCTGGATAATATCATGTTGGGAACACCTTCACTACATGTACCGCAGCAGTTCAATACAAGTATCTCAACGTCACCACTGAGAAATGGGCAACAAATGATGAATTTGCCAATTTTCTTGTGTCATATATGTATAAAAATCTCATGAATGCCCTTAATGTATCTGCTAGCATGTTCTACGCACCCATCACTCTCTGGGTAATGAACTTACTTCTGACTTTCCTCCAATCATCTGAAAATTATGTCCCCTCCTATTAATAATTTCCACCTGAGAAAGTGTCTCTGGATATCCACTCCACTTCTTATCATCTTGTACACCCCTATCAAGTCACTTCTCATCATAAAACAGAAAAGAAATATATTACTAGGGTGCAAATGTAGCAGTAGAATGACAGTCATGGTACGGTCCTACTGGACATGAGCTGCAGTATAAAAAGCTGTGGAATAAGATCTTTGTAGTTATGCTCCTGCACATGTTCCTGAAACCTGCACTAATTAACTGGAGGCATGAGTTACACAATGGAAACTGAGCACTTCAAATTCATTTGATTGCATAATTCTGGACCATTTCTAAAGCAAACGTATTGGCTTCATCCAGGCTATGGAAATGCAGCAGTGGACACAGAGTTTAGTCCCATTGACCCAGTCGCAAACTTGAAGAGTGGGAACATGTTGGATTGTATGAGAAACAGATGAATCATAGTATACTTGTGCAAAGATTGTCATCACATCCCAATTGACCTACTTGGTTGCGCAGTTATGGAAACTGTTTAAGAACACTCATTCATATCACAACTCATCAAAGTAAGAAAAATGAGGAAGGAGTTCATTAATTGTGCAGGAGGGCAGAGCCAGGTGGTGGGGTGTTATGCAGAGGCTGAAAGAAATCCGACAGATATCAATTGTCATGTCCAACCAGATACCGTGACACATGCCTTCCTGCCTGACCTTTGCTGGTTCATGTTTGAACCAAGGTAAACAGTGGGGTGCAAGGTTCCAAATATGAACAGCATGGTTTCATTAAGTGGAACTCAGCCGGTATTGTATATGGTGAGTGGGATCATGGATAGGTTCAGCTATCTGCTACTGTAAGGTCGAGAGTGAGAGTGTCTGACTTAAAAGTGTAGATGCCTTCTTTACACATGTTTCTAGCCAGTCTGATAAGTGCACAATTGCCTTTCTAATCTTTGTTGCTTCTTTTTGTTACATGTGTTATGAATCGCAGGGAGCAGCCAGGAGAGACTACAAAATAGGCAAGGTATCCCTGATTATTATTGGGAATGGGGACTGTGAAACTACCACACCATCAAAAAGTGTGTTTCGATGAACCTTTAGGAAGGAAGTTTCCCATTCTTAAGCAATCTAGACTCACAGCTAACAGACCCACAGAAATTCAATTAATTGCCCACATTTTGAGGTGAGCAATAGCCAGAGGTGTTTATAGCAAAATTTAACTCATTTATGAGAAATGAGGGTAAGAAACCAGCAATGGAAAATTACAAGTCTAGCAGAGACTAACAGATATAAGATGGAATCTTTCTTTTTTTAAGCAAGATTATGCTTCTCTATAGCTTTCCATAAATGAATCGGAGAGCACTTCTATTTTCCAACAAAAAGTGATCAATTGAAAAGTAATTGTTTTCATAGCAATCTGAACTTGCTCTTGAATGATATGTTTTAAAGTGATCTTGTGTCTTGTTAGGGTGAAGATTATTCGTAGTTAAGGGCTACTGAGTTTGGTGGGGTGGGTGGGAGCTTTGCTTTTCCATTGTTTGCAAGTATTCAAGATCTTATTTTATCTAAGTACAGTGCTCAAAAAGGAGTGTGGTAATTTTAACTGTTTTGTGGCACCTAAGTTGCTCAAGGATTTACTTTCATTTCTTCAAGCTGGCATATGAATAAAAAAGTTGAGCTTGTGCAGTTGTCATAAATAGTACAGTGAATGCATTTTCCTCACGTTTCACACGGTTTTATTTCAATAAGACGTCATCTATTTATGAGAAGACACATTTCTCTCACTCAAGGCCGATGAGACTTTGATACTCTCCTCCTCAGAGTAAAGTGGAAGTAGAGACTTTCAGTATATTTTAGGCAGAGGTAAACAGTGGGGGATGAATGGTTATCATCGGTCAACAGGAACGCAAGAATCGAGGATGCATTCAGATCTGATTGAAAGGCCAAACAATTCCTACTTGCATACAACACAATATATCTATGCACACATACCACTGTACTACACTTCTGACTACATCATCATATTTTTAACAAGACCAAGTATTACCACCTCTGTGGCTTCACCAGGTCTATACCTGCACACTTGCCATTAAAATATTTACCCATCTCTCTTAACTATTTCAATACACAATCAGCTAACCACTTCATTAGCTTAGAGTCAAAGTAGAGAGACACCATAATGTTCATTTGGTTTGTGCCAGCTCCTAGTACAGCAATACCATCAATCTCAATTGCCACAGTACTTCCCAATTATTCTCTCTTGAGTAGCTATTCAATTCCATCTTGAAATCTCTGATAGGTTCTGTCACCAGTAGTCCTATCAGATTACAGCACTCTCTGATTAAAGAAAAGTGTATATTTTCTTGTAGAAGAATCTTGGCCCAAAATGTTGACATTCTATTCATTTCCATAGATGCGGTCTGACCTGCTGAGTTCCTCCAGCATTTGAGTGCATTGCTGAAGTGTATCTTTTGCCCAGAATTTTCAAGCTGCCCTTGACAAATCCAACAATGGCAACAAAAACTTGTTTCTATTTACCTTATCCAAACAAGCTATGACGTTGTGCATTCTGTTCAATATCCTCTTAGCTTTCTTTCCATCCAGGAGAACGATGCTAACTCCACAACTACAGCTCTTTAGCGAAAATAACATCCAAAATTTGGCTGGGCAGTTAATGGTAACCCATATCTTAACCTGCTCCTCACCACACTGCATCTCCAGGCTTAGTTACGTCTTCCACTTTTAAATTTCTTATCTTCATCTTTAAATGTTCAAAGATCAAAGGAGATTTATTATCAAAGTATGTATATGTTACTACTTACAACATTAAGATTCATTTTCATGCAGGCATTTACAAGAAAAGTAATACAATAGAATTTGAAAAGAACTGTACATAAACATACAAAGGCTGACAAACAACCGATGTGCGAAAGAAGAGAAAATAATGCTGAAAACATGAGTTGTAAAGAGTCCTTGAAAGTGATTGAAGTTAACAACACTGTTTCAGGAGTTTGATGATTGTAGAATAATAACTGGTCCTGAACCTGGTGGTATGGGACCTAAGGTTTCTGTATCTTCTGCCCAATGGTAGTAGTAAGACGAGGACATGTGTGGGTGGGGGTCTTTGATGATGGATTCTGCTTTCTTATGGCAATGCTCCATGTAAACACTCATTGATTGGATTGGCTTTACCTGTGATGGACTGGGCTGAATACTCCACTTTCTGTAGCCTTTTCTATTCCTGGGCATTGGTATTTCCATACCAGGATGTGATGCAAGGGTTAGGATACATTCCACTGTGCATTATAGAAGTTTGTCAAAGCTTTTGGTGACAAGCCAAATCTACATCAGCTTCTAAAGTCGTAGAGGCCCTGTTATGCCTTCTTTGTGATGACACTTATGTGCTGGCCCTAGAACAGTTCCTCTGAAATGTTAATGCCAAGGAATTTAAAATTACTGACCTCTCCACCTCTATTCTCTTGATGAGGACTAGCTATGGACCTTCAGATTCTTCCTCCTGTCATCAATGCTCAGCTCTTTGGTTTTGCTGGCACTGAGTGAGAGTTGTTGTTGTTATGGCACCACTCAACCAGATTCTCAATCTCCCTCCTATATCCAAGTACAAGACCAAGGCAAGTTTATTGCCAATTAACTATATACATGTACGTAATGTATATAGCTATATAATGTATAGAGAAACAATGCATTCCTTTGAACCATGGTGTAAAGCACAGTAGTACGCATGAAACACAATAACCTGTGAAGGCAAGGATAAAAGCTACAGATGAATCACACATAAATAGCAAACTAAAGTGCATTAATATTAAATATAATAAGGTACAGTGACACTTCGAATATGATGTAGCAGGGATCTCAGGCCTAATGGCCTGGGAGAAGAAACCATCTCCCATCCAGACAATTCTTATTTTTTGTGCATCAGAGTCTCCTGCCTGATGGTAGAAAGTCAGAGGATGCTGGATGGATGGAGGGGATCCTTAATAATTCTAAAAGCCCTGCATTCCCGATAAATGTCCTTCATGGATGGTAGGGAGACCCTTTTTATCCTCTCAGCTGTTCTCACAGTCCTTTGTAGGGATTTCTGATCTGACACTTGACTGCTCCCGTACCAGATGGGGAATCAACTTGTCAGGATGCTCTTAATGGTGCTCCTGTAAATGCAGTTAAGATGATGTTGGGAGCTCTGCTTGCCCCAGTCTTCTTAGGAAGTGTCTTCTTGTTCAAGGAGGTGATATTAAAGGACCAGGTAAAGTCATCCATGATGTGAGCTCCCAGGAACTTGGTGCTCTTAACTCTCTCTACAGAGGATCCATGTACTCACAGAGGGGGATGGTTCATTTGCACCTTCCTGAAGTCCACAATGATTTTCTTTTATCTTCTCCATGTTCAGATTTAGGTTGTTCTTCTCGCACAAATCCACTGGCTGCTCCACTTCCTCTCTATACACCATCTTATCATTGTTCTTGATATGGCCAACCACAGTTGTGCCATCCGCAAACTCGATGACAGGGTTTGAGCTGGATCCTGTGACACAGACATGTTTCAGCAGTGTGAACAGCAGCGGGCTGAGCACACAGCCTTGGGGAGAGCCACTGCTCCACGTAATGGGTCGAGAGATGTTGCTGTTGTTTGTTGCTGCCCACATGGACTGACTGTGGCCTTACTATTAAGAGGTCCAGTATCCAATTGCACAGGGAGGTCTTGAGACCCAGCAAGGACAGTTTCCCCACCAGTTTGTGGGGTATGATGGTGTTGAACACAGGACTGTAGTCTATAAAGCTGCATTTTCCAGGTGGGACAGGACAGAAAGGAGGGCAGAGGCTATTGCATTGTCAGTGGATCGATTTTGAGCAATAAGCAAGCTGGAAAGGATCCAATGTAGCCGAGAGAAAGGCTTTAATATGCTCCATGATGAGCCGCTCAAAGCATTTCATAATGGTTGATGTTAATGCCACCAGATGATAGCAATTTAGGCAGGTTACTGTCACCTTCGTTGGCACTGGAATGATGGTTGTCACCTTAAAACTGAGGGGAGAATAGATTGTTCCAGAAAGATGTTGAATATATCCGTCAGCACCTCCATCAGCCGGGCTGAGCAGTCTTTCAGAACCCGACCTGATATATTATCGGGCCCTGCAGCTTTGTGTGAGTTGACTCTGGCCAAGGTCTTCCTCGCCTCAGCTTCAGCGAAGTGGGACGTCTGCTCCATTGGAGGGAAGGATGCCAGCACTTTGTTCTGTGCACCAAACCAGGCATAAAGGACATTCAGGCTCTCAAGGGAGAGAAGCATCATGGTATCTTACACACATGGTAGAGTTCTAGTCTCTAGTCCTCTGCATTCCCTGCCACGTGTGCCTCGTGTCTCTGCTATCACAGAATTGGCTGTAAGTTCTCTGAGAATGCACCCATTTCACCTTCCTGATGGAGTGCGAAAGCACAGTTGGTGCTTCCCTGAGAGCTGTTGCATCCCCCGATCTAAAGGCAGCATCACGATCCCTCAGCCGGGCATGGACCTCTGATTTGCCCTCACCCGGATGTGTTTCTGTTGGTGATATGCTCAGTACACTGCTCCATGTAGCTGGTCACAGAATCCACAGATTCCTCAATATTAACGTGGTTGCCGTAGGTAGCAGCCTCCCAGAATTTTCTCCAGTTTGTATTATCAAAGCAGAGATTGCATCCTCAGGCCAGGTTTTTACCACCTTTAGAACTGGTTTGACCTGTCTGATCACTGGTTTGAATGCTGGAATTAACATTACAGATAAATCATTTGAGAGTCCAATGTGGGGTTGAGCATCTGCTTTATAGGCATCTGGTATGTTGGTGTAAACCACGTCTTGTGTATTTTCACCTCTATATGCTGATTGGTCACCACCTTTAACTTGCCCAACAAAAGTGGTATGATCAGCAAACTTAAATATGGTATTGGAGCTGTACTTAGCCACACAGTCATAACTATAAAGTGAGTAGAGCAGGGGACTAAGCACACAGTCCTGTGGAGCACCTGTTCTGGTGGTAATTGTGGAGAAGATATTGTTAGCAATCTGCACTAACTGGGGTACTAACGTACTAACATCCACCAGTGAGGAAATCAAGGATCCAATTGCACAGGGAGGTAACTGAGGCCCAGGTCCTGAACTTAGCAATGAGTTGAAGGGATGATAGTGTTAAGTAAATCTCTTACTATCTCTTCTTTCAGTTAGTCCTGATGAAGGGTCTCGGCCCAAAACGTCGACTGTACCTCTTCCTATAGATGCTGCCTGGCCTGCTGCGTTCACCAGCATCTTTTGTCTATAAAGGCACTGAGCTCATCTGGGAGCAAATCCTCGTTGGCACTTGGTTTTGCTTTGTAGGTGATGATGACATTCAAGACCTACCATGCTGTCGTGCTTATCTGTGATTCAAATTTTCTCCAGAGTTGGCCACTGTTCACATGAAATGACTATCTCGAGATCATACCTGGACCTCTAGCACTTTCTTTAAGCAGTTCTAAATGCCACCGACCTAGCCCTTAGCAGATTTCAAGTCTCTTAGTTTAGGCAAGGCTTCTGGTTTGGGAAGACTGTATGATTTTGTGGGGACATCCTCGTCCACATATGTCTTTATAAAGTCTGTGACATCTGTGGCATATTCATTCAGGTCCTCTGACAAGGACTTGAACATGGCCCAGTCTGCCAACTTAAAGCATTCCATAGCCCTTTTGCTGTGTCCTGTGACCAAATCTTGGTTGTCCTTATCTCCTTGACCTAAATTCCTCCTCAACACTCATCCAACAATCAAGATTTCTCCACCATTTTGAAATTTTGCACTTTCCTTATCATTAACAGCAATGCCTTTAAGAAAGGTGCAAAAGCCTCAGTAAGCTTCCCTGAAACCACACTTACCAGATATATGAAGCTTTTTAGAACATCCTAGTTCCTCTTAACACAAACGTGTCAAACTTTATCAGAAAAATGTTTAAATAATTCAAAAAGGAGCTGTATGTTGGCACTCCAAAATAAGTACAACCCATGACGATTTCAATGCTCATAAAGAAACAGATCTTTTAACAAAGGAGGAACTCTGTCCTGTCAATGAAGAATAAACTGCCTGACTTGGAGAAAGTTGGTGGAGTGGAGGTAGTAACAGGAGTCCAGAACAATACACTTGACATTGCCAAACATAACACTCAACCTCATTCTGACACCTGAGATAACCACAAAAGGGAGGAATTCAATGTAAAATGTCAACTCTGCCACTATAATGCATCACTAGACAGAGAACTTTCTATTCTTCCAGAGCCATAAAGAACTAAAAATGTTTTAACCTCACCTTTCAGACTCATTCAGCCTCAATCAGAATGGAAGATGGGCCTCAGTGACATCTTCAGAACCTGATTTGCATATTTAAAGAGGGCCCAGCATTTTGCACTGGGTAACTTTGCCATTAGCTATTTAACAATGCTGGAAGGAGGAAGGACTAGGTAATTCCTCTACCACCAACGTGCTTTTCTGCTTGCTTTAGCCAGTGTTAAATGCAAAATATATATAAAGAAAACTCTAAATATTGGAAATATGAGATAAAGCAGAAAATGCTGGATCAGGTAAGGCAGCATCTGTGTAAACAGAAACACAGTTCATCTTTCACATCTACTATAATGCATGGACCTATTTCTTACCATATCGTGCAACTGATTTTGCCGGTTGTGCCGATATCAATGTTGTACTGGCCTCCATTCCCTCCCACAGTCGCTGGTACACTGGAGTCAACTTACACTCTGCCTTCTTCCCCATCCCCTTGCACAAAGACAGCCAGTACCTACTTCCCTTCACTTGCGACAGCCAACAATACACATGGACTCGACTTTTCCAAGGATACACAGAAAATCCGGCCGTCTCTGCCGCAGCAGTCAGAGAAGACCTGGCCGATATACCCCTCTCCAAAGAAGGTGCTCTATTACAATACGCTGACGACTTGTTACTCGCTTCTCAAACTCTCACTGCCTGTAAAAGGACTGTGTCACACCTTTGAACTATCTGGCGGCTAAGGGTCATCGAGCTTCTCTAATGAAATTACAGTATTGCCAAGCAACGGCTACAAACTTGGGGTACATACTGCAAGGGGGAATGTGGAGATTAGGTCCTGAGCGCACAGCTGCCATCATGTGGGCCCCTAAACCCTCCACTAAGAAGCAAATTATGACCTTTTTAGGCATGACTAACTACTGTCGGCAATGCGTGCCTGAATACATGATGCAACCCTTCGGGAGGCTTTGGTACAAACAGTACCGAAGATCATCCAATGGACGAAGGAAATGGAAGAAGCCTTCACCGCCCTGAGAGAGGCCCTGACGAAAGTTCCTGCACTCGGGCTGCCAGACTATAATAAGCTCTTCCAGCTCTATGTGAATGAAAAAGAGGGCTTTGCTAGTGCTGTCCTGACTCAGGAGCATGGTGGACTCCGGAGACGTGGCCTACTATTACCCCCTGCAGTTTACGGGTTGCCTAATTGTCTCCATGGCTGCGACCGCTCTAGTGGTAGAAGAGGCCACCCCATCGGTCTTGGGTCATGCTTGACCCATCCTGACTCCCCACGCAATGCCGCTGCTGCTCGGCTCAGCATTTTACTCACTCGCAGAACAGGCTGAGGTCATGCTCCAAAGTAAACCTAACCTCGCTTTTAAAAGTGCACCGGCTCTCAATCCTGTGAATTTAGTGTCACTTCCTGATCTCCTGGGCCCTCATGACTGCCCAGAAGTAGTCGAATCACCCTGGCCCAGCCGGTCCACCACCCCCTTGAATAATCCCAGTCTAATTCTTTTTACCGACAGTTCCTCCTGTAAGCCTAATGACCAGACCGTCCTGGTGGGCTACACCATTGTAACACCCTTTGAGACACTGGAAGCAGCAACCCTCCCCCCAGGGACATGGGCTCAGGCTGCTGAGCTCTTTGTTTTAATGCGAGCCTGCAATGTAGCAGTTGGGAAGATTGCTAACATCGACACTGATTCCCGTTATGCCTTTGGGGTAGTGCACGACTTTAGGACACTATGGAGAAACAGGGGTTTTATTACTTTGCCCGGAAAACCTATAGAACATTTCCATTTAATCACTAACCTGTTACAAGCGATACAGTTGCCAAGCAGTTTAGCAATAATCAAATATGAAGCCCACCCTAACTCCACAGATCCCATAAAAAAGGTCAATACTCCAGCAGATCCAGCAGCCAAGCAGGCTGCTGTGGGAGATGTGCTACAGGTGCTAATCCGGGCCATGCATAAAGCTGCTCCCACCCCACGGGGCTCCTAGGCAGGGGCCCAAGAATTGGCTCCACAGCAGAAAAAGATTAGGTGGAGCAAAGCTCAATGAGCCCCTGACCCCCAGGGGGTATGGCGCCACCCTGATGGAAGGCCAGTATGCCCCCAAAGTCCCTACATGCCCTTGCTCACCTGAGTCATGGAAAGGGGCATGTAGGTAAGGGAGGAATTATACCACAACACTAATTTGCACCAGGTTTAACAGTATACTGTACAGAGTTACAAAATCTGTCAAATAGAAGGAAATCACCCACCAAGTTTGATCATCGGCCCCTAGCGGAGGCCCCTTTTGCCAACCCTCGGGTTGACTTTGTGCACATGACGGCTGAGGGAGGGGGGAGGGGGTCAAATATTTATTGGTGATAGTTGATACGTTTTCTAAGTGGGTGGAGGCATTTCTGACCCAAAAGGATGATACCAGAATGGTGGTCAAGACCCTTATGAGGAATATCATCCCCCGCTTTGGGGTCCCTTACCAAATCAATAGTGACAGAGGAACCTAGCTTAACAGGAAATTGAGTCAGGCTCTGGTCTTCAGCTGGGAATACCACCTCCCTTACCAATCCAACTCTCGAGGCTGGTGGGACAGATGAACAGAGCCTAAGTGATACATTGGTTAAAACCTGTCAAGATACTGGGTTAAAATGGCCCAAATCTCTGCCAATTGTCCTATGTACCTTATGGAATCAGGCTAATGGAACTACTAAATTAACCCCCTTTGGGTCACCCTATGCCTGTCGGGTCCTGGCCCCCTCTGGGAGGAGCTAGCACCTCTTTGATCTGGACAGATGAAAAGACCATTGAAGCAGTAAAACTCTTAGGAGAGGCTACTAATAAAAACAAAAACAAGCAGAGGTAGCCCTACCTCTGCTAGGAACACTCACCCCTTTATGCCAGGTGGCATGGTATATGTGAAAACGTTAAAAAAGGATTGTCTTTCCCCTGGACGGAAAGGACCGTACCTGGTGTTGTTCATCACTAGAATAGCACTCAGACTGGAAAGAAAGCCCGACTGGATTCACAGCAGTAGGTGTAAACTGAAACATCCACTGGACACGGCAATGCCTCGCAAGGATGAAAGTGTTCTTTCTTGTACTACTGGGACTGGTGGGGGAGGGACAAGGAAAGCAAGGAGCAGAGGGCAATCCAAATCTGCTACCTAACATGTTTTACCTATTGGACGTGCGGAAGCAGGGCTTACCCTGGCTCCCTTGGGGGTGGGTGGAATGTCGTTACCTGGGATACGTGGTGCCCTACTTATGGTCGGCATGACAAACACCATGACGACTGAACTCCCTCCTACTTGTTGGTCAAAAGAGCCATTTCTGAGGCCGAAAGATTTTGGATGATTACGTTCCCCATGAGTGGGGTGGGAAGAGTATAGACAGAGTTGGTAAAGATGGCCCAGCTCTTGAAAAAAGTAGCCAATGTCATTGCCTTGGCTCTAGAGGAGTCACAGCAGCAAACAGGGGGAACTCACCACCGAAATAGTCACTGTTGGAACAGTTCCTTACAAAACAGGATGGCCCAAGATTTTATACTGGCAGAGAAAAGGGGAACTTGTGTCATCATAGGGCAAGAGAGTTGCACTTACATTCCTGATGAGTCTGAAAACTTTACCACTTGGCCAATTATATTCAGCAACATGTAGATCAGAAATGAAAGGTGGAGCAGGAGCTCCATGACTACAATCACAAAGGAGGGTGGTGGCCTTTTAACGACCCCCTGGGAGGAAGGTGGGCAATGATTGCCCATTATGGGTTGATACTGCTCCTAATAATTGTAGTCATGGGTTTATCAAAATGTACCAGATCTATCTTGGACTCCAGCTTTACATGGCCATCCAGCACTTGATATTCCCACTGTAAGATCTGAACCTCCGGACAAAAGAAATACTATCGACCCTGAGTATGACGAAGGAGCCTGCCTGGTCATGCACCCTTTTCCCTTTTTTGTGAAAACCCCTTTTTTCGAGGAAAAGGATTGATCAGAATGATCAAAAAGGAGGGGACTGCGGAGGAATTTTGCCAGACGAGGGATTCATAGCTCCGGAATTGCAAGTCTGCACTGCTCAATGCATAGATCAGCAGAAGTCAGGTACTGCTCTTTAGCCTACTGGAGTCTGTCACAAGGCTATGCGGTAAATAACAAGACTGTGTGACTTGAGTACTTTTATGCGTTTGTATTCAGTTGAACAGGTCTGGGACAAAGTTGCTGTTTTATCACTAACAATTGTTCTTGTTAAAATGTGCAACCGTATTGTTTGCATGTCCAATATGTTATATAAAAGAACTGTCTGTAACCAAAGGCAGTCACTGCGTTCAGGAGGGATGGCTCTCTGTCACGTAAAATAAAGAGTCTCTCGAATACCTGGGTCCAAGTCTGGTGTGGAAATAAAACTTCCCTAACACAGAGTGTTAGAAAATCTGCATGAAAGATACCTGGGTAAAGTCAGAATGAAGAGTCTCACCCGGAGCTACGTGTGGTGACCGGGAATAGATAAATAGATTGAAGACTTGGCCAAAAGCTGTTCGGGATGCCAGAATGTTCAAAGTGAAGCCCCACAGACACCATTACACCTGTGGGAGTTGCCGTCATCATCACAGCAAAGAGTACATGTTGACTTCACTGGGCCATTCATGGACTCCATGTTCCTGATTGCTGTGGATGCTCATTCAAAGTGGCCGGAGGTTATACCAATGAAGTCAACCATCTCAGAAAAGGCTGTCTCTGCTCTAAGGACTATATTCACCAGAAATGGCTTACCAGAACAAATTAGGAGTGACAACAGACCACAATACATGTCAGAGGAATTCTGACTGTTCACGAAGAAAAATGGCTTTAGACATTTCAAGTCACCTCCTCACCACCCAGCAACGAATGGGTTAACTGAAAGGTTTATCCAAACCTTCAGAAAGACCATTAACGTGATGAACAAAGAGGACATTTCTCTACAGCACAAGGTGGACAACTTCCTTTTTGTGTATCGGGACTCTGTTCATGTGATGACAAATCAAACACCTGCAATGCTGTTCATGAACAGGAATCTGAGATCTCACATAGACCTCCTAAAACCAGATCAATGGAGGGATGTACAGAATAAACAGTTCAGCCAGTTGCCAAGTAAATCAGCAAGGGACTTCCGGATTGGACAGGATGTCCTAGTGTGTGATTACCAAGAAGACAAGTGGACACCCATTAGGACAGCTACAAGAACTGTACCACTGATGTACACACTGGATGTTGGAGATCAGACGTGGAGATGTCATGTGAACCAGATACTGGATGCTCAACCAAAGAACACACCTGAGTTGACCACAACCAACAAGATAGACAAATTACAGTCACTGCATTTACGTCTCATTGAGGACATCACTGTCAGCAATGTGATACCAGAAACTGAGAACATGGTCTTGGACAAGGCATCTGCCAAACCTGATGCCATTCTACAGGTCCAGAGCCACTATCCTGAAAGAAACAGAGCACTATCCAAAATCCTTTAGAACTGTGAAGTTAGTTCTTCACTGTTACTGTATTGTGAAAGCATGTTTATTTGGAATATGGATTTATGAAAGGGAAATTGAATGTTTTGTAATATACAGTTTATGTTCAGCCCCTATCCCTTTGTTTACATAGGATTGAGTATTACAAGCAGAGATTTTGATCAACTGAACTGAGAATTTTTATTTGTGAATCACATGCTCCTTGTTCATATTGGAGTCCAAAAAACATGGAAAGTTCTCATGCATGAAAAGCTAAAAATTGAAAAACTAAAATGTCGGTAGTTTAAAAGTATTCAAAGGGTCAAAGGTCAAGTTTAATGTCAGGGAAATGTATGCAAGAGGCATCCTGAAATGTTTTTTCTTGGCAAAACATCCACGAAAACAGAGAAGTGCCCCAAAGAATGAACGACAGTTAAAAGTGAGAACCCCAACGTGCCCCCCCCGGCTCCCCACTCCCGTGCATAAGCGGCAGCGAGCAACAATCCCCCCTCCCCCCACGAACAAAAATAAACGTGCATCTGTACCGTCACTGAGCCCAAGCGTGTGCTAAGCAATAACAAAGACACAGACCAAAGTTACCCCAAAAGCTTCGCATTTCATCCGAATTCAACAACTCACAGGTTCTCTCTCTCCCTGGCAAGGGAGAGGGAGGTGCCCCCCATTTTCACAGCGAGCGGGACACATAACAACAACACGCTGGTTTATGATGTTAAAAGTCCATTTCGTCGCTTCTTTCAAGCTCTGTGTCCGAAGATCGCAAAGACCTTGGGCCTTCAGGCCCACAGCGTAAGATTTTCCAGCCTCCCCAACGATACACGAGTCTCCAGCCGTGATAACGACCTTTGATCCACCCGTCTGCAGAGACTCGAGATCTTAGGCTTCCGAACACGATGGAGATTCTCAGGCCAAACCCTTGGCATTTCGAATAGTGGCTAGTCGTGGAACCCTGAGAACGGGTTCTATTCCTGCAAAGAACTGAAGTCTGCGTGTAACTCCAGGTCAGGGTCTTCAAAAGAACCCTGAAAGGAAAAAGTAAAGATATTAATGGTGGAAATGGAGGTGTTTCCGAAGATGCAAACAAAGGAGTCACCGATGGGCACCATCATTCCTCCTAAACTTCATCCCCCTTTACTCACTATTTAGTTGACCACCTCTTACAGCTATTACAGCCAGTAGTCTTTTTGGATAGATCTCCATTAACTTTGTACAATGTGATGGAATAAGATTTACCCATTCCTCTTTGCAAAATTGTTCAAGCTGTGCCAGGTTAATTGGGGAGCAGCAGTGGATAGCAATCTTGTGGTCTTGCCAAAGATGTTCTATCATGTTAAGGTCAGGACTGTCAAGGACATCAATTTTTTTCATTTAAATCTGTTCCATTGTGGCTCAGGTAATGTGCTTTGGGTCATTGTCCTGCTGAAAGACAAACTTCCTCCTCAGTTTAACTTCCCAGCAGAGGCTAGTAGGTTTTTATCCAGATTGATTTAGCAGCTTTCATCTTCCCATCAATCCTGACCAGATTTCCAGTCCCTACAGCTGAAAAGCATCCCCGTAGCATGATGCTACCTCCACCACACTGTACAGTAGGTTTTTGTGTTTTTACAGTGGAGCCCTGTTCTTTGGGTTCTACTGTGAAAAAGAAGCACGTGATTCACAAATAAAAATTTATCAGTTAATTTAATCAAAATCCCTTTTTGTAATACCCATTTATGTGAGGATTGGGGGCTCAAAACTTTTTCAAGGCCCTCTACAAAACCAAAGAGGGCAACTATACAAGAAGTCCAGGTGTGACCTGTGGAAGGCTATTTTTAGAGCAAACAAACAATTCTGACTGAAGTTAGAGATGGAATCAGATGCACATCCGCCCTGGCAGGGTTTGCAGGCCATTACTTCCTACATAGTGGTCGCCAACCAGTTGATAGCGATCGACCAGTTGATCTTTGAGACTTTCCCAGTAGATCCCAAAAAAAAAGAAAAATAAATACACAAATACTGTTTACTTCCGCTACTGAAAGCTGTTTGTAAAGAGAGATTTTGTTTCTGGGTTGCGGGGTTCTAGTTCTGCTCTTTCTGCCCAGTGCACAGGTGTGTAGCTCCCCTGCCATCACCGCAGTAGAAAAGACTGGAAGTAAAACGCCACAACCTGGAAATACTATCATAAATAGTATTACTTATTTTTATAATGCTCACATTACAACACCTTTAATTCTATGTTTCATTATTTAATTTTATTTCAACACGAAAAATAAATGAATAAAAATTGACTGTTGCACTCAGTGTGATGCCTGGGGCTGAATACTTTCTGCTAGTTCCCTGAAATTTGGCTCATAACTACAGACAGCCATTTTGAGACAGTCTGTGAGGTGTCTGTCAGTAAGACAACTCCTGTACTTAGATTTCATAATTTTCATCTGTTGCGGCACAGCACCCTCACAAACCTCCTGACAGACGGAATATTTGAATGGACAGTTTCCTTTGTTAGACTGAATGTTGAATCTGCCACGTTTTTCAGGTGTTATGTATTGGTAAACTGTTACTGAGACACTAGTATAAGTTTCAGAGGTATGGAAGATAATGACACCACTGTTTTTTGTTTCCCAGTACTTTTAGATTTGGGGAATGTTGGATTTAAAGGGGGAGAAGTCTTGTAATGTGAGCGTTATGAAGATAAGTTAATACCAATTAGGATAATGGTAATATAGCAATATTCCCACTACGGAAAGATGTTTGTAAACAGAGGTTGTTTCCGGGGTTGTGGGGTTTTACTTCTGGTCTTTTTTGCGCATGTGTGTATAAGCCCCTCCACTGCATCGGTTTTGCTGTCCCAGATAAAGTTGTTCCTTTGGACATGAAGTTGTCGAGTGGTCCTTTTTCAAAGTAGAAGTTACTACAAAAGGTATGAAGTATCGTAATATTGTTAAAGGAAGACAGCTATGGCCTGTTTGATATGCTAGTTACAGTGTTTCCTTGGCTGAATTAATTTGAAAGTTTGACAAAAGCATTTTATGTAATTCAAATACAATTAGCCCAAATAGAAGGCCTAAAGTTGGAAGTACAATCTGAGTTGTTTTTTCTCTAGGCGATTTAGTGGGTAGATCTTGCCTTTCACTAAGGCCAAGGTAAGACATCTTCAAAAAGGCATTGCTCAAAAAGACAGCATCCTTCATGAAGGACCCCCATTACCCGGGACATGCCTTCTTCTCATTGCTACCATCAAAGAGGAGATACAGGAGCCTGAAGACACAGATTCTGTGATGAGAAAGCTAGGCGAGGATGGTTAGGACCCATGTGCTGGAGTATCCACGACTAGAATCGAAGCATGTCGCGAGACTAAAATGAAGACAGGGTTCTTTACTAAACACTAAATGAGAATTCAAAGTTGAGCTGACAATTGAGCACCAAACCTCAATTCAGTTGTTCTTTAAGTGTTAAAATCCTGACGCAAAAACATAGCCGCTAATTAGCATGGCAGCACTGAATCTTAAAAGGGACCGCGCCAGCTATCCCTATTCCGGAGAGATGGAGCATCTAATCCCCGGAAGCTGGCACAGTTGGGTGTGTATCATAACACATTCAATGCCTTAGGAACAGCTTCCTCCCCTACACCATCAGACTTCGCACTGGTCAATGAATCTATGTAAACTACCTCAACATTTTTTACTCTTTTTGCACTATTTGTTTAATTCTATTTTAAAAATCTATTTCTTGTTGTAATTCATATTTTTTTTCTTATTATGTAAGGCACTCCACTGCTGCTGCAAGACAACAAATTTCATGACATATGCCAGTGATATTAAATCTGATTCTGATTCTGACACCTCTCCTGACTATTAATGTCAATGAAAAGCTCTGGACAACGTCGGCTTTACACATCCTGGGAGTGACATCTCAGTGAAGGCAAATGGGGATGTTAAAATTCACCATCATCTTCAGAGATTCTCCACATCATTTGGTCATTGGAAGAAAAGAGCATTTGAAACTCAAAACCTCAAATCCAGCACAAAGCTCATAATCTCCCAGTCTGTTATGATCACTGCTCTTCAGTATGTGTGTACGCAGTAGTTGCTTCAAAGTATTAGAGAGATATGGTGTCTCTGCAAAGTTCTCCAAATCTTCTGACAAGACAGTCAAACCAAGGTCAGCATTGTCCCCCAAGCCAACATCCTTAATAGTGAGGCCTTGAAGATGTTGGTTCAGGGGATGATATTAACATGCCTCCCACCCACAAGCAACCACTCTAAGCACTCATTCCTTCCACCACCAGAACAAAGTGGCTGCACAATGTACCTTCTATAAAATGCACTGTGCAACACACACAAAATGCTGGAGGAACTCAGCAGGCCAGAGCGCATCTATGGAAAAAGTTTCGGGCTGAAACCCTTCAGCAGGACTGGAGAAAAAAAGCTGAGGAGTAGATTCAAAAGGTGGGGGAAGGGAGAAAGAAACACCGGGTGATAGGTAAAACCTGGAGGGGGAGGGATGAAGAGTTGGGAAGTTGATTAGTGAAAGAGACAGAAGTCCACGGAAGAAAGAAAAACAAGGGAGGAGCGCCAGACGGAAGAGATGGGCAGGCAAGGAGATAAGGTTAGAGAGGGGAAAGAGGATGGGAAATGGAGAAGGAGACGTCCTCTTTTTTCAAAGAAATGGGCTTTCCTCCCTCCACCATCAACGCTGCCCTCCACTGCATCTCTGCCATTTCACGCATGTCTGCTCTTACCCCATCCTCCCACCACCCTACTGGGGATAGGGTTCTTCTTGTCCTCACCTACCACCCCACCAGCTTCTGCATTGAGCACATAATTCTCTGAAACTTCTGCCACCTCAAACGGGATCCCACCACCAAGCAAATTTTTCCCACCCGCCCCCCAACTTTCTGCTTTCCGCAGGGATTGCTCCCTACACAACTCCCTTGTCCATTCGCCCCTCCCCACTGATCTCCCTCCTGGCACTTATCCTTGCAAATGGAACAAGTGCAACACCTGCCCCTACACCTCCTCCCTCACTACCATTCAGGGTCCCAGACACTCCTTCCAGGTGAGGCAACACTTCACCTGTGAGTCTGTTGGGTCATTTACTGTGTTCAGTGCTCCCGATCTAGCCTCCTGTATATTGGTGAGACTCGGCATAGATTGGGAGACAACATCACCGGGTATCTACACTCCGTCTGCCAGAACAAGTGGAATCTACCAGTGGACACCCATTTTAATTCCATTATCCATTTCCATTCCAACATGTCCTTCCATGGCTTCCTCCACTGTTGTGATGAAGCCACACTCAGGATGGAGGAACAACACCTTATATGCCGTTTGGGTAGCCTCCAACCTGATGACATGAACATTGATTTCTCAACCTTCTGGTAATTCCCCAACCACACCTCCCCCATCACCATTCTCCATCCCCTTTCCCTTCTCTCATCTCATCTCCTTGCCTGCCCATCGCCTCCCTCTGGTGCTCCTCCCTCTTTTTTCTTTCTTCCATGGCCTTCAGTCTCTTTCATCAATAAATTTCCCAGCTCTTCATCCCTCCTCCTCCAGGTTTCAGCTATCACCTGAAGTTTCTCTCTGCCCCCTCCCCACCTTTTAAATCTACTCCTCAGCTTTTTTTCTCAAGTCCTACTGAAGGGTTTCGGCCTGAAACATCGAATGTACTTTTTTCCATAGATGCTACCCGGCTTGCTTAGTTCCACCAGCTTTTTCTGTGTGTGTTGCTCAGATTTTCTCTTGTTAATAAAATGCACTGTGATTACTCACCCAAACTACACCCACAGCATCTCCCAAACCCATGAACTCCATCACCCAGAAGGACAAGAACGGCAAGCATCTGGGAACACCACCACATTCAAGTTTCCCTCCAAATTTCATTCCATCATGACTTAGAAATACATCTCCGACTCTTCATTGCTGTGGGTCTAAACTGAGGAATTTGCTGTGGCAGCACCTTCACCAGGAGGACTGCAATGATTGAAGAAGACACTCAATATTTTGGGATGGAACATAAGTATCTGACTTCAGTGGCAGTACCCCCCTCCTGAAGCCTAATAAATATTAAAAACAGTTCAGTCAACTTTACTGGGCAGCTAATTTAACAGCAGGCTTCTAACAGACACTCTGTTCAGAAAATACATTGTGGTGAGGGATTACAGGCTAGGTAGACGAAAGGACCCAAAACACAAAGCATGCTTGAAAAACATAATGATTCCATGCACAGGATTTAGATTAGATTATGAGGACACTCAGTCCTCGTTTATTGTCATTTAGAAATGCATGCATTAAAAAATGATACAACGCTCCTCCAGAATGATATCACAAGAAAACACAGGACAAACCAAGACTAAAGCTGACAAAACCACATAATTTTAACATATAGTTAAAACAGTGCAAAGCAATACCATAATTTGATAAAGAGCAGGCCATGGGCACAGTTAAAAAAAAGTCTCAAAGTCCCGATAGACTCATCATCTCATGCTGACAGCAGAAGGGAGAAACTCTCCCCGCCATGAACCTCCAAGCGCCGCCAACTCGCCGATGCAGCATTATTGGAAGCACCTGACTGCAGGGGACTCTGAGTCCGTCTGAAAACTTTGAGCCTCCAACCAGCCCCTCCGACATAGCCTCTCCAAGCACCATCCTCTGCCGAGTGCTTCGACCCTGCCCCGGCCGCCGAGCAACAAGCAAAGCCGAGGACTCGGGGCCTTCCCCTCCAGAGATTCTGGACCACACAGTAGCAGCGAAGCAGGCATTTCAGAAGTTTCACCAGATGTTCCTCCATGCTCTCATGTCTGTCTCCATCAAATCAGGATTGTGCACGGCACCCTACTTGACAAATAACAGACATCACCACCAGAGTGGCCACTGTAAGCTGCGTCACGCCGCCATCTTCTCCTCCCGAGTATTTGTTGGCCAGTGAGCATTAGGAGCATTCTTGATAACACTGAAAGCCTCATCCACATGTCAGAGGCACACAGAAACCCAGCAGAAATGCTAGAGGATGTATACCACTTTCCAAAGCCTGCGCCCATCACGTCAAACTCCTCCTACCCAACCTGTGGCAGAATTTGTGGTTATAACATTGGCCTTATTAGAAACTTCATAACCCACAGATTTGGAGTGGAAGCAAATTATCCTCAAAGTCAAGTGACTGTCTTAAGGTGAAAAAGAAAATATACACAATATAGTAGAAGTCAGTGGAATGAATTTTGGAAGAAGAATATAAAACACTGACATTTAACCCTATCAATTTGAGTGTGAATTTCTAAGCATAAGTCTTTCAATTGATCATATGGGGAGCCCAGTGAGCAATAATCTTGCCTTTGGTTCAGAAGCTGTCAATTCAAATCTCACTTGAGTGCAAATTGTTGAGATCTCGTCTGTGTCATCGTCTGGGAAGAGTGTCAGAAAGACTGTTTGTGACCACCCGTTGTGATAAATATGAGGCAGAACACAGCCAAAGAAAACAGTGGAGAATCAAAAGATGGACAATCAGTAGGTGGTCCATTGTCTGTAAAGCTGTGGAAGGTTAAAAATGAACGATGGAACTCTGAATGGGCAGGATGGGGCAACATATCTGGAATTGCATGCAGCTACATTATTTTTAATATTTTAGACAAATGTTAAAGGAATTCCCCCTCCCAATTTAAAAGAATTCTATTTAGCCACTTCTGTTCCCCTTATTTGTAAGAGGTTAAGGGAAAATCAACAGCATTGGATTGGGAAATAAGGTTGCAGAATTCAATCAGTTTTGTTTGGAAAAAGCATTTATTGTGCTTGTGGTAGACAACAGCTTTAATCACATTCTTGTCAATCCTAAAATGTTAGGTGATCTCAGAGGGATAAACTCATGGAACTGCCTCACAGTTTCCCCCAACAGATTGGAGGCTTAAGAAAACAGCGTATAAAATGGAGACTCGCGTGGGAGCTAACTTCTTTAGCTCCCGGAAACAGGTGCAGATCAGTAACGTGTGATTTGCCTATGTTTGTTCAGTGGGTTGTAAGCTACCTGCTAATTATAATAATCTCAGCATCCATGCAGGATTGTTCACCTCATCTTTTAGCTGGGTGCCTCAGTACAAACTAATACTTTGAGGAGTTAGCTCCAGCTGAAGCAGAGGTGCCACTGTGACTTCAGCAGTAGTTGACAAACATCCCAAGAGCTGGGAAATCCCAGAAATTACTGCAGCTCAGCAGAGAGTGGCCTCTATTATTCATGAGTGCCAGTAAGTCCTTCAGAAACACACTCAGAAAGCAATGGGAACAGCTAAGACTGATGCCAACAATCAAACCCTAACTACCTGAATGCAGAGCCACAAAAAGTTCAATGGGCTCACACACACAGAAAGCCCCAGGTATGGGTCTATGTGCCACAGCCCACCACTCGCCTGTCATTATCCTCTGTCGGTCAAGTCGATGACAGCACATTCACTGCAGCTGCAGGATCCTGTCGCAAGTTGCTCAGGGCACAGTGACCTAGAGGTTCTGTTACTGAACTGAAATCAGAATAAATAATCTGGAATGAAAAGTAATGGTGAAAATGACACCATTGGATTCTTGTTTATAAGAATTTACCTCATTCACAGATTCCTCTTCACACCGAAAGTTATGTGTGTGTATATAAAGTAAAGGCATCCGTTAGTCTTGCAAGACCATGGATCTGCGCCTGGAAAGTCTTCACTTTTCAGGGCGCAGGCCTGAGCAAGGTTGTATGGAAGACCAGCAGTTGCCCATGCTGCAAGTCTCCCCTCTCCACGACACCAATGTTGTCCAAGGGAAGGGTATTAGGACCCATACAGCTTGGCACCAGTGTTGTCGCAGAGCAATGTGTGATTAAGTGCCTTGCTCAAGGACACAACACGTTCCCTCGGCTGGGGCTCGAACTCACGACCTTCAGGTAGCTAGTCCAATGCCTTAACCACTTGGCCACGTGCCTGTGTGTGTGTGTGTGTGTGTGTGTGTGTGTGTGTGTGTGTGTGTGTGTGTGTGTATATATAAATCCAGAAAACACAATAGCAGACTCTTTTCCCATTGAAATAGCCTCACAAGCTACTCAGTCACACCAAAACCTGACTGATCAGAGTCACACATAGCGATATACTTAGCCCAGACAACCTCCCAGACACATTATGATGAAACTCTGGATCGATATATCTGAATTGAGAACCTGTCCTGTAGACCAATCAAACAGCAGCCTGACATAATTATATCACAGAATTACAGATCTGAGCCAATATCCCCAACTACTCCATTCACCACCTCTGGCAGATCCAGTCCTTCTACAACAGAAACATAGTTATAATAACACAGGATAATATTTACTGTACACCTTCATAGTAATTCCCTCATAGGTGTAAAGGAAAAGCTACTCAGATGTGCTTAGACTTGACTGTCCTTTTAAGATCACAAGGTGTATTCTCTGTGGGACATGTTACAAATAAGCACATCATCAGATCAGTAGAGGATAATTTCTGACTCTATATTAACAGCTGTTTGTAAATGCCTGGTATATTCTGAGGTCAATCAGAGGCTAATTACTTTGGCTGAGGGAAATTAAGATCATTCAGTTTTTTTCCCTTGTTCCATGAAGATGACAATTGAGAAAATCAGGGCAAATGTGACATGCATTTTCAAATACAGCATTTTGATGTATAGGGCACATCCTGGATGCAACGTCATTGCATTTTGACAAATCTAATCTAACTAAAAAGTAATCTTGGTGGAGAGTCAAAGATACATTGTTAGATCCTTTGTAACACACTGCACATTTTTAGGACCATGTTGTGATTTAATCATTGAAAATATATATTTATGATAAAATATTATAAATCCAAATTATAGTCTCCAGACATGCTTTCACAGAGTATAAGAACAGCACATGTGAGATTCTTGGTAGGGGCTCCTCTTCAGACTGGACCACAGCCAGGTCTGAAGGACCTTTGGGAAAGTGTACTGTAGAAGGGAGGGCCTGTGCACACACTTGGATAAATACCTGTTTGTTGAACATTTAGTATTGTAGTTCTGTAACTTGGGGGGACTTAACCAAGTACTCTCCCATTTCACGTACATCTGCTCTCACTCCATCCTCCCGCCACCCCACTAGGAATAGGGTTCCCCTGGTCCTCACCTACCACCCCACCAGCCTCTGGGTCCAACATATTAGTCTCCGTAACTTCTGCCGACTCCAACGGTATCCCACCACTAAGCACATCTTTCCCTCCCCCCCCTGCTTTCCGCAGGGATCGCTCCCTACGCGACTTCCTTGTCCATTCGTCCCCCCCATCCCTCCCCACTGATCTCCCTCCTTGCACTTATCCATGTAAGCGGAACGAGTGCTACACATGCCCTTACACTTCCTCCCTCACCACCATTCAGGGCCCCAAACAGTCCTTCCAGGTGAGGCGACACTTCACCTGTGAGTCGGCTGGGGTGATATACTGCGTCCGGTGCTCCCGATGTGGCCTCTTATATATTGGTGAGACCCGACGCAGACTGGGAGACCACTTTGCTGAACACCTACGCTCTGTCCGCCAGAGAAAGCAGGATCTCCCAGTGGCCACACATTTTAATTCCACATCCCATTCCCATTCTGACATGTCTATCCACGGCCTCCTCTACTGTAAAGATGAAGCCACACTCAGGTTGGAGGAACAACACCTTATATTCTGTCTGGGTAGCCTCCAACCTGATGGCATGAACATCGACTTCTCTAACTTCCGCTAATGCCCCACCTCCCCCTTGTACCGCATCTGTTAATTATTTTTATACACACATTCTTTCTCTCACTCTCCTTTTTCTCCCTCTGCCCCTCTGAATATACCTCTTGCCCATCCTCTGGGTTCCCCCAGCCCTTGTCTTTCTTCCCGGACCTCCTGTCCCATGATCCTCTCGTATCCCTTTTGCCAATCACCTGTCCAGCTCTTGGCTCCATCCTTCCCCCTCCTGTCTTCTCCTATCATTTTGGATCTCCCTCTCCCCTTCCCACTTTCAAATCTCTTACTAACTCTTCCTTCAGTTAGTCCTGACGAAGGGTCTCGGCCCGAAACGTCGACTACACCTCTTCCTAGAGATGCTGCCTGGCCTGCTGCGTTCACCAGCAACTTTGATGTGTGTTACTTGTTTGAGTTGGAAGTGTTATTGAATGTGTAGCGTCATCGTTTTGTAACTTAGAAAGGCCTAGGTAAGTACTTGTTTGAGTTAAAAACTTGGTTGAGTGTTTCACTATTTGTTTCTAAATAAATAGTCAACATGCTTATTTGCAATTTTCTATCCCACTGACCAAATCTGCTTCCGAGTAATATTTGGCGTAGTTGACAGGATTTGGTGAGTGCAACAGGAGTTTAAAATGTTCAAGGGTAAGACCAAGCGAAAGAATCCCTCAGTGAAGATTGCTAAATCCTGGGGTGGACCAACAACGGTGCTGGATTTGGCAATCTCACCAATCAACTGGCAGGCCACAGCACACCAACAGATTGGTCAGACAAGTTGAACTCCCATGCGGAAAAGATCGGACACCACATTGTGTCTGCCTTAAACGAGCTAGGGTTCCTAGACAAACAGCTGACAGCCATCATAAATCACCAGCATGAGACGATCGCACAGAAAGAGCAGGAGATAGTAAGCCTCAAGAATGAGGTGGAGGTGCTGCACCAGTCCTGTACCACCATGGGCAAAGCTATCTGGTCAGCACAGATCCAGGCCAAAGAACTAGAAGACAAGGGCACAGAGGAAGTTTGTTGCCTAGTAAAGGTGCAGCAATTAGAGGCAACCAAACGGGCTACTTGGAAATGGATCCAGTTAAGGTCTGAGCCTTGGCATACCGGGTAGATGCTCCCAACATGTGGATGGGGAATCTGTGTATCTGTTTGGATGGTGAGTATGAATATGCAAACAGGACCAACATGTCAGATTGCTAGATTTGTATGAGGCTCTGACACATGCTGTGGAAGGGATACCATATATACCAATCCCCCTCAATGACAAGTAAAAAGGTTGTTGTTGGAGCTTATGCAACTCTACTGATTTTGGTATTCTGTTTTGGGGGAAACAGAGCAGGGCTAGTCCACCCCAGACAACCTCGCCCTTAAAGAACCTGAGGCATAGTGACACCCCCAGGATGAAGTGAGTGCTTTAAGAGGTGGTATTTCCCTGCGTATGACTTGTTTAACCCAAATGTCCCAACTCTGAAAGTGAAACCCCAGCTGTCAAGGAACATTGGTGTAGGTGGTACGATCACCACAAATCCAACCAGCAAGGGTGAGCAGGACTGGGTGTCCCGGGATGACTGTGTCTACACTGAATGGTGCGGTGAACGTGGGCACCCCCGGACACTGAATGACACTTACTAGATAAGCAGTTCTCAGAGCTACCTGTGGCTCCCCACAGGGGGCCTCGGCTGATGCTCTTCAGGGTATGGGGTGTCGTACATAAACCACTTCAGTGCCCTGGGTGAGCACCCTGCCTGTAATGGTCAGCCTAGTAAGAGAGCTATCACAGAGGCAGAAAGCTTTTAGAATATAGCCTTTCCCCATTATGATAAAGCCAGACTGATACGAATGACCTATCTGAAGGAGACCCTGGTTAATGAGACATCTGTAGCGTTCAAGCACAGAGGGGATTCACTGACCTGAGTATCAGCTGAAATGATGGCTATTCAAATGGTTGCCTTGCAGAATTAGATGGCCTTAGATGACCTGCTTGCAGAGAAAGGCAGCACTTAGACCATAAGACCATAAGACAAAGGAGCAGAAGTCGGCCATTCGGCCCATCGAGTCTGCTCCGCTATTTTATCATGAGCTGATCCATTCTCCCATTTAGTCCCACTCCCCCGCCTTCTCACCATAACCTTTGATGCCCTGGCTACTCAGATACCTATCAATCTCTGCCTTAAATACACCCAATGACTTGGCCTCCACTGCTGCCTGTGGCAACAAATTCCATAGATTCACCACCCTCTGACTAAAAAAATTTCTTTGCATTTCTGTTCTGAATGGGCGCCCTTCAATCCTTAAGTCATGCCCTCTCGTACTAGACTCCCCCATCATGGGAAACAACTTTGCCACATCCACTCTGTCTATGCCTTTCAACATTCGAAATGTTTCTATAAGGTCTCCCCCATTCTTCTAAACTTCAAAGAACACAGTCCAAGAGCAGACAAATGTTCCTCATATGTTAACCCTCTCATTCCCGGAATCATTCTAGCGAATCTTCTCTGTACCCTCTCCAATGTGAGCACATCCTTTCTTAAATAAGGAGCCCAAAACTGCCCACAGTACTCCAAGTGAGGTCTCACCAGCGCCTTATAGAGCCTCAACATCACATCCCTGCTCCTATATTCTATTCCTCTAGAAATGAATGCCAACATTGCACTCGCCTTCCTCACCGCCGATTCAACCTGGAGGTTAACCTTAAGGGTATCCTGTACGAGGACTCCCAAGTCCCGTTGCATCTCAGAACTTCGAATTCTTTCCCCATTTAAATAATAGTCTGCCCATTTATTTCTTCTGCCAAAGTGCATAACCATACACTTTCCAACATTGTATTTCATTTGCCACTTCTCTGCCCATTTTTCCAATCTATCCAAGTCTCTCCGCAGACTCTCCATTTCCTCAGCACTACCGGCCCCTCCACCTATCTTTGTATCGTCAGCAAACTTAGCCACAAAGCCATCTATTCCATAATCCAAATCATTGATGTGCAGCGTAAAAAGAAGCGGCCCCAACACGGACCCCTGTGGAACACTTGTGCTGTTGTTGGTCAAGAATGCTGCACCTACATTCCTGCTGAGTCGAGAAACATCACTCACCTGGCTGATCACATCCAATAGTTGGTGGATAAGATTAAGGAAGTGGGGGACCAGTTCCATAGCCATTACATTCTTGGGGGTGGGGAGCTGGTGGCTTTTTGGGGTAGTAGGAGGTTGGTGGACATTGAGTGGTGACTACTGGGCTTATAATAAAAGGTATAGCAGTTTTGTGTTTTATAGGGAGTTTACTGGGGCCAACTATCACGGTGTCATTTATTTCAAAGAGTGGAATGTAACATGAAGGGTTAATTTACCTGCTGATCAAAATCCGCTTCTGCTGTGCCGGTCACTGATAGTCCCGTACAAAGGATGCGGCCGTTCTCTCCCATTGGCTGGCTTTCATGCCACAGCACCAGCTCCCAGTTGCATTTACTAACCTTTATTGCATACACTAACAATGTTAGATTCCTTAAAAATGGAGTTCTCCCACTTTGAGTGTGCAACAGCAATATTGTACGTCATACTAGGACTATGAATGGGAACAGCCATCAGAACCTTATAAAAGCTGTTACCATGCCAGTTCTGAAGAAGTTAGAGAAATCTTACCCCGGAGGTGAGGATGCAGGCATCCCCTGTATGTATAGCCAGACACTCACCTCTGCAAACTACACAAACCGAGTCCAGTGTCATGAGTCACCTGATCACACGGTGAGCTTGGTATCAGCACGTTGGCAGAAATCACAGCATGTTTCTGAGCAGGATTTCTGAAATGATATTTGAAGAATGCTCATGAATAGTGCTGACGTATTAAAGGAGGAATACAATTATGGAATAGTGGGAACCCTTCAAATCATGTCTGTTGTCTGTTATCATTCAGTTGCAGGGTTTGCTGTATTTAATGAGTTATGAATGACATTAAATTATACCTTTCATATGTAAACTCTGTAAATGTGAACTTCACTAAAACTCTCATCTTCTAGATTTGTTAAACTCTCCTTTATTAATATTTCTCTTGGCATTTTAACGTGGCCTGAGTGTCTTCAGCCTTTTCTATTTGCTACAGAGAGCACAGGTGCAAATTGGAAGAAAAGCATTTCATAATCCGCCTGCAACACACACGAAATGCTGAAGGAACTCAGCAGGCCTGGCAGCATCTATGGAAAAGAGTTAACAGTCGACATTTCAGGCTGAGACCCTTCCCAATGACTGTTGAACCATTGAGGGATGCCTGCCCTGAAGAAGTTTAAGTCTTTTAGATTTCCAGCATCTGCAGATTTTCTCGTATTTATTATATTCCGCTTGGGTAGCTTACAACCAGGTGGTAAGAGCATTGAATTTTCCAATTTCAGGTAATCCACACCATTAGTGTTTCCTCCCACACACTCATCTGTTTTCGTCTCCCTTTGTTCAATGTCGTAGTTGTGATCGAAGTCACTGCAGTGACACAGAAGCTGGTGATATAGAAGTCTTTATTCCTGGAAACAAGCAGCCTACTCTCTTGGCAGAGTCTCACAAGCTCAAAAGCACATCACATCTTCGTACTCTCAAGATCAGTAGGTGCTTCAGTACAGTTTCAATAGTTACAATGACATCATTTACTTCAATTCCTGGAGTTGACAATGCTTTCTTTGAATTGCATACCTACAGTGAGGACGTCTCTGAATGCTCACTTCCCTGAGCGTACTAACCTTGGTGCAAATTACCAATTCTGACATGTCAGTCCATGGCCTCCTGTACTGCTGCAATGAGGCCACACTCAGGTTGGAGGAGCAACACCTTATATTCCATCTGGGTAGCCTTCAACCTGATGGCATGAACATCGGTTTCTTGAATTTCCAGAAATTGTCCCTCACCATTCACAATTCCCCATTCCCCATTCCCATTTCACTCACTCACTTTATCTCTTCACCTGCCCATCACCTCCCTCTGGTGGTCCTCCCCCTTCCCTTTCTTCCATGATCTTCTACCCTCTCCTATCAGATTTCTCCTTCTCCAGCCCTTTATCTCCTTCACTAATCAACTTCCCTGCTCTTTACTTCAGCCCTCCTCCTCTCCCAGCTCACTTATCACCCGTCACCTTGTACTTCTTCCTCCCCTCCCCCCACCTTCTTGCTCTGACTTCTCTTTTTTTCCAATTCTGAAGAAGGGTCTTGGCCCAAAACGTCGACTGTTTGCTCTTTTCCATAGATGCTGCCTGGCTTGCTGAGTTCCTCCAGCATTTTGCATGTGTTGTTTAAACCCATAGTTGCCTGGATAGATACAGGGTAATGAAGAGAACCCCATTGTCTTAAACCTTGGCTGATGCATGTGTAATCTCTTAGTCTGAGGGCCAGCCTGTACTTTTAACTTCAATTTACTGCTTGCAAAAAATCTGAAGACCAGTTCTCACTTGACTTAATACCCCCTTCTCCTGGTCCCTGGACACAACTATGTCCCAGGGAGGCCAAACTTTAAGGATGATCTAATTAAGTAGGGCAGCAAAACTGCTAGTCACTTTGGATACCTTCCTCAATTACTAATCTATCATGTCCCGAAGTGCATCTACATCTACATCATCATCCTGAACTGACTATCTACAAGGCTCAGCAGAGATGGCAATAAAATATGACTGAAATTTGATCACATTCTTCTTGGATACTTTTGTCTTCTTGATTTCAACAGTCTTTAAAATGTAACTTTACCGTCCTTCCCTGCTGGCCCATTTCAGTTTACATATCCTTATCTTCGCCCCTTCAGAATTTGATGGTTAAAACTCAGCAATGGCTTACAGTTGTTACTGTGTGAGCAGGGGCACAGCATCGTGACTTTGTTTCAGGCTCACAGGCAACAGTTCACATTCCATGCCATGACAGTGGGTAATCTGACAAGTCTCTTTGTCCCTTTGATCGATCTACAGGAGGGCTTGGAGTGGTCTCTATTCGAATGACTGCAAGGACATCAGCCTGGAGGGAGGATTATCCCTTAGATATCTGGCCCAACAAATGAAAGGGTTCAGCTCATTTGTGTGCAACTCCCATTCCAGGCTGGGATGGCTAACTTCAGCTGCTGTGTTCTATTTTTTCTCTTTCTTGATCTGCCTTGTCATCAAGGTTGTGGAACTTGATGTCTCTGTCATAACTTGGATCCTTTCCCATCTATTTTCCCAAATGTCTTCCTGTTCTAATCTATACAACTAATTGTCTAACTCCCAGAGCCAGCCTTCTTTACAAAGTACCATTCCAGTTTAACACGGTGTTCATGGCTTTGCTGGTTCACTCTCTCTGTGACTCTGCATTCACATTCCCATTCCTTTCATCTGCAGGCTGGTGTCCATGGCTTAGATTCACATAGTTGTTAGTGGACTTGATCCTTGTTCTGGTGTGAGGATAACAAGGTGAGTGGTATTGTTTAGCCTGAGTCCAGTGTTGTCACTGGCTGCCTCACCAGGTCTGCACACAAACACGGTGTCATTTGTCAGGAGCACCACCTGTGGTCCTATCCACCTGGGAGCAAACCCTGCCTTTTCAGTCAGCTCCCTTACCATGACTTGTTCACCCAGCTGTGGGAGGATTATCTTCTCTCCCTCGGGCTCTCTGGTCAGCAATATGTTGCCGCTGTTCTACTCTGTCCCTCAACATGTTAACCTGGTTACAATGAGTCTTCACATCTCCATATAATCTTACTAAATTGGCTCCAGTAATTCCTTCCTGTGCACCTTCAGCTTCTGTCAACTCATGTTCCTCTTCTCTCTTTGCCCCATGATTTGCACACTCATTCCCTTCTCTCACCTTCCTGCTGTGTCTTTACTTTAATTGCAGGCAGCTGCACTGCTTTTAACAGTTCTAGACTGTGTTTGGCACCTAACTTGCAACCACCCTACATGATTCACAAACATTGTCCCATCTCCTATCCCTGCTTGGGGCTGTTGTCTCTCTGTGGACCATATTGTCCCGTCTGCGGATTATACATACATGTTTGTTGTCTCTGTCTTGCACATGTTATTTCTCCCTTTGAAGAGTCTATGATAGCACCTGGCTTGCTTTGTGTGTCTATCCCCAGGACAATTTCCTCATCCGCATGAAGCTGCACTCCCTCTCAAGTGCCTGAGGCTCATTTCTCACTGTTGTCATTGTTTCATTGCCTACAATCGTAATGTAAACCACTTCTCCAGTCATGGGCAAGGGTAGACCCTGTGTCTACTAATATATCATATTGCCAGCCCCTGAATAAACGGTTTGTGCATATCTATTAGTGACCACCACTGGCAATGCAGGCTGCCGCCAGCTGCTTGTCAGACTGAATGCTGTCCTCACCAATTCTATGATCAGGTTGGCAGTCAAATCTACCAGAGAGGGTGCTGTCATTTCTGCCTGTTTGGTGAGTGATTCTTACACCTTTTCTTCAGGACACGGCCTCCAACTATAGCCTGAGAGGCCACAGTTGTAGCAAATCATCTCCTTTACTCTTCTATGTCTATTCCAGAACTTCCTTGCTTGGTGTCCTGGTTGCTGGCACACAAAGCAAGTCGTCTGTGATATTACAGCAGCTACATTCACTACAGCCATTTTGTGACTTCTCTTCCCCACCCCCCACCAGCCGCCCGGTTTATCTCACCAACTCATAATATTATCACCAGGCAGATCGATCTCCAAATCTAAAATTTCCTAGTAGGCTAAGCTCAGGCCTTCCTGAAGCATTTTCAGGAAGTTTGGATCATCCCTCTGGATTATCCAACCCTGAGTATTCCTGATACGATATTTGCATTCTGCATAATCCAAGGCAAGCTCTTCGGCTCTCTGAACTACTCACATTATCAGTCCCCAGTTACTCTCAGCCCCACCAGCCTCACTTCCCACTTAAAGCAGTGATATCTCTCTTCATTACTGGCATTCCGATCGTTGCCCATGTACCATCCCGCACTCCGTGGGCTATACTGTCCCACATATTCCTCAGGCATTTCGCATTTACCAACACCTGTGTATTCTTTAGGGTGCATCTGGTGAATTTCAATCATTGCTTCGGGCTGATGCCAGAATTCTGAATTCCCACAAGAAACTTTAAGTGAGGGCAGCTCAAACAAAATACTTTGCTTCTCCCTGGGGGTGAAGGTTCTGTGGATGATAGTAATCGGTGTCAAGGGCTGGCTGGGGTCATCAGATTTCTCGACCTGCCGTTGTCGACCTCAGTAGGTCCCACCCTGACAGATATACTTGGGTATAACACCTCCCCACTAATATTTCCACACTAATTCCCATACTAAGCAAAATATAAAAGATGGATAAAAATGAAACAATACCTATTGTAACAATTATATAAGACCTTGGTCAGACCCCACTTGGAGTACTGTGTTCAGTTCTGGTCACCTTACTACAGGAAGGATGTGGATACTATAGAGAGAATGCAGAGGAGATTTACAAGGATGTTGCCTGGATTGGAGGGTATGCCTTATGAGAATAGGTTGAGTATACTTGGCCTTTTCTCCTTGGAGCAACGGAGGATGAGAGGTGACCTGGTAGAGGTGTATAAGATGACGAGGGGCATGGATCATGTGGATAGCTAGAGGATTTTTCCCAGGGCTGAAATGGCTAACATGAGGAGGCATAGCTTTAAGGTGTTTAGAAATGGGTACCAAGGGGATGTTATGGTTAGTTTTTCACACAAAGAGTGGTGGGTGCATGAAATGCACTGCCGGCAGCAGTGGTTGATGCGGATATAATAGGGTTTTTTAAGAGCCTCTTAGGTAGGTACATGGACCTTAGACAAATAGAGGGTTATGCACTAGGAAAATTCTAGGCAGTCTCTCAACATTGTGGGCCAAAGGGCCTGTAATGTGCTGTAAATTTCTATGTTCTATGTAACTTCTTAAAACCACAGAGTATGTACTCTGCAACCTTCCATTTATGTGTTGCTGAACTCATGTTGCCTGGTGTATTCCCTCTCATATTAAAGTCTGTGACCTTGAAAGTTTCAAACTTAGGACACACAAACACACTCACAAGCAAGTATACTGCTATCCAGTCTCCCGAACGAGTAAACATGAACCCCTTTGGCATCCCAAATGGCCAGTAACCACCTTTCCCAACTGGTGGCCCTAATTAAAACTGTCTGATAGCTAGTCCTTTACAAAAACACAAATCACACACACACACACATGACACTCTTTCCGATCTACCAGTTCAACTCTCCATTGTGTTCTTTGATACTTGATGATCCCATGGTCATTGACCTGAACGGATCTAAGCATGGAAATCTACTCTTAAGAACACTCACCTCTTACACTGCTTAAGTCATTGGCATGGTGAGACACGAACTTATCCTGGACAAGCTCCAAATGCTGTGACTGCGATCGAAGTCTCCAGAGAGACACTGAAGCTGGGGATACGGAAGTCTCTATTCATTGAAACAAACAGTCATTCTTCTGGAAGCCCTCTTGGTAGAGTCTCACAAACTCAAAAGCACATCACATTTCATACCCCCAAGATCAATAGATGATTCGATGCAGTATCAGTAGCTACATACAATGACATCATTTCCTTCGATGCTTTGCATTGACAATGCTTCCTATGAATTGCATATTTACAGTGGAAGACACCTCTTAATGTTCAAATACCTTTGCTGGGACACTTCCATGAGCTTATTTACTATGGTGCAAATTCCTTATACCCATAGTTAACTGGACAGGTGCAGGGCAATTAACACAACCCCATTGTTTTAATGTTTAGCTTAGTCAGTGGGCCACCCTGCGCTTTTAACTTCAATTTACTACTTGCAATTCACAATAAAAATTGTAGATTGATTCTTGCTTGAATTAATATCTGCTATATATATTATTGACTTGGATGAGGGAATTAAATGCAGCATCTCCAAGTTTGCGGATGACACGAAGCTGGGTGGCAGTGTTAGCAGTGAGGAGGATGCTAAGAGGATGCAGGGTGACTTGGATAGGTTGGGTGAGTGGGCAAACTCATGGCAGATGCAATTTAATGTGGATAAATGTGAAGTTATCCACTTTGGTGGCAAAAATAGGAAAACAGATTATTATCTGAATGGTGGCCGATTAGGAAAAGGGGAGGTGCAACGAGACCTGGGTGTCATTATACACCAGTCATTGAAAGTGGGCATGCAGGTACAGCAGGCGGTGAAAAAGGCGAACGGTATGCTGGCATTTATAGCGAGAGGATTCGAGTACAGGAGCAGGGAGGTACTACTGCAGTTGTACAAGGCCTTGGTGAGACCACACCTGGAGTATTGTGTGCAGTTTTGGTCCCCTAATCTGAGGAAAGACATCTTTGCCATAGAGGGAGTACAAAGAAGGTTCACCAGATTGATTCCTGGGATGGCAGGTCTTTCATATGAAGAAAGACTGGATGAACTGGGCATGTACTCGTTGGAATTTAGAAGATTGAGGGGGGATCTGATTGAAACGTATAAGATCCTAAAGGGATTGGACAGGCTAGATGCGGGAAGATTGTTCCCGATGTTGGGGAGGTCCGGAACGAGGGGTCACAGTTTGAGGATAGAGGGGAAGCCTTTTAGGACCGAGATTAGGAAAAACTTCTTCACACAGAGAGTGGTGAATCTGTGGAATTCTCTGCCACAGCAAACTGTTGAGGCCAGTTCATTAGCTATGTTTAAAAGGAAGTTAGATATGGCCCTTGTGGCTACAGGGGTCAGGGGGTATGGAGGGAAGGCTGGGTTCTGAGTTGGATGATCAGCCATGATCATAATAAATGGTGGTGCAGGCTCGAAGGGCCGAATGGCCTACTCCTGCACCTATTTTCTATGTTTCTATGTTTCTATATTCACATTACTCCAGAATACCCCCAACAGGTAGCTTACAATCTAATGGTTAAAAACATTGAATTCTCCAATTTCAGGTCATGCTCACTATTGGTGCTTCCTCCCACACACTCATCTGTTTTCTTCTCCCTTTGATCTCCTGTCCCACTCCCTCACCCTCCCCTTCCCCTACCTGGATCCATCTGCCTATCATTCCGTCCTCATCCAGTTCCACCAATCATCTGCCAGCCTCTCACCTATTTCTACCTTGTAATGGCAATCTTTCCTCTTCCATCTAGGTACATTGCATTACCTAGACCCAAAATGTCAGCATACAATTTCTTCCTTTATTAACCTTTTTATTGATTTCAAAGGAACATAAATACAAACGAGGAGAATTATCTCAAATATATATATCAATAACAATACAAACCGAGATTGAGACAGACATTATCAAAATCATACATGGTGTTAAGCTAGTACATAATATATAATAAAAAAGAAAACAGCAATTCTCCTCTTATCAGTTCATGAAGAGGAAAGAGCGTACAATTTTTTGCTTCCACAGATGCTGCTTGACTAGCTGAGTTCTTCCAGTATTCTGTTCTTTGATGCTAGAAAGACCTCAGATGGCTAAAATGTGTTTCAAACTTAAGTGCTGGGCCAGTCTACTTGTGATTCAAAAGCAAAGGAATTTGATTTAAAACATTATTAATAATATTTTTTTAAGCAAATTGTGGTAAACTATCACTGCAAACAATGAAGGGGCGAGTGATGACAAAGCAATCTTGAGAGATGTGTCCTGCTGGTGTGCTGCAAAATGGACACATTTGGAGTTGGAGCCATGCTGGTTGCAGTGGACGATTTGGAGGGGAGAAGGCAGGACGGAGAAATTCCGATGCCGGTCGAACTTATCCAGATGCGAGGGTGCATCGCTCTAACCGCTGAGCCGATTTGCTGAGGTTGGTAACGTCCTCTACAGTAGTGAAACCCAGATCCAAAGCAAATCGCTGGGTGGTGTATTCTAGACCTGGAGTGATTCACTGCGGTGAGGCCCCAGTCCTAATGTGAGGTACAATACGCTGTTTGGACAATATAAACGCTGGCCCAGATAGACTGGAAGGGCAGGGTGTCGAGTCGGGTGAGGCTGGATCACTTTAAGCACCGACTCAAATTGGAGAGGTTGAGAACGGCTTCTCCAAAAGCAAAATCTAGGCCCAGAATGCTTCATCATGACGGGGCCTGGTTCCTAGTGTGAGGTTGGGACAATTTAAATGCTGACTCAAATAGTCTGGGGGCTTCTCTCTCTGCAGTGCTAAAGCTGTGAGACTGCCCCCAACTGCTGTGCTTCGTGTCTGCGAACTTTGCGGCGACTTGCCCCGCTAATATGATGAACTGAATACTCTTCAGGCCTACTCCGAGCTGCTCTGGGATTTAGCTCCAAGGACTCAGTTTGGTTTGGAATGCTGTTGTTGTTGCTCGCCTCTATTGTTTGCATGATTTGTCTTGTTCCTTGTTTTCCTCTTTCTCTGTGGGCACTGGGGCATTGGTCTTATTTTTAAAATCTGGGTTCTTTAGGGTTCCTTGCTTTGCCTGTTAAGCAAACAAATCTCAAGGTTGTATAATTTATACAATTCGTTGATAATAAATGCACTTTAAATCTTTCAATTTTCCAAAAATCACTAATTGACCTGGAAGTGATTCCTAGAAATTGTTTACGGGTAGCAAAGTGGTGCAGATAGTCATGCTGCTGCAAATACAACTCCATCAAACTGGCACAAACACGAGGAAATCTGCAGATGCTGGAAATTCAAGCAACACACACAAAATGCAGAAGCACAGTCGATGTTTCAGGCCAAGACCCTTTGTTCTGACGAAGGGTCTCGGCCTGAAATGTCGACTGTGTTTCTTCCTATGGATGCTGCCTGGCCTGCTGTGTTCCACCAGCATTTTTTGTGTGTTCCATCAAACTGGGTTCAGATGCTATATGCATGGAGCTTCTCGCTGTGACCAGATGTGTTTCTTCTGTGAGATCCAGCTTCCTCACACATCCCAAAGACGTGTCCATTGATAAGTTACTTCGGCACCATAACTTTCCCTTCAGTGAGTGGATGAGTAGTAGTAGTATCTGGGAGAAGTCGAAAGGAATCTGGGGAAAATAAAATGGAATTGGTGTAGGATTGGTGTAAATTGGTGCTTGTTTGCTGATGAGTTGAAGAGCCTGATTCCTTGCTGCCTGACTCTCAGACTCCATGAGTAAAATGTTCTTCTATGCACATGAGCAAAGCGGTCCAATGTCTATGCAAAAGTGTTTTCTTTACAACCCACTGGAATATTAAGTTGCTTTACCTGTGCTAGAGTGTTAAGCTAGGATGACAATTAAAGATGGTTGTCATGATATATTTGAAAGCTAGAAGTTGGACTATCCATTTGCCATGCATGTAATGGTATTTTCTGTAGATCCCTAAAAAGGTTTGATGGGCCTTTCTCTAACATAATAGTGGAAATTAGTAAGTAGATAATTAATAAACTTCTTCAATATAACGACAGTGCAATCGTCTCAAGATCAAAAGATCAAAATGTTGCACTGAATGATGAGTTTCAGATCATGTATTGTTTTCTTTTACCACAATTCTCAGAGGTAACAATACTACAAGGATTTGGGTATTTGGCTGTTTTGATTTATTTGCAGTTATACAATTTTGACTCATTTTTACAAATATATAAAAAGAAGGATGACAGAGAGAGTTGGCTGAGGAAAATTGAGGGATTGCCTATCCAAGAGAGGACAGCAGATTCATTTCTCGATGAGCCACTACATCTCTACCACACCATTGCCTTAGCAATGCATGTCTCCATAAGGGAACAGGTTGTAGCAGTGCTATACCTCCTGGTTAAACTCCCATTATAATCCAAAGATGTGATAGTAGTAAATTATCTTGACAAGGTGCTCTAAAAGAAAATACCTATAGATATAAATAAAGTCTGATTCCTTCCATTCAATAATTTGGAAATGTAAAATAACATAGCATTGCCAATTTTCTTCTCCTTTAATGAATACAGAAGAGTTTGTTGTTTTCATTCTTGCAGAAATAAATATGAAATAGATATTCTGGGAAGTTAACACGTTATAGATAATTGACCTATCCTTGTTGCATGTACACACCCTTTGAAATAACAGTCAACAAATTTTGTTTCCGCAGTGGGTGTTGTTTGACAGATACTCATTTTATTATAAGTGTGAGGTTTCACAGTTATAACTCGTGGAGCAGTACACCACCAGAACAGAACTCTTCAGCCCATGCCAAACATCACGCCAAAGTAAAATGATCCCTTCTGCCTATAAACGTTCTATAGCCCTGCATTCCCACACATTCACCTGCCTATTAAAAAGCCTCTTAATTGCACTTATGCATCTTCCTCTGTATAATTTTGTAGCTCCAAAACATAAAACTAATTGAAATAAAAACACAGAGCTGTCTAACTTTGTTTTTACTTCAGTGAGACATGCACATGTGACATGTTGGCATGATAATGTATGGCATTCACATACGACCTGCAATGCATTATGTAAACAAGAAAGAATGTTTAATCAAACACTATATTTACAGTATTACTCAAGTATTACTGAAATATTAAATACACAACACTTCTCCCTGTTTAGCTACGAACTCCAACTCAATATGGAATGCATTTCAACTTACAAATAGCGTATTAGTATATACAGTATACCATAGAATACAACCCCACACAGACACCCACAGCATAACAAACTCCAAGCCATTCTATTCAGGCCCAAAGATTCAACTGTTATGGAGGACTTCATGCCTCTGCAAGACAACATCTCCCCTGACAAGGGAGGCCACTCTGCCTGGTAGGTAAGACCTGTGCCTGTGAAAATAACGTCAGGTTAAGGGGCCTTGCTCATGGTGGCCACAGGAGACGACACTGTAACTGCAGGAAGTGGCTCTGACAGCTCTGGACACTCTTCCTCCAGACATGGAGACATTCTAAACAGGCAAGTTCATTGTTCTGCCAATCTATCCCAGGCCACCAGATAAATCTTTGAGACAATGCTTTCACTTTGACCATGCCTAGATGACCAGTATGCAGCTTCTCCAACATTTTGGCTCTCAGCTTGGATGGTACAACTCTCAGTCCCCACATAAGGCAACCCCCATCCACGGCAAGTTCACCCCAGCACTGGTAAAAGTGGGGGAACTGGGATTTCTGCTGAACATTCCAGCCATTTTGGGTGACAATGTCGGCCTGAAAGAGTGCGGGGTCCTTTCCGATTTCCCTTTGGATCATTTCTGTGGTAATAGGCAAACTTCCAATTCGTATTAGGGAGAATACATCAAGAAGAATATCCTCATTTGTAAATTCTTCAGGTATTTCCTTTTCCATGGATAAAAGGGACAATCCATTGGCATTTCCATGATTAATCATTCTCTTGAATTCGATTTGTAATTGTGTCCTCCAAGAAACAGAGCCCAGCTTTGCATTCGTGCTGCTGCTATTAGTGCAATACCCTTCTGTGGATTGAAAATGGACACAAGTGGTTGAGGATCAGTAACAAGAGTAAACTCCCTCCGATACAAGTACTGGTTAAAATGTTTTACACCCCAAACCAGACTCAAAGCCTCGTTGTCAATCTGTGCATAATTTTTCTCTGCAGCGGTAAGGGAAAATGATGCAAAGGCTATGGGGCGTTCACTTTCATCACACATAACATGTGACATGACTACAACTATAGCATTAAGCAAAGCAGTACATGCAAGCTTCACTGGATGGTGCGGATCATAATGTGTGAGTACAGTGTCTGACATCACCACTTCCTTTACCTATTTGAAAGCCGCCTCACACTGCTTTGTCCATTTCCATTTCTTCTCAATTTGTAGCAATGAGTTCAAGGGGTGGGGCACAGTAGCCAGGCTTGGCAGCTGCCTGTCATAGTAATTGACAACCTTAAGAAAGGACTACAACTGTGACATGTCCTTTGGCCTTGGGGCATCCACCACTGCTTGAACTTTCTCAGCACACATGTGTAATCCTTGGTTTAATGAATTTGCACTTGTCATGCCACACTCTGAGCCCATAATCTTCTAATCTTTTTAACTTGGTCTTGAGATTTTGGAGATGTTCCTTGTCATCCTTATCAGTAAAAATTATGTTGTCCAGGTAACACTAAGAACCTGGACAACCTTGCAGCACCTGGTCCATGGCTTTCTGACAGAGTGCAGGTGCAGATGCTTCTTCAAAAATAAGCCTATTACAGCAATAAAGTCCATTGTGAGTGTTTATGGTGAGAAACACTTTGGACTATTCTTCCATCTCCACCTATAGGTGAAGTAGGCCTCGGCTAAGTTTGCTTTGCTGAAGTGTTTTCCTCCAGAAAGGTTTGCAAAGATATCTTCTATCCTGGGCAGAGGGTACTGATCTACTTTCAGTAATAGGTTAATGGTGACCTTAAAGTCACCACAGATCCTGAAAGACCCTTTCTGCTGGTGTGCCTATAGGCTCCACTCAACCTTGGGAAAAATTCCTTCAGCCTCCATGCAATCTAGTTCACTGGCTACTTTAGCATGGTTGGTATAAGGAACTGGAAGGGGTCTGTGAAACTTGGATGTGGCATTTTCATTTAAAGTTATTTTACCCTTGATATGTTTGAGTTTTCCAATGTCATACTTGAAAACTGCTGTGGCATCATCCAGTACCTGTCATAATTCACTTTTAGTGGACTTTCAGAGGGTAAAGCATAAATCTCATGTATCAATATCACAATGGAATAAAGGGAATTACAGAGGCATGAGAGAGGAGCTTGCCCAGGAGGATTGGAAGAGGATACTGGTGAGGATGATGGCAGAGCAGAGATGGCTGAAGTTTCTGGCAATAGTTCATAAGGCACAGGATAGGTATGTCCCACAGAAGAAGAAGTTCTCAAATGGTAGGGGTAGGCAACCGTGGCTGACAAGGAAAGTTAAGGGCTGCATAAAAGCGAAGGAAAGGCTATATAAGGTAGCAAAAGTGAGTGGGAAGTTGGATGATTGGGAAGCTTTTAAAATCCAACAAAAGGCATTTAAAAAGGATAATATATGAGGGCAAACTAGCTAATAATATAAAGCAGGATACCAAAAGCTTTTTCTGTTATCTAGAGAGTAAAAAGAAGGTGAGAGTTGATATTGGAACACTCAAAAATGATGCTGGTGAGATAGAAATGGGGGACAAAGAATTGGCAGATTAATTTAATAGGTATTTTGCATCTGTCTTCATTGTGGAAGATACTAACAGTGTGCCAGAGGTCTATGAGTGTCAGGGGCAGGAGTGAGTGCCATTGCTATTACAAAGGAAAAAGTGCCAGGCAAATTCAAAGGGTTTTAAGGTGGATAAGTCACCTGGACCAGATAGACTACATCCCAGAGACCTGAGAAAGGTTGCTGAAGAACTAATGGATGCATTGGTCATGATCTTTCAAGAATCACTTGATTTGGACATGGTCTCGGAGAACTGGAAGATTGCAAATGTCATTCTACTCTTTAAGAAGGGAGGGAGGCAAAAAAAAAATAGGTCAGTTAGGCTAACCTCAGTGTTTGGAAAAGTGTTGGAGTCTGTATTAAGGATGAGGTTTTGGGGTACTTGGAGACTAATGATAAAATAAGTCAAAGTCAGCATGGTTTCTGTGAAGGGAAATCCTGCCTGACAAATCTATTAGAGTTCTTCCAGGAAGTAACAAGCAAGGTGGACAAAGGAGAGGCAGTGGGTGCCATTTACTTGGATTTTCAAAAGGTATTTGATAAGGTGCCACACATGAGGCTGTTTAACAAAGTGAAATCCCATGGCATTACAGGAAAGATACTGGCATGGATAGAGGATTAGCTGACAGGCAGGAGGCAGTGAGTGGGAATAAAAGGGGTCTTTTCTGGTTGGCCGCCAGTGACTTGTGGTGTTCCTTGGAGCACAGTATTGGGACCGCTACTTTTCACATTGTTCGGCAATGATTTGGATAATAGAACTGATGGCTTTGTGGCAAAGTTTACAGATGATATGAAGATAGGTGGAAGGGTAGGTAGTGCTGACAAAACAATGCAATTGCAGCAGGACTTAGACAAATTGGAAGAATGGCCAAAAAAGTGGCGGATGGAATACAGTGTTGGGAAATGGATGATAATGTATTTTGGTAAAAGGAACAGTAGTGCAGACTATTATCTAAATGGGAAGAAGGTTCAAACATCTGACTTGTTGTTTATTGTATTTCACTGTTCCAAGTGTCATTCCCACAGGAGTTATCTTTCCTCCAGTATAAGTTCTTAGATGGATATCAGCAGGCTTCAGTTTAGTATCTTTGAAATGCCATTCAAATTCATTTAGTGGAATGACTGAAACAATCTAGCCAGTGTCCAGTTTCTTTTTAATTCTGGTCAAGATGGTGCCATTAAACAATGATTCCTCAGGTGTCATCTTTCAGATAGCAAATCTTTTAAATTATTTCACGTTTTCTATGCCTTCTGCTTGTTCTTTTTGTATTGTTTGAGTTATAGAAACTATTGTTGCCTGTGATGTGCAGTTTGGATCTCAATCGCAGGATCCAGCACTAGGTCCGGAGAGCTGCCACGTGGAGATCGGAGATGGGAATCTGAAAAGGACCGAGAACACAGACTGACTCGTGGGAAAAAAACAAAGATGGGATTAGGGTCATGAAAAATTCCATCTCAAAGTGGCTAGGAAGATTGAAGCATCGAGGTGAAACATTTGGACTCAGTCAGCAATCACTCCCAACAGAAGCCAGAAGGTTGTTGATTTTGCTGGGTTTTTTTCTGTGTGGGAGGGGGTCAAGGATTGTTATTGTTGCAGTTTTCTTCCTGCGGGGGAGAGGAATGGGGATTGTTAATGTTGCTGTTTTTTTCTGCAGCGGAGGGGGTCAGAGATTATTATTGTTGCTGTTTTTACTGCGGGGGAGGGGGTTAGAGATCATTATTGTTGCTGGATTTTTTCAGCTGAGTAGGGGGTCGAGGATTGTTATTGTTGCTGTTTTTTCTGTGGGGAGTGGGTTGGGGTTTATTATTGTTGCTGTGTTTGTGTGGCAGTGGGGATTGGGGATTGTTACTGCTGTTTTTTTCTGTGGGGGAGGGGGTCAGGGATTGTACTGTTGCTGTTTTTTTCCTGCAGGGGAGGGGGTCAGGGATTGTTATTGTTGCTGTTCTTTTTCTACAGAGACGGCGTGGAGATTTTGCTGCAGGGATGGGGTGGGGGATTCTAGTTCTGCGAGTTTTGTTTCTTTTACTTTTTCATGTGTATTTCATGGCTATCTGGAGAAGACAAATATCAGAGTTGAATTGTACATGCATACTTTGACAATAAAATGAGTCTTTAACCTTGATTAATTTGCCATTCACTTTTAGTGTAAGTCACATTGCTTGTCTATTGTTAGTCTTCACGTTGTAAATCTTAAGGCTACTCAGTAATGTGTCACTCACATTATTATCTATGTTTTCATCATCAGCATGCAGATTAGTGCTCTTTTTGAAACTGCATCTTAACTTTTTATCTTTTTCTCTTCCCTGTGCAGTCCATTTATTTTTTTCTGTACAACATGTTCATTGCATGTGTCCTACTAGCGGTAACACAATTTGTTTGGCTGGGCAAGTTTCTCTTTAGATGTTGCAATTTTGTTCGCACTCACCTTCATTCCTGACTGCATCTCAAGTGCATCTCTGCCTGCCTTTTCCATTGATACAGTGATTTCGACTGCTCTTTTAAATGTGAGTTGTGCTTCCGTTAGGAGCTGAATGCTTTCTTGTAAGATTTCAAAAATTACATGATCTCTCAGTGCATCATTAAGCCCATCACTGAACTGACGATGCTCAGACAATCTCTTCAATTCAGAGACATATGCTGAAATGGACTCTGCTTCTTTTTGATTCCATTTACGAAACCTAAAATACAGCTTCAAGAAACAGCTCAATTCACTCACTATACAATATCCAGTTATCTCTTGTGCAATTGGACATGTCTATTTTTCTGAAGTGGCCTGCCATTTCTCCTTTTTTCATTTATGATTACCATTGTTTATGAACCCATGAATTTGTCTGTTTTCTGCCTTTTTTAAAAATTTGAATGTCTCACTGCACTTCAACAAATAGGCAGTTGTGTGAGGTTTGTTTGAAACTTCCTTGTCACCACTACTATGTTTTGTAGCTCCAAAACATAAAATCAATTGAAATAAAAACATAGAGTCAGGAATAATGCATCTAGCTTCGTTTTTGCTTCAGCGAGATACATGCATATGACGTGGTGGCATGACGACATATGCCATTCACATACTTTTACTTGTAACCAGTAATGCTTAATAAAACAATATCTTTGCAATATTACTGAAATATTAAAAACACAAAAGAATCCACCACCATCCCTAGCAGTGAAATCCAGGTACCTAAGCATCTCTGTGTAAAAAAAAACTTGCGCCAGTTATCTCCTTTAAACTTCCCTCCTCATTCTTTAAACCTACCCTGGGGAAAAATAATCTATCCAATTTACCTAAATCTCATAATTGTATAAACCTCTATCATGTCTCCCCTCAGCCTCCAGCACTCCAAGTAAGCAATCCAAGCTTGTCTATGTTCTCCTTATAGCTCGTACTTGCTAATCCAGTCAGCATCCTGGTGAACCTTTTCTGCATGCTCTGCAAAGGCTCCACATTCTTCCTGTAATGGGGTGACCAGAATTGCAATATATCAAGCGTGGTCTAATCAAGTGCAACATGATTAAATCAACTTTTAACTCTTCTGCCATTCCCGAGCCTGATAAATGCAAGCATGCTATGTCTTCTTTAATAGTCTATCTACTTGCATGGCCACTTTCAGGGAACAATGGATGGAAACCTCCCGGAATCCTTTGAACATCAATGCTGTTAAGGGTTTTGTCATTAACCGCATACTTTCACTTTGCATTTGACTTGCCAAAGTGCAACACCAGAATTAGTCTCCATCTGCCATTACTCTATCCATATGTAACTGATCTATACCCTGTTGTATCTTCCAGTAACCTTCATCACTGTCAACAATTGCACCAATTTTCATGTTATTTCCAAACCTCTCCATTTTTGTCCTGAACATTTATAAGTATTAGAAACAACAGCGGTCCAGTCTCGACGTTGATCTCTGTGAAATTCCACTGGTCACAGAACTCCAGCCAAAGTAACACCCGTCTATAACTACCCTCCGAAAGCTGGGACCAGGGGCAGTGACACACAAGTGGTGGGTGGAGCAGATCATCAGGGAACTGACGTGACATCTTGTTCTGGCCACAAATGGGATAGGCCAAGACAAAGTCAGGGACATCCTGGTACATAGGCGGTCAGCAAAATCATCGCTGTATAAATTCCAGGGTCCGTTGAATCCCTGAATGCCTACCAGATGGAAAGAGTGACCCCACTCCAACACACTGGAGTGCACAGAGGCAGGGACAAACAGCCAGTTGGGAGGTTTCCCACCTCGGCCTAGATCTGACTGTTGGACAGGCCTCACTTGTATTTCTATTTCCCAAATCACCATAGCAGCTATACATTTGTGGGGAAGGATGTTCCTTGGATTGGTGTTGTCCTCAGCAATCTCAAACTGGCATGAAAGAGCATCAGCCTTGGTATTCTTGCTAAGTGAGGGTGAAATTAAACTGGGTGAAGAAGAGAATCCAATGGGCTTCACAGGAGTTGAAACTCTATGTGCCATGGATGCAGGAGAAATTCGAGAAAAGTGCCCATATCAGAAAAGGGTGCTCTGCTCCCTCCAGCCAGTGTGACTATGCCTGCAGAGCTGGACAGCGAGAATTTCTCATCCCCAACATCACTGTAAAACGCTGCAGAATTCAAACGACAGGAAAGAAATGCAAAGAAGTGCAACTGATTATCTACAGAAAAGTGCTGGGAGAGTACAGCTTCAACACCTGATGCATCAACCTCAACGATGAATGGATGGGAAGGGTCTGGATGTTGCAGCGCTGGGTAAGTGGGGAGGTGTCATTTAGGTTTTGAAAATGGCTGGTCTGCTTCACTTGTCCATAGGAATCCTGCAGAGGTTCTCTTGATGATTGTACTTATGGGGGCCATAATGGAAGAAGTTTCTGATGTCGTGGTGATAAGAGATTGCAGATCCCATGAAGCACGTCACCTGTTTGACTGTAGATGGTTTGGGTCACTCTGTGAGCTTTACGTGGGTCCATGTGAACACTGGAGGAGTGAGGATGTAGCCCAAGAGCGATGTCTGCTCTTTGTGGAACTCGTACTTCTCTGGCTTGGCATAAAGGTTGTTCTCAAGAAGCTGGAGGAGTTCCTAGTGAGAGTAAGAATGGTTAAGAATGTCATCCAAATAGACAAAAACAAACCGATTCAACATGTCCCGGAGCATATCGTTGACCAGGGCTTGAAAAATAGCGAGGCATTGGCCTGACCAAATGGCACCATGAGGTACTCATGGTGGCCTGTAGATGTGTTGAACGCTGTCTTCTAGTCATCACCTTCTTGGATGCAAACCAGTTGTGTAAGCATTATGCAGATCTATCCTAGAGAATATGGTTGCTCCTTGGAGATGTTTAAATGCAGAGGCAAGCAGGGGAAGAGGGGAGAGGTTCTTCACTGCGATGTTATTCAGGGACTAATGGGGCAGAGCCTGCCATTCTTCTTGCTCACTAAAAAGAAACCTGCCCCTACTGGCAAGGTTGATGGACGGATAAATCCTAAGGCCAATGCCTCCTTGTTGTATTGTTGCATGGCCACAGTTTCAGGATGAAAGAGGGAAAAGAACCACCCCCGTAGCGGATAAATGGTCAAGGGCACAGTTGTATGGCCAGTGTGGAGACAGGGATATGGCCTTCTTCTCACTGAAGACTTCAAGAGGTTCAGCATATTCAGTAGGATTGCCTGACGGGTCCGCACTCACAGCTGGCTCGGGAAGGGATATACTGACAGGGCCTTGAGATGGATCCAGACGAGCGGAGGGGCATGCCAGTCCCAAATCATGGAGCACCCTTAGGGAACCATCAATCCATGGGTTGTGTCGAGATAGCCAGAGAAGGCCAAGCACCAGCAGCATTTCAGGTGAAACAACAGGAAAGAAGGAAAACTGTTCCCTATGGTTACCTTCTAGCACATGTTGGAGGGGTTCAGTGGAAAGGTGGGTCTTGCTGGTACCCACAGGCTGATGCCAAGACCTTGACATCAATATTTTCTCTCAATAATTGAGTGAGAATGTTTTATCTTTGACCCAGAGAGATATCCATGAGATTCCCGACTGTCCCAAAGTCAATAAATGCCTGAAGCTCATGGGTCTGAGAGCTGGGAGCAATATACAGTTAAAGGAAGGTGGAGGATGTGGTAGTTGCTGATGAAGAGAGTGGGACTGTCCTGGCTGAAGGCTGCTGGATTGCTACAGTGACAGTGATAATGGCTGCCAGCTCATTTTGCCTGTCTGCGGTGAGCTGCTGAGCTGTCGCTGCAAGTGTTGATTCATGTTCTTCCAGCTTGGACTAGGCTTGCTGCTCTGAGATAGTTCTCACACTGCATGAGTCATTTCTGCCAAACCAGACTCTACTGACTTTGACTTTTCTATGAACTTCATTCTTCAAGTAGATATTGCATTGCATGAGTCATCTCTGCCAATGCAGCCTCCACTGAGTATAACTTCTCTCCTACCTGACCAATGAATGTCAGGGCCACGGTTAGCTGTTCTGTCTCTGCTAGGTTCACTTTGGTGGTCGAGTCTTGCTGACAAGGATATGCGGTTATGCCCCAAGTGCAGAGAGGGAGACATTGAATCAGATTGAACCGTTCTCTGTATTTTATTAAGAACTGTGCAGAACAAAAGGAAAAATAATAAATACTGGGCCAACAGGGCCATTAACTAAAACTCTCAAACTAAAGCTAACACCGACACTACGACTCAGATGCAATAACTTAATACTAAATTAACTCTGCTTCCTTGTTACGTCAATCTAAGCTGTAGTTTTCAATCTCAGAATGAGGACAAAGGTAAGCAGGGAGCATAGCTATCGCAAATGCGAGGAAGTCTGCAGATGCTGGAATTTCAAGCAACACACATAAAATTTGCTGGTGAACGCAGTAGGCCAGGTAGCATCTCTAGGAAAAGGTACAGTCGATGTTTCGGGCCGAGACGAAGGGTCTCGGCCCGAAATGTCGACTGTACCTCTTCCTAGAGACGCTGCCTGGCCTGCTGCGCTCACCAGCAACTTTTATGAGCATAGCTATCGCTGTGCTTTGGTCAAGACTCGATAAGACCGAAACAAAAGGAAGGGAGTTAAACACAATCATTTGGCTGGAATGTGCATACTCACAAGCATGATTGCCAAACCCATGCAATTGCCCACCTGCTAGGGCACCCACACTCTGTGGTTGTGGCAGCAGCCAGCTCCATCATAGACAAAGCCCTTCCCACTACTGAGCACGTCTACAAGGAGTGCTGTCACAAGAAAGCAGCATCCATCATCAAGGACTGCCCCAACACTCCCCATCCAGGCAGTGCTTTCTTCTCATTGCTGCCATCAGGGAGAAGGTACATATAAAAAGAAAAATAATAATGATAATAAATAGGCATGTATTGCTTACTTATTATCATTATCATTTTTCATTTTATAGTTGCATAGATTATTGTCTTTTCCACACTGGTTGTTTGCCCATCTTTGTTGTATGCATTTTTCATTGGTTCTATTGTGTCTCTTCATATTTACTGCAAATGCCTGCAATAAAATGAATCTCAGGATAATATATGGTGACATACTGTATGTGTATTTTGATGATAAATTTATTTTGAACTTTTAAATTTGAAATTACCAGCTCACCCAGGATCCCATGGATGTTAATATTCTGAATCATCCTACCATGTAGGACGTGTCAAATGCCTTACTAAAGTCAACAGCATAATTTTAAATATCACTGGCATATGTGGTGAAATTTATAAAATGCTACTTATTTTTTCAACTTGCCTTACCACCGTCGTCTGGGTGTTTCTCAACTCTCTTCATGGGATGTCAAGAAACCAATGGAGAACATTACAAAAGGTTCACATTGTAATTCTTGCTATTGAATTTAATATTCTGGGAATTGCAATTTCGGCATGAAATGCAGATTAGCATAAAAGTCTAATTTGATGACTATGTAACATAGAACATAGAATAGTACAGCACAGTACAGGCCCTTCGGCCCACAATGTTGTGCCGACCCTCAAACCCTGCCTCCCATATAAGCCCCCATCTTAAATTCCTCCATATACCTGTCTAGTAGTCTCTTAATTTTCACTAGTGTATCTGCCTCCACCACTGACTCAGGCAGTGCATTCCACACACCAACCACTCTCTGAGTAAAAAACCTTCCTCTAATATCCCCCTTGAACTTCCCACCCCTTACCTTAAAACCATGTCCTCTTGTATTGAACAGTGGTGCCCTGGGGAAGAGGTGCTGGCTATCCACTCTATCTATTCCTCTTATTATCTTGTACACCTCTATCATGTCTCCTCTCATCCTCCTTCTCTCCAAAGAGTAAAGCCCTAGCTCCCTTAATCTCTGATCATAATCTCTCTAAACCAGGCAGCATCCTGGTAAATCTCCTCTCGGGTGAAGAAGCTGGGTCCATTTCTACCTCTCTGTGAACCAGGCTAGGCTAGGCATCAGGGCCCCTGTATGCCAGACAGTGGAAGGAGTGATGTAGGAAGAAGTCAGAGGTGAGGCAGAGGTCAGCTGGAGAGATGATCAGAGGAGAGCTACCTGACAAGGTACATCAGAAGGATGAACTGTTTAATTATAATAAAACCTGCCTCCGTATATCAGTTAATAACTGCTTCAGGGTGTGGCACTAGCTTCATTTTCACACAACAACTTTGTGCAAGTCACCTCAAAATGTGCATTGCATGCTGCTCAAAGTTCCTCTGCATGTCTAGTGTATTTACATGTTAAGTGCACAAAGGTCTGGAGCATAAACCTTGAAGCATATTATTGCTGCACGACGTTTGATAAAATTCAATTGCAATTGAAGGAATGTGGGGGTATGGCTGTGAAACGTCCGTACTTGCATTTGTGAAGTGTTGTATTGTAAATATATTAGCTGTTATGTTATGTTCGGGGAGGGCGGGTGAGGGGAGTTTTGTTTAAGGGTAAGATATAAAAGCAATATGGAGGAAAATGTAATGGATTACGTATTCTGTATCGTGTCATTCCTTCAATAAAAATAAAATTTTGAAAAATTCAATTGCATTGAACAGACAATGCAAAAAGTACCCTAGACTTGTTGCTACATGGCTTATATGCAGGCATTATCCCTTGCCTCCTGAGCGACCAGTTCTTACGTTGTTGCTCTAGATGAAAAGAATGGAAAGATGAGAGCGAAGTAAACAATTTCCATTCCAAAGCAGCACAACAGCCTTATAGAGAAAGACGTATATAATCCATTGTGAGTTACTGCTTAACATTTTAACTTATTTGGAGTGAAATCCATTCCTATTGCTACAAGATCAGTGGTCATCTAGATGGAACACACAAAATAAAGTTTATTTTCTACACGATGGACTGTACCTCAAAGAAAAATAAAATCCTGTAAGAAACCACAGTTCAGAATGATTAACCTAATGGATATTTTCCACCTTCTGCAATATTCATGCTTTTAAATCCCATATTTGACATCCCGTATTCGTGAACTTCGCTCTAACCTTAAAATCTTTTGAGCTGCTGTTAGCAGATTGGTATACTTGCAAGATTAGCAACAGGCCTCATTTTTGACTGTTTTTTCTGACAGAACAATCCATACATATTTAAACAGTGTTAGACCAGTGATGTGACTCCCTTCTGTGCACTGCTCTAATAGAGAATAGTCTTTGTGTACATAGATACTCCTTCAAATTTTAGATCTATTGCTGCTTTTAAGTCTCAGTCAAAGTACTTCGTAAACTAATATCAATTTTTTTGGGTATTTGATATTATAATGTATTCATGAATGCATGCTACTTTTTTGAATACTATAGGGCATCTTTCTGATTATTTAAGGGTTTTGTGTACAGAGAAGAGGGACTTACTGATAACTGCATTTCATGTTTCTCTCAGGCAATCCATGCCTCTATCAATTGCAAATATGGATTTAGAATATTTTCTTTTATATCTCTCCATTCTTCTAAGTTGTTTCATTGTTTAAGAAAAGAAATTGAAAGAGGAGCACAGTAACTTAATTAATATTGGAATTCAAGATAAGAAGTGGGTCACGCTGACAAATATTCGGTAATGTAGCAGTTAGTGCATCACTTTACAGTACCTGCGACCAGAGTTCAATTCCCATCGCTGCCTGTAAGGAGTTTGTACGTTCTCCTCATGACTACGTGGGTTTCCTCCAGGTGCTCCAGTTTCCTCCCACATTCTAAAAGCCTAAGGGTTAGTCGGTTAACTTGTCACATGGGTGTAATTAGGCACCTTGGGCCAGAAGGGACTGTTACTGTGCTGTATCGCTAAATTAAAATTAATTTAAGTTAATTCAATCTACCATTTCTGAATATATCCAATTTATGTATTGCACATGGGCTAATTGGTCCATTTCTCTTATTTGTCTTCAGTATTATTTTTATGGAACATTTTCAATTTATATATTTTTTAGAATGTTGTTGCCATTTACAGGACTAGTATTCTTTGCTCAGCCCCAGATGAGTCATCTTCTTAAACAACGGTCCTCCTGATTGGTCATCTTCTTAAACAATGGTCCTCCTGATGAGTCATCTTCTTAAACAACGGTCCTCCTGATGAAGCTACTCACATGGAGTGTATGAAGATGTTGATCCAGGGGTTAGACCAAACAACGATGAAGGATGGTAGCTGCTGTACATTTTGTCGGGGGCGGGAGCACATTGCAATCACATCCTCTATCTACCCTTTTTATCTCCTCCTCTCATTTGTGAATTTTTCCAGTGGAGATCACTGAATCCAACATGCTAGATTGGAAGAAGGGCAGGGACCCAATGCTTCACCAAAACTGATTTGCTCACTGGATGTTGGCAAGCAAGGAGGTCAAAGAACAGATGTTGCATTAGATGAGTGTGATCCTGAGGTCAGTTTTGGAAGTCCCATTTGGTATTATATTTGCCAGTTTCAAATTAGCAGCCATCACATGCAATTGCAGTGGAATTTGTAAGTGGTAGTTATTATGGTAACTGTTGTTGCTGTTAGAAGGAAGGCGTATATAGGATGGTGGTTAGGGTGCCTATCAAGCAGGTAGCATTGTCCTGATAAGCCCAAGCTTCCTGAGGGTGAGAATTGGAATCAGAATCAGGTTTAATGTCACCAACATATGTCGTGAAATTTGTTAATTTAGTGGCAGCTGTACAATGAAATACATGATAAATAAATATAGAGAAAAAAATTGAATTACAGCAAGTATATATACATCTCTATTAAATAGTTAGGATAAAATAAGTGGTGCAAAAAAAACAGGAATAAAGAAGTAGTGAGGTTATGCTCATGGGTACAATGTCCGTTTAGAAATCCGATGGCAAAGGGGGAGAAGCTGTTTCTGAATGGCTGAGTGTGTGCCTTTAGGCTTCTGTACCTCCTTCCTGACGGTAACAATGAGATGAGGGCATGTGTTGGGTGTTGGGGGTGCTTAATGATGGATGCTGCCTTCCTAAGAAACCGCTCCTTCAAGATGTTTTGGATACTATAGAGGCTAGTACCCATGATGGAGCCAACTAATTTTACAAGTTTCTGCAATTTATTTCAATCTTGTGCAGTAGCCCCCAACCCCCTGCCCCTTACCAAATGGTAATGCAGCCAGTCAGAATCCTCTCGCGGTACATTTGTGGCAGTTTTCAAGGTAGAGCTATAATGTCCTGACAAGTGGAGCATTCCATCACACTTCTCATTAATGCCCTGCAGTTTGTGGAAAAGCTTTCGGATATTCGGAGGTGAATCACATACCCAGTTTCTGGCCTGATCTTATACTCATGCCGGTCCAGCTGAATTTCCAATCATTGGTAGTTCTCATGACATTGAAGGTAAGTGACTTGGCAATGATAATATTGATGAACAAAATGAGCCTTTCATAATCAACTTTCATAATCAACCTCTAATCAAAAATATACTTATTTCATGACCTTCATTTAAATTCCCCAGCTGCTCTGATCTCAGTCTCTGAACCAAATGTCAATGGTATACGTACTTTCTTTAGAGTAGATTTAAGATCGAAATTGATATATTTTTACAGAATCATTCTTAATGACCTTATTTTGAATTCTAGGTCATTAATTGTTTTAAAATTTCAGAACTACCATGATTGAGTTACTGGCTTAGGTCACTGGTTTGATCGAGCTGGTCTACAGATTAACACTCCAGTCTGGAGTTCACCACCAAACTGCAGACATCTCATGGTTTTACTAATCTTTTATTTGAAAAGATGTATGCAGGAAAGTGTAGAATGCATACCTGTGGAAGAAAAGAAGAGACTGACTTTTCTGTGTTACTGAAGTAAACTGATTCAGTCAAACATATAAAAAACAGAGAAACAAAGTGTAGAAATTCAGAGAAATAAGAGCAGTCAAAAATATGTTAATGCAAACTTCATATTTATTAGAGAGTGCAGAGAAAATGTTATCACCAGATAAATAAGTAAAAACACTAATTTTATGGAAAGAATTTATGAGCATTTCCTCTTTGATTATCTTCACATCATATCTAAAATTAAATAATGCTTCAGCAAGTGCATAAACCCAGGTGTGAAACCACCAAATATTTGGCTCTGCCATAAACTTATTTTTGTAGACAGAACGTAATATGGTTTTGAAGGATTCAAAGTAAATTTATTATCAAAGTATATGTAAGTCACCATGTACAACCCTGAGATTAATTTTCTTGCAGCATACTCAATAAATTCAATAATTATAATAGAGTCAATGAAAGACGCAATCTACAGGATGGACAACCAGTGTGCAAAAGCCAACAACTGTGCAAATACAAAAATAAATAATAACAATAATAATAATAATAATAATAATTAATTAAGCAATGAAGAGTCCTTGGAAGTGAGTACATACTGTAGGCTGTGGGAACAATTCAGTGATGGGACAAGTGAAGATGAGTGAAGTTATCTCCTCTGGTACAAGAGCCTAATGTTTGAAGAGTAATACTATTTCTGAAGCTGGTGGTATGAGTCCTGAGGCTCCTGTACCTTCTCCTTGATGACAACAGCAGGAAGAGAGCATGTCTTGGGTGGTGGGGAACCCTGATGATAGATGCTATCTTCCTGCAACAATGCTCCACGCAGATGTGCTCAATGATGAGACAGCTTTACCTGTGATGAACTGAGCGATATCCATTACTCTTACGATTTAAATTTTATTGAATTCTTTTAAAAACTTTTCCCCAAACCCTTGAGTCAGTGTTGAAATTATGTAAATCATAGCTTACAAAACATAAAATTATCCATAAAATAAAAAACAAACATGGCAGAAATAACTATCAATATAATAACCATCTGTGTCTATTTAGACCTCTAATAAAATAAAAGACTGTCATTCAGCAATATGCTTCACAACACATTCACCACTATTCCCCCCCCCCCCCAGGAAACCAAAATATTTGCCTCATTTTTGTGTATAGATGCCCAATCTATCAAACTGTTTGTAAGACATGTGTTCAAAAGCTGCCACTTTGGCTATTTCTGTGACCCACTCCTGAAATGACAGTCCCCCCCAAGTTCCTCCAACCTCTTAGTATAATTTGTCTTCCTACCATCATACTTGTCTGGGTCCAACTTTGAGAGTTTTTATACCCAAGTAACCCAAGTGTGTCTCTCAAGACAAAAAGTCTGGGGCAGAAAAGGAGCTGAATACCTGAAACTTCATCAATATACTCATGCTCTTTTAAGACCCAACAGAAATCTGTCCCCGGAGATTTGTGTTAAAGCTGAATAATAAGTTGAGGCTTGATATCCATTACTTTTTGTACTGTTTTCCATTCGAGGGCATTGGTGTTTCCATACCAGCTGTGATGCAGCCAGTCAATATACTCTCCACCACACATCTATAGAAGTTTGTCAAAGTTTTGCATGTTATGTCAAATCTTCACAAACATCTAAGGAAATAGAGGCACTTCCATGCTAGTCTTTTAACTTTTCAACTTTAATACTGTACTTACTTTACATTGGTATTCATTGCAGAATAAAGTTATCAGGCTCATACTCATAGACCCATAGCACTGAAACTGCCTGCCTGTGAACTTAAATGTAAGTGATTGACCGGTGTATTTTTGAACAAAAGGGTAGAAACTTCATAAATTGGACTCAAGATAAAGGGTAGTGTTAGAGGGGTGTTATTCTAACAGGAGGTATGTGCATGTTGTGTATTAGTATTGGGACCGCTGTTGTTTGTGATATATATAAATAATTTGTATAAAAATTTATGCAGACAGATCAGTTAGTTTGGAAATGGCACAAAAACTTGATGCAGTTGTCAATAGTGAGTAAGGTGGTTGAAGGACACAGAGACAAGTAGACTGGCTAGAAACATGGAGAAATGGCAGATGGAATTTGATCCAGACAAGTGTGAGATGCTGCACTTTGGAGGTCAAATGTAAGAGGAAAGTATATGGTAATTGACAACATCCTTAACAGCACTGATGTTCAGAAGAATCCTGGAGTCCAAGTCCATAGCTCCCTGAAAGTGGTAACAGAAGTAGATAGTGTGGTAGAGAAGGCATAGAACATGTTTGACTTCATTGGAGAGGACAAGATATTAAGTATAAAAGTCAAGAAATGGTGTTTCCACTGTATCAAAATGGTTATGCTGCATTTGGAATATTGTGTGTAGTTCTGGTTGTTGGAAGGGTGTGAGGGCTTTGGAGAGGGTGCAGAAGAGGTTTACCAGGAGGCTTCCTAGATTAGAGAGTATTTGCTGTAAGGAGAGGGTGGATTGTTTTCTGTGCTGCAAAACAGGCTGAGGGGGAGGACAACCTGATAAAAGTAGATAAAATCATAATTATAATAAGAATATTGTCCATGAATGGAAATTTCAAATATTAAGGGACTTTAAGGTGAGAAGAAGAGAAAGGGAGAATTACATGGCAATTGTTTTTGACACAGAGAATGATAGATACCTGGAACATAATGCTAGGAGAGGTACAGTCGCAATGTTTAAGAGGCTTTTAGACAGACACATGAACAGGTGGGAAATCGAGGGATATCCAGTAGATCGCCAGCAGATAGGCATGAAACCATAGAAACCATAGAAACTACAGCACAGAAACAGGCCTTTTGGCCCTTCTTGGCTGTGCCGAACCATTTTCTGCCTAGTCCCACTGACCTGCACACAGACCATATCCCTCCATACACCTCCCATCCATGTATCTGTCCAATTTATTCTTAAATGTTAAAGAAGAACCCCCATTTACCACCTCGTCTGGCAGCTCATTCCATACTCCCACCACTCTCTGTGTGAAGAAGCCCCCCCTAATTTTCCCTTTAAACTTTTCCCCCCTCACCCTTAACCCATGTCCTCTGGTTTTTTTCTCCCCTTGTCTCAGTGGAAAAAGCCTGCTTGCATTCACTCTATCTATACCCATCATAATTTTATATACCTCGATCAAATCTCCCCTTATTCTTCTACGCTCCAGGGAATAAAGTCCTAACCTATTCAACCTTTCTCTGTAACTGAGTTTCTCAAGTCCCGGCAACATCCTTGTAAACATTCTCTGCACTCTTTCAACCTTATTTATATCCTTCCTGCAATTTGGTGACCAAAACTGAACACAATACTCCAGATTCGGCCTCACCAATGCCTTATACAACCTCATCATAACATTCCAGCTCTTATACTCAATACTTTGATTAATAAAGGACGATGTACCAAAAGCTCTCTTTACGACCCTATCTACCTGTGACGACACTTTTAGGGAATTTTGTATCTGTATTCCCAGATCCCTCTGTTCCACTGCACTCCTCAGTGCCTTACCATTAACCCTGTATGTTCTACCTTGGTTTGTCCTTCCAACGTGCAATACCTCACACTTGTCAGTATTAAACTCCATCTGCCATTTTTCAGCCCATTTTTCCAGCTGGTCCAAGTCCCTCTGCAGGCTCTGAAAACCTTCCTCACTGTCTACTACACCTCCAATCTTTGTATCATCAGCAAACTTGCTGATCCAATTTACCACATTATCATCCAGATCATTGATATAGATGACAAATAACAATGGACCCAGCACTGATCCCTGTGGCACACCACTAGTCACAGGCCTCCACTCAGAGAAGCAATTCTCTACCACCACTCTCTGGCTTCTTCCATCGAGCCAATGTCTAATCCAATTTACCACCTCTCCATGTATACCTAGCGACTGAATTTTCCTAACTAACCTCCCATGCGGGACCTTGTCAAAGGCCTTACTGAAGTCCATGTAGACAATATCCACTGCCTTCCCTTCATCCACCTTCCTGGTAACCTCCTCGAAAAACTCCAATAGATTGGTCAAACATGACCTACCATGCACAAAGTTTAATTTGGCATCATGGACTTGGGCTTCATTGCCTGTTTCTGTGCTGCACTGTCCTATGTTCTTATTTCTATGGTCTTACCATGTTTGCTCTGAATGCAGCTCCTTACTCACCAATGCAATTAACACTTTACTCAGTTCAGAAGCTGAACAATAAATGCCAGCCTTGCCAATAAGATCCAATATGCATGAATTTTAAAAAAGCACATTTTAAAGCATGGGACCTATACTTAAATGTTGGCTTGAAATTGTTTGGGTTCCAGTCAATGTGCTCTGAGTTCAATTTGGCTCTTACTGCTTTTTCTTGCTTTATTTGTCCAAGTATTTCCTGTCTTCACCACATCTAAATTTATGCAGTATATTTACTCGAATCATTATGACTGTAACTTAGATCTGCAGCATTTTTAATTTTCATTTCCTTTTCAAAACCCTCCCAATTCCTCCTTCAGACTCACCCCACCCTGCTCTTCCTCTGTTATTTCATCACCTATACATTCTGTACATTTATCTCTTAATTTTCTTCATATATTCGTGCATCATTTTTTTCAGTCTGCAAAAAGAAATCCAAACTTGAGGGCTTTAATTTAGTTTTCGTTACAACTGAAGGGAGAAAATATATCATCAGAATGATTACCTATTTTATAGCTCTTTTATCATAAATGTCCACAAGTCATCTTTGCCAAATTGAACAGTCACCCAGATGTTTATATCCTGATGGCATTTGCTGCACATGATCGCAAAATAATGTTTTCTTGTTTATTAGAAGTACACTAATGAAGTCACATCTTTCCTATTTTCTTCTGAGCATAAGGTAAATGTGGCAGCTAGTTTGCTGTTGGGTTGCTATAGAGACTGTTATTTTGAAGTGCTAGCAGTAATCCTTGGTGATAGCATATCTTTCCACTAATTCATAGTTAATCAGTGAAAAAGCCAGATAAAACAGCTTTGACATAATTTATGAAAGCAAGTTGAGGTGTGGCCAGGTATGGAGACTTATCCAAGGCACCACCCATATGTTCATCATTGTTTAAATAATATTCAATATAAATCGCAACACAGCTTCAGGATTTACTAACAGATTAACCGGCTGGTAGATCAATGAGCTGTTGTTGTTTCCCTGATTCCTTAAATATCTGTGAAAATATCTTAACAAATATGCTGGCAAAATAACAGCAAGTTAAAGGCACTCACTAATGTTACCGCATAATAACAAATTAATAACAAATATCATTGTGGTAAGGAGCCCATGGCCTAGTGGAAAAGTTCCCATAAATCATAAAAAACTTTACCATTTGCCACAAATAACTACCTTGCATTAAGTGTGCCTTAAATCTGCCCATGGCTTAATTTTTCTTGACTCCAGCAGCAGAACCTCATTACAATTTGTTACATTGGTTTTCACCCTTCAACCCATCAATTTCACAACAAGGTCAGCTGATGTTGGTATAAGCTGGCAGCAGAGCACCATAACTGGGCACCTTCAGACTCTTGAGGGATGGTACTACTTGCAAATGGTGAGGCCCTAAGAGGTGGAACAGTGGAGAACAATCAGGAGAGTGGAAGGAGAGAGAACTTGGTGGACAGCGGTGACAGGTTGTTGAGAGGCTGGGCTGTGCACCCCTGCTCACCCAAGCCCTCAAGGAATGATGCAAAATGCAGCTGGCAGCTTCCACTTCCCTGCCACTACCTAGTTTACCAAACATTCACAATAACTGCAAGGTTTAAAGGGGAATCTTGGTTACACTGCAGAACTGTCCAAATAACAAACTAGTTGATATGTGACACTTCTTTCAATGCCTGGCAATGAAAGATCGAGTTAATTTTCCTGTCAATTTTCATTCCAATAATAAATGGTATATCAATAGTGGACCTGAGCTTCCTGTTACCTGCCACTTTAATTCTCCATCCCCCTCCACTGTTGTGATGAGACACAATCATTAGCTTGAGAAACAATACCTCATCTTTTGTCTGGGGTCGTTGCATCCTTCCAGACTCAGTTTTGAATTCTGCAACTTCAGCTCAGTTTGCTGCATCCGAATGAGCTACATCAAATGTCCAAAACATTGGCTCAATTCCACTCCATCCAATAACAAGCCTAACCTGTTGGGCGTGTCTGTGGCCCTGCATTTCACAACTCTCACATTCCTTTGTGTGCGTTCTCATTCCCTACTGCTTTCATTTCATACAGTACCTTTAATGAACAAAGGACGATGTTCTGTCTCCCTAATAGTCCCACTAACCAGATTACCTTGTCTGACACTTCTCCCCAGAGGAATCCTGACCTCACCTTTTGTTCTATCCATCCCTTCTTTCCTGGCCCACTCTGCAGCTTGAAATTAACATATCTGTCTCCTTCCCAGTTCTGACAAAAGGTTTTCAACCTGAAACATTTACTCTGTTTCTCTTTGCACAAATTCTGCCTGACCTGCAGAGTGTTTCCAGCCTTTTCTGTGCTTATATCAGTTTTTCAACATCCATTGATTTTTTTGAGACATTTTCAGCACCAACATGCATGATGGGATCAGCCATGATGGGCTGAATGCCTAATTCTGCTCCTATGTCTTATGATCTTATGGTCTTATCCATTGCCTTGCACTTACCCTTATTGATCTGAATTGCTTCATTTTAACTCAATTGTTCGTTAGTGTTAACCTGGCACCGGGTAAATAACTCATCTTCACTCTGTAGAGCTTCCTAGATATCTTAAATTCTTCAGAGTTGATTATGACTATTGAAGTCTAGTTCTTGCAAATAAATAGAAGGTAGTTTGAGACAGTAAGATATAGTAAATAATTGATTAATATATTTTTATAGTGTAAACCTGTTTCTTCAACATCCAACTGCAAGTTTATACATAAGGTCAGAAGCTTGAATGACACAGTACTTCACTATTCCCACCGCTGCCTGTAAGGAGTTTGTACGTTCTGACCGTGATCACATGGTTTTTGGGTTTCCTCACACAGTCCAAAGATGTACAGGTTGGTTGGTTAATTGGTCATTGTAAGTTGTCCTGTGATTGGGCTAGGATTAAAATCAGCTGGTTGCTGGGCAGCACAGCTCGAAGGGCTGGAAGGGCCTACTCCACGCACATCCCAATAAAATAAAATAATGACCATCCAGTGGTGTCACTCAATGATGATCTCAAATACTGCAGAAAGAATTAAACATACAATATTTTAACACAGGGCTCACATCATAACTGCATTATTTGATGATTCACCATGAATAATTGAACATATTTCAACAGATAAATATTAACAGTTCAACTTAAATCTTCAATTTGCACATCTATATTTTTATCCATAAGTCTTTCCAATAAGATTGAAACATTTTGGAAAAAAATGGTGACAGGATTTTTTTTAGCTTTTTACTTAAAGCATAGTTTCATATTTTAAATGTATTATGTTATGAATTTTTAAATTGATAATGATGCCAACAATTTGTGTCAACGATGATACTTTTAACGTAATAAATCAATTATTGAATGGAATGAGGGACCAGACGATATAAGGAGGTGCTGGCACAGGACACTTGGTTACAAAGGGCGCTTTTGAAGAATGCCTTAAAGGAAGAGAGAGGGATGAATTGGAACCAGAGATTAGGCTGGGCTTTCCAGAGCCTAGCACTCAGGTAGCTGAACTGATAGCTGGCAGTGCTTCCACACATGATGAAAAAGAAACAGCTGTTAACTGTTATTGAGTTCTATGTGTTCAGAGGGCATTGGGCAAACACTGACATCAAACAGTATGTAACGCCCTTTGTTCATGTCACATTTGGATGATGGAATTGATGGCTTTCTTGCAAAGTTTGCAAATGATACAAAGGTAGATGGAAGGGCAGGTAATTTTGAGGAAGTAGAGATGGATTGACAGATTAGGAGAAAAGGACAGACAGATTAGGAGAATGGGCAAAGAAATGGCAGATGGAACACAGCATGAGGAAGTATATGGTCATGCACTTTGGTAGAAGAAATCAACGGATTGAATATTTTCTCAACTGAGAGAAAATAAAAAAAAATCTGAGGTGCAAAGGGACTTGAGAGTCCTTGTGCAGGATTCCCTAAAGGTTAATTTGCAGGTTGAGCCTGTGATGAGGAAGGCAAATGCAATGTTAGTATACATTTCAAGAGTACTAGAAGATAAAAGCAAGGATGTAATATTGAGACTTTATAAAGCACTGGTGAGGTCTCACCTGGAGTATTGTGAGCAGATTTGGGCCCCTTATCTTAGAAAGGATGTGCTAAAACTGGAGAGGGTTCAAAGGAGGTTCACGAAAATGATTCCAGGTTTGAACGGCTTGTCATATGAAAAGTCTTTGGTCCTGCTTTCGCCAGAATTCAGAAAAATGAGGGGTAATCTCATTGAAACCTATCAAATAGCGAAAGGCCTTGATAGAGTGGATGTGGAGAGGATGTTTCCTATGGTGGGAGAGTCTCAGAATAGAGGGGCATCCTTTTAGAATGGAGATGAGGAGGAATTTCTTAGCCAGAGAGTGGTGAATCTGTGGAATTCATTATCACCTGCAGCTGTGGAGGTCAAGTCTGTATGTATATTTAAAGCAGTGGTTGATAGATTCTTGTTTGGTCAGGGCATAAAGGGATATGGTAGAAGATTGGGCCGAGAGGAAATTTGGACCAGCATGATGAAATGGTGGAGCAGACTTAATGGGTCAAATGGCCTAATTCTGCTCCTATATCTTATGGTCTTATGTGAACTTGAATGGCATTTCAAATAATAACCTGGATGCACTACTTTAGTCACTGAGATAAATCTGAGGCAAATAATTATTTTGGAATCTTTCATATAGATGGATGGGAGTGCAGCTTTAAGAACAAAGCACACCCCAAAGATTTTACATAACCTACAAGGCACTAATTTATAGAATGATGGACTATTCCAGAGTGCAACCCCAGCTAATGACAGGAAGCTCAACATTTCTTGTGACTGCAGGATGCTGTTGGACATTGGTGATGTGGAATGCTGCAAGTCCAATTCACTGACGTATTGGCAGACAGCAGGGGAGCTGTGTGGCCTCGGTTGTAGTGAGGACAAGACCTCAAGCCGCAGTGTCACCTGTTGACAGCCACCCAGGCGAGAAGCACTGGGTCAGTGCACTCCACCAGGCTGCCCGGGTGCTGCGGAGTAGCGTCCAAGCTGGAGTCGGTGCTACCCCCAGTGTTCACTCAGCAGAAGGCAAGCCATTTTGTATTCAACTGCAGACTGCTGCAACATTCATGGACTCAGGAAATTATTTTTTTGTGGGGCTCTGTTTTAAAGATATCTTATATGTGATCTGTGTGCCTTGTGCTGCATTTGACCATTGTTACTGTGTTTTGCACCACGGTCCTGGAGGAACACGGTTTCTTTTGGCTGTATTCATGTATAGATGAAGGATAATTAAGCTTGAACTTCCCAGGAAAAGGTAATTCAGAGGTTGCATGCTAGAGGTTGAGAAAAAGATAGAGTGATACAGAGCCAAAGGCTGAGGTGAACTCAAATGGCAGTGAATGGAAAGGTAATTACAGGCAGTTCCCACTTTATGAATAGGTTTTGTGGCTGGGAACTGTTTGTAATCTGAATTGTTCATGTCTGAGAAATGAGCAAAAATAGTGCCCAGGAAAGGATCGCAGAAAACAGCTGTGAAGAAGAGCAAGTAGGCAGCAGGCTTAACTGATTCAGTGAGTGATTAATTGAGTCTGCTCAGCACTCTAGCTCTGCTCAGCTCAATGCAACTATCCTCAGGAAACTATCCCCAGGAAATTACCCCAGGAAAAGCAGGCAGCAGGCCTCACTGAATCAGTGAGTGATTAATTGAGTCTGCTCAGCTCGACGCAACCCCTGATCAGTGGCGGGGGTGGGGTGAGGGGGGTGGCAGTGGGAGAGAATGCAGTGCAGAAATGCCCCGTTCAAACCTAGCAGACGATGCTAGCAGCACTGCAGCAGCCGTCAAATCCTTCCCATGGGTCTTGAAAGACTTGTTCGTATGTAAAGACCGTCTATAAGTTGAATGTTCATTCTGAGAGGAAAACCTATAACCAGAAGGAGAGTGTCAGTGTAAGTTGGTCAATTTGGGAAAGAATATGTATTTCAGGAGATAAACAGGATATTCAAAGCATTTTTCAAAACCCTTTGTGTTTGCTGCATTAACTGTTTGGATGTTTGCCAGCAAGAGCTGTGCACGTGTTCACATAAGGTAACATTTCATGACAATGGCAATCGGAAACGAGGGCGTAGAATATACATTACTAAAACATCGACAAAGGCAAATATGAAGCAGAAATGCAAATCTGGAGGGCAAAGCATCAAATGAACTACAAAAGCAGGCCAAGGCAAAATGTTCTGTATTGAAGGAAAACATATTTTGAGTGGCCTATGTTCTGACATTAGTAATTCACCATTTTCAAAGTAAAGGGAATATTTGTAGAAGCATCAATTTAGAGGGAAAGTCCATAATCTGTTTGGGTGATAAAAGACAGTCAGCTCACAAAAATCCCAGGATAATGGATGTGCTTTCGGCAGGATCACATACAAGTTGGAATTTGAGGTTAAATAAATATTGTAGGGATGTTAAAATGTGAGACAAATGTCAGCACTTGGAACAGGCATATGGAGGTACGGGGCTTAAGAGGGATATGAGCCACATGCAAGAAGTAGGGACTAACTAGGTGGGCGCCATGGTTGGTATGGACCCATTGGGTCGTAAGGCCTGCATCCATGCTTTATTGTTCTTTAACTCTATGTCTTTTATGATGTTGACATGAGACTGCAGATGCTGAAGAATAGATGGCACCAAAAAGTGGTGATACTTTGCAATTACTACCATCAGGGAGGACGTACAGGAGCGTGAAGACATACACTTCCCTTCCACTGTCAGATTTCTGAATGGACAACCCTTAAGGAACAAAAACTAACCAAGAAAATAGCCGGGAATCCCTTTATTTATTTGGGACACAGTGTTGCTTAACTGGGAGCAGGAGACTGTTTCTGAACAGTTTCTAACTAGCATCAGATGCACGTGCTCGTGTGGCTGTTAGACACTACACCGTGCTTAGAACAAACAGTTTTTAAGTAGGGTCAGTTGCATGCGCTCGTGTTCAGAAAGCAGTGATTTTTGTCACTGATAGAAAGAAGCAGCAAGACAATCCAGAACTGTTTTGCTCACTTGGTTTCAAGCATTCTGGCTTGGAAATGCCAGAAATGGCCAACAGAGAAAGTGAAATGATTTCACTACCTCAACAGGTTAGGAACTATGAAGAAGCAGAAGGTATTGATAATCATCTTGAATTTTGCAATGAAAATGAAGAATTGGAGGATGTGATCATCAATAGTATTGTATGAAGGCAGTCCTTTATCTACAGTAGGCATCTGTGCTGATTTTCTTCATTTACATTCAATCAAAAGAACATGGCAGTGTACAGGTACACTAGCTTGTTTCCTCTGTTGATGACAACTAGGACTAATACACAGTTTTATCATACTGTAGCAGTACTGATAGCGTTCTAATTTGTTTTGTATTTCATTTAAATACATCATTTGTTCCTCTGTTAAATGGTAGTTTGTCTTTTTTATACCTTTTTAAGTAGTTCCATGTAACCAGCTAATTGGAGCTGCCACTTAATTGGGCCAAATGTACTGGTCCCAATGTGTCCCAAATATCTAGAATCCACAGTATACATATAAACACACACATATCAGACCATAAGACATCGGAGAGGAGTTAGGCTATTCCTGCAATCGAGTCTTCTCCACCATTCTATACGGTTGATTATTATCCCTCTCAACCCTATTCTCCTGCCTTCTCCCTGTAACCTCTGACACCCTAACCAATCAACAACCTTTCAACCTCTGCTTTAAATATACTCAATGACTTGGCCACCACAGCCACGCATAGCATTGAAATCCACAGATTCACTACACTCTGGCTAAAGAAATTCTTCCTCATCTCTGTTCTAAACGGATGTCCCTTAAATCTGAGGCTACGCCTTCTGTCCTAAACTCACCCGCTATAGGAATCATCCTCTCCACATTCATACTATCCAGACTTTTCAATATTCGGTAGGTTTAAATGAAATACACCTCCCCTGCCATTCTTCTAAGCTCCACCAAGTACAGGCCCAGAGCCATGAAACGCTCCTCATATGTTAACCCTTTCATTCCCAGAATCATTCTTGTGAACTACCTCTAGACCCTCTCCAATTCCAGCACATCTTTTACTCAGATAAGGGGCCCAAAACTGCTCATAATACTTCAAGTGCAGCCTGACCATTGCCTTACTAAGCCTCAGCATTATGTCCTTGTTCTTGTATTTTAATCTTCTCGAAATGAATGCTAATGTTGCATTTGCCTTGCTTACTACCAACTCAGCCTGCAAGTTAACCTTTAGGGAATGCTGCACAAGGACTCCCAAGTCCCTTTGCACCTCTGAGTTTTGAATTTTCTCTCCTTTTAGAAATAGTCTATACGTTTATTCCTTCTGCCAAAGTGCATAACCATACACTTCAGTACACTATATTCCATCTGCCTCTTCTTTGCCCATGCCCCCAATCTATCTAAGTTCTTCTGCAGACTCCCTGCATCCTCAACACTACTTGCCCCCTCCACCTATCTTCAGCGGTGCAGGTGGATGCTTCCCTGGTGTCATGGATTCTTGATTACCTGACTGGCAGACCACAGTACGTGTGCTTGCAATACTGTGTATCCGACAGAGTGATCAGCAGCACTGGGGCTTCACAGGGGACCATCTTGTCTCCCTTTCTCTTTACCATTTACACCTCGGACTTCAACTACTGCACAGATTCTTGCCATCTTCAGAAGTTTTCTGATGACTCTGCCATAGTTGGATGCATCAGCAAGGGAGGTGAGGCTGAGTACAGGGCTACGGTGGGAAACTTTTTCACATGGTGTGAGCAGAATTATCTGCAGCTTAATGTGAAAAAGACTAAGGAGCTGGTGGTGGACCTGAGGAGGGCTATGGCACCGGTGACCTGTTTCCATCCAGGGAGTCAGTGTGGACATGGTGGAGGGTTACAAATGCCTGGGGATACAAATTGACAATAAACTGGACTGGTCAAAGAACACTGAGGCTGTCTACAAGAAGGGTCAGAGCCGTCTCTATTTCCTGAGGAGACTGAGGTCCTTTAACATCTGCCGAATGACGCTGAGGATGTTCTACGAGTCTGTGGTGGCTAGTGCGATCATGTTTGCTGTTGTGTGCTGGGGCGGTAGGCTGAGGGTAGCAGACACCAACAGAATGAGCAAACTCATTCGTAAGGCCAGTGATGTTGTCGGGGTGGAACTGGACTCTCTGACGGTGGTGTCTGAAAAGAGGATGCTGTCCAAGTTGCATGCCATCTTGGACAATGTCTCCCATCCACTACATAATGTACTAGTTGGGCACAGGATTACATTCAGCCAGAGACTCATTCCACCGAGATGTAACACAGAGTGTCACAGGAAGTCATTCCTGCCTGTGGCCATCAAACTTTACAACTCCTCCCTTGGAGGGTCAGACACTCTGAGCCAATAGGCTGGTCCTGGACTTATTTCCATCTGGTATAATTTACATATTATTATTTAATTATTTATGGTTTTATATTGCTATATTTATACTCTATTCTTGGTGCAACTGTAACGAAATCCAATTTCCCTCGGGATCAATAAAGTATGTCTATCTATCTATCTATCTATCTATATTGTCCACAACCTTGGCCACATAGCCAGTCAGTCAGTGATAATGAATCTGATTCTGATCCTATTCAGGAATTCCACATAAAACATCAACAATTCTCCACCCTGCACCCCCCCCCCCCGTAGATGCTGCGCAACCTGCTGGGAAGCTCCAGCAGACTTTGTTGCTGACAGAGGATGTTGTTGGGTCTGCATGAGTCCTGGAATGAGTTTGATGTCTGTTGTTATTGGTAGCCTAAATTTGTGAGTTAAACAGCTAAGTGCAAGCTCTCTGGAAGAAGTTGAGCCAAAAATTGTGTCAGTGCACGCAAAGGTTGCACCTAAGATATAAATAATAGAGCCAAGTTCCAAAATTATATCGTCCTGTGGTGAATGGAAAGCTTTCCATTATTTATGGAGTTACCAAAGCTCAGATTGATGGGAGAATCTTAGCATCATGGAGGCAATTTAACATTTTAAAAGGTCCCCTGTAAGACCGGATTTACTGAAGTCAACTCAACATAGTGAAGCCCAGAGTGAGATCAGAGACACTAAAAAACAGTGGTGACTGAGATACAAGCACTGGCAGTAGGACACCGAGTGAAGGTTAAGCTATAATATTTTAAATCTTAGTCTCTGTTGGTCAGGGTCGACCACGGATGTCATGCAAGCCAGGGCAGTACAATACAGAGAGCAAGCTGTTGCCCATGTAGCAAGCTCCCCAACTCCACATATCTGATGAACCCAAAGGAAGGGCGGAGACCGATATACTTTAACATCAGCAGTGTTGCAGGAATTGCCAGTCAGCATTGAACTTAGGGAGTCCAGCTCTGGATTTCACCTTCGGGGTTTAATCCCAAAGCCTTCTCATGAGTGGGTATAGGCACAAGGCAGCAGAGGTTTGAGATCAGAGTTTCCCTTCTCCAAGATGAGAAGCCAGCCATGGCTGATCAGCCCCATCAGCCAGAAGCGACTGATTTTAAGGCACCAGTAACCCACCTTTGACCCTTCTCCTGTCAGTGGAAACGGTTCCACTAGGCTTAGTAGCTAAACCACACGTGAAGCCCAGGAGCTGGACTTCGTTGTCAGAATCTACTTGAAGTTCACATCATTGGGAGCATTTAATAGGTACTGGGAGCTTGCCCCATTACCACCCCCGGCTATAACAACCTGAAGGAACCTAATCTTAGCAAAGATAATTAATAAAGAGAAGGTTCAGGGTCCACTTGAAGTCAAGAAGCATGACAGTACATTACAGTCATAAAGATGAGAGTCTTTCAAGAAAGAATCAAAATAGAAAATGCCATTGCTGTGCTTATAGCAGTTGATGATATACTAAAAGTACAGTGATGTATAATTTAAATGCATTAATATTTGGCAAACGTTATTAGATTATTATAAGTTTTATTATTTCAAATGCTGTTTAGAAAATGCCTTGTACGTATATTTCTAGTTTTGCATTGTTAAGGTAACAATTTCGTTAGAGGATGTAAGAACAGTTTATTTGGAAATGTGATCTATGAGAATTATTAGTGCCTGAAATAGACACTATAGAGTAGTAGGATTCCACTTAAAGTCAGAGTTTTACTGCAGCAGGTGAAAGTAATGGTTAAATCATACATCTGCAGTCTTGACAGTAAAGTTTGGAGATTAATGTTTGGTCAAATTTAAGAGCTGTTGCCTCAGCAAACTGAATAACTTCTTATATGTATATTGTAAACTGCTGGTATAATTTAGTATGTCTTGTTATTTAGTGGTTTGCATGTGGTTCCTTCTTTTTTAAGGGAAGCTTTATAGAATGTTTGAGTGTGAATCTGCCTTTTTGACTTGTGAATGCCATGTGGTTTGACTAGCCACTGTTGGTTGAGTGTTAATTGATCCTATTAACTTATTTAGTAGTTCTATCCTTATTTTCTGGTTCAGTGAGCAACACAAAAGAAAGGCTCTTCTGAAACATGTCATTGCCATTATCATTCTGTTCTTCGTCCACTGAATCCAGCGACGTGCTAACTTCAAATGCCTTGTGCCATCACTTGCTTTGTGATTAAAAAAGGAGGGAGAGAGAAACCGGGGAATTATAGACCGGTTAGCCTAACGTCGGTGGTGGGGAAACTGCTGGAGTCAGTTATCAAGGATGTGATAACAGCACATTTGGAAAGTGGAGAAATGATCGGACAAAGTCAGCATGGATTTGTGAAAGGAAAATCATGTCTGACGAATCTCATAGAATTTTTTGAGGATGTAACTAGTAGAGTGGATAGGGGAGAACCAGTGGATGTGGTATATTTGGATTTTCAAAAGGCTTTTGACAAGGTCCTACATAGGAGATTAGTGTGCAAACTTAAAGCACACGGTATTGGGGGTAAGGTATTGGTGTGGGTGGAGAATTGGTTAGCAGACAGGAAGCAAAGAGTGGGAATAAACGGGACCTTTTCAGAATGGCAGCTGGTGACTAGTGGGGTACCGCAAGGCTCAGTGCTGGGACCCCAGTTGTTTACAATATATATTAATGACTTGGATGAGGGAATTAAATGCAGCATCTCCAAGTTTGCGGATGACACGAAGCTTGGCGGCAGTGTTAGCAGTGAGGAGGATGCTGAGAGGATGCAGGGTGACTTGGATAGGTTGGGTGAGTGGGCAAACTCATGGCAGATGCAATTTAATGTGGATAAACGTGAAGTTATCCACTTTGGTGGCAAAAATAGGAAAACAGATTATTATCTGAATGGTGGCCGATTAGGAAAAGGGGAGGTGCAACGAGACCTGGGTGTCATTATACACCAGTCATTGAAAGTGGGCATGCAGGTACAGCAGGCGGTGAAAAAGGCGAATGGAATGCTGGCATTTATAGCGAAAGGATTCGAGTACAGGACCAGGGAGGTACTACTGCAGTTGTACAAGGCCTTGGTGAGACCACACCTGGAGTATTGTGTGCAGTTTTGGTCCCCTAATCTGAGGAAAGACATCTTTGCCATAGAGGGAGTACAAAGAAGGTTCACTAGATTGATTCCTGGGATGGCAGGACTTTCATATGAAGAAAGACTGGATGAACTGGGCTTGTACTCGTTGGAATTTAGAAGATTGAGGGGGGATCTGATTGAAACGTATAAGATCCTAAAGGGATTGGACAGGCTAGATGCAGGAAGATTGTTCCCGATGTTGGGGAAGTCCAGAACGAGGGGTCACAGTTTGAGGATAGAGGGGAAGCCTTTTAGGACCGAGATTAGGAAAAACTTCTTCACACAGAGAGTGGTGAATCTGTGGAATTCTCTGCCACAGCAAACTGTTGAGGCCAGTTCATTGGCTATGTTTAAGAGGGAGTTAGATATGGCCCTTGTGGCTACAGGGGTCAGGGGGTATGGAGGGAAGGCTGGGGCGGGGTTCTGAGTTGGATGATCAACCATGATCATAATAAATGGCGGTGCAGGCTCGAAGGGCCGAATGGCCTACTCCTGCACCTATTTTCTATGTTTCTATGTTTCTATTATTGTACATTGGATCAAGTATCATGGCCTTCACTCACAAGTCACTTCGAACTTAAAAAAAAATGAACAACTCGTGAAGAATTTCTGGTGATATCATATCGCCCCTAGAAGTCATGAACAGAGCATAGCAATGCCTGTTCTTCATCTTCCTCAGCTAAAATTTCTTATCATTTGGTGAAAATTCCACGTTAACTATCTGACTAAAAGCCGCCTATATATAAATAACACAACATGTTAACAATGTGTGCCTTTTTGATTCTCTGGAGTACTGTGGTTACTATTGAACTGAATTTGTTATTCTATGATAAACTTATCAAACTAATATGACTTTTCTCCATCTCTTTTTAAATGGGGGGGGGGTGTTGATTCACTCATGCTGACATACCTCCCTGATTATGCCCTCATTTGTGACACCAGCAATTAATCCTAATTCTATACAATACCTGACAAGAGAAGTGATATCTAAATAGAAAATAATTAGTTATAGAAGGCTGCATTGTTCTTGTACCTATGTGTAAGTTATCTTGCATTGTGTTAGTAAGCTTGAAATTTAGAGCAAATAAAATTCATATTTATGACTCAGAAAGTAAGACACCAATATTTGTAAAAGAAAGGCAGGAGGGTTCCTGGGAATACAGCTTTGCATGAAGTTATTTTACAAATTTGTGTTTCTAATTATGTCAAGTGTTGCTAACCATCAATTAATTCCTGCTGCAAATGGTTCTGCATATCTAACATTTCATTTTGTAATTTAAGCCATATGTTGCCTGATCTCTCTAATCAAATAAGTGTGAATTAGTAAACTCTCCTCCATGAACTCACAGGTTCTAATCAGCACGCTAGGTTCCTGGAATCATATTGTGTTTAATCTTTTTCCCTTAGCGAGCAATGCTTGCATTAAAATGAGCATCTTCTCCCATCGAAAACATAAGCCCATCAACGAGTTAACTCCTGGTGCAGATTCCAAGGGCAGAAACAATTGTTCAGGGTGAATAGAGCAGATTTTCATACACAGAGAAAATTGTTGTTGGCAATTTAGGAAACTTTAACCAACGATTTTAGTACTAATTCAATGTTTTTTCAATGAAGCACAATACAATATAAATTGCAGTGCTTAAAAAAATTAATAGTATTCCAATGCAAAGTTATTTTAATGCACTGTTTTAAAATGACTCATTAATGTCATTTCTGTGGGAGAACTGAGAACCATATGTACATTAAAAAATAACACTAGCTAAGCAGAAGGATGTGTTCATGCCTGGAATTTTACATTTCTCATTATGTGCCAGCTTGTACATAAATGACTCAACAAGAGTTAGCAGATGGTATGTTCCACACCCTCCAACCCCCACCCCCACACTGTGCAAGTCCACAAATTCTTAATAATGGTATCCTTTAATGCAATTCAAATGATTTGTTATCATCATACAGTACAAATAAATATCCTCAGAAATTTATTGGGTGAAGTCACAAGTTTATGATTAGACTTCTCAGACGCTTTATACTTTCTGTATTAAAGTTATATCAAAGTATGCAACCCAATCCTTGTTCTAGCGCTGGATACTTGCAACACTGTTGTGGCAAAATGCAAATATATTTCTGTAGCTGCAAATATAAACCTGCTCTATCTTTAGTCTCTTTAATTAGTGAATAATTAAAGCTCTTATTCATGAAGATTTAGTAGATCCAGGGAACTGAATGCACATAAAAATATGTATTCGAAGTACTCCTAAAATATGTACTTTTTCCATTTTGGGAATCTGAGCTTTATCAGCAAGATTAGCACTTATTGTCCATCCCTAACCGTCCCAGAAAAAATGGTGAGGAAATGTTTTGTTGAACCACTGCAGTTATTCCACTGAAGGGACCTCCAAGAGCATCTCAACCTTGTTGTGGCTTGGAGACTTGTGTGCCTCAATGACCCGGAGAGCTTTGTGGCTAGAATCAGGCTTTGGCTCTTGGTGGGGTCACCCATGCCAAACAGGTCAAAGGGTAGAGGGCACACTAAGAGTGGTCCACCGGTCCTCTGGGTTTGGGGATTCAGCTCAGGACTAACAACCTTGACTGGTAAAACAAAATTGTTATGGAAACAGCAATGAAGAATCCTTCTACGTCTGAGTGCGATGGTATTCCTGAGTCTCCGGCAAGAACTTGCATGTCTGACAGTAGTGAAACTCAGGCTACTGACAAGATGGTGGAAACCCTGATCCCCACTGAGGATGGGGGACCTGCATTGCTGCCAAAAACGCCAGTGGTGTAATGGGTAGTAGACCTCCACTGTGCTGTTAGATCAGGAATTCGAGTTTAGACCTAATGATGACAAAAGGCATATTACTCATTTCCAAATCAGGATGATGTACTACTTGAAGGAGAACCTGCAAGCAATATTTTTCGCCTAAATCTTGTAAAAAAAAAGTAATTTCAGATTTTTTGATTCGCACAAGGAGCTCCCGACAAAACATCAGAAAATCTGCAGATGCTGGAAATCCAAGCAATACACACAAAATGCTTGGCAGCAGGCCAAACAGGATGGAGAATCTACTCCTGATCTTTTTTTCTCCAGTCCTGCTGAAGGGTCTCAGCACGAAATGTCAACTGTACTCTTTTCCATAGATGCTACTTGGCCTGCTGAGTTCCCGTAAAGTATATTTTAATCATTGGTTCTGCACATGACTTCTGTGTGTTTTCTTGCACACCATTGCAGCTGAGAAACCTGTTTATCACGGCATCATTCTGAAAGAGATGGCAGCTTTAAGATATTACTTACCAGATAACTCATGGTTAGCAAAGAGTGGAAGTTGCCTGTTGGGTGCTTGAAACATTTCCCTGGCCTGACAGTTTGTAACTGTGAGAGAAGGAACATGAATAAAATTGCAAACAGAATTTCGCTGCAGCCTCATGACCTTATCCAGAAACAATGGCTCAGATCTGTAGTCACTGGTGAACAGACAGAACTTGTCATCTTTGTTTTACACAGAATGACAGAATAACAGAATGCTTATACAGCATTGAAGGAGACCATGTCACCCACTGAGTCCATATTGGTTGTGCACAATCCAGTTAGACCCATTCATCAGTCCTCAAAAAAAATCAAGTTTAACTATCGTTCAACCATACATAGATATGGCGCACAAAACATACAAAATAGCACATTCAAAATAGCGGGCAGAGAAGCATATTCACACGTCAAACAAAACGTTTATATAGCCCAAGACCCTGAGCAACATGTCCTGCAATTAATGGTACAGTCTCCCAACAATGTGCAGGCACATACAATCCAGTCTGCCATTCCACCACTCAAACACAGGAGGCCAACACTGATGGGAGAAACCAGTCCCCAGGAAAGTAAGAATGCCATGCAGTGCTGCTCCCCCTAAAATAATCAAATTCTCTTTCAAAAACATCCAGTTCCCTTTTAAAATTCTCCCCACTACTACCCCTGCCAATTCATTCCACACCCTATCTATGTAAACATGCCACTTTTGCCTCTTTTCCAATCATGTTCATTCCATGTCTCTAATTCTTCACCCTGCCACAAATGGAATCAAAGTCTCTTTTTGTATTCTGTCCAAATGCTTCATCTCTTTAAACAATAGTGGCATTGGTGACCTACTTTGGGGACTGATAATCCACTCAGCTGCACTAACAATGATGAGTTCAAATCTCATTTGTGACAGGACATTTAAATACAGGTTAATAATCTGAAATAAAGGCAAAATCGAAAGTCATCTAGCCTTGGTAATGACAATCACAAAATTATCAGATGGTTATAGAAACTCGCCTGGTTTGCTCATGCCTTTTCAAGGAAGGAACCAAGCATTCTTACCTAGTATGGGTCAAATGGTCCCATACAGGTGTGGGCCAGAAAAATTAAAAGTGGGAATAGACAAAGACATTTATTTTTTAAAGAACTATTTTGTGGCTGTCACAGAAGATTCAAAAAACTGCCAGAAATTTTAGAGAAGCAGATGAGAGACAAGATTAAGGAACCAAAAAAAGTAATTAATTTTCAAAAAATCATACTAGGGAAGTTGGTCATCTTGAAAGCTTTTAATTCCGAGGATCAGGTGAACTACATCAAAAAGTTTTGCAGAGGTAATTATTGCACTAATTTCAGTTCCTGTGGAACTCCTTCAGCAAGTGTGAGCCTGCCGTTTAAGGGAGAGAGAATGGAAAACTGAACTGCTGACCTGTTAGCTCAATAGTAAAATTGGAAAAATGCAGAATTTCTCATCAGCCTCTAATCAAGACACTTAAAAATGTAACGGAATGCTTCATAAGAATAATAAAACAGAGCAGAGTCAATGGGAATTTATGAAAGGATAAGTAATTGACTA